>NW_028232785.1:5082269-6332269 GCF_057557595.1 Rhyacophila brunnea
ACGTGATTGTTTATGTAATTTTTATTTATATTTTTTATTATTATATTTATATCAGTGTGAAAAAATATTTCAAAAATACTGAAGATTGATATAAGTATTTCTTATTTTATCATACACCCATTCAAAGATATGATGTATTTAACACTTCCGTTGCCACGATGGTCTCGCAGTTTAGAAATGACCTAAAATCATAGATACCCCACTTATTATTATGTATATAAACGTCTGCTTTTAGCTATTTGTAGATAAAATATTTAGGCATAAAAAGAAAAATATGTAGGTAGTTGAATTGAATGTCTTATATGTAAAATTAATCATTTTTCGAAAGTCTAATCAATATTTTGATAAGAGAGTGACAGGGCTATCTAGAAAGATATACGTTAGAGAAACGCGCGTAATAGTAATGTAAACATGAGACACTATTTTAAAATGTCATTTGTTAGTCAGAGATAGAAATTTATGTCTTTGTTCAACATAATTCTGTGAAGGATGCATTCAGCTGTAGCCTCCCACAATATATCGAACCTTGAATTATAAATTTTTCAAATGCATCTGACGATAAACGCCAAAGCAACCCTTAACGCAATGTTATTAGTGTTCATTTTACCGTGTTAACTTCGCTACATGTGGCGTTTATTCATAAACAATTGACGAAAAGGATCCAATGCTATTGACCATTGTCTAGTCAAGTCATAAAAACCTTTTTCCCCGGATTTAGAATATAGACCCTTGCTGCAAGTTATTTACGTAATGTTATTAGTGTTCATTTTAGCAAGTCAACTTCGCTTTATATGCCGTTTATTATTCTAAAATACTTACCGGAAGGGCCCAGTTTTATTGAGCCGTAATAAAAAAAAAATGTACCCGGATTTTGAATACGACCCTTATTGACAGGAATGTAAGAATTACATCGGCTTGTGGGCCATGTGTATTTGAAAACTTCGAGCGACCTAAAAAAACATACTATTATTTGGGTGCACAGCAGGCAGTCGAACGGTTAGATTTGTGCGTACTCCCATCATCTACACGCCGATTATCAAATTGACAAATATTTTGAAAATATTTAATCATGCCGAGAAGATATTTAACAGAGGAAGAAATCAGGGTGGCTGCAGAGGAGTTTTGTGATGACTCTGATATTGAGTTTGAAGTGAACGACAATAATATTTCGGATAATGAAAATTTAATAGAAGTTTATCAAAGTAGTTCATCTGAAAGTGAGCACGAACCAGACGTTCAAGTGAATGATAGTGATAGTGAATCGGCAACAATTTACAAATCTAAATCAGGATTTGAATGGAGTTCAGTGCCACCTCCGGTTTGTAGACGCAGGGCTCATAATATTATATCAGAAAATTCCGGTTTACGCAATGAAGCGGTAAGTGTTGAGAATATTTGTGAAATGTTTAGATTATTTATTAATGGCGAAATGATTGAAGAAATTTGCACCCAAACAAACAATTACTGCCAAAATTTGCATGTAAGTGAACAAGGCAAAACATTTTTACCAATTACTGCAGACGAAATGAATGCATTCATTGGCATTCTAGTATCATCAGGCAGAAATAATACCGGTAAGTTACAGCTTAGCGATCTTTGGACCAGTGAAGTTCTCCACCCACAGCCTTTTTATACAGCCGCAATGTCCCGCAATAGATTTATATATATATATATATAGCAATATACGGTTTGACGATAAAACGACGAGGGCACAGAGATTTTCAGAATCTGGCAATAAGTTAGAGCCGATAAAAAACATTTTCGAAAAGTTTTCACATGCATGTAGCAATATGTACTCACCTGGATCTAATTTAACGGTAGACGAAAGATTAGCTGCCTTTAGAGGTAACTGTTCATTTCGTGTATACATGAAAAGTAAGCCTGGAAAGTATGGTAAGAAAAATATGGACTGTTGCAGATTCGGCTGTTTCATATATTTTAGATATGCAGGTATACACAGGTATGATAAATAACGTAAGGGAGGTAAATCAAGGACAACGAGTAGTAACAGATTTAGTACGAAAATATTACGGTTCAAACCGGGGAGTTACCACTGACAATTTTTTCACGTCGATTCCGTTGACGGAAAATTTATTGGAAAATAGCATCACTTTGACAGGAACTTTGAGAAAAAATAAAAAGGAAATTCCAGCTAATTTTTTGCCAAATAAATTAAGAGAAGTATTTAGTAGTACTTTTGGATTTACCAGCAGGTTAACTTTAGTTTCGTATGTTCCGAAGAAAAATAAAGCAGTATGTTTATTATCTAGTCAATTTCACGATGCTTCAGTTAGTGCGTCAAATGAAAAAAAACCCGAAATTATACTTCATTATAATAGAACAAAAGGAGCAGTTGATACAGGTGATAAAATGACCGCAGGGTATTCTTGTGCGAGACCCACCAGAAGATGGCCATTCAGGCTTTTTATGGAAATGATAGATATAGCGGCTTTAAATGCTTATTATTTGTGGGTTTTAAAATATCCAAATTGGAAGAAAAATGATAGAAGTAGACGAAAACGATTTAACCGAATTTTAGCTGATGAGTTAGCAAGATCTAACGTAGAAAATAGAAAAAACAGTACAATAAAATTTCACATTCAACAGCAGGATGCTATTAATTTTTATTTGTCAGAAATTAGTTCAAGTAGCACAAATTTGGCCCCCACAAACGTAATAGAACCCAATCCTCCTGTGGCACCAAAGTCAGGATGTTGTAGATATTGTACGACCTCTAGAAGAAGTCGCATATTTTGTGAAACATGTGAAAAACCTGTATGTGTGGTACATAGGGTTGAAAAAAAAAGTTTTAATTGCCTTAGCTGTAATGAATCTAATAAAAAACAACATTCAAATTAGAGTAGCATTATGAAAGATTTTTAGATACTGGGGATATTATGTGTGGTGGCGTATTTATATATAATTAATTATTATGAAAAATAGTATTTGCATGGCTTACGTGTATTTTTAGATACCTTTGTATTTTGTTTTAACAATTTACATACTTTCATTACAATAAAATATTAAGAATTCATATCATATCAATTATAAATAAATTTCATAATCTTGTACCTACCCATTCAAATGTTACATGCAAAACCAAAGATGAAATCCATTTATAAGTATTCCACATTGAAATCAGATAGCTACATAAGTAATATTATGTTCTAATGAGTTTTAAACTATGTAACTTATGGTGCACCAAGGCTTTTAGTACGATATTCTAAAATATCCTTTTATGACGATATTAGGGTAAATAATACATACATATTATATTAGTTTTACTAAGAAGAATTAAAAAAAGATTCCAAATATTATTTTATTTAGTTTGTCCGTAATAAATTATATTGTAGTCATAAATAATTACTAATAATAGTTTTCGCCCGAAAATAATATTGAGTTCGGACGTGCTGACTGCAATGTTAACTGACTTTCCCTAATGGGTATGGAAAAATATGGGATATACTTGAACACATGTTAAATATTATGTTTTTTTCAATAGTTATGTCTGTATGATAATAATATGCCTTAAAGTTTGTCACGTACATTTATAGTGCATTCAATATTGAGGGCTGTCGGTATGCTTTGTTATATTTGGGTTTTATGGCCATAAAAGTACCCTACTTCAAAAGCTTAACCCATGGTGATGGCTTTTACATTTATATTTATTATTCTTCTCTGTATATGTGTATACGAACCGCTATGATATCTTTCAGTAGGTCTCGTACAAAGAATAATAATTACTTACTTATATTTATTTTTATATTTTCATTTTATACCAAATAATATTAAGTAGGTACCTACCTATGTAAATAAATAAATATAGTAAACCTGTTGCATTTATATATTTTGATATAATTTTAACTCCATGTGTCCCTAAAATCGGTGATTTTTTAGGTAGGTACGAGTAATACATTTTAATATTACTAATTAATCATGTTGCTTTTAATTTCAGTTAAATAATATTGTTTTATTTTAAAAATGTTATCATACTCTATCTGATGTAGGTATAAACATAATATTATATTATTTCTCTGCACCCATGTCTGTAAAATCAATTCATTTTATGTAGGTTTACCATTTTAAATTGAAATCGTCCATACACAATGGTATTGACTAAATATGTAAATAGCATAAAATATCCTAATCCCCTGCGTAACATGTTTTTATGTACATATTATTATGTATTTTTTTTTTCTTAATATTTTTCGTTTAAGAGAATAAGTATTATTCTTAGAAATATAATAGTAGGTAGTTTTATTATTTAGGTTGTTTTATATTATATAAAGTTTTGTGTCTCCAGTTAAAATTTAATTAGTTACTAATATGTAGATACCTATAGTCATTTGAGTACCTTGGTATCAAAGTGGGACAAACGCCACCTCCCACTAAATTCATGTTTTAATTGATTATGGTACTGCAAGTGATGCTCTTTTCAAAAAATCCACCAAAAGTATCAAAAACGGTAGTTTTGATAGAGATTTTTGAGTTTAAAGTTGGTATGTTATATGAAAAACGGACACTTTTCACACATGTTTGTGAGTCTCCTGTAAAATTTTGTAAATGGCTTATGTCCCACTTTGATACCAAGGTACTCATTTTTAGTTTGTATAATATGTTATACTTAGAAGATTGAGTTAAAATTTAGTACTGTGGAATAGGCCTAAAGGGGAAACCACAGATTAAAAAAAACGCGCCATTGTACTGTACCTCCACGGTGGTGTGGAAATTAGTACAATTTTCCGTAAGTACGGGATCTTTCCCACCGTGATCTCCTGATTAAATCTAATGATTGGCTTATTATAATGTTGAGTATCTACGAAAATATATAAGTATTAAATTACGGTACCTATCATATATATATATATAAAAGTAGATTTTTCTGGGGATACAATATTATATTAAATATATGTTTATGTATTTTATCATTGACTATAAAACCTCTTGTTATGAACTTATCTAAAAGAAGGTGTGATATATCTATAGTCTAAGAGGTATAGACTTAATACGTGCATATAGGTTCAAGTAGCGTAGTGATTTAATTTTTTCAATGTGTATTATTTCAACATAATAAACATAATATTAAAATATATTTAGTGGAAACTATACGATCGGAGTACTTTTGTTGTTTAATTATTCATAATTATGTAAGTATATTTTTAATGTGTTTTAAAATCCGATTTTTAATAAAACCTAATAACATGATACAATAAGATCACAATGTTTTAAAATTATATAGGGAATCGATATTGCAAAATTATAAATATTATTTTATGTGGTAAACGTGATAACGCAAGTCCATGCAGATGTTATGCTACCTAAAAACATCCCTCATTCACTTCGGATGAATTAGCCACCCCCACTCTTCGTGAAATGACAGCGTGTGTTGGTTGTTCCATTTAAAACAGATCGAGACATGCCGTGGTATGGTTATGACGTACATTTATCGATGTTCGATTATTATACACGATTATAAGATAATTGCATGTGACATACACATAATATCATGTTAAACAATGACTAAATAGTATTTAAAAACATACTTTACCTCTTGAAGCAATCAATTAGCTTTTAAAATGCCTTAAAATGCCAAATTTCCATCGGGACACTGAGTGGACGGCATGGGATCGGGCGTAATTTTTTTACCATGGTAAGGGAAAGGTTAATTAGAAAAAAATGACTCTAACGAACGACTGAGTCTGAACGACTCGGTACATCTAATTGAACTAAAGTCTCAGATTCCTTCCTAAATGACTCATTTCCCATGTCTACAACGATTATCGAGTCACACTAAGGCCCTCCTCCCACGGCTCTACTAAAATCTGACAGAACTGGTTTGTGAAGGAACTCATAAACTGGCCAATGTGATGCTTCGCACACGGCGCTACTGAAACCACTTAAAATAATAATCACATAACCTCAAACTGTCAAACTGGACCATCAGCTGTTTTGTACAAAAACCAACAACACGCACGCTGCCGCGTTTACTTGAATAAAATTAGGTTATTTCAATTTTGCTTGTCTTGTACTTTTGACGTCTTGGGTTGTAAATGGTTTTTATAGCATGACACTTGTTCGCAGTGCTACCAATTTTGGTAAGAAAATATGATTTTTCACCGAATCAATGATGTTGGTACCACTGTTTTACGGTGGCTGGAAACTTGAGAGACCGCGCGACTAGCATGTCGCATCTCTTCGCGACCGTTTTGAAGCCGAGAGATTCCAGTCTCGCCATCAGCGAGCCGCCATTGAAATACATTAGCTAGATACTGGCTGGAATTTTAGTTTCAGTTCCGACGGACATAAGTTGCGCCGTGGGAGGATGGCCTAATGAATTACTGACACACCGGTATATTCTGGCAGCCGTGATAGTAGACAATGATTGCTTGTGCCATAGACAAAAGATAGAACAGTATAATTTAATTGCCACATTACGACACTTATTATTTTGATACTATGCATTATTAATCTAAACTAAATATTATTATAGTAATAAATTAATATGCATCCTATCAATTCTATTATAAAGTGCAAAAATATTATGAAACATTTGACTGTACATTTTGTCTGGTCGGGTGTGAGTTATATTAATTAGTGTGTTATATTGAATTTTATCAATACACGGTACATATTTTATTATTTCGCTTCGACTCTTGGAAAAACGTAAAATAGCTCTTCGGTTCGGGAATAATTATTAAAATCAATAAGCAGATACTAGGTAGGTATATTAATATTATTTACATTATTTTTATCCGACCATGTCCGATCCTAATAAGATCATAATATTATTGTCTTCGGTCTTGACGTTGTGTATTAACAGATTTTTGGTTTACGAGAAAATGGATATCGACCATTTTGCTCAAAAACGTCACATCCTCTTAGAACTTGTGAATCGAGCCTACCACCACTCTGAATCATTCTAAACCAATGAACTAGATTTAACAAAAGTGATTTGTAGTGATACGATTTTCACATTTAATATTCATTCGTGGATCGGAAATTGTCCCGTAAAGAAAATATTATAAGAAGATACCTAGGTACTGCTTATTTAGACGTAAGTATACGCCCTATAGAAAAGGGATGACAAATGTATGCACCCTTCAATTTATCTGTTTATATAATCGAGCCAACAGCGTACTTTGGACGTGACCTTGAATTTATATTAATTCTCATTCTATTTTCAGCGCATCTGGTTTCAAATAATATCGCCTTCAAAATATTCAGATTCAAGGTCACGAAATTATTCTGCTATGTTGAATCATTATTCATCTATTTTGTTTATTTACTTCGAGTATGATTGACAATTGTTATTTCTCACAGGTGACAATTTACCTGTGCTAATGTCTTAAGATATTCTTCTAATTGCTTACGTAATATTCATTAGAACTACTGACTTATTAATGGTCGAAGTCTTTTTTTTCAAAGTGCGCGCATATGGATATTGGTTCATGTATACAATATTTATATTTTTATAATAGTAGCTTAACAAAACCTTAATCTTATTTTATAGGTATATGTTTCTTTTCTTTATTTTTATACAGTAAAGGAATTTATAAGTATTAATAATTCTATATTTCCACATTACTAACACTTGCTCAAGTACGTATGCACTCATATGCCAGCGCTCCATTGGCGAGCCAAAAGTCCGAGGACAATAAATCGTCCGATTTGTCTATGCTCTGCTACTGATCAACGAACGAATAAAAAAGTCGAGCTGTCAAAAGTGAAAAGTTATGATTCTCGTAATGTCTTCCGATAATCCTATAATTTTGTGTTATTTATATGTAGACTTGCATAAAATAATATAGCAGTGAAAACAACACAAGTTTTACGATTTATTTTATGAATTTCATAAATACAAATAAAAAAATTAATTGTAAATCTCTCATTTTATAATGTGTAAATTAACAAATTAATCAATGAAAATGTTTAAAACAATTACAGATTTTTTTCCGGTCCGAATGATTGCGTATTAATGACAAATCGAATTCGCATAGTGATCGACTGACGAAGTCTGGCAAAAATATCAAACATGTTTGAAATCCAGCGAGCCTGGTCTGCGGATTAAAAAGTCTGCAGATCTGGGGTGCTCCACGCGAAAAAAAAGTCCGAAGACTGTAAATCGTCTGACTTGCGTGCCAATGGAGCGCTGGCAATAGAGTTCCACACGAGTATTTATTTGCATGTTCTATTTTCTTATTTTAATAGCCATTACTCTAGCAATTTGCTGATTGAACAGCAAACAATCATAAGATACTGTAAATCCCAAAGACTACGATGGGCGGGACATGGGGAGAGAATGCCTGAAGTTAGAGCACCACGACAAGGATCATGACGAAGTGGCTACCCCACCGGAAGAAACCCAGAGGCCATCCAAGAAGGAGATGGGCTGGTGTCGTAGAAGTGGACTGGCTTCATATAGGAAGACCCGGTAACTGGAGAAGTGTGGGGAGAGACCGGATTGAGTGGAGAGCGATTGTGGAGGAGGCCAAATCCCACCCCAGGATGTAGCGCCGTGGAAGAAGACTAGCAATTTACATTTCAAAATGACATCGGCAAAAATCACCTTTTGTGCATATCAAGGTCTGTTATCACAGCGCTACGATATTTACATAACAACTTTCGATTTCTGAAGCGACATTTTCTTTTATATTTTATTAATATGGTTAACATTAACATATTTATTCTCAACTAATAAGTGATTATTCTTACGTACTGCTTCTTTATGGTCTTTTTTTCGGCTTTATTTCTTCTTCTTCCATAGTTCATTCTTAGAAGTTGTTTTTGACTTGTCAGCAAGTACTATGGGACTTATGTACAATTCATTTCTACTTTGTCGCGAGGTTGTCGTACCAGTATCTAGTGGCAAAATTGACTACAAGGTATATACAAGATTTGTATAGTTATGTCGTCAAACTATACCCTTTTTCAAACACCAACTGAAGGTCGGCGTTTTTTCTGTGTCAACTACTATTATAGTCTGAAGACGCCACCTAATGTTAAGATGACGTCAGAATTCAGTAGGTATATTTTTATTTTATTTTAAAACATATTCACGGTCATTACCTGAAACATCAGAATCAGCTGAGGATTCAATTTTAATGTCACTGTATACACGTATGTACTATAATATTGTGGTACCAATTTATTAGGATTACGGATGTGTTAAATTAAAGGTCCAATTAATTAAAGTTTAATTATTTATTTAAATTTTATAATTAAAATAATTTTTATACATAATTTTATTCGGTAAACTTATTCACAAATATTTTATTTACAATTAATTCGAAAGTATTTATTTTATTACACACGTCACACAATTTCATGAGGTGAGAGTCAATGTCCTCCTAAGATTGAGGACTATTGGTTTGAGTAATTGGGTCCTCGTAGAGGTACTGGAAACCGGCTGCTATGCGCGGCTGATAATGAATGACGTCTTCGTAAGATGATGCAATTGTTTACATCGAACGAATAACGAAAAAAACTTAGTAACCTACACAACTAACTAACTAACCAACAAAACAACTAACCAACAAAACTTAGTAACCTTAAACTTAATAACCTAGACGCTGTTCGGGGGGGGAGGGTACGGAGGGAAAAATGACAACATTTCTGGCGAATCACACTCTAGTTATATGTCGAAATCTACGTTCGATTATAATATATACTAATCGCCCATTGATCGGAAATGTTTTCATATTTAGCCAATCGTATGCTAACCAAATGTCTTCATTTCCAATCAATTGTACATTGTTCAAAAATAGATCTTTTATTTTCTTACGAAAGAACCAAAGTTTATTTCATATAATAATACTTACCTACTCATGAATTCTTGCGCGTATATTTATTTTGCAAAAATAATATGTAATGTAAATAATCTTATAATTCTTTTTCTAATACATTATATATGTGTCTTTCTTTCATTGAAGCCTTAATATAAACCAAACATAACATTATTTAAGGACATCGTTCAACTAGTTAAAATATTTATGAGAAAAAAAGCAATAAAAAAAATATTCGTAATTATTTATAATATTAGCAAATATTTATTTCTACGTATTACGTTCGCTTGATTCTATTCAAAAGTTAGTTTATTTGAATTAGTTATGAATTTACAACATTTGGATAATAATGATAACACACAAATTGTTTACATATAAGTACTTATTTAACCTTATACTCTAGAGTAGACCCATGGTATGTTTACAATAACATGACTCTTACGATTGCACGTGATATTATTATATTACTAGGTATATAAGTATTAAAAATAAATAGTAAACCACAGTTTAAAATAAGTTATATTAAAAAAAATCAATAAGGAATTTATTATAATATTAGGTATATTATGTATGACTATTTTTAATACTAACTAATATATACTATATACTTACTTTTATTTTTTACTTGATTGATTCTATACAAGAATATTCACATTGGTCACATCTAAATAGCTTTTCACTGGAAGGGGTAATTTCTGTCAATATCGTACTGGATTTAATACAAGACTAATCACACTGATCACATTTATATTGCTTTTTACAAGAATGAGTTGATCTGTGTAATTTCAACGAATAATTTGATTTACAGGAGTAATTTCATTAGTCACATTTAAATGGCTGATCACCAGATTGAGATAATTTGTGTACTTTCATGGTGGTTGATAGAATACATGCGTATTCACAGTGTGCACATTAAAATGGTTTCTCACCAGAAGTCATTTTGTACGTTTTCATAGTAACGGATGTAATACACGTGTATTCACATTGGTCACAACTAAATGGCTTTTCACCAGAATGGGTCATTTTCTAGATTTTCATAGCATTAAATTGATAACAAGAGTAACCACATTGGTCACATTTGAATGGCTTTTCACCAGAATGAGATATTTTGTGTACTTTCATGTTGCCAGAAGTTCTACAAGAGTAATTACATTGGTCACATTTAAATGGCTTTACACCAGTATGAGTTAATTTGTGTACTTTCATGGTGGTTGATCGAATACATGAGTATTCACAGTGAGCACATTAAAATGGCTTTTCACCAGAATGTGTCATTTGTTTATTTTCATGGTGCTTGATGCAAAACAAGAGTAACCACACGGATCACATTTAAATGGTTTTTTTTTTACCAGAATGAGACAATTTGTGTACTTTCATGTTGCCAGATGTTCTACAAGAGTAGTCACATTGGTCACATTTAAATGGCTTTTCACCAGAATGAGTCATTTTGTGTATTTTCATACTTGTAGATGTAATACAAGAGTATTCGCATTGTTCACATTTAAATGGTTTTTCACCAGAATGAGTCATTTTGTGTAATTTCATATTACTAGATGTTATACAAGAGTAATTACATTGATCACATTTAAATGGCCTTTCACAAGAATGAGTCATTTTGTGTATTTTCAAATCACGAGATCCTATACATGAGTAATTACATTGGTCACATTTAAATGGCTTTTCACCAGAATGAATCATTTTGTGTATTTTCATATCACGAGACCTTATACATGAGTAATTACATTGGTCACATTTAAATGGCTTTTCACCAGAATGAGTCATTTTGTGTATTTTCATATCACCAGATTTTATACAAGAGTATTCACAGTAGACACATTTAAATGGTTTTTCACCAGAATGAGTCATTTTGTGTAATTTCATCTTATATGATGTGACACAAGAATAATTACATTTGTCACATTTAAATGGCTTTTCACCAGAATGCGTCATTTTGTGTATTTTCATTGCACCAGATTGTATACAAGAGTAATCACAATGGTCACATTTAAATGGCTTTTTACCAGAATGAGACATTTTGTGTATTTTCATTTCACAAGATGTTTTAGATGAGTAGTCACATTGGTCACACTTAAATGGCCTTACACCAGAATGAGTCATTTTGTGTAGATTCAAAGATCTTGAATAAATGCTGTAGTAGTCACATTGATTACACTTAAATACTTTTTCACCAGAATGAGACATTTTGTGTAATTTCATATTACTAGATTGTATACAAGAGTAGTCACATTGGTCACATTTAAATGGCTTTTCACCAGAATGAGTGATCTTGTGTCTTTTCATGGTGCCAGATGCTAAACACGAATACATACATTGGTCACATTTGAACAGCTTTTTACCAGATTGAGTCATTTTGTTTTGATACTTGAATTCGGATCGCATGCTTACATAATTAACGGTCACCGCTATTGATTTTTTATGACACGTTTTGTGAAGCTTCAATTGAGATAGCAAAGCAAAAAAATCAAAACAAAAACTGCACACAAAATTTTCCTTATTAAATGATTTTTTCTCCAACTTTACAACAGCTACTAATAATTCGGGATCTGTGAGGGTAGAGTGTATATGCTTACGTTTAGCAGTGTGACTGACTATATTAGTAATCATTTCATTTATGCCCAATTCTTTTTTAATGTCTTGATAGTCAATCTGTATTTCATCGCATGGGTCGTGTACTTTTCTCTCTGACAATCCGAGACTACCGGAATAGGTCACGGCAGTGGTTGCAGAATTTAACTTAAAAGAAAGTGAAATATCGAATTAAAATCAAACATCTTAAAGTTAAACATAGGAATCTTGACAAGCATGGTGGATAAAATTTTGAGGAAAATGGGTACTTATGTTAATCAGTATTTTTATTTCAAGTCAATTCGTATGGGATCTAAATATATTATTGAGACTTAAACTATAACTATAATAATAGGGAATCTGACTAGATAATATATTCATTTCAGCTTGTGAGGATTTATAAAAAAAAAAATTAGTCGTCCATATATGTTTATCAGAGCATCCTATCTCTAGCTAAATATATTCGCTGTTGACCTATATATTATTTAAGCAGCAGACTAGTAGGTACTTTTCTTAAGTGTAAGTCACACTATCTTGCTTAAATTTATAGAATATTTTGTAAGTAATTGAATTACAGGTATACACCATAAAAAAGAGACACAGGGATTAGAATTCTGATGTTTGCTAAGAGGTTTTGTATCAGCAAAATACTTTTCGTTGAAATCAACTTCTTGAAATTTAGTATACGATTTAGTACGCATTTCTTTACCCGCACCTTTTCAACCTGTTACTTGAGTAGATCGTAATGATGAGTTGTGTGAAGTGTGTGATAATTCCACTTTCAGTTAAAAGCATCTCAAATGAAAATCAGTAAAATTTAATAGTCTTATGTACCTCGTTAGATATACACTGCATTACCTGCCTATTAAATAATAATTAATAATATCACTAAACAGCCCACATGTTCAGCGTAGGTCAAAATGGAGCTTTTATGTTATTTTCAGAGCATAACCCTGGACATTCCTTAAACGAGGAGATAATCTTTTTATAAAATTTTGAAGCCTTATTACCTTTTTATTTATTTTAAACATTTGATGACTATATTAAATATTTAGATTTATTTTAGATAAAGTGATTTTATTACATAAAAAAGTATTCTTTTAAACCTCTCGCTCTAATGTTTTAGAATATAGTCATATTTCAGTAAGTCCGTGTGAAGTGGTGCTAAGATTTTTTATATTTAAAATTTTTTAAACGCATATCAAAACCCATTAGTAAAATTAATGTTAATATTATTTATTATATATTTCATATTCTTTGTGATCCCAAATTTCATAAGAATTAGGCATTTTATTACACAAAAAATGGGCACGATTAACACATTTGAAGTTAATTCTAAAGATACTGATTATAAGCTATGTCTTTGACCATTCAAATGTGATAAACATCCTAAGAATATTGTTTTGTGTTTGAACATGTACCTAACCGAAAAAAAATATTTTTTTAAAAACGGTACACTGGGAGTTTACCCAGTAGATACCTATTGTTAAAGCAGGTGCCTACTCTTGATTGCAGAAAAGACAAAAAAAATCTAAAAAATATTAAGTAGGTTCATATGCGAATTGCTTTATTATTTCTATGGTACCTACTAGTGAAAGCTAACAAGATCAAAATATACGAATGTTTTACAGTTCATTCCAACACCATAATCATTCCACCCCGTCACACGATCAGTATTAATTAAAATAAAAGTAGGAACTTACCCGATTCACTTGTTCCGAATAAGAACAACCCTGTTGCGGATCTTCATAAATATCTTCAATAAGCTCAGTCTTGATGTCAATTAGCTGAGTATCTGTCGTCAATGTTATAATTGTCGGGTCTGAAACAATATTCTGAAAACAAAATATGTTATAAAACCAAGATTATTTTTAAGAAGATCGACATTAGGTGTGAAGCTCGACCACACATTTGAGGGGTCTCGGCTCTTACACTTTGCAATGAGGGCATGGTTTCTGTCGTTATCTGACGGCAAACTCCATTAAGATATAATGGTAACAAGCATATTGCCAACAAAACTAATCTGCTAATGTTTGAACTGTCAATGTCAATTCATACGCATTATAAATTAATTTAAAATAAAACAAAATAATATGATGAATATAATTATGCAGATAACGCCATAAGGACACCTCTAAGTGGAGAAAACTTAGTGTGTGTTGCAATTTGAATGAGCGTCAGTGTATAAACCGAGAGCAGTTGTCAGAACGAAGGACAAGCTTAAAATGACGTATTCTTGACACGTGTTTAACTTTATCCCATATTATTATACATCCAAGATAGGTTGCCTGTTATTCCACACCCGTAAGATATTTCAATTCCCATTAATTCTATGTTCCCTGGTCACTCAATGCCGTTTAAATATGAGACGGTGGATACGAAGTCAGTGAAAAGGCTATAATTAGTTGTCCACCAAACCTCTGTAACCACTGTCAAAAAATAATGTACCAAAGCCACGTGAGTAGCAAGAGATAGATAATCATTTTATTCAGCATTAAGTTGATTATGAAGGAGGGTATAAATATGAATTACAGTGAAACTGGTGACTTAAGTAAATAAAGAAATAGGTGATTTCTATATATTTTAAGAATTGATCGGGCCAATTATGGTGGCTCTGTTTCCCAATACTTCTCTCCACCTCAAATCTCAGCTATTGTCATATATTGAATAACATTCAGTAACCTCATGACAGCGGGCGCGTGTAGGCTTATTACAGCTATATCGTCGTTTAATTAGTAATTTAAACATACAGACTGATTCAAAAAATAAAGTGCATACCACGAGCGTGTCCAGTGCAACCGTCGTGGAAGCCATAGTTTCAACCAAGTCTCAGTGCAAACTCCGTTAATCAAACCACTTGTATACGTGTTACCGGTACAGGGTGTTTCCTCATTTAGCATAGCATTCGTCAAAATTGTACTGTGCAAGGACGAGAGAGCATGCACCAAGGATCAGCTTTAACAAGATCATAGAACATCATAAAGGGTCAGTGGTTGGCATCCTACGTCTAACCGTGCTCTCTCAGCATCCACATCCACCATCACAATCATTCCACTAATCAATTATTACAGTCCACTATGAAAAACGCAACCATAATATATATTTCATACAATTCCGAAGTGTTGAAATTAACAAATATTAAATAAGTAAAGGTCGCAATGGCAATGGAACATACCTGTGAATCGTTATTGAACATTGACGAATCCGAGCGTTCACCAAACTCTTGGAAGGCTTGTGCTCGAAGGAGAGCCACTTCATTATAAGTCAGAGATATGTCATGCATACACTTGTGGTAGGTCAGAATTTTTTTTGAAGAGAAAAATGCACAACACACGTTGCATACAAAATTGTTCAGATAAAAGGAATGTCTTGTCAAGTTTAAACATATTTCTTTATCGGGAGCATTCACTATTTCCTGCTTAATGTCATGTTCGTGTATTGTAATTGCATCGTACGGCATTGCGGCTTGCATCTTAGGAATTTCGTGTGTTCCGGGCTGAAAAAAATGAAGAGAATGTTCCTAAATTATTTTATTACGAATATTGTCATAAATATTGTACATTTTAAGGCTACCGACGAGCCTACCTATCTTGAATGATCAACTTAGCTTTCTTAATAGCGCATTGCTATATCCTATAATATGATTGTTTATTTACACTATACAATCATTATGTATGTAGATGTGTGGATATAGGTATGGATACGTGTGTATACAAATATATATTAGGTGGGTTTATTTGTTGACATGTAATAGTTGACATGTAATATTTGTTAAACTGATAACTTTTATTTAAAGACTGATATGATAGATATATTAACTCGATAGTTAACTCCATTAATTCCTAATTCGTTACCATTGTTCCCAAAATTGACGATTTTACACCTCTTGAGTGCAGTATTTTTATTGTTTATAATTACTAATGATCTATTATCAGGTTTTGACGATTTATTAGTCATTTTATCGATATATAATTGCGCTACCTATAATATAAGTCGGCCATCGTTGGGTGCCATGGAGCAGTATTTATATTTTATACATTTAAAATAAAAATGCATCCGACAATTAAATTTGTGTTCTCGTAGACAACGAGCTATGGCAGGTTAGAATTTCATGATACTCATCTCAAGTTGGCATTTCAGTCAATGTGTTTCTGTTTTAGAGACAAGTGTTAAGTGTGGTAGGTATTGAATTACTTTTAGTTACTGACAAAAATGATTAATTGTCGGAAATCGCGATTCATGTGCGGGCCTTTGTTTCGCCTGCAGTCACTGCATGAAGAAACATGCTAGAAGTGAAAGTAAGGAAAGGGAGGCGGTTTCATCATATGCTCGCATTCAGCCATGCATGTTATTTCCTAACCCTGTAGTATATTAATTAGGGAAAAAATTTATTATTACTGACAATACTTCCGTTTGTCATCTGAGGTTGTCGCTTGAGTTTTTTCTACATTGGAAAAAATATAATAAAATAAAGTGTGTTTTTCATACTCAAAAGTAAGATATTCACTGCAGCTAATATTGTGATTTATGTTTTGTACTTAAGTTTCGTATTTTTTTCACTTATTCGATTAAACAGAGTGTTAAAAACGAACACTTTTACATCATAAATTTAAATTCACTCTTTCGCTGTTGGTATATACACAACTTTTTTTAAAAATACAGTACCCGGGGCACATTCAGCAATAACACCCGGGGTACAATCAGCATGTGTGAATCTGCCCCTAAAAGGTGTTAACATTACTTTAATGTTGTTTCAGATGGTTAGAATGGGAAGAAAAAGAAATATATCATGAGAAACATCTTTTCAAATACTTCTTCAAAGAATAAAAGACCTAAATATTCATCATCCTCTAGTGATTTTGATTCTGACATAATGCTTAAGTCAGAAGATTCATTATGTCTAGCGAGTGCAGAATAGGACGATATACTCTTATGTGATAGGGGAATGTTGGACGATGAAGTGATCGAAAAAGAGGATAATTTCATAATCAAATTTTTGACGAAGTACGAGTGTTTATTATGTGGGAAATGTGATTGAGAAAATGGATCCTGATTATGTGATCAAATGTTTACGCTGTAAGAGTGTAAGGGACCAACTTCGTACAAATTCTTATATCCATTAATAGACGATATCGCATCTATAAATCGCAACGACGTTGTTGCGAAATCGCTGCAACCTGTACAGACAAGTGGAACAGCACGAACAATGCAATCATGAACATTTATGTATGATTTTTCTAATTTTAATATAAAATAATATCATACATAATATTATGTCCTGTTTTATATTTTTCTATATTCCACAAATCATTTAAAATAAAGATTGACATTATTTAATCTATTTTTTCAATTAACCTTACAATTTTACAGTGGCCGAATCTACCCCCCTGAAACATGAAATGGCTGAAAAATGAAATGGCCCATAGTTGGGGCATTTTCAGAAAGTTTCTCTTTTTTTTCCACAGCATATATTTTTATGTTAAACTTAGCTTAAAAAATTTAAACTATTTTCTTAGTTAGGTAAATGTATAAACTACTAGAGAAACTCATTTTTATGTGGAAATATTATATTACCAGGCTGTGGAAAATAGTCTTGTGAAAAGTGGCTGAAGGCGCCCCCCTCTCCCCTACAGAATGTCGCATGGATAACAACTTAGGGGTAGGTACATCCAGTATACATGGGATTCAGAATGACCCGAATCATGTCAGTATAAAACCATAGCAAACATAATGTTTACGTAGGTACATACTAAAACATTCAACATTGTCAAGTTGTTTGTTTTGTTTTTATTAATAAAAAATCGGCTTTCATTTATTCACTTTGAAGAATCGGAACGAATGGTTGTTCAATGGGATAAACAACGGTTGGAGTTGAGCTGTTTTATGTTATCTGAGCACTTTACCAAATGGCGTTGAATTGTTTAAAGTGCATTTTTTGACAATGGTTGCATTTAAAGTAGGTAGCACTCTCTCACAACTTATTTTATCAGTCCTCCAATTCTATTCGAATACTTTACCCAGTAGTTACATATTTTTAAAGTACCTATTTCAGCATACCTATGTTTTACGAATAGTACCTATACTTAATAGGCATTGATATTGTATTGCTCTTAATTGCAGAAAAGACAAGAAACATCTAAAAATTATTAAGTAGGTACCAATGCAAATTGTTGTATTACTTCTATTGTACCTAATGGTGACAGCAAACAATATCAAAATATTCGAATGTTTTACAGTTCATTCCGTCACTATAATCATTCCAGTCAGTATTAATTAAAATAAAAGTAGGTACTTACCCGATTCACTTGTTCCGAATAAGAACAACCCTGTTGCGGATCTTCATAAATGTCTTCAATAAGCTCAGTCTTGATGCTAATTAGCTGAGTATCTGTCGTCAATGATATTATTGTTGGGTCTGAAACAATGTTCTGAAAAACAAAACATTTAGTTATAAAATCAAGAATATTTTAAGAAGACCGACAATACGTGTGAAGCTCGACCACACACTTAAGTGGGCATGGTTTCTATCGTTATCTGACGCCAAACTTCATTAAAACATAATGGTACAAGCATATTGCAAACAATACTAATCTGCAATAATGTTTGAATTGTCAATGTCAATTCATACGTATTATAATTTGATTTAAAATAAAACAAAATAATATTAAGAATATAATTATGCTGAAGGACACCTCTAAGTGGAGGAAACTGGTCGATACTCAATTACGTCGACAAATTCAATTGGTATATTGTATTGCTATAAAATAAGTATACCTACTCAATGGCAATTCAAAACGAACGTATCAACTTTGTTTACCTAAATCAATCGGTTTAAATGTCGCTGGCGACTCATTTATAGTTTTTTTTTAATCGGCGGAAGTGTTAAATAGTTTTCTTCCACGGTTATTGAAACATTTCCAATTCGACATCGGACCTGACTAGGTACATGATTCGTTCGGACATAATATACTTTATTATATCGTTGGCACCATTATTTGTTGATTCTCTGGAGAATGTTTATCCCGAGTAAGTAATAAATAACCTTTGAAAAACTAACCTCGGCAGCGTGGCGGGGATAATCATCATACTCGTTTTTGATGTAAGTATTTAACTCTGGATCTTTTCCATGTAAGGACACATCGAACAGACGTTGCTCATTTGCATCAGGCTCGAAGTCACCTCCTTCGCGTTTTACGTCCATTTTACGATTTGAAAGCGTTCGTTCTCAAAGATTATGGAGTAACACTGTAAGCAATCCTGAAAAACTGGTATATTCTGGCAGCCGTGATAGTAGACGATGTTGATTGCACCCGCCATAAACAAAAGATACCGAATAGTATTGCCACATTATATTATGTATTATTTTGATGTGATGCATTTATAGTAAACTAAATATTATAATACCTATTAGGCATCCTACTAATTATATTATTATAAAGTTCAAAAAGATACATAATGATACATCTGATGCCTAGTCAAATGTAAGGTACCTAAGTATATTATTAAAACGAAGCCAAAGGCAATCTACAAATCGATTATGACTCAAATAGACTCTACGACGATCGATCATATATTATATATGACGAAAAACCAGTTTATTATTTTGGCGTCCTGTGTCACAGAGTGTAAATACAATGTCATATACCTTCATAATTATATGTCAAACGTCGTATCGTCACTGTAGGATTGGTTTGTCGAATAGACCAAATGTCAAATGTTCAGAGGACAAAAAACAAATTGTTGTTTTTACAGCATAATATGAATCCTGTGTTCATTACAATGTAATTTAAAGAAAAGGATGGTTCTGGTCCATTTAGGTAGATAGAAAAAATCATTTTGCATTAAAAGGTCGATTTCGACAAAAATGGATGTCATTATTAAGTCAAACGTCATATTATGTCTATGTCAAACGTGTTGTCATAATATATTATTGTTTATAGGGCATAGATCGCGCGGGAAGTTTTTTTTCTGTCTTTTATTTCGAACATCTTATTGACAGTAGACACAGGTACACGGTAATAATTGTTATATAAACAGTAATGAATTGGATATAACTGATAATAAATGAATTCGCAAAATCGTGGTGGAATGGACGTATGACGCTGTTATTAATTTAATTAAAATAAAAATGAAAACCACTGTTAAATTTGTGTTATCGTAGACGACGAAAATAAATATAGGATGTTATAATTTCATACTAAGTTGACATTGAATTTCAATAAACGTGTTGCTGTTTTAGAGAAAAATAAGTCATTTAATCAGGATTTAAGTGCTGAGAACACGTCAGAAAAGCGTCCCCGTAGACATGATGCCAAATGGTCCCAAATCCAAGAGTTCAATTTCAATGGTACGAACCTAGCAGGTTTGAATTACATGGAAAGTTGACCATTCAATGATTGTGTTGCTGTTTATAGACAAAATGTATTATTGAATAATTAATTTTAGGTCCTACTGGCAAAACTGGTTAATTGTCGGACAGTACGTCATCGTAAAAAATCTGTCAAAAACAAATCAACCATCCGACTTCGTTTATTTGGTTTGAAATGATATGAAATATACGTGTTACGCCAAATGTGTGAAATCGACTATTACATGAAATGGGCTAAATTTTGGCCAATTCATGTAATAGTCAAGCCTGTTGCCTTATTCATGAATAAGGTAAATTTTCTGCCGAGTACATGAAGTCGCCAGGGCATGGAATTCTTAAACTGTCAACATGACAGCAGAAAAAGTAAATTTAATACGGATGATTTTATTAGTTATAATTGGACATAATATAATATTATTAGGTTAGGTTGGGTTAGGTTAGGTTAGGTTAGGTTAGGTTAGATTAGGTTTTGAAATTCTGAATTATTCAACTGAATGTCCATTTTGAGGTTAGCTAACAAGTGTCAACAATACAATCGACCATTGCATGTACGATACCCAAGCACGAATCAAATCGCGAAAATACCTTTAAATAAAATTCATCCGTTATCATATTATAGTTCTAGTTTTTTTGCGCATAG
Source organism: Rhyacophila brunnea (assembly GCF_057557595.1). Classification (NCBI taxonomy): domain Eukaryota; kingdom Metazoa; phylum Arthropoda; class Insecta; order Trichoptera; family Rhyacophilidae; genus Rhyacophila; species Rhyacophila brunnea. The sequence goes on from NW_028232785.1 coordinate 5,103,646, forward strand.
TAAATGGACATGAACGTCATTTTAGTTATTGATTGGTATATTTTTATATTATAATCAATGACATTTGACACAAATTTGGTTAGTTGCAAAAAATACCACCGGAGCGCGACCACCTATTTCGACCATAGACAATATACGTATATTTTGACCAATCCACGAGCATTTCACACATTTAGTTTAGTTGCAAAAAATACCACCGTAGCGCTAGTATCTAATTTGTCCAAGACATGAAGTAGGCAGAAAAATTACTGCCGATTTCACGCACTCTCCAGATATTTTGTCTAATTCATGAATAAGACAACGGGCTTGCATTTTTCATGATTTAGGCAAAATTTTGCCCATTTCATGTAATATTCAAATTCGCACATTCGGCGTAACATACGTACTTACAAGAAAAACGAACCAACGCCTACATTACGTTCTACAATTATTAATAATTTGTAATAACAAACTAACCTAAAAAATGCGCGTGGCATCGTCTGCATCGTCATCCATAGACAACAATGGGAGAGGCGGGAAAAGTAGGACCAGTCGTTGTGAATGTCTCGGCTCTCTACTTGAGTCGGCAATGATCTAGTTCGATTTAATAATAATAATTGTTTCATTACCTAGATCTTGAAAAGGTAAACGACTCTCAGTAGAAGGTATTACCAGCTATTTTATTTATAAGAAGATGAAGATTATGAATGTATACATGCATAGGACACTAATAATTAAAAATATAATATTGTCAACAAAATTAAAATGCAATTCTCATAGCTAAATACGCCATTTTTAATTTCATCTAAGATGTTAGTAAGGTGCCCAATCATTTAACATTGTTTTCATATTATTATGTTAGTTGGAGACGGTTATTTTTCATAGTTACTGACCCTGCTGACTAAAATATGTAAAATTAAATGATAATAATATTATTACTACCTTAGACTATAGATACATCTAGACGCCACCCGTTGCATTGCTAAATGAAGTCGCTTGCCTTGCGTTTGGTTTGTGAGCGAGCAAACGCATTCGTCTACAAATGTTCGAGACCATAGACCATTTCGCTAGTGCTCGCCCAAAGTGCTCGCACTAGACGCTCAGAATTAAAATATAATTTTCAATTTTTTTACGTTATATAGTATTTTTAAGCGGTCAAAATGCAACCATTAGATAAAGATATCTATAATTTAAGTTATTTCAAAAAAACACTAGGTCACTGATATTAAAATATATAATAAAATACAAATAAATTATCACGAACATGTATCAACTTACCTATGAAACGTTATACCATCTTCTTGCTTATCAGTACGGCTACCACATTTTAAGACAACACACAGAACCATCTTTTCTACTTAATTAACTAAAAATATTTACCACTGACTTTATGTTTAACACAAAAATATCAATTTTAGCAACACGAGCTCGCAAGTTATCGACGCTGTGTGAAGCGTTTTGCCCCGATTTGATGGCGATATTTTTGGAAAATAGCTTACACAAATGTAGACCTTTTATCTTACTCTAGCGCGTGTCAAAGAGATCGTAAGGGTGCCGAATACTTTCTCACTCGCACTCATGCATCGTTTTTGTTCAGGCCTTGATTACTACCTATTTAAAAGAAATAGTTGTCTCGTTATTATAAGTGGCAATACTACCCATAAATATATTATTGTCTATGGTACAACACAGCGTGGTGACGCACGTTTATGCATTAGTGTCAAGCAAAATGGAAGTGAAACACGAACCGGGTGACTTCGAGTCGGATTCAAAAGGACAGCGTTTGTTGAGTGCACCAATATTTCATTCTAACAACCCGGACGAATCTTCTTATATAGTGCATGAGAATGCTCAAACCGCCAGTAGTACTTTTGAGGTTAGTTTTTTTTAGAAACTTATCTATTAATCTTAATTTTTAGAGTTGTGGACCATGAAATCTTGTAGAATTAAAGGTTATAGGGTACACAAGCATTTAATTCACACGAACTGGTTTGTCACCAATGCGAAATTTTGATAGTTAGAATGGTTTTGTAAAGTGTAATTTATTTGACACTACGCCATAAAGAATTACGCTGACTTGGCTACATTTAGAATTATCAGATGACAGGTAAAGTGTCAAAGGATGAAGCGATCTTTGATAATTTTCAACTGGTCAATCAGCTTTGATGCAGCGGGAGCAGAATTGAGCCAATATGAAAATAGACAATGGGAAGAAAGGATCATCGGGCTTCTGTTACAATGTGTCTTATCTATGACGTTATTAAAAATGCCATAACATTCTTAAAATATGTTTTGTTTTTCAGATGCCTGAATCGGAGCATATCAATATAAAAACCGAGATTGATTTTGAACGAATTGACTTAGAAGATGAGTGTCTTAAAGACACAAAACACACATTCAATTATGAAAACTCTCAAGCCTTTTGCTCTAATTCGGAATGCAAACCAGCAAACAAGGTAAACAATAGTCTTATTTTTATCAACCTATCTAGATAATGTAATCCTAAACTGTATTAGGTATTATAAAATAGGTTTTGTATTGAGTTTGTTTTCGTACTATATTTCCTTACTAACTTAAATAATTTTATATTCTATGCATCGCGACATCTTATTTAAAATTTTTGTCTTGTTCCGTTAGTAGAAATATACAGATATAGATAAACAGACGTCAATTTGACATCACATCTTTTTGTTTGTTCGGTTAATGTTTAATAAACATAGATTTTCAGGATTTTTTTCGAAATGAAAGCGGTAGATCCAATAAGTTTGGAAATCTATGGACTTTAAATAAATAAAATGCTTATTCCCAGTGCGTTAGATTTAAAAAAGAAAATACATGTTTTCGATAAGACGGGATAGAATTAAATCAGTCCTTTTAAAGCTATGCATTAAAAATAATTAAGGATACCAAAACCGTGGCAATCGGCGCAAGTTTTAGTGATACAATTATTGCATGTGTATTATTTTCAGAATTTTTAAAAGTATATTATCTTAACTGTGAGGTTTTTAGTTAACAAAATCTGGAGTTGGCTCTATTCATAACGAGAAAATTGTTTTGAAAAACCTGCTTAGATACTTTTCAATTTTTATTCATTTTGTATTCTTTTCGTTCCAGGTTTACAATATATGGCCTACTATACCATCTGATGAAAGTGATCTCATCCATATTTCATCACGTTTTGACAACGCTAATGCATTGCGGATTATGGAATATAAACGAGATGATCGTATAACTGTGGACAATGGATCTATCTCTAGACATGACGTTATCGATGTATATCAAGAGTTGAATACATCGAATAGGAAGGAAGCTCGCCTTGTATTGAAGAGAATTTTATTTTATGACAGATATTACGTATGCAACTTTTGCTACAGATTCTTTTCAATCAAAAACATTTTGGAAGTACATATAACTTGTCACACTTCTTCCGTTTGCATTGAAGCTGTTCATGATTATCTAAAGAATCAATTTACTTTAAACTGGGAACGAATCACCGATTCCAATGGAATTTATTATTGTAATGATGTACATTCAAAGAAATTAAACATTAAGCATGAACAAACATATCAATATCTGCACAGAGAAACTGATACTTCTGGGATACAGTCCGAAATGCCCTACGATGAAATTGACATACATCACCAGGACATTAAAAAGGAAACGGATTTGCAAAAATGTGCTCTCCTGCAAATTTCTCCTGTTGGCGATGTCACTACTACAACATTTGATCAAAATAGTAAAACTAATGTATACGAAACATTAAATACACCCAACAACTCTACAAGTGTACATCTAAGTCCGTGCAGAACACCTGATCAATCTATAACTGACCCCTCGCTACCGTATTATGATATTGAAATCCACGAAAATGATAGTAAAAAGGAATTATTAGCTCTGACTACCGAAAAGAAAGTGTGTCTGAAGTTGGAAAAAAATACATTCTACGTAAGAAATTTTGTATGTCATGTGTGCTATGCCTTTTTCGACTCTGAAGACATTTTGAAGGAACACAAATTGGTTCACGACGAGTCTTTGTCTGGCAAAAATAACAATAATCACAAGATGAAATTGTTTGCGTGCAGTGAATGCGGATATAATACGTCAAACGCTCTCGTTTTAAAAAAACATATAATGATCCACAGTGGTGAAATCCCATTTCTGTGCAATATATGTGGTTATGGTACAATAAACATCAGTAACATGAAGAAACATGGCATGATTCACAGTGGAGAAAAACTATTCATGTGCAAAATATGTGGTTATGAATGCAGAGATTCCGCTAGATTAGAAAACCACAAACTGATTCATAGTGGGGAAAAGCCTTTCGCATGCAACATATGTGATTATAAATGCAGAAATTCTGTTTCATTTAAGATACACAAACTGATTCATAGTGGGGAAAAACCTCATGCATGCAACTTATGTAATTATAAATCTCGATCTAAAGGTAGTTTAAAGATACATATGGTGGTTCATGTTAGCGTGAAACCTTTTAAATGCAATGTTTGCGATTTAAGATATAAAACAGTAGGCGAATTGAAGAAACACAGCATTATTCATACCAAAAAAGCCATAAAGTGCGATAAATGTGATTTTAAAACCTACCGAAACAGTCATCTCATTGAACATGTTATGACCCATACTGGAGAAAAGCCATTTAAGTGTAAATCATGCGATTACAAATGCAAAAGGCGTTCTCACTTAACGTCACATAATAGGGTTCCTTGTGGCAAAAAACCGTTTACGTGCAATGAGTGTGGTTTTTGCTGTGCATCGTCTTGTACTTTGGAGAAGCACAAAATGCTCCATAGCGGTGAAGCACCTTTTCAGTGCAACTTATGTGATTTCAAATGTATATGGAGAACTTCTTTAATTAGACACAATAAGATTCACAGTCGCGAAAAAAATCACTAAGTTTTTTTGGTATACTATAAATCATGTCTTAGAGTAATCTATATAAAAGTGACACCGTTGTATTTGCTCAATCAACAAGTTTTAATATAATCATTGCACTGACATCTCCAATGCAAAATGTGCCGCATATTATTCTCATAATATTTTAAAATGTTTGAAGTCAACGTATTTCAAAGCGGTGACGCAACATCGGCCATAAACAATGAAACAGGTCAGAATAACTCCGCCAATTTTATTGTTCGCAGTGCAAGAGCCACCAATGTACACGTTAATAGTCTAAATGAGTAGGAAAATTCACCTGCCATGAGGACACATACATATTCCTTAGTTTTTACAAGACTAGAGATTTCAGAACAATGTGCAGTCGAAATATTATCAAACTAGTGTGATAGATTAGATCACACAAAACTCTCTATCGTACGATACAAAAAGCTTTGGCCCTGCTGCTGAACGGGGTGACACAACCGATATTCATATGAGACATTAAATTTTCTGTATTGCGACAATTAACCATATCTTTAAAGCCAGTGACGCGGTCAAGATAATGACCATGCCGTGGACTGTCAACGTTTAGATGAATCTCTCATCCAAACACGACTGAGGAAGAAGGTCGCAGGGTACGAAATTTTAATTTAATTAATATATTGCCATACTGTTACTGTATAATTTAAGCAAAAAGGCAGCTATTTGTTTCGTCACATTTTGACATAATGAGACATTCACGTTTTTTCAACTATAAAATAATTTTCCTATAATGTGGATGAATCTTTTGATTTATGGTATAAGCAAAAACCTGTGAATTTGCAATCGATGCTGTGTTTTGGTTTATCTCGTTATACTATCTTGTTTAGAATAATTGCCGTTTTCGTAAAAAAACGAAAAAGAATATGTCGGTTTTTATACTGAAATAAATTAAATCCTGCTTTTGACTTTATGTCAAATGGTTTAGAATAAAATTCAAGGACTGAGCTTGATCCTCCAAAGAGCATTATCATAGTAACACAGGTGAATTGTGTTTGATAAATTTTATGCGAGGTAATCAGGCAAGTGTAGTAAAAAGTGCATTTAAAACATATACTCCACATTTACGTGTGTTATCTATGATTTGACCATAGATTAAACCCTACGAAGTGAAGGGTTTGATGGACAGATGTAGACAGCCAAATGAATGTCTCTCCTTGACGCATGCACAAAACTTCTCGGCTTACAACCAGAATTTAAAAGTTGAAGTGAATGTGGGTGATGAAGTGAATAGATGTAGACATAGGTTAAGACGAGTCGCCATGTATTGAAATCCACTGTAAATTTTTCATCAAGATGCTTTTAAAAAAATTGCAAGAAGACTAGATACAATGAGAAAAATATAAGGTTCTTTTCTGCTAACAGTCGTTGGAACCAGACAGACAGACAGTGATACTTTTTATTTGGTTCTAAACTTATATAATAATCTATTGTAAAGATTAGAGAATATTCTTTAAAAATAAATATATTCCATGAACTTTTTTTTTAAATTTTAATTGTATATAACTTTTTTACATACACAAAAATTGTAACCCCAGGTGCACCGAGACCCTATAATATGACGCATATGTTTCCAGATTATCATATGTTGAAAAAAGAATAAAAATATTTTTGTATTCATCCAGCAAGAAAATAGAAAGTCATGACAAAAATATTTTCAAACGTACCTACTTATTTCATAATTTGTTCCTGAAGTGATCATAAGATCATATTATATGCCTCCACAGAGCGTTTGTTTTTACGAGAAATGGATGTCAGCCACTTGCTCAACCTATTAGGTCTATTCTCTGACTCAAGCAAAAATTGAAAAACCATATTATGTATACTTACTAGACCCAGGATTCGATCCTGGGACCCACAACGCTATATGCCAATACTTAAGCCGCGCGGAAATCGTGGTTAGGTTGAGTTAGTGTCGCGCACCTAATTCGTAGACCCCTGCGGGATGCTCCCATAAGGAGTAGTGCCGACCCAACCGCTCGGTCTGATTCTAGTAGTCAATGTGCCACAGGTTATATGACTACGACCCTCGACAAAGCAGAGCAATGTGTAAATGTATGTAGTAGTCCCGCAGTTTGCTCTGGCAGGTCCCACCACTTCTCAGGGTGAACTGTGGATGATGTAAGTCGGTCATAAGGACCAAGAAGAATGTTGGTAAGAATAAATATAGGGGTGACGTAATAATAATCAAAATTAGGTAGATTCTAGTATGACAAATAAACATATAACTCAGTAATTAAATTCGATTAAATAAGATGTTCATAATAGGTATTTCTATAATAGCGATAGGTTTTTTGATGTTAAATCAATAAGCATAGGATAATCATGAATTGGACTTCGAATAATGATAATGATGTAATGAAATTAAATTAAATATGATGAGATGTAGGTACTATGAAATAATGTCCAATGTAATTGCAATGATTAGGTATTATCAGTGTGTAGAATGTAGACGGGCGTTAATGTATAAAATCATAATGATAAGCTTAACGTAATATTAAAATAATTTGAATCCTAGAATAATTCGAGACATCGATTAAAAGTGATTCAATATCAATAAAATCAGCCGAAATCGCACGGGCAGCCCTGTTAAAGGTACGAACTTGTGACTCGTGCCGCTCGGCCATGACGGGACTTACGTCAAGTGGGGTTAACGCATATGTTAGAGTTTTTGAGGACGGAAATTTTGATACCTCAAACATCCCCGTACGTGAGGTTTTCGATTGGTTAGTGGAAATACTAGAAACTTAGATTATAGAAAAATATAGATAGAGCGATAATGAGTGTTTGTTCCCGAACAGATGACGAATTTTTTCTCGCGCTTGGGTCGCCCACACCATGCGACCTTCACGCCCCTTTCAAGGGTTTTTCGGAAATACGTGACAGTGTGCGTGAACATTTGCTTGGCGTAGTGTTGCCAGATTTCGAATGATATTACAAACGATTTATTTTTATATTATATTAATAAATATTAGCAGAGTGAATTTTGGTAATACGAAATATATTTACGTAACACACAATCTCAAAAATACGATTAATATTTATACATTCCTATAGTGTTCGGAGAAATAAAAAAAACATGTTTTCATAAAATTTTATTTATTATTAATCAAATAATACATTCAATTAACGATTCAAACATGTTTGCTATATAAATTATGTAGCAGGTACCTACCTACTTAGAAGTATAAGTAAAGAAAAATATAAAGCGTCAATTACATTGAGCTACTTTACGAGCTGTTTGTTGGCAAATTTAAAAGCGGGCGATTCAGCTACTGCGATTGTGATGATGACACACAAAACTTTCCATTCGCTGAGAAGCCAAAAATAAATAAATCACATGCCACAAGATTTGTCCCTAACAGCTGGAAAACTTCATCTCCGATGTATTTTTTACTTTTTAACTTTTTTAATATATGCTTAAGGGAATTATTTTTTTTCGTTAACCGTTTAACTTAAGCTTGCAAATTTTTAATTTTAGAGGCACGCTTACCTAGCAGCAGATCCTTTTTTCTTATCGTCTTCCTCAGTCTTACCTTCCTGGGTGTATCAAAGACATAATACAAGTCCGATGACAATATTAATTCACTTCTGCATGAGTAGGATGAATTTCGTCATTGAGTCCAGACTCCATGCGAATGACTGAATCACTGTGATGTGCAACTGTCTCTTCCTGATTGACAGAATATGATGTTCCGGTATCAATGCTGAATAAATTCTGAAAAAAATACATTAGTTTTAATTATAAAGCTAAATAATTATGTCTATGTATGGAAATACTTTGTTTATAAGATTTCGGTTTCATGTATGAACAACATAATAATATACATATTAACAAACCTGAGTTGGAATTGCATCTTCTGTATGAGTAGGATGAATTTCGTCATTGAATCCAGACTCCATGCGAATGACTGAATCATTGTGATGTGCAACTGTCTCTTCCTGATTGACAGAATATGATGTTCCGGCATCAATGCTGAATAAATTCTGAAAAAATACATTAGTTTTAATTATAAAGCTAAATAATTATGTCTATGTATGGAAATACTTTGTTTTTAAGATTTCGGTTTCATGTATGAACAACATAATAATATACATATTAACAAACCTGAGTTGGAATTGCATCTTTATACAATCGACGAAGCCCACCCTTTGTAAAGAATAAGTATTCATTTAAAAAATGATTACTGCATACAGTGGCTCCTTTTGCGGGAAACCAATATGGATCTTGCCTCGACCTTCTTGTTATATCAATCCATCTTTTTTGATTAACATCATCTCTAGGGAATCTAAAAAATAAAAACAACTTATAACAACATACTTATGGTGATACGAATCCGATAAATAAGTGATAAATGATATTTAAAAACTACCGCTATATTTTATACACCAGCAGCCGTAGCTGATTTATTCATACAACAGATAAGCTTGAATACGAAATATTCAAATATGTGTATAATATCGTAAAATGTGCAATATTATTTTAAAACAGATGAAATCAAAAATCACAAATCTGGCAACATTTTTACCCACACTTGCAGAATTCTGGCGTGTACGCGACATAGATTCGACGAAATGTAATCATGCAAGAAAATAATTTCAGATTACAGAATAATATAGAATAATCACTGTTTATGAAGTACTTACAAGTGGAAAGTAATCCCATGTTCCTTTTTTTGGTTCCTAGATGTGTTTTGACATCGTTTTATAGCACAAGACGGCATATTTTCCGATTTTCGTGTAGATGTTGTCGGTACAATGTCGGTTTATCGACTGACTGCCGTTTTCGCGGCGTGTTGGCTATGCACTTGCTAAAACATGACTCACTAAAATCGCCTATTGCGGAGGGCTTGACTAGAAAACAATGCTTTTAGGATTTTCAATTACTGTTCAGGTAAGTAGGTACTAAACAACGAGCTCGCAGCTAGCAACTATGACGGCCTGGTGTGTAAAACTCCCACCTCCGCTCCCGTGATGTATATGCAGCCACGTCATACCGTCGCTATAGGATTTGTTTCCCGAATATCCATTTTTGTCGAAATCGACATTTTAATGCAGTTCAATTTCTTTTATTGAACTCTACCGAAATCATTTACAAAAACAATATATTTTTATCTAGGAACAGAGATATTTTTTTAAAAAACCCGAATACGCCATGTTAAGTTACAATTACTCCGTGGTGTTCTCCCGAATGTCCAACGATTCGTACCTGAATATCCAAGCTAATTTTGGTCGAAATAGATCTCTGGCTGAGTTTTTATTTCCCGAATATGACTTTTAGCCAATCAAACCGCGCTGGCGCCGTATATCTCGCTCCCACATTCACGCTATCTAGCTCTAAAACAATCACGCCCACTTTCATATTTTTCGGCCGCCCGAAGTCCTCTTTCAAATTTCGTCTTATTGATATTGTTTTTAAAGTTACTATTGTTTTAATAGTGAATTCATCAAATTTGAAGGATCATTCATAGCTGATACATCACCAGTTCGCCCTGAACTTATAGTAGAGTTATGGAAATGAGTATTTTAACCTAAATAACTGCATTTTGTTTAGATAAATGACACAAAATCCCAACGGTTATATGAATTCTACAGTGTGACCCAGCAACTAGTATGACGTAAAAAATAAATATTATTTCAAATTATTATTAATCAAACATTGTTTGTCTTTATTTTACTTTTAATCTAGGTATTTCTATGAAAATAAAGGCGATGCTATCATTTATTTTGCGCTGATAGTTATTTTAATTTAATATGTATGTTAGTAACTATTTATTTGGTGAATATTATATACTTAGGATATTGGTACCTAATATTAGCAGCCAATGGTAATTAATTTATAGGTACATGCTATTATTTTGTGTTGTTATTCCTTACAATAGTAAATATTATATAATATTATTTGGTGGTTTGTAATAAGTTTAATTGTTAATTATAGAAATATAAAGACATAATAATATACAGATATATATACATAGATTTTTTATTTGAAAAAAGTATTAATATAAAATTGTTAGCAAGTACGAGTAAGTACCATCATCAATTATTGGAGAAATCTGTGACGTCGGTTAGTAATTGAAGTTGTAGACACCTACTTTTATTTAATAAACAAAAACCGATCGCCGATACTCGCTTGATTTTGAAGAATGCTGAAGAGCAGGTATTAAAAGGCTAATAGTTAAAGTTTGTCGTCATAAGTATGTCACCTCGTAGCATAGTGGATAATTAGTGGACAGGGGTGTAAACCCAGGTGATGCAGGGTCGATTCCTGCCGGGTATCTTACTTTTTTTCAAAAAGATATTTTCTATTGGTTATAATATATTTTCTCAGAAGTGATTTTAAAAATTATGTATTTTCAATTATTAGAATGGTACATTCTTAAATCTTGTGAATTATTCGTTCAATAAAAAAATAGTTAATTACTCAAAAACTATTTTATTACTTAATCCGAAAAAAACCGAAAAAGCGATTGCCGCATGTTATTATCACATACGAACTTGTGTAATTATGATCATTAAGTATTTAAATAGTAGAAGTAATTATTAACAAGTATCGTGTAAATAAATATAACATTTGAGGCGCGTACTTTTTGACCACTCAGTAATCCGTGGGCCGTGCAGCAATACGCTACGGTCTTAAATCCCGAACGTCCTTGTTTTGTCCCGAATATCCACTATTCTGAGAGAGCGCTAAAAATTTCCCGAATATCCACTGTGAGTACTTGTAAATAAAACGCATTTTCTGTGCATTTAATGATTTATACCAGTATATTATTCTTGGAATCTATTCTTAGATAATGTTGCAACCATACAGTAAAGAAAGAATGATTGATACATCTAACGACAATGAAATTTGTTTTTCGTCTTCTGTAAAATTGACATTTGGTCTATTCGGGAAACAAATCCTATAGCGACGATACGCGGCCGGCTAACATAACCCTTACGTGTGCCAGTACAAAGAATTTAAGCCCTCATTTTGTCCCGAGCAGAGCCGCACGGGACTGGTGATGCAACCTTGCACTGAAGTGCGAATGCATGATATTAATTTATATGGCAACTATCAAAGTGACTTTAATTTGAAGAGTCGCAAGGGGAGTCGAGAGTGTCCCACCCCTCGTACGGTCTGGCGAATTTAGTAAAGGCCGCAAAATTGGCCTCGGTTGCCACCATGTCCGCGTGTCCTATTGGAAACGAATTTGAACCACGATTTTGCGATTTCATTTTAGCAGTTATATCCATTTCATTAGGTACTGTTTATATTACAATAATTATTACCGTGTACCTGTGTCTACTTTCAAGATGACGTTCGAAATAAAAGACAGAAAAAAACACTTCCCGCACGATTTATGACCCATAAACAATAATATGTGATAACACGTTTGACACAGACGTCACAGCAAGGAACGAGTATCAGTGCTCGTCCGTGGTGGTTTGGCGGGCGCGGGGCGGGAAACTCAAACGTATGAACACGTCTCGACGTGTCCGTAGACAATGCGCGGGGACGAGTGTTCGCGCGTGTTGTTTTGGCGCGTCTAGCTCGACGCAGGCAAGATCGTACATGCGGCGGGCTCTTCCCATACTGCGCGCATAGAGGTGTCCGCACTGAATGGACGGGCGCCGACACGGTAAACGAGCGAGTAGCGGGTGTCTCAAACCATCATGAGCTTACCGCGCGCGTCTGGTGTATTTGTGGTATTATTTTCACAAAGCATAGATAGTGCGAAGTGATGTAAAGTAGGTATACGTTTTATAACGTTGCACTTTTTACTACACTGATACGCCTCTTTTCCTTATTACGTCTAATAAAATTATATCAAATAATATTCACTTGTATTAATATAATATGTAGTTCTAAATAAATATATATTATGTAAAAATAATATCTTTAAATTTCAATAATTCTTAACCTTTCCCTTACCATGGTAAAAAAATTACGTCCGTTCCCATGCCGTCCACTCAGTGTTCCGATAGAAATTTGGCATTTTAAGGCATTTTAAAAGCTAATTGATTGCTTCAAAAGGTAAAGTATGTTTTTAAATACTATTTAGTCATCGTTTAACATGTTATTCTGTGTATATCACATGCAATTATCTTATAATCGTGTATAATAATCGGACATCGATAAATGTACGTCGTAACCAAACCACGGTGTGCCTCGATCTGTTTTAAATGGAACAACGAACACACGCTGGCATTTCACGAAGAGTGGGGATGGCTAATTCATCCGAAGCGGACGAGGGTGTTGTAAGGTAGACTAGCACGTGTGCAGGCGTTCGTTATTACGTTCGCCACATAAAATAATAGATACCAAGCATATTATGAAATAATAATGGCTTCGATATATGTTAATGAACACATTAAGTTTTATTGCTTACATTTTGTCCAATATATAGTGGACACAAACATATATCTAAATATATATCAAACTCAAAATTTTATGAAAACCTTTTTAGGGCTTCTGAAACTAGGCGCTTCACTTGAAGAGTTAAAAATACCAACAACATGACGTGTAATAATAATATGTATTTTATATTCAACGAAAAGAAATAAGTATGAATGAAAAAGTGTGCACAAAATTGTCGGATTGCCCAAAGCGTACTGAAACTACTTATTATGGTTTTATTTTGGCTGGGTTTATCTGATTTTTTAAAACTATCCAACACCATACTATGTAAATTATTGTAGTACTCGTTCAAGAAAAACAAATAGGTACGTATGACTCACAATGCACTATTTATGTCGGATCTTGACAGCCTACCTCCACACTTCACCACTAAGAAATAATAGTATAATATTATGTATATACCTACATCAGATTGAGTATGATCATATTTATTTATATAATAATATTATTTGGTAAGTACTTATGAAATTAGAATGATTCAGTAATCTTAAAATGAATTTCTTGTACCTACCTAAAATCCACCGATCTTATGGACATATTATATTATATAGTTAATAATATATAATATTATAACACAATATCATGTAAACACAACAGGTTCACTATGATTATTTATTTACATATTAGGTATGTAAGTAGGTACCTACTTTATAATTTTATTATTGGTACTTATAAAAGTAAGAGATACAAATGTAAAAAAAAAAGTAAATATTCATTGTACCTACTAAAAGATATTATACCGATTTTTCCGACGGAAAAGTTTGAACATAGGTAACTGCAAACACTATAAAATATTTTTTGCAACTGTGTGTCTACTTCATAAACAAAAGAAACTCCACGTGTACTACCTAGTTGCACTTGAATTGCATTTGCTGACTCATTATTATTTTCGGATGAAAACTATTATTAGTGATTTACGACGACAATACAATTTATTACGGTTCAACCATGGACCAACAAAATAATGTCTCATTTATAATCTTTTATAATTAAAAAAAAAACTAATACAGGTAGGTATTAGTAATATCGTCAAAAAAAGGATATTTTAGAATATCGTATTAACTACACCGCACCGCAATTTACAAAGCTACAGTTAACGATAATAAATAAATACAAATATATTATTATTGATGCCAGTCATTAGAACATACCTACATTTTCTGTAGCTGTCTGATTTCAATGCAGGGTATTTATTTAAACGGGTTTAACATTTGGGTTTGAATACAACATTTGAATGGGTAGGTACAACAATATTATGAAATTTATAGCATTGTATTATTTTCCTAAAATTCTAAAACAGAATGAAATAATATTACCCTCGCCAATATTTAACATATTGCATTGCCTAATATGATAATAGTATAAACATGTAGAACATGTGAATACGCCACGCCACATGCTGTGCTGTTTTTATTTAGCCGGCTCGAGATTTTTTTCAATTGCTTGTGTCCCACAAACTGATGTAATCCTTACACAACCTTGCAACAAGGGTCCGTATTCTAAATCCGGGGAGAGAGATTTTATTACTTTATTATTTTATTACTAGAATTATGGTCAATGGCAATGGACCCTTTTTGTCAATTGTTTATGAAAAAACGCCACATGTAGCGAAGTTAACACGGAAAAATGAACATTAATAACATTGCGTTAAAGGTTGCTCTGGCGTTTATCGTCAGATGTATTTGAAAAATGTAAACTTCAAGGTTCGATATATCGTCGCTATAGTACTTGTTTTCCGAATAGACCAAATGTCGATTGTTCAGGAATCGAAAAACAAAGTTCCCTGTCTTATATTTAAATATCAGTTTATATATCAAGCACTCTGTCTCCTTTTTATGATTGCCACATTATCCAAGAAGAGATTTGATGAATAATATATTAGTATAATTCATTAAACTAAGAGAAAATACGTTTTATTTACAAGTAAGCAATGTGGATATACGGATCATTCTCAGCGCTGGCTCCGAAAAGTGGATTTTCGGAACAAAACAAGGACATTCGGAATGTAAGACCGTAGCATATCGTTGCATGGACCACGGTATACCGTGTGGTCAAAAAGTACAAACTTAAAAACTTAATATTTATTTACGTAATTTTTAATAAATTTATTGAAAGGTACATGATTTTTTGTAAATAGGTGATCAAGTTGTATCAATGATCGTTTTTACCTAATTTCATAGGTAATTATAAAATATGCCATTCACCATTTTCTGTTTACAAAATTGGGAATCAACATAAAATTATATACCTAATTATAGTTATAAAAAATCTGTATCCATAGATTTACGTAATAATAATGTAGGTAGTAAAATTTTCCTAATTTCTATATTAAAATGGTGGCAATGATATTTTTATTGGTCACAAATAATGCTTCATTATGGATTTTAATCGAATTTGATACAATTAAACTTATTACAAACCATATATTGCATATTAGGTATTATGTTTTATTGACATGGAACAAAAAATAGGGGCATGTGTTATTTAATAACCATTGATTGCGAATATTCTATCCTGAGTTAATATTATTATATAAAATATTCACTCACGAAACTAGAATTAATCTTAATAGATCGTACATTTACTAAAATATCTATTGGATAGCCAATAGTATTATAATTATACTTAATGAAAATACAATAAAATGTACTATTCAATGGAAATCCACCAAAAAAAAATAGGTATAAACATACATCTTATTATTAATGAGATTAAATATTCGCGTACATTTTAGCATGAATAGATATAAAGTAAATTAAAAACAGAAAAAGTTTTGATTATAGACATTAATAATAATTATTTTTTAAGACAGTAGTTACCGAGTCACACTGTACAATTCGTATGACCGTTGGGATATTATCTCTGTTTCTCAGTACAAAATACAGTAATTTAGGTTAAAATACTTACTTCCATAACTCTGCTGTAAGTTCAGAGCGAACTGGTGATGTACCGGCCAAGATTGATAACTTTAAATTTGATAAATTCACTATTTAAACGATAGAAACTTAAAATAACACAATAGTAGTCAAAATCTCGCGCTTTGAAAGACGAAAAACAGACATCAGTCACATATGAAGTGAGCGACATTAGAAGTAGACAGCGCTATATGAAAGCGATATGCGAGAGTGAGACCGAGCTATTCTATTTGACATTCGGAAAATAAGCACAAAGCAATCGTTGCGAAACATGGCGTATTCGGAGTTTTTAAAAAAATATCTCTGTTTCTACATGAAAATATACAATTTTTATAAATGATTTCGGTGTAGTTAGACAAAAGAAATATAACTGCATTAAAATGTCAATTTTGACAAAAATGGATATTCGGAAAACAAGTACTATAGCGACGATATTATGGGAGGCTATCACTGAATGCATTTTTCACAGAATTATGTTGAACAAAGACATACATTTCTATCTCTGACTAACAAATGACATTTTAAAATAGTGTCTCATGTTTACATTACTATTATGCGCGTTTCTCTAACGCATATCTTTCTAGATAGCCCTGTCACTGTCTTATCAAAATATTGATTAGACTTTCGAAAAATGATTAATTTTACATATAAGACATTCAATTCAACTACCTACATATTTTTATTTTTATGCCTAAATATTTTATCTACAAATAGCTAAAAGTAGACGTTTATATACATAATAATAAGTGGGGTATCTATGATTTTAGGTCATTTCTAAACTGCGAGACCATCGTGGCAACGGGAGTGTTAACGCACATATAATATTGTATACTTATCTTACTTATATTTATAAATGTAGGTACCTACATAAAAACTGTTTTTTTTTTGTCTATAATTATTCAATATTCTTTCTCATTTATCTCTTTATCTAATTTCTCTGTATTTAAATTATAATATGTTTAACTATGACTATTATGATTTATTTGGAAACTTTGCTTGTTCAATATCTTTTTCTAGTCTATTTTATACATATTTTTAGTCTATGTAACTGTTTGTTTTCCTTAATAAAAAAATATAAACATAATAAAAATAAAATATATTAAGTAGGTACATCATTTCCATCCTAGAGCCGGGGTGCAAAGTTATGAAGCGTACATTCTACACCTGCATTCACACCATATGAACCGAAAAGTCTTTTTTAAACTTTAACTTACATATTATCCAATATATAATCAAATTATAAAATCGACCAAGGGTACTTGATGGAATTTGAATTTAAATTCATAAATATAAATTTACCGAATAAACAGGAATTAACTGTATCAGATGACAGTGTGTATTCACCATTGGTGGTGTTTGAAGATGCCAAAAGGCGATAGTCGGATCGCAAAAAATTACTCAAAAAAAAAATAGAAAAAAACTTAGATCAATTAGAATATACTTAATCAAATATTTTCTCATGTTACTCTTTTTCGAAAAACTTGTCTGGTTGTTCCCGCAGTTTCTTGTATAAGTTATAAAATTCTTCTGTTAAATTAGTGCTTTCCATATTGATTTCATTGGCCCCATATTTTGCTGCAAAGTATTGCCATTTCAAATAGGAGTTTTCCAGTAAAAACTTTTCTGTGTTTATGGTTTCCTATCCCTGATTTGACGCTGAACACGACTGGACGCGCGCGGGCTACTACGGACACTCTACCCGTGCCCGTCCCCGCGCCTATTCCGCGTCGAAGACGCCCCATGACTACGGCCAAGCGCTCACACAAAATTACCAAGGTGTTTACACTGAGCCGAAAAACTATGACATTGAAGGCTGTCATAGATCGATTGATATTATATATGACAGTCTATGACATCGTATTTACACTCTGTGACACAGGATGCCAATATAAGAAACGGGTTTTTCGTCATATATATGAAAATCGTCATAGGGTCTATTTGAGCCATAAGCGATTTGTAGATTGCCTTTGGTTTCGTTTTATATACTTACCTGACATTTGACCAGACATCAGATGTACCATAATTTTTAAACTTTATAAAAATATAATTGATAGGATGCATAATCGGTATTATATTATTTAGTTTACTATAAAAGCAACATATCAAAATAATACATAATATAATGTGGCAATACTATAAAGTGTTATCCTCTGTCTATGGCACAAAAAATCATTGCCTACTACAGTGTTGCCAACCGTACTATAATTATAGTATTTGTACTATAATTTTCGTCTGCGTACTATGTACGATATAAAACAGGTATAGTACGCCCAAAATACTATAATTTTGAGAAATCGGAATAAAAGTTGCCAATAGAAGAAAAACAACGTCAAAATAATCCGTGAGAAGCAAAAAAATAAATAATCTCTATGTCTAAAAAAAGGTGACGTTAATTACTAATTGAAGACTGGGAGGAGCGGAGTATTGCAAAGAGAGGCGCAAAAAGTTTAACACAATTAATGTAGCCACAGGTTTGCAGTTTGCAAATGCATAGTTCATAAAACGGCCGCTAGGCACAAAAAACAGTCCTATAAAAGGTTGTTCGCAAACCTTTCTGCAAATATGGAGACTAATTTTATAATCCCTCACTTATATACTATTGTGAAGCGCAATGGCTATCTCGTAAAAAATTATTCATAATGTTGAAATTTGTTTAGGAACGATAATTTTGTTGTTAAACTTGTCTAATTGGTTGAAATTTAAAAAAAAATGAGTGAGTAAATCAATTCAAGGACCACTAATGCATTCTCTGATTTAAAACGACAAAGTGAAGGCATTCATAAGAAATTGGAGCTTAGGAAATCAAAATTACAAAGAAAAAAGTTTGCCATGTCATATTAAAGCAAACAAAAATCTATTTACTGAGTTCTTGGTTAGTTTGCTAATGCACTTTTCACATTATTTTATTAAGAGCAAAAAAAGGTTGGATTGACTACTATTGAAATTGATTGTGCTAATAAACAAGCACATTCGTCAAAAAATAATGTAATATAAGTAATAAAACCTTGTTTATTTTTTTTTTCATTTTTGTATTCTTAAGTAGGTACATTGTTGACTATTTAAAAAGGTGTCTGTATTATTTAATGAAATAAGGGGGGGACGAGGCGCCTAGATTAGATTTTTTAAAAGGGAGGCGTAGTAACATAAAGTTTGGAAACCACTGACTTAGCATTTGAATTTTGTCTAAAAAAAACAAGACGTTAATTACTCCACGTTAAATTTTTTGAAAATGCAGAAAATTATTGGTCATTTAACGCGTACTATATTTTTTGCCGAAATACTATAATTTTGAAGTCACTGTACTATAATTCCACTTTCAAAATATGGCAACACTGGCCTACTATCACGGAAGTCAAATACCGGTGTCAATATCGCTTACACTTCATTGGTGACTCGATAATCTTTGAAAACGAACGCTTTCAAATCATAAAATGGACGTTAAACGTGAAGCAGGTGACTTCGAACCTGATGCAGATGAACAACATTGGTTCAAAGTCTCCTTACAGGGAAATAATCCAGAGTCAAATACTTTCATCAAACAAGAGTATGCTGATGATCCCTGCCACGCTGCCGAAGTTAGTTTTTCAAAGGTTATTTTATTCTCTCTGATGGTAAACATTCTCCAGTGAATCAACAACTGATAACGCCAACTATATATTTATGTAAACAGGAATACAGTATATTATTTCCGAAAGAATTACTTATGTGGTTATTTTAGAAATCGAATTAGGAATTTATCAATAGCCGTAGGTAGAATGAAACTATTTAACACTTTCAACGATTAGGTATAATAACTGTAAATGAGACGCCAGCGATAGTTAAACCGATTTATTTAGATAGGTAAGGTAACGTTGGTACGTTTGCTTTGAATTAACATCACGGATTCTTATTTTAGAGTTTAATTCAATATAGCAATTGAATTGGTCGACATGATTGAGTATGGACCAGTCTGCTCCACTTAGAGGAGTCATTATGACATCTCCAAAATTACCTATATTCATCATATTATTTTGTTTTATTTTAAATTAATTTATAAAAGGTATGAATTGACGTTGACAATTATTCAAGCATTATCGTAGATTAGTATTGTTTGAAATATGCTTGTTGTCACTATATTTTAAAATACTCGTGCTTATTAAAGTTTGGCGTTAGATAACGATACCTATACACACCATTGGGTCTATTCTATACTTATCGACAGATAAAAAATAAATATTATGAAACTTAGGGTAGGTTTGTATCAAAGTATTATCACTTATTGTACAGTTGGGCATTTTCGCCAAAGTTTGTACATGTTTGAAATTTGGGTAATATTATTTTTTCACTCAAATTAACCATTTTTATATAGCTAGCAGATTCCTTGTTCTATTGCTGAATTGGTGATAGCAATTTTTCAGCAAAATATTGATTAATACAATATTTATATCATTTTTATTATGAAATTGGGCATAATAAGTTTCCGTTCCGTGACTACGAAACTTAGCTTTTAAAACATGAATGAAACACTTTTTATCACTTAAAAGAGCTCTATTAGATTAAAAAAACCATACACTTCAAAATAAAACTACAAATAGTCAAAAAATATTATTGAATTTTAATTCTTGGGCACATTTCGTTCCCCTCCGTTACCCTATGTCTATAATGGCAGAGCATTTTTCCTTTAGTATTTGAAAAAACCAATCAATGTTCGTTCTGCTATTTTTTTAAAGACAATAATCACTTTTACTAAATTTTATTGGAAAAATAAATAAGTTTCGTTATTTAATAATCAAATGAAAAATAGTTAACGTTCAACTTTTTTGGGGACATTTTCGGAATGGAACGAAATGGTAACGGAGTGTAATTTGTAAAGCTTAAGTTACATGTTACCATAAAAACAAATTTTTGTTTTATGAAATTTATTTGAATTTTTTGATAGACAGATAAATATTCAACGTGCGTCAAAATAACAAAACAAATCAAACTTAATCACTAAAATAGACATATTTTATAATAAATTTCACAATACTTGTAAAATAAGGTAGGTAATAATTTTGACACACTATACATTACCATAACTTTATTTGGCATTTATATTATTTGTAACTCAGATAAAAAATATTTTTAAGCAAATTAACAATATATGAAAAAAAAAATCAGCAAGGGATTCAGACGCGAGTTCCTAGCGCGGCACGGAGTATATAACTTTTACGAAAATAATTATAGTCAAACTCGGTTATTACGATCTCTGACATAGCGAGATCTCGGATGTAATAACGAAACATTTGTTGACAATTGGTTTATGATTTTCGCCATACATTTAATTCTTTCACTGTTATAACGAGCAACTTATCGGATATACCGAGCTAAAATACTGTTAATGTGTCGACCGTTTTAAAACATTTCGACCCTAAGCAATAAAATCCGATTGGACAGGATGCCGCCGGGGTCGGATTACGTTTATGACACTAGTAAAGTGTCTAAGTACCTACCTTATTGGTGTTTCACCGACAATAATAAAAAAGTATCCACGCATATGGTTGAAAAATCCAAGGTTTGTGAAGTCCGTAGGTACCTACCAGCGTTAATTACAATAAACAACTTCTTTTGTAGTTTATGAATGCCATGCTCGTTTCGGGGATTTTTACGATGGTTTCCAAATTTTTTATTTTCGGCTTTTTGTGTAATGTGACATGCTCATTTAAAAATACCTATTCTCTGATATAACGAGTAACGCTTATAACAAGCAAATTCAGTCGGTCCCATCTTCCTCGTAATAACCAAGTTCGACTTTATGTTGTCTTGAAATTTAATTGTATTCATCAACATAAAATGTAGCTATACAGGTTGATTGTAATCAAGACGTACTTTTCTGACATTTCGTGAATACCTACAGTTCTAGGTATTAAATCTAATCGAGTACACATTTCTGTTAAACGTGACAAAAAAATACTTTTTCATACATTTTTATAAATTTCTATGCCTAAAATGTATGGAGAAGTTTTAAAATTTTGGTGGCGTATAACAGAAAGAGTATGACAGAGCCAGTGCCTGTCTCGCAATTATTTCAGTCTGGTGTTTTTTCTTTTCCTTCTGTTGTTTTTTTTTATCTCCATACTTTTATGTGCGCTATTTTTGCGTATTCAGACATATCACATACTTTTTTAATCTTTATTATATTATTATATTATAGTCAGGTTATTTTTTATATTTTTTAATGAAAATATTTTTGTTTTTCATACGAACAGACAAAATAATTTTTTTTATAATCTATGAAGAACTAAACACACACTGTAAACCCAACTTTATGCATGCCATTTCGTTACTTTTACATTCCACATATACGTTACCACCAATATAGTTTCGGAGTGGAAGTAACGGATTCTGTTTCAGAAGTGTTTGAAGCCAAAATTTAGCTTAGTTTTATTGTTAAACCTGCGATATGTTTTATTATATCTGTAGTATGAAAGATAAGCTCCATATGTGTAGTATGTGAAATAGAAATATGTGTTTTCTTACCTTATAAATCGTGGTAACAGTAGTGGAACTTCTTAAATGACCAACCCAGAAAGCAACCTGTTCCGATAGCGATACCGACACACACCAACAATTTAAAGTGTACATGGCGATCAGTGTTATACAAAAATGTTGCTACATTAAAAAAAAACATATTTATAGTGAAAATTTTTCGCCTTCATGCTAAAATCGTGGTAACGGAATGTGGAGTTCCACTTTTTCAAATATCCTGGGACACACTTTAAACGTGATTTTTTTTCAATATTGGTACAAATTTACGAAAAAACTATATATTTTCCAAAAATATATAATGTAAGCTGTTGAAAACACTACGAATTTAATTTTACACACTCAAAATTAATGACGAAATCAGACTTTGTTTATTTGAATTTATGGGTGGGACATGGTAAAAACGCACTACCTTTCGATCTAAATAATCAATTAAAAATATATACAGGTCAGATAGTTGTATTTAACTGATTGAATAGAGTAAATTAATAAATTTGCATGTTAAAAGTACATAACTTTCCAACATTTTATAATATAATAACTATGAAAAAATCAATCAAAGTCATGGGACATGCCAAAAACGCAATGTACAAACTTTGGCGAAAATGCCCAGTTACACTACGTTGGTTGTAATTGTGTAATATCTACCTACCTAAGTTTGATAATATTTATCACTTTATCACTCTAGCGGGCGATAAATATTGAATAGACCCACATGTCCTCATTGCAGAGTGTAAGAGCTGAGACCCCTCAAGTGTGTGGTCGAGCTTCACGTGATTGACGGTCTTCTTAAAAATATTCTTGATTTTATAATATAATGTTTTGTTTTTCAGAATATTGTTTCAGACCCAACGATACTATCATTGACGACAGATACTCAGCTAATTGATATCAAGACTGAGCTTATTGAAGACATTTATGAAGATCCACAACAGGGTTGTTCTTATTCGGAACAAGTGAATCGGGTAAGTACCTACCTACTAATACTGATCGTTGGATGGAGTGGAATGATTATAGTGACGGAAAGAACTGTAAAACATTCGAATATTTTGATATTGTTAACTGTCACCAGTAGGTACCATATAACTACCTATTAAGTATACTATTCGTAAAACATACCTATTGTTAAAGTAGGTACTTCAACAATAGGTGCCTACCAGTGGCGCACCCAGGATTTATTATTGGGGGGGCCCAAGGAGGAGAATGTAAATTAGTCCCATAGGCTCTTTTTCTTCTTCATATAAATATTTTTACATCTTTTCACAATACACGGCGATATATTTGTACAGTTTCTCCTAGTTTTTATTAAATTGGAGGCATAGTGGCGGTCCCCGTTGAGCGTGTCATCTGCGACTGGCGGATTGGAAGTGAACAGCGACCATGCTGAACATGTGTACCTAGTATGCTAAAATATTACTTAAATAATATTGACTGTGCTACCCGCTTGGTCTAGAGCAGTGTTTCCTAAAGTGTGGTACGCGTACCCCCTGGGGTACGGAAAGAGTTTGGTGGTGGTATGCGCTGCACCGGATTATGGCTTCGCCTGGTGCAACAAGCATTAGTACAATATCCATGCTAGAAGGTTTATCGCATGCGGAAGAAGAGCAATTGTTGGAATTATTAGCTTCAGACAGATTCTTGCAAAATAAATATAAGGAGTGTACTTAAACATCATTTAGGTTGCAAATGCAACATGTGTATCCAGTTTTAACAGAGACATTCGTGAAATACATCTTGCCTTTTCCAACTTCATATCTATGTGACGTTGCTTTTTCAGCATTTGTAGACATTACGTAAAAAAAAAGGAACAGCCTTTTGGGTGTGGAACCGCACCTCAGATTAAAATTAATAACCAATGAATGTTATTTTTTATAATATAACTTTTATTTATATTTTATTATGAATGAATTTTATTTTTCGTTTATTATTATTTTGTTTATGTACTACAAAAGGAATATATAAATATATTTCGATTGTTATTAAAGTACTTATATGCATTTTTCTTTGACGAGGAGTACTCAGTGTTACGAAAATTATAGAAGGGGTACACAGATGTCGAAAGTTTGGGGAACACTGGTCTAGAGAGCTACAATATTTATGCCGAATTCCACCGAAAAAAATGTTCTTTTGATTTACACCACCACCGTAGTGGGTGTAGTCGTTCTTTTCGCCGAATGTTTATCGTAGATTTTTGGTTTTTCAATATTGAGGTTCCTACATATTAATCGAAAATGGACAAAAAAGTATTATTGCATTTAAATTATACACAACCTACTCAATACAACACAGCCTAATATCTCGTTTATAGGTATTTTGTCTATTGCACTTGGTGTACCTACACCATGGCCCCCACATCCTGAAACGGGCCCTCTGGCTAGGGCAGTGGTCGGCAAACTGCGGCTCTTTGGCTCCTTGAGTGCGGCTCTGCCACAGATGCTGTCTGCCATATTTGACATGGCTACAAAGAAGAAGCAAAGAAAATGGAAGAGGATAACCGTAAATGTAATGTTGATTAGACCGAGTCTTCGCGTTTATTCAAAACTTAAATGGCTTACCGAAATGTATTTATGTGTCGGGAAAAATTGGCGGATTGAAATTTAGAAAGCTACTACTAAAAACTCGTAATTTTGCGCTAAATATTCTGTCGATGATGCAAGGAAGAAAGCAGCTGAGGAGAAGAGTCAATAAAAATAAAGTTCTGTATTTAATTAGGTACTGAATAAAATCTGTCAACAATGTTAATATTGCAAGTTTTGTGGTTAGTTAAAAGATTTCCAAGAGAGGAAATCAAGAGTAAATTAAGAAATCGATTTATTAATGAGAACCTGGAATCGTGCTTAAAATTAAATCAACAACATACGAACCTGACTTACCCAAACTTTACAAGGAGATGCAAGGCCATTATTCACATTGAGTTTGTCAGTCATTGTCATGATTCAATTTTATGGATACCTGACTTACAATTAAATTTTTATTAATAAATAAGATCATTATTACGTATGATATTCAGTTTTATTCAGTGTACCTACCTATAACTTAATTAGGACGTAAATTAGCAGTGTATATAATTTAAGTTTAAGAAATTTGGCTCTCAAAAGAAATCTCAATCGTTGTACTGTTGATATTTGGCTCTATTGACTAATTAGTTTGCCGACCACTGGGCTAGGGTATTTGACGGGCCCCCTATCCACCGCTTAGATTAAAGGCAGTGTGAAATACTACATTAACGTTTTTCAAATTGTGTTTTAGTTCAAATTGAGGGTACTTATACAGTGAATTATTGGCTATTTTCAATACATCTACTTTAATAATGGAGCTGTCGAGTATCGACACATAATAATTAGAAAATATATTGGACAATTATATAAATTAAAATGTTCATAGTCATGGAGTATAATAGCGCCGCAGGCGACTTTTTTTACTATTAAAGCTAATTAATGATGTCTCACTTATCTGGTCAACCCGACACGCCAGGCCCCCCACAGCCCGGGCCCCCAGGTTAGAGCCCTGCCAACCCTCCCCAGCATGACCTATACCACTCCGGAATTCGGGTGGACACCGAGAATTTCATTAGGGAATGGGTTTCTAAAAAAACCTGACATTAGTGTTTCGAAAATTTTGTGTTGGAAATTAAAATCTAAGAAATTTTACTAATGGTGCTGGAGAATTACAAATCATTTTTTGCCGTGTTGTTTGTCTAAGCCCAAGGTATAGTTTATCGGCTTTCGATTTCAATGTGTAAAATCATTTTGATGATTTTCATATTTGGGGGGAGGGCAAAGCTCCCTGCCTCCCCCCCTGGGTGCGCCACTGGTGCCTACTGGGTAAAGTATTCAGATAGCAGTGGAGGAGTGATAGAATAAGTTGTGAGAGAATGCTACCTACTTTAAATGCAACCATTGTCAACAAATGCACGATAAATAATTCAACGCCGTTTAGTAAAGTGCTAAGATAACATAAAACAGCTCAAATCCAACCTTGTATATCCCATTGAACAACCAACCGTTCCGATTCTTCAAAGTGAACAACTTGACACTGTTGAATGTTTTAGTAGGTACGTAAACATTGTGTTTGCTATGGTTTTTATCTACCATGGTTCGGGCCATTAGCCGTTACCTTCCCTATCCATGCATCAGCCAGTACTCTCGCTTCGAGCATGTTTCATCATGCAGTGACTACAGTCGAAATAAAGGCCCGCACATGATGTCTGTTATAAATAAATCTCCTACCAGACCTGCCAATACCGATAGTACGGTGCACCTTTATCTGATAACCGATTTGTTTTATTTAAAATATATTTATTAATTATTGTTTTTTCAGCGAGTTGATTTCAAAGTGGAGTATGTTGACGACACAATAAACCAAAGCATTCATGAGGAATCAAACCCCGGTTGCTTTAATTCTGAATGGAAACCAGTATATCAAGTAGGTATCTACACAATATTCTATGAAACTTGAACAATGCATCGATGTAGGTTTGTTTTGATTTAAACACCACAGATTCGGGTACATGATCATAGTGTGTCTTTTTTTTCATATGAGATATAGGTCATGAAAGCAGGTATCAAAAACATAATATCTGACAGTTTATGTAATAATTGTCGTGATGTTATGGATTCTTTGACATTATTAGGAATTAAACTTTGTTTTATTTGTTTATACATAGACTTCCTAGTTTATTAAAAAATATTAAAACTTGGCTGATAGGTACGCGCACTTTGGCGCGAAAGGTTGTTAGGTTCTGTAACGTGACTCAAAATTTTATCAACAAATCGTTCCAGTCCATCAGCCAAAAGAGTTATGTGCAGTAATTTCGAGTAAACACTTGAATCACTTGACCAGTTTTAGCATCAGAAACAAAAACACATCTTTTTTCATCCGCGCTAGATTCGAAAAACAAATATTTTATGGACTCATTTTGAATCGTGAAATAGTTCAATGATTTGTTTTTTCTCGCCCCTCACAGATAACCAAACGTGGAGTAGAGGGTGCAGTTGTTATCTTTCAATTTAATCTTTAAATTGGCTATTTATCACCCACATATATCAGTAGTTTCATGATACAGACCGATTTACTTATATAGTCATTCCGTATTTCTGCTGAGGCATCTTTCATTTACGAATCGTTAATACATCAGCGAATATTTGGTTGTTACAATATCTTTTTTTCAGAAATTGCCGGAATACATCATTGTCGAGTTGCTGAAAGTAATATTGCATTGAATTTTGCAAATTTAATTCTTCTTTTTCTTTCACTTTGTCACGACCCAGTATTGGGGCGCCACTTTCATCGGTCCATCGCCAACTCTCGCACCTCCAGCCATGCCAGACTTGTAGCACGTAGATCCAGCGCGCGAAATGGAAAAGTTTGCGAACCGGAGCGCTCGACAATTTTCAATTCTGTACAATTTTCTTAAGATATTTACATAATTATCAAATTTTATGCGTACTTTACAAAAATAAGTGTATTAGATTTTCTAATATATGGCCTATCTAGCTCAGACGGTCAAATTATTTTTTTCTACGAGACGGAGCGTTAATTTTACCGAATTTACGAACAGGAACGGCGCTCTGGTACGCTCCGGCTATTTTGAGCCCTGCGTAGATCGCTTTAGTAGCACCGCTGCACGGTGAGCAGCGGAACTCTTGAGGCTGTGCCACAAGGGTACGTAAAGTCGCACTCTGGTGGCATCCGGAACACATGTCCCAGCCACGTAGGCGTTTCTTCGCGATTACCTCAATCACCGAAGGCTGTTGTATCTGCTCCCGAAAACATCGTAAAATTGATATAGCCTAATATTTTCTAAAGAATTTTTTTATGTATGTTTATAATTTTCGTAAGATTTTAAGAATAAAAATATTGAAAAATAGTTTTCGATTTCCGAACTATTTTCATATTGAAATAGTCTGGATAATCGAGCGTCTGCTGCATAATGATTTACGATAACTTTATATATGGGGAATTGCAAGATGCAAAACGCATCCTATGGCAGTGGCCCATATGTCAGTTAAAGGGTAAGAGTTTCCAACCAATAAGACCGGTCAACCATTGTGACTTGGTATCTACAACCGAGAATGTTTTTTCTCGACGTTAATTGGCTGTAATAATAATCTAGCACTCTAGTTAGAGCTCGCCAACCGAGCTCAAGGAAATTGCGCCTGTGATACTCAACGAAACATTGAAGGTAGCTTAACGTTCGTTAAGCCATGGTATACGACTGCATAGGAGGTGGCAGAGAAAAAAACGTGCTGGTGAAATCTCGCATGCGTATATTAATTGTTAAAGTATTTGTCCACGTTAGTCACATAACAAATACACACTAGAACCGACAAGGTTCACTTCCATCTCACATCACAAGTCATTCAGTGAATATATTTTACTTCGTGCTCAAAATGCCCTCACCGGATTTGCTTCAGGCAGACTATAATATATTGTTTTATGTATAAACTGGTATGATTTTGTATTTAAGTATAAAGTTTATTTACTTTTTAGATCTCTTCAAAATACCTTAGCAATGTAAAATCGGAAAAATATTTCGAGCGGATTGACTCAGACAATGAGATTGTTCAAGCGAATGTTCGCCAAAGCAATTATGAGCAATCTAGTTGCTGTTATTCTAAATGCAACCCAGGAAATCAGGTATTATAACAATCTCTTCATTTAAAATAATCCACATACGATTTTAACGGTGTTAACTCTGAAAAAAGGCTCGATATCCGAATGGGAATGGCTGGAGAAACATTTAACTCGATGCTGAATGTCTGGGATCATCATATCAAATGCTGCCTATTGGATGCTTGCATTCTGACGGTGCAGCTTTACGGTAGCGAATCATGGCACCTTACGAATGCTCAGAGCAACCGTATACTGAGCTTTGAAAACAGATTTTTGCGACGGATACTGGATGTGCGTAGGTATAAATTTAGGAGATAGGAGAACCTACCAAGCAGCCTCTCATCACGATGAGAGTGAAAAAGCGATATTGGACCTGGTTCGGCTACGTGCTGCGGATGCTAGATGAGAACCGCCACCTGGATTGCCTGTTTTTCAAGCCGACCGGATTAAGGCGTCCTATACTAATACTATATATAGAGTACGGCGGAGCTACGGAAAGATGGTTTGCCCTGGAACGAAGCAATAAGACTGGCGAGCGACAGGGATTCTTGGAGGCCCCGCATGGTGCCCATTTGCTCCAATTATGGGGCGGATATGGCCGAAGAAGAAGAAGAATAAGCTACCGAATTAAATTTACCTGTGCGAAAAAAACTGACGATTTAAATCGATTTTAACTAAAAAAACTTAGTAGAACTCACTTACCTTATTCAACACACTGTGAGTGCCAATTTAATAGTTTCCTATTTCTCTGATACTCCAACATGCGGTCATTATATAAACTTTCTCAACTGCCATGAATCTAATTCATAAAGGTCAGTTTCCAAATAGGAATGCAAAAATTTGACAATGACATGGCTTAAGTGATATTATTATTTATTATTTAATAGAAAGGTGATGCAGTGTATTTCTAACGCGGTACGTAAGACTATTAAATTTTACTGATTTTCCATTTAGATGCTTTTAACTGAAAGTGGAATTATCACACACTTCAAACAACTCATCATTACGAAGTCTAGTAACAGGTTGGAAAGGTGCGGGTAAAGAAATGCAAACTAAATCGTATACTAAATTTCAGGAAGTTGATTTCAACAAAGAAAAGTATGTAGCTGATACAAAACCTCTAAGCAAACATAAGAATTCTAATCACGGTATCTCTTTTTTATGATGTCCTGTAATTTGATTACTTACAAAATATTCTATAAATACTAGTCTGCTGCTTACATAATATATATAGGTCGGCAGCGAATATATTTAGCTAGGAATAGGATGCTCTGGTAAACATATATGGATGAATAATGTTTTTGTATAATTCCTCACAAGGTCAAATGAATATAATATCTAGTCAGATTCCATATTATTAGAGTTATATTTTTAGTCTTAATAATATATTTAAATCCCATGTGAATTGACTGTAATAAAAATACTGATCCACATAAGTATCCATTTTCCCCTGATTTTATCCACCATGCTTGTCAAGATTCCTATGTTTATAATTGAGATTTTTTATTTTAATTCGATATTTCACCTTCTTTTAGTTGATTTCTGCAACCACTGCCGTGACCTATTCCGGTAGTCTCGGATTGTCAGAGAGAGAAGTACAAGAGCCATGCGATGAAATACAGATTGACTATCAAGACATTAAAAAAGAATTTGGCGTATATGAAACGATTACTAATATAGTCGGTCATACGGCTAAACGTGAGCATATACAATCTACCCCCACAAATCCCGAACTATTAGTAGCTGTTATAAAGTTGGAGAAAAAATCATTTAATAAGGAAAATTTTGTGTGCAGTTTTTGTTTTGATTTTTTTGCTTCGCTTTCTCAATTGAAGCTTCACAGGACGTGTCATAAAAAATCAATAGAGGAGACTAATAATTATGTAAGCATGCGATCCGAATTCAAGAATCAAAACAAAATGACCCATTCTGATAAAAAACCATTTAAATGTGACCACTGTGATTACTCTTGTAAACGATACGGAGTAATGAAAATACACAAAATGATTCATTCTGGTGAAAAGCCATTTAAATGTGACCAATGTAATTACTCTTGTATAACATCTGCTGTTATGAAATGTCACAAAATGACTCATTCTGGTGAAAAGCCATTTAAATGTGACCAATGTAATTACTCGTGTATCAAATCTTGTGATATGAAAAGGCACAAAATGACTCATTCTGGTGAAACACCTTTTAAATGTGACCAATGTAATAACTCTTGTAAAGAATCTGGTAATATGAAAATACACAAAATGATTCATTCTGGTCAAAAGCCATTTAAATGTGACCAATGTAATTACTCTTGTATAACATCTTGTAGTATGAAAAGGCACAAAATGACTCATTCTGGTGAAAAACCATTTAAATGTGACCAATGTCATTACTCTTGTAAAGAATCTGGTAATATGAAACAACACAAAATGACTCATTCTGGTGAAAAGCCATTTAAATGTGATCAGTGCAATTACTCTTCTATAACATCTGGTAACATGAAAAATCATAAAATGAATCATTCTGATGAAAAGCCATTTAAATGTGACCAATGTAATTACTCTTGTATAACATCTTGTAATATGAAAAGGCACAAAATGACTCATTCTGATGAAAAGCCATTTAAATGTGACCAATTTAATTACTCGCGTATAAAATCTTGTAATATGAAAAGGCACAAAATGACTCATTGTGATGAAACGCCTTTTAAATGTGATCAATGTAATTACTCTTGTAAAGAATCTGGTAATATGAAAAGGCACAAAATGACTCATTCTGGTGAAATGCCTTTTAAATGTGACCAATGTAATTACTCTTGTATAACATCTTGTAATATGAAAAGGCACAAAATGACTCATTCTGGTGAAAAACCATTTAAATGTGAAAAATGTGATTATTCTTGTATACAATCCGGTACGATGAAATCATACAAAATGACTCATTCTGGTGAAAAGCCATATAAATGTGACCAATGTGATTTCTCGTGTATAACATCCAGCAACATGAAAACACACAAAAAGACTCATTAAAACTCGTTAAAATTGGCATCGTCAGCAGATTACGATCTTTCGATATTCGATCTGGTGATATGAAAATACACAAAATGACTCATTCTGTTGAAAAGCCGTTTCAATATGAGCTTGTTATTAATTATTCGTATATAGCATGTGGCACCATGTAAGTACACAAAATGGCTTATTCTGGTAAAAAGCCTTTTATTTGTTTCCATTGTTATCACTCATCAACAAGTATGAAAATACACAAAAAGACTCATTACGGTTAAAAACTATTTAGATATGACTATTGTAATTTCTCATGTTTTCCTGGTGATATAAAAATACACAAAATAATGCATTGTTGTGGAAAGCCAATATTAACAATATAAATTAAGTGTACACGGCCAAAATTGGTAATGTCGCCCATAACTGAAAAATAACTTAGGTATTTGGAAAACTTACATTTCCACGTGTACTTTTATCTAACTTAATGTACAAGTATAATACAAATCATAGCCCTTCGATAACAACGGTTTTTCAATATCCCATACAGGTCCATAAATGGGACTTCCCGTCACCTTTAATGATTTGCATCAATGAATGTCAAACATCAACTCTTACGGTAAGTATTAAAATGTCCAATATATATCTTCTTCAAAAATTCTCAGGAATTTGCTGACACCTTATAAAGCCAGGGGAGTACTAAATCAAACACAAATTAATTATAATACCAAACTCAGTAAAAGTAGAATCAAAATTGAGCACGCATTTGGTCTACTGAAACAAAAATTTAGACAACTCTACCACTTAAAACTTAGAAACATTGTTTTAATTACTCACTTTATTCGAGCATGTTGTGTTTTACACAATATGTCTTTAAATGACCAGTTTGAGTGGGATATTGATTCACCTACTGGAGATAGTATTGAAGCAGGTTCATCCTATTTATCCCGCAATAACAGTACAGCTGGCGCAGATAGACGAAATGAGATAGCTCAACTTCTTGCATCCAGGACCTTTCCATAAAATTTTTAATGCTTTTAGTATACGTATAGACAGAGTTCAATATTTCAGTTAAGTACCTACCTATCATGTTTTTATCTGTAACTTTTTGCTATGGTATCTATTTGTTGTTCGCCGGTAGTAGGTATATTTTGTTACTTCATCAAATATAGATTTTGTGGGAGCAAAGTGTTTTTTTTTTTTTTTTTTTTTTTTTAAATTATTAATAACCATGTCCTTGCTTTTTCGTACAAGGTGGTTGTTAGTAATTTTGAACAATCACAAACACCCAGGTTTTGAGAAAAACACGTAAGTGTTTTTGTCATGACCGGGAATCGAACCCAGAACTCTCGGGTGGAAGGCCAGCGCCTTACCCACTGCACCACGAGAGCCGCCTTGTGAGCAAAAAGTGTTAACTGAATGGAGTCCTACCTGGTATTTTCCAAGTACCTCTTACCTAGTGTAACTTGTCTTTAATATTTTGTTTAATGGTTAGATATAGGTTATTAGTTTTAGTTAGTCTAGTTTTTTCAATTTTATTTAGGTACCTACCTAGTCTTTATTAGTTACTATATTTGTTTCCACAAGCACTTCACTGTAAATATATGTTTTCTATTTTGTTTAATGGTTAGATATAGGTTGGTAGTTATATTTACATACATTGTATATTCTTATTTTTGCTAAGGTTAGCAATAGTTTCAACATAATAAGTATAACAAAAGTATTACTTCTTCTTCTTCGGCCATATCCATCCCTTAGTTGGAGCATATAGACACCATGAGGCGCGCCCAAGATTCCCTGTCGTTTGCCAGTTTTCTTGCATCGTTCCAGGTCAAACCAGCATCCCGTAACCCCGGCATACATACTCTATAGATAGTATTTAGCGGCCTTCCAGGACGCCGGAATCCAGTTGCCTTGAAGAACAGGCAAGCCAGGTTGAAATTCTCTTCTGGCATCCGCAGCACATGGCTGAGCCAGTTCCAATGTCGCCTCTTCACTCTCAGTGCGATGAGAGGCTGCTTGGTGCGTTATACCTCCTCGTTGCTCCTACAGTCATACCAGTATCCATCGCAAACATCTGTTTTCGAAGTTCAGTCAACTTTATACTGAGCTTCGAAAAATATGTAGAAGACTTCTTTTCCTGTGTACATATATATTACTGATATTGACCATAATTTTAAATATAAAACGCTGTGGAATATGCCTCCTGGGGAAACCACAAAGTAAAAAAAAACGCACCATAGTATTATACCTCCAGGGTGGTGTGGAAATCAGTACCTACATAATTTTTGTTTCGGTGTTGTAAGTGCCTATTATTTAACGAATATAATATCATATAAAAATAATTCACTGGAATACAACCACACAATTCAGGTTCAAAATCCCACAAAGCCAAGTGTGATTTCAGCCACTGGCATAGTGCCATATACGCTAAAAACTGCTGGAGAAGGGACTCGTGGAATTAAGAAGAAACAGAATATGCTATGAATATAAATAAAACAATATCTATCAGAAATGGTCGAGGAAGATGCAATGATAGACTTAGCCATGCCTTACAGCTACTTACCCACTGGCTGATCTGGAAAGATATAGAAGATTCGCGTTGTATCTCAGGATACCATTGTGATATAACAATAAAACTAGACTGCTCTTTTAAAATTACATATTACTTAATTGAAATAAAATCATAATATGTTAAAACTTGTTTTTTTTACAATTTTCCATAAGTACCATTCCGTAGTTACCATCCGGCACCACCAGATTTTCTAGTGCTAGTTTACTGAGATTACATCATGATGTTGGGCATAAATTCTAATTCCGAGACTAGTTTTCATAAATTCTAAAACTTATTCAATTAGTTTTAATTTCAAATCTTGCCAATACAGTTCAATCAAATTTTAAAATAAAGTGAATTAATGATGGAAAGTATATTGTCATGGTAATGCTTAAAAAAGAAAATGTAGAATGATTTTAATATTTTTATTAGATTAAAAATGGGCATTGGAATTTTAATTACAATAATGGAAAAGGTCACATAAGTATTTAACAAATCAACTTAACTATCACAAAAACTATAGCACAGATCAAAAGTAAACTTGATGTTAATGGAAATATTATTTTTAAATATAAAATAGCAAAGGAACATTATGTGACACATTACTGTGTCGGACAAATACAACCATACATAGGAAATATAAAAAATCAGTTGGTAAAGCCACGTTCACACGGTCCAAGTACACTTGGACCGAGTGCCATCCAAGCGCATTCGTATGAGACAGCTTTATACAAATTACTCCTATCCAAGTTAGCTTGGATAGGAGTAATTTGTATAAAGCTGTCTCATACGAGTGCGCTTGGATGGCACTCGGTCCGAGTCAACGCGGCTCAAATGATCACAAACATAAGATTGTCAATTGCACAATGGTGCTGCGGTACTCCAATCCGCACAAAGGTATTTCTGAAACAAAATGTATACACATTAATAATCAGTATGAAGGTAGCCATTCAAAAATGCGTTTTATACATGAAAGCAAAATAGGGTAGATTGTTTATCATTGCTGTGTAAACTGAATATTTTGTAATGTTATTAGGCAGCTGAAATTTTGCGAGTATTAACTATAATGTTTGAGACATTCATGGTTGTCACTTTTTTGTGTGAAAATCAATTCTGCGTATTTAAAGGTTGTGAAAATACCAAGCACTTTGTAAACACCAACCCATGCTATGTTTAGTAGGGAACGAGATGCTGCAAGAAATCCACGTGGTGTCCATAACATCTCACTCATGAATATTGATTATCTTGGGACGAGTAAGAGATATACATCGATATAGTATTAGCCAAAGATATCTGTAACACCGCGACCACGCCAAATTATTTATTATCACGACAATATAGACAGTTCCGCAGAACTGACTTTTATACGCGTGGGTACAACACTTTGGTATTTGTTTTAAATAGTCTGAAACAACTTACCTTGTTCCATTTTGAATCTACGTAAACTTCGTCTCAATTTCTGTTTGATCGCGTTAACTGTTGTTAGGCTTCGTTGTAGTGTTGTACAATAATTATTATTCGGACGCGCTGAAGGACTGCCGGTTGACGTTTCAAAGTTAATTTTTGACAGGTTTTTGTTTTGTTTGGTAATGGTGTTGTGACGTAGAGTTGCCGTTTTATGGAAATAAATGATTGAATTAATTTTAAGCATTGGCAACACTAATTAGTTGTCAGAAAAGCGTTTCCGTGGACATTTACCAAACGGTCCCAAACCCAACCGTCCGATTTCGTTTGTTTGATGCAGGTTGCATGATACATACTTTAAGTAAACAGGAAAAAATGCGTTTCCGGAAGAAATATGTTGTCACTTCGGAAATAGAAAGGGTAATTTTTCAACGGCTGTGGAAGGAAACTCTTGAATACTTTACCAATTATAATTATTGTAAATAAGTCGCCAGTAATGGTACGCTCTATTAATTGATTTAGATAAGATAAGTTTGGAACGTTCGTTTTGAATTTAAATTACGCAAATGTTCTTGTGATAGTACTAAAACAATATAAGTAGGTATCTAGTAATTTAATTGGTCCACATGATTGTCTAACGACCGGTTTCGTTCCCTTTGAGAACATTATTACCCAATATATTGTTCTATTTTTAATTATATTACTATAAATACATATGAATTGCCATGTGGCATTGTTAATCAATGTGATGTTGGTTTTGTTAGCACTTTGCCTGTTGTCATTCTATTTTAAAACGGCTACTCGCAATGACATTAATATGGACGAAGCATCTGGAAAAAATGACACTTTTTTGTCGTTTCTGCCGAATGGTATAATCTGTTCTAACGCCATTACAATAAAGGTGGTATTGCTATAAATTCCTAATGCTTTTTGTCGGTCTGCTGAATGGTTCGGTTCAAAAAGGGTTCGCTCAAATGAACATTTACACTAGAAACACTGTTCTAACACCATTACAATACAGGTGATATTCCTATAAATTTCCGATGCGTGATATCGCATAATGGAAATTGCTTGACGTCTACCTATGCATGTGCGAATGTCACTATGCGCGAATTTACTTTCCAGCTACTGTATTGACTGCGCTGTCCATTAATAATGTCATTGGCTACTCGTGAATACTGTTGTAGAGTACATAGGTACCTTATGGATGTTTGAAGAATGACCAATGTAGTGACTCTCTGTTTCCACACAAAAAATCACAACCCAATT
This sequence comes from Rhyacophila brunnea, assembly GCF_057557595.1. Classification (NCBI taxonomy): domain Eukaryota; kingdom Metazoa; phylum Arthropoda; class Insecta; order Trichoptera; family Rhyacophilidae; genus Rhyacophila; species Rhyacophila brunnea. The sequence continues at coordinate 5,141,218 of NW_028232785.1, forward strand.
TAATGCAGACACACTTTCGTGAGAGTATGGTGGGTCCACTCGGCTCGAGTGGCTATTCCTCGTCAGCGTTCGCATAGCATTATTAAAACCACTATGGCGTATACTTACAATTTGACAGCGTTAATCAGTGATGCCAACCGTACTATAATTATAGAACAATACTATAATTTTGTTTCGCGAAAAATGTAAAATACTATAATCTTCGCCAAATATACCGAAATACTAATTTAAAGGATTCAAGACGAAAAATGTTCCTCTACTATATATTTTTCAATATATTATATTTTTATATAATATATATATTATAAATATATTTTTAAAAATGTTAAATAAATAATGTTCTTTTGTTATATTATTTCAAATAACCTGCTGTTATAGATGAGGCAAAAAAAAAAATAAGAAGTTTTTCACCAGAATGTGATATTTTTAATTTTAGTGATTTCAAGTTACCGTATTATGTACAGAAGTATTAGAATAATTAAAAAATAAAATATTGTAAGTACACATTAGTACTTATATTCGACAACAATTTCAGAAATTTTCAGGTTAAGATTGATAACACGTGTAATCTCATAGATTAAATTTTAACAGGACTTCACCAAAATGAGTAACTACATTGATCACATTAAAATGGATTTTCACCAGAATGCGACATCCTGTGTCTTTTAAGGCTGCTAGAATATATACAAGAGTAATCACACTGATCACATTTTATTGGTTTTTCACCGGAATGAGTCATTTTGTGTTTTTTCATAACATTATATTGGATACATGAGTAACTACACTGGTCACATTTGAATGGCTTTTCACCAGAATGAGTCATTCTATGTTTTTTCATGCTACTAAACGTTATAGATGAATAATTACATTGGTCACATTTAAATGGCTTTTCACCAGAATGAGTCATTTTGTGTTTTTTCATGTAAGCAGATAGTATACACGAGTATTCACATTGATCACATTTAAATGATTTTTCACCAGAATGAGTCATTTTGTGTGTTTTCATGTTATAAGATAGTATACACGAATAATCACATTGCGCACATTTAAGTGGCCTGTTACCAGAATGAGTCATTTTGTGTTTTTTCATATCACCAGATCTTATACAAGAGTAATTACACTGGTCACATTTAAATGGCTTTTCACCAGAATGAGTCATTTTGTGTATTTTAAGATCACTAGATTGTAAAGAAGAGTAATTACATTGGTCACATTTAAATGGCTTTTCACCAGAATGAGTCATGTTGTGCATTTTCATCCGACTAGATCTAAAAGATGAGTAATTGCATTGGTCACATTTAAATGGCTTTTCACCAGAATGACTCATTTTGTGTACTTTAAGATCACTAGATTTTATAGAAGCGTAATTACATTGGTTACATTTAAATTGCTTTTTACCGGAATGAGTCATTTTGTGTATTTTCATATGACGAGGTTGGATACAAGAGTAATTACATTGGTCACATTTAAATGGCTTTTCATCGGAATGATTTGTTATATTTAGATTCTTGGCATCGTATCGAATGCTTTTGAAATTTATCATTTTATCCGCTATTGATTTTTTATGACACGCTTTGTGAAGCTTCAATAGAGATAACGATGCAAAAAAATCAAAACAAAAACTGCACACAAAATTTACCTTGTTAAACGATTTTTTTTCTAGCTTTATTTCGGCTACAAATAATTTGGGATCCGTAACGTTAGATTGTGTATGCTTAAGCCCTAATTCTTTTTTAATGTCTTGATAGTCAATCTGTATTTCATCGTATGGCTCTTGTACTTCTAAGAGCCTCTTTGGCAATCCGTGACTTACGGAATATGGCATGGCGGTAGTTGCAGGAATCAACTAAAAGAAAGTGGAGTATTTTGCATTAAACAACATTATATGTATGTATAACAGAAATTAATATTAAAAAAATCACACACCTTAAGCGAGGACGTGCGCCTTGTAAGTCAAAATAGAGTTTTTATGCTATTTTCAAAGCATGATCCTAGACATTCCATAAACGTTGTAGATAATCTATTTATATAATTTTGAAGACTTATATTCCTATATATTTATTTTAAATATTTGATAACTGCATAAAGTATAAAGTAGTACTGTTAAATATTTTAAATATAATATGTGGTTGTGCATTGCAATTTGATGTGATACCAATATTATGATGATTGCTGAATCAAATCTGCATATGCCAATCAACATATTATACCAATTTGAATTTGAGTGATGATTTGATGAAATTGGATTGAGTACTATTGAAAAGGAAAAAAAATATAGAATTAAACAAAACCCCTAGTTCAATTTTGATTGAATCGAAGTGAAGAAGTTATATAATACTTTGTCAAGAAATCAATGCAAGTTGTAAGTAAAGTAGGTACGGCTATATCATTCGTATTATCATATTTTTATGCGAAACGGGATTTTCTGCATTAGCTGCAATGAAATCCAAATATCGACCCCGTTTAGTAGAAAAAGTGCACTTAGTGCTAAGAAACTAGCAGATCCATCGCATGAAAAACAAATTAATGTAGAGATAAATATACTTAGTAAAATCTTATTTATTTAACAACGTTTTTCTTAACTCGTAATCTTATTTGTCCGGTAAAATCTTGCAATCGATTTTAACTAACTTCCCGACTAGCTAATGATACCGGGGGAAAGGGAACTCATGTGCATCTAGGTAAGTGTCCTGATCCGGTATCACTTCAGGTTCGAGGTTATGTGTAACATCAGGACAGGATATAATTTTGATAAAACACATTTTTGATTTGACAGTTTTGCGCAGAAAAGCAATTTATTTAAGCTAACACATAGGCAAACATCGATAAATTTACAATATAGGCTACAACAAGGATCTTAGATTACACACATTATTGTCGATATTTTTGAGCACGTGTTTGGTCACACCGGCGGCATCGACGCCCAAGCACTTTTTTGGACACGTGATTCATTTCAAGGGTAGTTATATGTATCGTTATTGACTTAAAATGGTAAAAGGGGTCACAGAATTAAAAAGAACTGGGAACAAGCGCGGCCTGCATTTTTGTATTGATGAAAGCCGCGCGGCCACGTCGACCATAGCGCGTGGCACTATCCACCGTCCTCCCTCGCCCAAGAATTTGCACTGTCTTGCCATTATCTCAATCACAAATCTAAGGGCTGGCTCGGTATGCGAGAGGTGCGGGGCGGGTTAGATGAGAGATTTCTAAAGCGATGCGTTCGGAACTATCTCAAGGTTGAATATTATTTGTTATCTTGGGGCGAGCAGGTACCCATGGTCTTGGTTTGAAAAGGATACCGAGGTAGCGCCTTTGTTTGGCAAAAATGTTCAAATTTTTTGTTTGTAGTGCAGGGCTTTTTAACTTTTTCAGGGGTATTTTAATATTGATGTTAAATTCCTGATACGGCATTCGAGACCTTTTTATGGAGAAGGGTTGTATTTGGTAATACTAGACATGTGAAACTTTTAGAATATATCAGAACACAATGTCAATGCATTTTTTTAAATTCTTTTAGCCATCTTTAAGTTGAATTGAATTCATTTTCAGTTAATTCTATTTTGTATAAAAAAGTTATTTCGACACCATTATTGGTTGTTAGGGGCTGGGGTCCTAGCAACAAAATTATTTATATATATACGTGCGTTACTATGGAAATCAATATGACATGTCAAGTACAAATTTTTTTGATCGTTTAAGCCAGTCAAGTCAAGTTTATATGGTTTAACAGAATTTAAAAACGTTGTATATAATAAGTTCTTTTTATCTTGTAATTATTTATAATTAATTTTTTTTCTTTGTTGCATTTAGTAGTACATTTTTGGCTATTTAAAAAGATGTCTGTATTAATTAATGAAATAAAGGAGGGGAGGGTCCAAGATTAGGTTTTTTTAAAAGGGAGGCGTAGTAACATAAAGTTTGGAAACCACTGATCTACAACGTTTAAGGAATGTCCAGAGTTATGCTTTAAAAATAGCATTAAAACTCCATTGTGACCTACGCTGAGAATGTGGGCAGTTAAAGATATATAAGAATATTATACAGAGAGGGAAGAATTTAGAGAAAGAATGGGTGTGTTGAAAAGTTATATCAGTATGTTTATTTGAAGTAATTACGCATGGATCCTAAATATATAATTATAGACGATTGCTTATATTCCCAACAATACATATATTATTGATGCAGATTTCTAAGGTATGCGTAAGACCTAAATATAACACTTATACGGAATCTGGCTACATGTTTTCACTTGACCTTATGGGGATTTATAATAAAACACCAGTCTCCAATCTATTTTTATAAATTACTAGTAATCGGGGGCCAGTGGCGAAGGGTGCAGGTAGGCTACTAACATCCCAAATAAAAATAACGCACATTAAATTTTGTCAGTCTTACGTAATTACGACTACAGTTTACAGGTGGTGAAATTATTACATACATTTTAAAGTTTGCGGAAGTTACCATAATATACCTCGTGCGAAAAGGATAAAAAATATCTTGTATTCACATTCTCCGAAGCCGTAGTTCAGCCAATTAATAGAACAGTAGACACCTAATAATAACAAAGTGCACGTGACATATTGATAATTATTACATAAACTTTCACGTTTGTGGAAGTAACCACATCATCTACATTTATGTTCACTCGCCCCGATATGTGACTTCAAAGTTGAAATAAATCCTCTGACATAAACTTTTCCATGCCATTACTACCTGCATGCATTGTTCAAGTTTCTTAGAATATTGTGTACCCACCTGATTTACTACTGTGTATTCCGAATAAGAGCAACCAGGTTTTGGATCCTCATGGATGCTTTGGCTTATTATGTCTTCAACATATTCCTCTTTGAAATCAACTACCAGCAAATTAATTTCAGATTGTTTAGCGGCGTCCTGAAAAAATACAAATTTATATTTACATTAAAAAAAAAACAAATCAGTTATTTGATAAGGGTGCAACGTAATATCTGTATTGGAAAATCTGATCTGAGAGATTTTTCTAGAACAGACATCATGTGCGGGCCTTTATTTTGCCTGCAGCTACCGCATGAATAAACATGCGTAAAATGAAAGTACTGCATGTTGCATGGAAAAGGTATCAACTAAGAGGTAGGTACGTCCAGTGTACATTGGATTCAAATGGCCAGAACCATGGCAGTTAAAAACCATAGCAAATAAAAAATATGTACGTACTGGGACATTCAACATTGGTCAAGACGTTCGTTTTGTTTTTATTAAAAAATATTGGCATTCATTTATTCGCGTTGTAGAATCAAGGCAGTTGGTAAATCAATGGATATACAACAATTAGAATTGAGCAGTTTTACTATTTATACTGACGTACATTATGATCCAATTGGGATCAAACATGGTCGAAAGAAAGAAATAAGCAATCGAAGATTTTGTCTTCATTGGTATTACAGATTATTCATATATTCGAGTGTTGTTGGTTCATTCCATCTCTTAAAGTTTTTACACGATCAGTATTTCTGTCAGTATTTAAAATAAAAGTACCTACCCGATTCACTCGCTCTGAATAAGAACAACCCCGATGCTGATCTTCACAATTGAATGGGGTTTTGACGTCTTCAATAGACTCAGTCTTGATGTCAAGTAGCTCAGTATCTCTTTTCAATGTTATTGATGTCGGGTCTGATACAATATTCTAAAAAACAAAATATTACAGCAAATATTTATACAGTACATTATAATAGTACAGTAAATACAAAAATATTATGACAGTGTTAGCAGCAAAATTAAGTGGGGTTATATAATACGGGTGACGTAGGCCGCTCGGAACATTGTCGCAATTTGCACGCAGTTTTTATTACACAAAATACACACACTGTTAATAACGTCTGACGACACACGTGTTAAAACAAACAATACTACGATGTACAACAATCCGTTATGAAAAACTAACCTCAAAAGAGCATCCGGCCTCGTCGGTGTCCTCTTGCTTTATGTAGGTTAGCAGCTGGCTGTTTGGACCATGATTCACAGGTACCTCAAACCATTGCTTCCCTTCTGCAATAGGTTCGGAGTCTTCTCGTTCGCGTTTAATATCCATTTTATGCATACAAATAATTGGTCTTCAAGTTGATCGTGGCACACAGAACGTGGTAGGCGTGACTTGACGTAAGCCTTTCGCCATAGACAAAAATAGTTAACCGTGTGGCCACTTTCGCAATATTATAAAAATTAAATACAAAACTAAACTTCCTTTGATTCATCTCCACCTGCCGCTTTCCAGATATAATCTTTCTAGTCTACTTATGTCCAAAATAATTGGATTGGATCTAGAATGCTAAATTTTTTGATAATAATTGTCCCATGTCAGTGAAATTCATTCGGATTTAGACATTTTAAAAGAGTTTTTCGCTCGTTGATAGATTTATGTAATTACCAAATGATAATAATTATTCATCTATCCACCTGAGCAGCAGAAAGCAATCATATTATGCAATAATTGACTTTTGATCATTTTGGTTAACAATACAGTAAATAGGTACCTGGGAAGGTATTATATGGGTAGGTGAATGATATTTTAAAAAATAATACCTATCCCGAAGGATAATATTATTATCACAACGTCATTATAATGAGTAAATTATTCTTAAACTTAAGGTTAGGAAATATAATATCAAAGCACACCTATCTGTGGTTGGTTGAACTGTCAAACTTTTTCAGTTGTAAAACTTGTTAAATAGGTACTTTAATTCGGCATCATTGATATGACCGGAGTGACCACGTTCAATGTTTTTTTTTCTCATTCTTATCCATTTGAGTGTCATTCTTTTGACCCCAATAGGTACTTATATTATGTCACATAACAAATGTCTGAAATATAAATGTCAACAACATCGCCATGAACCAACTTATTGTTTAATAATTTATGGTACCTACTGACATACACCCCGGTCCCGGAATAATCTCAAAGGCATTTAATCTTCAACCGGCCCTGCCCTTAGACCGATTGAGAACCTTTGCTTAGCTAGCTCAATCTTATTTGGGAGAGGGTGGTCACCTAAAGTTCTTGTCCGACACTATATGAATGCACTGTGACAATATTATTTAACTTTTTATTGCTTAGAATCGTCACCTAGTAGTAGGTTGACGTTTAGGTCATTAATTATCTAATTGACCTTCAAATCAAATTTACTTTCGTAAATATTTACGTAATCACCAACGACAGCTGATCTCCTGTCACTTGTCTTTGAATCAGATGTTTTCCGTAGAATACATCGCGGGTTATTGTTTTAAATAAAAAAAAAATAACTTCTTCGATAATACTGATTTAATTGTTTATTTAAATTAATTTCAGTAAATAGATTTATTATAATATTCAAATGTTTATTAACAATTACACAATTTATTTTAGCTTCAAATAATTACTTAATTATTTTATAAACTTATTTTAGTTACTTAATTTTATTATATACCTACGTATTTATTTTAATACTTATTTAATTACACACGTCACACATATTCATGAGGACCTCTAGATTGAGGGTTATTGATTTTAGCACTTAAATCCTCGTAAGGGTACTGCAAACCGGTTGTCATACGCGGCTGATGATGAATGATGTCATCGTAAAGTGATGCAATTGTTTACATCAAACGCGGAATAATCGAGATAATTACAATTTCGTTACCTACACTTTAAGTGCCTCTCGAATTCAATTCGTAGCAAGGGCTTTCTCACAGAAAACTAATAAATGCATTGAATGCACACTATTTACGCGGTTAAATCTCAGCTTTCTTCCCGAGTGAATATTTTCAAGTTATTTTTGGACGAGGCACCAACACAACCTTCCCCTGCGGATTATTCTTTCCCACTCCCAAAATAAAAATTTTAATTTAAGATCCTGGACGCCATCGAAAAAAAATGACAACATTTCTGGCGAATCATAGTCCAGTTAAATGATGACATTCTTGTTTAATTTTATACTGATGCCCATTGGTCGAGAATGTCTTCGCATTCGACCAATTGAATGCTATAAAATGTCATGCTACTAAAGATTTTACATTGCCCAAAATAGATCAATTACGTTATTGATTATTTTTATCCTCTCTCGCGCGGATTAAAAATATTACGTATATGTACGTAAAATGATTTTATATAATGCAAAGAAGATTATAGTTATAAATTAGCTTTAGTTTACAACATTTAGCTATTGATATTGCATAAGTTATTTACATGCAATGGTTTATATTTAACCTTAAGCTCTAGACTTCTTAATTACTTACATTTTTTTACTTACCTACAAGACCGTTTGGTCTATCTGAAAGAAATCATCCATAGTTCACTCTGAGTGGCTATGAGCCGCTCAGACTGTACTATGGGACTCATTACATAATTGTTATAGCTTTGTTTAGAGGTAGGCTACGTATTTTTAAGTAAAAATCGATATTTAAGGTCGGACCGAAAAGTTGTGACGTCACAAATTTATTGCAATAAATGCCAGCTGAAGACGTGCATTTTTATGGCCTTGTCAGTACCTACGCATAAATTGCTATGATTTATTTTGTACAAAAGTAGGTACTTATCTGATATCATAATAATAATATTATCTATGATGTAGTTGTAGGTAGGTAAAGATTTTTTCATATTTTCGTCAACAGCATTCAGAAATAGAAACTTATCTGCAGAATGGGATGGGAAGTCATTGTCAAAGCAAACTAAACAAAGCCTCGTAACTGGCAAAATCTGACATTCAAATAAAATTTTCAAAAAGGCGTCCTATCGTTGTTCGTAGTTCCATTTTAGGCCATTCTATAGAATATAAGTTTGTACGCCTGTGAAGTTGTCACAGTGACAATACCGACGTTTTGTCTATGGCCGAGAGATGAATAAAGTTCAATTGTCTATTGTCACGTCGCTGTCAATCTACTTACCGAGAAATTTTTTCGTGTATTAAACTTCGTAAAATGGATATAAAACGTGAACTAGATGCTTTTGAAGATGATGCGGAAGTGCAGCAATGGTTCGATGTGCCAATAATCTATCCAAACAATCCGCTTACAAACATTTGTATAAAGCAAGAGAATGCTTTCGATGCCAACAGCACTATTGAGGTTAGGTTTTCCATACTTATTATTCATTCTAAGTTGAAATGGTTTCTTACAGATGCAAATAAAACAGTTGCGTGAAATATTGGACTTTACTAACTGAAACATGCAATAATACTTATACACGGTTGTGTTGACACTTACGTAATAACGATTGTTTGACCAAATACCTACCTATAGGTTCTACGTCTCTATGGCTGCAGGCTAAGTACTCTCATTCATCGGAAGACAGCTGTTGCACGTTTATTCATAAAAGCTAGACAGTATCAAACCGTGATAATACCTATGTCACATACAGAGACCGTGTGTTTGGGCTCAACGTATAATAATATAGGTGTAAACACGTTATATAAAACACCTTGTCTTGTGTTTCAGAGCCCTGTAACCAGCCTTGCCAATGTTAAAACTGAGACTGACCCTCTTCGAGTTGATTTGAAAGAAGACAGTGATCCGCAACCTGGCTGCTCATATTCAAAATGCGAGCCAATAAATCAGGTGCTGACATACTTATACAATATTGTGTAATATACATACATCGCGCTTGTTAGTGATCATGTCTATTTGACTCCCGTATTAGTATATCATTGAATACGGCGTATTTTGTAAGAATATGTATTATATAAATTTGTCGTAACGAACAAAACCGTACATAATAATATATCACATGTTAAGATTTCAGCTCCTTCGGTGCTTTGTTTTCGGATACTAGATTTCTGAAAAGTTACGTCTCATAAATGTGTTGCATATTAATCCCAGTGCTGTGCGTTTCTATAGCAATGTTTTGTTCTGCACATTTATTATTTAGGAGCAATGTTTCATATCAGGTATTTGGTATTATTGTTTTATCTGTAGAAAGCAGCGAATTACGATATAAAGTTTGGTCTTGTGTTCAATACGAAAGTACCTACCGAAACATTTTATATGATCGTGCAAGTAAAATTATTGAGGAAGTCCCTAGATTTTCACAGCATTACTTAGGTGGTACCTACTTACGTGTGAAACGGGATAAGAAATCTCTTTTAGGCGAGTGTTATGATAGCTAGTTACCAGGGCTTTTTTTAAAAACAAAGGTGCCGGAACTCACTTCTTGCCAAACATCTTACCTACTAAAGAAAATATATTCAAACATCATTTAAAGCTAATTTTCCTATGCCGTGTAAGGATTATAATAATATATTTTTGTACTAACGAAATGATTATGCGATCACAGAATTTTCTCGTTTGTTGCATTTCTTTCTTGACTAACTTTATGGTAGGTATGCTGAATTTTTATTGATTTTTTTGTGACATCTCTATTGAGGTGTAACTTTTTAATAGATGGCAAAAATATTTTGATACACTACAACTATTTTACATACACAAATTTTTGATACACTATATTATATTTTCAGAAGAAGACACTGATATACTTTTATATTTATAAATTCAATGTAAGTATTTTTTAGATCGCTTCAAAATACCCTTCCAATTTAAAATCGGAGACTGATTTCGAGCTCATTGACTCAGAGAATGAGTTTGTTCAAGAGGATGTAAGGCAAAGCAATGATGCTTACCCTCAACCTAGTTGCTCTTATTCCGAATGCAACCCAGGAAATGAGGTATATAACAATCTATTAATTTAAAACAATCTACTAATACTGATATCACTTATCAACTTATATCATATTGTACACCTTTTTCTTTTAAAATTGATCCTCCCAGATGGTCAAAATTCCTACATAATATATTTAGTAAATCCTTTTTCACTCTGGTCAATTTTTTCAAAACGTATTAGCTTTTCTGATCAAAATTCTTTCTTTCTTGTAGAAGTTTAAAGTTAGAAAACTTGTGATGTTTATATTAAATAATAACTAATACTTATCCAGCGAGGGAAAAATGTCAATGAATTTGTCTGTTGTACCTGAATATACAAGAAAAACTCATTTTTCCAAATTTGATATATAAAAAAAAACTTCATTAGATTTAGGTCATCGTGTTAGACAATTCGTATAACCATTATTGACGAAATGGTTTTTTGTTACGATTTGCAAAAAAATGCGATATAGGACTTAAATTTACTTAAAGTAATACGTATGCTTTTAATATATTATTGTATAGTATCATATATTACCCATATATTATGTGAATAGTTCAGAACACAGGTAACATAACCGTAAATGATACTTAAATTCTTGGAGCGGTTTCTTTTTAATTATCCTGTGACTCATTGCAATTTCGTTCGTACGCAAACTATTAACTGGCTGTAATATTCAAGATGACGTCTGGTATTAATTTGTGAATAGGTTTCTTACGTAAAAGGGGCCTACCTTTGGATAGAAAGTATAAACAAGCGATTCCACTAGTTATGATCACTGTACATGGTGTTTAACACATAATATTTACAATGTATTTAATTAATGATATTTATTTTAAATTTTGTTATAACAATAAAAATAGTTTGCGATTTAAACCTTTAAACCAATGTAACTTGCGTTAATCAGAATATATTTTCAAAGTATGAATTTTTTCAAAGCATACGCCAACATGAAGTGCCGGTTTGTTAACCCGACTGAAAATAGTCTATGGGCTCCAAACAATTTGTTGGTGTATTCGGCCCAACTATTCTATTTTATGATGTAAAATGGTAGTAGACAATGAGTACCTACCATGTTTTCGTTGAGTTACATGATGTCGTAGGATTATTGGGTGTTTTATTGGTGAAGCTGGATTATTGGGTGCTGGATTGTCGCGTGTTGGTTTAATAGGTGTTGAAGGTCTTATCTTCTTCATCACTATCATCGCTGAGATATGCACTTCGCCTTCTTTTGGGCGGGATAATACCGCTTTCACTATCTGTATCATTATGATAATTAACGGCCCTCCCGATCAAACTATCTTCTTTAGTTTGTTCGCTGAAAGAACTATCATTGCTGGTTCCGATAATGACATTTCCACTATCCGCGTCTCTACGACTATTTCCGATATTTCCTAAATTTTGAATAAGTACGCGTTCGACATCATCAAAATTGATACTATAAAATGTATACAAATCTTCGTCGTCACTTGTATCGAAATGATCACTATCGAAATTTTAATTGACGTTTTCCATGATGATTGTTATTTAATTATTTTCTTAATCACGTTATTTACTGTAGATATTTATAATTATTAATAGGTACCTACTGTTTTGGAACGGCGAGATGAACTTCATTAAATACGAATTTATAATAAATAAACTGGTTTTATTAGAATGTAATATAAGTATAATAGCTTATTTTGTGTTGATTATGTTATGTTATTTTAACCGTTACTAGATGCAGTTATTTACGGTCGAGACAATGCTGAAGTTGAAAGGGTAATGAGATTATATTAAATAATCATATGATGCAGTGCATTCTTAGATATTTAGATTGATAAGAAAAGTGTAACTCAACACAATATACTTATTTCATACAAAAATAATGGGGTGTTCAAATGACAATGTAAATAATAATGGAACGATTAAGATAAGCAATCAAAAGCGTTCTTATACCCCGTTATATATTGGGTGTTTGATTACCCATTCGATATAAGCTAATTTAATGATACTGATAATATGACACGTCATGTTCAAATTATTGTATGTATTAAGAATATCATATATATGAGAAAAATATTAGTTCTTTAATACAAACAAATATGGTCACTGTAAGTAGGAAAGGCATTACAAATCCGCCCCTTATACGATGGACTATCTCAAAATTATTTGAAAATTGCAAATATTTAATCAGTTGGATAGATAGGTACATCAATTTTTCCAAGAATTTATTCAACCCAACGGTTGATACTAACGTAAATTTGATGATTTATCCTGCGTGTTATAATGTAGTTAAATTTGTCGGCAATAACATTTTATAGAATTTGTTTTCACTTTTGATAAATCGGGGAGTAAATGTATACCTGCTGTGCAGCTGGGCTCCCTACTAGAATTGTTCGGGCCAGAATGTCTGGCCAAGAGAGTACAAAGAGTTGATTTGAAAGATGTTTGATTTTTAAATATTATTCTCTCTTCTCTCTTTAAATATTATACCTATGTCGTCTGCCTATAATAATGTGATACTTCACCTTCTTTTAGTTGATTCCTGTAACCACTGCAGTGACCTATTTCGGTAGTCTCGAAGTGTCAGAGAGGATCTTAGAGGTGCATGGGCCATACGATGAAATACAGATTGACCATCAAGACGTTAAAAAAGAGATGGGGTTATATGAAACCAATACAAATATAGTCAGTCGCACTGCTAAACATAAGCATATCCAATCTTACGTCACAGATCAAAAACTATTAGTAGCTGTCATAAAGTTGGAAAAAAAAAACATTCAATGACATAAATTTTGCGTGCAGTTTTTGTTTTGATTTTTTCGCATCGTTATCTCTATTGAAGCTTCACAAAGCTTGTCATAAAAAATCAATAGCGCATAAAATGGAAAAGTACAAAAGCAGTCGATCTGATTTCAAGAATGAAAACATAGTAAATCATTCTGATGTAAAGCCATTTAAATGTGACCAATGTAATTACTCATGTATAAGATCTAACCGGATGAAAACACACAAAATGACTCATTCTGGCGAAAAGCCATTGAAATGTGACCAATGTAATTACTCATGTATAAGATCTAGTAATATGAAAATACACAAAATGACTCATTCCGGTGAAAAGCCATTTAAATGTGACCAATGTAAATACTCTTGTTTAACATCTAGTGCGATGAAAATACACAAAATGACTCATTCTGGTGAAAAGCCATTTAAATGTGACCGTTGTGATTACTCGTGTATAACATCTAGTAATATGAAAATACACAAAATGATTCATTCTGGTGAAAAGCCATTTAAATGTGACCGTTGTGTATACTCGTGTACAACAGCTGGTAATATGAAAATACACAAAATGACTCATTCTGGTGAAAAGCCATTTAAATGTAACCGTTGTGATTTCTCGTGTATAACAGCTGGTAATAAGAAAATACACAAAATGACTCATTCTGGTGAAAAGCCATTTAAATGTGACCAATGTGATTACTCGTGTATAACATCTGGTAATATTAAAATACACAAAATGACTCATTCTGGTGAAAAGCCATTTAAATGTGACCAATGTGATTACTCTTGTATAACACATAATTCGTTGAAATTACACAAAATGACTCATTTTGGTAAATCAAAATGGTGATAATGCCACTGTAACGGCTAAGGGCCTTAGTGTCTAATGAAAAGAATGTAGCGTATAAAATCACAGCCTTGTGATATAAGATTATAAAGCGATAGAAAGAATATTACCACAAATTCCCCATTTCGACGGATTAACTCAGTTCCTGAGTATGGAAAATAGAGCACATGAGACTTTATAGAAATCAAAAATATGATAACGGGTCGTGAGAGCGGATTTTCTACGCTGCCTACCTTCAGTTCAACTTGTGCACAATGGAATGTAACTAGTGATAATTAGGGCGCAATGCCTGATCTATTCTACTGGAAAAAACACAATGGGAATAGTCAGGCAACTTTAAAAAAAATAAAAGAATGTTTATGCTAGGAACCATGTCCAAATCAAAAGGTTTATTAGAACAAAAGTTAAAAAAAACATCGTCGGTGAAATATAAACATAGATGCGAACCAGGAATAACGAACATATAACTAGGCCTATTCTCTACGAGATAGATATCGTGTGGGGTATTTAATAGTAGAGACAAAAGAATTAAACCATATCGTATAATAATGATACTGTTAAAATACCGCCATGACCGTTTTCGATCGGTCCAAACGACGAATGTGAAGATCCTTTCTTCGAAACGTCCTTCTACGGCGATGTTGGTTGTAGAACTCCCTGTTGATCGGCGTTATGACGTTCACGACGCATACGTACCAACGTAAGCGTTTCATATTTCTCAGGCTTGCAACATATCGGTTGCATATATTCTTAACTGCCAGGTGTGGCCAGCGTTAAGTAACGTATTTTTAATTTATGTTGGATAAAGATCGTTACAGTGTCCATTGTAATTACACACATATGACACATTTTGGTGAAAAGCCATTTAACTGTGACCATTGTAATTACTCTTGTAAAAAATCTAGTAATATGAAAAGACACAAAATGACTCATTCTGCTGAAAAGCCATTTAAATGTTCCCAATGTAATTACTCATGTATCACATCTAATTTGATGAAAATACACAAAACGTTTCATTCTGGTAAAAAGCCATATAAATGGGATATTTGTGAATACTCCAGTACGCATTCCAGTTACTTGATATTACACAAAATAAATCTCGGAGAGAGATTAAGAAACGATTAAGAAGACCAGAGGCTGGTGACAAGGACTTACGTGTGGGGCACCAGGCAGGACGGTTGTGGAGAAGTGGGCCGGTGGCCATTTCGGTCCGCCCGAATGAGTGATGGCTTTCCGACGTCATCATAACGCCCAGACAAAGGCTTGTCGGCGTCGGAACTTGGTTCTACCACGCAGACCTGGAATACCGTAAGCTGTATCGTTCCATTCGTCCATTTATTTATTAATCCCTCTCGCGGGATTGTCAGAGTGTCTTGATTTCCGCTAGACAGGGTTTGATCCGCTAGCTTCAATTGTTCATTTTCCTAACCTGTAATTTATCTGTCAAACCTTTCTCGACAATATACCTGATTATCATGAAATTAACATAAGCTTTTATTTCGCTCCTAGACTCCCAACTTCATAGCCTTTTCAGATCTAGGGGCTGGCGCCCACATACCAGCATTTGTTCTGGGTAATATACATTTAGTTTGCCTTTAGAATGGATTGTTCCGGAGGAATGAAATTTGAGAACGGCCGTTGGTACTCAAAAAACCCACGACCGGAAGGTAGTAGTCTCTTTTATTGGCTAGCCGGCCTATATATATATATATCTCCTTTATAAACCGTGACACTAAACCTACGTGACAATTGGCGCCAACAGTGTTTTAGTGACAGTTTCTTTTATGTTTCTTTTTTTCGTTTTTATCACTGCTCTCTCTAAACAAGTACCATGCGTGCGTTATTTCATTTCTCCGGATCATTTTCATACATTGTTTGGATTATCTATCATCCCATATATCACTCTGGCAATCTCGGTCGATAGGCGATTTTTTTTTATTTTCGTGTTTTGTGTTTTTTGTGCAGTGAAGCCAACCTATTTGATTTTTTTTCGTATCTCGACCTCGCGGCCATTTTGAATACCACCACCTTGTCCTGTGTGCAATGCGGGTTGCATAAGCGCAGGCGCTACTTAATTACGTATAGATTAAAAATTGTTGAATATCGGCTAGAAAAAAACATCATTAACTCGCCAGACGTCCACAAGTATAGACGCTTTAATTTTTTCTCTTCGCTTGAATTAAAATATTTCATTTAAAATTAACAGTTATTCGTTATTTTGGTCATTATTTTTTTCGCAACAAAGTTTATTTATCTCAATCTAAATTGGAAACGGTTTGGAAATCCTTCATACTTCATTGGACCTTGTCAGGTTCCTAGCAGCAAGAACGTGGATGGGAGGGAGCTCATATTCTACAAACTAAAGGTATTTCCAACTGAATAACCACCATCTTATTGCTGCTATTTTATAAATTTTTACCATCGCTTGGCTTCCTGTACCTTTAACTTGTTGAGATATCGCTAATCTGGTTTTCCGCCCATGTTTCAGAATACAATCGGGAATCGTCATGCTGCTGTGGAATAATATGTGAAACAATCTGTGAAATAATCGTTATACTGCTGTGACAAAATTCGTCATGCTGCTGTGAACAAATAAGCCAGGAATCACAAAAGGAAGTTCGGCAGGATAAAATTGACAAAAACACGGAATTACAACACACTTCTGAAACATAAGGAAAACCAGCTCTGCAATCCCTTGGGATAACCACATGGAGACGCAGATTCCCTGGAGAATACTAAAGATATGTACTTTTTACTAAACATGTAATATTTTTTTTGTAAAAAATTATTTTGCCACGGAAATTATTGTCGTCATTTAGTAACGAGAGTAACATATATTTGTCTAGTTTATCAAATCATACTTAATTCATTCAAAATTAATTAATCAATTTAAATTCATTCCTTTTCTTTCGGACGTTAATTATTGCAAATCAAGCTTAGTTAATTCAATATCTTTGGTTAGAATTTTTTACCCAGGGTGACAATACACTAGGAGTCACATGTGGCGGGGATTGTAAAAAAGGATTATTTCCAATTAACATATTAATCAAAGTGAAACTTTGTTGCCAATGTATTTACTATTGATTTAAATTTGAAGAAATAATTTATTGGAAAATTATTGAAGACTTATAATTTATTTAATAGAAATATTTATTGACTATTTTAGAAACGTCTATACATTTATATTTAATTTATTACTCTGGCGAGTTAAATTTTTTTTTATTGGCTTCTGTTTTATGTTTTTATCTATCACGAATGTTGTACGTAACTCACGTTAATTTTTAATCGACAATTATTTATATAATCATTATTTATTTAATCAATTTTTGAACCAATTTTACACATTTATATGCGAGAATGCGTCCACGAATAATTATTTTTTGATTCAATGTGGTTTTTTTTTAGTGAATTTTTCTGTAACATTTTTATATATTCCGGTTTTGTACTAGTCGACAAAAACTATTCATTAACAACGTGATAGTCGTTTTATTTGTAATGCATTCTAATTCCTATTTGTTTTATCGTTATTTATTGCTGGGTATTGGTGTTGTTTAGGGATTTTTATATCGTTAGGCGGTTGTGATTGCCACTGAGAGGTAATTTTTTTTTCTCTGTTCTTCTTACTAGTAGACGAGTTAATCAGTAGCAAATTTTGTCGGTTCACTTAGGTACTTCCAAATTATATTTTTTTCTTGGCCCTTGCTAGATTTTTTTTACGCCTATTTTTATTTACACACGTTTTAGTAAGCATTATTCAATATATTATCAATACCAAATTTTTATCTAAATTTCACTAGTGTTGTTCTGGTATTGGTACTTGTTGCTTTTAGCAGCTTCATTCCGGATGATGTAATCATTACTACTCGAGTGATTGCCACTCCTTTTTCTATTGTGATTACAATTGATAACAAGGGGCTTGTAATTATTCGCCTGCTTGTAATTGACAACCAAATTTCGATTTGGGGGGAGACGCTAGCCGAAGGGAATGAGAAATTGCCCGGAACAACGGTTTTTAATTGTTTCATTTAAGCCAGTTAGCGTCAGGTACACTACATACACGTCATTAAACACACGACCTTTCGCCAATAACGCTGGACGGCAGCGAACGTCGGATTCTCTGTTTAGTTCTTAGTCTCCAACGGTTGTTGATATCTTCCGTTCTTCGTTTACATCCGCGTTAGGTCGACATCTTACTACTTATTATACCACACACCCCCTTTCACAGCACTCTCTGGGCCAGAGTGAAGAGCGGACACGTTCACTCACGCAAATTCTGCTGGACCCATTGTTTGCGTGTAGTGAACAAATAGTTCAGTCTTTTCTTTTTTTTAGTGGTTTTCACTTCCTTTTGAACGGTAAACTTATTTATTATTTCATTTAGTAATTCAATGAATAGGTAGAGGGTATTGCAATCAAAAGTTAAGGTACGTCCTCTAGAATTATAGCTGTTCTCGTTTCAGTTTTTTTTCTTATTTAACCTTCTTATATAACCTGGTAATGTTGAAAAACAACATGGATCTCGACGCGTCGGAATTAATTAACACGCCTTTCGATTTCGAAGAGACATGGAACAAATCAAAATTAGAAATAGCGTTATTAAAAAGAGGAATTACTCCTTCTAAATCATTAGGGGAAATGATATTGCAAGCCTCAGCTTGGAATGCAAGTTTTGGACCCAGGCCATCACTTAGACCATATTATGCAAATAGTACACCCCAAGCTCTGTCGCATTGTAATTCTACTCCCAAAGCTACGACTCCTCAGTCAACGAGTAAATAAATAAATAAAATTAAAAAGACATAGTAAATATTTTATTTCAAATGACATATATGCTATACAGCGTTCTATGCTCCGCAAGCTAATACTGTGGAGAGATGCAATCAATCAGTTAATACTTCTTTAGCTATTTTAGTCGGCAGAGAACATCGCTTATGGGCAAATTGCCTACCCCATGTGCAAGCGGCTCTGAATTCAACTGTTAATCTTTCCACTAAATTTACTCCCTTTTATCTCATGCATGGCAGGGAAATGATATTAGACGGCCGATATCACTTTCCAAGAGACAGCCCACCCAATGTTAATTTAACTCTTCCGCCTAGCGCTGATCATTCTCAATTTCCGGATATGATTTCAAACTTACCGGAAATTTTTGATATAGTCCAGGAACAATTACTGGAAAACTTTAAAACCAATGCGCAGCGTTATAATCTCAGACGTAAACATGTACAATTCTCACCAGGAGATACGGTGTGGAGGAGAAATTTCGTTCAGTCGAACGCAGCGACTTATTTCTCACATAAACTCGCACCGCGATTCTTAGAGAACCGCGTTGTCGAGAAAATCTCTCCTACCGTGTACTTGTTAGCTGATATGCAGGGAAAACCTCTCGGTAGATTTCACGTTAAAGACATTTTAAAACAATAGCTTCCTTATGAGTAATCTCATTCTGTAGGATAGGCCTTATGCACTTCTGCTAACCACTATGGTGTTTTCTGATACTTCCAGCATATTATAACTATAAATTTGCCAATTATTATTATTCCATTATTATTTTGATTATTCTTGGATTTTAATTCATTCATTTTAAAGTAACTTTCGTTTAGATACATTTAATCATTGGTCACACCTTTTCTTGTTTTGTAAATTAACCTAGTGGTTTCTTTTATTTTTTTTCATATTAATTAACTTCTAATTTCAAACGCAGGAGTCACTGTAAATTTAGAATCCTATTAATTAATTTTCATTTAATTTTTTACCCTGCTATAATTTTTTTTATTATTGGAGTTTTACTTTATTTTAATCTAATGTTGTTTGAAATCTATTGGCATGGTGGTATACTAGTAGAAGAGTACAAATTTCCTTTCTTTTTCATTGTTGGTTGGAGGGTATCTCTTGGCTCTGCTAGCCAATCAACTATTATATAAATACCTATTTGATACATGATTTGATACATATAATATAATTACAATTATGAGATCTATTATATCACAAACTAATGAATTGTTTCATCTTACCTTATTTTGCTCTATAAAGTTTTTCCACTCCGATCTCATTATTCAATATCATAACTGGTTTATAAATTATATAATTATCATTTATTATTATTATTTGTTTTTGTTTTAAAGGAATTAGAATGCTGTTTTATTTTGTATTGTTTGTTATATATACACCCCTAATATTATTTTTTGATTTTGATTTTTTGCTCCTTTTACAAGCTCGAATTTTACAAGAATGAATTAATATTTACAACATAATTTTTACATATATATACAATCATATTAATATCAGTCGTTTTTAACGCTCTTATTTTGTAAAGGTAGAACCATTATTCATCGTATTAATTTCATTTCAGCTACTGACTTCTTTCCTGCACATGGCAATACACCCTTGTTCCGGTGAACGTCCATCGCAAAGGTGGTGGTTGCAGACCTTTCGGGAAGGAGGCCTACTCAAATTCATACCACACAAACAGCACCTGGACCATTTTTTGGTAAACAAGCATAGTTCTAAATACTACCATAAAGCCAGGATGAGTGTTACAGTGACCCCGGAAGGCGCAACCGCTGCCTTGGCGTTTGGAAGGGCCTGTCAGTTTAGCTACATAGTGATATATTTATAATAACAATTACTTATTATTTTTACCAGCTGCCTTTGTACTTGTTTTTGCGTGACGGTTTTGTTTGCTATTTGGTTTTTTATTTTATCATATACATTAGAGTTTGGCATTGTTTTCTTATTCTTTTTTATCTTAACTTAATTCGGTTCAGGCTAGATGGATGGTGTTCGATGTTTTGTTTTGTCCATCTGCTAGGGATCTGTACCGCTACCAGAACTGAAGGTGATCTGGTAGGGTACCCCTTATTTTTCTCTCTAGCAGTATCTTGATTATTAATTATTTGGTAGCGCTGGTCGGAACTGTAGGCGTTTCCGGCTAAGCCTCCACTGGTAACGGAATCCAGCTGCCTGAGATTCCGTTGCTTCTTTCTGGTTGTATGGTGGGAGGTATGGATTCAACGCGATGCTCTACCGAATGCGGATGTTGATTCCTACCTCGAAACCCGGTCTTACTGGGTTGGATTTTTTTTATGCAGTTTTGTTGGAGAAGGTGCCTGAACCGAAGTGAGAGAAGCCATTCCTTTTGTTTTTTTTATTTCCTATTACAGGAAAGTGGTCGTTGTAATACGTACTCGTTAGCCTTTTAATCAATTTTTTATTTTTTTGCAACCTGTGTGTGGTTCATTTTAATTACATTTAGCTTCCGATGTGATCATGGGTTCCTTGCCTTTGTTCGCTTTCTTGTGGTGCTCCGTAGAATTGTTTTTTTTTCTGTATCTGGGAGGTCCGTTTCTGATGGGTTCCGGACTCAGAACTCGCGTACCTGGGGCTGGAACACGCCACCGGAAGAAACGTATATCACCGGAGGTCTCGGGTTTGGCGGGATTGAGTTAGTCCAGAATCTGCGGCGGAGTATTTCTAAGTAGTTATAAGTGTGATATATTGTACATAATGTAATATAGTAGAGTAGTTTGAAGCGGAGCCGTATATTCTGGAACGGACGATGTTTTGCTACACCATTGTAGATTTTAAATTAGTATACTAAAGTCGTCGATTAATTTTTAATTTTACATTTTGTACTAGGAATTTCTTTCTAGCTTAGTTTTCTCCTTGTTCGCGTCATTTTATTTTTTGGAGCGCTGCTTGGGACCCGGATCGTGGCTTGGAATTCCATCTCACGTCATTTGTTTTTTTACAGGCTCAACAGAGAAACCACGTCACAGCGATTGGTTATTAACCACGTTGTCAGTTCGGTCGGATTGGTCATCTGCCTAGTATTTTGTAGTCATGTTTTAGTAGTTTTCCTTTAAATATTCGGACGGCGCTTGACGCACAGTATTTATTACTTTCCGACAGACCAGCCCTCACGCAAAACCAAATTGGCAATTATTGTTTATACATTATTATTCTGTGATTGAACCAGGTTGGTAGAATGCTCTATTTTTACATACTGTCTCTTTTATACATAAAATGTTGTGGTGATATATAGCTCACCCCAGTGTATATTATTATATTATTATTATCCCATGTGCATTATTAATCTACCAACTTTTTATGGTCAATGCTAATAAATGATTTAAAATTTATCCTTTCTTAAAAATCGATCAAATGAAAATTCATTCAAAATTAATTAATCAATTTAAATTCATTCCTTTTTCTTTCAAAATTTGCTAAATCTGTTTTTTTGCTACACGCCTAAGCCCTCAGCTTGGATTATAATTTAAATAATAGGGGTTGTATTTGTCTTTTATTGTTGTTATTAGTCTCGTTTCAGTTTTATGTTTATTTATTTGTATATGATTATGTAATGATTTTGTAATGTTGAATGTGGATATTCTATTATTTTTTTTTTGCACGGATCAAACTCAAAATTTATTGTATCTTCATATCGCCTTTTCGCGGTAGCTAGTGGAACGAAGTAGGTAGGGAAGACCAGTGATGACTACTAGACCTTCACGACTAGTACCGGACCGCCTTACCTATGCACCACTACGTCTACTCAACGCCGACTCTGCCGCTATAAAATCAGAGTGCGAGCCCCATTTCTCCGTCTTTTTCGACCCTCGACATACCGCTCCTGGCTGCCCATAGTCCATCGCAGGCCGCGAGGCGAAATCCAAACCTTGGTCTGGATTTCTTTTTCCCAACCAAGGGGACAATGTCATGTTATTTTAACACGACACACTAAGCCAAGCGAAGTTTTTACGCTGGCAACACCGAGAAGGAGGGGTGAGCAAGATGGCGGCTGGCGACGGATGTTTGTGATTGTTTTGTGGATGACAAGCGAATTTGTGCGGAAATGGACAATCAATAATCAATTAAGACGAAGAGAGGCTGGTGTGGGGGGGCTTACGTTAGTGACCACGGTGGAGGACGGACGTCTTGGGGGGCCGTTAACAATGACGGTCCGCCGCAAGAAGAAATGGCGTTCGCGTAACTAAATAGGAGAGATTCCATCGACATTAGCCATCGGACAATAGTAAGCTGTATCGTTCCATGTTTTGTCCTAATATTTATTAGACCTATCGCAAGATTGCCAGGTTTTCTTTGTTTCTTGCCAGTCAGTTTGATCCGTTACGTAAAGTTCTTTTTCTAACCTGTAAAATCCAATGTCCAACTCCGGCGATAATATAACTTCTTTAATTGAATTTAACCTTTACTTTTATTTCGCTCCTAGTATCCAAATTCCTTCCTTATTAGACCTAGGAGCTGGCGCCCAGTACATCATTTATTAAATTATGTTTCGACTTGTGGGAGGAGGTTTCGGAGGAGCGGGGCTTTAAGGCGGCCGTATGACACTCAAAGCACCTACGGCCTGGGGGTTTGAGTCCTTCTAATACCTGATAGCCGGCACCTATACTTAATTCTTAGCTTTTAACTGACTATTAAACCTCGTACAAAAAGCTATGTGATAACAGTCAGTTCAATCACACAAAGATCGGGCCTTCTTAAACAACAGGGTAACACAGCCATGGGCGCCGGCAGCGTGGAGCAAATGCACCACCTTTGGTTCAGAGTTGTTTTTTTTTTTAAATAATTATTGAATAATATGTAAATATTACAATTGTACTTATCGGAGCAAGTTCTACACATAAAAAAACATTTTACGAGTAGAAAAACAATTTTAATTAAAACATTTTTCAGAATATTATAAGTACTTATGTATTTATAATTCATTTATTTATTCATTATTAAATAATAATTGCAATCTATGGGGCTGCTGTGCGAACTTACATATAGCTGCGTCTTCGTTGTCCATAATATTTCTTTTTCTATGTAAACTCATCATACACAAGCCAGCTAGTCGAACTTCGCGCATAGTTAACATTGTCCATGTCCTTAGCTTGCTAAATGAGCGTTCCACGGTACATGTTGTTATAGGTAGGGAGCGTGAGCTCAATTTTATTGGCATGTAATTATAAATTATAGGTAGGTAGTGGCATGGCTTATTTGTCAATTAACGCGGTGGGACGGAGTTCAGCACCTTTTTTCATGGTAGTTTTAATAAATTAGAAACATGTCAATCAGACGACAACTTGACTAGAATTTACTACAGTGAGAAAACAAATATTTACAAAAGCTTAGGCACGCTTAAGCCTGTGATTATCACAACAGAAAATAAAATGAACAATAAAACCTTGGAACTGTAAGATTAATAACACAATAATGTGTGTATATGAAAAATACATAATAGGTAATCAAACATTTATAAAACCATCAAACTTTCTTTTATTCAGCCTCAAGATTTTAGTAAAAATCCCAATGAACTCTAGGGATGTTACAATTACCAACTTGTTTAACTATGAACACATTTGTATGCTATTACAAATCGATAGTACCAGCTGTCTTTCCACAGGGAATGGTTTGGGTTGGATAGATGAGTTAAATGATAAATAATACATTGGAATTAATACATCTTCTACAAATGTAATGCATATATCAATGCTACATATTTTTTGAAAATCGATATAACCACCAGTTTTTGTGTAAAATACTAGTCTGACATTGACAGCTGATGAATACAGGAATGTTTTTTTATTTATTAATAACACTGATACCTAATTAATATATTAGATTCAAGATATTTTATAATTCAACTTGAAACGAGAAAGGGCGAATTAATATGTCAAGCAATTTGGGATCTCATGTTGACATCTAAACAGTGGATAACTCGTTGCTTCTGCAAAATGTTATGCTCTGGCTTTATTAATCTAAAGATGGCGCTGACTTAATTCATTTTTCAGATAAGTGTGAAAATTTCTGTTTTGCCCATGTACCCCTTAATCAAATCCTTTTATCGAAATGAGTCATTTTGTGTTTTTTCAAAACACTAGATGTGACACAAGAATAATTGCATTGGTCACATTTAAATGGTTTTTCACCAAAATGAGTCATTTTGTGTATTTTCATACTACCAGACCTTATACATGAGTAATTGCATTGGTCACATTTAAATGGCTTTTCACCAGAATGAGTCATTTTGTGTATTTTCATTTCAGCAGATGTTTTAGAAGAGTGGTTACATTTGTCACATTTAAATAGCTTTTCACCAGAATGAGTAATTTTGTGTTTTTTCATATTACCAGATTCTTTACAAGAGTATTCACATTGGTTACATTTAAACGGCTTTTCACCAGTATGAGTCATTTTGTGTATTTTCATACTACCAGACCTTATACATGAGTAATTGCATTGGTCACATTTCAGTGGCTTTTCACCAGAATGAGTCATTTTGTGTTTTTTCATATCACCAGATTGTATACAAGAGTATTCACAGAAGACACATTTAAATGGTTTTTCACCAGAATGAGTCATTTTGTGAAATTTCATATTACTAGATCTTATACAAGAGTACTTACATTGATCACATTTAAATAGCCTTTCACAAGAATGAATCATTTTGTGGTTTTTCAAAACACTAGATGTGACACAAGAATAATTGCATTGGTCACATTTAAATGGATTTTCAACAGAATGAGCCATTTTGTGTCTTTTCAAAACACTAGATGTGACACAAGAATAATTGCATTGGTCACATTTAAATGGCTTTTCAACAGAATGAGCCATTTTGTGTCTTTTCATAACACTAGATGTGACACAAGAAAAATTGCATTGGTCACATTTAAATGGCTTTTCACCAGAATGAGTCATTTTATGTATTTTCATACTATCAGATCTTAAACACGAGTAATTACATTGGTCACATTTCAAGGGCTTTATACCAGAATGAGTCATTTTGTGTCTTTTCATTTTATTAGATGTTCTACAAGAGTAATAACATTGGTCACATTGTAATGGCTTTTCATCGGAATGGGTCATTTTGTGTATTTTCATATTACTAGATGTTATACAAGAGTAATTACATTGATCACATTTCAATGGCCTTTCACAAGAATGAGTCATTTTGTGTTTTTTCAAAACACTAGATGTGACACAAGAATAATTGCATTGGTCACATTTAAATGGCTTTTCACAAGAATGAGTCATTTTGTGTATTTTCATTCCAGCAGATGTTTTAGAAGAGTGGTTACATTTGTCACATTTAAATAGCTTTTCACCAGAATGAGTAATTTTGTGTTTTTTCATATTACCAGATTCTTTACAAGAGTATTCACATTGGTTACATTTAAACGGCTTTTCACCAGTATGAGTCATTTTGTGTATTTTCATACTACCAGACCTTATACATGAGTAATTGCATTGGTCACATTTCAGTGGCTTTTCACCAGAATGAGTCATTTTGTGTTTTTTCATATCACCAGATTGTATACAAGAGTATTCACAGAAGACACATTTAAATGGTTTTTCACCAGAATGAGTCATTTTGTGAAATTTCATATTACTAGATCTTATACAAGAGTACTTACATTGATCACATTTAATTAGCCTTTCAGTGGAATGAATCATTTTGTGGTTTTTCAAAACACTAGATGTGACACAAGAATAATTGCATTGGTCACATTTAAATGGCTTTTCAACAGAATGAGCCATTTTGTGTCTTTTCAAAACACTAGATGTGACACAAGAATAATTGCATTGGTCACATTTAAATGGCTTTTCAACAGAATGCGCCATTTTGTGTCTTTTCAAAACACTAGATGTGACACAAGAAAAATTGCATTGGTCACATTTAAATGGCTTTTCACCAGAATGAGTCATTTTATGTATTTTCATACTATCAGATCTTAAACACGAGTAATTACATTGGTCACATTTCAAGGGCTTTATACCAGAATGAGTCATTTTGTGTCTTTTCATTTTATTAGATGTTCTACAAGAGTAATAACATTGGTCACATTGTAATGGCTTTTCATCGGAATGGGCCATTTTGTGTATTTTCATATTACTAGATGTTATACAAGAGTAATTACATTGATCACATTTCAATGGCCTTTCACAAGAATGAGTCATTTTGTGTTTTTTCAAAACACTAGATGTGACACAAGAATAATTGCATTGGTCACATTTAAATGGCTTTTCACAAGAATGAGTCATTTTGTGTATTTTCATTCCAGCAGATGTTTTAGAAGAGTGGTTACATTTGTCACACTTAAATGGCCTTACACGAGTGTGAGTCATTTTGTGTAATTTCATGCTACTAGATCTTATACATGAGTAATTACATTGGTCACATTTTAATGGCTTTTCACCAGAATGAGTCATTTTGTGCATTTTCATTCCACTAGATGTTTTAGACGAGTGGTTACATTGGTCACACTTAAATGGCCTTACACGGGAGTGATTCATTTTGTGTAGTTGAAAATTGCGAGAATGAATGCTGTAGTAATCACATTGATTACATTTAAATGCTTTTTTACCAGATTGAGCCATTTTGTTTTGATTTTTGAATTCGGATCGCATGCTTACATAATTAACGGTCTCCGCCTTTGATTTTTTACGACACGTTTTGTGAAGCTTCAATTGAGATAGCGAAGCAAAAATATCAAAACAAAAACTGCACACAAAATTTTCCTTATTAAATAATTTTTTCTCCAACTTTATAACAGCTACTAATAATTTGGGATCTGTGACGTAAGATTGGATATGCTTACGTTTAGCAGTGTGACTGACTATATTAGTAATCGTTTCATTTATGCCCAATTCTTTTTTAATGTTTTGATAGTCAATCTGTATTTCGTCGTATGGCTCTTGTGCGTCTCTCTCTGACAATCCGAGACTACCGGAATAGGTCACGGCAGTGGTTGCAGAAATCAACTAAAAGAAGATGAAATATCGCATTAACATGTAAGCAAATGACTTAGCTGTATGAGAGAATAATATAGAAAAAATCAAACATCCTAATAATACACATAGGAATCTTGACAAGCATGGTGAATAAAATTTAGAGGAAAATGGGTACTTATGTTGATCAGTATTTTTATTTCAAGTCAATTCGCATGGGATTTAAATATATTATTAAGACTTAAAATATAAATATAATAATAGGGAATCTGACAAGATAATATATTGATTTCAGCTTGTGAGGATATATAAAAAAAAACATTAGTCGTCCATATGTTTATCAGAGCATCCTATTCCTAGCTAAATATATTCGCTGCCGACCTATAGATTATTTAAGCAGCAGACTAGTAGGTACTTTGCTTGAGTGTATGTCACACTATCTCGTTTAAATTTATGGAATATTTTGTTAGTTATTGAATTACAGGTATACATCATAAAAAAAGAGAAACCGGGATTTAAATTCTTATGTTTGCTTAGAGGTTTTGTATCAGCTACATACTTTTCGTTAAATCAACTTCTTTAAATTAAGTATACGAATTAGTACGCAACCTTTTACCCGCACCTTTTCAACCTGTTATTTGACTTCGTAATGATGAGTTGTTTGAAGTGTGTTATAATTCCGCTTTCAGTTAAAAGCATCTCAATTGAAAATTAGTAAAATTTAATAGTCTTATGTACCACGTTTGATATATACTACATCACCTGCCTATTAAATAATAATTAATAATATCACTTAATAGCCCACATGTTCAGCGTAGGTCAAAATGGAGCTTTTATGTGATGTTCAGAGCAAAACCCTATCTTAAACGTTGTAGATAATCTATTTATATAATTCTGAAGCCTTATTATCCTTTATATTTATTTGAGGCATTTGATGACTGTATAAAGTATTTTTCATAAAATAGTATTCTTTTAAATCTCTCACTCTAACGTTTTAGAATATAGTCATATTTCATTAAGTCCATGTGAAGTGATGTTAAGATTTTTTATATTTATTAATTTTTAAACGCATTTACAAAACCATTAGTAAAATTAATGTTAACAGTATATACCTACTTAGTGAAATATTTACGATAAAAAATTATATTTTATATTCTTTGTGATCCCAAATTTGTTAAGAATTAGGCATTTTATTATGGGCATTTTCGCCAAAGTTTGTACATGTTTGAAATTTGGGTAATATTATTTTTTCACTCAAATTAACCATTTTTATATAGCTAGCAGATTCCTTGTTCTATTGCTGAATTGGTGATAGCAATTTTTCAGCAAAATATTGATTAATACAATATTTATATCATTTTTATTATGAAATTGGGCATAATAAGTTTCCGTTCCGTGACTACGAAACTTAGCTTTTAAAACATGAATGAAACACTTTTTATCACTTAAAAGAGCTCTATTAGATTAAAAAAACCATACACTTCAAAATAAAACTACAAATAGTCAAAAAATATTATTGAATTTTAATTCTTGGGCACATTTCGTTCCCCTCCGTTACCCTATGTCTATAATGGCAGAGCATTTTTCCTTTAGTATTTGAAAAAACCAATCAATGTTCGTTCTGCTATTTTTTTAAAGACAATAATCACTTTTACTAAATTTTATTGGAAAAATAAATAAGTTTCGTTATTTAATAATCAAATGAAAAATAGTTAACGTTCAACTTTTTTGGGGACATTTTCGGAATGGAACGAAATGGTAACGGAGTGTAATTTGTAAAGCTTAAGTTACATGTTACCATAAAAACAAATTTTTGTTTTATGAAATTTATTTGAATTTTTTGATAGACAGATAAATATTCAACGTGCGTCAAAATAACAAAACAAATCAAACTTAATCACTAAAATAGACATATTTTATAATAAATTTCACAATACTTGTAAAATAAGGTAGGTAATAATTTTGACACACTATACATTACCATAACTTTATTTGGCATTTATATTATTTGTAACTCAGATAAAAAATATTTTTAAGCAAATTAACAATATATGAAAAAAAAAATCAGCAAGGGATTCAGACGCGAGTTCCTAGCGCGGCACGGAGTATATAACTTTTACGAAAATAATTATAGTCAAACTCGGTTATTACGATCTCTGACATAGCGAGATCTCGGATGTAATAACGAAACATTTGTTGACAATTGGTTTATGATTTTCGCCATACATTTAATTCTTTCACTGTTATAACGAGCAACTTATCGGATATACCGAGCTAAAATACTGTTAATGTGTCGACCGTTTTAAAACATTTCGACCCTAAGCAATAAAATCCGATTGGACAGGATGCCGCCGGGGTCGGATTACGTTTATGACACTAGTAAAGTGTCTAAGTACCTACCTTATTGGTGTTTCACCGACAATAATAAAAAAGTATCCACGCATATGGTTGAAAAATCCAAGGTTTGTGAAGTCCGTAGGTACCTACCAGCGTTAATTACAATAAACAACTTCTTTTGTAGTTTATGAATGCCATGCTCGTTTCGGGGATTTTTACGATGGTTTCCAAATTTTTTATTTTCGGCTTTTTGTGTAATGTGACATGCTCATTTAAAAATACCTATTCTCTGATATAACGAGTAACGCTTATAACAAGCAAATTCAGTCGGTCCCATCTTCCTCGTAATAACCAAGTTCGACTTTATGTTGTCTTGAAATTTAATTGTATTCATCAACATAAAATGTAGCTATACAGGTTGATTGTAATCAAGACGTACTTTTCTGACATTTCGTGAATACCTACAGTTCTAGGTATTAAATCTAATCGAGTACACATTTCTGTTAAACGTGACAAAAAAATACTTTTTCATACATTTTTATAAATTTCTATGCCTAAAATGTATGGAGAAGTTTTAAAATTTTGGTGGCGTATAACAGAAAGAGTATGACAGAGCCAGTGCCTGTCTCGCAATTATTTCAGTCTGGTGTTTTTTCTTTTCCTTCTGTTGTTTTTTTTTTATCTCCATACTTTTATGTGCGCTATTTTTGCGTATTCAGACATATCACATACTTTTTTAATCTTTATTATATTATTATATTATAGTCAGGTTATTTTTTATATTTTTTAATGAAAATATTTTTGTTTTTCATACGAACAGACAAAATAATTTTTTTTATAATCTATGAAGAACTAAACACACACTGTAAACCCAACTTTATGCATGCCATTTCGTTACTTTTACATTCCACATATACGTTACCACCAATATAGTTTCGGAGTGGAAGTAACGGATTCTGTTTCAGAAGTGTTTGAAGCCAAAATTTAGCTTAGTTTTATTGTTAAACCTGCGATATGTTTTATTATATCTGTAGTATGAAAGATAAGCTCCATATGTGTAGTATGTGAAATAGAAATATGTGTTTTCTTACCTTATAAATCGTGGTAACAGTAGTGGAACTTCTTAAATGACCAACCCAGAAAGCAACCTGTTCCGATAGCGATACCGACACACACCAACAATTTAAAGTGTACATGGCGATCAGTGTTATACAAAAATGTTGCTACATTAAAAAAAAGCATATTTATAGTGAAAATTTTTCGCCTTCATGCTAAAATCGTGGTAACGGAATGTGGAGTTCCACTTTTTCAAATATCCTGGGACACACTTTAAACGTGATTTTTTTTCAATATTGGTACAAATTTACGAAAAAACTATATATTTTCCAAAAATATATAATGTAAGCTGTTGAAAACACTACGAATTTAATTTTACACACTCAAAATTAATGACGAAATCAGACTTTGTTTATTTGAATTTATGGGTGGGACATGGTAAAAACGCACTACCTTTCGATCTAAATAATCAATTAAAAATATATACAGGTCAGATAGTTGTATTTAACTGATTGAATAGAGTAAATTAATAAATTTGCATGTTAAAAGTACATAACTTTCCAACATTTTATAATATAATAACTATGAAAAAATCAATCAAAGTCATGGGACATGCCAAAAACGCAATGTACAAACTTTGGCGAAAATGCCCTTATACAAAAAATGAGCACGATTAACACATTTGAAGATAACTCTAAAGATACTGATTATAAGCTATGTCTTTGACCATTCAAATGTGATAAACATCCTACGAATAATGTTTGCATTACAATAATTATTTACCTAAGAATAAGGTAGTATTTTTTTGAAATACGCCATTTCTATTGGCATTACCCAGTGAGTAAGCTACAACAAGGCCGTAGCCATAACTTGACAAACGATAATTGAAGTAGGGAATAAGATCATGTTAACGCGCGTGTTTGAACATGTTCCAAACCAAAAAAGAAATTATTTTTTTAAAAACGGTACACTGGTAGTTTACCCAGTACATACCTATTGGTAAAGTAGGTGCCTACTTCAACAACAGGTATGTTTTACGAATAGTACCTATACTAAATAGGTGTTGATATTGTATTGCTCTTAATTGCAGAAAAGACACGAAAAATCTAAAAATTATTAAGTAGGTACCAATGCAAATTGTTTTATTATTTCTATGGTACCTACTGGTGACAGCTAACAATATCAAAATATTCGAATGTTTTACAGTTCATTCCGTCACTATAGGTAATCATTCCATCCCATCACACGATCAGTATTAATTAAAATAAAAGTAGGAACTTACCCGATTCACTTGTTCCGAATAAGAACAACCCTGTTGCGGATCTTCATAATTGACTTCAATAAGCTCAGTCTTGATGTCAATTAGCTGAGTATCTGTCATCGAAGTTATTATTGTCGGGTCTGAAACAATATTCTGAAAACAAAACATTATGTTATAAAATCAAGAATATTTTTAAGAAGATCGACAATCGTGTGAAGCTCGACCACACACTTGAGGGTGCTCGGCACTTACACTCTGCAATGAGGACATGTAGGTCTATTCAATATTTATCGACATGTGGGCATGGTTTCTGTCGTTATCTGACGGCAAACTTCATTAAAATATAATGGTAACAAGCATATTACAAACAATACTAATCTGCTAATGTTTGAACTCTCAATGTCAATTCAATTCATACGTATTATAAATTAATTTTAAATAGAACAAAATATTATTATGAATATATTTATGCAGATGACGCCATAAGGACAGGACACCTCTAAGTGGAGAAAACTTAGTGTGTGTTGCAATTTGAATGAGCGTCAGTGCATAAACCGAGAGCAGTTGTCAGAACGACGGAAAAGCTTAAAATTACGTATTCTTGACACGTGTTTAACTTTATCCCATATTCCTCTACATCCAAGATAGGTTGCCTATTATTCCACACCCGTTAGGCATTTCAGTTCCCATTAATTATATGTTCCTTGGTCACTCAATGCCAGTGACGTCCCGTGGGGGTAGGCAGATTGAGCGTCGCTTGGGGGCGGCAGATACTCGAAGGGCGGCAAATCGAGGAGAATCATTTGGTATTATATAGAAATAGCTACCTAAACTTAGTTATATTATAACCAGAGCTTTGGAGATGTTTTGTTCCGGATGCTTTTTTTTATTATTATCCTGTCGGTACTCGCAGCGATTTTAGTATGATGTCACCACGCTCAGCTAGAGATTTTTTTATTTTATTTTTGACTGCTCGGTTTCGTATACAAATGCTAATAAACTTGGCGCCTATACACATTGTGAATATTTTTATAAATGTAAAACATCACAAACGAATAATAAATCAGTCATAATAATATAATGTCATTTACTCAGATTAAAGAGTTCCTTTCATAACAGTGGTAGGTATACTGCGCAAAAGCCAATAATTATGTCGCGCCATAGTTATTAAAAGAAAATAATATTATATATATCAACGTTGGTAACGAAACAAGGAGAATTTACAGGTATAGGTATAGGTAGGTACATACCGTATTTTTAAATTTATCCAAATATTTTTGCCAGTCATTCGCGAGATTTAATAGTTGCCGGATGTACTTATTGCAAATAGATACCTATTCATAATGATTATTAATCCTTATTGACATTTGACATAATCAATTAGTATTCGTGCATATAATAGGTATTTACGTTAAGTACCAGCTAATTGTAATAAAAATGTACACTAGTAGGTATCTACCTAGATTATATCATATTTATCGTGCTGTGAATACAATACTGTGCAATACCTTCTTTTAAGTCGGTTTTTTTGTAAACATATTTTGTGCTGATAATAGTGTGGATTTGTAGTTTATTTCAATCATCAACGGTTGAATGTTGAGACTATTAATTAATAGTGTATTTATGATTATATTTAGGTTTATATTAAAAAATAATGAGGAAAATTATTTTGTTTACATGTTGTAGGGTACAATAATAGTATAGAAAAAATGGTGTGAAAATAATACATCTGCGTAGGTATTACTAAATGATATAAACCAAATGTGTCAGACATATCAACCAAATGGCATATCAGACTCTGGTGATTTGGGTAAGTGTCTAACTAATATTATTTTTATTCGCTTATTTATTTATTGATATCTAAATTTAATTTTGTATGTTTCAGCTTAGTGGTAGGTATATATTTTATTAGTAATGTATCCAAACCATGGCCCCCATAAGAGGGGGGCTGACAGGGCTCTAACCTGGGGCTCGGGCTCGATAAGTGAGATAAACACTTATCACAAATTTGCTCTAAAAGCAAAAAATTCGCCTGCGGGTCTATTTTCCTTCAATAATGATATTATTTAAAATTATGTAGTTACACAATACAATTTATAATTGTGTAGCGATACTCAAAAACTCCATAATTCAAGTGTATGTATTAAAATATACAAAAAAACACTAAATATACACATCAATTTTAACGCGTACACCATTTGGAAAACATTACTGTAGAGCGTCACACTGCTTTTATCCTTAACAATAGGTAGGGAGGGGGACAAAGATCCTAACATGGGGCCCGCTTCAGGATGAGGGGGCCATGCTTCATACAACACATTTCTTAGATACTGGAGTAATGAAAGGATGATAAAAAAATGGGGCGGCATTTTGACGCTGCCTAGGGGCGGCATTTTGTCTAGGGATGTCACTGCTCAATGCTGTTTATGACTGATATGGTGATTACCATGTAAATTAATTAGTTGGGCCAATTATGGTGGCTCTATGTTTCCCTATACTTCCCTCCACCTCAAATCCCAGCTATTGTCAGATATTGAATAACATTCAGTTACCTCATGACAACGGGCGCGTGTTGGCTTATTACAGCTATACCGTCGTTTAATGAGTAATTTAAACATACAGACTGATTCAAAAAATAAAATGCATACCACGAGCGTGTGCAGTGCAACCGTTGTGGAAGCCATAATTTCAACTTAGTCTCCGTGCAAGCTCCGTTAATCAAACCACTTGTATATGTGTTACCAGCACAGGGTGTGTCCTCATTTAGCATATCATTCATCAAAAGTGTACTGTGCAAGAACGAGAGAGCATGCACCAAGGATCAGCTTTAACCAGACCAAAGATCAACATAAAAAGTCAGTGTTTAGGATCCTACGTGTAACCGTGCCCTCTCAGCATCCACATTTACCATCCCAATCATTCCACTAATCAATTACAGTCCACTATGAAAAACGAAACCTTATATATTTCATACAAGTGTTTGAATAAGAATAGCAATAACACAATAAGAATAGAACGTACCTGTGAATCGTTATTGAACATTGACAAATCCGAGCATTCACCAAGGTCTTGGAAGGCTTGTGCTCGAAGGAGGTCCACCTCATTATCACTCAGAGATACGTCATGCATACACTTGTGATTGATCAGAATCTTTTTTGAAGAGAAAAATGCATAACATACATCGCATACAAAATTATTGCGATAAAAGGAAGCCCTTGTCAATTTTAAACAGATTTCTTTTTCGGAAGCATTCACTATTTCCTGCTTAATGTCATGTTCGTGTATTATAATTGCATCGTACCGCATTGCGGCTTGCATCTCAGGAATGTCGCCTGCTTCGTGCTGAAAAAAATGAAAAGAATGCTACTTGAATTATTTTCTTATGAATATTGTCATAAATATTGTAGATATAAATTTATATAATGAATGAGCTGATATTTTTAACCTAGTATCAGAAAAGCTTATCATCAATATGCCTACCTATACTATGTCAGTAGTCTTTGTCAACGTTTTTTACATTTTTTTGGTATGGCCGCGATAATACGTACATCCAGCAGTAAATCCATGCACGTGTAAACGGGGATTAATAATTTCCCGGAACCCGTTATTTTTGGATTACAGTGACACTTAAATACAACAACGATTTGGATTAGGTATTATGAATAGAATGTTCCAGCAAACGTTTCTGTCTATTTAACAAATCATTTCTGACGAGTTGCCGTTTAGTTATAAATCGATATTCAGTTATTATTTTCGTAAATCGGTACCCACAACATTATAAACCGACGCGTAAACCTCTCGGCCATCGTTGGGTGCCACGAAGCAATGTTTATATTTTCTACATTTGAAATAAATGAATTCGACAATTAAATGTGTGTCCTTGTAGACGACGAGGTATGTAAGGTAGAATTTCATGATACTCTTTTCAAGTTGAAAATTATTCATGTACAGACCTACAAACTTATCTGGAGAATGAGATGGGGGAGCCACAGTCGAAAACAATCATTGCCGACTCAAGTACAAAACCGATACATTCACAACGACTGGTCCTACTTTTTCTGCCCTTACCGTTGTTGTCTATGGATGACCTGTCAATGCCTGTCATTGTTCTATAGAATGCTCACACTGACGCGTCTGTCAAGTTCACACAGGGAATAGTTTAATACACTAGCATTAACACACCTTCTACAAATATAATGCATAGATCAATGCTACATATTTTTTGGAAAATGATATTACCACCGGTTTTGTGTGAAGGACTAGGCTGACTTTGACAGCTGAAGAATAACAGGAATTTATATTATTTATAAATAACACTGATAGTTCATATAGTTGATTTGAGATATTATTATAACTCAATTTGAAACGAGAAAGGGCGAAAAAAGTTATGTCAAGCAATCTGGGATCTGATTTTGACAGCTGAACAGTGGACCATTCGTTGCACGTGCAAAAAGATATGCTCGGGCTTTATTAATCTAAAGTTGGCGCTGAGACTACCAAATCACGACTCGTAACTGGCAAAATCTTACATTTGAATGTCGTTTTTCAATATGGCGACCCATGGTAGTTTGTAGTAAATATAATAATGTATTATTGAAATAATTTTATATACTGGCAAAACTGATGATTAGTTGTCGGAAACGCTTCCTCGTAAAATATCTGTCAAATGGTTTAAATAACAATTCGACTTTATTTGGTTTGAAATGCTGTGAAACATATCTGCAAAAAACGAACTAACGTCTCGGTACATACATTCTACAACAATTAAGAATTTGTAATAACAAACTAACCTCAAAAATGCACGTGGCATCATCAGCATTCTCCCGGTTCATATTGGTGTTGGCGTCTGGTTTGCTTGTATGTTTCACATGAGAGGAATAATTATTATAATCTTTTACATAAGATTCAAGCTCACATATTTCGCGTTTTACGTCCATTTTGAGTGTTTGAATAATTGAGAATAAGCCAAGGATTACCGGGACAGAACACAATCTGGCAGCGGTGAAATGACATTGACAATATGCCACAGTGTTGCCATCTTTTTGTAACCGAATTATAAGAACACACCCCAAGAAATTATAGCATGCGTTGTCATTTTAGCTGTTTGATATAATATATTTGATAATTTGAGATATCATAAAAACCTTTTTTATAATGGTTACTCTTCCAATCAAAAATGCTTACCGGTAGATTTAAAAAAATTAGTTTTAAATCAATATATTTTTTTTACCTCTTTCGAACAAATTCGTTGTAAATGATTGGATGCCCTACATTGGAAGGTATCAAGTTGCTGTAGGTTCAAGAATCGTCGGGCATCGTATTTAAAAAAAAAAACACAAAATAATGATATATTTATAGAAGGTAGGTAGGTATATTATTAATCTGAGGTGTTGTCAAATCAGGTGTATTGAATACATTTTATTTGTTTGTTCCTGACCAGTTTAGGTAGACACCTAAAACAAAAAAATTAAAGCTTGATCGATGTTCCAATGATAATAAATTAAATTAAATTGATCTTATAGGTACGTGCACTAACGGGTACATTCCGATTCTCGGTGCAAATAAATATGATCACATCGGATAATTAACCTAGCTTTAGTTTGCAAAATTCCCCAGTGGGAAAGATACCAAGGAAATAAAAAAACGTGGTATAATATTAAAAAACAACCCAGTTCTTGGAAAACATAAAATTTGCGATGTGAGGAATAGTTGAAAAACTGTAAAAGTGGCAACACTGTCATTGAATTTAATGTTGTCTTTGAGAAGAAAAGAAGACGCATATTCTCACATGTCCGTGACACATTCTTGATTTAAATACGTAAAATGGATATAAAACGCGAAGTAAATGAATTCGAAGCTGATGCTGAAGAGGAGAGTAGTCGAGAAGCGAACGGTATGGCGTATATTAAGGCCATTGGACCCGTTTTTTCCTGTCTTCTCAGAATCGTGGAAATGGCAAGGACGTTTAACACGAATTGACACATAATAAACACTTTATTTATTTAAAATCTAATGAATAATATTCAAATAACACTTTTTGTGTCATTAAAATTTTCTGATTCGCTTTACTTTTTAAAATAAATGACAAATAGTCGGTCCTGTTTTCGAAATTGGCCAAAACGACTGTCACGCCACAGTGAATCTTTGAACTTAATAATAGTTTTGCAGGTATATATTGTATGAAAGAAATGGGTAAAACAATACATTTCATTGATTAACTCACGTACTTTTTTTAATTTCAGAAAAATAAAGATTTTAAAGCCATTTTAGTTTGAGTATACATCAGCCAATTTTGAATGATTTTTTCTCACAAAATAATATATACTGCACAATAAAAATATTTTTTTATTATAATATAACATTTCCGTAATACTATAAATAATAATTAACAATGAAAAAATAAATAAAACCCTATAAATTCGGTACAATTAGTGACGCTATATTACCAAAACACGTCGTACGTTTTCATGTATTTATCCTAATTTCAGACAATTTAGATATATATTTATTTTGCAAAATTAACAAAAAGAGACCATTTGATCGATTAATCCATATAGTTTTTCTAATTTCTCATTTCTAACCTTAGTAGGCTTCTAAATTTCAACGGGTGAGGACGTCTTTTTTTCCAAATTTTTATCCGTCGCGAACAGTATTTTAACTCATAGAAAAATGACCTTTACTCGCATTGCAGTAACAATCAAATTGGCAAGACCACATGACGTAGACCAGGTGTTATAATTTGTGTTGACAAATCAAACATCATAAAATACCAGTGAATGTCAAACTGAGAAAAATGTAGTTATATTATATTATTTATTATCTTGTAATACAAATGGTTGCAGCATGTGAGATATTGTAAGATAATTGAATCTAATAACCACGATGGCTACAAGGAAGTCCTAAAGGTATTCGTTCGGTGCAACATTTATAAAAAAAAATATTTTTGACTTGAGCAGTTTAGATAAAATATAGGTGGACTTTAATTATTTTGATAAATACCTACTTGGTTGGGCTTTAAACGATTTGAAAAACTTTGCATGTACTTAATACAGTTTTTATGTACCTGGGTCGCCATATTTTGTTATTTTCAAAGGGACGTATCCAGGAGTATGTTTATTGGCATTATCAATAGAAACAAAATAATATTATTTTTCAAGGTCTATTTATTATCGATCTTAAGTGGTTTATGTCACAAATTGTAAATTTGTAGAAAATTTTAAGTAAAATACGTTTTCGAATGCTGTCATAGTAATGGCCACTGAAACATGTGTCATAATTTTCCTAATCGTCGAAATAATAATAAAATAAGTGTTTTGGGGCAGAAAATCACGTATATGTTTTATGATGTATGTATTTTTCAGATGGTTTGTGGTAAAATCTTTTTTTTTCATACTGCCACAATTCAACTATTCATAATTAATTGTTTGTTAAATTTTTCATTGTGCACTTTGACTTAATAGGTAGGTGATAAAGTTTTTACCTTACTTTATTGTATTAATTTATTGTTAAGTGAGAATTAGCTGCTTTCGTTGTCAGTGTGTATTTGATGAGTGCGCATAGTGCCTGACGATGTCGAAAGGCGAAACCAGGATCGCATAAAACGACTCAAATGAAATAGTACAAAACTTAAATCCATTAGAATTTAATATATTTAATGCCGAGTTGAATTGAATGGAATCACCTTAGGCATTTATTAGTAATTATTTAACACAAGTAAAAAATATATTGAGGTAAGAACCTAGTTCATTGAATAATAAAAACAATATTACTCTTTACATCACAACTGACAAGATTTATATGAATTGTATATTGCCTGAACTCATTGATCCTAGACTAACACGGTCGATGGATATAAGAAACCCTCAATATCATAATTATATTAGATGCTATCAATAGAAAAGAAAAAAAAATAAAAAATAATAATTTATAATAGTTATTCTAATACATTACATACCGTTAAGCCTGTACACTAATTAAAGAACCAATTATTAATTTTCTATACACACTAATGTTCCGAAATCCTCCGCGGCGACCAAAACGTACTGCCGTCAAATACACGTTATTATAATAATGGTTTCTTAAATCTTGATTGTTGCGTAATAAATTTAAAAAAAATTGTACCTCGACAAATAATATTCATTGAATTGCTTTCTTTTATGAGTCATGTTTTTATAATTCAATAAAAACGCAATAATAACAGAAATCTTTTATGCATCTTGTGAATGTTTTAAACTTATAATTTGTAATGTGAGCTCATGAAAAAATGAATAACTTTTGTATTCATACACACCGATATATATAAACAATATACCAATTTGAAACACCTCAGAAACATACATAAGTATTAGATTTTTTTTTGAAAAATATTTGAATTTGAACCCACAATATGATAGGTTCAAGAAAAGGTGTCACTTCACAAATTCAGCATATCAATAATATGAGGTTCTTATTTGGAGGTCTACTATTTTTATTCTTATAATTTATTCTACCTACCACAAAAATGTTTATAAAATTTGTTAGGAAAAAAAATATTATTAATTCAACACTTTTAAAACCTCTGATTTCGTATCTACTCCCAGAGACGCCGAGCGAAGCGTTTTTGTTTTTTTATGCGCGCTCCGCGTATTGCTATTTTGTTGTGGCGCTTACGTCAAATTTGATTCTTACGAATGAACCCATAGGCCTTAAGCAAGAGATTCCTGATAGTGCCAGCGACAATTTTGAGGTTAGATTATTAAAACTTATTTTTTACCTACCTACCTGACTTTTCGTTAACCGATTTGGCCGATTAACTCAAAAAGTCTTATATATTTACATGTTCAATATCGTAAGCTAACTACCAGTGTGTGACCATAGAGCAACGCGTGGATAGGTTTGTTACCAATGGAAACAAAATTTGTTGATATATTGAAATGTGCTGACAACATTCCGATTCTTCTGAAGGCACATCAAATCGGAAAACATGAACCGATAATTTATCGCTTCCAACCAATGACACGCAGGCCGCACTTTTTGGTTTGCGCGGTGTACAGTTTTGCTGTCCACACACATGGGTTTGCGCAGGCAACACCATGGTGAAGCATGAGCGTATGGCCGGCCTTTAAAAAGAGAGCCGCTACATTATTTAAACACGCGTTGCCGCCATGACAGGTAGGTACGCTTCTGTGAAGACTTCTATTAATGAAACTACAGCGACTTCTGGTTATCGACGAGATCTTATTGTCCGAAAGTAATCAATATTATTCAGAACCTTTCAACGCACAATCCCACTAAAAAATTTGATATTAATTTCCAGCGAGTTGATTTCAAGGCGGAGTATGTTGAAGACGCCATAAACCAAAGTATTCATGAGGGTCCTCAACCCAGGTGCTCTCATTCGGAATGGAAACCAATAAATCGGGTAGATACCTACACAATATTCTATGAATCTAAAACAATGAATGCATTTACGTACTGATATGGAGGGTTTGTTTATATATTAATCAATACCACTGATTCGGTATAATTGAATGATACAAGGTATAGTTTTCCTTTCACACGAAATGGATAACAAAAATATATGAGAAAGTTTATGTAACAATTGTCAATAATTTGTCATGGATGCTTCATCATTATTAGAGATGAAAGAGTGTTTTATTTGTTTATAGACTGAATATTTATTATTAAAACTTGGTTAATAAGTACACGCACTTTGGCAGGAAAAAATAACGTATTTAAATTTGGGACTTGACTCGATATTTCCTCGGCAAATCAATGAGTCTACAAGCCAAACAGATCATGTGCAGTAATTTCGCCTATTTAATACCCACGATGGCCGAGCGATTTAAGCATCGGCTTATGATGTGGATCCTAGAGTGCAAAAATTATAATTTGAGAGTCATGGCCGCCGTTGTGGGGCTGCGATATAATAAATGATGAAAGGATTGTCAGTATTGTAGTTCTCGAAACGGCCACGCTTCACGTTAAACTTGCCACAGTTAGGTTCGAATGATGAATCAGGCAAATACGCATATTGTTTTTCAATTTGCGCTTAGAGTTAAGTATAAACCGTGTAGCTAACATCCGTTTCTCGTAAAAACAAAAATCTGTTAATTCGAACCTCCACTCTTTGGAAGTCCGTATGATTATATTAGGATCTTGTAAAATGAATAATTTTGGTTTTATAGGTACTTGAAGAGCTTGATCAGTTTTAGCATCAGAAACAGAAACATGTCATGTTTTCCCAGGTTACATGTAAATTGTACGTAAAACATTTCACCGTGGCACAGTTCGCCGTGAGCTTTCTTATCGGGAAGAGATGACTATCACTACACGGTCTCCATTTTATTAGATTCAATATGAACATTAATTCAATCGTCAAAGCTGAGTGGTTGAATACTTGTTTGGGTTACCCGGTTCGCGTCAATAAATTGACGTTACACTGTTTATGGATGATAAGTGATAGGTGAGGTTAATGAATGATGATGATAGGTTGTATGAATGATGAGAGCCGGTACCACGGCTTGTATGACGGTCATACTATATCAAGCTGACCTGACCGTGGCCCACGAACAACTTCTAAATCAGTCAATGCGTCAACACGCGCTCGTTTGTTCGCTTAGGGGATTTTGAGCAAGGCTGTCTAGGAGTCACGCTGTATGTAAGAAACGACGGTAAGGTATAACAACTTGCCCACGTCCGCTTGCTGCTTATTAGTTGAGGTAACTCAATGTTATTTGCATCACGGTCTATAATGACCCGTGACTGCCGGCAGTTAGGGGGGGGTGGGGGCCAAGGAAAAGAATGTAAATTAGTCCCATAGGCTCTTTTTCTTCTTCACAGCCTAATTTCTAGTTTATCGGTCTTTTGTCTATTGCACTCGGTGTACCTACACCATGGTCCCCACATCCTGAAACAGGCCCTTAGGCTAGGATATTTAGCGAACCCCCTACCTACCGCTAAGATTAAAGGCAGTATGAAAAACTAAATTAACGTTTTCCAAATTGTATTTTAGTTCAAATTAAGGGTCCTATACAGTGAATTATTGGAGATTTTTAATACATCTACTTTAATAATAAAGCTGTCAAGTATCGACACATAATAATCAAAAAATATATTGCACAGTTATATAAGTAATTAAAAATGGTCATGACTTTTTTTACTATTAAAGCTAATTTATGATGTGTGTTTATCTCACTTATCTGGTCAATCTGACACGCCGGGCCCCCCATAACCCGGGCCCCCAGGCTAGAGCTCTGTCAGCCCTTCCAAGCTATGACCTACACCACTCCGGAATTCGGGTGAACACAGAGAATTTTTTGACAGTTCCATTAAGGATTGGGTATCTAAATAACCCGACATTAGTATTTCGAAATTTTTGTGTAAAAATTAAAATCTAAGAAATTTTTCTAAAAAGGGTGCTGGAGAATAATTACAAAATCATTTTTTTGCCGTGTTTTTATTTGTCTAAGCCCAAAGGTATTTTTAAATGGCTTTCAATTTCAATGTTTTAAATCATTCTCATAATTTTTATGTTTGGGGGGTGCCAGGCCCCTTGCCCATCCCTGGGTGCGCCACTGACTGTTGGTCACTAAAGACTAAAATTTTTGAGGAGGTGAGCCTTGAATTTTTATTTTCTGATTTCGGGGGCCCATGGTATGAATAAGTTTGAAAAGCACTGGTCTAGACTCAAGAGCTACAATATTTATGCCAAATTCCACCACAACCACAATTTTCTATAAAGGTGCTGGTGAATTACATTCTGATCATTTTTATTTTGGGGTGTACCAGGGCCCCCTGCCTCCCCCTGGGTGCGCCACTGACTGCCGGTGACTCGGTTTTGTGACAATAATACTGGGATTTGAGATATAAGGATTACGGCCACCTCAATTTGGCGCAAATAATAATTATTGTACCTACTATTTTTAGTTCATTTAACATTCGCGTGCCATAGGTTCGCAATCACTGCTATATAATATAGAAATATGAAGACACTGATATGCTTTTTTTTATTATTTAAATTTTTTAGATCCCTTCAAACTACTCTACCAATATCAAATTTGAGACTGATTTCGAGCGAGATGACTCAGAGAATGAGATGTTTCAAAAGCATGTAGCGCAAAGCAATTATGATTACCCTCAACCTACTTGCTC
This sequence comes from Rhyacophila brunnea, assembly GCF_057557595.1. NCBI lineage: Eukaryota > Metazoa > Arthropoda > Insecta > Trichoptera > Rhyacophilidae > Rhyacophila > Rhyacophila brunnea. The sequence continues at coordinate 5,185,999 of NW_028232785.1, forward strand.
GTATTCCGAATGCAACCCTGTAAATCAGGTAAATATATAATAATTTATTTATTTTAAATCTATATTAAATTAACATAATGGTGTGCACCAAACGTGCCGTCATTATATTAACCTCATCCTGATGTCAACCTGATCCCTAATGGTCGGTGTCCAAATAGGAATGTAGTCTATATCTAACGATTAACACATGAGACTATTAGCAAGGCCTGAACAAAACGAACCATAAGTGCGAATGAGAAAGGATTCAGCACACTCATGTCTCCGCAATATGCGTAGGAGTAAGATAGAATTTCTATGGCTGAATTAAATATTTTTTGGAAACCACGCCGGTAAATATTAGGGTTAGTAGTAGTTAATTATGTTTAGTGTATTCAGTATAAATGTAAAATATATTTAACTATGTTGCGTTTAATTTTGATAACCATACTGAGAAACAGCATGGTGGTATAACGTTTTATAGTTTGTTAATAATATTTCTACTGTACTCTTTTATTTTATTACTCTGAGACTATTAAATATTATAATAAATATAGGTACGTAAAAATTTGACGTGTGATATGTAAGTTTTCAATGTATAACAAGGATATAACTGAAAGTGGGAATAAATGCACTTGAACGAACTCGTCATTAGTAGGTTACATAACAGGATGAAATGGTGATATAAGGGGCGGGTAAAGGAATGCGTGTTTAGATCTAACTGTCGTTTATCTCGTTAATCTTTCACTATTCAAGAATAGAAACATTAGAACCCGAGTAAAATGTTCATTAAAAACAAGTCAAACTGCTTCATTTCTGCCAGTGTAGCAAGTTACACCTGTTTTGATATAATATGCTTTACCCGTGCTCGCTTTTCATACAACATTCAGCACTTTCTTTTAAGCTTGTTGGTACTGTGAAGACACTACTTCGAAACCACCTCTCTCACTAAATCTAACCTAAACCGATAGTAGGAGTTGCTTCAACAAATATCAATTTTTTTTAAACATAGCCATTGTTTTTCCCAGAGCCTTTCAACAGATTTGCTCACTACTAAATCGGATACTAATTTTCAGTTGTTTTTAATTTAGAGTATGTTTCTGATACAAAACCCTGAAGAAAACTTGTTAAATTCAACTTGGTTAAATTTGGAATGCTTACCAGTAAATCAATTCGATACCCAATATTCTATAAATTTTAACTACTATAGTTTGTGTGACTTGCACTCAGTAAGGTGTAGAAGTGTGCTGCTAAAAATATGTCAGTCAACGAATATTGGTAACTAGAATTAGGTTCCCAGTTTTTTTTATGAATCCTCCAAATGAAAATATGTCGCTCAATTTCATATAAGTGATAACTTTAGGTCTTATACGTATCCTTATATTACGCACCGGATAATAATATGTCGTGATGGGAACAAAAAGAACCGTCCGAAATAATTTATTTAAGTTTTTTGATGATTTTTATTTTTAAATGATTTTTAAAATACTGTTTTATCATATTTATATGTTGTTTTGACTTCATGTTAATGCAATACTCCACATTCTTTTAGTTCATTCCTGTAACCACTGCAATACCCTATTCCGCTAGTCTCGGATTGTCAGAGAGAATCCTAGAAGTTCAAGAGCCATACGATGAAATACAGAATGACGATCAAGACATTAAAAAAGAATTGGTGTTACATGAAATAATTGCTACTGATTTCAATAATCTAAACAAAATTAATAAAAAAATTCGTAATAAGACATTCGGCAGTCAATCTGCTTTGTCGAAACTAGACAAATTAAATTACTCTAAAGAAGAACCATTTAAATGTTCCCAATGTGACTACTCATCAAACACATATAGTAAGATGAAATTACACAAAATAATTCATTCAGATGAAAAGCTATATAAATGTGACCAATGTAGTTACTCATGTATAATATCTTGTTCGATGAGAAGCCACAAAATGACCCATGTTGGTGAAAAGCCATTTAAATGTGACCAATGTAATTACTCTTTCAAAACATCTAGTAAGATGAAATTACATAAAATGACTCATTCTGGTGAAAAGCCTCTTAAGTGTGACAAGTGTATTTACGTTACTTCACGCTCTGATACGATTAAAAAACACAAAATGACTCATTCGGGTGAAAAGCCATTTATTTGTGATCAGTGTGATTACTCATGTATTACATCCAGTGCGATGAAGATACACAAAATGACTCATTCTGGTGAAAACCCATTTAAATGTGTCGATTGCAATTATTCTTCTAAAACATTTAGTGATATGAAAAAACACAAAATGACTCATTTTGGTGAAAAGCAATTTAAATGTGATCTTTGTGATTATTCAAGTATAACATCATCTAATATGAAAATACACAAATTTTCTCATTCTGGTGAAAAATCATTCAAATGTGATGATTGTGATTACTCTTGTATGACATCTCAGAATATGAAAATACACAAAATGACACATTCTGGTGAAAAACCATTCAAATGTGACCAATGTATTTACTCGTGTACAACATCTCGCAATATGAAAATACACAAAATGACTCATTCTGATGAAAAACCATATAAATGTGACAAATGTTATTACTCTTGTAAAACATCTGGTAATCTAAAATTACATAAAATGACTCATTCTGGTGAAAAGCCATTTAAATGTGACCGATGTAATTACTCTTGTATAACATCTTCTAATATGAAAAAACACGAAATCACTCATTCTGGTGAAAAGCTATTTAATTGTAAACAATGAAATTACTGTTGTTTCCAATCTAGCGATATAAAATTAGACAAAATGACTCATTATGGTAAAAAGCTATTTAACCCTTTGGCTGGTATGATGTTGTGCAAAATCCGCTCAAGGATTGCTACCAATAATTGTCGATCAATTAAAGCAATGTATTATTTTTAGACACCTTACCACTCTTATTGATTCTGCGAAATCGGAATATTATGAAAACACGTTTTGTAATTAATTTATCGTTTTGAATAGATAATGAGGCAATTAGATATCCCCTGCTTCGTGTGCCGTTAAAATTAATTGAACTTCTCTTTCTCGCTCTATCATACTGACGATCACGTGTGCGAGCGAAACGAACTATCTTGTTTTGATTTTTAACAGCTATTGGAAACAATCGGTTACTTCAAAATATTATTTTAATTCCATTCGATTGCGTTAGCTAACAACACGTACTCCCCATAACATCTTATTGAGAAAATAATTCCTCATTTGGATTATAATTTTAATTCCTGCAAAATGATTATCATATATCATAGAAACTATTAAAAAGGTTGGATGGTAAAAAAAAAAAATTTGTCGGATGCACATAATCCCACACGAAAGATAATACAAAATAGTGGAATTAGGAAATTACCCGGCCGAAAAGAAAAAGTTTGCATTGTTTGCAGTAGGAAAAATGGTGGTCTCGTTAAAATATCGCGTACAATATGGTTGAATTGTGAAAAAGGTCTTGATGGTGTTTGCTTATTGGAAAATTTAAAATATTGCAAATGATTTTTAGTTAATTATTTTTTTTATAAATAAAATTGTATTTATATAGTATAAATCCACTTTAATTTAATAGAACATCTACGGTCCCTTCAGGGACTCACGATCCATGTATTTTACATAAGTAAATTAGAAATAAGTAAGTAAGTTAATATTAATTAAGTATTTTTAAGGAAACACTGCTCTAAAATACTTTTCCCGCTGTTCCAAATGTATAAAATAAAATAAAACAATATCCTTCCACCAAAAATTTTACTGCAAACAAATCAAAAATGAAATACGTTTATATTGTTATTGTAATGGAAATTTGTATATGAAACTTTATGTTTTCATTAAAAAGATGCAGATGCTATGAAAAAAAATACAAAAGTTGTCATTTTTAAACCTATCCAATCACAGAACATAATATATCAATCAGGGTATATTACACAACAATAAATCTAAATAGATAGAATGTTTCGTACCACTGAGGCAGAAGTATGTTCCCAAATTAACTTTACATTGCAGGCATCAAAAGCAAAACGACGATCGTTGTTAGCATTCCTCGCCATAATCGAAAACAATGATATACCGTTGCGTAGCATTCTAATGGTTAAATGAGACCACTGTTATTACCTTTGTATAACATCTCGTAACATTAAGAAAAACAAAATCACTCATTCTGGTGAAAAGCTATTTAATTGTAAACAATGAAATAACTGTTGTATCCGATCTAACGATATGAAATTACACAAAATGACGAATTCTGATAAATAGCTATTTAAATGTGACAACTGTTATTACTTTTGTATTACATCTCGTAACATGAAGAAACACAGAATGGCTCATTTTGATGAAAAGCCACTTAAAAGTGACCAATGTGACTACTCATCAATAATATCTGATAAATTGAAATTACACAAAATGACTCATTATGGTGAAAAGGCTTTTTAATTTTTAATGGCAATGTAATTACTCGTTTATTGAATTATAAAGTACACAAATTTACTCATTCTGGTATAAAGCCATTTAAATGAGATCAAATTAATTACTCTTGTATCTCGAAATATGAAATTACACAAAAGACTTATCCTGTTGAAGAGTATTATAAATGTTATCATTTGGTAAAATCAACATCTGGTCAACATCTGGTAAAATGAAATTACTTAAAACGACTTTTTCTCGTGAATAGACTCTTAAATATGACCAACATATTGTCTGATTCGATGAATAATGTGATTATTCATAATATATTACATCCGGTGCGATGAAAATAAACAAAGTGACTCACTGCTGAAAAGTGGTTTAAATGTGATATTATTAGTTTCTCGTGTATAACTTCCGGTAATATGAAATCACACAAATTTACACATTCGGGCGAAAGTTTTAAATGGAACAACTGTAATTTCACATGTATATCAACTGTTGGATGAAGGCACACAAATTAACTCATATTGGCTCATATAAGCTATTATGATAATTTCTTTAGGTTTTATAAAAAAAAATAGTTGTTATCTTACATATATAAACTTTATTATTCATGTATTTAAATTAGTCTAGAACTTGAGTCCAGATCAACCGAATGAGACAATTCTAATTCTGTACGCATCGCATCAACATTACATGACAATTGAGAAGTTATGGCATTTTTGAAATTATCAGAATTTTCCATAAAATTTAATAATGATTAATTATCGGACTTATAAATACGACGGACCGATAAAATCCACTAAACTTGTGGATTTAAAATAATTATGTACTGAAACTGATCATAGTAAAACCTCACAATAAAAGAACACTCCCTACATCACCTAAAAATAACCCCCTTCCACAGAACGATAGAAACATTCAAGCCACCAAAAAGAACAAAACGCTCCAACCACAGACATCGTTTCGAAAATCAAATAGCCTATCAGAAGAAGCCCCTAAACCGGGTATGGTGAACTTCTTAGTCAACAAAAATACCAGTTATATAAGACAAGAACACATAGCAACCAACCCACCCCCCCACGAAGATCTCATACATGAACATATTATTATAACAAGAAACAAAAACTATCTTCCAATACGGCTGGTCAGTGGCGCACCCAGGATTTAATATTGGGGGGGGCCCAAGGAGGAGAATGTAAAATAGTCCCATAGGCTCTTTTTCTTCTTCAGAGCCTAATTTCTCGTTGTCTATTGCACTCGCTGTACCTACACCATGGTCCCCATATCCTGAAACGGGCCCTCAGGCTAGGATATTTGGTGGGCCCCCTACCTATCGCTAAGATTAAACGCAGTGTGAAACACTACATTAACGTTTTTCAAGTGTTTTAGTTCAAATTAAGGGTACTTATACAGTGAATTATTGGCGATTTTCAATACATCCACTTTAATAATGGAGCTGTCGAGTATCGACACATAATAATCAAAAAATATATTACACAATTATATAAGTAATTGAAAATGTTAATGGCCATGCAGTATAATAGCGCCGCAGGCGACTTTTTTTACTATTAAAGCTAATTTATGATGTGTGTTTATCTCACTTATCTGGTCAACCCGACACGCCGGGCCCCCAGGCTAGAGCCATGTCAGCCCTCCCCAGCCATGACCTACACCACTCCGGAATTCGGGTGGACACCGAGAATTTTTTGACAGTTCCATTAGGGATTGAGTTTCTAAAAAAACCTGACATTAGTGTTTCGAAATTTTTGTGTTAGAAATTAAAATCTAAGAAATTGTTCTAAAAGGGTGCTGGAGAATTACAAATCATTTTTTCGCCAGTGTTTTTATTTGTCTAAGCTTCAATTTCAATTTCAATGGTTAAAATCATTCTGATAATTTTCATGTTTGGGGGGTGTCAGGGCCCATTGCCCCCCCCCCCCCTGGGTGCGCCACTGTAACCACCTCACTTCAGTGTCAAAAAGAAGCTAAGTACGAATGTACTTAGCTTCCATAGAAATGCAGTTTTGCATGTTTTTTTTTAAATGCCTGTTTTTAAAGGTCTGGATTTGATGAAATTTACCATATTAGTCTAGTACAGGTTTTAGCACTGCGGTAATGTTTTCGAAACTATACAGATTCCCTGCGTAGATATAATGTTAGGGTTTCTTGTTTTCGCGAAGGTAACAAATCCTTTAAATGAGCCTAACATTGACGGAGCACCATCCATACAAATTCCTCCATGATATTTTAGATTGTTCTAAATATGAAGAAATAGAATCAAAAACATCTTTTCTTTGCAGCATAGATATTGATCCACTATTTTGTTTTAATTTATGAAACGAAAGCCTGTGAGGCCAACGGTAGACGCGTGCGATCGATTCGGCAATCACATTAGATCTTTCATCGGCTTTCATAATTTCACGAAGGACTTTTTCGGTTTTCGCTATTTCGCGGATTTTTTTGCTTTTATCATTATTTTCGCGGTGCACTTGCAACAAGCCAGCGGCGCACCGGTTAAGAACCACTGGTCTAGAGCCAGAATATTTATGCTGAATTCCACCGAAAAAAATGTTTTTTTTTAAATTTACACCACCAGCGACTGTGGTGGGCATGGCCCCCACATCATGAATGTTTGGCGGGTCCCCTTACCTATCACCAGGGTTAAGGGGAATGTGATGTTCTACAGTATTGTTCCCAAATGGTATTCCGTGGATTTATCTATATTGTTAAATAATTCCCTTGAATTCTTAATTTGTCGGACCTCATATCATATTATCGATCGTTAACATACTATGAACCACTGGTCGCGACCCCCTCTTGTGGTAGCCAAGTAGCATTCGACCCTTCGATATTGGATAAATAACCATTTTTATTTTCCTAGAAACACTAAAAATAATTGTAATATAAAATGATACACGTGAATTATTATCATGTAGTTACGTATATCATATTTTCATCATACTTCATATTTTTTATGTTAATTTTGATTAAGTAGTATAGTGCCACATGCGATTTTTATTTTTATAATATAACAAATTTCTGGTGTGTGTTTATTTCACAATTAGACAAGCCGCCACGCCGGGCCCTCTTAAGCCCGGGCCCCCAGGCTGTAGCCCTGTCAGCCCATGGTGGTGGGTGTAGTCGTACTTTTCGCCGAATTTTTATCGTCGATTTTGGGTTTTTTAATAGTGTAATAAAGTTCCAAAATATTAATTGAAAATGGAAAGAAAGTATTATTGCATTTAACTTATAGGTACACAAACCTACCTAACAGAACACAGCCTAATTTCTCGTTTATCGGACTTTTGTCTATTGCACACGGTGTACACCACTCCGGAATTCGGGTGGACACCGAGAATTTTTTGACATTTCCATTAGGGATTGAGTTTCTAAAAAAACCCGACATTAGTGTTTCGAAATTTTTGTGTTAGAAATTAAAATCTAAGAAATTTTTCTAGAGGGTGCTGGAGAATTTCAAATCATTTTTTTGCCGTGTTTTTATTTGTCTAATCTATTGGCTTTCAATTTCAATGTTTTTGGGGGGGGCAAGGCCCTTTGCCCCCCCCCCTGGGTGCGCTACTGCGGCTGGTCACCGAGGAAGATCACGACCAAAACCCTCCAAAGGAATATACAACCACGCAATACAACAAACCTTGCATCTATCTCAGAGTCCAGTGGACTTCTTTCTTTGGAGGAGGCCTTCACCCGAAGAGAGGGTCTTACAAACCAAACAAACAAACTAAAATATTATTTAAGTTACAATTATTACAAAAATATATACTATATAAATACTACATAACACTGTTTAAATATAATATAATATACATAGATAGGGTAAGAGGTACAATCGTGGGCCACCCTCCAGTGATGGGCCACTCAGCAGTTAAACACAAAAAATAGGTATTTGTTCCTATATGTGACTCACAACATCATATACTTCGGTTCTAGCACATTATTTCCTGTATAAGTAGCAGGACTGACCCTATAAGTGACCATTTTGTATACCAAGTCACACCTTTTGCATTTTGTCTGACAATTGCTTAACTTTTTGTTAAGGAAATAACATACTTTGGAAGGTAAGACCTCTTTAACTATATTACTAATTATACTTTTTATTTAATAATCGTAATGCTGGATATTCAAACATATAGTTATGTTAAGTCTACGACAATTTTAAATTAATATGACACATCTAGCTGGGTGGCCATTTACTGCACTAAATATATATAGCAGTTGTATGATGGGCCGGGCTGGCCCATGACTGAAAAAATGGTTTTTTACTTTTAGTTAACTTTTTTATGCTAAATACAATATTTATAATGCACTATGGTACCTGCCGTTTTTATTTTTATGTTATTTTAATTTTAGACAGTCGTTGGCCACGTGGCCGATCACTGAATTTGTACTGGCCGATCACTGTATTTAGAAACATTTAACTTCCCATTTCTTTCAGAATATCAAAATACTGAATAATTTAAGTTTAAATATGATGTTAAAACAATAGATGATGCTGTTGCATACTTTTATAAAAATGGGGGATCACTATGTGAAGTTGCAAAAAAAAAATCGGAGTGCCACAATACACAATACATTGGAAATATTTTCTATCCGAATCTGGTTACTCTGTGAATAGAGTTTCCTATATTATTTATCGAAAGGCATAAGTCACATCTTATCTACCAAGTTAGTGAGCTTTGTCTAAAATTTTATTTGAAATACATCTTATAGCACTATAATCCTAATGCCTCCAGTTAAAGCTGCAAAATATCGCAAAATGCTGTTTTCATCCTTAAAGATTTAACGAATGTAGTGGGCAATTAAACAGAAAAAAAATCTTAAAAATATTCTAAATACTAGCTGAGGTAAACAGATAAAACATTTTTATACCATACTTACCGATTACGGAAAAACTTAATCAAATTAAGTCATTATCTGACAACAGCAAGAGCATAAAAAATATAACCCAATTAAATGTATCTAACGTGTCAGTGCCGTCAGAGAATGCAACATGGAAATAGATACTGAACGCATGGAAGAAATAAATGAACATATGGTTAATATATCTACAGTTCTAATTCAAGCATTATCATGGCCTCAGATACCAAAAATAAACGATAAACATGTTTAACAAAGTCAAACATATAGTTATGTTAAGTCTACGACAATTTTAAATTAATATGACACATCTAGCTGGGTGGCCATTTACTGCACTAAATATATATAGCAGTTGTATGATGGGCCGGGCTGGCCCATGACTGAAAAAATGGTTTTTTACTTTTAGTTAACTTTTTTATGCTAAATACAATATTTATAATGCACTATGGTACCTGCCGTTTTTATTTTTATGTTATTTTAATTTTAGACAGTCGTTGGCCACGTGGCCGATCACTGAATTTGTACTGGCCGATCACTGTATTTAGAAACATTTAACTTCCCATTTCTTTCAGAATATCAAAATACTGAATAATTTAAGTTTAAATATGATGTTAAAACAATAGATGATGCTGTTGCATACTTTTATAAAAATGGGGGATCACTATGTGAAGTTGCAAAAAAAAAATCGGAGTGCCACAATACACAATACATTGGAAATATTTTCTATCCGAATCTGGTTACTCTGTGAATAGAGTTTCCTATATTATTTATCGAAAGGCATAAGTCACATCTTATCTACCAAGTTAGTGAGCTTTGTCTAAAATTTTATTTGAAATACATCTTATAGCACTATAATCCTAATGCCTCCAGTTAAAGCTGCAAAATATCGCAAAATGCTGTTTTCATCCTTAAAGATTTAACGAATGTAGTGGGCAATTAAACAGAAAAAAAATCTTAAAAATATTCTAAATACTAGCTGAGGTAAACAGATAAAACATTTTTATACCATACTTACCGATTACGGAAAAACTTAATCAAATTAAGTCATTATCTGACAACAGCAAGAGCATAAAAAATATAACCCAATTAAATGTATCTAACGTGTCAGTGCCGTCAGAGAATGCAACATGGAAATAGATACTGAACGCATGGAAGAAATAAATGAACATATGGTTAATATATCTACAGTTCTAATTCAAGCATTATCATGGCCTCAGATACCAAAAATAAACGATAAACATGTTTAACAAAGAGTTCCATTCGCCATCACTTCGCAAAAATATAAAGATATTTAAGATCAAAAAATGGAAAACAAGAAAAGTGCAGAGGAAGATAAAAAGAATAAAGGCAAAAACCACACATTTTAATGAGGCAATTGAAAGTAGAGGCAATCAAAAATTATAGTTAAAAAAATGGCGGCCAAAATCGTTGTGCGATTTGTGAAATAATAATAAAACATCTTATTAAATTAAAATTTTCAGTGTATAAAGATAGCTTCCATTCAAATTGCGTTCCAAAATCTCAGCAGGTCCATGTCTCAATTGAGATTGATGTTTTATTTAGTGACTCAGGTGATGAAGTATTCAACAGATAGGTCGATAATTTTCTAAGACCTTAGAATACACTCTCTGTCACTCTATCCTCTTTTATTACATCAACGGTGAGATAAAGGAGTATGTTTGTTGATTATATCATAAGATTAGACACGTTGATTCATTATTTTATTGAAAATTATGCCTTAGTTGTTCAATTTATGCAGAAAAAGACGGGTGGCCCATCACTGTCTGGAAAGTGGCCGATCACTATATGAGCGTGGCCCATCACTGTACTTTTTGCGATTTTTTTTTCATTTATATTTTTTGTAATAACCATGTTTGGTATTATAAAATATGTACACATATATATCAATATACATGCTTTGTGAACACGAAAAAAAATTGCATTTCAATAAAACCGCATTAATAAGCTTGTTCTGACCAATCAAAGCAAGCCATTCGCTTAACTGGCCCATCATTGTACCTCTTACCCTATATTTATACATAACAGATATAATTATAGGTTATATATACATTAGATATACCTAGTCAATTCACTGTCATTTACTTTTGTATCTGTAAGAAATAAAAAGGCTTTTTTATTATTTATTTATAAGTAGGTACAACAGGTTTAATAAGGGAAATATACCTTTCTAAACCATGATCGAGCTACTATATAAAGAAATTTCAATGTTGTTTTGTCTTTTTATCTATATTTTAATATTTTTTTTTGTTTTAGAAGGATTTTAGTATAATGTAATAAAGATAATAAAGAAAAATGTTATAGGTACTTAAATATTTCAACAATTAGTTTATACAATTATAAATTCTTTCTAATTTTGTCAATCTGTTCATCAATATGTTATTATGTCTAGGATATTTTTTTGACAATAAAATTTAGTTGTATAGTTGTTTGTTTTATTTTTAGTGTACTTTTGTACTTGCCATCATTTTTTTCATAAAAATAATGTTATGATACTCGCATCCGGAATAATAAATATAATATTAACCTAGTTAAGTATCTAATTTTATGTGTACCTATCTTATAAAAATAAGAGTGTTAGTTTTTGTTATAGGTAGTAATATGGCATATTTATCTCAGACGGTCAAGTATTTTTTTCATGAGATGGCGGAGCGATAATTTTGGGGACCTTATGTACCGGGACAGAGCTCTCTTGCGCTCCGGTCCATTTCAAGCCGTGTCTGGGTTCGATTCACACAGGACAAAACTCATAGCCTGTGTGTTTGTGATTGGCTGCGTTTGGCGCTGTTCGGGTTGCCAGTCGTAGGATTTCAGGTATACATACTCAGTGGGTCAAGTATCATAACAATCTTGATGATCCCTTTTGCGCATATCGGAGAAAGCACTATAATCATTCGGGCACTTCCATCATTAATGATAGATGGTTTTCAAGCCGATGGATTTAATAATGTCACGAGTGAAGCATTACCAGTAAGTACTTTATTATAAAGCATTCCAATCAATACTCTACCTTAGAATAAATTCCATTTATTAAAAAAGGAAGTTTCCGAGTTAACAGAATAGAAAATATTGCTGTTTCTAAGATAAATATTGGAAAAATTGTGATAATCGACTGGCAACTCAACTAATAGAGCAGGATGCTAAGCATCTTCCTGAACAATGTTACACCTGTCACCTGTCACCTGTGCGTTACAATCTGCATCTGCCAAGACCAAGTCCAATATGCGTAATTTCAAATTTTTAATTTGAGAAAACTGTTAACAGTGCACAGAGATAGCGCGCAGTCTTGTGGCCAGGCTCTGCGTTATGATGAAAGATTGTCATATAATTATTTAATGGGGGTAAGGAATAGGTATGGATGGGATGGGAATGTGGAACGGGATAGGGATAAGCATGAGACTCGGGGAAATAGGATGAAGCAGGGTCGTGGGTAGATTGACAATTACCTCTAAGACCTCAGTTACCTGTCCGGTTACTACACTCATTCGTTGGATGTTCCTGTATAATAATAAATTACATAAAGATGGAATAAATATAAATATCTCGGTTTGAGCGCCACTCTATGATGATGCATAGAGACAATAGTGATAAGGAAAATTAAATGAAAAGCAAGTAGAGAAATTTCAACAATTGTATATTAATAAATAAGATAACTCGCGGGCTACAGTGTATAAAAATGTATAATTACTTAAGTGAATCACGAGCACCTAATGCGATACAATATTTAAATAAATAAGAACAAAAACCCAAAAGCTAATTCGAAACAAAGACTACTTCGGTGGACCGTAACATAAATGAACAATAAATACCAATTATACAAAAGGCTCTCCAGCCTTTTCGCTGCCCTCGATTCCTTCCAGGACGGAATCGAGGAGTGCGTCTTCAAACGTGTGGGGACCGTGGAGTTCCTCCGATCTCCTGGCGTGGGGGGGACGTCCTTCAGATGGCCATCGTCCTCGTCTCCAAAACGTCAGGAAATCGAAAGCCCTGTGCCCAGGGTCCGAGGCTCGGAACTGGCCAAGACGTCTGCTTCCTTCGAACGATCAAGACTGAGAGCTCGACTCCCGCTTCGCCTTCGTGTAGAAAGCCCGCTATCTCCTATAGCGCCGGAAATAGTGTCGCGAACTCCGTACAAACTATCCCGTGCGCAGGCGTGGTCCGGTCGTACTTTTGTGTAGTGTTGCCCTCGTAAAGACTTCCTTGACTTAGTGTGTTATGTTATAAAATAACATGACAAGATCCATCTAAATTTTGCGAGTCGCGTCATTGATGTCAAAAATATGGTTGATTGTCGAGTATACCTAGTCATTTATGGTATTATTATTGGTTCTGTAGCCAGTGAGACTTGGCAGCAGTGTTGCCATATTTTGAAAGTGGAATTATAGTACAGTGCCTTCAAAATTATAGTATTTCGGCAAAAAATATAGTACGCGTTGAGTGACCAATAATTTTCGGCATTTTCAAAAAATTAAACGTGGGGTAATTAATTAACGTCTTGTTTTTTAAATAAATTAACGTCTCGTTTTTTAGACAAAATTCAAATGTTACGCCAGTGGTTTCCAAACTTTATGTTACCACGCCTCCCTTTAAAAAATCTAATCTAGGCGCCCCCCTTATTTTATTAAATAATACAGACACCTTTTTAAATAGTCAACAATGTACCTACTTACGAATACAAAAATGAAAAAAAATTAACAAGGTTTTACTACTTATATTACATTAATTTTTGACGCTTGTTTATTAGCACAATCAATTTCAATAGTAGTCGATCCAAATTCATCCTCGTTCATTGACAAATGGATTCTATCATGGACCCCACATCCTGAAGCGGACCCCCCGGGTCAGGATTTTTCAACCACATATTTAAAATATTTAATCGCTCCGAAATAAAGCAGCGCAGGTGCCTTTTTTACTATTAATAAAATAATATGAAAAGTGCATTAGCAAACTAACCAAGAACTCAGTAAATAGATTTTTGTTTGCTTCAATATATCTGGCGTAGAAATCATTTAAAAGTGAGACATGGCGAACTTTTTTTTTGTCATTTTGATTTCTTAAGCTCCAATTTTTTATGAATGCTTTCACTTTATCGTTTTAAATCAGTGAATGCATTAGTGGTCCTTCGATTGATTTATTCACTCATTTTTTTTTTTTAATTTCAACCAAATAGACATGTTTAACAACAAAATTATCGTTCCTAAACAAATTTGCCTCAAATTTCAACATTATGATTAATTTTCCCTTTTATTTATTTTTTTACGAGATAGCCATTGCTCTTCACAATAGTATAGAAGTGAGGGATTATAAAATTAGTCTCCATATTTGCAGAATGGTTTGCAAACAACCTTTTATAGGACTGTTTTTTTGTGTAGTTTATAACTAGCGGCCATTTTATAAACTATGCATTTGCAAACTGCAAACCTGTGACTACATTAATTGTGTTAAACTTTTCGCGCTTCCCTTTGCAACACTCCGCGCCTCCCAGTTTGGAAATCGCTGTGTTAAGTAATTAACTTCACCTTTTTTTAGACATGGTGATTATTTTTTTTTGCTTCACGGATTATTTTGGCGTTGTTTTTCTTCTATTGGCAACTTTTTTTCCGATTTATTAAAATTATAGTATTTTGGGCGTACTATACCTGTTTTATATCGTACATAGTACGCAAACGAAAATTATAGTACAAATACTATAATTATAGTACGGTTGGCAACACTGCTTGGCAGGTTGTTTGGCTAGGTAGGTACCTCACTTTAGCCCCAGATCAAAAATGTTGAGGAACAGGAGTCCGGAGTAGGTGGCACAAGTTTTAAAAAGGCACAGATAATAAAACACTGAAATTAAACTCGAGGATTAATTTGTATATTATTTTTATTTGTTTATTTATTTAGAAAAGAGTATTACGGCATTACAGCGATTGGGCAATGCGCCATAATACAAAATTATAAAAATGGTTTAATTACAAAATAACAACCAGTATAACAATAAAGTAGAAAAGACAGAATATGCTTATGTAGATATTAGAGTAAAATAATAAATATAATTATAAATTTACCCTATTTAACACGTCAAAAAACATGATTGTAATTAATTAAAAACAAACCAACCTTAATGGTGCCATCAAATAAGACAAGTTAATCGCACGATACACAGCATCATGAAAAAGCACATCAGTTTTGCGACGAGGTATCATGAAGACGGTAGTGTTACGAGTAATATTGGTGGGAACATGAAAATTAATATTTGCAAGTAGGTATATACGGATTGTAAACGAACCCACGAATAAGTAAAGAGAAATGCTTTAATAGAGCAATCATTCTTCGGGTGGACTGAGATTGCATTGATAGCATACCCAAAAGAAAACTATTATCTCTGTCATAAGGAAAGAATCAGTATGTTTTTAAGTAGGTAGAGAAATCTAAGAAATCTATTGTGGACTCGATCCAGCTTAATTGTGTGGACGGATCTGTTAGGTCTCCAAATAATGCTGGCATGTTCAAGAATACTCAACACAAATGATACGTATAATGTACCTACGTAGCACTCGGACGTTTGCAAATGATCTTGAAATCTTCATAACAAAACCAAGCATTTTGCTAGATCTAGTACTGATGTAAAGAATATGCTGATTTAAAGTAAACTTTGCATCATATAATACACCCTAATCATTTACCTCCATTACCCTACTCACTATTATACCAGACAATGTGTATCGGAACAATAAGGTGTGCCTTGAACGACTGTATGAAATAACATGACATTGGAGGTAGCAAATTCAAGTTTATTCAAAAAAGACCATTGCGCGATAGCATCTAGATCAGACTGCAGAATGCTAGTAATTTTTAAAATATCAGTGTATGAAGTTATTGTATTCAATATTAAAATTTATTTATTATAACTAAGGTACAGAGATCGCATCGTGAAATAGACATATAAAAGAAAGAAAAAGATACATATTATTTAAATTGATACAAACAATCAAAACCCAATAATAGCACATCTGGACTCTAGGGGATTCCGCCAGATGACGGTGGTTTGAGAACCAAAGCCGCGAAATACAAAACGGAAGATAAAAAAAGAAATTAACGATATAGTACAACAGAGATAATATTTATATGATATGAATTATCGAGATAATATTACTAGAGTTAATCCTAGGTAACACTAACAAGGAATCTTGTTCTTAAACATACAGATTAATATTAGTTAATTACCAACACATTTTACAGTTATATTGCATGAGAAAAACACTATTATAATATTCAATAAAGCTATGAGAGAATGTTCGTTTTATAGAGATTACTTTAAAAAGAATCGCGGGTTATATAGAATTAAACGGCAATGATTTGAAAGTTGTAAATTCTTAATAGATTGACACAAAAAAAAAACAAGGAGATGGGAGAAATATTTCAAATAGAAATATGAAGATTTATTAAATAACGATGCGGTTGATAATGGTACTTAATGTTTTTGGCGAGCAAGTTGCTGAGTTCGGGGCCTTCTGGCGGTGGTGCAGAGGGAGATGAAGGGAGAGGTGGGCAGGTTTAGTCTGCAGGTCGTCAGGTAGAAAAGGAGGCCTTCTCTTCAAGATTGTTTAATGCCTCCTTGGCGTCTGTTATAGGTGTGGGGGTAGGGTCGACGCCTGTGGGGATTCTACTCGCCGCATGGGGGCGAATATCGGCGAGTTTTATATTCAAAGTTTATGGATTGGCTTTAGGTCGGCTCTCGGGTATTGCCCCCTATGGTATTGTCGTACCTTTGGTCATTATCGTCCCCGGCTCAGGTGTTATGGGTCCTACGGAGGTCGTCGGTATAGCAGATTATGGGGGTGTTCTTGGTTTGCCACAAGCTGTCGTGAGATGGCGCCAGAGTTATCGTTTTCGCGGTCCTTTGACTTACGGCGAGAAATGACACTATTCATAAAGTTACGCCGGTATGATTGTGATAGTCAGATCATCGTAGTGTTAATCAGTTTTGTACTAAGTTGATTGGGGTGGTTATTCGATCGACGAGGTCGGGTTTGTTGATTCCGCTGGGGTGAGGTTGTTACTCGGGGTACGTACGACTTTTATGCAGGGGGCGCTTTGTATTTCGAACTAACGCAACATGCCAGGTACCTGTCGTTTAGGGTGCTTTGGCTTTGGTGGGGCTGCACCTCGTTGCGTCGCGCTTTCCAAATGACCGTATCGGGCTAATCCCGTTGGTCCAGGAGTTACCATTCGTACCGTGGTAGGGGCTCCAAATTTTGATTTGGTAAATGTACATAGTGGTCTACACTAAATTATAAAACGACAGCCTACCTTTTTGTCATTTGAAACGTGTTTTCAAGGTATGTATGTTCACTATTTGGAATATTACATTCTCAAATTTTGTGAAAAGAAATGGTTTATTAAATATATACATCTTATGTAAAAAATAGTTGCCACCCCTGCTATAGGTTTTTTTGGATTGTTCTAACTCCATATGAGGCAATTGACAAACGCATTAAGCGAAGAATGAGACCAATCGCTTTACACATTTTTGACATAAACTGGTATCGCGTATTCGCAATTGAAGGAATCGACGACTGATATTAAAAGTAACGTTCTATATTTTTTCAGTTCGCAATGAACACATTTAAATAGCTTTTCACAAGAATGAGTCATTTTGTTGCAATTTTATGAAACTACATGTAAATGAGTAATAACAATTGAGTAATCACTTTTAATTGGCGTTTCAATAGAATGAGTAATTTTGTGTAGTTTCATGTATTTTGAACGTGCACAATACGAATAACACTTTGACAACATCGCAATAACTTTACACCAGAATGAGTCATTCTGTGATTTTTCTTCGCATCCGATTTTATAGATGTGTAATTACATTGGGTACACTAACATGGTTTTTAGCAGAATGAGACATTTTGTGTCTTTTCATAGAACTAGACCATAGACAAGAGTAATTACATAAATCACATTTGAATGGCTTTTCACCAGATTGTGACATTTTATGTAATTTAATCTTACCAGACGTTGTACAACAGTAATGACATTGGTCACATTTAAATGGCTTTTCACCAGAATGAGTCATTTTGTGTGATTTCAACTTAGTAGATGTTATAGAACAGTAATTACATTGGTCACATTTAAATGGCTTTTCACCAGAATGAGTCATTTTGTGTGTTTTCATATAACCGGATTGTATACAAGAGTAATCACATTGGTCACATTTAAATGGCTTTTCACCAGAATGAGACATTTTATGTGATTTCAACTTAGTAGATGTTATAGAACAGTAATTACATTGGTCACATTTAAATGGCTTTTCACCAGAATGAGTCATTTTATGTATTTTCATACCATTAGACTGTATACAAGTGTAATTACATTCGTCGCATTTTAAAGGTAATTCACCGCAATGAAGCATTTTGTGTCTGCTCACTCTACTAGATGTTATTATACAAGAGTAATTACATTGTGCACATTTGAATCGCTCTGCAACATGTCTCCTTCTGTGTATTTTCATATCACGAGATTGTATACAAGAGTAATCACATTGGTCACATTTAAATGGCTTTTTACCAGAATGAGTCATTTTGTGTTTTTTAATATCACCAGATACTATACATGAGTAATCACATTGATCACACTTAAATGGTCTTTCACCAGAATGAATCAATTTGTGTGATTTCATACTAGTGGATCGTATGCAAGAGTAATAGCATTGGTCACACTCAAATGACTTTTCGCCAGAATGCGTCATTTTGTGTATTTTCAAATTACCAGATCGTATGCAAGAGTATTCACATTGGTCACATTTAAATGGCTTTTCACTGGAATGATTCGTTATATTAAAATTTTTGAAATTAGATCGAATGCCTCGTCATTCTCCGTTTTATTCGCTATTGATTTTTTATGACACGCTTTGTGAAGCTTTAATAGAGGTAACGATGCAAAAAAAAACAAAACAAATACTGCACGCAAAATTTTCGTTATTAAATGATTTTTTTTCTAACTTTATTACGGCTTCTAATACTTTGGGATATGTGAAGTTAGATTGTGTTTGCTGACGTTTAGCAGTGCGACTGACTATATTCGTAATCGATTCATATTCGCCCAATTCTTTTTTAATGTCTTGATACTCAATCTGTATTTCATCGTATGGCTCCTGTACTTCTAAGTTGCTCACTGGAAATCCAAGACTAGCGGAGTATGTCATGGGAGTGGTTGCAGGAATCATCTAAAAGAACGCAGAGTATATTGCAAATATAACCAAATGTATAATAGCACTATCGTAATAAATGGGAAGAGTATTTTTTTCCACTGTGGCAAATGAAAAATATATTTGTATTATTTGTACTTCGAGTGTATCAATTCCGTAAAGAGGCAACATTGAAAGACATTTTTTTCAAACCGTCCATGGAAACTATGATGGAAATTATCCGCCTGGTGCTGAGTTGCGTAAAAACAAAGTGAGACAATTTATTATAATCACAATTGCCTGGTCAACAGACTTTACTCAAGAAGTTTAATGAGAAATCCAGACAGCTACCGTGCCTTATTTGGTAATAGCAGATGTTTTAATGAAACATAAGAAACCCTTTGAAGATGGTGAAATATGGAAAGTGGGTTTTATTAAAACCGATGAGGCATTATATAAAAATTTTTAAAATAAAAGTCAAAAAAAGTTAGTCAGTATTTCAATCACATATCAAACATTTGATTTAAGGATTTCTCTAAATAAGAATGATATTTTTACATTTAATGATAATATAAACGCGGAAGAAATAGCCATAAAAAAAATGTGTTTTATTAGATATAGATTGTACACACCTTGCCACATTTGAAGAAGAAATATTGACACTAGAATGTGGTCCTGTAAGCCAGAGCTTTAAGTATTGATAATTTTTGGAGCCTAATTTATGAAAACAAATATCCACATCTAGGAAAGTTGCAGAATATTTAACTAGCATTTTTGGTTATACATGTCTGTGCGAATCGGCTTTCTCTTCAATGAATGCAATCAAAATGAAGCATCGCTTACGATTAACTAATGAGAATTTGACAGGGTGCTTACGTCTAGCGATAGCTTCATATCACGTACAATATGACAAAATTGCTGAAAATATGCAATGCAAAGTTTCGGATGAAAAAAAAAAAAATTTTAAGATTTTTAATATGTACTTGATATACAGGTAAATTGTGTATCTATGTCGAAATTACAGTTAATGACGTGACTTATTTTTTTTTTTAGTGAAATACGTAATAATTATATTACATAATGTCATTGATTAAATTTTTTCGTATCGTTATTTTTTATATGTATAAATACATAGATACATATTATATGAATTATAAAAAATGGGTTTTTTTTGTTCTCGCATGATATAATTACAAGCGATGTAAGTCGATCGCCATAAATAATTTTATCAACTAGTCGATCCTAGAAAAAAACGTGTGGCCACCCCTGCCTTATTTCATCAACAAGAAAACAAAAATAATAGGAAATCAGAAAATAATAGGTATTTAAAAAATCACACACCTAAAAGATAATAATATGTAAGAATCTTGACATACAAAGACGAAAAAATTTTTAAGAAAGAAATGGTGTGTTGATAAGTTATATCAGTAAGTTTATTTTAAGTTAATATGCATGAATCTTAAATATATTATTTCAGACGATTGCCTATGTTCCCAATACGACAGATTATCTGCTTCAGATTTCTAAGGTATGTGTAACATCTAAAGATAGCACTTATACGGAATCTGGCTACATGTATTCACTTTAACTTTGGGGATTAATAAAAAACACCAGTCTCCATCTATTTTTATTAAACAACCCAGTGGCGAAGGGTGTAGGTAGGGCGTTAAGATCCGCCATAAATCGTGCACATTAAACTTTGTCAGTTAAACTTACTTGTTTTCATTGAAATAAAACTACAATTTACAGTCTTGGTTCAATTAAAACAAATACTTATGACTAACAAAGCTTAATGTGTAATATTTATGTCGGATGTTAAAAGCCTACCTCCACTCTTTGACACTGAGTAATCCTAAGTATATTTGCTGACGACCTACATATTTTTAGCAGTAGATTAGTTTTTTTTTCCGCCCATGTCCGATCCTAATAGGATCATATGGGCCTCCACAGAGTAGAGGTTTGTATTAACAGATTTTGTTTTATACGAGAAATGGATGTCAGCCACTTGCTCACACACAAATTGAAAAATAATGTGTACTTGCCAGACCCAGGATTCGAACCTGAGACCCACGGCATGATAGTCCAACGCTTAAGCCGCTTAAGTGTGATTAGTACATGCTTGCAATTTTATCCGCGCAGACCTGCGTTTTCTTCAGCCAATAACAAAAACAGTGTTTTTCATAATAATGACAAAGTACGCTCGACATATTGACAATTATTTCATAAACTTTCACGTCTGTGGAAGAACCCATACCATACATAATATCTTGTGAAAAGAAAAATATATGTGATTTATTCAATTGCCCCGATGTGTGCTTTCAAAGTCGAAACAAACCCTCTGACATAAAGTTCTCCATATCATTACGTACCTACTTGCATTGTACAAGTTTCTTAGAATATTTTGTACCTACCTGATTTACTGGTGTGCATTCAGAATAAGAGCAACCGGGTTTTGGAACCTCATGAATGCTTTGGCTTATTGTGTCTTCACTATGCACTCTTTCACTTTCACTATTTCACCACGCATGCATACGGTGAAAGTACTGCATGTTGTAAGGAAAGGGTGACAACTGAGGGGTAGGTATGTCTAGTGTACATGGAATTCGGAATGGCCAAAACGATCGCAGTTAAAAACCATAGCAAACAAAATGTAGTTCGTTTCGTTTTTATTAATAAAACATCGGCTTTCATTTATTCACGTTGTAGAATCAAAACAGATGGTAAATCAATGGGATATATAACGGTTGGACTAGAGCGGTTATATTTTGTTATCTGATCACTTTAGCAAGTGGTGATGCATTGTTTAAAGAGCATTGTCTTCCCCCACCTTATATTAACACTCCTTCACTGCTATCCGACTACTTTACGCATTGTGCTATACGAGAAGTATACCAAATAAATACTGATCTAGTTGTTTTTTTTAAAGTGTTGTAGAACAGACAAGAAAACTATAAAAACTATTAGGTATATTTTTTTAATTAATAAATATTTCTGGAAATAGTAAAAACCCTGACTCAATACCAAATATATCGAAATCATCAACACTTAATAATTTTATTAGTATTGGCCTACGAAGGCCGAGCGGTAACGTGTCTGCCAATATATCGTGGTATCCAGATACGACTCCTGGTTCTGGCAAATACACATTTTGTTCAGTTTCTGTTTGTAGTCAGAGTCAGGTTGATCAAGTGGATAACATCCATTTCTCGTAAAAAAATATTGTGCCTCCACAAACTTCTACTTTGTGGAGGCACAATATGATTCTATTATTATCGGACATGGTCGAAAGAAAGAAATTAGTATTCGAAGATTTTGTCGTCACTGGCATTACTGATGTTTCATGTATTCGAGTGTTGTCAGTTCATTCCATCTCTTACACGGTCAGTATTTTTGTCAGGTATTTAAAATAAAAATACCTACCCGATTCACTCGCTCTGAATACGAACATCCCTGTTGCGGATCTTCATAAATGTCTTCAATAAACTCAGTCTTGATGTCAATTAGCTGAGTGTCTGACTTCAATGGTATTACTGCCGGGTCTGAAACAATATTCTGAAAAACAAAATATTATGTTATAAAATCAAGATTATTCTTAGGAAAACCGACAATACGTGTGAAGCTCGACCACACACTTTAGGGGTCTCAGCTCTGACACTCTTTCATGTAGACATGGTGTGTCTGTCGTTATCTGACGCCAAACTTCAATAAGAACGAGTATTTTAAAATATAATGACAAGCATATTGCAAATATGTACTAATCTACGATAATATATTAATTGCCAATGTCAATTATTCATAGCTACTAGTATAAATTAATTTGAAATAAAACAAATAATATTATGAATATTATTGGGAGAAACTTGTCGATACTCAATTATGTCAGCCATTTCAATTGCTATTAACCTCTGCAACAGTGTCTTCCAAACTTTTTTACTTCACGGCACACTGGTGAATGGGATTTGTTTCGTGGCACACCAAATAAAATGCCTTAAAAACGAAATATACCTTATTCTTATAAATAAAGGAAATCATGGTAGTATAGGTTACATTTTAATTTAAAATTTTATTATATCAACATATACCTATGAACATAGGTGGTAATAATTTTATTAGTGAGAAGGATGCAATTGATTTTTAAAAAGAATTATGTCAAAACGAGGTTCTAAATTAAATAAACAAACACGTAACTCCTTATCTACCATCTGTTCCGCAATCGTTTTTTTTATTCCATTTCCATGAGCGCTGAAAAAAACAAATTCGCAAAGATACAACGATCAAAACGGCAACAGGGTTTAATTTGATGTAGCTAATCGAGGATATTGACTCTCAAGCGATACCCAAAATGCTTATATCTCTAGCTCAGAAAATGAGGATTTGTGCAGAAGATCGTTTTTTAGATCTATTAAAATTTTCTCCTCTGTTAGTGTCAGGTGTGTACCATCAAACCTTGCGAATGGATTGATGACCCACTGGTACATTTTGATAATCAAGTGAAGGAAAATGATGCACAAAGGAGTTGTAATGTCCTCTGCACTTCTGCCTAAATTTAAAATTTGTTTGAGAGTTTACCTACACCTGGGATTGTCCATCTTAACTCTTCAAAAAAGGTTTTTTTTATTGAAAAACTGGTTTAACTTTATTGATGCAGAAGATGACATAATATTTATATATAGTATGTATGTATTATATAAGCAAAATGGACCGTGATATACTAAACTAAACACTGATAGTTTGTATTGAAACGAACGAAAATTTATCGCACAAAATGGAATGACTGAATAGAAAAAAACTGAATAGGCATTATTTAAAATTAATAGTTGTGAGGCTTCTTACTTCGCGCCACACAGTTTGGCAGACACTGCTCTAGAATAAGAATACTAAATGTTAATTTTAAAAGAAATGATCCGTCGATTTATTTCATCGTTTGTGTTATCTTGCTTTATGTAGGTAAGCAGCTGGCTGTTTGGATCATGATTCACAGGTACCTCAAACCATTGCTTCCTTTCTACAACAGGTTTGGAGTCTTTTCGTTCGCATTTAATATCCATTTTATGCATGCAATTGGTCATCAAATTAATCGTGCCACACAGAACGTAGGTAACAGCCGTGACGTGACGGAGGCGTTTCGCCATAGACAAAAATAGTTAACTATGTATCCAGTTTAAAATAAAATAACAAGAATAGGTACGTTATGTTAATTCGAAACGAACGTACCAACTTTCCTTATCTAAATCAATCGGTGTAACCATCGCTGGCGTCTCATTTACTTACAGTAATTATAATCGTTGAAACCGTTAAATGGTTTCATTCCATGGCCTTTGAAACATTTCCAATTCGATTTCCAAAATATCTATCTACATAATTCTTTCGAAAATAAACTATTATCATTATTTGTTGATTCTCGGGAGATTTTTTATCCTAAGAAAATAATAAATAACCTATGAAAAACTAACCTAGACAGCATTGCTGGGATAAACATCACACTCTTGTTTGATGAAAGTATTTAATTCCTGGTGACTTCCCTGTGAGGACACATCGAACCGATTTTGTTCATCTGCATCAGATTCGAAATGACCCGCTTTACGTTTTACGTTCATTTTACGTTTTTAAATCGCTCACTTCTGAAAGATTATCGTGTCACAATTATTAATAATAAACTGTATGTGAGCAATTCTGACAAAGCGGTATCTGGCAGCCGTGATAGTAGACAATGATTGCTTGTGCCATTGACAAAAGATAGAAAACAATAAATTAAAGCCAACTTACATGACGTTTTATTTCGAAAGATGCATTTTTTAATCTAAAATAAAATTGACATTAAATGTAATAGAATTATGTATTACATAATATTTTTGTTAAAGTGGATGATTTTTAGACGTATAGATAAACATTTTTGCACTTTTTTTGATACCTACGCGAAAGGAAAAGGTAAGTAGTTACCTAATGAATTTTATCCATTCATAGTAGAATAAGTAAATTTACTTGCAATTTTATTTTCACAAACTCACATAGGTACTAGGTACCTAATCAAAACGTTGTTCTCGCCTCCTAGCTAGGTCCATTAACCTGGAACACCCAATGTTAAAACTCCAACTTTTTTTGAGTGCATTTGTTTGTGCATCGTTAGTGCACGTTTGTGCACGATTTTTTTTCGTTTGTGCACCTATAATAACCGAAAAATTCCAATTTAAAATTGGGTGTTCCAGCTAAACGTTGGGTCACCCAATGTTGAAATTTCAACTTTTTTCGAGTGCATTCGTTTGTGCATCGTTAGTGCACGTTTGTGCACGCGTTTTTTTAGTTTGTGCACGCACATTAAGGGGGTTATTCGCATTTCAATTTGGGTGACCCAGCTAAATGCTGGATACTTGTGTCACAAAACATGTGTTTTTCATTAAATTTAAATTGTAAACACTTGTGCCTTGGTAGTGAACGTTAGTGCACGATTTTATTTTGCTTTTTCACTTATATTCAGCGCGCTATTCAATTTTAAAGTTTGTATGCAAAACCTGACTGGGTGAGTTTAAAAAAATATTTTGTAGTTAAATCTCTTGTTGCCTAGCTAGTGCGCAATTCTGCATACTTTTTTATTTTTTTTCTCATATAGTGCGTGAGTTATTCTATATGAAATAATTAATGATCGTTAAGTAGAACCACCCAACAAACTTTTTTAACTTTTTATTAAGTCATCAATTTGTCTATTATTGGCTTACGTTTGTGCACGTGCTTTTTTTGTTTTATCGATTATATCGTGAGAGATATTATTTTTTAAATTTTAGGGACTTGATACTTGAACCATTAAATTTGCCTTAAAATTTTTTTGTTTAGAGCATCCGATTAAGTTAATTTATGTAAACTTTTAGCACGATTTAAAATTTTTATCTCTTATATTAAGCTAGTAATTAGATTTTGAGTGGCCGTCAAGTTTTAAAACCAAACATTTTTTTTCCACATTTTTTAAATGCACACCTTTGAGTAATTTAATTATATGATTTTTCATGAAGTTTTTATTGTTTTTCCATTTAAATTACGCGAAAAATTCGCATTTTTCCATTTTCACTAAGTACCCCGTCAAAATGTCCTGAACAAAAACGACCGCATCCGTTTGGAACATCCAGTCAAAAGAGTCTCCTCAAAATAGCCAAAACGGTGTAAGGTGCACTAAATATGTCGGTTTATAATAGACTACCTCAAAATTGACAATCTGATTACACAAAAGTGTCAAAATTACAAAATCATTCAACTTTCTTAACATTTATCTATTTATTTTTGATTTTGAAAGGATCAATGTCAGTTTAATAAGGAAAAATGCAGTCAATTATATAATTATACTTACCTACTGTTTTTTAAAATGATCTGTAATAAAAATAAATACCGTTAAGTTATTAGAATACAATTAGGTATGCATACTTTTGAAAAATGCAATAGGTATGTTTTTATGCAACGATATTTTCTTCAAAAGATAATATTGGAATGACATTTATATTTTTTTTATATAAAGGGGTTAACTTGCAGGCACTTAACTCTTCCTAATAAAATTTGCTTCTTCTTTTTCTCTGTTTCTCCAGGTGGTGCAACGTATGCTTGTAGTTCTGGTAGGTGTTATGTTAGGAGAGAAGTGTTAGTCACTTCATATTATGCTATTCAGAATCGATATCAAATAAAGTTTTGTAGGTTCTTTAAAAAGTTATTGCCTCTGACAGCTTCGACAATTGTTTCACGCAAATGGTTTTCTTTTGAATGTGTGTGTTTATTAGTTCTTAAACAACGTACCTACTTACAAATCTGTTTACATTTATATTTAAACTCATCACGATTATGAGTTTTTAAATGACATATTTGTTTAGGTAAGTACTACTTACTTTCAAAATAAAATTCATCACACGCAAATGGTTTTTCTCCTGTTTCGTTTTATGAGCGTTAAGATGATTTTGTGCCGAGCCTCCGTATAAGTAGTCAATTTATTTTAAAGGTAATTCACCATTTTGTATCTTTACATATGTTTGAAGATTACTCCGTCGCGAGCATCCAAATGAACATACATTGCATTTATAAGATTTTTCACGAGTATGTTCTATATAATAAGTACATATTCATTTCATGTCTTTTAAGACAACAAAGTCGTAGGCATTTATATGAATATACATCGAATTTTAAAGGTTTTTCACCAGAATTTGTCATTTGTTAGTTTTTAAGATGACTTAGTTGCGAGCATCTATATGAACATACATTGCATTTATAAGGTTTTTCACCATCCACCAAAAATGGCCGCGTGGCTTAAACGTTGGCATATTGCGTCAAGGGTCCCTAGTTCCAATCCTCGGTCCGGAAAGTACGCATATTATTCGCGAAAATCTATATGAACATACATTGCATTTATTAGATTTTTCATCAGAATGTGTCATTTTGTGTCTTTTAAACCTTTAATTTGCGAGCATCTATATGAACATAAATCGCATTCGTTAGTGTGTGCACCAGTATTGTCATTCCACATGTTTTTAGACTACTAGGTTTTTTAAATGACATATTTGATTACATTTCAAAGTCATCACTCATTACACGCAACTGGTTTTTCTCCTGAATGTGTAAGTTTATGAGTTCTTAAACAACGTATTCGATACGATGCTGCCAAAAGTTGGTAAGTTGATAGTTTAGGTATTTTGAGTTTACCACGGATAAAATGTCTATACGTATATTTGTTTGCTTTATAAAAATATCAAGTTCATCCGATTTTTAAAACATAGTTTCTTTAGCAGCTATTCATTATGCTAAAAATACGTAACTCTTGATCGTTCAATTTACCAACATCAGAAGACTGTGAAGAAGTAATCAAATATGTCATTTAAAAAACCTAGTAGTCTAAAAACATGTGGAATGACAATACTGGTGCACACACTTACGAATGCGATTTATGTTCATATAGATGCTCGCAAATTAAAGGTTTAAAAGACACAAAATGACACAATCTGATGAAAAATCTAATAAATGCAATGTATGTTCATTTAGATTTTCGCGAATAATATGCGTACTTTCCGGACCGAGGATTGGAACTAGGGACCCTTGACGCAATATGCCAACGCTTAAGCCACGCGGCCATTTTTGGTGGATGGTGAAAAACCTTATAAATGCAATGTATGTTCATATAGATGCTCGCAACTAAGTCATCTTAAAAACTAACAAATGACAAATTCTGGTGAAAAACCTTTAAAATTCGATGTATATTCATATAAATGCCTACGACTTTGTTGTCTTAAAAGAAATGAAATGAATATGTACTTATTATATAGAACATACTCGTGAAAAATCTTATAAATGCAATGTATGTTCATTTGGATGCTCGCGACGGAGTAATCTTCAAACATATGTAAAGATACAAAATGGTGAATTACCTTTTAAATAAATTGACTACTTATACGGAGGCTCGGCACAAAATCATCTTAACGCTCATAAAACGAAACAGGAGAAAAACCATTTGCGTGTGATGAATTTTATTTTGAAAGTAAGTAGTACTTACCTAAACAAATATGTCATTTAAAAACTCATAATCGTGATGAGTTTAAATATAAATGTAAACAGATATGTAAGTAGGTACGTTGTTTAAGAACTAATAAACACACACATTCAAAAGAAAACCATTTGCGTGAAACAATTGTCGAAGCTGTCAGAGGCAATAACTTTTTAAAGAACCTACAAAACTTTATTTGATATCGATTCTGAATAGCATAATATGAAGTGACTAACACTTCTCTCCTAACATAACACCTACCAGAACTACAAGCATACGTTGCACCACCTGGAGAAACAGAGAAAAAGAAGAAGCAAATATTATTAGGAAGAGTTAAGTGCCTGCAAGTTAACCCCTTTATATAAAAAAAATATAAATGTCATTCCAATATTATCTTTTGAGGAAAATATCGTTGCATAAAAACATACCTATTGCATTTTTCAAAAGTATGCATACCTAATTGTATTCTAATAACTTAACTGTATTTATTTTTATTACAGATCATTTTAAAAAACAGTAGGTAAGTATAATTATATAATTGACTGCATTATTCCTTATTAAACTGACATTGATCCATTCAAAATCATAAATAAATAGATAAATGTTAAGAAAGTTGAATGATTTTGTAATTTTGACACTTTTGTGTAATCAGATTGTCAATTTTGAGGTAGTCTATTATAAACCGACATTATTAGTGCACCTTACACCGTTTTGGCTATTTTGAGGAGACTCTTTTGACTGGATGTTCCAAACGGATGCGGTCGTTTTTGTTCAGGACATTTTGACGGGGTACTTAGTGAAAATGGAAAAATGCGAATTTTTCGCGTAATTTAAATGGAAAAACAATAAAAACTTCATGAAAAATCATGTAATTGAATTACTCAAAGGTGTGCATTTAAAAAATGTGGAAAAAAAATGTTTGGTTTTAAAACTTGACGGCCACTCAAAATCTAATTACTAGCTTAATATAAGAGATAAAAAAAATTTAAATCGTGCTAAAAGTTAACATAAATTAACTTAATAGGATGCACTAAACAAAAAAATTTTAAGGCAAATTTAATGGTTCAAGTATCAAGTCCCTAAAATTTAAAAAATAATATCTCTCACGATATAATCGATAAAACAAAAAAAGCACGTGCACAAACGTAAGCCAATAATAGACAACTTGATGACTTAATAAAAAATTTAAAAAGTTTGTTGGGTGGTTCTACTTAACGTTCATTAAATATTTCATATAGAATAACTCACGCACTATATGAGAAAAAAAAATAAAAAAGTATGCATAATTGCGCACTAGCTTTGCAACAAGAGATTTAACTACAAAATATTTTTTTAAACTCACCCAGTCAGGTTTTGCATACAAACTTTAAAATTGAATGGCGCGCTAAATATAAGTGAAAAAGCAAAACAAAATCGTGCACTAACGTTCACTACCAACACACAAGTGTGTACAATTTAAATTTAAGGAAAAACACATGTTTAGTGACACAAGTATCCAGCATTTAGCTGGGTCACCCAAATTGAAATGCGAATAACCCCCTTAATGTGCGTGCACAAACGAAAAAAACGCGTGCACAAACGTGCACTAACGATGCACAAAAGAATGCACTCGAAAAAAGTTGAAATTTCAACATTGGGTGACCCAACGTTTAGCTGGAACATCCAATTTGAAATTGGAATTTTTCGGTTATTATAGGTGCACAAACGAAAAAAAATCGTGCACAAACGTGCACTAACGATGCACAAACAAATGCACGCAAAAAAAGTTGGAGTTTTAACATTGGGTGTTCCAGGTAAATGGACCTCTCCTAGCTTGTTTTTGTACCAGCAGGCATGTTTTTGTCAACGACCGTTGGCAGCACTGATCCTGACAGCCATAGACTAAAAAATACCGTTTAACATTATACTACACACGGCAGTGGCGAAGGGTGGAGGTAGGCTGTTAAGATCCGCCATAAATAGTGCACATTAAACTTTTTCAGACATACATATTTGTTTTCATTGAAATAAGACTACAATTTACAGATAATGTTGGTTAGATTTTAAAATTCAATTAAACCCCGAGAAACCAAGCCATAATAGATAATAGCCAAAAAATACATGTATATCTATAAAATATCTTAAATTATGCAATTAAATCATACATAACTTTGAGTATTTTATAGATACAATAATATTTTTTATTTATTATAGTTTGGTTTACGCAGGGCTTAATGAATTAAAAAAATGACCCAACAATATGTGTAACATGTAGTTTTAATCCAACGAAAACAAATAACTAAGATTGAAAAATTGTGCACAATTATGTCGTATTGCCCAAATTAGACCAAATCTATTATGGTTTCGTTTAGGCAGGGCTTGATTGATTTTTAAAAATTAACTAACACCATCTGTAAATTGTAGTCTTAATTCAATAAAAACAAATACATATGACTAACATAGCTTAGTGTGCACCATTTATAGCGAATCTTAACAGCCTACCTCCACCCTTCGCCACTGACACACGGCTATACCGGCACGTGGCTTAAATACATTGTCGCATTATTTGTGCTTTCATTAAAGACGTAAAATGGATATAAATTGTGAACCATCTGAACTAGAAACTTATCCAAATTGGCAACGTTCGTGTGGTGACAGTCCGGACGCCAACATTTATATAAAACAAGAAAATGACGACGATGTCAGATGCGATTTTGAGGTTAGTTTTTAAAACATAATAAATTATTACTAGATTCATACTTAACTTTAACTTACTGATTCAGGATTGTTTTCTGAACAGTTTTGTAGACCCAATCGTAGGTAACAAATTAGTCGTGACGATAAAGGTGTCACTGATCATAGACAATACAATTTCAAATTCATTGCGAAGATAATGCCCTTATCAATGTACTCGGCAGTGTGCGGGGATCTCAAACCAGTATGAGCTTGCCGCGCGCGTTTTTTGCATTATTATTGTGGTTTTATCTTTGAAAAGTATAGATAGTGCGGAGCTTATAACAAGTGATGTACATATACGACTACCATTTCACCAGTACCCCATCCACACCATATTAACTGAAAACTCGTTTCAATACAAGTTACTATTATATGATAGATGATGATTATCCAATATATTATAATCAAATTATTTATTGACCGAAGGGATTTGATGTAATTTGAATTAAAATTCTAATTGATTTCAGTTTTGTACTGTTCCACTTGAATATTTTTTGCGACCCGGGTTTCTCCTTCAGGCGCTATACACACTCACTAATGGCAATTACATACTTGACCCTTTACTGCAGGCAATAAGGTCTTTTTTCTGGTATATTTTTTTCTAAAGAAACAGGAATTAACTGTATTAGTAAGTTGACAGTGTGTATTTACTATCGGTGGTGTCTGAAGATGCTGAAAGGCGAATCTCAGGTCGCAAAACATGATTAAAAAAGAATACCTAGTGAAAAACTTAAATCAATTACTTACAATATAATCAAATATTTGCACAGGCATGCTACTTTATTCGAAACACTAATTAATAATTTTGTCCCGCTTGTTGTTCTCGCAGTTTCTTGTATAAGTTATAAAATTCTTATTTGATAGTTTCCATATTGATTTCATTGGCCCCATCTTTTGCTGCACCCATTTGCAATTTTAAATAGGAATTTTCCAGCAAAAACTTTTCTTTGTCTATGGTATCCTATCCCTAATTTGACGACTGAACACGATCGGCGCGCAGGCAACTTAGGGCATGTAGCCCGTGCCTGCCATCGATTCTATCCGCTCCCGCACCCGCGCGTGTATTGCAGTTTAGCGAGCGTTTCGAGCACAGGATATTTTAGTTATAACAGATAGTTCTTCTTTTTCAATGTAGGTAAATTTTATTAATGTACCTACCTACCTATAGTAACGGATTCATCTCATCGGCGCATGCACTAAACTTCTAGGTGTAAAACCAGAATTTAATGTTGAAGAGTGGGTGATGAATTGACTAAATGTGGGCTTAGTTATACATTACACTCACTGAGCTCATTAAAATTATACGGCGCGCATAAAATATGATTTATTTTGTAGCGTAATAATATAATAAATAGGTATATCTATGATGTACCTATTGTTTTTTTTTTTAAATCCATCAACAGACAAAATACCTACCTACCTACTACTAATAATAAAATTAGTAGTGTTGATTGTTCTCGCGTTCGCAACGCAGACGATTTGTCTATGGCCGAAATATTATTTTATAGTATATTGTCACGACTGTCAACCTGCTTACCTACACGAGTGACATTTTGCGTCAATTAAACTTCGTAAAATGGATGTAAAACGCGAACTAGATGTATTTGAATCTGACGAAGTACTGCAGCAATCGTTTGATGTTACAACAAAGCATCCAAACAATCCGGTTACAAACATTTGTATAAAGCAAGAGAATTCTTACGATTCCAACAGCACAATAATTGAGGTTAGGTTTTCCAAACGTATTAATCATTGTAAAAAAATATTTTTACCGATGCAAATAAAACAGTTGCGTTACATATTGGACTTTACTAACTGAAACATCTAATAACATCTATAAGTACACCGTTGTGTCGACACTATTGTTTGACTAGGTACATACCTATAGGCTCTGCGTCTCTGTGGCTGCAGGCTAACTACTCTCATTCATCTGAAGACAGCTGTTGGACGTTTATTAATTATAGCGCATGACACTGTGCATAAATTGTCAGTGACAGTGTCGAACCGTGATAATAGGTCACCGTCAGAAACTTCCGTGTGTTTGCGCTATATATAACGAATGATACTAATATAGGTGTAAACACGTATCATAAAATACCTTCTTTCCTGTTTTCCAGAGCCCTGTAACCTGCCTTGCCAGTATTAAAACTCAGATTGATCCTCTCCGAGTTGATTTCAAAGAAGACTGTGATCCGCAACCTAGTTGCTCATATTCAACATGCGAACCAATAAATCAGGTGCTTACATACTTATACAATATTGTGTAATAAACATACATCGTGCTTGTTAGTGATCATGTCTATTTGGCTCCGTTATTGTTATACCATTGAATACAGCGTATTTTGTAAGAATATGTCTTATATAAATTTATCGTAACGAACAAAACGGTACATAATATATCAATGCTTAGATTTTAGCTTATATAGTGCTTTATTTTTGGATACTAGATTTGCGATAAGGACTCCCTCTTATTTAGTATTTTATTATTGACATTCATTAAGTGTATCTCATAATTGTGTTACATATCATTAATCCCGGTACTGTGCGTATCTACAGCGATGTTTTGTTCTGCGCGTTTATTATTTTGGAGCTGTGTTTCTTGCCAGTTATTTGGTAGGCTTATTCTATGTGAGCGAATTACGAAATAAAGTCTGATCTTATGTTCAATACGAAGGTACCGAAACATTTGATATGATCGTGCAAGTAAAATTATTATAAAAGTCCCGGGATTTTCACATCACTACTTAGGTAGGTACCTATTTACGTGTTGAACAGGATTCAAGCCAAGTGTTTTTCTAGATAAGTATTATAATAACTAGTTTCTATGCACCGGGTAGCGGTGTCACCGATCAAAATTCTTGTAGTTGGGCTCAACGTTTTCAGTATTTATTGCGTAAACATGAAAAAGAGTGTGTGTGCCGTGCTATTGCCGTGCGTTACAGACAGATAAATCAAGACAAAAATAATATAATGTATTTGAAAATGTCTGTAATTAATTATCCATGCTTTTAAAGTGTTATGAGTTATATTGTGGAGTACATTTTACAAATTAAACTAAGCACATATTGTAATGGTTCGTGGGGTAACGAAAATTCGATATACCTACATAGTTTAACTAAGGATTGTAATAATATATTTTGTATTAACGAAATGACTATGAGCCCTATGCACAATCGTCTGTCATAACTAAAATTTAATTACAACAAAACACTATCCAGAAAGCCTTTCATAGTTATGATCGAGTTGTCTATGGTCCACCAAATCTGCAATAGCTTCGTTCTGTTTTTCTATTGAAAATAATACCATATATTAAAATTCTCTTTTTCATAATTTAGGAAAATTAATTTGTAATTGTTAAACGATGACAAAAACATGAAAAATAAAAAAAATAAATTCAATAACTATAAATACACAATTCATATTTAATTAAAATGATTAAATGTCTCCGCAATTAGTGAATAATATAAGTTATTTTTTGACCCATGTTTTTTCCGATATGGTAACACTTGCCGTTGAAATGTCAGATTTTGTCATTTACAATTATTACAAATATGCCATGATGTGAATAATTATATAGAGTGATTAAAACTAATATTACCATCTTGGTGTGTAGGTAACTAAGTACTTATATATTTCAACTACATATCTATTGGTTTAATATTACATTAATATCTAAATCCGAATAAGAAAAGGTATTTCATAATTCATTGACACTGACATTTCAATTCGATAATCGGTTTTACTAAATTAAGACATGTACAGAATCAACGAAAGTAAAGGAAAATATGTCGTATTAAATGTCACGGATATTTAATAGTTGTTCAATACCTATATTGAGATCAATTGTAAATGAATTTGAGTGAATGGGCCGTTTTATAGACACGTAAATTTATTTTGACAGCAGCTGTCAGTGCTAAATGGTAATACAGAAGGGAGGCAAGCGGGCGAGTTTATAACAAAAGTAGTCTATGGTTAAGGATTTTTTATCTCTATAATCTATAGTTAACAGATGGATTTCGGCTACTTACCAATTTTACTGTAAGTTTGTGGTAAGTACGAATTGAGCATTACGCCCTATGCTATTAAAGATTTTTGTCGTTTGGTCCATTTCATTTTTGCCTAACTTTATGGTAGGTATGCTTGTTTTTATTGATATTGTATTTATTGGTCGAAACCAATGACATTAATATGGACGAAGCATCTAGAAAATAAAATGACACTCACTTTGTGTCGGGTCTGCCGGATAGCGAAATTCATATTTTAATATCGGTATCCTACGCTCAAATGAACACTCTGCTTGCAAGCGGTCTGGCGACACCGCTGGGTCTGCCCATACAAAATTTCTGACTGTCAGGTTTCGACTCCACCGTTATTATTGTGTTACAAAATGCCAATGTGCCTAGTTAAAAATTGTAAAAAAATCTACTAAACACTCCAAGAAAGATGGGATATCACTTTGCATGTGTTAGTATTATTTATTATTTATAAAATGCCATTTTAAGATATTGATGAATGTTTATTCAATGCAATTGAATGACAGGAACCATTGGACAGTCAGTCGCCTGTGATTCGCTGAGCTCACTGGCGTCTAATCTCCGAGAAGTCGTAAGTAACCGAGAATCTGTTTCTAACGCAATGAGTCATGACACTAATACGCCATTGCAATAAAGGTTAATTACTATGAATTCTCGAAGCTTGTATCGCATAATGGAAACGGATACGTCAATGGTCACGTGACATCTACCTATACATCTGTGAATGTCTTTCATGCACAATTTCTCGTGCGCGCCGGGTATGAAGTGAGTCGTCCATTTAATATGTCATTGGTCGAAACCAATCGATTTTTTTGACATATCTTTTGAGGTGTAGCTTTTTAATAGAAGGCAAAAATCTGTTGATCCATTTTCACACTTTATTACGCACACAATTTTTCCGTACACCATATTATATTTTCATAATAAGACACTTTTATATTATGCTTTTAAATTTATTAAATCAATGTATTTTTTTAGATCGCTTCAAAATACCCTACGAATTTAAAATCGGAGATTGATTTCGAGCGGGTTGACTCAGAGAATGAGATTGTTCAAGAGGATCTAGAACAAAGCAATTATGATAACCGTCAGCCCACTTGCTCTTATTCCGAATGCAACCCAGAAAATCAGGTATTTACCTACATGCAATTATAATGGTGTTGCAACTGAACAAAATAATACTTTGTTGTGCGTGATAGGGCAACGAATTCGACTCACCGTTGGCCTAAAATTCTAACGGTTTCACTAGGTTTTAGGTGGAACTTGCTTACCTTTTTTTTAGTAGTCAAAAAGTAGTAGCCAATTTAGTAGTTTATTTTTTCTATGATGCTCCAAATATTCCTCCTGATAATCAACCTGATTTCTTTTGGTCAGTTGCAAAATAGGATTCGGATACTTTTTGATTTAGCGTCGGTGTATCAGGCGGTCAGAACATCAAAGAGGTATTTGTACCTCTAACATGAAAGCAATGATATCATAATTCGCAAATTTTAGATGTGACAATATTTCAACAGGAATTGCCAAAATACATCATTGAGTTGATGGAAAGTTATATTATTATTGCAATGCATTTTGCAAATACATATTATGTTCCCGTGTTTACTCATAAGCCATGGAACAAGAAAACAAAAATAGGTATTTCGTAAATTTAGTTAGGTACCTAATGAGAAATATCAATCAGTTTTTTTTAATCGTATGAAAATCGTAATAAACTATGATTGTCGTTTTTGTATGGGCCATCGAGACTTGGTATCGACAAGCGAAAATGTCTTTCTCAATCACGCACTGTAGTGCACGCTAACCAATGTATTGGGAAGTTGCTCCTTGAATAATCAGCTCAAAATTGACGGTCGCTTACCGTTCGTTATGCCATGGTAGACGCCTTACTACGGGGGATGGAGATAGTGATAGTAGATAGATAGAGAAGTGTGCGCTGGTAAAATCGTACCTTCGCATATTTAATATTAAATGTATCCACTATAGTCACATAACACCCCTCCAACATCGTGCGGCATACATGTTGCGAAATCTCATCCAATTCGTTTTAGGCATACTTTATTATACCACCATAAGAAAACACTGGTTTGCTTTTTAATTAAATTAAAATATTGCATTCTTTTAGATCCCTTCAAAATACCCTACCACTGTCAAATTGGAGACTGATTTCGAGCGGGTTGACTCAGAGAATGAGATTGTTCAAGAGGATGTAGAGCAAAGAAATTATGTGAACCCTCAATATAGTTGCTCTTATTCCGAATACAACCCAGGAAATCAGATATTCAACACTCTATATTTTTATAATAATCTACTAATATACTGATTTAACTTACCAACATAAACCTTCTTCCTCAATTGTATGCTCCCTGTATGTCAAGATTAAGGAGTGTTTTTAAGATGATAGATTTTTTTTAAATATTATTCTTTCATATACCTATATCGTTTGTTTTATTGTAATATACTCCACGTTCTTTTAGTTGATTCCTGCATCCACTGCAATGACATATTCCGCTAGTCTCGGATTATCAGAGAGAGAAGTACAAGAGACATTCGATGAAATACAGATTGACTATCAAGACATTAAAAAAGAATTGGGCGTATATGAAACGATTAGTAATATAGTCGGTCACACTGCTAAACGTAAGCATATCCAGTCTACCCTCACAGACCCCGAATTATTAGTATCTGTTATAAAGTTAGAGAAAAAATCATTTAATAAGGAAAATTTTGTGTGCAGTTTTTGTTTTGATTTTTTTGCCTCGCTATCTCAATTGAAGCTTCACAAAACGTGTCATAAAAAATCAATAGCGGAGACTGTTAATTATGTAAGCATGCGATCCGAATTCAAGAATCAAATCAAAATGACTCAATCTGATAAAAAAGCATTTAAATGTAATCAATGTAAATACTATAGCATTCATTCTGGAAATTTAAAACAACACAAAATGAATCACTCTCGTGTAAGGCCATTTAAGTGTGACCAATGTGACTACTCATCTAAAACATCTGGTGGAAATGACTCATTCCAGTGAAAAGCCATTTAATTGTGATAAATGCAAATACTCATGTATTAGATCTGATAGAATGAAATTACACAAAATGTCTCATTCTGGTGAAAGACCATTTAAATGTGACCAATGTAATTACTGTTCTAAAACATCAATTCAAATTATGTCACACAAAATGATTCATTCCGATGAAAAGCAGTTTGAATGTGACCAATGCGATTACGCATGTAATAGATCTGATTCGATGAAGAATCACAAAATGACTCATTCGGGTGAAAAGCCTTTTAATTGTGATAAATGCAATTACTCATGTTTTAGATCTGGTAACATGAAATTACACAAGATGGCATGTTCTGGTGAAAAGCCATTTAATTGTGATAAATGCAAATACTCATGTATTAGATCTGATAGAATGAAATTACACAAAATGTCTCATTCCGGTGAAAGACCATTTAAATGTGACCAGTGTCATTACTCATGTATAACATCTGGTAGTATGAAACTTCACAAAGTGACTCATTCTGTCGAAAAGCCATTTAAATGTGAACAATGTGACTACTCTTGTATACAATCTGGTGCAATGAAAAAACACAAAATGACTCATTCTGGTGAAAAGCCATTTAAATGTTATCAATGTGATTACTCTTGTATACAATCTGGTGCAATGAAAAAACACAAAATGATTCATTCTGGTGAAAAGCCATTTAAATGTAATCAATGTGATTACTCTTGTATACAATCTGGTGCAATGAAAAAACACAAAATGACTCATTCTGGTGAAAAGCCATTTAAATGTGATCAATGTGATTTCTCAAGTATAAGATCTAGCGATATGAAAAAACATAAAATGACTCATACTGGTGAAAAACCATTTAAATGTGATCAATGTGATTACTCGTGTATATTATCTAGTCATTTAAAAAGACATAATTTCATTCATTCTGGTGAAAAACCATTTAAATGTAATCAATGTGATTACTCATGTATATTATCTGGCGATTTGAAAAGACATAATTTCACTCATTCTGGTGAAAAGCCATTTAGATCTGACCAGTGTAATTTTTCTTGTACAACGTCTAGTTCCTTAAAAAAACATAAAATGACTCATTCTGGTGAAAAGCCATTTAAATGTGTTCAATCTGATTACTCATGTTTAATATCTAGCGATATGAAGAAACATAAAATGACTCATTCTGGTGACAAGCCGTTTAAATGTGATTAATTTGATTTGTCATGCATCACATCTCAAGGGATAAAAAAACACAAAATAATTCCTTTTTTGTGAAATGTCATTAACATGTAGTAATTGTGTTTAAAGTAATTGTATTAAAAGACTCTTGTTTAACATTCACCTGCCTAAAACGACACGAAATGACTTATCCTGGTGAAAGGCCGTTTATATGTGATCAATTACTCATTTGCTCAATAAAAAACACAATTTTACTCATTCTGTTACTCTCTTTAAACTCATTAAATGTGAGCAGTGTGATTACTCGTATATGCATTCTAGTAACCTAAAAATACATTAGCTTTTACATTCTGGTGAAAAACCGATAGAAATGTAAAAACTCATGGACACGGTCTAGTTCAGTGTCTGCTAAACTGTGTGCCGTAGAAGTCTCGAGGTGTGCCGCGAAGAAAGAAGTCTATAAACTGTTTATTTCAAATATTCCTATTCATTTAAACTCTCTTCATTTTTAAATAAATTGAACATCTACACATTTCAATAACTATTTGTCAAGTTCGTAGAGTGGTCGACGCGACACAGGGATACTGTTGAATCAATGATTTGTGTTGATGACGTACATCGAATTAGATTGCAGATTCACCAATAAAATTGCAGACTTTTTGCATCACACATTACATCGTACACACCTGACACTAACAGGAGGAAATTTTAATAGACCTTAAAAACGACCTTGTGCACAAAGCCTCATTTTTTGAGCTAGAGTTCTCGGTTCTGAGAATCTATTTGCATTTTGGATATCGCTTTGGAGTCAATATCCTCGATTGGCTACAACAGCAATTAAATCTCTGTTGCCGTTTGCATAGTCGTATCTTTGCGAATTTGGTTTATCAGCGCTCGGGGAAATGAAATCAAAATAACGAGAGAGGTTACAGATGGTAGATAAACAGTATACTACTTTAGTTTTAGTTTGTCAATTTATGGCTACGGAAGTATGTTGTAGCTTAACCACTGCGGAATGCCAAAAGAAATGGCGTATTTCCAAAAACACCACCTTATTCTTAAGTCAATAATTATTATAAAACAATCATTATTCGTAGGACGCTTATCACAATTGAATGGTCAAACACATAGCTTATAATTAGTACCTATCTATAGAATTATCTTCAAATATGTTAATATTGCCCATTTTTTGAATTATAAAATCCCCAATTCTTGTCAAATTTCGGATCACAGAGATAATCAATATATTTTTTTATTGTAATTATTTCACTATAATTATGTCGACATAAATTATAGTAATGGTTTTATAAATGCGTTTAAAAATTAATAAATATAAAAATTTTAACACCACTGTACATGCATGTACCTACTGAAATATGACTATATATTAAAACATTAGAGCGAGAGGTTTAAAAGAATACTATTTTATGTAATAAAAATACTTTTTGCAGTCATAAAATGTTCAAAATAAATATAAAGGATAATAAGGCTTCAAAATTATATTAATAGATTATCTACAACGTTTAAGGAATGTCCAGGACCATGCTTCGAAAATACAATAAAAGCTCCGTTTTGACCTACGCTGAGCACGCCCGCCCTTAAGGTTGTAGCGTAATGTTAGTCTTACGATGTTGTCCCTGTTTAGCTTAGTTGAATGCCGCTGTATTTAAGTTGTAATTCTTAATTGTTCAATACAATGGCTTGATTTAATTCAGATCTTGTTATTCAATCCTTGAGTTATCCCAATTACTTAAGTCGGGCTTTTGCAGTTGTTTTCACGTTAGTGAAAAACTCGCTGGCACTCAATCGGTATAGTAAGATTGTGTCGCTACATTTCAAAACCAGCCATGTCCATAATGGATGAAAAGAAGAAAAACGGCTTTTTTGTTTCCTTGTGTACACGGTCATAAAGATGAAAGTTTATATTATTGCGATTATAGAATGTTTAAAACTACTAAGTTCCACATTATTAGTTTTCATGTAATTTTCATAGATTCTTCAAAAAATGGATTTTTTATATGGACATGGCTTAGTTTGTCACAAAATCAACCATGTCCATGCGGACTTGGCTTATTTTGATATTTCCGTGGCAGCCATTTTATTAGATATAAAGCCTCCCCCAAACCAAAGCGAATATTCGCGGCGAATTATTCGCCAATCAAGCTCGTATTGGCTTACGGGACAGAGCACGCTTGCGCGACCGCCTTGCGTCTTGAGTGCGAATTTGCAGCGAATATTCGCTGCGATTTTCGGAAACTCTGTCGACAGCGAATTTATTCGCGGCGGACAATTTCGCCAAGGGAATTAGTAAAATCAAAATGGCGAAGACATTGAGCAGCTGATCGAGTTGGTCCGGAAATATCCAATCCTTTATGATTTCTCTGACAGTGACTACAAAACATAAGAAAGAAAGATAAGATATGGGATGAAATTGGCAGGGAAATTGTTGAAAATGGTATGAAGGTCGTCATAATAATATTATGTAGGTATCTTTGTCTAACCAAAGTATGTAAAGTTTTTTGACAGGATGAATACGCTATTATAAATAAATAACTTTAATCTAAGGTCCCGATATTTAAAAAATACATATTATTAATTTGCGTCATGCACAGCCTTTAATAACAGAAACTTTATAACTTTGATTGTTAGTGCACTGACAGTTTTAACTTATTGCGATCGTTTGACGTTTTGGTTTCGACTTTCGAGCAGTCATATCAATAATGTTATAATTAGGTATCAGTTACAATACTTCAATCATATTCGGTATCGGTCACGTAAATACCCATTTTATATTCGTCGATAATATCTTGATAATATTTTTTTAGGTTAGATAGGT
Organism: Rhyacophila brunnea; assembly: GCF_057557595.1. Classification (NCBI taxonomy): domain Eukaryota; kingdom Metazoa; phylum Arthropoda; class Insecta; order Trichoptera; family Rhyacophilidae; genus Rhyacophila; species Rhyacophila brunnea. The sequence goes on from NW_028232785.1 coordinate 5,228,743, forward strand.
AGTCTTTAAGATTATTTTTTTGCTTCTAACATTATGCAGCATAGCATTTCTATTGTAGCTAAAGATATAATATACATATAGGTAGATAAGTAGGTACTCCATGTCGTCATTGTGGTATTTTGTAAGGTTTTAGACCAAAAACCTTACATACTACTTACTATCGGGTTATTTACAGTAGGACATACCTAGGTAGTGTTTGTTTTTTGATCTCAAGAGACCTCAATCACAAAAACGATATTATGTACCTATATACCTACTAGGTATATATTTCCTTCATTATGTATAGGTATATTGAGCTAATAAACTGGTTTTGCCCAGTGCCGACCGCGAACCAAGATAATATCTACATGTTCCATGTACCTACCTAACATAACCAATGTTTTCTGTTTCACATTAATTTGTATACCTACAAACATTTTAAACTTCTGTTCATGTAATATTATGTAGGTAGGTATATCTTGGTCTGCATTAGGCAATAAGATTAATAATTTTATGTGCATGTAAATATAAAGGTCAGGTACCTCCTCTAAGTACATAATATTATATTATCATCATGGATACCTACCTGAATGATGTTGGAGATATACTAATGCTTTGTGATGAATTTAATTTTAGCAAAGATCTTCAACCTTTCAACGTAGGTACAAAGCACCAGAAGAAATTAAAAATGAAACCCCTGGCATTAACAGGAATAAAATAATATTTCATCATAAACATCAGTCGGGGTCATTCCACTGCTAGATGAAAGCCTCTTCTAGCTCCTTCCACTATTTTCGGTCTCTAGTTCTTCGCTGCTACATACTTTTATTGTACTTCACGTGAACAAAGAGATCAACTAAGTGAAGTGTCAATCAACAAAAGTGGCATTTGTGCACAATGTTAATGAATTTTCCAAAACATTAAGTGTGATAATATAATATACAAGGATGAATAAGGCGTGGGCGAGGGCCAAGGTCCATTTTATGATTCCTCTATTGATGTACCTATTTTTATTAAGAAAAATGTTTGCCGTAGAATGGGGTGAATACTGAATAGACCCTTTTTAAAATTTCTATTTTTCTGCTACACATTATTCGGACAAACATGAATGACTTAAAACCTGTTTCTATGGACATAATCATACTCTAAAATATTTTTCAACTACCATTTATTATCAAACAGCCAATTTTGTGTGATGTCTCTTTCTATCCAGCGTTGGGGTGATTATAGACATGGCGGGTGGATAGAATCGAATAATGGTAATTTCCTAATGTTAAAAATGTAATTAAGTACCTACTGTACATTACAAATTTATGTAGGTACATTTAAGTATGTAAATCAAAATCAAAAATATAAATTTAAATGTTATACAACACAGTATCATGTAAGTATTTAAAAAAACATATACTTACATAAACATCTATTTATCCAAGAATTATTTGATACTTGAATCTGTATTTTATTTACCATATTCGATGGATGTATGTGGTGTATTTTGTAAAATATTTGGTATGTATTTATTATTTAACTAAGCGTATTTAATTTGCTACGTGACCTGTAGCTCTTTTATAATCACAAATTATTGTTGAATGTTCCGAAAATGAGTTTATGTGCCGAAACAGCTGTCAAGGTAAATGACTCAGTTAAAGTAGAATTAACAAAAATAACTATATTTCAAAACCATTATAATCCATCTACCATGTAAACACCATTTCAAGTAATAAAGAAATAAAAAGTCACCTAATTAAATAATATTATACTAGAAAAAATATACTATCTATATACCCACTTAATTTTCATTTAAAGTTGTAAAACGCCCGGTTACTAAATAGAGGAAGGACAGAGTCTTCTGGCACGACCGAATCACATTGGAACGGTGTTATTGTCATTTGAAAGTAACAATACTGACACCTAAATAAGTCGCCTGCACTGCCAGAATCATCTGAACCCTGTCTACCTATCTATATACAATTTATTGTTATTTTTTTTCATATTTGTCCATTTTATTACAATATCGTGTTACTTTTAAAGCTCATTGTAATTCTAATAATTATATAAATATTTTTCTTGTATTCTGTGCAAAAATGATTATTAAAACTTTCTTAACCTAAACCAAGTATTTTTTATTGAATGATCCTGCAAAAATATTCAAGTACAGTTAAGTGACATATTTTGTTTCGGTGTATAAGCCATAAATAAATATACATAAATTATATTTAATATATACATGTATACTGTATGTATAGCCACGGTTGGTCTTGCACTTGTTGCTGTAGCTATGCGATCTGGTGTGGTCCATTATCCAAAAACACTCAATCACATCCCTGGTCAAACAGCGGGCAGCCGTGTAGTGAGTCTGGCTGGCCTATGGTGGCACTAGAATGATTTCAATATACACAGTCTGTTAATTTGAATATGTTTTCGACTGAAAGTTGTAAAAATATTAGAAATCAGGATTTAAATAATTAAAAAACTGTTTCATTAAATATCATATTCATACCTATGCAAAATTTTGATTCCTTTGAAGTACCTATACAAAATACGGATGAATATAAACCAAACAAAAATATTTGTTACTGGTACTGCCATAGTAAAGTAAAGTTTAACATACTTCCCTAATAAAACAAAATTCCCAATTCTTGTCGTTCTGTAGATGTTTCATTTCAGTTTTTACCAACGATCCACTAAATATGAATTGGTTATAAACACTCAAAGGAAATCTGGCACTCACTGCCAGAATGTCCATGTCAGATACCTGCATAAAAATAAATGTCATGTTATGATATTATACGTAATGAATTTGAATGTATCAGAAACAACATAGATTTTATTACGAATTTCACATTTACAGAAAATTTTCTGCGCTCATTTTTGAAAGTCTCCAAGTATGACGGGTATATTCGCACATGGGTGCAGTTAATGCACCCAATGATTTTCGGGAAACCTGCCCTTTCTTGAAGTCTGAAATTGAAAAATATTTTTACCGACACAAAATAATATTCCCGTTAAATTCTTATTGAGTAGGTAATTTACTTGTTGTGTCTATGCGCAGTTACATGACATGTACATTGTAATATTGTATAAATTGATCAGAGGGTATCAACACAACACTAAAGACTGTCAGCGCTGTATGGCGACTGTATGTAAGTATTACTAAGCACTGCTATTATAGCATCGGACACGTTTCCTATGCATCTGCTTACTGATGCCTGGCTCATTGCGCAGAAGACTTGGCCTACCCGTTTTTGGTACGCTCCCTCTGCGTAGAAACGCAAAATAGTCAAAACCTACAATTCAAATAACGGAGACATGTTATTTCAATAGCATATTACCTTCAAATCCTGTTAACCCTTCATGGTAAATGCTTATTTATAATATGTGCAGTTATGAAACTGAGTAAATCTATCTTACCTATGAGCCATGGCAATCTTGCCCTGTCATAAAGTAAGGTTATATTAAATGTCGATGTAATTTGTCGCACGCCATCTCATTATATCTTCAGCGTGTAATAAGTATTCAGAAGACGTGTACATTTTGTCAACACACAACTGTCACTTTGACATTCGTATATGTATTTAGTCTATGGCTGCATCCAATGCTGCCACCTTGTTTCAGATAATTAAAATACACTTTACGCAAAGTGGGTAAAAGTTGTAGCAATTCTGAAAGCGCTATAGTGTACGTGTATTTTTTATATTTAATTCATAAAAATTATAGAATAATTGGCGTAAAATATTAATAATATTTACAATTTTAAATCTGGCGCGTAAATAAAATTATTTAGTCTATGGCTGCGTCGCTGACGCTTTGGTGTGGGGCCAAACGCGAAATTCGCATCAAATCCAAGCGGTAGCGACAGCGATAGCGAGGGCGTTGCGAATTCGCTGCGAATATTCGCTTTGGTTTGGGGAGGCTTAATGGTGTCATTCTTCTGGGCTGGACTTAGGAAATGGAAAATGGCGAAATAATAAATAAATGATGATAACATAAATTTATTTTCAAAAAATTTTCTCAATATAATAATATTATTAATTTAGACAAACAATTAGGAAAATGTGATTACGACGGAAAAAATATGGTTACTAATTTTAAAACATAAAAATTCGATATAAAAGTGACTTCATGCTCGGCAACACAAAAACCTAAAAAAATCCTTCAGGAATTGTTATAATTATAGATTTATATTAAAAATTAAATTTTACAAATGGTCCAAATGGATAATAATTAATATAAATGGTTGAAGCCCTCAGCTGGATACAATTCTAGGAAATGCGTTGGTTTTAATAATAATTAAATGCCAATTATATCTTAGGGTATGGATATTCAATAATTCTGACAATTTTATTTTGTTCAGTTTAGTCAGTCACTATCACAATTTGAAATGTTTTAAATAGTGGTAGGTACACATTTTTCTATTTGATACCTACAACTTGGCAATCATAAAATAATTATAAAATATATTCTTAATAGGATGTATATTACCTATTTAATTCAGTAAAGCATGTACGAATAATTATTATTAAAATCTTTAAATTAATTAAGGAGTAGGTACGGTGTATGTTTTTTTAAGAACTGCAAAGGGTTCTGTCTCGTAAATTAGAATTCTGTAAAACCAAATTTATATTCTCAGTACTATGACAAAAATGTCAAATGCGACCCTGCTTGACACCGGATGCTTTTTAGGATGCAGGTTAAGCAGAATAAAACTTACCGATTTTCCTTATCTTTGGCGCGTTTTGTCGATTCTGCCTTAATTATTCGTTTTCTCGCCTTATCGGGGGTCACTTCTGATATTTGAAACCTTATTTTTATTAATTATTTCTATTAAAAAATGTTGAAAAAGACACTTTGACACTCACTCACTCAACGGTTCGTAAACAACTGACGGCCATGTTGTTGTTATCGCCTTCAGTGATTGGCCTGAATGGACATGGCTGAGTGTGATATAATTACTTCAGTGGATATGGGTGAGTCTGAAAAAACTGGTCATCTTTGACTTCCATTTACTTATTATACAGGCGAATTTGGATGATTTTGATAATACAGAAACGGGGTGTCAATAGTATGCGATATGAAACATGAAACGGGCGATATTTATTTATTATTATTATACATTATATTATTTTATTTGTCGGTTACACAAATCATCACTGCATAGATTATATTGTTATAATATGATAATATATAAAAATAAGACTAATAAAGAGGAATAATTACGTTATAATAATAAAATTTAATATTATTAGATTAATATAAACAATGATGCTATTAGTAGGTAACATGGCGCTCGTAAGAAGAATTACAGAGCTTTCTTCAGAGTCAATTCAGAAGCTTTATACATATAAAAAAAGGCATTCTTAAATCATATCAAGTTTTATATTAAAATAAACATCAGATAACTTACGAATATGGAAAACCACAATATCAGTAGATTTCTTGCAGTTCGAAAAAAAATCATAATTTTAGTATATAAAAATATCAGTAGATCTACTGAAATTTCAGAAGACATGGCGACGATAATTGGTAATCTAATGACATTTATAAAATTTTCCTATAGTCAAAAATCGTTTCAAGACAGATCCAAATACAATTGGAACATTTATACAATAATGATTTAAATCGGAATCTAGACCAACTATCTATGGACTTTGTCCATATTTCGCATTTTATATATGGCATTATTTTAGAAATAAATTGAATACGTGTATTAATTAAGGCGCTAAGTACCAAAAAAATAAAAACTGACGTTTTTATAGAAAAATGTTCTACATACCAACGCCAATAACTTCAACTATAGTCTAAGTGCCTCAAGCAAGTCAAAAAAATACAGCAAAATAATTAAACCTGTCGACGTTGTAAGTCCGATGGCGTGTTTTATTTATAATGGTGTAAGTATCACTGCAGTGGTCAACGGCATTCAATATAAAATAGCTGACGATGGTGTGTTGACACTTGCGAGTTCTTAATACCTAAAATTATAGAAGCTGCCGTGATTGCTTCACACTGTAAAACTACATTTTTCAAAGGGTTTGCTTCATGAAATTTTACTGCAATGACTCGGTATTTTGTAACTACAGGCAATACTACTTTTTGGTACTTAGAGCCTTATTTAATACACGTATTCAATTGACGCGAAAGGAATAACTTTACAGGCTGGATCTTTTTTGCATATGTGATGATATACTTGAAAGACAGTAATGGTGTGATGTGTTAATTTCGCAACCAAACAGTCCGGGTGCCAATATTTGTATTGAGCAAGAGAATGCTGACGATGCCAGTTTTAACCAGTTATGATCAGTCCCTTTGTGTATTTCCATAGTTCTGGATGTAATACATGAGTCAGTAGACAACTTTAGATGGCTTTTCACAAAAATGATACATTTTGTGTATTTTCATACCACCAGTACACATGAAAAATTATATAGGTTATATTTAAATAACTTTTCACCAGAATGAGTCGTTTTGTTGACTTTCATTATAAGAGATATTAAACATGTAAAAGTACACTAGTCACATTTAAATGTTTTTTTGATCAGAATGATTCGATTTGTGTATTTTTATATCACGAAATGTAATACATGAATATGTACATTAGTCACATTTAAAAGGCTTTTCATCAGAATGAATGATTATGTACTTTTTTATCTTACCAGATTGTATACTAGGGTATTCACATTGGTCATATTTAAATTGTTTTTCGCCAAAATGAGTAATTTTGTGTACTTTCATCATATAAGATCTACTACATGAGAAAATACATTGGTCACATTTAAATGGCTTGTCACCAGTATGTGTCACATTGTGTTTTTTCATATGACTTGATGTTTTTGATAAATAGTCACATTGGGTAAATTTAAATCGCGTTTCACCAGAAAGAGTCATTTTGTGTATTCTCATATTACCCGATTTTATACATGAGTAATTACACTGGACACATTGGAATGGCCATTCACCAGAATGAGTCATTTTGTGTATTTTCATCGTACCAGATTGTATACAAGAGTAATCACATTAGTCACATTTAAATGGCTTTTCTCCAGAATGAGTATTTTTGTGAATTTTCATATTACCAGATGTAGAACATGAGTGATTACATTGGTCGCATTGAAATGGCCTTTCACCAGAATGAGTCCTTTTGTGTCTTTTCATCGTACAAGATTGTAAACAACAGTAATTACAATGGTCACATGTAAATGGTTTTTCACCAGAATGTGTCATTTTGTGAATTTTCATATCATTAGATCGAATACAAGAGTAACCACATTGGTCACATTAAAATGGTTTTTCACCAGAATGAGACATTTTGTGTAATTTCATATTACTTGAATGTATACAAGAGTAATTACACTGGTCACATTGAAATTGCTTTTCACCAGAATGAGTCATTTTGTGTATTTTCATCGCACTAGCTTGTATACAAGAGTAATCACATTGGTTACATTTAAATGGCATTTTACCAGAATCATTCTTTAGATTTTTGAAATCAGAACTAATGGTTTTGTTATTTTTCGTTTTATCCGTTATTGATTTTTTATGACACGCTTTGAGAAGCTTCAATAGAAATAATGATGCAAAAAAATCAAAACATAAACTGCACACAAAATTTACGCTGTTCTTCAACTTTATCACGGCTACTAATAATTTGGGATCTGTTGTGACGTTAGTTTGTATAATATGCTTACGTTTAGCAGTGTGACTGACTTTATTAGTAATCGTTTCATGTACGCCCAATTAATGTGTTGATAGTCAATCTGTATTTCATCGCATGGCTCTTTTGCTTTTAGGATTATCTCTGACAATCCGAGACTAGAGAAATAGGGCATAGCAGTGGTTGCAGGAATCAACTAAAAGAAGGTGAAGTATCGCATTAACATAGGCAAGCGACATAGGTATATGAGTGAATAATATTCAAGAAATAAAACATCTTAAAGATATTATGTAGGAATCTTGACACGCAGGGACGATCGAATTTAGAGTAAGAAGATGTATGTTGGTAAGTTGAATCAGTATTAGTAGATTAATTAAAATGAATAGATTATTGTTTGGTACCTTGTTTACTGAGTTGCGTTCAGAAATTGAGCAACTAGGTTTAGGGTTATAATAATTGCGTTGCTCTACATCTTCTTGAACAATCTCATACTCTGAGTGAACCCGCTCAAAATCAGTCTCCAGTTTTACAGTGGTCAGGCAGTTTGAAAGTAACTATAAAAATATATTGATATAATACATAAAAAAAACATATCAGTATCTTCTTACGACGATATAATAATTATTAATGTAATATAACGTCATTATTTACAATATAAAAGAATACCTACTTATAATTGTAAATTAAAATAGGTACATATACATTGAGTATTAATAGGTAGGTATATAGTTACTTAACATATAAAAGAAGAAGAAGCATACATAATTACTATTATTAAAATAATATAAACGTTGTCTATTAAATACAACACGTCAGAATTTTATTTACCTACCTACCTAAATCTATAAATTATTATTCTGATAGCTCAAGCGATTCAATATTTGAAAATTAATAATTACGCCTAAATAACGAACGAAATTATTGTGTAGTCCGCAAAATGCACCGTGACGTCGGTTAGTAATTGAAGTAGTATCTAGGTACCTACTTTGATTTAAAAAACAAAAACCAATTGCCAATAGTACCTTGATTTGGAAGAACGCTGATGAGCAGGTATTCAAAGGCCAATAGTTAAAGTTTATCATCATTAGTATGTCACCTCGTAGCATAGCGGATAATGCGCGGATTGGGGCGTAAATCGTCTTCGATAATCGATGTCTTACTTTTACGTAATAAGTGACGTGATAGAGTAGGTAATTCATATGATAGCGCGGATTTAAATGTCAAGATAACCATTGAAATATATTTCGAAAATTCGTATATAAAAGTGATATACATATAAAAATATTGTGCTCGATTCAAATTTAAGTTAGTTCGGGGCTAAAAGACGAAGTGAAAGTGTTTTTATAAATTATTTTTTAAATAAGTAATTAGTGTATTCACATCAAGTGATCGCATATATTTAAAATAATAATAAAATATTGTATAAGTAGGTAAGCACCTGATTTATTGGCTCGCATTTTGAATATGAACAACTAGGTTGCGGATCACTGTCTTAATTCTTCTTTCAAATCAACTCTGGGAGAATCAATTTCAGTTTTAGTGTCAGCAAGGTTTTTTACAGGGCTCTGAAAAACAAGACAGTGGGTATTTTATAAGTGTTTACACCTATTTTAGTGTATTGTGACCTATTATATTGTTTGGCTACATATTATTAATACACGTTAGACAGCTGTATTCAGATTAAAGTCTTTAAGACACAGAGACACAGAATGTATAGACAGGTATTCAGTCAAATGATCGATACGAAGTGTCAAGACGACATATAATTTATTACATGTTTCAGTTCGTAAAGTCCAATATATCATGCAACTGTTTTATTTGCATTATTAAGAAACCACTTCAATCTAGAATAAACACAATCTTACAATGATTAATAAGTTTGGATCACCTAACCTCAATAGTGCTGTTGGTATCGGAAGCATTCTCTTGCTTTGTAAAAACAATGTTTGTAACCGGATTGTTTGGATGGATTATTGGCACATCAAACCATGCTGGACTTCCGTGTCAGATTCAAAATCATCTAGTTCACGTTTTACATCCATTTTACGAAGTTTAGTGAACGCAGAAATATCTCAGGCAGTCTTTTGTGATAATATCTAGAGATCCTAGATTGACACTCGTGCCAATAGACAATTGGCTAAACGATTTTGATCTCTTGGCTTTAAATAGACAAATTGCCATTGCCACTGCCATAATAATTAAGACCAATATTACCTATGACTGTCGATTGTCGACCATACATCCAATGTTTCATATTTTTTTTTACATTTTATGATAGAATTGATAGGATGCAAAATAATTATACCTATTTCGTTTAGTTTAAAATAATACATATAATGTGGCAATACTATTCGGTGTCTTTTGTCTATGGCGGGAGCAATCATCGTCTACTAACACGGCTGCCAGATACCGGTTTGTCAAGATTGCTTTCAGATTGACTCCATAATCTTTGAGAACAAACGCTTTCAAATCGTAAAATGGACGTAAAACGCGAAGGAGGTGACTTCGAACCTGATGCAAATGAGCAACGTCTGTTCGACGTGTCCTTGCATGGAAAAAATCCAGAGTTAAATACTTACATCACACACGAGTATGATGATTATCCCCGCCAAGCTGCCGAGGTTAGTTTTTCAAATGTTATTTATTACTTTCTCGGGATAAACATTCTCCAGAGAATCGTCAAATAATGGTGCCAACGATATAATAAAGTATAATATTATGTACCGAGACATGTACCTAGTCTTGTCGCGGATATCGAATTGGAAATGTTTCAATAACCGTGGAAAAAAAACTATTTAACACTTTAAAAGAAAACTATAAATGAGTCGCCAGTGACATTTAAACTGATTGATTTAGATAAGGAAAGTTGGTACGTTCGTTTTGAATTATTATTGAGTAGGTATTCTTATATTATCTTCTTCTTCTTCTTTCACCCTGTCACGTCCCAACATTGGGGCATAAAGCAAGCACAAGTTGGCGCCACTTCCCTCGGTCCATCGCCAACTCCTGTGCCTCCCGCCATGTCAGACCTGTAGCACGTAGGTCGCTTTTGTAGCATCGCTGCAGGGTGAGGGAGGGCCGGCCACGGCGACGGAACCCTTGAGGCTGTGCCACAAGGGTACGAAGTGCCGCACTCTTTGGCGGCATCCGGAATACATGTCCCAGCCACGTGAATCGTCTCTTCGTGATAACTTCAATCACCGAAGGCTGTTGTGTCTGCTCACGAACTCGGATATTTGTAACGCGGTCGTACCAATGTACCCCTAAGATTCTGCGGAGACATCGATTCTCAAAGCTCAAAAGCCGTGACTCTTGAAGCTTAGTAAGATGCCATGTCTCACAGCCATACAGGAGCACAGGTAGCACGCACGCGTTAAACAAACGACATTTGGTCCTCACAGAATACAGCCTTGACCTCCATGTGACTCCAAGTTGGTTGAACGCAGAGCCCGCCACACCCATGCGGATTCCAAGCTCACTAGAAATACCACCATCATCGGCAACCGTGGCACCCAAGTACTTGAATCTGGACACCAGCTCGACGGGCAGACCAGAAACCCGCAGAGGAGTGTCGGCGTCGATGCAAGCAGCACTGCACATGGATTTGGTCTTAGCTGCATTCAGATGAAGACCCACACGCATCGAGTTCGCGGCTAGCCTGTTCACGGTCACCTCCAACCTCTCGATCGTCGAGTCAAACACGACTGCGTCGTCTGCATACTCCAAGTCGCACAGTCTTTCTTCGCATAGATCGCTTGTGTCATCATGATGTAGGCGTATCCCACTGTCGGGGCAAACCGTCTTACGCATTATGAAATCCATCATGATGATAAAAAGAAAGGGCGCAAGTACACATCCTTGCTTGACTCCTGACGTGATTTCAAAGAGGTCAGAGGATGTTCCGGCTGCTCTCACGCGACACTCTGTATTGGTGTAGAGAGCACTTATCACGGCGACCAGTTTCCGTGGGACACCATATCCTAGCAGAATTTGCCACAGAGATTCACGATGAGGACTGTCAAATGCCTTTTCATAGTCCACGAAGCAGCAGGCGACAGGTATATTCATCTCTTGGTACTGTTGCAGAAGGCTTCGGAGAGTTGAAATATGCTCTGAGCAGGACTTCCCCGGGACAAATCCACTCTGCTGCGCACGCAAAACGTCCAGCATGGGACTTCTAATCCTGTACAGGAGAATCTGCGCCAACACCTTCCCGGGAACGCTAAGGAGAGTGATTCCTCTGTAATTATTACAGTCTTGTGGGTTACCCTTTTTGTGCAGAGTAACAACGGTACCATCCCTCCAGGCTTTGGGGCACTGCTCCCTTTCCCACACCTCGTGCAGAAGGTCACACAAGGACGGCAATACAGCGCTCAGTCCGCAGAGCAGAAATTCTGCATGGATGCCATCATCTCCAGGAGCTTTCCTGCGCTTCAGTCTTTTGACAGCCTCTTTAACTTCAGCAGTTGTCGGAGGATCTTCGCAGAATCCCGATGCAGTAGTGATTCCGAGGGCGGTGATCTCCGACGGAATATCGAAGGGATGCAATGGAGGTGGGCGATTCAGGACATCACTGAAATGTTGGCGCCATAGCTCCTGGACCTTTGCAGGTTTGGTGACTGTCACTCCGTCAGAGTTGCGTAATGCAGTGACCACCATTATACACCATTACTACCATTATGTTTTAATGAAGTTTGGCGTCAGATAACGATAGAAACCATGCCCACTCAAGTGTGTGGTCGAGCTTCACACGTATTGTCGGTCTTTTTAAAAATATTCTTGATTTTATAACATAATGTTTTGTTTTTCAGAATATTGTTTCAGACCCGACAATAATAACATTGAAGACAGATTCTCAGCTAATTGACATCAAAACTGAGCTTATTGCAGACATTTATGAAGAACCGCAACACGGTTGTTCTTATTCGGAACAAGTGAATCGTGTAAGTACCTACCTATTAATACTGATCGTGTGATAGGATGCAATGTGTTATTATTCAAATTTACAATAGGTATTTATGACAATATTCACAATAAAATAATTCAAAGAACATTCTCTTCTTTTTTTCCAGTCCGGAGCACACGAAATTCCTAAGATACAAGCCGTAATGTCGAACAATGCAATTACAATACACGAACATGACATTAAGCAGGAAATAATGAATGCTCCCGATAAAGAAATATGTTTAAAATTGACGAGAGCTTCCTTTTATCGCAATAATTTTGTATGCGACATTTGTTATGCATTTTTCTCTTCAAAAAAGATTCTGACTTATCACAAGTGTATGCATGACGTATCTAATAATGAAGTTGCTCTTCGACCACATGCCTTCCAACAGTTTGGTGAATGCTCGGATTCGTCAATGTTCAATAACGGTTCACTGGTACGTTCCATTGTCATTGTATTATTGCTATCTACTACCTATATTACAGTGGCGAAGGGTGGAGATAGGCTGTTAAGATCCGCCATAAACAGTGCCCATTAAACTTTTTCAGACATACATATTTGTTTTCATTGAAATAAGACTACATTTTACAGATAGTGTTAGTTAGTTTTTAAAATTTAATTAAACCCTGAGAAACCAAGCCATAATAGATAATAGTCAAAAAATACATGTCAATCTATAAAATATCTAACATTATACAATTATATCATACATAACTTTGAATATTTTATAAATAGAATAATATTTTTTATTTATTATAGTTTGGTTAGGCAGGGCTTAATGAATTAAAAAAATTAACCAACAATATGTGTAATATGTATTTTTAATCCAACGAAAACAAATAACTATGAATGAAAAAGTGTGCACAATTTTGTCGTATTGCACAAATTAGACCAAAACTATTATGGTTTCGTTTAGGAATGGTTTAATTGATTTTTAAAAACTAACTAACACCGTCTGTAAATTGTAGTCTTAGTTCAATAAAAACAAATACATATGACTAAAAAAGTTTAGTGTGCACTATTTATAACGAATCTTAACAGCCTACCTCCACCCTTCGCCACTGCTATATTAAGTATATCGTATTTTACCGCTGACGTGAGACGACTGTTTTTGTGTGCTCTCCTGTTATCTTTAAAATTGACTGAATTTAATTCATTTAAATTTGGAAATGTCTACTATAAACAAAGCAGTTCAGTGTAATGGTGAAGATCTCGTGTCTGCTGCACCTACTCGTGTGTTAGTGATTGTGGAATTATTACGAAAAAAGGTTGAAAAATTAAAAGAACGGTTAAATAAAACATGTACTTGTCATGCCCCCTGTGGCCCCGCGCGATGCGCCACCCGCCGCTTTACCGAGCAAGCCGAACGTACGGTAATGCGCCAATTAAGGAATCGAGTGTCAATGTCAAACAGAAATTAACAACAACTGCGACTCTATCTAGTACGACATCGTCCCGAATAACCAGGTCGCAGAAGGTTTTAGATAATATCAGCAAAAAGTCTAGGACCGAGATCTCGGAAACGCAGGAAAATACTACTGATCCTTAGCGTGACGTTATAGACATTTCGGCTGTCGGACGATCTACTGAAGTCGGAAAATGTTCTACAGTAGTGAAGAAGAAGCGACCAGTGGCTGTTCGTGGCATCTTAGACGGAGAAGTGACGGGGAGCGAGGTAGTTAAAAACAACCACTTATACCACTTTCACCCAGATACGTCTGCTGCGGCTATGTCTGATTAGGTATTTAAAAAAAAAACTTGAGAATTGTAAGGCCGAATTTACAATTGCAAGGCTAAAGTCAAAAGGGGACTACGCATCTTTTAAGATAGGGATCCATGTTAAACTGAGTACATTGATTCTTAAGCCTGATAATTGGCCACGTTACTCATTCATTAAAGAATGGGTGTCAAAAATTGAAACACTACGGCTGCCAACCAGCTGACTTAACATCAATGAAAATAATAATTGCCTAAGGTAATTATTGTTCTGAATTAGGCGGTACAATTCTTCTATAATACTGTATATATTGTGTTTGATGAATGTTTTCCAATGAGGTCGCCATGTCGTGGTGAAAGGCGATACCCGAGGTGGTGTTCTCGGGAGATTATTGGGGACATTCAGATCAAGCATTGCTATTTTAAAGCTTGGAAAGCTGAGCATAGTCAACGCGACTATGAAATGTTTAGCCTTTATCGCTTAAGAGTGAGGCAAGCTGTTCGAATGGCCTATCGAACATAATATATATGGAATCAGTAGAAGATTGTATTCGTGAAAATCCCAAATCCCAAATAAAATATATTAAATCATTAAGAAGGGATGGTGGGTATGCCGATTCGCTGAGTTGGAAAGGCGAAGAGGTGACCAAACATGGATTGGCAGAGGCATTTGCTGGTCACTTCAGGTCTGTCTACGTAAGTAGTATTCCTTATTTGGATGTTGCACCCACGTCGAGATAGTTATCATGCGGTGCCCAGTTCATTGATATTTTCCAGTTGATGAGAGTGTTGTGTTAAAATTTATTAAAAAACTAAAAAATAATCGCTCCTTGGGACCTAAGAACGTTCCTCCATTTTTTTAAAGGGGTGTGTTGATTTGTCAAAGGCCCACTTGCATATAAATATAATCTTACAATGGAGACAGGTATTTTTCCGGAAACATGGAATATGTCGAATGTTACTCCAATCCATGAGTGGTACAGAGTCATCAGTGGAGAATCACAGGCCGGTAGCTGTTCTCTCTGCACCAGCAAAAGTTCTTGAGATGATCATGCACAAGATGTTTCTCCAAAAATTGAGTCATTTAAAAAAAAAATGAACAGCATTGATTTAGAGCGGCCCGATCAACGGAAACTAACCTGATGGTATTTACCGATTATGTGTCATCGGCACTGGATAGAGGACACCAGGTTGACTGTTCTTACAATGACTTCTCAAAAGCATTTGACAAAGTCGATCATGATAACTTATTGGATTGTCGGATCGATTTTTGAAGGTATTCGGGAATAATTTTAGTAACTGTCAACGATACGTATAGTACGGCCTTTATTAGTCACAGATCTTTTACACATTTTCTGGTGTCCC
Source organism: Rhyacophila brunnea (assembly GCF_057557595.1). Lineage (NCBI taxonomy): Eukaryota > Metazoa > Arthropoda > Insecta > Trichoptera > Rhyacophilidae > Rhyacophila > Rhyacophila brunnea. Next base: position 5,244,399 of record NW_028232785.1, read on the forward strand.
TCAGGGCTCAAACTTAGGGCCGTTGCTGTTCACGATTTATATAAATGACATAGCATTTGGTAATAAAAATGCTATGTTTTTGTTGTTCGCTGATGACTTGAAACTCTTTGGAAGTTGTCATGGCTGATTGTCGTCAGCTCCAACTTGATATAGATAATATATTAGATTAAGGCAAGTGTAACAAACTAGAATTCAATATTGACAAATGCAATCTTTTGTCATTTACCAGAGCTTCAAAAGTGTTTTTTTTCCAATACCCAATGCATGCCAGAGTTCTGTCACAAATATCATCTGTAAGGGAATCTAGCAGTACGTTTGTGAGTAAACTGACATTTATTAGCCAAAAAGTTACCATTGGTAACAAGGCGCTTAAAATGTTGGGATTCGTCATGCATACTTCCCGGGTCTTTTCGGATGTTACGGTATTAAAACTTTTATTTAATTCTATAGCTTTAAGCAGACTTGAGAGTGGGTCTATTGTTTAGGCACCGCATTACTTGAAGTATGGCCTTATGGTTGAGAGGGTTGAAATTCTTAAGACTCCTTTACTGGAGGTTGTATGGATACTATCCGTGGCTTTATCCAACTGACTTTCTCTTAGACATGCTTACATACTGCAGTCTGCAATTTAGAAGAAATCTTTGATTAGCTACGTATTTTTTTCGACTTATACAAAGTATAAATGAGAACTCTGCTTTTCTGTGCAGTGTTGACCTGCGTGTCCCTGATAACTATCTTAGAAATAGAGACCATCCGTTGTTTATTCTCCAAAGGTACAAAACCAACCTGACACTTGGGAGGGCGATAACTATCTTCAACGAAATTGCTTTGGGTGTTGATATATTCCACCTACGTGAGGATGAGTATAGGTGGACGTTGTTTTATAAATTCTTAAAATAGGGTCTGCTTAACTCATTCGGTGTACTTCCTTGTACCTACCAAAATTATATTTTTTGTATGTACACATTTTTACTGTTTGAAAACTTACTATCTATCTCTTTTTTATGTAATACTGTTTTATATTTCTTTGTTTCTAAATGTCATGTTGTGAAGGTCTTAAACTTTTAATTTGCAATGTCCACAATATGTTAAAAAAAAAATTGAAAAAATTGAAATTGAAGATTCCAAAAGGAGAAAACCGGTCGCAAAAAACGACTGAAATAGTACAAATATTAAATTCATTAGAATAAGGATTAGTATAAGTGAGGTGTCACAATATTTTTTTGTCATAATTATATTCATTAAATCCTACACTGTTTTTTTCTTTTTAGTTTGACCCTGCTTCTACCATACCCGTGAACATTTCGAGCCTCAAATCGTCTCGGAGGATGACAAAGAAACAAGCAATTTACGATGATATCCAGATTGACGAGCATGATATTAAAAAAGAGCTCAAAATATACATTGAGAGGTACACGAATATAGAAGCTGTCACGGATAAAAAAAATAATATTCAAGCAAACACTTTTTCTCAACGACTAAGATTTGTGTGCGAAATATGTCTTGGTATATTTGCATCATTAGATTTATTGAATCTTCACAAAATGTTGCATGTCAAAACAGTATTGAAAAAAACACATTCTGACACCAAGTCATATAACTGTGAAAAATGTAATTACTCAAGTTTATCACCTATAAATATGAAGTATCACGAAATGACTCAATCTTGTGAAAAACCATTTAATTGTGACCAATGTAATTACTGTAGTAAAACATTTGAAAACATGAAAAATCACAAAATGACTCATTCTGGTGAAAAGCCATTTAAATGTGACCAGTGTGATTACTCTTGTATAACATCTGCTTCGATGAAAAATCACAATATGAAACATTTTGGTGATAAACCATTTAAATGTGACCAATGTAATTACTGTTGTATCTATTCTAGCTATATGAAAATACACAAAAGGATTCATTCTGGTGAAAAGCCATTTAAATGTGACCAATGTAATTACTGTTGTATCTATTCTAGCTATATGAAAATACACAAAAGGATTCATTCTGGTGAAAAGCCATTTAAATGTGACCAATGTAATTACTCTTGTAAAACGACGAGTGATCTTAAAAAACACAAAATTACTCATTCTGGTGAAAAACCATTTCAATGTGACCAATGTGATTACTCTTGTTTAAAATCTGCTAATATGAAATTACACAAAATGACTCATTCTAGTGAAAAACCACTTAAATGTGACCAATGAAATTACTCTTGTCGACAATCTGGTTATATGAAAACTCACAGAATGATTCATTCTGTTGAAAAACCATTTATATGTGAGAAATGTGATTACTCATGTATAAGAGAGATATGAAAAGACACAAAATGACTCATTCTGGCTAAAAACCATTTAAATGTGACCTATGTGATTACGCTTGTATAACATCTTGTGATATGAATAGACACAAAATGACTCATTCTGGTGAAAAGTCATTTAAATGTGATCAATTTGATTACTCGTGTAAACGATTTAATAATATGAAATTTCACAGTATGACTTATTCTACTGAAGGGTCATTTACTCGTGACCAATGCAATTAATTTTGCACACGATCTGGCAATTAGTACACAAATTAACTCATTCCAGTGCAGTCATTTAAATATATACAATGTGATTACTAGAGACCGGATTATATGTATTTGCATATGCAATTCCGTATTTAGCCCATCCTCACCGGTTGTTGCATATTTTATCTACAATCTAGATGCATATTTTTGCTATAAGAAATCGCGAAAGAGTCCAAGGCAGCATTTTACGATTCTAGTATAAAAAATAAATAGCTTTGATTAGCACTCATTTTTTCCATTATACCTGCGAGTATTAAAAAGCTTGGAACTCAAGGTTTGACGTTGACTAAATCTATTCAGTTAATGAATAAAATCCGCCAAATGAACTCCGCATTTCCAGTGGTATTCCCCTGTAAACTTTTTGTCCTTTGTGTCAAATTGATAGTTTTATTAATGAGACGGGTGAATTGTCGCCAGAGTGCTAACTTATCATCCAAATTAAAATACTGCCCGGTTTACCTCAGTTGATGTGGAACGGTCCTTTCCACTTAAAAAATATTTTAAGTGATCGAAGACACAATCTCACTACCGAACATTAGGAACAGTACCTGATTGTTAACGTTTACAGAGTAACAAAATGTTAAATAATTGTTAATTAATATTAAATGATTATCGTCGATACTTATTATTTGTATGCTGATTTTGAAATAAAGAAAACTCAAAATTACTATTTTTTTATTATTTAATGTTACATATTTTGAAATTTTTCATGCCTATTTCAAGCTTTTTATGTTGCATATAATCCGGTCTCAGTGATTACTTATGTTTTATATCTGAAATAAGAAAATCTACTTCTGTACCTGAAGAGCTGAATGTGCGGAAGTCACATTTTTGTCATTTATCAGTTAAGTACGCAGATTTTAATGTGTATGCATGTTCTTTTATTGTTGAAAATTTGGAAGTCCAATGTCACATGGTTTTCAAAATATTTACTTCTAAAACGACGGTAGTCCAATTATTATACTATAGAACTGAAAGAGTGAATGTCCAATTTAAGTAATTTTTGCTTTAATCTATAGTCCACAACACAGCGTTTTAGTCCGAACGCGAGTGATTATTTTAACTAGATAATATGAACTATCTTAAAACTGCTATGCTGCAAAATATTGAAGATTTGACTTCCAGACTTTCAGCTCTATGGTACAGATTTAAATTTGACCTACGTAATTGACCCTGTATAATATCTGATTCCACGAATAATCAGAAAAAGACAAATTCTCGTAGAAAGACATTTATTTGTGATCATTGTGAATATTCGTCTATTACATCAGGTGCAATGAAATTAAAACGATTAAATTAAAAAAAATATATTAAATTACACAAAATGCCTCACTACTGAAAAGAGATTTAAATATGATATAAGAAGCTTCTTCTGTATAACGACCGGTCACATGAAATCACGAAACTACACATTCGTGTGCAAAGTTTAAATGTAACGAATATATTTACACATGTATATTAAGTGAAAGCACACAATTTAACTCATATTGGCTCATATAAGATATAATGATAATTTCAATAGGTTTTATAAAAAAGCATGGACGTCTTATAGTATCTTTAATAAGTCCATCATTTTACCATATATCGGGCGAATGGGTCAATTTAATTTGTGTACGCATGGCATCAAGAATATAACATGAAAATTGAAATGATATGGCATTGTTGAAATTACCATATTATCAGAATCGTGGTTTTTTGATTGCTTGAAAATTACACGAAATATGAGAATAAAACAATTATATTTATAATATACGTGCAATATCCGTAAGAATATTATTTTTAGCTTGAAATAATGATCTATTTGCATATTTCTCCATATATTTATTGTCAAAAAATGTATTATAATTTTTATTTAAATAATGATATACCAAATGTAATACGATAAGACTGTTTATAAGACTTATATGTTTCCCAATTTTAATAAAACATGAGAAAAAATTGTTTTTGTTTATTATTAGATACAACTTTTTTTACTTACATGTTTAAATTCAAATTTACGAACATAAATAATGTTAATATTTTACAAAATGATTAAGTACTGTCCAACAAGGACTTTTTGGTTGCGTCTTAAAACTGTAAACTTACAAGCTCCTCCCAATTTAGTCTATGACAGCGCCTTCCGTCTTATTCCTAAATCTTCTTGTTGGATAGTAAGTAGGTATATTATTATAAGTAGATTTTTTTCTATTTGTCAAAAAGAATTCTTCCGGGTAAACACTAATTCAAATATTTAATTTCTTAAATCGGGCAAATATGAGTTATTCAATTGAAACGCTTCACGTATGGTAGACAGGATTGTGAACTTATTGTCCCAGTTTGTTTCTGTTCGCCCTTATATTTGGCAGTACTTGTCCAGTTTCCAGGTTTAAGCTTACTCGGGACTCAAAACTCCAGAGCTTAGAAAAAGCAACCGAGTTTGATCATACAGAATTATTCGCATCCCTTGTGTTTACCATTTGACAATATTTATTTACCATATTTTTTAGATAAATGTTTTTTTTTATTTAATCGTCTGGCAATTATTATTATGTCGATTGTTTACTTAAACAAAAAATATGAAGATAAAGGTTCCTTGAAGGAAAGTTATAATATTATAAGACCTCGAACGATTGAATTAACAATTATCATACACTATTTTTAATATAACAAAAAATAGTAAACAATTAATATTCATAACTTTGATTAGTCTTTCCTGCAGTAAACCCATCTCGATCAAAAGATAAATATTTTTTCAATTACCTGCCATTAATAATAATTCTTATTCCTAACAAAAACAACCAAAACTAATTTTGGTTAGTTCCCTGAGTTGAGTGCCCTTTTAAAAAGACGAGAAAAATGTAATTCTTCTTCCATCCGATGAAATGGGTTTCGGCAACTAAACGATTGCGACTACAGTTTACTTCTGACTACCCGAATAATTATACAGTAAGAAAATACCCACTGTACCTACAATGTTTTGAAAAAATCTTCAAAGACAGCGTTTTATAAGCAATAAGGGTGTCAAAGAAACGGTTAGGGTCTGTATTTCTAAATAATATTATTATTATATTTATAAAAAAACGAAAGTGATTTTGAAAACGACATAAACCTAGGTAGGTACTTACCTATGAACTTATATCTTTCACTTTCCTGGTGAGTGCTCTATCCATGACCTCCACAGGGGGTAGACTGGGGGGTAAAACCTGGGAACCAGGTTCACGGAGTAGGAGCGGGCATGGCGGGCGACCAGATAAATGAATAAATACATTACACATTTAGCTAAAAATACACCACAGGATATTCAGTCAAATATTAACATGGTCCGTGAACACCATTAATCATAAATTAGTATCTAGTAGAGTGTCACATTTATTATTATTGGTATGCAAAATATAAGAAACGAAATTTTACAATTTAATATTGATATAGGTTTTATGATCACAAAGAGTCAATGATGCTTGGTTATATTTTTATATCCGTTATCGGAGGTAGTGATGAATTAGGTAATTTTATCCATGTCCATCGTTGCGCTAGATAGAGTGCCGAGCACTAATCCAATCTCTGAGGTTCTTGAGCCAAGACGTTGTTCTTCTACCAGGGCCTCGTGTATCGGAGATCTTCCGTTTAATGATAAAATGCAGATGTTATCTCTCAGGATGCTTCAGGAACATTCCTGTTTTTATTACTTTGGTTATGTATTTCTTTGTACTTTTTAATCATCGACATCATCTCGACATTATTTGTAACCTTGTCTTTACTGCATGCGTCTGTACAACCCACTTTCAAAAGCTTCCAGTAAATATTAGTGGTCAATTTTTTTATTGTGGAAATATATTATATTAATATATATATTAACACATTCACTGCATACCTTTTAATGTATTTTTTTTAATTACATTTAAATAACATGCTAATGGCCGTTTAGCGGAGACACGGCAGCCGTGTCGTCGGCATCCAATATTTGTACCTAATCAATGTTTTATGTTTTAATTCTTAAAATATGGTCTGTCTGCTAATTCGCTATACTTCCTTGTATCTAATTTATATTTACACTGTTTAATAACTTAATACTGATCTATTTCTTTTTTTATATAATACTGTTGTTAATATTTCTAAGCTTCTAAACGGCATGCTGTGAGCATCTTTAATTAACAATTTGTAATGTTCATTAAATGTAAAAAAAAATGATTAAGCTTGCAGTTTTATATTAATGCCTGAAGTCTGCAATTCATCGTATGGCTCTTGTACTTCCGATACATTCCGTGACAATTTGAGATTAGCAATGTTAGTTAATGCAGAGGTTGTAGGACGACACTCAGTAAAAGTTACTGTATGCTTGATAAGGTAAATTTTATAGGAAAAGGGTTTGATTTAACAAGTTATATTGGTATTTTATTCGTTTATGCTGTTAACTACCAATTATTGCATTTACATATATTAATAAAACAAAACACAATAATAAGTAGGTATATTTATTTAAAATAACTATGAATTAATAAATTTGTTATAAATTTTTGATAAATGATATTTCAAGACCACTGGGCGTGCTTTAAATTCGTAAAGAGGTACGCGTAGTGCCTAAAGCTGGGAGAAATGCCACACCTGTTACCAACCTTGAACCTCTATTCTCGAATTCATCTTCATCAGAGATCCGTTCACAAACTAAGCAATTATCTAGTAAGGGTTACTCATTAAGGTTTAGACACCAACCCACTCAGACCCATGTGTTTCACACATTACTTACACGTTGTATAGTTAAGTTTTCTTGGAAAAGTTTAGAGAGTATTATATGTTACCGTTAGCAACTACTACGAGGCCCGTGGGACGCATGCGGCTCAAAATAACAAGTACTTCATCACCAATATGTAACTATTAAATTTATAATAATAAAGTGTGTCTCGTCTAGTATAATGTATCATAATTTGACAACACTTTTACCCGCCCAGCCCGTGAGAAATTAGAAAATAAATAAATTTCCTCTTTTTCCAAATAGGTTGTGCACCACTGAATTATACTAGTATACTCCTGATAGAAAGTAGTAGCAGACACTATTGTTATATAATTTTATCGATTGACAACTGGGTTGTATACGATTTTTCCAATCCGCCCTAACGAGTGGGGTAGATTGTAAATGTTTTTAATGAAATTACAAAGAAACGAATGCTTAATAAATATAGTAGATTGACAATTTAAGATTCTTGACCAGTATGGGTCAATCTATGTGCTTTTATTGTGTTAGATTTAATACAAGAGAAATTGGTTCTTCAGATTTAAATCGTTTATTACCAGAGTGTGTTATTTTCCATACGAAAAGCTAGTGCACATGAAAATTTACGTCACATGTAAATGGCTTTTCCTCAGAATGTGTCATTTTGTGTGATTTCATGTGGGAAGCCTGAATGCAAGAGTAATTACATATAACACATTTGAAAGGCTTTTCACCGGAATGTTTGATTTTGTGTGCCTTTAAATTGCCGGTTGTTATACAGGAGTAATCACATTGATCACACTTGTATGGTTTTTCACCAGAATGAATCATTTTGTGTGATTTCATGTGAGAAAATTGTATGCATGAATAATTACATTCTGAACATTTAAATGGCTTTTCACCAGAATGGATCATTTTGTGTAATTTCATATTATGAGGTCTAGTACACGAGTAATCACATTGATCGCATTTAAATGGTTTTTCATCAGAATGCATCATTTTGTGCATTTTCAACGAACCAGATCTTTTAAATGACTGATCACACTGATCACATTTAAATGGCTTTTCACAAGTATGATCCATTTTGTGTAGTCTCATGTAATCAGATCGAAAGCAGAAATAATCACATTCATCACATTTGTATGCTTGCCCATTCACATGTTTTCTTTTCCCCAATGTTTTATGAACCGCTTTGTGAAGCTTTAATAAATATAACGATTCAAAATAATCAAAACAAATACTACACACAAAATTTTCATTGTGAAATATTTTTTTTTCTAACTTTAGAATAGGAACCAATAAATCAGTATATGTGACGCAAGATTGTATAGGATTACGGTTTTCAGTAAAACAAATGGGATCTGTAATAGTCATGGTTTCATAAACCTCTAATTCCTTTTTTATGTTTTCCGTATGTAATTCAACGTATGGCTCTTGTACTTCTGATACACTCCTTGATGTTTGGAGACCAGGAATTTTATTCAATGTGGAGGTTGCAGGAGTACACTAAAATAACATTAAATATTCAGTTAAAGTGATGATAAAAAAGTGAATATTATAAAAAAAAATAGTTGGGTTGGCAAAACTGCGCTCACTGACAGACGGCAGCGAGCGACGGCGGAGAACCAGTCAAAAGATCCTTAAATTCTGTTGAATCATATAAATTTGACAATTCTATGTATTAATAAATACATCTTAACTCAATTTTTTTCTATTTTGGCAGATTTAATTGATATGAAAGTGATTTGACTAGCTAAACGATCAAAAAAACTTACGCTTGATAGAAATACTGAATAAATATAGAATACTGAAATGTCATTTTGACATTTCATATTGATTTCCATAGTAACGCACGTCTATACCTATTAATATTTTTGTTGCTAGGACCCCCTTAGCAACCATTAATAGTGATTTATTTTGTTACGGATTTTTTCCGAAATAACTTTCCATACAAAACATATTTCACTGAAAATGAATTCACTTCTGCTTAAAGATGGCTAAAAGTAGGTATTAAAAGAATGCATTGTCCTCGTGTTATAGACGGGAAGTTAGTTAAAAATCGATTGCAAGGTTTATATTAGACAAACAAGAATACGAGCTAATAAAAACGTGGTAAGTGGTTATTTTTACAAGCTAAAATATCTGTATCTTGCAGTGACGAAGGGTGTAGGTAGGCTGATAAGATCGACCATAAGAAGTGCAGACTAAACTTTTAGTTTTATCTGTAAATTGTAGTCTTATTTCAATAAAAACAAATACGAATGACCGACAAAGTTTATCGTGCACTATTTATGTCGGATCTAAACAGCCTACCTCTACCCTTCGCCACTAGTATCTTGATGTGATGCATTTGTATTAATGAAACGAAATACAGTATAACAATGTAAACCCGCCATTCGTAATTGCCAATAGATAATGAAATATCACCAAATAGCTCGAGGGTGAGTTTTAGTATAAGTAACATAGGGTTTATTAATTAACCTAATTCATTATTGCGTGCCTCCAATGTACTTTTATTATTTACTCATATTAACCCTGTATTTTTATTTCATTATTGTTAACATTTGAATGCTGTATTTCGAAAACGTTAAAAGTCAGTGTTGTGTTTTCGTCAAAATAGTGAAAACAATCCTACATAAAAATAAATATAGAAAAGTTTATATATACTAAAAATATGTTATTAAATAGTAAGTGTTAACTCTGTAGTATTCAAAAAAACTACAAAAATTCCTTAGATCAGTGTATTTAGGTAATATGAAGATTTTTGCAACTTATGTCACTCCTTTTTAAAATGTGACATGTAACGTTTTCGAAATAGGCGGTGGCAAGACCTGTAAGATCATCAATTAGTATCAAAAACGGCCAAACTAGTATAGAACTAGAATATAGTCAGTATCAAAAGCGGCCGAGAGCATATTTAGATGTCAAATTGAGCGTTGTTAATAAAGTTACAGTTAAATTAACTATTTAAAAGTAATAAAAAACAAGTTCAATCTCTCAACCTGTATAAAGAAATTCGGCAGCAAGATCAAAAAAAAAATCCCCTCTCATTCTGGAGTCATCAACCTCTTAAATTTAAAACATATTTTAGCTACCACACTCCTATCTATCAACAACAACTCTATTGTTTGCATTAGTAATAAACCAATTATTCATGCGATACCTATTCTGATAAAAATACGCGAAGAATATGAATAAGAATAATAGTTATTGTAGACAAAGCTAACGTTGCACCTTGCAGCTCTACTAGACAATTTCGTGTCAAATACCCAACGTATGTTTGAAAAACTAACCTTACAAGTAGAGCAAGCATCGTTGGCATCCTCTTGTTTTATAAAAATATTGGCGTTCTGGTTGTTTGTATCTAATATTGGGACATCAAACCATTGCTGCTCTTCTGTATCAGCTTCGAATGCATTCGGTTCACGTTTGACATCCATTTTACGTATTAAAGCAAAAAAATTTGCAAGTCTCGTCGCAGTTTGATTGACAGCCGTGACACCAGAGACTAGAATCTACATCATAGACAAAAAAATTTGCTTGCACCGTATAGTCATAGTGCTCACAGTCCTACAAATTTATCTGAAAAATGAGATGAAATACGACTCGTAACTGGCAAAATCTGACTTTCGAATGACGTTTTTCAAAATGGCTTCCTATGGTAGTTTGTAGTTCAATTTCTGGCTATTCTCCAGATAAGTTTGTCGGTCTGTACCTGCGTTGCAAGATAATGGATAAATAATTAATACACTCTGTGACAATCGGGCACATATTTATGTCAAGAGCGTTTTAGTGTCTATGATCATATTTAAGCCATTCCGTTTACACATAAGCGAATATCTGTCAAAAAACGCCATCATAAATTAATAATGCCATTAAATCGAACATAATTAAGAATATTTTATGGATAGAATAATATTTTTATGGTTTGGTTGTGTACGTATAATTTTAGCCCCGTACTATGTACAATTTTAAAGTAAGAAAGTATTATAATAAAATCTTGATATTTTGGAAAAAATGCTAAAATGCCATCCGACGGTCCTGAGTTTGCCCAAAATTATATAAAAATACCCGTAGAGAGCTAAAAAAATGCTCTCAACTGCTCTCAATCCTGAATCGTTTGCCTGGGAGACCTAGAAAAGGTCTCCGTCTACAAATTCGGGAATACTATAATTTTTATGTCTTCGTACAATTCGATGACAAAAGTATGGCAACACTGTTCACAGATTTGCTTCACGTGTCAGTGTGACGATTCGCATTGCGCAAAATGGACATAAAACGCGAACCTGTTGACGAACCTGACGCAGATGAGCAACATTCGTTCGATATGTCTTTACATGGTAATAACCCAGAGTCAAATACTTGCATCGAACAAAACTACATTGACGATCCCGGCCACGTTGATGAGGTTAGTTTTCAAATGTTATTTATTATAAAAACATGCTAGTTAAATTTGTGTTTTTTCTTTTTCAATCGATAATATTTTGTATAAGAAATTATATTAAGTATAACATTCTAAGAGAGTTGATTCTCAGGGAGAATCAACAATTAATGACATCAGCGATAATATCGCTAATATTAATAATAATACCCATATTATGGGTAATGCGTCAATAACATTGAGCTACTTTACAAGCTGTTTGTTGCCGAATTTAAAAGCGGGCGATTTAGCTACTGCGATTTTGATGATAACACAAAGCTTTCCATTTGCTGAGAAGCCACAACACAAGTCAGCGACTATTTTGACAGAACGTAGTTGCAGATCATAAGTGTTAATAACATTGAGCTACTTAACGAGCTGCTTGTAGGCGAATTTACAATATGCCTGTAAAGTCACCCAATGTCATCATCGAACAAGATAACAAGCAGATTGTAAACAATCCACCGAGAAAAGTTGAAAGCCGGTCAACTTTACACGCTACACGCCGGCGTGTGGCCTACTGCATCTGCGCAGTAGAGCGTAGTAGCGACCTTCCGGTACAAAAACGAACTACGTTCTGTCAAAATAGTCGCTAGCTTGTTGGCTTCTCAGCAAAATCTCTTTGCTTCTCAGCGAATGGAAAGTTTTGTGTGTCATCATCACACTCACAGTAGGTAGCAAAATCGCCCGCTTTTAAATTCTCCAACAAACAGCTTGTAAAGTAGCTCAATGTCATTGACGCATAAATAAAAGGAAGCAAGTGTGTTTTGGACAGAAATAATATAATATGGTCACTTCGGGATTCGAATTGGGACCTTTTTAACAGGCGTGGAAGAAGACTTTCGATTATAATTCTTGTAAATGAGTCGCCAGTAATTGTACAACCGATTGATTTACCGTCAAACCCCCTAAATTCACCCGGTTTTTTTAACAGAAAGTCGTTTTGCCACCAATATGAAGTCTTTTAGACCTTATGTAATGCACAATGATAGTGTTTATTATTATTTATATTGAAGTATTACCCTTTTCATACTAAATAATACAATAAATCACTATTTTTTATATAGACTAAGTTACGGCACGATTCCCTAACTTCGCCTAAGGTGTTTTAGTAGGTCCACTACAAAATTATTGTCTATGGATGCTCACGAAATCTATTAAAACATGGCGTTTAGCAAATTTAGGTCTTATGCTAGAGACAATTTGACATACTTCAAAGAAATATCTACGTTGGTGAAGATAGGAATCTCTTCATTGACTGTTTCATACAACCTACCAATTTACGCTAGAGCTGACATAACCCAAAGCATTATAGTATCAATTTTATGTATTGATTTACATAGTACATTTATAATAAAGGAAATATGAGAAAAATTGTAAACTGGAGATTCAAAGTGATGAATAGTTTTTAGTCTAAAAACCATAAAAATAAAAAAAACATATAAGGTGAGTCGGGGTAAGTGTGACTACTAAGATATCTCAGTATCTACTACAAATTGGATGATGCCATCTATGAAAGGTGATAGCAAAATCACCGATTTATAAAAATAATCAGAAATGGTGTCGATACCATGTTTTTTGAGGTGACTACATGGAATTTTCTCCAGACGACATTTTGAAGTCGACGAGTGAGATGGTAGCTGTTACTAAAATATTTTTTTAAACATGGAAATCTGCACATTGTGGTTGTAAAAATTGGTGAGTTTATGTGTTTTGATACGCTGCTTCACGTGGTGTTATCGTTTTACTGAATTATAAGCATTTGAAACTTTTAATCAAGTAGACACACTTCCCCCATGAAAGTAAACGCGTGGGGAAAGTGTGCCTTTGTATTGTGTCACACTTCCCCCATATATTTTGTATGAATTTGCAAAGTCAATATTTTAACTAGTGATGGGACATGACGCATTATTTATATCGATCGAAGTATCGAAGATCGAACATGTTCGTAATTGAAATAGAATGTTTATATGTAAGAATTTGTATACCCGTATAACCTAGATAATTCGAAATCCAAGGGACTCTGAAAATTTGATTTCGAATTCGCGAAAATCGCCATAAATCGGATTTTCCGAATAAGAAAAAAAAAATCGTCAATTTGTATGGGGACTTTTCGACTCAAAAATGTTCTTCTAAGCCTATAATTCTGGATTGCAAAGTTGTTCAATTACCAAATAAAGGAGTTTCCTGCAGAAAATATAGAAAAAACTTTGTTTGAAACACTTTTGCTGAATTCTATCAGTAGTAAGGCGCATATAAAGAATAAGAGAAAAATGGTTGCCCCAGGAGCAGAAGTGATTACATATTATGATGTTATAGAGCGAATGAAAAATAATGTGCGAATAGAAAAGAAAATAAAGCCATTGCAAGACAAAAGTAACATGCAGAAGAAGGTATTGAAACCGATAAAAGTACACCAAAACAAAAAAAAACACGAACCCATGTCATCAGAAGAAGATTTGTCATGGATATCAAGTGACGAAAGCGAAGATAATATGCAAGACTATATTAATAATTTGCTCGGCGATGAGGAAAACGATCCTTCAATTAATTGTCTGATCAGTTTGATGATACTGCAGTTGCATCTAATTCAGATACTCGTATGTTAGAGATTGGAAAGTGGATTGTAGTTCAATTTGCTACAAAAAAAACTGTGAAACATTTTGTCGGAGTTATAATAAAACTTGAGCAAGATGACAGAATTCTGACAAAGTTTGCTCGAAAACTTAAGACTATTAAAAAAGAAAACGAAATTATGTTTTCATTTTCAAGAGTAGAAGACATTTACGAAGTGAAAGAAGAGGATGTCATCTGCATATCGCCTCAACCATCAACTGAACGAAGAAGCGAAATAATTTTCAAAACAAAAATCTCTGGTTACAATATTCAGTAGGTACCTAGTCATGCAATTTCAAATATTGCAATTCGAAATAATTAAGTTAGAATAAATAGTTTTGTAAGTAAGCACTTAACTTGAATTATTGTAAGTACAGTAAAAACGAAAGAATGATTTGAGAATGAGACCCAAAACGTTGCTAGAGTTTTAATATTTTTGTGTATTAATTATTATTTTTTCTTTTATTATCTTACTGTCTATTTGTATCCACATTTTATTTTTGCTGATTGTTATTTAAATTTGTAATAATACGAAAATAATCATGTTAGGTGTATTAAATTTCATCAACTGTTTGTTAATGCTCACTGTTTCGAGCTAAAAAATAATATTTTACCCTGTTAATTCTTGGTGAAGCTATTATTACATTTAAAATTTTAAAAAAATGTGTAACCTATTTGTAAATAATCAGAACTGGTTTCGTTAATTGAGCATTTTCAACGAAAATGTATTAAATATCTTCCAGTTTTTTTATAATAAACACCTACTGATCTATTTTATTATTTGTAATATTTTTCATTATACTTACATATTATGTATATGTATACGGTAATAAAATATATGTCGCAAACATAATTATATTGTTAAATTTAGTAAATACTTCGACTTACATTTATTTTTTCTCCAAGAAAAATAACCACAGAACGCCTTTTGCTATTTCCTCGTGCGTCATTGCTACAATGCAAATTTCATAACACTCTTAAATCATACATGTTAATTTCAAAAGCCCTTAAAATGGTAGGTTAGTTTCAAAGTCCCCTAAAATAAAAATCATTTGATTCTTAATTTATTCTCTTAGTAAAATAATATGTAAAAAGTGAGTAAAATATATTAAATAGGTATAATACTCTTTATAATGTATAAATCAAATAATAAATACCTACATAGTGTTTACGTATTCAATAGATATGCCCTTTTCTCATTTTTATCAAAACTATCTAAAATCGTTTCATGTCGTGTCATGTAAGTAATGACTATTTTTAGGGTTACTCTGCATTCCTGTATTGTATACTTTGTATTTGTGCTCTTTCGAGACAAATAAAATTATGAGTCAATCTTCAAAAGCCTTTGATTCATTTACCTACCACTCCTGTTGCTGAGATAACCACATTAAATAATTAAGTACCTACCTAATAAAAAACGTAATTTTTGTTTCGGGACATCACTAGCTCTACATACATTAGTATGACACACTTACCCCAAAAAAATGATATAGATCATTTTTGTTGAAAATCTATACAAAATCTTTAATTTAGGAATCAATATCCATTAAATGATATATTACCCTTCTATGCATGTAATACGTTATGGTTTTGAAGAACTTTTGGAACAATGGTGAATTTAGTTACACTTACCCCAATATCGGGGTAAGTGTGACAAACTGACTAGTGATCAAAAAATATTAAAATGTCGTATTATAGTAAGATATACAGTGGGTTCCTTCTGTACATATTAATTGTAATGATATTGTAGATCCTATGGTAAAGTTTTCAACTGTTTAAAACATACCTATTCATCATGAACCAGGTTGAAATTCATCTCATCAAATTATATGTCACACTTACCCCGACTCACCTTATTTCAAGAAAATTATTTTTTTGTGACAACCCTAAAGCCAGGGGAAGTGTAGGAACAAGTAGTTCACAAAACATAGCCTGACATTGCATACTCAAATACCTAATTGATATTTTATTATAACTATCGGAAATCGCACGTTACATTTGGCAAGCAGACTATATCACTATATTATATTAAAAATATGAAGAACCTACGTAAACAAGATTTGTATAAATCAGCAAAAGTTCAGAGGTATTCTGAAAAAATCTCTTCACACCGGACTCGAAAACACGGCAAAAATAATGGCGGTTTGAAAATTGTGTGGTGACAGGACGAATATTATCTTCTCGAGTCTCTATTCCTCGTCACCTCTCGCACCTGTGGCAGTTCTTTGTGCCTAGCCACCGCCATCTTTAGATTAATAAAGCCTGAATATAACTTTTTGCACAAGCAACGAGTGGTCCACTTTTCAGCTGTCAAAATCAGATCCCAGATTGCTTGACATATTGATTCGCCCTTTCTCGTTTCAAATTGAATTATAAAAAATTCTCAAATCAAATATATTAACTATCAGTGCTAATTTAAAATAATATACTTACATTCCTGTTATTCATCAGCTGTCAAAGTCCTTCACACAAAAACCGGTGGTAATATCGATTTCCAAAAAATATATAGCATAGATCTATGCATTACCTACATTTTGTAGAAGGTGTATTAACGCAAGTGTATTATTTATCATTTAACTCATCTATCCAAATCAAACCATTACCTGTGTCAAGACAGATGGAAATATCGATTTGTAATAGCATAATACTTCAAATTATTAATAATACAGAACCACTAAATCAGGTGAACTCCAAGGTCTCCAAGATAAGTTAAAACAATCTGAAACTAAGAATACTCCGACAAGTGAACACGACAGACGCGCCAGTATGGCAATATATAAATAGACAACGACAGGTCATCCATAGACAACGGAAGGGGCGGAAAGGTAGGATCATTGGTGAATGTATCGGCTTTCTCTTCAGTCGGCAATGGCCTAGCTGCAGAAGCGCTAGGTATATTAATAACGTTGACAGTGTTAGAAAATTTCACACTAATTACAATGCCAATAGAACTGACATTGTGTACTAGTAATTATGAGATAATATCAGAAAAAACGTATCTATTGTGATGTCATTTTATTATTTGCTTCTCAGACACTCTTCTTTGGCTGTTATCCAAAGTCTAATTCGAAGAATGGTACCTACGCAGTAACTATATTATGTTTGCAGTAAATTTCGTGCAATTGTTCCTCAAACGGTTAGACATCAATTCTTAGTAAGGATGCTGTACTTCGTGACCACGTCGGTCCAGGCGGAATTTGTTGTTAATTTATTATGCCCATTCAAAAATTAAGGACGTCATCTCGCTTCTCGATTCAAAAATGCATAGTACGGTGAATATATCTTGTCAGTTAGCCTTTTACCTATTGTATCTCAAAAAAATCGCAGTTTACGTCATGGTTGTTGATTTTTAGTGCAAATTTCGACTACAGCACCATTGTGGTGACACTATTTTCTGAAGAGAGATGAAGGATTATTTTAAAAATGTTTTATGAGAAAATTTCATTAAAATAGTGCAGATAATGCAATGTAACATGCTTATTTACACGCATAAGGTTAGCGCACAACTAAAAAAAACGAAATATCCCATTGATTAACCAACTGTCCCGATTGCGCTACGATACTACTGATTAGACTACGAAATCAAATACTAATTTGAAGGAAGTAGATTTAGACGCAGATAATGTTGAAGAAACAATAAGCCAAACCGTTCATGAATTATTGAAAATGCAAACCAGTAAATCATTATGTCCGCCACAATACTCCATGAAACTTCAACAATGCATGTACTTACTGTCGTAGTCTTTAACGTACGCAGCGTTTACTATGAAGCTAATTAGTGAGATTTTTTGAAATGTTTGATAAAATATTATCTATCATCTTGTAATCACTAATTAAAACTTTATCAAGAAACCTAAGGCTAAGGCCAAATAGGCAAGTGCCTTGCTTGGTGGCTACGTGCTAGGTGGCATATCCTAGTGAACGAACGTACATTATTCTATCGCAATGGCCACACAGCACGCTTCGCGCCTCGTTACCTGAGTCTCCCGGCGAACCAACGTGTTGTGTTTTTTCCATTGTCTATGGATTTGTCAAGATGGCGGATGTTTCTTCAGTAAACGTCAAACAACGTATATTTTGAGGTTATGAATGGGCCGTAGTATGCCCATAGATGACAAAATATTGCGAGGCAGAGGTGCAAAAGGATTTACCCACCTTAATGTTACAACCAGTTGTTCCTCATGTGTTATTGAACATCTGAAATGCGTATCTACATTTCGTAACGTCTGTTTTAATTTGTTCAACAATAGATCAAATGTTTATTGGTTGATCCTCAAATAACCAAGAAACTTTTCATCGTTCATCACAGTTGAAACTCTCCTAGAGTAGGTACTTCGAGATGCATTGACATTAGGCACCCAACAACTTCGAATTTGCGAGTTTCGAAATTTTAAACTTAAATTCTCTGTGAGAAGTAGCTATCATTAGTTTTATGAGTGACATATCGATGTTGACTTGAGCGCTCCCAAATGTCAAATGAATTTGTACCTAAGCACGTAGCCTGCAATGTGGCAGTAGTGTTAGTAGACAAGCATAGCATCTAGCTCAGGACTAGCGAAGCACCTGCCTATTTGGCCTTAGCCTAAAGCTATAAGGTTTATATTATAAGTATCTCTGAAATACATGCTTTTTATGAATAGGTAGTTTCATAGCAGGTAGCCACCTATTTAAATAAAATATTATCATCCGCAAGTGAGTCACTTAATATAACTTCTTCAAGAAATAAATTTACCAAATACTAAAGAGTAAACCTCACTCGATAAAGTGTACATTGTCAACAGAAAACTTCATTTCGGTAGGTAAGTTATCTCAGGAGGGGCTACCCACTAATCTGCTGCTCAAAGATATAGAGGTCGTCAACGAATATGTTTAACTCGGATTAAGTAATTCTGATAAATACGAATTCTAAGCTAGCTTATAAGGTATCCTAACAGTGATATAGGTTTACCTTTAGCCGAGTTTTGCATTTCTACGATCTTTAGGCCCGTGCGTTCATTATATACTACAAGTACATCTGGTAGTGAACGTTTTCTATATATTATTATATAATAAGATGTATTTTTTAAATACGTGTTTACTATTCATTTTAATTGAATGTTCTTTTAGTTGACTCCTGCAACTTCTGCATTGACCGACACCGCTAGTGTCGCATTGTCAAAGAAAATCTCAGAACTACAAGAGCCATATGATGAAATACAGATTGACGAACAAGACATCAAGAAAGAACTCGCGGTATATTATGAAACGATTACTAATAAAGACGCCGTCAGTCACACTGTCATAGATCCAGAATTATTAGTAGCTGTTATTAAGATTGAGGAAAAATCGTTTTACAACAAAAATTTTGTACTTATGCAGTATTTGTTTTATTTTTTTTGCATCTTTATATTTATTAAAACTTCATAAAGCCGTTCATAAAACGGCTATATTGAAAAAGAAAAATAAAGGTGTGAGACGATTCAAATCAACAAGTTACTTCAGCGCTCCATCTGAATCCAAGAAAATTCACAAAATGGTGAACGCTGGTGAAAAACCGTTTAACTGTGATCAATGTAATTACTCGTGCAAAAAATATTATCCTCTAAAAATACACAAAATGACTCATTCTGGTGAAAAACCATTTAAGTGTAATCAATGTGATTACTCATGTATACAAGATTATCAATTGAAATTACACAAAATGACTCACTCTGGTGAAAAACGATTTCAATGCGACCAATGTGTTTACTCATGTATAACATCTAATCAATTTAAAATACACAAAATGGCTCATTCTGGTGAAAAGCCATTTAAATGTAACAAATGTAGTTACGCATGTACAGCATCTGGTGCGATGATAAACCACAAAAAGACTCATTCGGGGAAAAGGCCATATAAATGTGATAAATGCGATTACTCCTGTAAACACTATAGTTACTTGAAAACACACAAATTGACTCATTCCGAAGAGAAGCCGTTTAAATGTGATCAGTGTGAATACTCGTGTAAACTATATTATCAACTAAAACGACACAAAATAGCTCATTCTGATGGAAAGCCATTTAAATGTGACAAATGTAATTACGCTTGTATAATATCAAGTGCGATGAAAAAACACAAAATGACTCATACTGGTGAAAAGCCATTTCAATGTAACCAATGTACTTACGCATGTATAAGAGAAAGAGAGTTGAGACTTCATAAAATGACACATTCTGGGGAAAAGCCATTTCATTGTGACGATTGTAATTACGCTTGTATATCATCTAGCGCTATGAAAAAACACAAAATGACTCACTCTAGGAAAAAGCCATATAAATGTGAAATTTGTGATTACTCCTGTATACGTTCTAGTTACTTGAAATCACACAAAATGAAGCATACTGGTCAAAAACCATTTCAATGTAACCAATGTAATTACGCTTGTATATTATCTGGTAATATGAAAAAACATAAAATTACTCATTGTGAGGAAAAGCCTTATAAATGTGATATTTGTGAATTCTCCTGTACAAGTTCTAGTTATTTAATAACACACAAAATGACTCATTCTGGTGAAAAGCCATATAAATGTGATATTTGTGAATACTCCAGTATACATTTAAGTTCGATGAAAAGACACAAAATGGTTCATTCTGGTGAAAAGTCATTTAAATGTAATCAATGTGATTACTCGTGTATACAGTCTTATTCCCTGAAAAAACACAAAATAACTCATTCTGGTAGAAAGTGATTTAAATGTGATAAGTTCAGATACTCATCTTTACTGCCTTATAGCTTAAAATCACACAATATGACACATTCTAGTGGTAAGCCATTTAAATGTTACCATTTTTATCACTCATAAGTATATCTCACTCATAAAAAGCCATAGAAATAATATACATGTGAATTCTCCTGTATACGTTCTAGTTACTTGCAATCACACAATATGACTCGTTCTTGGGCAAGCCATTTCGAAGTGGCCAATTTAATTACGCATATATATCATGTAGTGATATGAAAAAGCCCTAAATGATTCTTTATGGGGAAAAGCCATATAAATATGATATATTTGAACACCCTGATACGTTCTTGTTGCTTGAAATCACACAAAATGACTTATTGAGGTTAGTACTCTTGTATACTTTCCAATTAACTGAAAAAACACAAAACTGCTCATTTTAATGAAAACCTTTAAATGATTCAGCCTGAAAACCTGAACCTATGTACAATCTCATGGACTGAAAAGACACAAATCATCGCATTCTGATGAGAAACTATTTAAATGTGATTAATTTATTTTCTCATCTGTGCGATCTAATGGGCTTTATTCAAGCAAAATGTCGCATTCTGAAAAAAAACAACATATAAATGTGACAATTTTAATTTTTCTTGTATGACCCATATATTTGAAATCACAAAAAATCACATCTTATATGGCTTTTTAGCGTAAACATGTTGTCAAATTAAGTAGGTATATTAAGTATATTAATTTTAATCAGTTCATTTATTCGGTATTACATACCATATGATTATGTCTATTATATTCATTGCTATTGGTTGCCGATATGTTGTATTCTAGTTCAAGTGGTTTGGTAATTAAACATAAAAAAACAAACAACCTGCTCTTCGAACGATCTGTATGGAGGTATTATAATACGCAGGTTTATAACATAAACGGATAAAATAAAATAAAATAATAATGGTCATCAGAATAGCTTGTAATTAAATAATATTTCAATGATTATAATGGATTTAAGTTTTGTACTATTCCATTTAGGTCCTTTTTGCGACCAGGGTTTCGCCTTTCGGCATCTTCCGGCGCCGTGTACACTAACCAAATTAAAATACATAATTTATATATGTATGTATGAGTGTGGATTTAGGTATGTATAGGTGTGTATATACATATACCATATTAGGTGAGTTTATATTTATATTTAAAAAAAAAATAGGTAAGTACCATGTAAGAGTATTATTGAGAGATGGTTGTTTAAATAATAACTATAAAGACTAATATCTCTTTAGTTAACTCCATTAATTATTTTTCCAATACATATTATGACGATTTACACCTCTTGGGTGTAGTATTTTTATTGTTTATAGGCTTTGACGATTTATTATAACATTCTATAGAGTACATTGTTATTAATAAGATAGGGTTTTTACTAATAGGTTTTTTACTGACACTTCAATTATTCATAATTTGTTTGTTGTATTTTTTGTGACCTTTGACTTGATAGGTAAGTAATGGAGTTTTTGCCTACTTTATTGTATTGATTTATTATATAAGCTAGAGTTAAAGAGTGTTCGTTGTCCGTGTGTATTTACCTTTGGTGAGTGTACACGGCGCCTGCAGATGCCGAAGGGCGAAACCCGGGTCGAAAACAATGACCTAAATGGAATAGTACAAAACTTAAATTCATTAGAATTTAAATTCAACTTCCATCAAGTACCTTCGGTCGATAGTATTAATAAATGATATTTCATTTAAGCATCATGCAAAAAAATCAATCGTTTCATACAAAATAGTTTTTCCACACAAAATCAAGTTAATTTAAAGTTGGTTAATATTTCATATTAGTTTTTATCTTTAAAAAATAACGGCACTACGTCTATGTGAATTTCATTACCTACTGATAGCGTAATGGTTGTTTCTTCACATTTTTGTAATAGAAATCGTGTCCACTATTATTTTCTTTTAATTTAAAAAAAAACTGCTCCCATATTTTTGACCCCTAACCACTACCCCAAATCTGGATACGATTGTCATAAAATAATGTTCTGTGAAAATTGTATAAAAACTACTTGAAATTGTTTTTGTGTCTAAACTTTATTGAGTGGCCGTTACTTGACAATGGTTTACCTTGTTGACAGATCTCTGATGAAGTTGGATTCTTGACTAGAGGTTCAAGGTTGGTAACAGGTTTGGTATTCCTCCCATCTTTAGGCTCTACACGTACCTATGTTAGGAATTTAAATCACGCCCGATTAAAGTTCAGGAATTCATCAGTTATTTTAAATAAATATATCCACTATATATCGTGTTTTGTTTTATTGATACATATTAATGCAATATTCATAATAAACACCATAAAAGGAAATACTGATATTACTTGACAAAATAAACCCTTTTCCTATAAAATTTACCTTATCAAGTTGGGTAAGGGGAGTTATGTTGATGATGTTTTTTTCCGATGTAAATTGTCGTAAGAAGATCAAAGGCTGTATATCTGTTATTTATAAATGATACTGATTGGAATCAAAACTACACAGTGAATATTCAACTTTGTGGAAAATAAAAATATTTTTTATGAAGGTATGTGTGTGATAGGGTACCTAATTAATGTAAGTTTGTCATACGGGCAGGTAATTTGGTGATATAAAAAAATTATATATTTCAAGTCACAACCAAAGTTTTTAATTAACAACTGAGATATGTTTTACAATTACAATTACAAGCAAAATTGGTATCGGAAATACAACAATTCTACTTCTTCTTTCACGTCAATTCCTAAAGAAAATAAGCATGTATTGTGATATTGAACAATGAAAGAGCACTGAATCCACTTTGCCCCATTTCTGGCCTGGATATCGTCAGAATGGATTTTACTGCAAACGCCACACTCCCAATCATTATAAGCAAATCTAGTTTGTAAATTGCCCTTCCATGTAGTTACCTTTACCCTTTCCAGTCGTACTTTTTTTCTTAACCGAAGATATGACCTGATTTTCTGGTATTTGGGTCAAACATTTAGCACTGAAATCTTTGGTCTTAACATTTTGCAGCATACTGACGATACTTTGAGTCTGACTTAATCAAACTCATGGCTTCTGGAGGAACAAGAACATAAAAAATATTTAACAACAATTAAGTTGGTGGAAAAAAAATGGATCAGGGAACAAAAACGCCATTTTTAAAAACACTCTCATTAACTCTACTATAAATTTTACTTAAGAAAAAGTGACAAAAAATATAACTGTGAGACTACTCCCTACTACTAACAAAAAAATGCGAAAAGTGCTAAGAAATTGATCACTGGACTTAAAGAATTACAACATTCGTATAATTTTGTCAGTCCCATAGTAAAAATTGGCACATTGTCTACACTATTTTCAATTAAATAAAGCAAAAACCATAACTTTACCTTTATTTATGTCGTTTTTATAAGCAAATTACTGTAGACGGACTCAAAAAACGAGAACAATTACTGTGTCAACGATGACTTTTGCTGGCCATGCGCCAGTCGCTAGCAGAAACTTCTTGAAAGGCTCGGCATCTCTTTCGCACTTATGGCTACACGTTGGCTAAGTTTCGTCAAATACATTCAATAGGTAACTGTATGAAGATCCGGATGAGTATCCGGAGAAGGTGACTCCGAACGCAAACAGCAGTTATTTGAACAGTCTTCCACCAGATATGGATGCCATGTTGCCATACCAAAGGCGACGGTTCCGGACTTTGGTTGATGCTGCCATTGAGGTGTTTGCGATGAAACCGCCGTCTTATTCAGCAATACACTCTAGTATTATTATGGACGCTAGTGTGGTGGATAACGACGAAGAAGGTTTTGGTGAGATTTCATTTGTACATCAAAAAAATAAATTAAAATTAGTATTTGGTATTTTTTAAGTGTAGTTAGGTATATAATTTCAGTATTAATTTTCTTATATTATCCAATCATTAGTGATAAGTAGGCTTAGCCTAAGATTCTAAGGTATTTAAATATTTTTTTTGAGCGGCCCCGCACAAAATATCAAAAATATCTATTTGTTTCAGACAATTTTGAAACCTATTCATGTTCAATTCAATTTCAATGTTCCTGGACCAATTGAAATAAAAATAAGTTAAATGTTTTTGGTAGAAAATACTGGACTTCAAACGCTGCAGAATATATAAGCTGTTTTGGAAAATCCATCAGATGCCTCAGATGTTTAAATTTTTCCTACTTCAGAATTAGTTTCATTTACATATGCAGTAATAACATCATTCTGTGGAAGTGGAAAGTTTTTCCACGTATAAAAATTTTCTAAGATCAAATCGTCAAAGATTCACTTTTGAAAATTTAAAGTTTTATTTTATTATTATTTATTGTCATGAAGCGTTTTCTGTTTGTAAATAAATAATAAATTAAACTGTTGATGTATATATGATGTATTGTAATACTTACTTAAATTTTTAGCACCTATTTTTGTTTTTAGCACATAATTATGAAATTTTAATAACATAATTATATCTACATATTTTAGATACATATCATTCATTTTTTAGCACCAAAAAATCCTAAGCCTAGTGATAAGTAAATGATGCTTAATAGAAATCTCATCATAATTTTATATTATGGCTAATGACGTTCTCCAATAGGTTTGCAGTTTTTTTTTTGCGTAAAGTTGTTTTTGTTTGATTAAAAATATTCGAATACTTACTTTTTTATAACATTATGTTTATGTGATTTTTATTTGTGAATATGTATTTAAACTTTGTGTCTGCTGTTATAAAAAAAAAAACAATAAATATTACTTTTTACAAAGAATATATTATTGGCTATTTCATTCCAAAACTAGATGTGAATTAATTATGAGGATGATAAATGTAAAAAAGAAATATAAGGGTAAATAATAGGCATTTATTGACAAATAAGTTGCACAGAATTTTATGAAAACTAATATGAATAGCTTAACAATACATAAAGTGTTTTAAATCACATATCTTATTTATAACTAATACATTTTTGGTTGAAATTTATACACAGAAAAAGCTTAACAATACATTTATTAAGTGTTTGAAATCACATATCTTACATATTAACTCATTACATTTTTGGTTGAATTTGACGAATAACAATAATTGTTTTAATGTTTAGTAGGTACTACATACTAGGTACATGTAGGTCAAAATGGAGACTTTATCATATTTTCAGAGCATAAGCACGATCCAAGTTGACTTGGACCAAGCGCAATCGTACGAGACATCTTCATCCCAATTACTCCTATACAAGCTAGCTCGATGCGTAGGACGCGGTCCGAGTGTACTTGGATCGTGGCAACACGGCTTAAGCGTTTTGTAGATAATCTATTTATATAATTTTGAAGCCTTATTATCCTTTATATTTATTTTAAACATTTCATGACTGGATAAGTATTTTAATTACATAAAATAGTAATCTTTTGAACCTCTCGATCTAATGTTTTAGAATATAGTCATATTTCAGTATATTCATGTGCAGTGGTGTTAAGATACCATAAAATCTCTATTTTGACCTACGTGGGGCATGTGGGCCCTTAAAAATCATCATCAAGTGCTCGGCTGTGGCTCGTTCGATGACACAGAGTGAGGGTCCAGTGAGTTCCAATACTCAGAGTCACCGTCAGCTTCTAATTCACTCTCGAACCGAGCAAATAACGTCGCAATCTCCAATTTTAGTGCAGTCTGTGAACGACGTGGAAGTTTTTTAAATGTTTGAGCGTAACTAAAAAAAAACAGGTCCACGTCATTCATTTTTATTTTTTTTTCATTTTTTTTCAACAGATATTCTAAAACTTTTTCCGTCGGGTCTCCAGGCTTTGGTTTTTTCCTCTTTTTCTCTGAATTCTCGTTTTGTTGAACCTCCTGATCACTCTGTTCAACCTCCTGGACAGAGACTTCCAATGCATCAAAAGGCTCTACATTCGAATCTTGAGTTTTTAAAATATTGCTATGCGTACTGCGTCTGTTATTGACATCATCTAAAAATCTCATTTGTTCGGACCATGGCCAATTTTTATATTTTTTGTACGCTTGGCCTGAGACAGTTTCGGTTGTTTTTTTATATTTGTTATAATTATCTCTAAGACTCTTCCACTTGGAACTCCAATCATTACCTGTAAAAATAATTTTGATTCAGATTCCTCGCTACAGGAGATACATATAAAACAATCGGTCATTCATATCATATTGGATTTACAACGATTGGTGTAATAGTAAAAGAAGTAAGTCAAGCGATTTGGAAAGTATTACAACCAATATATATGCCATTACCCACGGAAACAACATCGCAGAAGTCTGTAGCTCGATTTAACTAAAAGTGGGGATTTCCAAATTGTATCGGAGTATTGACGGAAAACATGTGTATATAAAATGCCCACCGAACACTGAATCACAACATTTTTGCTATAAACAAAAATTCTCCATCTTGTTGCTTGCCGTGGTAGACACATTAGTATAAATTTATTATGATTGATGTCGGTAGCTATGGAAAGATAGTGACAGCACAATTTTCCAAAGGTTTTCTTTTCACGAGAAGCTTATTAACAATCAATGGGAAATTCTTGGGCCAAAACCATTACCAGGTAGAATACAACCAGTGCCTCACGTTTTTATTGGAGATGGAGGTTTTAAAGTGGAAACATTTTTGATGAGGCCTTTTGCAACGGATATAGCTATTCGTGATGAAAGAGTAAAAAACTATAATCACAGACTTAATAGTGCAAGACGTAAAGTAGAGAGTACATTTGGTATTTTGGTTCAAAAATGGAGGGTATTTTTAAGAGCGTTTGAATTAGATGTAGACAATGTGGTTGATATTGTCAAGGCTGCTTGTTGCTTGCACAACTACCTTAAAGAAAAAGGAGAACTTGATATAAATGAAGAAGAAGATATTTCATCTCACAACGCACAGGCCTTGACGTCTTTTCAACAAACAAATAGCAGGAGCAATTTTTCAGCGTATGCAGTTAGGGAAGAGTTTATTTCGTATTTTAATCAGTAAACAGTTCTGTAGGTAAATAATACCGAGATATTGTTCATTTATGTATCTATAACCTACAAACAATAAAAGTGATAATAAAAACATATTTTTTTCACTTGCCATTCCCAGTGCCCATTTCCTTGGCGATTTTGAGCTTCGGCTTTCAATTGTCGATTTTTATAATTTACGTCACTTAAATCATATAATAATCTCCTCTCTCTCACTAAATGGATTATTTTTTCCGAAATTGCAACGGGAGGTACGGCGTTCTTTGTAATTCCGGGAATAGAACTCTAGAACGCTAGCGTTCTAATTGACCGGCGCGGTCTGACCGCCGGATGTGTGCCAATACAGTATGAAGTCCATACAGTACAAAGAACGCTAAACTCCGATCGCGGAACGCAGACCGCCTGATCGCTCCCTGTCTGCTCAAGCAATTTTCCATTTTATCCGTTATTGATTTTTATGACACGCTTTGTTAAGCTTCAATAGAGATAACGATGCAAAAAATTCAAAACAAAAACTGCACGCAAAATTTTCGTTATTATACGATTTTTTTCTAACTTTATTACGGCTACTAACAATTTGGGGTCTGTGACGTAAGATTGTAAGTGCTTACGTTTAGCAGTGTGACTGACTTTTTTAGTATTCGTTTCATAACACTCCAATTCCTTTTTAATGTCTTGATAGTCAATCTGTATTTCATCGTATGGCTCTTGTACTTTTAGGATCCTCTCTGTCAATCCGAGACTAGCGGAATATGTCATTGCAGTGGTTGCAGGAATCAACTAGAAGAACGTATTGCATTAACAACATAGGTATATCAGAGAATAATATTAAAAAAAATACACACCTTAAAGATATTATCTAAGAATTTCGACATACAGGGAGGATAGAATTTTGAGAAAGAAATGGTGTGTTGATAATTTATATCAGTTTGTTTATTTCAAGTAAATGTATATGGATCCTGAATATATAAATTCAGACGATTGCTTATATTCCCAAAACGACATATTATCTGCTTCAGATGTATAAGTGTGCGTAAGACCTAAAGATAGCACTTCGACGGAATCTGGCTGCATTTATTCACTTGACTTAGGGGTTCATAATAAAAAAACAGTCTCTCATCTATGTTTACAGATAATTCTAATCATTTTCAAACTTATTCACTGACGGCCTACATATTTTTTTAGCAGAAGACTAGTACCTCCTTGCTGAGTGCAAGTCACACTAACTATATTGTTATTTCATAGAAAATAGTGTAGATAATTGATTTACTGTTGTGCATTCTAAATGAGAGCAGTCGGGTTGAGGATTATTATGTTTGCTTTAGGGTTTTGTATCAGCAACCTACACTTTCTTAAAACCAACTTCCTGTAAATTAGTATACGACTTAGTATTAGAAGCGTTGTGGGAATAACAAAGAATTTTACATAGCGTCGCTATAGGATTTGTTTCCCGAATATCCGTTTTTGTCGAAATCGACCTCTTAATGCAGAATGTTTTTTTGTATCAAATTGGACGAGAACCACCCCTTTCTTTAAATTACTTTGTAATGGTAATGCATACATCATTCATATGCTGTAAAAATAACAATTTAAATATCTCCATGTATTTAAATATAGGATTATGAAATTTGTTTTTCGTCTCCTGAACATTTGGTCTATTCGGGAAACCAATCCTACAGCGACGATAGGTTATTGTATAATGCATGTTTGTCAAGACACTACTTACTATCGGTTTTGGTATAGTATTCTAAAAGAGCGGTGTTCCTTATATGCAGGCTGTCCCCATGCTTGTAATCACCAAATTTCATATACGGTACATGCGAAGTTGAGAGGAAGTACAGAATTTTGCATGGAAAGTGAAGACGAATGAAGCATATGTACCTAGCCACACGGTGGTTACACCGTGAAGCACAACCGATTGAAATGCATTAGATTGAGTTGTATTTAATAAAATTTTACTCAGACAATATTGCTTTCATACTTATACTACTATGGAAAGATTTGTGATGAATAAAAGTTGGATGTAGGCACACATTCCTTTATCCGCAACTAATATCACTTTTTCATCTTGTCTACTAGATGATATCCTAGTGGTGGTGAGTTGTTTGAAATGTGTTATGTTTCCATTTTTAGTTATACGCATCTACATTGAAGTCACTAGTAAAATTTGTAAGTTAATAATATAATATACTATAACAGTCTTATGTGTAAATCGTTAGATGTACAATACATTCCTGTTTCATAATAATAAATTAATAGTATCACTTACGCCAAGACATTGACTTATTTTTGCATTCCTATTTAGAAACTGATCATTAAGAATTAAGTTGACATCTTTGGAGCATTAGAGAAACAGGAAACTAATAAATTTGCACTCACGTTGTGTTCAATAAGCTAATCATATACCAATAATACGTTTTTTAATGTGTTAATAATAAATCGGCGAATACGTCAGTGTTTTTCGCCACATCTAATCGAATTCATTGCCCTATTTTTAACCTTATTTTTTTCTGTGTTGCCGTTATGATCGTATTTAAAATGAATACATTGTTATATACCTGATGTCTTGGGATGCATTCGGAATAAGAGCAAGTGGGTTGAGGGTTCACATGATTGCTGTGCTCCACATCCTCTTGAACAATCTCATTCTTTAAGTTAACCTGCTCGAAATCAGTCTCCAATTTCACAGTGGTAAGGTACTTTGAAGGGATCTGAAAAAATACATTGATATTATAATTAAAAAAGAATATTAATATCTTCTTACGCCGATAATAAACTTTGTTCCTGTTTCGTGATATCGTTGGCGTCATTACAATATGTTAATTGTCTAGAGCAGTGGTTGACAAACCGCGGCTCTCTGGGCCCTTGTGTGTGGCTCTGACACAAATGACTACGTAGGGGCTAAGTGAAAGATAGAACAGTCAAAATCTTTTCGAATATAACCATTCAACCAGCAAGCTAAATTTTAAATTGATTTCAAATTTATCAATAGCAGTTGACGAGTCTTGTGACATAAATGATAGCAATGTTTTCATTTTTGTACGATTTATTTTATCTACTAATTAATTCTACTAATTCTACTAATTTATTCAAAACCAACGTTCCAAATTGACCTAACATCTCAATAAATCAGTCTAATCATCACTGGCGACTCATAGTAATTATACCTAATCGTTGAAAGAGTTGAATAATTTCCTTTCACGGCTATTGAAACATTCTAATTCCATTTCCAAAACGAATACATTTGCGCATCCGGTGCAACAACGTCACAAGTGCTAAAAAATCAAAAATTAGATTATTGTCAGAAAACATGCCTAATAGGTCTCCGCACCTTTGGGTCTATTCTATTCTATACTTATCGACCGCTAAAGTGATAAAGTGATAGATATTATCAAACTTATGGTAGGATTGTATGAAGGTATAAGCACTTATTGTAACAATTACAATAAGTTGGTTGTAATTATTGCAATAAGTGCTATAATTTAAAAGCAGCGAGAGAGGTGCAGTTGAAATATAATATAGCGAATGAATAAAACAATTTTAACTACACTAACCATTATTGTTATTAATAATTTTATTCCATTTAGTATGTCATAAATGAAGCTGTAATTAAATCCTAGTGCAACAATGATATAATTGAGGTGTATTTGACCAAAAAAAATAATTGAATACAATATTTTTTTAGACAAAAACCTATAAATATTTCGAAATAGAAGGTATAGACAATGATAGACTCACGTAAAGATCCTAAAATCATGAAACCAAGTGACTATCAAGTTCACAACTTTTAAATGCTTCTCCTGAACAAAAGTGTGTTTTGCACTTATGACGTTATTTCACCGGATGTGCTAATGAAAGATACACAAATGTCAACTAAATTTATAAAACAATGTATTGATTTAAAAATCAGTTAATCGACACTTTCGTGAACAAAGAAAAACTAACCTCAAAAATGCTTTTAAAAGCGTCGTTGTCCTCTTGCTTCACAGAAGTATCGAAGCCAGGGCCGTTTGAATTATCCATATGTAGATCAAACCATTGTCCTGTGTCCACATCAGAATCGCTGTCTTCTAGTTCACGTTTAACGTCCATCTTGTAGAAATATTCAAAAAAAGATAATAATAATTAATATGTATGACGTGCGACGAAGAGTATCCATAGATACTATAGGTAAGCAAGGCATTGTGGTCAGTGTTGCTATCTTTTTATTACCTAAATAAAAGTGCGTTCCAGTGATGCTTCCAACGGTTTGGCCATATACGATATACATACAAATTGTATGTAGAAAGTAGACCGACGACAGTTTGAGATTTGACGTTTGGTTCACCGTTCCTTTCAATTAAACCATTCTCGATATGACGATATGTAAAAAGCCCAGACAGGAACCTAACCTAAAAATTATACTAAGTATTTTTTTTTATAATAATCCGTATTGTCATTTTCTCGACATGTTGCGTTGCTTATGAACATTATAATATTTTTAGGATTAAAAAAAATTAGATGATAAGCATTCGTCGGCATTTATATATCACGAGATGTTCATATTAATATTTTAGCCATTTACACCATAACTTGAATTAGGTATATTATAGTTTAATAATCAATACTTACATATTATTAACGCAAACAAGAAACTGTGTTTGGTCTTACTATTTCAAAATTCCAGCCATATTTTCTATGCAGAGTTTGTTTTAATATCATTAGGTACTTAGAGTCTGTATTTTATAAACTGACGAACCTACACGTCACACGGAAAGCATTGTCCCATCGCGTTCAACTGTTGCATGTATTCAATGGAAGGGAACGAGATGGATGCTGAAGCGGGGTGGAAACCGACAAGCCAGCTTATAGAAGACAGAATCTAGCTACCTTAATTATTATGTCAGACCAATGATTTATTTTCATTTTATTTATATTTTATAACGGAGATTTTAAACTACAAACTGTGTTAAATAAACCCGGAATGATCAGGTTTATATAACCTAATGCCGGCGCTCCATTGGCACGCAAGTCAGACGATTTACAGTCTTCGGACTTTTTTTTCGCGTGGAGCACCCCAGGTCTGCGGACTTTTTAATCCGCAGACCAGGCTCGTTGGATTTCAAACATGTTTGATATTTTACTCGCCGAGCCGCTGAAATTCGTACGTTCACCACGCTTTACCGTCACATTATTTATATCTATGCCGACGGACGACAGCGCCATCATTATTTTACTGTCATTCAAAGTGTTCGGACATCTCACATCGGTAACAACAATGGTAGATCTACGAGTGCATTCGAAAAGTTTCTTGGAAGATTTTATTAGTTGTTTTAAAGACAACCCATCGTTGTGGAAGACGACCAGCCCACTATACAAGAATCGTGATGCCAAGTCCTTGGCGTATGCGGAACTTTTGGAGATTTTAATCAAGGTGGAGCCGCAGGCAAGGGTCGACGATGTTAAAAAGAAAATACAGACATTGAGGTCGGGTTACAGAAAGGAGAGAAATAAAGTAAGGACATCATATCGAAGCGGAGCCGGCACAGACGCAGTTTATCTACCCAAACTGTGGTACTATAAAAATTTGGAGTTCTTGAACGACCAAATGGAAGGTACGTAGGAATGCTTTAAAGCTATTTATTATACACGTGCAGATTATGAAATTGTCGTACCTAGCTCTGAAAGTGACATCGCATTAGATTAGCTACTATTAAGCAATTAAAACATACAGCTATGAATCATTTCTAGTCACAATAAAATTTCTTATTCTTTGCTGAGGTAGGTAAGAAATAATAATATATAGGTACGATCATGGCGGTGGAAGCGCGGCTTATTGAGTCGTGGTCGGGTCCCAGGTTCAAATCCTGGGTCTGACAAGTACACATTGAATTTCAATTTGTGTATGAGTCAGAGTATGGACCTAATATGTTGAGCAAGTGGCTGACATCCATTTCTCGTAAAAACAAAATCTGTCAATACAAACCTCCACTCCGTGGAGGTCCATATTATGATCGGACATGGTCGAAAGAAGAAGAAAAGAAATGATCATAAAATCAAAAATCGCTCGAGTTAGGTTCCTTCAGAGACAATCAATAAATCGTCAATCATCAATCAAAATTAATGGTACAGTTTGGTTATGAGGAATACAGCGGAAAACACATTTTGAAAATACCCGATATACTGGATTACACCAATTATACCAATATCAATATTAACCGTATGAAGGAATGGGTACTTAGGGGAGAGATAATAAAAAACAAGTTTGAGTATTATGTTGTATTTTAACAATTTACATTTTGTTTTACAGAATCGAGCTCAATATCCAGCATGGTGGACGATTTGGAAAACATGTCTCCTGATGAGAGTTACTCCAACTCGTTAAACAACGAAGATTGTATTGAGGTAAAACATTTTAACTAAATTGTTACATTGGTTTAATTTATCTATTGCTTATCATACTTTCTTGCCATGTGACAGCCCCGGTAGTATTAAAATATTTTTCGAAATCTCCTCGCGCTTTCTTAGCATTGGCAGTGGCATTGGCAAATGCCAAAAACATTTTCTATAATTCGCCTGGCTCTGCATGTCCGATAATTATATATTCTTTTACTGTGATTTAATTGCCTTTGTGAATACGGCTTTATGAAATCGTTATGTAATGCAAAGGCTTCATCGCCAATATAAACAAATGGCAGTGCATCAGAATTAGCAGTAGGTTTTTTTGATGCAGGTATTTTTAATCTGCCTTCGTCTAAACGTTTGAAAAAATCAGATTTTCTCAGTACGCCTCCATCAGAAATACGTCCATTTGTTCCAACATCAACATAAATAAATTCATAATTAGCATTTGCAATCGCCATCAAAACAATGCTGTGGAAATGTTTGTAATTATAAAAGTGGGAGCCGGCGCCTGCAGGTGGCACGATTGCAATGTGTTTCCCATCAACTGCGCCCAGGCAATTTGGAAATTGCCATTTACTATTAAATTCTTCTGCAATCGTCTCCATTTCTTCGTGCGTATCAGGGAACTGCAACAAAAAATAATCAACATTTTATTTACAGATAGAATATTCGCCTTCAACATCCACGTTGTCGACTACTCCAAGGTCGAATCTCAATAGAGCACCAGAACCCCCATCGTTCAAACGAAAAAAATCGAATGATAGCGCCAACAAAGTGTTAGAATTAATCACCGACAAACTAAGCAAGACTGAAGATGAATTTGATGTTTTTGGCAAAATGATGGCCATGAAACTACGATCGATGTCACAGGGACAAAGATTGCTGGCCGAGAAGCTGATGCATGAAGTTGCCTTTATGGGACAAAGTGACAAAATAACGCCAGCAACTACTGTTCATACTCAACCAGTTTATCGTATATTAAGCAAAAATGTACAAAAGCCGGTATAATAAATTAATGTTTTTTGTATGAATAAATATCTTGTAAAAATATTTGTTTTTTTGTTTGTTTTTATGCCTATAAACCTTAGCTTAAGCGATACAACAAATGGTAAGTATTTGAGCTATGTTAGCAAACCTATATTATTATGTGGCCTCATTTAGAAATCAAATTCCATGCTTGCTTTTCGAAGAATATGACTAGTATTACAATACATTCAACAGGAATAATTAAGCAGCTTGCTTACAGCCTATATGGAGAGTCCTGGCTAGGTACAGCATTCTAATGGTCTATTGAATATTTAGCATGTCAACGATGGCCTTATTTGTGACTATATATATACCTATCTCAAATGCATCTTGTCTGCCATTCTTATGATGTTGCCGTCTATGATTTATATAGGTAAAACAATCCACTAAACGTTCACTTTATAAGACCAACCAATGTCTACTTGTTAATGATATATTTGTAAATTTGCCCAACTTTATTAGATGACGTATAATATAATACACACCTTGAAATATTCTCCTTTCAAAACGTCAATGATGACTTGGCAAGTTTCGGGAATTATCTTGCCCAGAGTTTGTCTTCCAATCGCAGTTCTATAATGCAAGTCAGTGAATGTTCCGCCGGCAGCCAAAAATCGCAGGGTTGCACATAATCTATCATGAGGAGAAATAGCTTCCCTCATCATAGTATTTTTTTTTTTAATAAATGGGGAGACCAAATTATACAGTTCTGTGTATACATCCTCCGACATTCGCAAATAATTGCGGAAATCGCTCGGTTGCAAACGCAATTCTCGTATTAAATTTGTGTGGGATAATGTCGTTCGTTTCCTTATCCAATGTTTCACCCAGTATTTGTGTACCCTTTGCTTCGTTATTACATTATCTGCCACCCAATAACCCAAAAAACATAAAACGTCGGTATCATTTAACGCCATCACGATTTAACTGTCAGATATACGTATATTATCTATGCTGTCAAAGTCGACTGTTTTACTCGTCAAATTAATTATATACTCGTTTCGTTGAACGTCTGTTGGCCAGTAGCAGAACGTAGAAAAATCTGAAGACTTATTGTCGTCGGACTTTTGGCTCGCCAATGGAGCGCTGGCATAACGAATTTTATCAATAATTATTATTGATTATGCTCGATTGTCGTTAAGTCACAATATCATTTCGTCATGAAAACAATCAAACATGTGGGCGATTATGAAAAGCTTTAAGCAAACGTAATTTTTATTTATTTAAAAAAGTCACGTTGAGCACATAACAAATAATTAATTCATGACGTTCACAACTTGACATTTAGAATATAAATGCCAAGTAAATAAACTAGAGAAGAAAAATTAATTAATAATTATATATTATATTATAATACTTACTTAATTAATAAAAAAAAGTAATCAAAAAAATACAAATTAAACAATAAAATAGAAATTAAAAAACAGAATAAGTACATAATGCATCGCTAAAAATGTCTACATCTCTAGGGAGTGGATTGACCAGCCGCACAGCTCTCGCTATTGGTGCCTAAATAATTAAACATTTGTCATATAAACCTTATGAATCAACTAAATGGCTATATAGTCGTGAAGCATATTTATATTTTGTACAATTAAAATAAATTAATAGAACAGCTGTTAAATTTGTGTTACTGTAGACGACGAGCTATATGAGGTTAGAATTTCAAAACAAGTTGACATTTCATAAACGTGTTGCTGTCTTAGAGAAAAATAAGTTTTTGAATTAATTTAAGTACTGGCAACACTAATTAATTAGTCGTCAGAAAAGCGTTCCCGTAGACATTCTGCCAAATGGTCCAAAATCAAAAAAAATCAAACCACCCGGTTTGATTCGTTCGATTCAGTAATGGTACGAACCTAGCAGTTTTGAATTGCATGGAATGTTTACCATTCAATGAATGTGCTGCTGTATATAGACAACTGTATTATTAAATTAATTTTAAGTAGGTACCTACTGGAAAAACTGATTAGTCGTCGGACACGCAACATCGTAAAAAATCTATCAAATCCAAGTCCAACCGTCCGACTTCATTTGTTTGGTTTGAAATACTATAAAACATATACATAATACGTTCTACAATAGGTAATTATTATTAATCATTTATATGGAAAACTAACCTCAAAAATGCACGTCGGATCGTCATCATTATCTTGCTTTATATTAGTGTTGGCGTCTGGTTTGCTTATATGTATCACATTAGAGCAATAATTATGATCTTTTATATAAGATTCGAGATCAAATATATCGCGTTTTAGGTCCATTTTGCGTGTTTGAATAATTGAGAATGAGCTAACGATTATCGGGACAGAACACTATTATTTTGGCAGCCGTGATATGACAATTTTCCGCAGTATTGCCATCTTTTTGTCAATGAATTATTTATAAAGTACGCGGTCCAAGAAAAAGTGCGCGTTGTCATTTATTAGCTATGTGCTATAATATTATATTAATTGATAATTTGAGAAATACCGATACCCTTTTTATTTAGATAACTCTCCCGACCAAAAATTTTTACCTACCGGTGAATTTAAAAAAATCCATGTTAAATAACAGCCAATAATTGCTTTAGTTACCTCTTTTGAATATTTTTTTTCTTTTAAGATAGATTTTATGTAGGAAGTAGGTAGATAATAATTATACTAGGTACCTATATAATTATTATTGTTATATTAAAATAAGATAAGTAGTAAAATGATCTCATATTTGACCAGACTTTTTATAATGTCCATTTTATTAATTTGCAATGATAATGTGGTGAATAGGTACCTACCTATTACCTTTTTCGGTTAAGTTTAATGCCGACAATTTTTTGTCGTGATGCATATTGACATGTCATATAGACACCTATACTATTTCAACCACTGAGTGACATTCAAATAATAATATAATTATGGTATCTACAATTAATAATATAACCTATCTATGATGCAGTTTTTTTAAGAATTTAGTCAACAGACGTAGGTACATAATAATTATTAACCTCGACTGTTTAGTTACCTATTGCAGTGCGCAATGCAGACGCTTTGTCTATGGCCGAGAGATTGATTATTTTAGCCAATAATTGTCTATTGTCACGTCTGACAACCTACTTGCCGACTCTTGTAATATTATTGCGTTTATAAAACTTCGTATAATGGATGTAAAACGCGAACTAGACGATGCGGAAGTGCAGCAACGCCTTCATGTCACAACAATGCATCCAAACGATCCGGTTACAAACGTTTGCATAAAGCAGGAGAATGCTTTCGATGCCAACAGCATTATTGAGGTTAGGTGTTCCAAACTTATTAATCATTGTAAGATTGTGTTCATTCTTTGTTAAAGTGGTTTCTTACTAATGCAAATAAAACAATGTATAATAAATTATACATCGTTGTATTGACACATCATATCGATCATTTGACCTTCCTACCTATAAGTTCTGCGTCTGTATGGCTGCTGGTTAACTACTTTATTCATCTGAAGACAGCTGTTGAACGTTTATTAATAATAGCTCGACAGTATTGAACCGTGGAATAGGTCACATACAGTAACGTCCATGTGTTTGTGCTCAACGCATAATAATAATATAGGTGTAAACACGTATTATAAAATACCTTTTGTCATGTTTTTCAGAGCCCTGTTACCAGCCTTGCTGATATTAAAACTGAGATTGATCCTCTCCGAGTTGATTTTAAAGAAGAATTTGTCGAAGACAGTGATCCGCAACCTAGTTGCTCATATTCAAAATGCGAGCCAATAAATCAGGTGCTTACCCACTTATACAATATTTTATTATTATTTTAAATAGGTACAAATTCTGTAATATACATCGTGCTTCTATTTGATCATGTCTATTAGTCACCGTTATTATTATTTCATTTCAAAGTGTAGTTTGGAAAAATATGTTTTATATAAATTTAACGTAACGGACAAAAATCGTTGTATAATGATTGGATTTTAAACTCCTTTGGTACCTTGTTTTAGTATACCTACTAGATTTGTGAAAAGGACTGCCGTCTATGTTTTAGTACCGACCTATATTGGTATTTTATTATTGACATTCATTTAGTGTCTAATTAAGTGGGTCGAGTAAATTTGTTGCATATTAAATCCCGGTGCTGTAAGTATCTACAGTGATGTTTTGTTCTGCACACGTATTAGTTTGGAGCAATTTTTCGTGTCAGTTATTTTGTATTCTTGTTTAATGTGTAGAAAGCAGCGAATTACGTAATAATATTTGATCTACTTACGTGTTAAACATGATTCAAACATTTATGTGCTCTTTTAGATAAATGTTATAATAACTAGTATGTGTGTATGCTGTTGCCATGCGTTACAGACAGATAAATCAAAACAAATATTA
Organism: Rhyacophila brunnea; assembly: GCF_057557595.1. NCBI lineage: Eukaryota > Metazoa > Arthropoda > Insecta > Trichoptera > Rhyacophilidae > Rhyacophila > Rhyacophila brunnea. The sequence continues at coordinate 5,284,142 of NW_028232785.1, forward strand.
TATAATGTACTTGAAAATCTCTAATTATCCATGCGCTCGAAGTGTTATGTGTTGTATAATTGTGGAGTACTTTTACAAACAAAATTATGCACATAGAATGGTAGATACGTGCGATGGCGATAATTATCTTAGTCGGTATACCTAAGTATCTAATTTAACTGTGTAATGATTATAATAATATATTTGTACCACGAAATGACTATGCTATCACACAATTTTCTCGTTTGGTGCATTTCTTTCTTGTCTAATTTTATGGTAATTAAATGCCTTACCTATCTTGCCTCTTAGGTAAATAGTACATAATCATAAAAAGAATATAGGTATACTTATTTATTATGAAATTATTTTTGAAACAACATAAAAATAGAAGTAAGTAAATGAAGTTATTGATGACTTGTGTGATTTTGGGTATTGGATTTGCAAACCTTCTTGATATCTAGCACAATATTAGAAAGTTGAATTCTTATATATGTGTAGCAACGAGCCTATTTCTAGACCTTGAGTTCGTTGTGGCATAAGATAATCCTGCTATGCATAAACATGTAGTAAACAGAAGTAAAACAATAATAGCTTGTTTTGACTCTTAATAGATTCACCCAGATTTTATTTTAAAATGATTGTTATACTCTGATATACCTACCCATGTCGTTTGTCTTCATGTTAATATGCAATACTTTACGTTTTTTTAGTTGATTCCTGCAATTACTGTCATGCCCTATTTTTCTACTCTCGGATTGTTGGAGAGGTTCATAGAAGTACAGGAGCCATACGATGAAATACAGATTGACTATCAAGACGTTAAAAAAGAATTCGGCATATATGGAACCAATACTAATATAGTCAATCGCACTGCAAAACGTCAGCATATACAATCTAATGCCACAGATCCAGAATTACTAGTAGCTGTTATTAATTTGGAGAAAAAATCGTTTAATATCGAAAATTTCGTGTGCAGTTTTTGTTTTCAGTTTTTTGCATCACTATCTCTATTACAGCTTCACAAAGCGTGTCATAAAAAATCAATAGCGCATAAGATAGAAAATTCCAATAGCATTCGACCTGTTTTTAAAAATGAAAACGTAAATAATTCGGGTGAAAAGCAATTTAAATGTGACCAATGTAATTACTCATGTATAAGAGCTAGTGATATGAAAAATCACAGAATGACTCATTCTGGTGAAAAGAACTATAAATGTCATCAATGTGATTACTCCTCTATCAAATGCAGTACGATGAAAAGGCACATAATGACCCATTCTGGTGAAAAGCCATTTAAATGTGATCAATGTAATTTCTCTTGTAAACAATCTGGTGATATAAAAATACACAAAATGATTCATTCTGGTAAAAAGCCTTTCAAATGTGCCCAATGTAATTACTCATGTCTAAGATCTGGTGGTATGAAAATACACAAAATGACTCATTCTGGTGAAAAGCCATTTATATGTGACCAATGTGACTTCTCTTGTATACAATCTAGGAATATGAAATTACACAAAATGGCACATTCTGGTGAAAAGCCTTTTAACTGTGACCAATGTGAATACTCTTGTATAAGATCTTGTGATATGAAAAGGCACAGAATGACCCATACTGGTGAAAAACCATTTAAATGTGACCATTGTAATTACTCGTCTATTACATCTGTTACGATGAAATTACACAAAATGATTCATTCTGGTGAAAAGTCATTTAAATGTGACCAATGTAAATACTCGTGTATAAGATCTTGTGATATGAAAAGGCACAGAATGACCCATTCTGGTGAAAATCCATTTAAATGTAACCAATGTAATTACTCGTTTATACAATCTGGTTCTTTGAAATTACACAAAATGACTCATTCTGGAGATAGGCCATTTAAATGTGACCAATGTGACTACTCATCTAATCGATCTAATAGCATAAAGTTACACAAAAAGACTCATTCTGATAAAAAGCCTTTCAAATATGCCTAATGTAATTATTTATGCTTTACATCTTGTAAAATGAAATAACACAAAATGACACATTCAGATGAAAAGGCATTTAAATGTGACTAATGCAATTTATCATGTATATGATCTATTGTTATGAAAAAACACAGAATGACTCATTCTGGTGAAAGAAATCATTAAATGCAGTACGATGAAAAAGCACAGAATAACCCATTTAAATGTGACCACTGTATTTTTCCTTGTTTATACTCTAGTGATAACGTCATAAAAAAAACATGTTTTTCTATTGATATCAGATTATAAAAACACTTATAATATACTTTTTTTTATTGCTGCAACATTGACATAACCCAAAATTGCCAATAGTTCAGAAAACGAGTCTAAATGTGTTGAATAATTATTAATAATTTTGTAACAATGTGATGTATGATAACTATTCTGTCACATTTTTAAAGTGATGCAATGGCATCATTACAATAATTGTTTCAAACAGTAATATAGAGCCTCCCTTACCTGAAAAATAACCCCCATTTGTGATTTTTTACTCTCTTGCTGTAAATGTCGTTTTGGAGGAAGATTTATAAAGGAATGTGACAGTATTGCTTAAAAAAATTGATTGTGTTGTGAATTGTGTCAATTTTGTAGAATTATGTTAATAAAATATCAATAAAATGCAGCATTTCAAGAAGTATTTATTAAAAGTTATTTCGTTTATTGTATTTAAATTCTAAAGTAATTTTACAATTAATTCTTAATATCCAACTAAAAATTGAAAATAATTTTAGAATGTTTTTTTAACATTATTATTGAAATTAAACCCTTGATTCAAAAGGCAATTAATTGAAGTTTCATAAAAATGTTTGGAAAATGCAGGAATGTGCTTTTTATGAAATAGGTTCATAAGATCACTCTTCTTTTTGTCAGAAATTCTTGGTTTCGAATGAAAAGCAGGTGTTAATTCGACATCTACATTTTTCTTCGTCTTCATAAACACAACCTCCTTGAAGGACACATCACATCATCGAAACGGAATTTGGAAAATCTTTTGTAACTTTCAGTATCTTTACATCATTCTGTAAGCGTCATTGATGCCATATTAATGGGACAAATGTCAGTATTCAGTTTTTTTTTAGATCATAAAAGTCTTCGTACCGTTTGTTTTTTGGCGTCACATATCAGGAGCAGTTATACGAGACTCAGGCCGACATGCACTCCTACGCGCTTTGACTGAATTTACATGACCTTCAATATGTTTGTAGTCATATTAGCTTAATAATTCATGAACATGGAATGGTTTTCCGTTTATTTTTGGCTCCACGAATTGCTGAAACAAATGCTTCTGGTGTATAAATACATTGGGCCACCTTTTAACTGTCGTTTTTTGTGCCTGTTGATTAAAGAGTGTGTCAATCCCCTTCAATTTGTGTGTGACCCTTTATCAAATATTTATGAGTAATTGTGTTTATATTCAGCTGGCGTACTGCATATACCTAAATATAAGGTGATCATGGATTTGTTTTTCTGTTGGCCAACACAATAATCAGAATGTAAAATCAGTTCTCTTATTATATTAATAGAAGATTTGTCTCGCAGATCCCAAAGTACACAAGTTCCCAACTCATTGACTCTTCTGTGTGCATGTGATTCATCCTACACGTACCTTACATTCACCTGTGTTATTTTGCAAATCGTATATTGTGTGTGTTTTCAACTTTCACTAATTGTAATAGAAGGCAGACACTTCACCTTTTGGAAATTGCATTACGGCCTGCAAATCGTAAACAGCCTCTGTTACATCGGACCTTTCTTTATCTGCTTTTTTCTCCACTCTTGATTAATTCTTTTATTCCAAATATCTTTCATAGCTTTCTTTCAATTGATCATTTCCATCGCCTTCTGTGTTTTCGTAAGTATTACATGTCTCATAGGTACAAAAAATGATAAATTGAATCGGTAAATATTCTATAAAATAGTAGGTAGGTAGGTGCGTTATTTCCAAATGGCACATTTTTCGTTTTACAATCAGATATATTATAATCTTTGAAAAAATGTTTTGATGTATAAACACGTGCATAATGGCTCTCAATTTTTGGAATAGACTATGAATTGATTAATGCCTTGCCTAATACTTTCGTCTACTTTCCTCTGTTTCCGTGTTTTTCTCGTTGATAATTTTCAAGTAAAACGTCAACAACTTTTGTTTGTACGAATTAGGCGATCGTTGATATCTAATGTGTTTTTAAAAAATAATTTACACACTCGACCTTGCTGATTATGTCAATGAAAATAAAAGTTGTTATTATTCTGCCTTTGGCTTCTCGTACCACCTATACGAATGTATCGACATTTGGCTGAATGTTTTGCATGCTACCTATTCGAAATATATTGCCTTTGCATTTCAATATCTATTTCCAAACTTCCAAAATGCAGATAATAACTTCATTCTCTCTTCCTCATTGATCTTCGTCGAAGATTTTCGCTTACATTTTTCCGGACAAGTCGGTTTTATCTTCTTATTCCTAATTGTCTTGCTACTTGTTTTCGATTTGTAGTACTTGCCGATATTTTGTCGCTATAGGATTGGTTTCCCGAATATCCTGTTTTGTCGGAATCGACCTCTTAATGCAGAATGTTTTTTTTGTATCTAATTGGACGAGAACTATCCCTTTCTTTAAATTACTTTGTAATGTTAATGAATACATCATTTATATGCTGTAAAATTAACAATTTAAATATCTCCATGTATTTAAATATAGGATTATGAATTTTGTTTTTCGTCTCCTGGACATTTGGTCTATTCGGGAAAGCAATCCTACATCGACGATTTTTCGCCTCCTTCAATACATTCGTCTTCCAATTACCTTCATTCCTTTTTTAATGGAGTTGTCAAAATGGTAGTGTCATCTTCAGTTGACACTAAACAACTTGCATCGAGAGTACTGCTCGAATGTAGAGAAAAAGTAATAGTTGAAGTGGTTTGTCAGTGATATTAATTGGAATGTCGGGTGCATTACTATTGTCAGTCTCACTATTTTGCACCGGTATGTAGGTTGTATTACCAATCAAATCTTCACAGTCTTCAGAGCATATCACAATTACTAGAGGACGAAGAAGAATGAAGATGAAGAACTGGAATAAGATTAATTGCCAGCAGCAGCACAAATATCTTCAGCATTGTAATTACAGGTATTATTTAACTAGCTGGGATCTAATATGTTTCCTGAAAAATAAAAATATATACAATAAATATGTACTGTTACACCCATGATTATTGGGCCTCTCCCGATAGTCTAAACTACGTAATTATTCGGTGTAACCATGTCACCTGACCTTGTAACAAAGGATTGAGCAATGCGGCTTAACGCTTATTTACCTATAACGGTTAGGCACAAAATATATGTTACAAATAGCCAACTAGACAGGCTTCGATCCAACTTATTATGGAACGAAAAGAACAATAAGACTCTAAAAGGAGAAATAAGGTAGGTTATGCGTACGATGGCAAATTTCATATAAATATGCTTCTGCAGGCGCCACCCTATTTACATTTTGTCATAAACAGTTCAAGGAAGAAAATAAGAAATGAAAGAATGTTTTAAAGAATATGTCCATAATGTCGTTTATTAAAACAGGAATGTTATACAAAGAATCAGAAATCTACAAACATTTTGGGACGGAGAACGAACGTAACTATTAACTTCCTCGTGAATAACAAGTGGATGGCAAGAATCAAAATAATAAATAATCAAAACATTGTCAGATGATAAGGTTGATACAAATCCGGACATCTTGGAATCTTCCCGTAACGGCCGAAGCCCCATCGGGCACGTCTATTCACTGTGAAGGTCCGGGCGAGAGAGAGGGAAAACGATCTTCATGCTGGTTTGATATCTTTGTTTCGAGGTAGGCCAGAAACATACAAGGCGGAGAAAATAGTTCTATATTTGGCCGCGAGACGTGAATAATTATCGCCAGTAGTTAGGAACGATAAATCTTTTATGGTATAAAGTATTAAAATATCGTTACAATACCTCTGTCGTTAGTAATATAAGTTCAAGCCAGAGGTTGAGCTTTTTCTTGCAACATCCACTTCTAGGGTGCGGTCAACGTGGCAGGTACATCTCATGGGTTTAATGTGGTGTAACGATGAAATCCAAAAGGTGAAAACTCAAAAAATTTTGGCGGACAGAGGAGATAATTCTAGTAGTGCGATAATTTCGCAACGCGGCTTGGAGTGTTAAAACATAGACTCATCTTTGATAGTTGACGACAGAGAAGTAATTATTTTTTTAAGAGAGACAGTGATCCTATCGTGGTTGGTCAGCGGAGATCTTGAAGTCCTTGAAGACATCGCAGGGCCATCACTAACTCGTCACAAAGGTCCACTAAGATTACCATCATGAAAAATCTAGCTACTATAAAAATATTAGCTCGTTCTCGCATCAAAAAAATAAACTTAAGAATAAACAAGTAATTAAGTATAGGCAGATACTTACTAAAAAAACATTTGAAATCATTCGGGTAGCAGCCCAATGCAGTCTTTGCTGCTTCAGTCAGTAATTTCTCTTACGACTATAGTTTGAAAATTACTAGTCATTTTTATGATAATTAAAATTTTAAAACTTATTATATTTACTACCCAAATATTAAGAATTGTCTTTCAACAAAAACAACAGTAACAGACTAGGTGTTAAATGTTTAATTAAAACATTCGCTTGAAACGGGAAAAAAAGATTTTTTTAAACTAATTTGTGGAAATAGAATATTCAGTAGCTTTGGAATATAAATGCCAGTAGCTGCAAGTTAAATTGCTGGAGATGGGTCGTCCCACAGTAATTGTTTGACAAAGTTCGTAGTATATATTACACCAATATATGGCATTTGATTTTTTAATATCTAAATAAACTCACTGTTCTTAAAAACAGTCCGATTAAATATTTTTTTTCACCAAACTGAGTCATTTTATGTAATTTCATGCTAGCAGATTATTTACAAGAGTAGTTAGATTGGCACATTTAATGGATTTTTTTACCAGAATGAGTCATTTTGTGTTTTTTCATATCACTAGATGTTATACAAGAGTAATAATATTGTTCACATTTAAATAGCTTTTGACCAGAATAAGTCATTTTGTGTTTTTTCATATGACGAGATTGGATACAAGAGTAATTACATTGGTCACATTTAAATGGCTTTTCATCAGAATGATTCATTTTGTGATTTTTCATCTTACTAGATGTTATTGAAGAGTAATGACATATTACAAGGTGTTATACAAGAGTAATTATATTGGTCACATTTTAATGGCTTTTCACCAGAATGAATCATTTTGTGTATTTTCATATTACTAGATTCTTTACAAGAGTAATTACAATGGTCACATTTAAAAGGCGTTTCACCAGAATGAGTCATTTTGTGTCTTTTCATATTACAAGATGTTATACAAGAGTAATTACATTGGTCACATTTAAATGGTTTTTCACCACAATGAGTCATTTTGTGTTTTTTCATAGCACCAGATTGTATAGAAGAGTAATTACATTGGTCACATTTGAATGGCTTTTCACCAGAATGAGTTATTTAGTGTGTTTTCATGTTGCTGGATGTTATACTCGAGAAATCACATTGGTCACATTTAAATGGCTTTTCACCAGAATGAGTCATTTTGTGTTTTTTAATAGAACTAGACGTTTTACTACAGTAATTGCATTGGTCACATTTAAATGGCTTTTCACCGGAATGAGTCATTTTGTGTATTTTCATATCACCAGATTGTATACAAGAGTATTCACATTGGTTACATTTTAATGGCTTTTCACCAGAATGAGTCATTTTGTGTAATTTCATCTTATTTGATGTTATACAAGAGTAATTACATTGGTCACATTTAAATGGCCTTTCACCAGAATGAGTCATTTTGTGTATTTTCATACTTGTAGATGTAATACACGAGTATTTGCAATGTTCCCATTTAAATGGTTTTTCACCAGAATGAGTCATTGTGTGTATTTTCAAAACACGAAATGTGATACAAGAATAATTGCATTGGCCACATTTAAATGGCTTTTCACCGGAATGAGTCATTTTGTGTATTTTCATATCACCAGATTGTATACAAGAGTTTTCACATTGGTTACATTTTAATGGCTTTTCAGCAGAATGAGTCATTTTGTGTAATTTCATCTTATTTGATGTTATACAAGAGTAATTACATTGGTCACATTTAAATGGCCTTTCACCAGAATGAGTCATTTTGTGTATTTTCATACTTGTAGATGTAATACACGAGTATTCGCAATGTTCACATTTAAATGGTTTTTCACCAGAATGAGTCATTGTGTGTATTTTCAAAACACCAGATGTGATACAAGAATAATTGCATTGGCCACATTTAAATGGCTTTTCACCAGAATGAGCCATTTTGTGTGTTTTCATTGCGCCAGATTGTATACAAGAGTAATCACAATGATCACATTTAAATGGCTTTTCACCAGAATGAGTCATTTTGTGTATTTTCATTTCCCCAGATGTTTTAGATGAGTAATCACATTGGTCGCACTTAAATGGCCTTACACAAGAGTGATTCATTTCGTGTAGTTTAAAATTGCCAGAATGAAAGCTGTGGTAGTCACATTGATTACATTTAAATGCTTTTTTACCAGATTGAGTCAATTTATTCTGATTCTTGAATTGGGATCGCATGCTCACATAATTAACGGTTTCCGCTATTAATTTTTTATGACACGTTTTGTGAAGCTTCAATTGAGATAGCGAAGCAAAAAAATCAAAACAAAAACTGCACACAAAATTTTCCTTATTAAATAATTTTTTCTCCAACTTTATAACAGCTACTAATATTTGGGATCTGTGATGGTAGATTGTATATGAGTACGTTTATCAGTTCGACTGACTATATTAGTAATCGTTTCATATACACTCAATTCTTTTTAATGTCGTGATAGTCAATCTGCATTTCATCGTATGGCTCTTGTACTTCTCTCTCTGTCAATCCGAGACTTCCGGAATAGGTCACGGCAGTGGTTGCAGAAATCAACTAAAAGAAGGTGAAATATCGCATTAACATGTAAGCAAATGACTTAGCTATATGAGAGAATAATATATAAAAAATCAAACATCTTAATAATGCACATAGGAATCTTGAAAAGCATGGTGGATTAAATTTAAAGGAAAATGGGTACTTATGTTGATTAGTATTTTTATTCGAAGTCAATTCGCATGGGACTTAAATATATTATTAAGATTTAAAAAACTATATTACGGAATCTTTCTACATAATATATTCATTTGACCTTGTGAGGATTTATATTTACGAATAGTACCTGTACTAAATAGGTGTTGATATTGTATAGATCTTAATTACAGAAGAGACACGAAAAATCTAAAAATCATTAAGTATGTACCAATGCAAATTCTTTTATTATTTCTATGGTACCTACTGGTGACAGCTAACAATATCAAAATATTCGAATGTTTTACAGTTCATTCCGTCACTATAATAATTCCACGCCTTCACACGATCAGTATTAATTAAAATAAAAGTAGGAACTTACCAGATTCACTTGTTCCAAATAAGAACGACCCGGTTGCGGATCTTTATAAATGTCTTCAATAAGCTCAGTCTTGATGTCAATTAGCTGAGTGTCTGTCTTCAATTTTATTATTGTCGGGTCTGAAACAATATTCTGAAAAACAAAACATTATGTTATAAAATCTAGAATATTTTTAAGAAGATCGACAATACGTGTGAAGCTCGACCACACACTTGAGGGCTCTCGGCTCTTACACTCTGCAATGTGGGCATGGTTTCTGTCGGTATCTGACGCCAAACTTCAATAATATATAATGGTAGGTAACAAGCATATTGCAAACAATACTAATCTGCAATAATGTTTGAATTGTCAATGTCAATTCATACGTATTACAGTTTAATTTAAAATAAAACAAAATAATTATGTGAATATAATTATGCTGATAACGCCATAAGGACACCTCTAAGTGGAGGAAACTGGTCGGTACTCAATTATGTCGACAAATTCAATTGGTATATTGTATTGTTATAAAATAAGAATACTAAACTTAATGGTAATTCAAAATGAACGTACCAGGTTTCCTTATCTAAATCAATCGGTTTAAATGTCGCTGGCGACTCATTCATAGTTTTTTTTAATCGGTGGAAGTGTTAAATAGTTTTCTTCCACGATTATTGAAATATTTCCAATTCGACATCCGATATGACTAGGTACCTAGGTACATGATTCGTTCTGACATAATATACTTTATTATATCGTTGGCACCATTATTTGTCGATTCTCTGGAGAATGTTTATCCCGAGAAAGTAATAAATAACCTTTGAAAAACTAGGTAACCTCGGCAGCGTGGCGGGGATAATCATCGTGTTTGATGTAAGTATTTAACTCTGGATTTTTTCCATGCACGGACAGGCCGAACAGACGTTGCTCATTTGCATCAGGCTCGAAATCACCTCCTTCGCATTTTACGTCCATTTTACGATTTGAAAGCGGTCGTTCTCAAAGATTATGGAGTCACATTGTAAGCAATCTTGACAAACCGATATATTCTGGCAGTCGTGATAGTAGACAATGATTGCTCCCGCCATAGATAAAAGATACCGAATAGTATTGCCACAATGTATTATTTTAATATGGCGAATTTAAACTAAACGAAATAGGTATAATAAATTATTATGCTTCCTATCAATTCTATTATAAAATCTAAAAAATATGAAACATTGGATGTATGGTCGACAATCGACAGTCATTGGTGATATCGGTCTTGATTATTATGGCAGTTGCAATGCAGACGATTTGTCTATACCCAAGAGATCAAAATCGTTTAGCCAATAATTGTCTATTGGCACGAGTGTCAAACTGGCATTTCTAAGTCTCGCCTACTACGGTCTGTGCCACGGTCAACTTGATGACCAATTGCATGCATAAAATGGATATTAAACGCGAACGAGAAGACTCCGAACCTGTTGCAGAAGGGAAGCAATGGTTTGAGGTACCTGTGGATCATGATCCAAACAGCCAGCTGCTTACCTACATAAAGCAAGAGGACACCGACGAGGCCGGATGCACTTTTGAGGTTAGTTTTTCATAACGGATTGTTATAGTATGTCGTAGTATTGTTTGTTTTAAGATGTATTTTGTTTCAAATTAATGAATATTACCGACATTGACAACTCAAATATTGTCGTAGATTAGTACCTATTGTTTGCAATAAGTATGCTTGTTAATATCCTCGAGTGTGTGGTCGAGCTTCACGCGTATTGTCAGTCGTCCTAAAAATATTCTTGATTTTATAACAAAGGTACTTAATATTTTATTTTTCAGGATATTGTTTCAGACCCGACATCAATAACATTGAAAAGAGATACTCAGCTACTTGACATCAAGACTGAGTCTATTGAAGACATTAAATCCCCATTTAATTATGAAGATCAGCATCAGGGTTGTTCTTATTCAGAGCGAGTGAATCAGGTAGGTACTTTTATTTTAAATACTGACAGAAATACTGATCCTGTGAAAACTGTAAGAGATGGAATGAACTGACAACACTCGAATATATAAATAATCAGTAATACAAATAAAGACAATATCTTTGAATTCTAATTTCGCTCTTTCGACCTTGTCTGATCCTAATAGGATCATAATGAGCCTCGGTATAAATAGTATAACTGCTCAAGCCCAACCGTTGTATATCTCATTGATATTTTACAAACTTTATTATTTGGATTCTGCAACGTGAATCAATGAAAGCCGATGTTTTATTAATAAATACAAAACTAACAGCTTGACCAACGTTGAAAGTCTCAATACGTAATTATTTGTTTGCTATGGATTTTAACTGCCATGGTTCTGGCAATACTGAATTGCATTTACAATGGACGTACCCACCCCTCACTTGATAACAATCTCCTACCAGATTCGCCAATATGGATATTAGGTTGCACCCTTATCAAATAACCGATTTGTTTTTACTACTGCCACTAAACAATCTTATATTCATTTTCAGGGAGTTGGTTTTAAAGAAGAGTATGTTGAAGACACAATAAGCCAAAGCATTCATGAGGTTCCAGAACCCGGTCGCTCTTATTCGGAATGCACACCAGTAAATCAGGTAGGTACACGGTATTCTAAGAAAGTTGAACATGCGTTACCTACTGATACGGAGTAGTTTATGTCAGAGGGTTTGTTTCCACTTTGAAATCGCGCATCGGGGCATAGTTTTCTTTTCATAAGAGATATTTACGAGATATGTGGATGATAATATGCTTACTACTACAAACTATATTTATAATAATAATGTATTTTATAATATTTTATATTACCAAGATAACTCTCCTTGTGAACTGACAAAATATTCCCTAAAATCTTCTCGTACACCTTTTGCATCCAAGGAATAATTATTACTCCCTTGCTGTTCTAGAGGGAATAGGTTAAGTGTTGATTCCTCATTTCGCCAACTTCCATTTTCTATTTCACCAACTTCCATTTTCTATTTCACCTGTTTCGATATTATCAATTAATATACTTTCAGGAGCATGCATATTAGCAGAAGATTTCTCTGAAATTAAGAAGTTGTGTAACGAACATGTAGCTATTATTATTTTAAAATACGTTCTGGAGCAAGAAGAATTGGTTTTCTTAGTACCCTAAAAATACTAGACATTACACCAAAAGCATTTTCGACAACATTTCTTGCTCTAGAAAGCCGCATAGAAAAAATGCGTAATATGACAAAAATAGCAGACTAGCGTTAGGTACCTGTTTAATCTCAAAGAACCCGCATTTCACGTTATGGTTGTCGATCTTTCGTGCAAATTTAGACTATAGCACCATTGTGGTGACACTATTTCCTCAAAAGAGACAAAGGATTAACTTAAAAATGGTTTATGAGAAAATTAAATTAAAACGGTGCACGTAATATGCTTATTTAAACGCTTAAGGGTAGAACATAAATAAAAAAATCAGCTCACTGGTCGGAATCAAAATTAATTATTTAATTGTCATACGAGGTTCAACGGGACTAAGTATATTTTTTGTCGGTCAAGTGTTTGACGTTTGAATGGCAATAATCCTACAAGTTCTATTTTATGACCTGTAGATGAAATAAATCATACAAAAAGTGAAAACTGTGCTATCATTTATGTCACAAGACTCGTCAACTGCTATGATAAAGCTGAAATCAATTTAAAATCTTTGACTGGTTAGTTGGCTATATTCGAAGACATTTTGACGATTCTATCTTTCACTGTTCTAGCCCGTACGTAGTCATTTATGTCAGAGCCACACTCAAGCATGTAGCTCGCGAGTCGCGGTTTGCCGACCACTGCTCTAGACAACCAACATATTGTAATGACGCCAACGATATCACTAAACAGGAACAAAGTTTATTATTGGCGTAAGAAGATATTAATATCCTTTTTTAATTATAAAATCAATGTAATTTTTTAGATCCCTCCAAAGTACCTTACCACTGTGAAATTGGAGACTGATTTCGAGCAGGTTGATTTAAAAAATGAGATTGTTCAAGAAGTTGTGGAGCAAAGCAATCATGAGTACCCTCAACCCACTTATTCCGAATGCATCCCAGGATATCAGGTATATAACAACCTATTTATTTTAAATACGATCATAACGGTAACACAGAAAAACTAAGATGCGCAATAGTGCAATGAATTCGATTAGATGTGGCGAAAAACATTCGCCCAGTTATAATTAAAAAACATTTTATTAGTACTTGCATAGCTTATTGGACACAATGTGAGTGCAAATTTATTAGTTTCCTATTTCTCTGATGCTCCAAAGATGCAGTCGTAACCTATGTTACCTTCCCTCCGTCAACTTGATTCCTAATGATCAGTTTCTAAATAGGAATGCAAAAATAAGTCAATGTCTTGGTGTAAGTGATACTATTAATTTATTATTATCAAACAGGAATGTATTGTATATCTAACGATTCACACATAAGACTGTTATAGTACCTATATTATATTATTAACAACAACTTACAAATTTTATTGGTGACTTCAATGTATATGCGTATAACTAAAAATGGATATATAACACATTTTAAACAACTCACCACAACTATGATATCATATAGTCCAGTAGACAAGGTGAAATGGTGATTTTCGGTGCGGATAAAGGAATGTGTGCCTACATCCAACTTTTGTTCATCACAAATCTTTCCCTATTAAAGTATGAAAGCAATATTGTCTGAGTAAAATTTTCAATAAAAACAAGTCAATTTAATTCATTTCTATTGGTTGTGCTTGACAGTGTAACCACCGTGTGGCTAGGTACATATTATTCATACGTATTCACTTTACATGCACAATTCTGCACTTTCCTCTCAATTTCGCATGTACATTATATGGAATTTTGATGAATGAATTTGGCATCGGCACAACCTGTATTTAAGGAACACCGTTCTTTTGGAATATCATACCAAAACCGATAATAGGGTGTGCCTCAACAAATATGCATTATTTAAAACCCTATGCACAACTCATTGTTATTCCCACAACCCCTCTACTACTAAGTCGTATACTGATTTACAGGAAAGTGGTTTTAAGAAAGTGTAGGTTGCTGATACAAAACCCTAAAGCAAACATAGGAATCCTCAACCCGGCTGCTCTTATTTAGAATGCACAACAGTAAATCAATTATCTACATCAGCGATTTCCAAGGGAAGGCGCGGAGTGTTGCAAAGAGAGGCGCAAAAAGTTTATCAAAATTAATGTAGCCAGCCACAGGTTTGCAGTTTGCAAATGAATTGTTTATAAAACGATCGCTGGTTAAAAACGAACACAAAAAACAGTCCTATAAAAGGTTATTTGCAAACCTGTCTGATACTATGGAGACTAATTGTATAATACCTCACTACTATACTATTGTGAAGCGCGCTAGCTATCTCGTAAAAAAATGAAATTTAGGGGTGAAATCATAATGTTGAAATTTAGGGAAAATTTGTTTAGGAACGATAATTTTGTTGAAATTAAAAAAAAATGAGTGAATAAATCTAAGCAAGGACCACTAATGCATTCACTGATTTAAAAAGACAGAGTAAAGGCATTCATAAAAAATTGGAGCATTGGAAATCAAAATTACAAAAAAAATAAGTTCGCCATGTCTCCGCTTTTAAATGATTTCTACGCCAAATATATTGAAGCAAAACAAAATTCTATTTATTGAGTTTTTGGTTAGTTTACTTATACACTTGTCATATAATTTCATTAATAGTAAAAAAGTCGCCTGCGGCGCTGCTTTATTTCAACATTATTAAATATTTTAAATATGTGGTTAAAAGATCCTAGCCTGAGGGCCCGCTTGAGGATGTGGGGCCCATGATAGAATCCATTTGTCAATGAACAATGATACATTTGAATTGACTACTATTGTAATTGATTGTGCTAATAAACAAGCACATTCGTCGCATGAAAAACAATTTAATTTTTATATTAGTAGGTAATTACACTGTTGACTATGGTATATACAGGTGTCATTTGGTGTCACAGGGTATTATTTAATGAAATAAAGGAGGGGACAGGCATCGAGATTTTATTTTTTTTAAAGGGAAGCATAGTAACTTAAAACTTGGTAACCACTGATCTATACTATATTCTATGAAATAACAATATAGGTATTGTGACTTGCACTCAGCAAGGAGGTACTAGTCTTCTGCTAAAAAATATGTTGGTCCTCAGTGTATAAGTTTAAAAATGATTAGAATTATTTGTAAACATAAATGGGAGACTGGTTTTTTATTATGAACCCATAAGTCAAGTGAATACATGCAGCCAGATTCCGTCGAAGTGCTATCTTTAGGTCTTACACACACTTAGAAATCTGAAGCAGATAATATGTCGTATTGGGAATATAAGCGATCGTCTCAAATTATATATTCAGAATCCATCCACATTTACTTGAAATAAACAAACTGATATAAATTATCCACACACCATTTCTTTCTCAAAATTCAATCCTCCCTGTATGTCAAAATGCCTACATTTAATATCTTTAAGGTGTGTACTTTTTTTTTTTTTGAATATTATTCTCCGATATACCTATGTTGTTTGTCTGCTTGTTAATGCAATATACTCCACGCTCTTTTAGGTGATTCCTGGAACCACTGCCATGACACATTCTGGTGAAAAACCATTTAAATGTGACATCTGTAATTATTCTTGTATAGAATCTGGCACCATGAAAGTACACAAGATGACTCATTCTGGTAAATCACCATTTAAATGTGCCCAATGTGATTACTCTTGTATAAAATTTATTAGGATGAAAATACACAAAATGACACATTCTGGTGAAAAACCATTTAAATGTGACCTGTGTAATTATTCGTGTACAGTATCTGGCGCCACGAAAGTACACAAGATGATTCATTCTGGTGAAAGGCCATTTCAATGTGACCAGTGTTATTACTCATGTATAACATCTGGTAGTATGAAACTTCACAAAATGACTCATTCTGGTGAAAAGCCTTTTAAATGTGACCAATGTGACTACTCTTGTATACAATCTAGTAATATGAAAATACACAAAATGGCACATTCTGGTGAAAAGCCATTTAACTGTGACCAATGTGAATACTCGTGTATGGAATCTAGTAGAATGAAAAAACACAAGATTACTCATTCTGGTGAAAAGCCATTTAAATGTGACCAATGTAGTTACTCAAGTAGAAGATCTAATAACATAAAAATACACAAAATGTCTCATTCTGGTGAAAAGCCAAGATAATGTGATCAGTGTGATTACTCCTGTATATATTCAAGTAGCCTAAAAAGACACAAGATGTCGCATTCTGATGAAAATCCATTATATTGTGATTAATCCATATACTCATGTGCACGACCTGATAAACTTAGATCGTATAAAATTACTTATTCTGGTGAAAAGCAATTACAATTTAATCTATGAGATTGTCATGTAAGCAATCTAAATCTGAAAATTCCTGAAATGTCGCATTCTGGCGAAAAGCCTTTTAAGGTTGTCCAATGTAATTGCTTATATATACAATATATTACTAAAGGAAACAGTTTTTTATTTTTAATTATTGCTAGTGTAGAAGTACACAATACGGTGGCTTGAAATCACTGAAATCAATAATGACGCATTCTGGTAAAAACCTCTTAATTTTGAGGACATTGTTTAGTTTACCTTTTTTATGCTATCCTAAAAATATCGTACAATGCGATGCTTTAGACTGTCAATATTTAAGTAATTAGGCATTTTTCAGCCTTTTTAAGGATAAATGTTCGTTTCAAATGGTTAGCCATGCTTTTTAATACTATTTAGTCATTATTTTTCACTATGTTATGTGTACTTACATATCATGCTAATAACGTAATAATCGTATTAAATAATCGACCATTAAGAAACGTAGTACTAATCCGAGTACGGCTTGTCTCGTTCTGCATTAGTAGAAACGGCCGCCACAATATGTGATCGCCGGGACAAAGTAAAAATGCCGATCGGGTGGTGGTCGCCTAAAAACGCATAAATGTGGTTTGGCGTATGTACGTTCCCCGCACCAAATAATACTAGATTCAATGTAATTAAATGAACAGATAGAGCGTTATTACTTAAGTAATACAATATTATTGTAATATAAAAGCGATTAAAAGGGATGTCCAAAAGTTGTAAGATTCGGTTTGGATGCTAAATAGAATTAGGAATTACAATTATGTGGGTACTTGGGAGGAGCGAAGGTAATAATAAATTGTAAAATTAAAATAAGTTCAAAAGACTTTACCTTTAACTGTATACCTTCCTGTTTAGAAAAAAATACACCAATAATTACATATTTACAAGATCAAAGATCAAGATTCAAAAATCTCAACTCAAAGTTAACTTAATGGATTCTCAGATTATGTACATAGTTTAAGTATAATTATATTGAGTATTTTGTAATTTTTTTTTGAAAAATAATTTTCAACTTGGTATCTTGTTTCTAATAAATATTATTAATACCTATTGTAATATTATATGGCATTACTTTTTAACATGGCATGATAGTTAATAATTTTATAGATAGATTTTTTGTACAAATATGACTTATTAATTAATATACATATTACAATCCGATAAATATAACAATATTGTTTTTAACAGGTACCTACTTAATAAAATATTGATTTTCTAACGGACGATAGTTAACCTACCTTAATAACAGTGAATATCTACCGTGAGGTCAACATCTAAAATAACGTCAGTGTCGTGCCTAATCTAAGATCCCTTTTAATGAAACCAATGTAATAAGACGAATGCTTGTCCATGTTTAAGTGTAAATAAATCCACTCTGCGCGGAGCTTTGAAATAAAAATCTGTGTTATCAATATAATATTATGTGACCATCCTCGATGCCTCTCTCACATCCCCAATATACCAGGACTTCAATCTTCACACCGCCCGAGTTCGTCATCCTCCAGGTATTAGTAGGTACGCATTATAATTAGTATTCAAAAATTTTCTTTTATCCACATAGCGAAATGATACGTCATAAGTTTTTCCTATTCTGTTAATTGATTAAGTTGCCAAGCTGCACTTTTAGGCCTACAAAACTTTATTCCGGCTCCCCATTGAAGACGGAAAGTCCAGGAGCAAGGTCTTCGATTAATAACGCTTATATTATAACATAGTAAACCAGGCAGTAAAATATAATATTATCTGAGAAGTGTAATTATTGATATAAATCAGTAATACTTTACTCCAGTATTATTTATATTCATATTTTGTACGTTGGAGGAAAGTGACCCCCTCCAAGGCACTACCTACTTTACCTGAATATATAAATAAAGTGTGTCGTCAATAAATCTTTTCTGTCTTAAAACAATAATTAGTTTGTAGATGCTTTAATCGAATTAAATTAATGGAACATTAAAAAAGCTTTAGTTAATTTGTATACAATGAAATAGGAAACATTGGTGAAAAGTGGAGTGAAGTAGCCCCAGTTTACGGTACCTGCATAACAATAAAAGTATGTGATCAATTTAACCCAATCAATGTACCTATGTCATGTATATGGCTACCTAATATTAATCCTGATGACACCAAATACGAAGGCCTTCGGGTGGCCTCCAGCCATTCCAAAACGCCTTCACCTACCTTATTTAATGCAGAAGCCGCCGCCATTCTTCCCAAGTGCCAGGCAAAATCACTAAGGTTCGCGATCTCTACTCCACCATAAGGTTTAAAAGTTCAAAAGACAAGAACAATAGAATTATAAGCGGGCTTCAAAAGGAGGAAGTATCTTTTTTCTACTGACGATCGACGGGCCGGACTTGTTTCCCACTCAGCAGCTGGAAGCTATCCAACGTCAAAAACAAAAATCACCAATATGATAATCATCATAATATTTTTTGTATTGCCCATGTTAGCTGGACACGACACTGCGCTTCAAAAATACATGTCACTTGCGAGTCTTCTTGCATCATTCCAAGTTAAACCGACATCCCGTAGGTCTTCCTGTACACTCTTTAGATAAGTAGTATTTAGCGGCCTTCCACGGAGCCGGAATCCATTTAGCTTGAAGAACAGGCAAGCCAGGTTGAAGTTCTCTCTTGGTATCCGCAACACAGCGTGTCTGAGCCGGGTCTAATGGCGCTTTTTCAGAATCGGTTCGATCTCTTATCTCCTCGTTACTCATACCACCGTAAACCTAATATACGTCACAAACATTTCCAGTGAAGCTCTGTCCACCCTTCTCGGTCCCGAGTTCTTTGCTGCCACGTGCATCTAACGAACTTCATGGGTTCGTCTATCCAGCGGGTTATTCGACGCCCCTGTGGGCATTTAGTGCTCTGCTCCTTGGGTACATGCCACTGTAGGACGGCATTTGGTCAGCGGTTGTCCACTCGCTGAAGGCAGTTTCGGACTGGTCGAGTAGCGAGTAATTTAGTAACTAAACGTGTACGAACAGACAAATTAAGTTGAGTAACGATGGCCGCGCGGCTTAAGTGTTGGCCTATTACGTCGTGGGTCCCAGGTTCGAATTCCAGACATGATCGAAAGAATAATAGAATCACTTAGTCGAGTCGATCCATTTTGTTATATTTTTCGGTCGAGTAGCAACCCCAACCACCTCTCACTAAATAATAAACAGACCACGAGAAGAGTCTGAATACGTTATCTTTAGTCAAGTTCATTAGTTTCCGTAGAGATGACGTTTCGTTGGAGCGAAGATACTATCCATAAATTCGTTTCGGAATATTTAACCCGTGAGTGGTTTTCGAATTTTAAATCTCCACTACTTATATAAAAATAAACAAGCTAAGCAATCTGCTTATAATGACTTGGAAAATACAATGAATATTTCTGGATTAGGTGAGGAGATTAAGTCAGAAATTAAAAACAAAAGGTCAGCTTGTATATGTTTTTATGTATTAAAAAATATTTTGTTTTTATAACAATAGTTAATTATTAACTTAGTCAGGATAAGTAGTTAATTCATATTAAGTAGCCATTAATATAAAAAATTTAGATCTACCTACTCGCAAGAGCTCAGAAAAATAAATGATTCTAAAACGTTCTATCTATAAAATGGTTTAACATATTGGATGATCCTCTGCGAAACATGATATAGCCATTACAACTGAAGTTATTAACTTATTTATTTTTATTAATATTATACTATCGACCGAAGGTACTTGATAGAATTTGAATTTAAATTCTAATGGATTTAAGTTTTGTACTATTGTATTTGAGTGTTTTTGCGACCCAGGTTTCGCCTTTCGGCATCTTCAGGTGCTATGTACACTCACCAAAGGCAAACATACACTGACAATTGACACCCTTGACTCTAGCTTATATAACAAATCAATACAATACACAGGAGGTACAAACTCCATTACCTACCTATCAAGTCAAGGGTCAGCAATAAAAAATACAACAAATTATGAACCGTTGAAGTTAGTAAAAAACCTCATTAGTGAAAACCCCTGTCTCATTAATAACAATACACTTGATAAGCATATTATAATATATCGTCAAAGCCCAATAATAGATCATTAGTACTTATAAACAATAAAAACACAAAACCAATACTCATGACTTACGTATACACACCGAAATCCACATCCATACATTATAATACATACAGATAAATGTTGCATGACAATACCATTGACATTAAAAAATAAATTTTATGGTCTCACATGCAAACCCTCATAATATAGGATATACCAATGGGTTACTAGGAAAGCTAAGATGATCATTAAAGATAGGCAGTCTCTGCAACTGTGCCCAATTTATTTCTAATATTTCGACACCTCCTACGTATAATATTGTAACTAACAAAATGACGTTTTTCACTTTTTTTCATTTTTCGTATCCATAGTATGTATTACATATGATGCCATTTACAAAATTTCAAAATTCGTATTATAAGTGCGATTTTCAAGCATTGCATATTATTGTATCTCAAATTTCTTGAAATTTTTCCGACGTGTAGTATGGTAACGTATTTAGCAATACTATACGCGGGAAACGCGCGGAGATCTTGCCGCGCGGGTGTATTGTTACTGCTAATTACGATACTTCACTTCGGACGGGAGGTGACACACCACTACCACTGTGAACTTTCGGTTATATTGTATTTTTGTATGGTTTGGTAAATATTAAATACCATACTGAAGAGATCTAGACAATGTCAACAAATATTACGCAATATATCCGCCCCTACAGGACTTTAGTGTCAAGAATACAAAAATTGATAGAAAATCTATGCGTGCACAAAAATGTGTGATTAAGCCAGATGGGACAATTAATAGTACAGCGTATAATATTATAGAAACGGTTAATAATAGTAAAACAACAATGGATGAAATAAATTCTACCCAGGGAAACTGTGACTTTAGGATTCAAGGTAAGTTATTATTGTTAATCTTTTTCTTTCTCGTACGGCAACAAAAAGTATCGTAAGTTATACTTACCATTGTCTACGTCGTTTCTTTGCATGTAACTATTATTGTATGTAATATTTACCATATTTTACGTCGGAAAAAACTGAAAAAAAATCTTGTATCTATCACTTATAATAATTTACGTCGTGCTTATTTTAGTAAAATATATTGTATGTAGTACTTATCATATTATACGGCGACATACAATTTTAGTTGCAATATTATACGCGTGATAACTTTTATAAATTCATGTTTATTTAGTTGTTTTGCTTTTTACAGAGTCATCACTGCCTTCAGGTGCTGATTAAAATATGATAATGGAACTTTTAGACATTATTTGTGATGATGATGAGACTAGTGCCAGCGTTGCTGATACAAACAGACTACATTCTCTCGAAAAGATTAACAGTAAAAGTAATTGGATATATTATAAAATATAGAGCTAGTTTTGTGAAAAATCACCTCAAGAGGTACTGTTATCACAAACTATGAGATTTATAATGCTATATAATCTTTTTTTTTTTAAAAAAACCTCAATTATAATGGCTAAGGTTTCGGGTGATCGAAATAAAAGTGGTAATATGTTGCTAAATTAGCGATAAATGAAAAGCAACGCAGAGTTTTTACTGAAACTCAGTCGTGGCGAAATTTTACCATCAAATATCATCTGACGAAATATCAAAATGAAAATAACATGGAGCTGGTTAAGGTCTGCAAAAAAAGTTTCTAGCTACATTCTCTATTTGTGACCAATTCGTATTCACAGCTTTGGACAAGGTGGATAATGAAACTGCCGTTTTAACATCTGATCAACGAAGTCGACACGAAAATTGCAATGTTGTATTAACTGATGATATGAATACCAGTTTTTCCGACCATGTTAAGTCCATCCAACCGGTCGAATCAGATTATGTTCGACAGCGATCAAGCAAACTTTACTTAGATGGCGACGTGGATTTTACTCATTTATTTAAACTATATAATGAATGGTATGAACCCATAATATAGACACATAAAGCTCAAACAGAAAGGCAGTATCAATTATTATTTATAATCAATGAAAATTTTAAATTGTGTTGTGTTACTATGTCCCTAAAAAGGACCAGTGTGACCAATGTCACATTTTCAAAAACTTACAAGTCCGAGTAGCATCCACGGAGCAACTCCCAGTTTATGGCAAGAACCTTGGTCGTCAGTTAAGATTATTTGATAAACATGATGTTCAATCATTACACGGCAAAATTGTATCTGCGAATTTTGACTTCCAAAATATTTTGAATGCCCTTCACGGAAATTTGAGTAAGTACATTTTATTATAAACGTAAATTATCAGTTTGAAATTTCACAGTTTTTCAATTTACACAAAAGGTACGAGTAGCTACATGATACATATAGCAGGAAGCTGAAGGCAAACGAGGTGCAAATGAGGATTCAAGTTGCTTACTTATTGTGGTCTATAAGCAAAAGAATTCAGGTTTTGCTCTAACAATATAGGCCAGTGACATGACCCGGCTCACGGCTAGCTCAATAATGCTACCGGGCCGTCACTGAGGAGACTAGTGATGAATTAGGAGAGGTGGATCTCCTTTGTAGTATCACAACTTTTGAATTCCCGAATAAAACTCTCAGCTGGTGTGGTGCCGAATTTATTCAGGTACTAGAGTTCACGGTCACACAATAAGGTTAACTGTCATTGTTCCCGTAATTAAATCTCATTAAAGTATCAGCAAACTATTTATTTGTTCACTATAGGATCTCTGTGAAATCTTTCACAAATTCCCGAAAAGTCACACCTAATTCAGAGAATGTATACGCAGATATTCTTTGGATATTTTTAATTCGAGAAATATTTTCCCATAAGAAAGAAAATATAAATTATTCTTTGGTCACACAGTATTAGGTTTATAAAAAAGAATAGAATTATTTTATTGTTGTTTATAAAGTTTATTTATATTCACAGTGTATTTACAAATATTTATTTGTGATTACAGACTTGTTTACAGAAGGTTTGCTTAATGTTTACAAATTTATTTACTAAAATTTGTTTTTATGTTTATGAATTTGTTTACAAAAGTTTATTTTATAATTATGTTTACTTAATAAAGTTTCAAAAATTTATTTTATAATTCCGAAAAAAAGATTTGTAAAATTTATTATTACAAACTGAGTTTATTAATTTGTTTTTATAAAACAAATCCGATCACGTAATTTATCCCGATTACGTCACCTCGTATGATGAGTAATGAAAAATGAAATTACTCCGCGAGCGCGTTACTATCGACAGATACGTGGTATTCGAGCTACGTTTTAGCGGTCGACGTCACTACCGACAGATACGTGTTATTCGCGCTACGTTTTGCGGCACACGTCACGACCGGCAGATACGAGATATTCGCGTTACTTTTTGCCCGTCGATGGGGACTTATTGTAGGTAAATTTCACGAATGTTACTGAGAACCGTATCTCGTATCCGCGGAAGGACTGCTGCTTAGTAGGAGATCGCTGGTGAGAAGTGTAGAAACTAATGATTTTACGGAAAAAGGATGTCACCTTTTATACCCTCGGGATGGAGGTTTAACAGGAAACAGTCCGTAAGGGATAGCAGATGTATATCTTTCTCTCACGGGATAAATTTACGTATATCTCCCGTTCCTGGTAACTTTCTAATAGAGATATCTTCTAATTAAATCGGGTTAAATTTACTCTACTTTATTTCCGCAAAATTAAGACTTAATAGGGGTGTTTTAAGCACCCTCTAGAACATGTCCTTTAAATACGTAGTTACGGTGACGTCAGCAAAATAGTTGATTTTATATGATTTTTCGTGTTCAAACGAAGGGGAAAGTTTTTAGCTTTCCAACGAGGTATCAGAATAGGTACTCGTGTACTAAATAAGGGAATGGCAGTCTTTAAATTTAAAATGTCAAAATGAAAGGTTGACACCCACGTACTAGTCCTTTCCACCACTCTTGGCCTTTTTAGGCCAATAGAATTTTACTAAGTTTTAATAAAACTATTTGGAGCCGCAGAAAACGTTTCATTCGATATTTACCTTTCGGACGAACATTATTACGTGAAAATACTATAATATTATACTTAACATTTCAACTTAAATATATAAATGCTTAATCCTAACAAGATGTTATTTACAAGCGACTACAAATTTATTTCGTCCTTAATAGTGGCTTTTCCATAGTAATCTAAACGTAACCTTGAATCTATTTTTATCCGGCAACTCAACACAGCCGGGCCGTAAATTCTAGTCGAACAGAATTCAGTTAAGGTTCAAGGTCACGCGCCAATTTGTGTTTTTAGTCGCAGTATTTGATTCTTTTATTACTTAGGAGGCAATTAAGATTTATTATTGTTTATGGGTAGAAACCCATCTATACCAGAATCTCAAGTTTTTCCAATTGTTACTTTTACAATATTCATTATAGTCAGCAAGTTATAGCATTAACAAAATCTATAATTATAATTACGCGTCTATAGATATAGATACGCGTTTACAATATTTTTATAACGGTAGTTAACTCCTATCTTGTATTGATAAAATTAGTATTAAAATTCTTTATTTACAATTATACAGTATATAAATTTATAAATATTCAATTTTCTTTTCCAATTTTCATACACTTCCATTATAGCTATAAAAGTTATTGAAGCATGTACCTGCTTAATTTTACGTAAACAATCTCTCCCATAACTTATTTTCTAAGTTTAATGGAGATTTCCCGGAAATTATTTCCGAAATAGATCGATTTGAAATTTCATGGCGTGTCATTTCGAGGTCTGCGGTCACAGCGTTCCAATTACACTTGAACAGTCTCGATTCTCCGAGGCGAAATTTTTTTACGTAAAATTTTATTACATTTTACAAAGAAAAGGTTAACAACATACATTTTACTTCCTAATACTAAACGATTACGCTACTGGTTACCTGTTCATGGTCTTTTTCGACCATTTCTTCTCTGCTTCTTCCATAGTTTAGGACCATGGGACTTATATATTCTGTTTGTACCTCGTCGTGAGGTTGTCGCACGGCTATTTGAGAAGTAGAATTGACTACAAGGCTAGATTTGTATAGTTATGTCGTTAAACCATACTCTGCCATAAACACTAACTGAAGGTCGGCGTTTTTGTTCGTGTCAAATGCCCACCCTTAATAAAGACATAACTGTATATGTCTAGTCTCAATTCACCATTGCCACACCTCAGGACTCAGTAATATGCAAAGCGATAAAGCAACAGTAAAGCATATTCAAAATAAAATATACAAAATCTGCGCATGCACACAAAGTTTTTCTTTTACTTTTTATAATTAATATTCGCCCAGATTCAGGTCTTAAAATTCTAATTAATAAAAGAAAATTATATAATTCAATAATTCTGAAGTTAAAAATTTTATTTTGAGGACGGTGAGTGCTGTATGGGACGACTACTGCTTTTCCTGCCGAGGGACAACCGCAAGGAAGAGGACTCACGGAGACGCTCCCTTTACGACCCATGGACAGAAGTAGAGTTCGACTTCCCGTCGCGAATCACGTTCCCGCTTACTAGAAAATACGGCATAGTACCATGATATGCCAGGGAGACTCCCCTGACAATACCTTTAACATTAAATTACATAGGGTCATTTAAACCTATTCAATCTAACGCTCAATACTCCTAGCTATATATTACATTCTACAAGAATTTGAAATCAATCCCAATCAAGAGAATTATTTTTCGCAGCTCCGAATACTAATAAGGACTTAGCGTGAAAGTTACGAACTTCCCCACGCCTAGATTAGCAACACGTCTTCATTTCGCAGCTCCGAATACTATTAGGGGCTTAGCGTGGAAGTCAAGGACTTCCCCATGCCCTAATTAGCAACACTTTCTTCGTTTTGCTCTCCCCGAAGACTTATTTCTTTCTCGCTTCGAGAAAAGACTCGTTTGCTTCGATAATAGACTTATTTCTTTATCGCTCCTCTCGAAGACTTGTTGTTTGCTCCGATAATAGACTTATTTCTTTATCGCTCCTCTCGAAGACTTGTGGTTTGCTCCGATAATAGACTTATTTCTTTATCGCTCCTCTCGAAGACTTGTTGTTTGCTTCGATAATAGACTTATTTCTTTATCGCTCCTCTCGAAGACTTGTTGTTTGCTTTGATAATAGACTTATTTCTTTATCGCTCCTCTCAAAGACTTGTTGTTTGCTTCGATAATAGACTTATTTCTTTATCGCTCCTCTCGAAGACTTGTTTGTTTCGCAGCTCCGAATACTAATAAGGACTTAGCGTGAAAGTCACGGACTTCCCCACGCCTTAATTAGCAACACGTTCTTCGTTTCGCTCTCCCCGAAGACTTATTTCTCTTTTGCTTCGAGAAAAGACTTGTCTTTCGCTTCGATCAGAGACTTATTTCTTTATCGCTCCTCTCGAAGTCTTATCGCTCGCTTCGATAATAGACTTATTTCTTTATCGCTCCTCTCGAAGACTTATAGCTCGGTTTAGTTAGAGACTTAGCTTACAGGCGATGGCGGTAGCGATCGCTTTGAGCGACGCTTACCTGATCGGCCTATACGCTGATACTGACGTTTGGGGGGCGCATTCCGGATGGGGGCGTCTCGTAAGACAGCGTCCAACGCATCCCGCCACTCGCCAAAGGTAGTACCTTGATCTTTGCTCCAGGGCGTTGGGAAGTTGGTCCTCGCAGGGCGCCGCCCTCCCAACCGTCCCACTCTCCTAAATTCTCTCTTGGGGGGCGCTATCTTGATGGGGGCGTCTTGTAAGACTGCGTCCAACGCATCCAGCCTCTCGCCAAGGATCCTCTCTTCATTAGATATTGTCGAGTCAACAATTCTTTCCACTTCAGCTTCCCCATCGCTAAGTTCGGAATCTGTTCCTGAACTCGCCAGTAGTTCTTCCCGCGCACATTCCTGCGCATCCATACGACGTTCTGACAGGGCGTGCACTCCCTCGTCTCTGTCGTTGGTAGCTTCGGAAAGCGGTGCAGGCGGTTCCACTGGGTCGTCCGCACTTTCACTAGTTACATTCGCTTCAGCCGGGGCTGACGGAATGTAAGGTCTGATCTGATCGACGTGGAATTTATAAGGTCTTCCGCGACGATTAACAAAATATTGGGTCTTTCCCACTTTCATGATTATGGTATGAGGCCCTGACCACCGGGCGTCGAGGCCGGCGCAGGCTCCGGGCCTCTTTTTCGGGTGTTCTTTAGTATAAACTTTACACCCCACTTCATATGCCAGCGGCTCAACGCCAGAGTTGGTACCCATTTTTCGGAAATACTCTTTCTGATGGGCCGAAACCGCTATATTCATTTCGTCGCGATCAAGCCTAACTCGATCGTCGCTCTCTGGCCGTAGGGGATTATTAAAATGCCCCGGTCGGCAAATAGGATATCCCCACAATACTTCAGCAGGAGAGAAGCCAGACGCGGCGTTCTTCCTGCAACGTAGGTCGTACATAATGTCGTTCAAGTGTATGTCCCATTCGTCGTGAGAATCGCTCTCCAGACGAACACGGAGTCCTTTCTTGATCTCCTGATTCCGGCGTTCGGTGGGATTTGCCCGAGGGTGATAAATACCCGTCGTCCAGTGTTTAATCCCCCACGACTCCATTGCTGCTAGCCATTTCGGATGATCGAATTGCGTGCCGTTATCTGTAAGGATAGCTCGAGGGTATCCGTACCTTTTGAGTATCTGCTCTTCCACAAGCGGTAAAATCGCAGTAACCATTGCAGAACGCATGGCAAACGCTTCCACCCATCGCGAGAACATATCGGACATGACAAGTACGTATTTGTTACGCTTCTTCGTAACGGGATACGGACCCATTAGATCTAGCGTGAGTATCTCCCAAGGTCTCACAGCCTCGATATGCGAGGTCTGCGGGGCAGGAGGCTGCAACGCTCCTCGCTTGCGCGTCGCGCAGATCTTACAGGCGCGCACATATTTCTGGACATCGCATCGTCGCCTATTCCAAAAATACCATTCTCTTATTGATCGGTCAGTTTCAGTGGCACCCGGATGTCCACACTGATCGTGATATATTTCTATTACTATTTTTCTTAAATTTTCCGGTACTACTAATCGAGGGTTTAATTCGCTGTCAACGTGTACTAAAATCCCGTCACGTACAGTCAGTCCAGTAGGCCTCCTCCTCACATGAGCGGGAGAATCGAGAGACGCCATCAGTTCAATAAACTGTGGATCCGTCCTTTGCTTCGTAATTATTTCTTCCCGAATGTTTACTGCCTCTAGTAACAGTACTGCTACTTCCGGTCGTCTCGTCGGAGCTGCCATACGAGCACACTCTACTTCTGGGCTTAAAGTCGCACCCGCAGGGTTCTGGGGGAATCTTGACAGATGATCAGCGAGATGATTCTCCTTTCCAGGGCAATGTTCTGTCTCGAAATCGAACTCCGATAACAGCATTGCCCATCTGGCCAACTTCCCCTTCTGATTCTTCGCAGTATTTAACCACGTTAAGGCTTGGTTGTCAGTTATTAATTTAAACTTTCTGTCCTCCAGGTAACCACGGTACTTAGTGATTCCCCAGACGGCAGCCATCGTTTCTAATTCATTAATATGATAACGAGCTTCCACCTCATTAACGCGCTTGCTTGCAAAGGAAACGACATCACGACCACCGTCTTCCTTTGGCTGGAATAAAACGGCCGCAATGCCATGTCCGCTAGCATCCGTTTGAAGGCAAAAGGATCTAGTAAAGTCGGGTCGGGCTAATCTCAAAGGCTGTGATAGGGCACGCTTTATTTTACGAAAGGCGTCCTCAGCTTCATCGTTCCACTGAAATCGTACAGTGGTTCGGAGTAATCTCGTCAATGGCGCCGCCATCTCAGCGAAACGAGTTACATACTCCCTCAGCCAATTGCAAAGGCCGAGGAAGGCACGCACCTCCCTTCGAGTCTTTGGCACCGCCGCAGCTTCTACTTCTGCTAGATGATGAGTCTGCGGTTCATTTCCCGTGGCTGTAATATGGTGTCCCAGATAGTCTACTTCTTGTCTCCCTATCTGGCATTTTTTTGGCGCGACGCGAAGTTCATGATACTGCAGCCTCTCAAACACGATTCGCAAGTGCTGCGCGTGTTCTTCCCATGTATCGCTATAAATGATAATATCATCGAGGTAGACGAGGCAAATCTTATTGACGAGTCCAATGAGAACCTCTTGAGACATGAGTCTTTGAAACGACCCCACCGCGCCCTTCAAACCGAACGGCAACACGCGAAACTGGTAACAACCACCATCAGCAGTCGTAAACGCAGTTAAGGGTTTAGTGCTAGGGTGTAATTTCACCTGCCAGTATCCATTTTTAAGGTCCAATGAACTAAAGATTTTTGCCGTTCCCAGATCTTTCAATGTTTCCAAGATCAGAGGTAAGGTAGTTGCTTCATCTACTGTCAAAGTATTAAGTTTTCGATAATCGACGCAGAACCTCGAGGTCCCATCTTTCTTAGGCACCAAAACGATGGGTGAGGAGTAGGGACTCGAACTCGGCTCGATTATTCCATCGACCATCATTTGTTCGACATCTTCCTGAATCTGTCTTCGTTTCTGTTCCGACTGGCGATAAGGGCCCAGACGGAATGGAGTCTCCTTATTCAAGAAGATGCGAAACTCAGTTGTGCGGCACGGAGGTCCAGTTTCAGCAAAACGGTCTCTAAAGTCTTCCATGACTTCAGTCAACGCGATCCGTGCCGATTCTGGAATTCCGGGCGCAAGCTCTGCTAATTTTACAGGACCACATGGCAGTGGTTCCCGCGTTGTTTTACAGTACAATGTCTGCCTTATGCCGTCGCCGTAATGTAAACAGCGACGCTTCATATCGACGACTGCTTCTTGCTTTTCTAGCCAATCCAGACCTATTAATAGGTCTATATGAAGGTCTTTCGAAACATAAGCCGGTATTTCTATCGGCGTGTCTCGAAGAAAACCTTTCACATTTACGACTCCTTCAGTGCACAGCGATCCACCCCCGGCCGTGGTCAAAGTCAGAGGCCTCCCGCACGGCTCAATTGGTGGGCGAAGTAGGTCACTACGCACCAAGGAGTGCGTCGCACCTGTATCGATGACAGCCTCATAGTCTGTTTCTATTCCGAAGATACGGAAGGGCAGTGTGAGGAGGTGACCTCCGATCAATTTCGGCGCGCCCCTACCCCATGCACTGTATACTCCCGCAGAGGGCATACCATTCAACACGGCGGCGTTCGACCCGCTATTAATTTCAAATATATTATACTTATCACTATTAAATATTTCAAACTTATCACTAGCATTTAAAGCACTCTTATCATTAACATTTTTATCAGGTTTAATATTTAAATCTTTATGAGGTAAACTATTTTTATTACGTGCAATTGCAGTAGTTGGCAATTTCTCTTCACCCGACGCATCCAACGTACTACCTACAATTGTCCACGTACTTCTGACTACGCTATTTGGACGGTCTGCAGTCGTTACAGATGGTAGTGTCTTTTGACACGCCGCAAAATTCTGTCCCCGACTACACCTGTCCCTAGGATCTAAAATATTTACAGAACCGAGAAAATCCGTAGATATTTTGCTTTGTTGGTCATGGGCCGCCGTAGCTGAGTCCCATAACTCTTGTTCTCCGTTATTGAGTATATCACCGCCTTTGAGACGATGATCATACACAACAACTCTTTCGTCACTATATCTAGCTTTATCTATATACATTAAGTTCATATTTCTTAGTTCAAACTTAACGCTATCAAAATTAATCTTATTAAGCTTACGTAACTTATTTTTAACATTCTTAATACTAAAGGACTTACATTTACTTGATTTTTGTTTAAGATAACGATTATAGTCATCTAATGCTATGAGCTCTTCTTCATTAAGTTTATTTCGCCTTAATTTACCGAAGGTATTAATGTTTTGTAGTCGACGATTAGTTCGACTCTTCCTAATAATATTCTTAACGTCAGCCTCGTGGGGTCTGTTCGCTAATTTAAAAGGTGAGTCCCTTCCTAAAGTTTCGTTGCTCGATTGCAACGACGATCGACTATCTAAACTACATACATCGCTATTAATTTCAAGTAAACTGCCAGCTTCGGCTTTAGTATAGTTAGTACTATTAATATTTTTACACAAATGGTTAGCGGAAGCACAATAATTCGTTAAATTATTTGTTACAAGAGATCTGTCGTCAGTATCGACGAGACTACAGTTACTTACGTTTGCCGATGTTCTCAGCACACCAAGAGCGCCACTGCTTACGCCTTCGCCGCATCCACTGCTAGCTGTCTTTAACTGCTTATCTTGATAACCTTCTTCCTTGTTGCCAACATTTATTTCATAACTTCCTAATTCTAATTTATCTAAAAACTTTTTAAATTCTATTTCGCCGCCGGTAAAAGAATTATTAGCTCGCGAAGTCTCAACATTGGACAACGTCTTACCGCTATTCTTTTTATTAAGATTTTCTACTATTTTACTAGCAGAATTATTAATATCGCGTTTGCGATAATTCTCCGGTCTTACGCTGCTATCCTTTACAAGAGGACCTGTACAAAGATTAACTTGGTTACTGGGGCCAGCTTCGACCTCACAGTGAACCTTAGGGTTAAATGATTTCACCGGAAGGGTGTCCTTCAGTTCACTTTCACAGTTAACCCTATTCGCCAGAAGAGCGTCTATGTCACTAGCTAGAACTCGGCTGAACGGCGTTCGAGGAACGTTCGTGTCACCTTCTTGAGTCTTCTCTTCGGCGGTCCGCCAGTGTTCGTCGTCTTGGAGCCATCGACGATCAACCCGGCCCGCGAGCCGTCTTCATGGCTCCTTTCTGGTCTGCTGAGCTGCTTGCCTGTCTGGGCAATCCTTGTTTTCATGGAAGCCAGGACAATGTTGACAGCGCCTTTGTCTGGCACCGCCTCGCTCATCAATGCGAGGACGTGGGCGGTACGCAGGTCTTTCCGAATCGTTTTGCTGGTCTGATTGCCGTGGAGGCCTTTTATCAACAGCCTCCGTGGTCTTATCAGATTTCGCGTTAGTCTCTTGTACCGAACGCGGCTTCTCGCGCCAAGTATTTTGCTGAGCGGGCCTCTTTTCATTATTCGCCTTGACGGCATTTGCTGGAGATGGCACGGAAGCCAATGCCGATTTCAATGGTCGAAGTGTATGAGCTACTTCAAGCAGCTCGTCCATCGTCTTCCATTTCTCTTGATTAACCCTTATCTGATCGCTCACAGTGAGTAGGTCATAAAAGGTCGAAGCCAGGGTTTCCGACTTCATCTCTGGAAGGAGTACCTCGGCTAACTCCATCTTCTTCAGGAGGAAACCATAAGCTCCCTCTTGAGGTCCTTGCTCTTTATGTTCGAGCTCCGTTCGTTGAGCACGACGTCTTGAAGGCGATTCGAAGTGCTCTTTCAGGTCGTTACTAAACGACCGCCAACTGTCTGATGTGTCAATATTCTTGGCCCAAGTCTTGGCCTCTCCTCTGAGCTGACGCATAGCCAACTCTGTCCAATTCTCAGCTGGGTACTTCACAGCTTCGCAATATTCTCTGCAGCGTCGGAGAAAAAGTTCAACGCTCTGCTTTGGGCTACCCTCATAGGTGGAATGGAGTTCCGGCTTAACATGGCACGGGGTACATACGGCCGGTTCAGGTGGTGCCATTTTTTGTTTGGGAGACGACGTGCTTACTTGCAAAAATGAATCTTCTTCGGGGAATACTTGCGCGTTTTGCAAGCCTTCTTCCAATATGAAGTCTTCTTCTACACTCGGACCCGGAACAGGGTTCGGCATAATTTCTTCGAATTCCTCCGTCCCCTGGAGTTGGAAGAAGCGGACCTTCGACCGTAAATTCATATAAAAATTCAGCTATCGATTGCGCCGGTTTTCAGCTTCCTACGACCACCCGTTCGTCCGCAATCGACGTTTAAAGTATTTTGAGGGCATGCGCTGCTTGTCGCTGATAACCCTGAAGGCTTGCAACTCCTGTTACAAGCGTCCAATCTTCTCCGTTTAAAATCTTATATTGTAATAGGTACAGGCCTTCATGTACCTATACCCATGACGTCACGGTAGTTATGATAATTATCGAGATTTTAATATACAAAGTAGTATAAATTTATTTTTTTCAAAAATTTTTTTCTTTGTCTGGGTTCTTGTACCTATACTTGTATGGTACTCAACTTTATATTAGAAAAAAGCTTAAAAATTCACACGAAATTTTTATTGTGCATTTTATTCTTAATTCTATTATTTCTGTTACGGTGAGTAACACAATTTATTTTTATACTTTCTTTATGGTTTAAAAGGGTCAGAGAGATCCTTTGGATAGTCTCATCGACATACTTTTGCTTAATGTCGGTATCTGACTCTAATAAATTACCAAAAGTATTTATTTTATTTATTCTTTCCTTTTCCAAGTAAATCAAGAAAAGTATTCTATATACAGTCGCCTTTACGTATATATTCTTCTCCAAATTATATTTTTCAAAAGTATTCATCACTGGTTCCTCGTTAATGCGAGTTACACTTTATTTCATTGTACTCACATTTATAAAGTTGAGGTAGATCGCTCTTGTAGCTCCGGTATAAGGTTCTTAAAACCTCTCAGGTAACCACAATTCATTGATACACTTCACAATATATTGTTTTTAAAATCTTTTAGTAGATCTTAGTTGTAGGATCGTTCAGGTTTTCGCAACCTGAAGATGCCGCACGCATTTGGGCGCCATAATGACATGACCCGGCTCACGGCTAGCTCAATAATGCTACCGGGCCGTCACTGAGGAGACTAGTGATGAATTAGGAGAGGTGGATCTCCTTTGTAGTATCACAACTTTTGAATTCCCGAATAAAACTCTCAGCTGGTGTGGTGCCGAATTTATTCAGGTACTAGAGTTCACGGTCACACAATAAGGTTAACTGTCATTGTTCCCGTAATTAAATCTCATTAAAGTATCAGCAAACTATTTATTTGTTCACTATAGGATCTCTGTGAAATCTTTCACAAATTCCCGAAAAGTCACACCTAATTCAGAGAATGTATACGCAGATATTCTTTGGATATTTTTAATTCGAGAAATATTTTCCCATAAGAAAGAAAATATAAATTATTCTTTGGTCACACAGTATTAGGTTTATAAAAAAGAATAGAATTATTTTATTGTTGTTTATAAAGTTTATTTATATTCACAGTGTATTTACAAATATTTATTTGTGATTACAGACTTGTTTACAGAAGGTTTGCTTAATGTTTACAAATTTATTTACTAAAATTTGTTTTTATGTTTATGAATTTGTTTACAAAAGTTTATTTTATAATTATGTTTACTTAATAAAGTTTCAAAAATTTATTTTATAATTCCGAAAAAAGATTTGTAAAATTTATTATTACAAACTGAGTTTATTAATTTGTTTTTATAAAACAAATCCGATCACGTAATTTATCCCGATTACGTCACCTCGTATGATGAGTAATGAAAAATGAAATTACTCCGCGAGCGCGTTACTATCGACAGATACGTGGTATTCGAGCTACGTTTTAGCGGTCGACGTCACTACCGACAGATACGTGTTATTCGCGCTACGTTTTGCGGCACACGTCACGACCGGCAGATACGAGATATTCGCGTTACTTTTTGCCCGTCGATGGGGACTTATTGTAGGTAAATTTCACGAATGTTACTGAGAACCGTATCTCGTATCCGCGGAAGGACTGCTGCTTAGTAGGAGATCGCTGGTGAGAAGTGTAGAAACTAATGATTTTACGGAAAAAGGATGTCACCTTTTATACCCTCGGGATGGAGGTTTAACAGGAAACAGTCCGTAAGGGATAGCAGATGTATATCTTTCTCTCACGGGATAAATTTACGTATATCTCCCGTTCCTGGTAACTTTCTAATAGAGATATCTTCTAATTAAATCGGGTTAAATTTACTCTACTTTATTTCCGCAAAATTAAGACTTAATAGGGGTGTTTTAAGCACCCTCTAGAACATGTCCTTTAAATACGTAGTTACGGTGACGTCAGCAAAATAGTTGATTTTATATGATTTTTCGTGTTCAAACGAAGGGGAAAGTTTTTAGCTTTCCAACGAGGTATCAGAATAGGTACTCGTGTACTAAATAAGGGAATGGCAGTCTTTAAATTTAAAATGTCAAAATGAAAGGTTGACACCCACGTACTAGTCCTTTCCACCACTCTTGGCCTTTTTAGGCCAATAGAATTTTACTAAGTTTTAATAAAACTATTTGGAGCCGCAGAAAACGTTTCATTCGATATTTACCTTTCGGACGAACATTATTACGTGAAAATACTATAATATTATACTTAACATTTCAACTTAAATATATAAATGCTTAATCCTAACAAGATGTTATTTACAAGCGACTACAAATTTATTTCGTCCTTAATAGTGGCTTTTCCATAGTAATCTAAACGTAACCTTGAATCTATTTTTATCCGGCAACTCAACACAGCCGGGCCGTAAATTCTAGTCGAACAGAATTCAGTTAAGGTTCAAGGTCACGCGCCAATTTGTGTTTTTAGTCGCAGTATTTGATTCTTTTATTACTTAGGAGGCAATTAAGATTTATTATTGTTTATGGGTAGAAACCCATCTATACCAGAATCTCAAGTTTTTCCAATTGTTACTTTTACAATATTCATTATAGTCAGCAAGTTATAGCATTAACAAAATCTATAATTATAATTACGCGTCTATAGATATAGATACGCGTTTACAATATTTTTATAACGGTAGTTAACTCCTATCTTGTATTGATAAAATTAGTATTAAAATTCTTTATTTACAATTATACAGTATATAAATTTATAAATATTCAATTTTCTTTTCCAATTTTCATACACTTCCATTATAGCTATAAAAGTTATTGAAGCATGTACCTGCTTAATTTTACGTAAACAATCTCTCCCATAACTTATTTTCTAAGTTTAATGGAGATTTCCCGGAAATTATTTCCGAAATAGATCGATTTGAAATTTCATGGCGTGTCATTTCGAGGTCTGCGGTCACAGCGTTCCAATTACACTTGAACAGTCTCGATTCTCCGAGGCGAAATTTTTTTACGTAAAATTTTATTACATTTTACAAAGAAAAGGTTAACAACATACATTTTACTTCCTAATACTAAACGATTACGCTACTGGTTACCTGTTCATGGTCTTTTTCGACCATTTCTTCTCTGCTTCTTCCATAGTTTAGGACCATGGGACTTATATATTCTGTTTGTACCTCGTCGTGAGGTTGTCGCACGGCTATTTGAGAAGTAGAATTGACTACAAGGCTAGATTTGTATAGTTATGTCGTTAAACCATACTCTGCCATAAACACTAACTGAAGGTCGGCGTTTTTGTTCGTGTCACCAGAACAGAAATCGCATTGTTTATGACTTTAACATGACTGTATTTGGTCCATAAATACAATGTTAATGTAAAGCACACATTTTTGGAAAGGGGACGTATGCAAAATGAAGAGGACTGCGTTCAAGCCCTGATTGAAAGATGTTCGACAAACAAACAAATTTTTGCACCTCCAGAATAGTACTGTTTAGTTGGATGGAAAAAACAAGAAGGAAAACCTGAGGATGTGGTAGAGATCAATCACATAGCATGTTTGATTTCAGAGCTCTATTAAATTATCATATATGGACTAATACAAATTAATATAAATCACAATGATCCGTTTAAGATTAATTACAAGTGCGACTTGTCCAGCACTGTCTACTCGACCATGGTCGTGAAAAGTAACACATAGCACACTCAACGAGAAACTTCATTTTCGGTAAAGGTTCTTTATTCACAAATATTGCCAATTCCAAAAGCTAAAACAGATGATTTACTGCATATGTGCAACAATGGAATCATTTCTGAGCATTATCTTGAGTTTTTCAGTAATTTTATACCTGTTAATTACCTACCACTGAAATTCCACCAGCAGTTTCTGAGGAATCAGCTTAATAATTAATATGTCAGTGTAAAAAATCTCTTTTCGGTTGTATGTTTTAAATTGTGCATGCTTCTTTTTTCGCATCATATAATTGAAAATTAATTCCAAATAGTTGCAGAATGATTTCTTTTTCAGTTTCACTTATATTTTAACCTGAAGTGCACCCTTCCACTTAATCACCCATTGTTATTCTCTTGTCTGATTTTCCTTTGATATTTGATATATTATTTAACCAAAAACGTTGGTTTAAAGTGATTGTAATTTTTCTTTTTTGCTTTTAATTTTATTTCAATATTTACATACTTTCTTGAATTGGATTTTTGATTGAAATTATTTCTTCTCTGTTTTTTTCTGTATGTTTAATTTTTATCATGTCATGAAAGTCTTAAATTTATGTAATGTTTTATTAAATGACAATAAAAGCAATTTTATATAGAGTATTTTTTCCAACCTACCTATCTGACGACCCATACCATAACTTTTAATTATTGTTACTACCGAATTATGATTTTAAATACGCAAAAAATCCTAGGTGAAGGATTGTATCCAACACATACAATATATTTCACCAAAACCATGACGACGTAAATTATGATAAGTATCACATACAACTAAATGCATGTAAGAGGTTCCGCCGTAAACTATTGTTTGTGGTTTATACAATATTTTGAACAAATTCTTTTCCGCACTATAATGTTGTAACTGCATTTTCTGATTAACCACAGAAAATATTAGATATCCTTTAATGCAAAACAAATCTATTTATAATTTACAATTGACATCCCAAATTTGGTGCAAAACATTCAAAAGGTCGATTTACACCAAGCTTTTGTATCTTTAAACCGCTCTCCTGTAATGTTGCGATTTTGAAGTTACAATACTTTACGTAGGAGGTGTCGATTTCTTGGTAGAAAAATAATTTAAAATCACCCGCATGACTGTGAAGTAGTTTTGCACACTTTACAATGTCAAACGCAAGTTTTTCATTTAATAAGTGGATCAGCAAATGTTGATGTAACTTTCTCCAATCGTTGGGCTGCTAAGTGTTCAGCAATGCTAATATTTAGTTTCCTCGTAGTTTTACCAACGTAACATTTGGGGCAATTATAACACAGTAATTTATAAATACCGGATTTATTTTTAATTTCTATGGGGTCTTGTTCATCAATAATATACCAACTGTGTTGTTACAATAGAATGCCGCTATGACATTATTTTTGGAAAGATTTTTTTTTAATTATTTCACTGGTTTTCCCTATATAACTCATTCTACACCAATGATCAGCAATGATCGGTGTGGTAGGTTCTATACCCGTATTTAATAATTTAGATACAATTTTTTTTATTATTAAAAAGTGTGTGTTTGCCTTTGGTGAGAGAAGCACAGTGCCTGAAGATGCCCAACGGCGAAACTCAAAAAATGACTCAAATGGGATAGTACAAAACTTAAATCCACAATTTATTTGTTTTTGCTTTGTAACATTGTAGTCTGTTCATTTTGACACGTCTCTCACTAATGTACTGTGTTCTGACACTTTTCAGTTACTAAATCATTAAGTGGTAACTAAATCACACGACTAAATTATTCGACCAATCCAACCGGCCTTAAGAGACATATTCAGCCTATTGCTATTTCAACTGCTTAGCGACCTCTATGATATAGCGTACTCTTGACTGCTTATTTATCAATAAGTTTTTTTGTGAACTCTAAACGTTGTATCTAGAATGCACCTTCCCAAGCCACGTTGCGTAATTCTAAATAATTTTATATTTTCTATTACATTATTAGTTCATGTTTCAAGTACCTATATACGTGGGCGTCGGTAGCACATATGGGTTTAACACTTTACTCTTAGGACACAATGGGAGGTTCATGTCTTTTAATAACTCCAGGATGCAAAGATCTAAATGAGCACACATTGCATTTATAGGGTTTTTCACCACTATGTGTCATTTGACGTGTTTTAAGATACTTGAGGCGCGAGCCTCTATATGAACAAACATCGCATTTATAAAGTTTTTCACCGGTCCTAGTCTTTTTATGTGCTTTGCGATGACTAAGTTGCGGGAACACATTGTCTTGACTTTGATCAATCATCATTTCTGCGTGAACCATCATATGACTTTTCAAAGAACGTCTGCTACTAAAAACTGCGTTGCAAATACTGCAAATCAAATTACGTGAGAAATGTATTACTTTTCTCAGAATAAGTCGAAGTTCCTTTGGAGTATTTTTTTCTGACATTTCTTTTTTAAGGTTTTGTTCATCTATCGTCACTTCTGAATACTCTATCGTGTTTTCAGGTGAAAATCGTTGACTCCCTTCTGTAACGTGATTCCTCATGAAAAATCCTTTCGTAGAAACCTAGAAAAACCATTTCAGGGTTATCAGACGTTATTAAATAAGTGAGAGTAAAATGACGTTCAGAAATGGTAAACGTACATATTTAGGTAGCTTATTAAAAAATAAATAATGTTACGGAATGATCCATTTATAGGTAAACAAATGCACCTACATATGAAATTCAACAGCAACTGCATAAAACAGACTATGATGGTATGGTAAGTACATATTATATAATTATGTGGTAAACTATTATAGTTCCAAATGGAAACCTCCATATATTGGGTAAAGGAATTGACTGATGTGTATAGCAGTGCTCCGCAACCTTTTCTCACCCACGGCACACCAAAGGTTTTCCGAGAATTCCACGGCACACCACACGTAAAACAATTTATACACCAAAACATGGACCCCACATCCTGAAGAGGGACCCAGGCCAGGATCTTTGGCGGACCCCCTACCTATCGCTAAGGTTAAAGACAGCGTGATACTCTAAAATAGCGTTTTTCAAATGGTGTTCGAGGAAAAATATTGGTATTGATTGTATGTTTAGCGATTTTTTG
Organism: Rhyacophila brunnea; assembly: GCF_057557595.1. Classification (NCBI taxonomy): domain Eukaryota; kingdom Metazoa; phylum Arthropoda; class Insecta; order Trichoptera; family Rhyacophilidae; genus Rhyacophila; species Rhyacophila brunnea. The sequence continues at coordinate 5,324,918 of NW_028232785.1, forward strand.
TATTTATTAATATATCTACTTGAATTATAGTTAGCTGTCGGGTAGAGAACAATTTTATTATTTTTCGAGTATTGACATAATAATAAATTGTATTTTACAATCGCATGTTTTAAAATATTAATACCAGCGTAGTAAAATAGTCCCGCAGGCGACTTTTTTTACTTTTCGAGCAAAATTGTAAATTGTGTTTATCTCACTTATCTGGTTGACCTGCCACGCCTGCCTGAGCCTGGGCCCCCAGAGAGCCCTGTCAGTTCCCCGTTGTAGAGGCCATACACCATAATTACATTAGTTTATGTTTTTTTAATAACACACGACGAATAACTAAATGTACAGATTGCCATGTATTTGTATTAGCAATAACTAATTAATGTGATAACTTAGGTTTTTTCAATGAACGTAAAAGTTTTATATATTTTGACTTGATATTTGAAAGAGTAACCCGAAGCTGTCGGTCAAGACCCTTCAAGCAAGATTGCTTATTATTTTTAATTATAACTTGAGTTGAAAAACTTTGCTCACCTAGATATGTCGTATAAAATGGGGAGCTGAACTGCGATAGCCTTGTCGGAAATCCGAGGATATTCTTTATTAACCGAAATCCTGAAAATAGCCAATGGAACATCGGCGAAGTTCAGTTTTAGCGTCCCGTCGTTTCTCAATTCAACCAATTCCTCTCGAATTTATAAGAAAAGCGCTCCTATAGAATTTTCGGCATTTGCAAAAGGGTTTCGAATCCAGTCGTATTGATTGTATGAAAGTAATGATGAAATTTCTTTTGCAGCAAAGTGAAATGTTTTTGAAACGGATCCAAAATTAATTGTTTGTTTTTAACGGTGGTCTGGTAGGTCCTTTGGAACATTTGTAGAGATTCTTGTCTTAACTCCTGCCAAAGTTCCATTTTATTTTTGACTTCTAATTTATCAGAGCACGTCAATATATTTTCATTCTGACCATGCGTTGTTTTATTAAGTTCATGCAAGTGCTCAAATATGTTACCAGCCATGTACGAAAATTTGGATATTGCACCGCGGCACACCTAGCATCGTCTCGCAGCACACCAGTGTGCCACGGCACACCGGTTGCGGAGCACTGGTGTATAGGATAGGTTTACTCTGTAACTGTGATAATATGTTTATTTCTAATATATCTAGATAAAATAATTTATGATCACTAGAATTACGTAGGTACGGTGATGCAGTTTTGCTCCATTTTCGAGAACAATAAATTATATCGTGATTTACATGTAGTAACTAAATAGGTATATTCAAGAATTTATATTAAAATTTCGTCAAGCAACTTTGATCAATAGGATAAACAATATTATTTTTAATATATCATATTTCGAAATTCCACATAATTTAATAGAACACAAACAACACGATACAACTCCATATTGGAAAAATGTGGAATGGTGTAGGGATTGCTATTAGGTAGCGAAACATAAAATTACTATACCCAGTGGAAACTTTTAATGGTAGTTTCCATATTTCGTGAATTTAGAATATTATTGCTAAATATCACTATAATTATTTTATAGATAAGTTATAAACGTTTAGCTTGCCCACTGTTGCAGCACACCCCCCCTTCGCCTATAAATTATTGGTTGTTTTATAATGACTAGTTGTTCGAACATTGGTTTTCCATAATCTTTTGTTTGTATAGTCTAAGACAGAGTAGGGTGAGGTGTGCGAACAATTATGTACTTACACTAAAAATACAGGCTGCCAAGGAGAAGTGAACCAAGAACCACTGCACATAACTACACCCGTTAAAGATAGTATTTATTATTAAATTATTACAAAAGACATTCGAGACTTTGTATTTTATATAAGGTACTACATTAAATCGCTAATTTCATGACATCTGACTTGATTCGCATAATATACCTTTCAGTTTTCAAGATTTCATAATTTTATTTTGTTGCTTAGATCGAACTTACGGAAGGGTTAACTGTCAAACCGAACTGTGATACTGCGCATACTTTTTGTCATTTATAATCAATATTTAGACCGGCAAAAGTGGATAGAGTGACGATAGAACAACGATTCCAAATAATAAATAATCTCTTAATTAAGATATGACGCTCATTTTGGGGTAAACGGGTTTGTTAATAAACAAAATTGGCGCATATAGAGTCCAGTCTATAAGTGACCCTACAGATTTCATTACATAAAAAAAATGCACTGACTTGTGTGGTTGACACGCTGGTGGAATCATCGAACGTTATTTACGAAATAATGAGGCCGGAATTCGCGTTACGGTCAATGGAGATCATTGTCGCTGTTGTAAATATTGTTGTAGGCATTGATTCGGACAAGATGTAGTAGGTATCTACAGTATGAAACTACGTGTCATACAGAGGCCACAACCACCGACTTATTGAAATCAAAATTGTCAATAAGCTTATATCATGATATTGACCTGTCAATTTGTCTCCAAAGTCATGCGATTTGATAAATATTTCTGTGTGGATATGTGACGTCGCTAGTATACGTTGTTTGCCATACATAATTATTGATGCTTTGGAAACCAACATTGTTCGTGCTATTTGTGATATATGGCCAGCAGTGCTCGTGGCCCAAAACCGGCCGTCAAGAATGCGCTTCGTCAAAAACAGCCGCGGTGGCCATATGCCACAAATCATTTTGAAATGTTATGCTTTGTCGACTGTCTAACAGTACAACCTAGGTAGGTACTTATATTCATTAGTGTTAAAACTCAAATACGTTAATAGTAAGTAGTTATAACTGCTAGCGAGGAAGTTACGCACAATTAAAATTACAAGTAACATAGGATTACTAAGTCATTTTTGACTTTTGAGAGTACTTCCGCATCGAAAACTATATACATAAATGTAACTTATCCTCCCACTTATATAATTATTTATAATTTTTCTTAAAAATAGTGCGATCGCTAAAATAGTTTGCAATTACATATTTCACCACGTTTCACGATTGTGATGTAGGACGATATCTGCGTTGCAAGTGCTGCAAATGAATATATTATAATATTTGAGGCTTTCACGGTTGTTTTTTATCACAGTGGATTTTTGGGTTTCCACCGTGTGTCCTTCTTCTTTCTTTAATACGTTGGACGCTGAAGACGCACATGCGCGTAATGACCAGGCGGCCGATCGACGTAATTAACGTGCATTTTAAAGGTGCTAATTAAAAAATCATTATCTACTCAGCAGCGAATGCATTAATCGACGTTTCGGGCTAGTTACAGAGGCCATTATCATATCATCTCTTGATGATGGCTTCTGCAACGAGCCCGAAACGTCGAGTAAAGATGGAAGACACACGGTGGAAACCCAAAAATCTACTGCTGCAAATCAAATTACATGAGAAATGTATTACCCTTGTCAGAATAAGACGAAGTTCCTTCGGAGTACTTTGTTTTAAAATTTCTTTTTTAATGTTTTCTTCGTCTATCGTCACTTCTGAATACTGCATCATTCGATCTTGGATTCCATCAGGCGAGGATTGTCCATTTCTATCGGAATCGTGATTCTTTGTAGAAAATCCCTTGGTAGAAACCTAGAAAACAAAATTATCGGTACCCTATAAATTCTAAATTATGTTTTATACTATTCCGTTTAAGATATATTTTTTCAACGTTTTTGCTTTCGAGTATCTTCAGACATTAAGGCTATACTTCGGTTGAGGCATGCTCTAAAAAGATCGTCACTAGGCGGTGCCCGGATTGTGCAAATTACGCGAGCCGAACGAATTATAATTTGTCATCAAAATTCAACATGCGTCCATTTAATGTTATGCTATATTAGTAATAATAATTGACATGTTTTCTTTTTCAAGTAAATGGGTAACGTTTTGCAGTCATCTTTACACGAATTAAGAATATATTCCTCTGACGCCATCACAAAACAAACTGACGTGCTTACATCTCGACTGTTGGTCTCCGATTGGCGACGAGTAAAAATATTCGTCCCACCTACTGTTTAAAACTATTTGCCGTTTCACTTATATAATATCTTAAGTAAAAAAGATGAGAGATAAAATGACGATAAGAAATGATAATAGTATGACACGACCCCGGACGTCAGCCTTATGCTGACGCTCTCTTTAAATCAGTAGGCGACGTAACCACATACCCCGGTCACATAGCGAACCGGGACAACAAATTGTATGCGCCGATCTGTTGACGAACTGAGATGAAAATTTCCAGATAAAAGTCCCGCTGTGTACACTGGCGAATTCGCCAGGTAAACCGTGGAAGATATGAAAGTCATCCATGAGTGCTTTAAAAGTTATATGTTAAAATAACTAACTATATAATGTAATATGATGTATAAAACTGTAAAATCGATATGTTGGAACGTAAGAATTACATATAATTTGATCCGCTTATTAAGGCGATATCTTTACCTACCAGAGGCACCTTGCGGAAAATTACGAAGCTTGCAAATTGAGACATTTTTTTGATAATTTACAATTTCAGCTATGTTATTTATAAATATGTATCTATTTGAAAACATAAAATGAAAAATATATTTTATTTTAAGTCAAAGGTAAGCTATCAATTCTAAAAAGTGTCATAAAATGTGAATTTGTTGAATTGGACCCCATCTTATTATTTCACATATTTTTTAGTCATATTTATTATTAATATTTAGTATATTAAGTTTTATAAGCATCGCCTAAGAGATTTATAAGTAATTCATCGATTTTATTATTTTTTATATTTATTTTAAAAAACATCGATTTTTATAAAAATATAAATGTGTACAACTTGAAATCCTTTTTATATACTTGATGATTAAATTTGTACAACGATTGTCCCTTTTTTGAGCTATGTGTCCAGTCTATTTCCAATTGAGGTTTTCAACAAACTCTATTTATACATATAATATCTATTTATTTATTAAGTAGGTACTAGGTACATAATATTATATTTTTTCAAGTGGATATCATTTGACTTTATTTTATACGAGGTAATCAGGCAAAAGACATATCAGTGGAGTAAAAAGTTATAATACGTATACTCTACCGTTCGATGATCCGGCATTTCGTTTGGGTTTAATGTGAGTGCTCCGTCTACCAGAGGCACCTAGTAGATAAGTATCAAGCTTGTAATTTGAGATTGTTATAATTTAAACCTCAAAACATTATAAGATTTTTATTAAAGTCAAAGATAAACTTGCAATTATAAAAATACTTGATAACATTTGAATTCGTTCCTTGTTATATAAAAGAATATATAAATTTTAGTTTTAGTATTCTTGTATACAGTGACAGTATTTTATAATAATTCATTGATAATGTATTTTATGTTTATTTTAAAAATCATAGATTTTTTCTCAAAAATATAAATATGCACGAATTATCCTTAATTTATGTTAAATTGATTGATTGAAAATTGAGACCGTACAAATATTTATATTATTATATTAGAAACGACGGAAAATCCATAATGTTTAACGCATTGTATTTAATATGCCAAATGTATAGAAAACACTTCATGCGATACGAGGTATAATACAAGAAAATAGCATACATACGCCTGTACACGTACATGAATTTACTTGCACTAATAGTGTGTATTTTAAACTATTGCATTAATAACTATTTACACGTAAAAGTGCTGACTGTCTCTGCAAAATCATTTTTAAGCGTAAGCGAGACGCGATGTTGTCTTGTTCTTAGATAATCGGTAGACGTCAAAATATTCTGTGCGGTGTATTTCGTATTTCTTCCAGCAGGTTCGCCACTATAGTTTTACTGCGCATGCGCACCGCTATGCATGTACTAATATTGCATGCAATCTTGCACGATAATACGTTTTTACATTGTGTATTGTTTACTCTACTAACTGTCTACTGTTTTAGTCTTGTTATGGCCGCGATTATACGTACTGTCGGCTGTAAATCCATGCACGTGTTTACGAGGTATACTATATCATATCACAATTACACAGTAATATATAAATTAATATTATAAACGTTCCTACCTGTTCTACTGGCTTGCATTCGGAATATGAGCAACTAGGTTGTGAATCTTCATATTTGATTTGGCATTGTGTGTCTTCTATAAATTCGTCCTTCGAATCAACTAGTTGAGGATCTGTCTCAGACTTTAGACTGGCACGGTTAATGTCAGGCCACTAAAAAACAAAAATAAAATTCAATTGGCATTATTTTAATACGAGGGAGTTGCTTCTGTTTATAACCACAATGGTATCGATTCGACAGAAGAAAAAAGTGGATGGGACTAGGGGAGGCCTTCATCTGGCAGTGGATCAACATCGGTGAATGATAAGGGGAATCGATATGTAGCTATCAAACTAGTAAATACTATGGATTTATTATTGACTTGTTTGATAAATATTTTGATTGTGCCAAAACTGTATTAGGTACTATTTTTTTTTGTCGACCATGTCCGATCCTAATGGGATCATATGGGTTTTCACAGAGTAGAAGTTTGTATTAAGAGATTTTTTTACGAGTATTGGATTTAAGCCACTTGCTTAACCTACGGGTGCATACCCTGACTCACACAAATTGCAAAACAATATGTGTACTTGCCAGATCGAGGATTCGAACCTGGGACCCACGGCATTATAGTCCAACGCTTAAGCCGCGCAGCCACCGAGGGTGTCTAATTATGGGTACTTTATTAACTTTATAAAATATTGTGCAAAATAAGGACCATAAACAATAGATAAATCAGTTTTGAAAAGCAAATTAGATAATATACATCGTCAAAGTATGTAATGGCGTTATCTGACATGTCAATAGCACAGAACAGATTAAGAAATATAATTCAGATAGACTATATCGCAATTTATTACATTTTGAAGAAGGAATTTGAATGTGTGACCTGCAAAAATGAAATAGGTACACATTTTAGACGAAGAATAGTGTGTGTTGCAATTTGAGCGCCAGTGCATAAGCCGAAAGCAGTTGTCAGAACGAAGGACAAGCTGAGAATAACGTATTCTTGACACGTGTTTAACTTTATCCCATATTCTTCCACATCCATATAGATTGCCTGTTATTCCACACACGTTAGGTATTTCAGTTCGCATTAATTCTATGTTCCCTGGTCAGTCAATGCTGCTTAAATATGAGACGGTGACATACGAAGTCAGTGAAGAGGCTATAATTAGTTGTCCACAAAGCCTCTGTAACCACTGTCAAAAAAATAATGTAACCAAAGCCACGTGAGTGCCAAGAGATGGATGATCATTTTATTCAGCATTAAGTTGATTATGATGGAGGGTATAAATATGAATTACAGTGAAACTGGTGACTTAGGTAAATAAAGTAACAGGTGATTACCATATATATTAATTGATTGGGCCAATTATGGTGACTGTTTCCCTATAATTCCCTCCACCTCAAATCTCAGCTGTTGGCATATATTGAATAACATTTAGTTACCCCATGACAACGGGCGCGTGTAGTCTTATTGCAGCTATACCGTCGTTTAATGAGTAATTTAAACATACAGACTGATTCAAAAAATAAAAAGCATACCACGAGGGTGTGCAGTGCAACCGTCGTGGAAGCCATAATTCTAACCGAGTCTCCGTGCAAAATCCGTTAATCAAACCACTTGTATCCGTGTTACCGGCACAGGGTGTTTCCTCATTTAGCATATCATTCATCAAAAGTGTACTGTGCCAGGACGTGAGGGCATGCACCAAGGACCAGCTTCAGCCAGAGTGAAGAACATCATAAAAGGTCAGTGCTTGGCATCCTCTGAGTAACCGCCCTATTTGGGCATCCACATCACAATCATTTAACTAATTAATTGCAGTCCACTATGAAAAACGCTACCATTTATATTTCATATAATACCGAAGTGTTTGAATAAGAATAACAATAACACAATGAGAATGGGACGTACCTGTAAATGGTTATTGAACATTGACGAATCTGAGCATTTACCAAACTCTTGGAAGGCTTGTGCTCGAAGGAGATCCACTTCATTATCACTCAGAGATACGTCATGCATACATTTGTGATTGATCAGAATATTTTTTGAAGAGAAAAATGCATAACATACATCGCATACAAAATTATTGCGATAAAAGGAAGCTCTTGTCAATTTTAAACAGATTTCTTTTTCGGAAGCATTCACTTTTTCCTGCTTAATGTCATGTCCGTGTATTATAATTGCATCGTGGCTTGCATCTCAGGAATGTCGTGTGCTCCGTGCTGAAAAAAATGAAAAGAATGCTCCTTGAATTATTTTCTTATGAATATTGTCATAAATGTTGTAGATATAAATTTCTATAATGGATGAGATATCTTTACCTAGTATCAGAAAAGGTTATCTTCAATATACCTACCTATAATATGTCAGCAGTTTTACAGTACTCTTTGTCAACGTTACTTGTTAGCAAGAATCAAGACTAATATGAATACTATCGACCAAAGGCACATGGATTCAGGTTTTCAGGATTCAGTCTTTTTTACGACCCGGTCAGTGTGTATTTATCTTTTGGTGAGTACACATAGTGCCTGAAGATGCCAATAAGCGAAACCCAAGTCGCAAAAAATGGCTCAAATAGAATAGTACAAAAGTCCATTAGAATTTGTTACCAATTAACTATTCACCATCCCAGGTAACCATAACACACAATAATGGTACGTATGGCAATATTGTAGATATTTTTATGTATTGCGTTGTGAAAATTGGTAAACGTCTAAATGCTCTTAGCGGTGTTGTTAGTTTTTCGGCTGGAAGCGCAAAATTCGCATAAGTTCGAATGGTCACGTGAAAATTTAGAAGCTGCTGAATTTTTTTGATAATAAATATGTACTTGTACAATCTTGCAACTTGCACGATAATATGGTTTAGTATGGCCGCGATAATACGTACAACCTGCAGTAAATCCATGCACGTATAAACGGGATATAATAATTTCACCGAATCCGTTATTTTTGGATTACAGTGACACATAACTACAACAACGATTTGGATTAGGTAATATGAATAGAATGTTCCAGTAAACATTTCTGGCTATTTAACAACTCATTTCTGGCGAGTTGACGTTTACTTATATGTTCCAGCAAGCATCTGACCATCCATTAACCATCAAATTCAAAATGATAAATGTAAAAAACACGACCTAACCTAAAAACTATATTCAGTTATTATTTTCATAACCCGGGACCCACAACATTATAAACCGACGCGTAAGCCTCACGGCCATCGTTGGGTGCATTAATAATATTTTCTATATTTAAAATAAATGAATTCGACAATTAAATGTGTGTCCTTGTAGGTACCTAGACGACGGGCTATATCGCAGGCTAGAATTTCATGATACTCATCCCAAGTTGACATTTCAGTCAATGTGTTGCTGTTTTAGAGACAAACTATTATTGAATTAAATTTAAGATACTGGCAAAACTGATGATTAGTTGTCGGATCGCATCCTCGTAAAATATCTGTCAAATCGTTCAAATTAAACCATCCGATTTCATTGGTTTGGTTTGAAATGGTGTTGAAATGCGATGAAATATACCTACAATAAAAACGAACTAACGTCTTTATACTTTCTACAAATTTATTATTAATAATTTAGGTACCTATATGCAAAAACTAACCTCAAAAATGCACGTGACTTCGTCAGCATTCTCTTGCTTTATATTGGTGTTGGCGTCTGATTCTGGTTTGCTTGTATTTTGCACATTACAATAAGATTCGAGGTCACATATTTCGCTTTTTACGTCCATTTTTGTGTTTGAAGTGAGAATAAGCTCAGGATTATCGGGACAGAACACAATTTGGCAGCCGTGAAATGACAATATGCTACAGTGTTGCCATCTTTTTGTAACCTTATTAAAAGAACACAATCCATGAAATTATGGTACGCGTTGTCATTTAAGCTGTTTGATATTATAATATATTTGATAATTTGAGATACCTATCATAAGAACCTTTTTTTATTTAGGTTACTCTTCCGATCAAAAATGCTTACCGGTGAATTTAAAAAATTTGATTTTAAATCAATGCAATTTTTTTTTCACTTCTTTCGAACAAATTCGTTGTAAATAATTAGGATGCCCTACATTACAAGGTATCCAGTGGTTGTAGGTTCAAGAATCGTTGGGCATCGTATTTAAAAAAACAACACAGAAGAATGATAAATGTTTATAGAAGGTAGGTCGGTATGTATATTATTAATTCTATCTGAGGTGTTGACAAAGCAGGTGTATTAAATAAAATTTATTTGTTTGATCCTGACCAGTTTAGGTAGGTAGGTACCTACCGTAATACAAAAAACTTAAAGCTTGACCGATGTTCCAATGATAACAAATAAAATAAAATTGATCTTATACGTGCAATAACGGATATATTCCGGTTCTTGGTGCAAATTAATATGATCACATCAAAAAATAATTAACCTGGCTTTAGTCGCGATTATCGCGTCAGTGGGAAAGATACCATGGAAATAAAGAAACCTGGCATAATATTAAAAACAAAACAGTTCTTGGAAAACGTAAAATTTGCGATGCGAGGAATATTTGAAAAACTGTAAAAGGGGCAATACATACTGTCATTAATTAATTTAATGTTGTCTTTAAGAAGGATAGAGGACGTGTATTCTCACAATATGTCCGTGTGACATTCTTGATTTAAATACGTGAAATGGATATAAAACGCGAAGTAAATGAATTCGAAGCTGATGCTGAAGAGGAGAGTAGTCGAGAAGCGAACGGTATGGCGTATATTAAGCAAGAGATTCCTGATAGTGCCAGCGCCAATTTTGAGGTTAGATTATTAAAACTTATTTTTTACCCACCTGACTTTTCGTTAACCGATTTGGCCGATTAAATCAAAAAATCTTATATATTTACATGTTCAATATCGTAACCTAACTACCAGTGTGCGATTAAAGGTCTATGTGACCATAGAGCAACGCCTGGATAGGTTTGTTACCAATGGAAACAAAATTTGTTGATATATTGAAATGTGCTGTCTGCATTCTGATTCTCCTGAAGGCATATCAAATCGGAAAACATGAACCGATAATTTATCGCTTCCAACCGATGACGCAGGCCGCATTTTTTGGTTTGCGCGGTGTACAGTTTTGCCGTACACACGCACGGGTTCGCCTGCGCAAACCAGTTTGCGCAGGTAACATCGAAGTGAAGCATGAGCGTATGGCCGACTTTTAAAAAGAGAGCCGAACACGCATTGCCGCCATGACACGCTTCTGTGAAGACTCCTATTAATGAAACTACGGCGACTTCTGGTTGTCGGACAGTAATCAATATTATTCAGAACCTTTCAACGCACCTTCACACTAAAAAATCTGATATTAATTTCCAGCGAGTTAATTTCAAAGCGGAGTGTGTTGAAGACGCCATAAACCAAAGCATTCATGAGGATCCTCAACCCGGGTGCTCTCATTCGGAATGGAAACCAGTAATTCAGGTAGATACACCATATTCTATGAATCTAAAACAATGAATGCATGTATGTACTGATATGGAGGGTTTGTTTATATATTAATCAATACCACTGATTCGGTGTGAAAGTTTATGTAACAATTGTCGATAATTTGTCATGGTTGCTTCATCATTATTAGAGATGAAACAGTGTTTTATTTGTTTATAGACGGAATATTTATTATTAAAACTTACACGCACTTTGGCAGGAAAAAAAAGCGTAGGTATTTAAATTTGGGGCATGACTCGTTCCTCGGTAAATCAATGAGACTACAAGCCAAACAGATTATATGCAGTAATTTCGGGTATTTAACACCCACGATAGCCGAGCGGTTTAAGCATCGGCTTATGATGTCGTGGATCCTAGAGCGCAAAAATTATAAGTTGAAGAGTCAGGTCGTGGGGCTGCGATATATTATGATGAAAGGATTGTCAGAATTATAGTTCTCGAAACGGCCACGATTCACGTTAAACTTGCCACATCTAGGTTCGAATCATGAATCTGGAAAATACGCATATTATTTTTCAATTAGTGTTTAGAGTAATGTATAGACCAAATAAATTGTGCAAGTGGCTAACATTCATTTCTCGTAAAAACAAAAATCTGTTAATACAGCCTCCACTCTTAGAAGTCCATATTATGATTCTATTAGGATCTGATATTGTCAAATGAATAATTTGGTTTTATACTTGTAGAGCTTAATCAGTTTTAGTATCAGTAATAGAAACACGTAATATTTTCTCAGGTTACATGTAAATTGTACGTAAAGCATTTCACCATGGCACAGTTCGCCGTGAGCTTTCTTATCGAAAAGTGATGACGGTATACTTTCTATTATATTCAATATGAACATGAATGCAACTTTCATAGCTGATTTGCGCAAAATTCATGGATTCAAGAATGAAAACCTAACCTAACGCAATAAATAATCCAGTATATCGGCTATTTTCAAAATTTGTTTGTTACTAGTTTTCTGTAAAGTGTAAATCGATAAGAGACGTGTTTTATTTAGACATGCATTTTATGTCAGTACTATATGACCCAAAGAGGTTGGACCGTCTTAAATATACAAGCATATATTTCCGGTACAACATTTCACGGTGAAGTGTGATACGGGTACGTACTCTATTCGAAGTAGGTTTGCGCAACGGGCCCGTAGTGCTTCGTTCAAAAATTGGCCTTCTGCATATCTACAAGGCAGAATATTTTTTGTCATTGGGGATTGACCGTAATAGGAATCAGAAATCAAGAGGTTTTGGTAAGTTTTCTTTGAACACTCCTCACGACAATCAACGCCGTTATGCCATGGTATACGCCTGCAGAACGGGTATGCATGTCGCATTGCGTATGCGCCAGTAAAATCGCACCTGCGCTTATTAAGGGTTAAAGTTAGTTCCCTATAGTTAGTTAACAAGTACGTAGTGAATCCAACAATCCAACAATCCAACATCATACGGCATACATGCTGCAGAGCCTCAGCGGTGCTATTTTACTTTGTGGTCGGAATTCCCTCACCGGATTCGTTTCAGGGACACTATAATTATAATATAGTCATATGAAAACATTATAAGCTTTTTGATTTATAACATTAATGTTTTTTTTAGATCCCTTCTATCTACCCTACCAGTATAAAATTGGAGACTAATTTCGAACGAGAAGACTCAGAGAATGAGATGGTTAAAAAGGATGTAGGGCAAATCAATTATGATTACCCTCAACCTGACTGCTCTTATTCCGAACCCTACCCTGTAAATCAGGTATATAATATATATTTATTTAAAATTTATTTCGTATAATATAATGGTAATGCTCCAAACATGTTGTCATTATATAAACCTTCGCCTGATATCAAACGTCTTATTCCTAATGGTTAGTTTCTAAATAGGAATGTGGTGTATATCTAACGATATACACATAAGACTATTATCAAGGTGTCACCCCCCCTTCAGGGGTGTTACCACCGAGGGTTGATAATAAGCCTCGTGATGAGAAGTAGGATGTTATCAGTCCCTCACAATCCTTTACAGAGGTCAAGGTCACAGAATAATGTTCATAATATAAAGTTATTAAAGTATGTATTTAAAGTATTTGTAGAAATTATTTTATTTTTAATAAATGTTTTTGTTGTATATGTTACACCGAATGTGCGAAATTGACTATTACATGAAATGGGCTAAATTTTGGCTAATTCATGTAATAGTCAAGCCTGTTGCCTTATTCATGAATAAGGTAAATTTTCTGCCGAGTACATGAAGTCGCCAGGGCATGGAATTCTTAAACTGTCAACATGACAGCAGAAAAAGTAAATATAATACGGATGATTTTATTAGTTATAATTGGACATAATATAATATTATTAGGTTAGGTTGGCTTAGGTTAGGTTAGGTTAGGTTAGGTTAGGTTAGGTTAGGTTAGATAAGGTTTTGAAATTCTGAATTATTCAACTGAATGTCCATTTTGAGGTTAGCTAACAAGTGTCAACAATACAATCGACCATTGCATGTACGATACCCAAGCACGAATCAAATCGCGAAAATACCTTTAAATAAAATTCATCCGTTATCATATTATAGTTCTAGTTTTTTTGCGCATAGTAAATGGACATGAACGTCATTTTAGTTATTGATTGGTATATTTTTATATTATAATCAATGACATTTGACACAAATTTGGTTAGTTGCAAAAAATACCACCGGAGCGCGACCACCTATTTCGACCATAGACAATATACGTATATTTTGACCAATCGACGAGCATTTCACACATTTAGTTTAGTTGCAAAAAATACCACCGTAGCGCTAGTATCTAATTTGTCCAAGACATGAAGTAGGCAGAAAAATTACTGCCGATTTCACGCACTCTCCAGATATTTTGTCTAATTCATGAATAAGACAACGGGCTTGCATTTTTCATGATTTAGGCAAAATTTTGCCCATTTCATGTAATATTCAATTTCGCACATTCGGCGTAACATATATAATATAGTCTTTTGGTTACACATTCAAGTCGTTGATTAAAATTAGAAACTTATTATTTATTTATTTAATTGTTTGTATAAAATCTTAATTTATTCAGTACATAATATTTATAATTTATTAAATATTCTTATATTTAGTTATTATTAAAACTCAATCTTAAAACATTATTTAGTTTAAGAGGTAAACGTTTAATTAAATTTGAAAGGTTATTCACGTATTTATTTTAGCGTTCATATAGAACGTCAGTTTATAAAATGCAGTACACGTTTCGCGTTACTGTGCGTACGTATGACGTAGTTCTAGAATTATCGAAACCCTCCTGCGGGTTACGGACAACGTCGTGGCTGTAGGGTCCGAACGGAACTGAACTTGGATTATCGAAACCCCTTCGCGAAGATCTGAAGAGATCTGATGCGGGTTACGGAGGTCGTCGCAGGAGCACGGCTCGGACGGAACTGATTCGATTGAAGAGATTATGCTCTTTTATAGAGGTCCAAAGGGACATCGGAGAGGGGGCTTTGCCAAAGAGGAAAAAACCTTCTGTCTCTTTCTCGGAAGAAAGAAAATACGTGGTTGTCGGTAAATACGTGATGATTTACTCAGAAAATGTATGCATAAGACAGAATTGATTAATATATAGTAAATTGGATACTTTTAAGAAAGCTAGAATAATCGGAAATATAATATTTCGACCTTCTTAGTTCTTCATACAACTCATCTCGTGAGTTGACATGTTGTATGAATTATTGTCTTTACTGCTAAAACCATTACAATATGCTAATAAAGTTTATAAAAATACTTAATTAATACAGTCTTATAACATGAACAATATTCATTCTTACATTTAAGTTATATAAATCAATAATCGCATCTAAAAAGTTCGATACAAAAGATTTCCCCTTGAGATCGGTTATATTTTAAGATTGTGAATTTGTCTCGCTCACACGTACTAGATCTGTCTAAGAGTGTTCTCTTTCTTACTCACTAGGCTTTATACAACAAGGTGTGTGTGTAAAATACATGAATAGTGCTATCTCTATTTAACACAAAGGGTTATACAGCATTTACTTGAGAAAGAAGATATATTTCATCATGTTATATGAATTTACGAAGGGAAATAACATTTCATGCGGGAGTGTGGCTCGCGGTGTGATTCCATACACTGGAAATAACATTTTAAATTTGATCAGCGATTTAAATTAATAACATTATAGAAATAATTCAAATACATATTGACTCGCAGTATGCGAGTGACACTTATGAAATTACAAAAATCACACTTATGTGATACCTTTTCATATTACTTACACATAGCTGTTCATGACCCTTTTAGGTCGACTTCTATCATCCGCATACAATTTGTTGTCCCAGTTGACTATGTGACCGGGGTATGTGGTTACGTCTCCTACTGATTTATAGTGAGCGTCAGGATGAGGCTGACGTCCGGGGTCGTGTCATACTATTATCATTTCCTATCGTCATTTTAACTCTCATTTCTTTAATCAAGAGCATACATAAGTGAAACGGCAAATAATTTTCAACAGTAGGTGGGACGAAATTTTTTACTCGTCGCCAATCGGAGACCGACAGTCGAAGTGTAAGCACATCAATTTGTTTTGTGATAGCGTCGGAGGAATATTATATTCGTAGAATAGAAGATATGCCTTTGTTTAGAAACACGGTGAAATATAGAATCTCTCATTGTAATTTGTAACCCTTTTTTAATAGAATTCTGAAAAACTACTTTTTCATTTTTTTTTTCAATTAAAAACTATTCGGCATGTCAGACAGTCGAAAGATTTTATTTGGGAAATTTTGGCATGCGCACTTAGAGTAACACTGTTCTATAGAGTTCTTGTCATCTTGACTTGTCAGACCATTTCTATTGATTAAGATGCAGCGCAATAGGTGAATTGAGACGGCTTAACTTTTTTATAGATCTAATACATCACTGGTGTGTTTTTAAAATAATTCAAATTTTGTTTTTTATTTGCTCCTTTACCTCGTAATATATATTATATATTATTAATGAATGATCAATGTGCATTTACCATTGGTGTAACCATTGAGTCTTGACTTACTGATATCATCGTTTGCCATGTCTAGGTAATCTAGGTATAATGTTTCTACCTGGATCTTTTACTTATAATGAACTGTTTCATAATTTATTAATAATTTTGAATGTTTTTTTTAGATTATCGCTAGAAGCACTGTACCGGCCAACGTTGCGAGTCTTATATCGTCCTGGGACGTGACTGAAGCACAAGCGTCTAGCAAAGACCTACACATTGAGGAACAAGACATAAAGAAAGAACTCGGGGAATATGTTCAAAGGTACAAAGATATCGCCTGTCACAATAATAAACGTGATATTTGTCGAACAAATATGGTTAACACAGAATTATTAGTGGCTGTTATACAACTGGAAACAAAATCGTTTCATAAACATAATTTTGTGTGCAGTATCTGTTTTGATTTTTTTTCTTCGTTCGACTTCATGTTGCTTCACAAAGCGATACACAAAACCACATTTGCGAAAACGACCGATTCCGTTGCAAGGCTGGTTAAATGCGACGATGGTCATTGTTCAAGATTTCGTTCTGGCCACGTCGTGAAATCACTCAAAATGACATATTCTGATGAAAAGCCATTCAAGTGCGATAACTGCAATTACTCATGCAGACATTCAGGTAACATGAAAACACACAAAATGAATCATTCTGGTGAAAAGCCATTTAACTGTGTTAAAGGCAATTACTCGTGCACGACGTCTAGTAGCATGAAAAGACACAAAATGAGTCATTTTGGTGAAAAGCCATTTAAATGTGATATATGCAATTACTCATGCAAAGAATCATGTCACATGAAAAGACACAAAATGAGTCATTCTGGTGAAAAACCATTTAAATGTGATATGTGCAATTACTCATGCAGACAATCAAGTAACATGAAAAGACACAAAATGACTCATTCTGGTGAAAAGCCATTCAAATGTGATAAGTGCGATTACTCATGCACACTTTCAGGTAACATGAAAAGACACAAAATGACTCATTCTGGTGAAAAGCCATTTCATTGTGATATGTGCAATTACTCATTCGCTACGTCTGACCATGAAATCGCACAAAATGATTCATTCTGGCGAAACGCCATTTAAATGTGATATATGCAATTACTCATGCAGACATTCAGGTAACATGAAAAAACACAAAATGACACATTCTGGCGAAAAGCCATTTAACTGTGATAAATGCAATTACTCATGCAGAAAGTCTAGTGGCATGAAAACACACAAAATGACTCATTCTGGTGAAAAACCATTCAAATGTGACATATGCAATTACTCATGCACGACGTCTAGTAGCATGAAAACACATAAAATGACTCATACTGGTGAAAAGCCATTTAACTGTGATAAATGCAATTACTCATGCAGACTGTCAGGTAACATGAAAAGACACAAAATAAGTCATTCTGGTGAAAAGTCATAATGTGATAAATGTAATTACTCATGCATAACGTCTGGTAGCATGAAAATACATAAAAGACTCAATCTGGTGAAAAGCTACTTAAATTATAATTACTCGTGCATAAAATCTGGTAAAATGAAATTGCATAAAAAGACACATTCTGTTGAAAAACCATTGAAATGTGATTAACAAAATTACTCATACAGACAGTCAAGTACCGTGAAAAACACAAAAAGACGCAATCTAGTGAAAAGCCTTTTAAATAATAAAGAAAGCAGCCGATAGTAGTCTGGTGTACAGAATAGGTGCGCTGGTAGGTAAAGACATCTCCTTAATTAAATCGTAATACGTGTGACGTTACTAAATACAAAAAAAATGTACAACTGTCGTTCATGCCTCTAAATTATTGGTGTTATTTAATTTTCTATGCATGCACCTCTTAATTATTAAACGTTTGCCTTGATATGGTAATATTAGTTATGTCTAGAGATTGGACAAAGAGAGTTCTGTCCAAATAAAATATCAGCCGACGGAACCTTTTGTTTTGAATGAATGAACCCAACATTTTTAGCCGTTTGACAAGTGGAAGATACCTGCTGAGTATGACGATAGCTTGGTTAAAAGTGTATATAGTGAAATATGTATTATATTTTATATATAAATAAATAAAATTGGAAACTTATTTGGTTTTAATCGTTTTTTTCACACTATCCCATTCAAAATAAGTAGCACCTGTTCGCACAAGAAAACTACATTAATATGAGATTCATCGTTGTAACCCATATAGTTATTGCCATCTCCCGTCAGAGCGAATAAGATGCATTCTCTTTCTTCGATCGGTATGCTGGTTGCTGGTAAACAAATAAATACCTCAGAATGGTCTGACTTTTATTATTTATTACATTTTTATCAATTTTCAGAACGCGAGATGTATATTATATTTACAATTGTATTGCAATCTGGAAGCCTAATCTTTTTCGCTTTCAAGCTCGCTATCAGCGAGAAGCGCTTTAGCGCTACAAGTGATCTCCCATCACAAAAGCGATGGACACGAATGCAGCGTTGCATTTTTTTGCGTTCTGACAAACAACGTTGCCGGATATTTTATTCTCGTTATCAACTATTACTATGAGTCAGTTCGGAAATGGTTCCGGCCTCTCACGGACTTCAGAAGAGTGTGACATTATGTCATCTTTCGAATAAGACAAATCGGAGACCCCTCTTTTTAATAAATTATTGACAGTCATAACTTTAGTACGTTTCCATTATTTTCATTGTCCAAATTAATACGGAAGGCATTCCATGCATTAAGATTAAACAGTAGTTATCGGCGGCTATCTCAAATTCGTAATACGGCGAAAATTTACGTTGGTGGACAGCGAATCAGCGCCGTCTAGTCGGTTACTCGGTAATGAGTCAGAATTGACGTTTTTACACCTCTTGAGTGTAGTACTTATTTTTATTGTGACCCTTGACTTGATAGGTAGTGACTCCTACCTGTTATCAACAGGCTTTTCTTGGTGTTTATAAATATTAAATAAAAGCGCGCCCAACCGTGACCCTGATCTCTATAAACGATTAAATAATACACCACATCTGATTCCCTGCTGAACTACGTAAATGTTTTATCCCTGGGTAAAGTCCTTCGACCTGTGTGTAAAAGTAACATGCCGGGCAAAGGTGAACAAATATCCAGAAAAAAAGTAGGTAGGTAACAATAAAGTAGGTACACGAGATGCAAATTAATAATCTCAAAACGTAACGGATTTGTTTTATATAAAATAGGCGCTAGTAATAAGAAATAAAATGTTTGAGGTGCCTAAAAGCAAAGGCAGCTTTTATACCACGTGAGTAGTTTTGAGAAAAATGTCAAAAACTGATAACAAGTCTTCCATTTAATTTAATCTATGTGAGCTACCTATACATTATAGTAGAATATTGTGTTTTAAAGTCAATTTAACTTTTGGAACTCATTATTTTTATAACATGACTAAGATATATGCATAATTAATTTCAAGAAGGCTGCATTTGCTTCTCACCCATCAAGAAGTCTGACTTTGTATTTGACAACTTGAAAGATGTTTGCTTCTTAGTTTTTAACTTGTCAGCCATGTTTTTTTATCATAAAAATACTCAAATTGTAACTTGTATAAATGAAAAAATCTTTACCTGGACATAAAAAAAACAAATTTAATAAAGTTATTTATTTCTAATTATAAGATATACCTAATAATATTACTCACAATGGAAAGGATTTTTTGTTTGTCAAATTATAAGAATTACATTGTTCAAAAAAAGTTTTGATGCTTGTCTTATTAGTCTTATACCTCGAAATTTTACTCATATTTCTCCTCCAGTTTTCTGGACATCTTGAACGTTTCCTAGCTTTATGTGAAGCTATTTCCAAAGGGTTACTTTCCATCTTTCAAAATTTTGTAATTTAACACTTATATTCAAAATTTTAGCACAATAATCATGATTATAAGCCGCAGCAAAAACTCACATGGCAACCGCCAAAATGTACTGAGCCGCCATTTTGTCACGTAACTTTTTGTATGGGAGGTTACATTAAGAGTAAAGATAGCTGGGTTAGCTTCTGAAGCTAATTTTTAACAACGATTTTCTAATGAAAAAGCCGAGTTTGCTGGTAAAACATCAGCTTACAACGTGCAAAATTTTTAGCTCTATGATTCTGCATTCATATGTTAAAAAGTCATTTTTTTTTTTACAGAAAGCTGCCTATGCCTATTGCCCCCTCATTTCTCAGTCGTGAAGGGTGGATGTAGGCTGTTAATATCCGACATAAATAGTGCATATTGAGTCTCGTAAATTTCAAAATTTCAAATTTTCTCGCGACAATTGGACTGATCATTATCTGCGCAGTATAACGACAGTGGCAAACCTGGCGGTATAAGAATTAACTACACCGCGCAGACACATTTTCAGGTTAATAAATTTTCCCGACTGTCAAATGTACCATAAAATGACAACATCGCGCCTCGCTTACCCTTGAAGAATGAGTTTGGTGAGACTGTCGGCATTTTTAAGCGTAAAAAGTTATAATAGCGATGGTTTAAAGTGCACACTATTGGTGCAAGTAAATCCATGCATGTGTAGAGGCGCTATTAGTTTCCACCAGTAGCAAGCCCATATGATGCTCTATGGTCACACGTTTGAGTTAGTTGCAAAGTCACAATGTATTCTTTGAGCTCGGCATTACTAATAAATACAGAAGAGAGGGCTACTAATAAGTAGGTAATACATTATCATAAGCAGATGTTGACAAAAGCCTTTAATCGCACGCGCGTAGTTAAGTTACAATATGGAACGTTTAAGTAAGGCTATTAAGTTTAGTATTATCAGCTGCTTACATACATAAAGCAAGAGGATACCGACGAGGCCGGATACACTTTTGAAGTTAGTTTTTCATGACGGATTGTTGTACCTATGTCGTAGTATTATAAGTATGACAAACAACTTTTGATAGCCGCTTAGTGTATTGAATAGAACCACAGGAATGTACAATGAAATTTTACAGTTTAAAAATGAATGAACACAGACTTTCAGTATATAATTAAATTAATGATTAATCTCGATTTTTTTTGTTGAATTATAAAGAGAAGATTTTTCTACATCGAATGGCGTTATTAACTCAACACCTTGACATTTTGACGTATTTCCTTATTGGAATTGTGCACCTACATATCGATATAATAGATGTATTCAAAATATGTCGTTCTATTTTCAATTATTCGTCGCTGTAGGATTTGTTTCCCGAATAGACCAAATGTCAATTTTACAGGAGACGAAAAACAAATTTCATTGTCGTATATTTTAATATCAGTAGATGTATCAATCATTCTTTCTACACTGTATGATTGCAACATTATCTAAGAATAGATTCCAAGAATAATATACAGGTATAAATCATTAAATGCACAGAAAATGCGTTTTATTTACAAGTACTCACTGTGGATATTCGGGAAATTTTTAGCGCTCTCTCAGAATAATGGATATTCGGGACAAAACATGGACGTTCGGGATTTAAGAACGTAGCGTATTGCTGCACGGCCCACAGATTACTGTGTGGTCAAAAAGTACGCGCCTCAAATGTTATATTTATTTACACGATAATTGTTAATAATTACCTCTACTATTTAAATACTTAATGATCGTAATTACCCAAGTTCGTATGTAATAATAACATGCGGCAATCGCTTTTTCGATTTTTTTTCGGATTAAGTAATTTAATAGTTTTTAAGTAATTAACTATTTTTTTTATTGAACGAATAATTCACAAGATTTAAAAATGTACCATTTTAAGAATTGAATATACTTACATAATATTTTTAAATCACTTCTGAGAAAATATATTATAAGGTATCTACTACTTCAATTACTAACCGACGTCACGGTCATTTCTCCAATATTTTATGATGGTACTTACTCGTACTTGCTAACAATTTTATATTAATACTTTTTCCAAAAAAAAAAAATCTATTTATACCTATATATCTGTAAGATTATTATATCTATATATTTCTATAATTGACAATTAAACTTATTACAAACCACCAAATAAATATTATATATTTACTATTGTAAGGAATAACAACACAAAATAATAGCATGTATAAATTAATTACCATTGGCTGCTAATATTAGGTAGGTACCAATATCCTAAGTATATAATATCCACCAAATAAATAGTTACTAACATACATATTAAATTAAATTAACTATCAGCGCATTCAAAAATAAATAATAGCATCGCCTTTATTTTCATAGAAATACCTAGATTAAAAGTAAAATAAAGACAAACAATGTTTGATTAAAAATAATTTGAAATAATAATTATTTTTACGTCATAGTAGTTGCCGGGTCATACTGTAGAATTCATATAACCGTTGGGATTTTGTGTCATTTATCAAAACAAAATGCAGTTATTTAGGTTTAAATACTCACTTCCACAACTCTACTGTAAGTTCAGGGCGAACTAGAGATGTATCAGCTATGAATGATCTCTTCAAATTTGATGAATTCACTATTAAAACAAAAGTAACGTTAAAAACAATATCAATAAGACGAAATTTGAAAGAAGTCTCCGGACGGCCAAAAAATATGAAAGTGGGCGTGATTGTTTTAGAGCTAGACAGCGTGAATGTGGAAGCGAGATGCACGGCGTGAGCGCGGTTTGATTGGCTAAAGTCATATTCGGGAAATAAACACTCAGCCAGAGATATATTTCGACCGAAATTAACTTGGATATTCAGGTACGAATAGTTGGACATTCGGGAGAACACCACGGAGTAATTGTAACTTAACATGGCGTATTCGGGTTTTTTTAAAAAATATCTCTGTTCCTAGATAAAAATATATTTTTTTTATAAATGATTTCGGTAGAGTTCGATAAAATAAATTGAACTGCATTAAAATGTCGATTTCGACAAAAATGGATATTCGGGAAACAAATCCTATAGCGACGTATTGTCCGGCAACTTCATCTTGGCTACGTGGCAAATCTATGAACTACGTACAGCTAATCGAATTTCCGGTTTCAAATTAGGAACGCCCCCAAATTTTTCATTACA
This sequence comes from Rhyacophila brunnea, assembly GCF_057557595.1. Classification (NCBI taxonomy): domain Eukaryota; kingdom Metazoa; phylum Arthropoda; class Insecta; order Trichoptera; family Rhyacophilidae; genus Rhyacophila; species Rhyacophila brunnea. Next base: position 5,348,389 of record NW_028232785.1, read on the forward strand.
TTTTTGACACTTCGTATTGGACGCATCTATCAATTTACGTAATTTGAAGCTTTTTATATTCAAAAGATGTCTAAAACAATACGAAATGATATTCGAATTATTATCAGTAAACTTTTGATTTATTGCGAAGAAGAAAAAGAGTCGTATTTAAAAGGCGAGCTTATACAATACTTTCAACAAGCCCATTTACGGGTTCGTGTCATGTCAGGTATGTCAAAATTCAGTGTTGTAATACTAGAAATATTTCCCCAAATACTGGAAATTATGTTTGTATATTATAAAGTTATGTGTATCGTAATCTATTTTATTAATATTTTTAGACGTATAATAATTAAGTATAAATGATCATTAGTTAGTTAATGAATTATCCTATTTTTTCCTAATTATTTTCCTAATTTTTAAACCGATAAGTAGGTACATATTGTTTTAAAATTTATGTAAGGTGGATATAATTTAATTTATAGAAAATTATTTTCACAGTATGTGTTTCTACAACAATTTTACTAAAAATACGATATAAAGACATCATTTGTAAATTATAAAACATGTGATTGGGTCATCAATATAATATTGATTATGTTATATCTTTCACTTCTACTTTTTTACTCATAATTTGTGTTCTAGTTATTTAATTAATAAATACCTGCAGCAATATTATCAGTTAATGTGGGTTCAATGATACATTTCCTTCCAACTTCAATAATTACGCTGTATTAAATTAACCTAATATAATAGTAATAATTAAGAGGTGAAATTATTTGAAAAAAAAAATCTATTGATATTTATTGAACAATAATTAGACTTATAAATTAATGTACTTATAAACTTACTGAGATTAGAATTGATATAAACTTAAAACCTAATTTCGCGGGATATGTTTTCTCAAAAAATGACAACACTGTGAAATATTCTATACGCGATAAGAGCGACTTCCTGTTGTTGCCTAAATAATGTTGTCGTACTAGTAGGTAGTAATTGTTTATTGTACGTATGTTTTCTGGTATGAATTTACAGTTGGAAGCACTAATTAACCTGCATTGGTATTGTGAGCTTTCTATTTGCTGTGATTATATTTTAAAATATTACCGTTTTATTGTAGAGTAAAGAATGTCTGAAGAACAGTTTTCTTGGTGAAAGGAGCTCAAACAGTATTGCGAATAGCCGGGATAGTTTTAATGATGATGGCGAAAGTCTAAACGGATCGACGGAATATTTACAAATAACTATTGATACTCATGATATTAAACAAGACATATTCGCTGACCAAACGGATCTTACCACTTACAATGCTGCCGACCATGTGAGTATATTGGTTGAAACCATCTTGTTCAGCAAATTAATTATTATTTAACTTATCACTACATTATTTATTTATCAATTTCACAAATCGACTCTTAAGCTGCAATTACAATATCATCACGTCACGTACTGTCACATGGCTGGTACTGCGACAAATTTAATCTATGGTTTCGTTATTTCGTACAATTTTTTGAATGATCACTATCTCTTTCTTAAATTCAACGATGGAGAGTAGGTACCAACCTTCATGTATTAATAATTTGAATTATTATTCATGCTAATTTCAATTAATCATATCAGTTTCTCCGTGTGCGTATGTTAAAATTACTTGAGATATTGCATGTATAGATAATATTTTAAAACAGAACCCAACCTCCAGATCATAGATAACAATTTAATAAAAATTCCACAAAGAAAACCACTAAAATCAAAGAACACGCGATTTTGGCATCAGTCGAAAATATATTATGTAGAAAATAATAAAAAAAAGTTCATCCAGTCATACTGTTACCGATGCAGCGCGATGCGCGTTATTAAAGTAATATTTGTTTAAAGGTTCAAAATATGCTTCGGGATAGAAGCATCAGTCTGATAACATTTTAAATGAACAAATGAAAAATGACATTACACACTTTTTTCCCCATAGCGGCTGCTTAATGTGACAGTACACAACGTGATGGTAATGTATTTGAAGCATAAGTTGATCTCCCAACATCGTGCAGCATTTATTTAAACAACAAAACAAAGATAGGTACCAACTTTTTATTTGGGTAGGTATGCATTCTTATATGTTGGGTCACAAGTCGCAAACAAAATGAATAACATGCAAATTCCCACTAAAAAAATGCATTTTAAAAATAATACGACACCCGATGGGATTTGAACACGTAACTGCTGGATTCGCGCCAGTGCCCTTTTGCAATTGAGCTATCCTACTTAATTATGACAATGTTTAACTAGTAGTTCTTACATGAAATGCTGATGAAATTGCTTTAATACAATATATTATAACGGTTACATTCTCAAATCTTTTAAATTAGGTATTCGTTGAATAATAGTAGTCGTTTATTTTCATTACAACGTTAAACGTCATCAACGATAACATCCTTATATGTGACTCGTGTACCTATTTCAAACTTTTTTTATAAAAAAATGTCCCTTATTTATTATTATATACTTCTCTGATCACCTCTTTCAGAAAAAAATCAGTTTTAACTGACGTCGTCTTGCACCAAACTCTCGGAGTCGACAGTCACGTCATAAATAAAGCAATGCATCTTCTCCTCCTAATTAATAGCAGTAGGTTTATATTTGAATAAGCAAATTGATTTATGTACTTACTTATATGATTATGGAAATGCTAACTTTTCCGTCTTTAAGGATTCTTATTGCTTCCTTATTCTACTATTCTTCTGTATAACGCTTTAGCTATCGTATATCCGGTAACATTATTATTAATGAAAGTCATACTGGTTATGTCATTTCTGCTTTATTCTATTTACATCAAATATAATGTAGGTAACGGTTTGTTTTCACTAATAAAAAAATGTTTTCTTTAGGTTAATGCTGCAAGCATCGTAGTGGGAAACGAAGCAAATTTCAAATCAAAACGGTGTGTGTCAGAAGTAAAAGAAGATGACATAGAAATTGACGCACAAGACATTAAAAAAGAGCTTGAGGAATACAATGAAAGGTTTAAAAGTATTCACAGCACTAACTTACTAAAGCTACATAAATCAAATGATAAAAAAGTAATCACTGGTACGGTTGTAACCCAGATTCAGTGTGATGAATGTTATTTCTCATGTTGGTTAAATGCTTCTATGAAATCACATAAAATGACTCATTCGAAAGAAAAGCCATTTAAATATCCGTTTGATGACTCACGCTTACAATTTAATGAAATGAAATCACACAAAATGGTGACTCACACCGATGAAAAGTCATTTAAATGTAATGAATGTAATTACTCAAGTACAACGAGTTATCAATTGAAACAGCACAATTTGAGCCATTCTGGAGAGAAGCCATTTAAATGTATCGAATATAATTACTCTAGTACAACAAAATATGAATTGAAACAGCACAATATGAGCCATTCTGGAGAAAAGCCATTTAAATGTAGTGAATGTAATTACTCATGTAAAAGATTTACTCATTTGAAAGTGCACAAAATGAGTCATTCTGGAGAAAAACCATTTAAATGTAATGAATGTAATTACTCCAGTACAACGAGTTATCAATTGAAACAGCACAATATGAGCCATTCTGGAGAGAAACCATATAAATGTAATGAATGCAATATCTCATTTAAAAGATTTACTCATTTGAAATTGCACAAAATGATTCATACTGGTGAAAAACCATTTAAATGTCATGAATGTAATTACTCCAGTACAACGAGTTATCAATTGAAACAGCACAATATGAGCCATTCTGGAGAAAAGCCATTTAAATGTAGTGAATGTAATTACTCTAGTAAAACGAGTTATCAATTGAAACAGCACAATATGAGCCATTCTGGAGAAAAACCATTTAAATGTGATGACTGTAATTACTCATGTACAACAAATTTTGAATTAAACCAGCACAATATGAGCCATTCTGGAGAAAAGCCATTTAAATGTGATGACTGTAATTACTCATGTACAACAAGTTTTGAATTAAAACAGCACAATATGAGCCATTCTGGAGAAAAGCCATTTAAATGTGATGACTGTAATTACTCATGTACAACAAGTTTTGAACTAAACCAGCACAATATGAGCCATTCTGGAGAAAAACCATTTAAATGTGATGACTGTAATTACTCATGTACAACAAATTTTGAATTAAACCAGCACAATATGAGCCATTCTGGAGAAAAGCCATTTAAATGTGATGACTGTAATTACTCATGTACAACAAGTTTTGAATTAAAACAGCACAATATGAACCATTCTGGAGAAAATCTTTTTAAATGTGATGCATGTAATTTTTCATGTATGAAATTATGAAATCACACAAAATGACTCATTCTGGCGAAAATCCATATAATCCATCGTACTATTATGGTGTAAAATATATGTAGCTATAAATTTATATTTAATTTTCTAGTGGGGTCGACCTACCGCATGCAGTGGCGGCTCCTCTAATACCACACAACCTGTCATTATTAATCATATTATGTAATGACTCACTTTGCGAAGTAAAACATCTAACATTATTAGTAAAAGTACTTCTTTCACAAGTCATATGCGGACAACGCGATTCCGAACTAAATACATCGGATCGCTCTGAGATCATTGAAAAACCACTTCAACGGTGGTTTATGTTACTGTAGTGGTGTTTTGTGGAGCATAGTTTAGTGTAAGAACTATACTAGCTATTAACAAGGAACACGTCGCCAATGATAAATTGAGGACTCTAGAAACAAATACGCCAGGTTCCTATTCAAGTCAATAAATAGATCTTATTTCTCTTTTGTCATTTCTATTTACTGATTGATTTACATTTTATTTTAATTACCTACCAATAAAATATTAATAAAAATATTATATTTTTTGTATATTATGTCTTAAAAAAGTAAAAAAAATAATTTTATAAACTTATTTGAAAATTTATGAAAATCTCTTTTTCATTTATAAACCTTCTATCCGTTCGAGCAAGGACGAAACTTTCAGAGCATACTAAACAAAATAATATAATATTAATAATAAGTAATATTATTTGTAATTTCTGCTAACGCTGCCAGAAAAACGCTTTTCTCACTTTCACTGGTCTGCAGGTGTAAAAAGGTTAAGAGACTTTGATCCAGGGGGTAATTTTTTCTTAGAACCATCCAGGGAATGGGTGAGATACGAGTATGATATTAAATAATTAAAAAAATGGAAAATAATTATAAATAAAAATATTTTTTAAATAAAATATTATTTCAACAAGACAATACCTACACATATTTTTTATCCAATAAGCAATTTAAATGGTTTGAGAATGTAACATTCTTTACTGAGTATACATACTTGCTTTTCCCTCCACCCCTATATATCTGCACACCTGTTATGCAAGCGTATACCGTGGCGTAACGAACGTCAGTCATTACTTGTTATTGAACATTTTTCGCGCCACGTTCTATTGATTAATACTTTGGACGCTAAAGACGCACCTGGCGGGTAATGACCAGGCGGCCGATCGATGTAGTTAACGTGCATTTTAAAGGTGGTAATTAAAAAGTCATTATCTAGTCAGCAGCTAATGAGTTATGAAGAAGATTCCTTGTTAGTATTACCTAGGATTAAGTCTAGCAATAATAGCGTCCAAAGACCATCATAAAAGTCCCTGAAACAAGCATGGCATTCTTAAACTACAAAGGAAGTTGTTTATTGTAATGAGCCGCCGGCGCTGGGAGGTATAAATTTTTTTAACGTATAAATTGTTTTATTTTGGCTAGGTAAATAAGATACAAATCCACATTAACAAAATATCTTTAGAGTAAATCCACACTACGTTTTTTATTTTATTCTTTTTGATATAAAATTGTATTATATCTATTCCTTTCTTACATATTCCAGAAGTACTTTAATTGAATTAGAACAGTAAAAATAATGATCATTCTATGTATATTTTCTTGGAAGTTATGAGTATTCGTTTAAAATAAAAATTGTTTTTTGGCTCTCCCGAACAATTGGGTATTTGGCACTTGCATCCGTCTGCCTCTAAGGTACAGATATAATTAGGCGAATTAGTGCATTATGGTACGTTTACATCTTACACTTATACCGTTATACTTATTTTATGTGTCTGACATAAAAATTCACTTACTGTTTACACCTGCATGGATCTGACTCGTATACTTCTCGTTAAAATAAAGTCTCTACAGTTCATTCAATGGCAACATTTGGAATTAATATATGCGGTGTTTACGCATTGTAACTTATTCGGACACATATTTCGTATACTTCCCAAAAACGTTATGTCAGTAAAGTTGTCAATATGGGAATGTCAAAAAAGAAAGCAGCGAGTGTTATTATTTTAAGTCTTTTGGCAACAAAAAGGAGGAAAAAACGGTCTAAATGGGCGCGAGAATGGATTCAGCGACGAGAACTAGATGCCTTCCGTTTAATGTCAGAATTTAAAATCGAAGATCCAACTCAATTTGTGAAGTTTGGTTTGCAAGATTGGACCTTTTGCTAAAAAACAAGGCACACAATTTAGAAATGCCATAGGTAAGCATGGAAGAACGATTAACAGTAACATTGCGATATCTAGCACTTGGTAAGAAGTGAATCGTCATTGCATATTCAATATAATATTATCGTAATACGAATGCAGTTGTGGGCCAAAATGAATTAGGTACCTAATACCATTTGAAACGCATTTTTTTCTTCACAGACTGCATCAGGATTAATCGTACCTATGTGCCAAGAACAAGCGATATTTAATTTTCGCACAAAATCCATAGAACACGGCACATCCGATTTATTTCTCATTGTCTATCATTTTTGACAGATCGCTACAGTAGGTATATTTATTTACATAAGCGTTGGGCATACATTCAAGATGTATGATAAGTAATTTTCCGTTGTTTTATAAATATACCTAAGCACTTCACTACCTGTCAAACTACCTACGAACAATGTGTCAGGTACTTGACATAAAAGTAGACGGTGGCTCAACTCCGGTGATATTTCGCTGCAAGTTCGGACTTGTCGAATACGCGGTGTTTACATTTGCGTACCTACCTATATAAGTAGATTGAATAAGTGACAGGTGAGTGTCGACACACGCAAAATAAGTGGCTGGTACAAATAAAATTACTGTTTACACTTAGTGAATATGGTGTCATACATAAATGTGACAATATAAGTGTCAAATGTAAACGTACCATTAAATTTAATCATAGTACTGTGGCAAATAACAACTGAGCCACTATGTACAGCAGGCATGCACGCTTTATGCTCATGCGGCATGCTTTATGCACATTTCCGAATTTTCTTCAGTTAAACGATTTCGATACGGATTTATAATTTATTTTTCATAATTGAGAATGTTTGCTCACAGTTAGTACGTTGTACCGAAAACACTTAAAATAACGAATGCGTATTATTCATATTACAATGAAATCTGTCGGGGACGTTTTGGTTATCATGTCAATATAATTGTATTTGTTTTTCATATTTTCATCTCTGGCAGTTTTGAAGTCTAATTTCCAAATTTCAGAATAAATATTTAAATTCGATCAACTCGAAATTAATGTACCTAGGCAGGTACTCAATGCTCTTTATCAATTTTGTAACTGTTTTTAGTGTCAGGCTGTAAAATATAGTTTTAAACATGGGTGCGTGTTGTAAATCCTTAAACCTGTTGCAACATGAAATACTTCTGCAAAGTTGATAAATAACCCACTATATCACATAATAATATATTATAAAACCATTACTTAGAGTGGTCCACAAACTTTTTTTAAATTTGGAAAATACGGAAAATTTTAATAAATCGCCATTTTCAAAGCGCACGCGTGTCATAGGTTGCCGGGCGCTGGTTTATATTATTGCTTAAACATAAAAAAGTTTGTTTTCTTACGGATAATTATAGTGATGGACAAAACAAAGAGTAGGTTACACTCAGTGGTCATGAAGTGTCTGGAGAACCCTTCTCGTTTTGCTTCATAAATATAGCTAATATTTCCTGTAACTGGCACCTCTTTTTTATCACCAGTTACTAGAATGTTTGCGATAACAGAAAAACAAATTAAAAAACACCTATGCATAGTCCGACCAGAGGGATATGAGATAATAGTTGCAACACATGCTAGGTACCGTAGGTACCTACACAGACTTTCTACCGATGTACCAGTATTGCATTTAAAGGATAAGTCAAAGAAAATACAATTTTGAAAAGCATTCAGTCATGTCTCTTCCAAAATAAATAAGTAAGATGAAGAGGATAACTTTACTATTGAGAGAACTGGTAGAGGAAATCTTCAAGTGATTATTTTATTACAGCGATACAGGCGTTGCAAAAACTAAACTAAAAGTGGTAAACGTATTTATAGGTAACTGATTTAAACGCTGAGCACGCCAAACTGCTTGTTTCTGTAAAAAAGGGGAAAGTTGAAGCACGTAAAAACACTTATTTGGGAACACTGGGAAATGTTACAGAATTAGAATGTTACAAAAAGGTGTTAGAAGAAAGAAATAATGAACCCATGGAAGAACTATTTTATTTTATTTAATCCAGATACATACCTTGCACTATTTATAATAAGCCGATATGTTTACCGTACTAAATAAAGTACATAATATAAAAACTCAAATTGTTTTGTTTAATTGATTAGGTAGCTTTTTTCGTTTTTTGACCATGTCTGATTCTAATAAGATCATATGGGGTTCCATAGAGTGAAAGTTTGTATTAACATTTTCTTTACAGAAAATGTACGTTAGCCACTTGTTCAACCTATTAGATACTCTGACTCCGAACATAATTTTAATGTGTAGGTACCTGCTTAAAACAAGATTATTAAATTTATGTAATTGCATTAGGTATTTTTATACATATTTGTAAAAAGTATTGCCTTATATAATTTTAATATTTATTCGAATGAAATTAGAAATTAGTTTTCAAAAAATATAGATTTACAGATTATTAAATTATATATACTTAATCTATGAACATAATTTGATAACCCATTAAGTTTTCTTTGAGTTGAGGTTTTTCTGTATCTTGTAAATATGTAATTTGTGGATATTTAAATTTTTAATTATGAAGGTAAATAGGGGATAGTAGTATACAGATTTAATTTTACAATTTATTATTTCCTTAGTTCATCCCATGTACCCACATAATATTTGAATTTTCTAATTCTATTTCCTTTATGTTTGGTGTACATTGCATATTTTATTATTCAATTATTTGTATTTGTGAAAAACTATATTGAAATCGTTATAGATTTTAGGGTTTCCACCGTGTGTCCTTCTTTACTCGACGTTTCGGGCTCGTTGCAGAGGCCATTATCAAGACATGATATGTTTTATGATGAAAATGTAATGTATGTATGTAAATGTAAACGTTGCTCTAAGAATGTCAAAAGGAAATCGATTAGCTAAGAGCAAACGTTGCTCAGAGTAATCTGTCAGTCGTTACGAACAAAGATATCGGCTCGAATATTGGATTTCGCTGATACTGCCGGAAGCCATGACGTTTTTAAGCGTAATCCATCATCCCTATTCATATTTTCAGGGCTTCTATGGATTTCAATGGCCTCCTTTACCAATATGCGAAATATCCTTTATTCCGACCCTATATCTTGGTTTCAAAGTCAAATTTGTGTCCTGTATCCATCGAGTGCTTAGCAATTGCCGACATTCGCACGATTGGTAAAGGAGGCCATTGAAATCCATAGAAACCCTGAAAATATTAATAGGGATGATGGATTACGGTTAAAAACGTCATGGCTTCTGGCAGTATCAGCGAAATCCAATATTCGAGCCGGTATCCGGTTACCCTGGTCGTAACGCTTGACAGATTACTCTGAGCAACGTTTGCTCTTAGCTAATTGGTTTCCTTTTGGCATTCTTAGAGCAACGTTTAGATGTACATACATTTTCATCATAAAACATATCATCTCTCGATAATGGCCTCTGCAACGAGCCCGAAACGTCGAGTAAAGAAGGACACACGGTGGAAACCCAAAAATCAATTACGATAAAAAACAATCGTGAAAACCTCAATCATTACTATTTTGAAAATTGTAATTAATTATCTTTATATTCATTTTTTTTGTTTTTTTTTGCTATTGTATGTGTTGAAAAATTATTAAGTAATTATTCGATTTTTTGTCAGTAATATAAGGTAAATTGCTTTTCGCCAGATGCGGATTTTCAGGTTAAGATTATATGTACGAGCAATTTACATTTTTATTGGTTTTCAACAAAATGAGTCATGTTATTCGATCTAAGTATATCAGATCGTACACATGAGTAATTCCATTAACTTTGCTTTACACCAGAATGCGACATTTTGTGTCTTTTTAGGTTGCTAGTTTGTCTGCAAGAGTAATCACAATGGTCACATTTAAATGGCTTTTCACCAGAATGAGTCATTTTGTGTATTTTTAAACTTGTGGATGTAATACATGAAAAACTACACTGCCCACATTTAAATGGCTTTTCACCAGAATGAGTTCTTCTGTGTACTATCATCTTATTAGATGTTATACTAGAGTATTTACATTGGTCACATTGAAATGGCTTTTCACCAGAATGAGTCATTTTGTGTATTTTTAAACTTGTGGATCTTATACATGAGTAACTACACTGCCCACATTTAAATGGCTTTTCACCAGAATGAGTTATTCTGTGTACTTTCATCATATTAGATGTTATACAAGAGTATTCACAATGGTCACATTGAAATGGCTTTTCACCAGAATGTGTCATTTTGTGGAATTTCATCACACCGGATTGTCTACAAGAAAAATCACATTGATTACATTTAAATGGCTTTTCACTAGAATGAGTCATTCTGTGTACTTTCATCTTATTAGATGTTATACAAGAGTATTCACATTGGTCACATTTAAATGGCTTTTCACCAGAATGAGTCATTTTGTGGAATTTCATCGCACCGGATTGTATACAAGAGAAATCACATTGATCACATTTAAATGGCTTTTCACCAGAATGCGACATCTTGTGTCTTTTTAGGTTGCAAGATTGTGTACAAGAGTAATCACAATGGTCACATTTAAATGGCTTTTCACCAGAATGAGTCATTTTGTGTATTTTTAAACTTGTGGATGTAATACATGAAAAACTACACTGCCCACATTTAAATGGCTTTTCACCAGAATGAGTCATTCTGTGTACTATCATCTTATTAGATGTTATACAAGAGTATTCACATTGGTCACATTGAAATGGCTTTTCACCAGAATGTGTCATTTTGTGGAATTTCATCGTACCGGATTGTCTACAAGAAAAATCACATTGATCACATTTAAATGGCTTTTCACCAGAATGAGTCATTCTGTGTACTATCATCTTATTAGATGTTATACAAGAGTATTCACAATGGTCACATTGAAATGGCTTTTCACCAGAATGTGTCATTTTGTGAAATTTCATCGTACCGGATTGTCTACAAGAAAAATCACATTGATCACATTTAAATGGCTTTTCACCAGAATGAGTCATTCTGTGTACTTTCATCTTATTAGATGTTATACAAGAGTATTCACATTGGTCACATTTAAATGGCTTTTCACCAGAATGAGTCATTATGTGTATTTTCATATAACTAGAGTGTAAACAAGAGTAATCACATTGGTCACATATAAATGGCTTTTTACCCGAATGATTTATTATGTTTAGATTTTTCAAATTAGATTGAATGATTTTGTAATTCTCCGTTTTATCCGGTATTGATTTCTTATGCCACGCTTTGTGAAGCTTTAATAGAGATAACGATGCAAAAAAATCAAAACAAAAACAGCACGCAAAATTTTCGTTATTAAACGATTTTTTTTCCAACTTTATTAATGCTACGAATAATTTGGGATCTGTGACGTTAGATTGTGTATGCTTAAGCCTCAACTCTTTTTTAATGTCTTGATAGTCAATCTGTATTTCATCGTATGGCTCCTGGACTTCTAAGATCTTCTCTGGCAATCCAAGACAAGCGGAATATGTCATGGCAGTAGTTGCAGGAATCAACTAAAAGAACGTGGAGTATATTGCATTAAACAACATATGTAGTTATATCAGAGAATAATATAAAAAAAATCAGACACCTTAAAGATATGTAGGAGTATTTAAATACAGAGAGGGTAGAATTTGGAGAAAGAATGGGTGTGTTGAAAAGTTATATCAGCATGTTTATTAGAAATAAATACGCATGGATCCTAAATATATAATTTCAGATGATTGATTATGTTCCCAACACTATATAAATTATCATCCGATGCCCATTTATAAGGTATGCGTAAGACTTCAAGATAGCACTTATACGGAATCTGGCTACATGTTTTCAATTCATCTTATGGGGATTCATAATAAAACACCAGCCTCCCATCTATTTTTTATCAAATATTAGTGGCGAAGGATAGACGTAGGCTATTAACATCCGATATAAAAATAGTTCATATTAAACTTTGTCAGTCATTACCCTATACCTCGTGCAAAAAGGATAAAAAAATCTTGTATTCACATTCCTCAAATCCGTAGTTCAGTCAATTAATAAAACAGTAGAAACCTAATAATAACAAAGTGCACGTGACATATTGACAATTATTTAAATAAACTTTCAATTTTTTTAAAGTAACCATATCATCTACATTTATGTCCTCGTGTGAAAAGAAAAAAATTAACCTTATTATTCACTTGCCCCGATATGTGATTTCAGAAATGAAAAAAACCTCTTACAAAACTTCTCCATATCAGTTCGTACATACATTGTTCAAGTTTCTTAGAATATTGTGTACCTACTCATTTACTGGTGTGGGTTTTGAAATCTCATGAATGCTTTGGCTTATTGTGTCTTCAACATACCCCTCTTTGAAATCAACTACATAAAAATTAATATCGGATTGTTAAGTGACCTTCTGAAACTACAATAATTTATTTATAAATACACTTTAAAATAATACTAATCGTTTATTTGATAAGGATGCAGCCTACTATCGGTTTTGGAAAATCTGGTAGGAGGTGTTTCTATAACGGACATCATGTGCGGGATTTTATTTCGCCTGCAGCCACCGCATGAAGAAGCATGAGTAAGGTGAAAGTACTGCATGTTGTAAGAAAAGGGTGACAACCGAGGGGTAAGTACGTCGCGTACATGGAATTTGGAATGGCCAAAACGTTGGCAGATAAAAACCTTAGCAAACAAAATGTTCGTAGGACTTGGACATTGAACGGTGTTCAAGCAGTTCGTTTTGTTATTATTAATCAAACATCGCTTCTCTTTTATCCACGTTGTAAAATCAAGACATATGTTAAATTAATGGAATATACGACGGTTAAACTACTTCAGCAGTTATAGTTTATCTGATCACTTTAGCAAGTGGCGATGCATCGTCTTCCCCCACCTTATTTTAACATCCCTCCGCGGCTATTCGACTACATTACGCAGTGTGCTATTCGAGAAGTATACCTATAAAATATTGATCTAGTAGTTTTTAAATTGTTGCACAACTGACAAGAAAACTATAAAACCCATTAAGTATATACAAAGGTAAAATGAAAAAACGAAATCATCAACACTTAGTTATTGTATTAGGTATTAGTAGTGGGCCTACCATGGTCGAGCGGCTTAATTGTGGACCTATAATATCGTGGGTCCAGGTACGAATCCTAGGTCTGGCAAATATTAATTTTTTCTGTTTCTGTTTGTAGTCTCAGAGTATGGACCTCATAGGTTCAGCACGTGGCAACATCCATTTCTCGTAAAAAATCTGTTAATAGGCACAAACCTCTACTTTTTGGAGGCACACTATGATCCTATTAAGATTGGATATGGTAAAAAAAAAAAAGAAATTTGTATTCGAAGATTTTGTTGTCACTGGTATTACTGATTATGTATGGATTCGTGTTCGTGTATGTGATTATGTAGTGTTGTCGGTTTATTCCATCTCTTACACGATCAGTATTTCTATCAGTATTTAAAATAAAAGTACCTACCCGATCCACTCGCTCCGAATAAGAACAACCTTGTTGCTGATGTTCATAATTTAATGGGGATTTTACATCTTCAATAAACTCAGTCTTTATCTCTATAAGCTGGGTGTTTGACTTCAATGTTATTATTGTCGGGTCTGAAACAATATTCTGAAAAACAAAATATTATGTTAAAAATCAAGAATATTTTTAAGAAGACCGACAATACGTGTGAAGCTAGACCACACACTTGAGGGGTCTCAGCTCTTACACTTTGCAATGTGGACATGGTGTGTCTGTCGTTATCTAATGCCAAACTTCAATAAGAACGAGTATTTTAAAATATAATGACAACAGGCATATTGCAATCTGCGATAATGTTTGAATTGTCAATGTCAATTCATACATATTATAAATTAAGTTAAAATAAAACAAAATGATAATATTATCAAATCAAATCAAATTTTTATAATAATATCCGAATAATAATAATAACAAATATCCGAAGCGATGTCATTAAACATAGTTATTGCCCTCCCAATTGGCATTACTAATGGCATAAGCTAGTTCTGCGCCTTGGGAGAACAAACAACGGATGCCCTCGATTTCTTAAGTAATTATCAGAGACACAGAAACCAAAACCACTAAGAATGGCAGAGTTCACATTTACGCCGCGTATAAGTCTGAAAAAATATGTAGCTAAATCAAGAATCCTTCTATATTTTAAGCTACAGTATGTAAGCATACCTAAGAGAAAATCAGTCGGATACAGTCACGGATAATATCCATAAAGCTGAAAGTAAAGGGGCCTCAAAAATTTCTTTTGGACTCTCCACCATAAGGCCGTACTTCAACTGATGCGGGGCCCAAACGATAGACCCATTCTCAAGTCTGCTTCTATCGAAGGAGTTATAGAGAATTTTTAGTAGGTATCGTAACATCCGAAAAGACCCGGGAAGTACGCAAGACAAAGCTCAACATCTTTAGCGCCTTTTTACAAATGGTATCTATATGACCACTGAACGTCAGTTTACTGCCAAACGTAATTCCAAGATCTCTTGCAGATGATATTTGCAAAAGAATTTTGCCATACATCGAATACTAGAAAAACAATACTCCTGAGGCTTTAGTAAACGATAAAACATTGCATTTATCAATATTGAAGTCCAGTTTGTTACGTCTGCCGCAATATAATATATCGTCACTGTTTTGGCAGAAGACACTAATTCGAAAAAATGACATATTGATATGGTATAACAAAATGTTCCTTATTTCAAACTTTACCGTCTGGAAAAACACACTAATTTTTATAAAATATACATTTACTTGAAAACAGTTTTGTGCAAACGCACTAAATGAAAAATTACGAAATGTTGCCTGGAAGTAACAACTAATTGAGTTAGTGTTTTCTGCCAGAACCATTTTTTCTTTTCACCTTATACTGGCAAGCGACTTAGTGTCTATATTCTCTACATTCTACAACAATATGATCTGAGAGATTGAAAGAGCCTGATTAGCAATAAAATTATAAATGTTGCTTTTAATCATCATACTCCTTTTATTTATTCATTTATTATTTTATAATCAAAATCGACAACAAGCCACTGATGTATAAAATACATTAAAAAGATTATTTACATGTAGTCCAGGTGCGTTACCTAACAACCCGTATACATAATCAGAGAGACATACTTTCTTCTGTGATTTGTTTACTTGAGATGATACTCGTAGTATACACGAAAGGTTATGGTACCAGGTCGAGAAGTGGTAGTGACTTCCAATCCTCACCTCCGTAACTTGGTACTTGATGAGAATCTAGCGCGTACATCGGATTCGTCGGAATCATATAAAGTTTGTTTTGCAATTTGTCTACCTGAGACGATAGTATACACGAAAAGATATAGCACCATGCCAAAGAGTCGATGTGGCTCTCACTCCTCACAGCACAGCAAGCGCACCTCTGATTCACCTGTACAATATGATATACCTACACGGTCTATTTTGTAATTCGTCTACCTAAGACGATAGCAAGTAATAAACGAAAAGTCACGGTAGCATCATCAGAAGTAGTCGTGAATCCAACTCCTCACTACTTAACTTGGAACTATAATTACACTGTGTGAGCATCTTAGTTTTGTATGTATATGAGAGACGCAGTATGACTTATATTATTTAACGCTGGCCATTGTCAAGAATATAGGCATGGTGCCATTGTATCCTGCCAGTGTATTGGTTACTTTGGTGTTAGCATCATTCTTCTTCTTCATAGTAGAAACTTCATGGCTGAAGGTCGTGACTCATATGGGCTCCACCCCTCTGTATACCGAACTTCGTGTTCGAATTAACTACGAATTCAATATGTGCTTCTACTAACAAAGCTCACGTGACTCTTCTAAGATGAAAGACGCAGTTGTTTCATTTGTGATATATCTACCCGTGGCAATAGGAAACCAGGTCATGTTTCCAGTCGTAGAAGTGGTCATGCCTTTCACGAATCACCAACTAACTTGACTACATGCACATGGTTAATTTTCTATTAAGCCACTGCTGAAACACTTTTTCGTAATAATTATGAGAGATGCAATTTATTTTATGATTCGTCTGCAAGAGCCATATGCAGTAACTCAATTGATATTTTATGGGACAACAAGGTGTCTGTAGGTGGATGTATATTCGATGAAATTGTTCGCAAAGTGATGCTGGGCTGAAAAACTTTTGACCGTTTGAATAATGTCTTCAAAAATGACCCGTGCCTTAAGCGCAAAATGTTAAACCATTGTGTGCTTCCCGTAATCACAAGTGAGTGTGAAACATGGACACTAAGTAAAGGAGAGACCCAGAAACTTATAGTAGCACAGCGTGGTATAGAGAGGTGCATGTGGGCATAACGCGAAATGACAAAAAGCGGAATGATTGTATAAGAAAACAGACAAGGATTTGCGATGTAATAGTGTTCTCTAAAAACTACAAATCGAAATGGGCTGGATACATAGCTCGAAAAAGGGACAACCGATAGACAAATATAGTCATCCAGTGGTACCCAAGAAGTACAAAACGTCCGCAAAATAGACCTAGAGACCGCTTGATCGATGAAATGGTTAAGTACTGCGAAAGTACGTGGCAATGCAACGCACAGGACCGAGAGAAGTGGAATCAGCTTGGAGAGGGCTTTATCCAGCAGTGTATTGATTCAGACTGATGATGATGACTCTAACGATGCTACTTTTCCACCAATTATGGTTACTCTGAAATTCCCTTTATTAATATGTCTTCTACTTGTCATTATTTACACATGTACCTACTGATAATCTCTACGCTCTATAAGAATATACTATTGCAGTATGTATCTATCTCATTTTTTTTATAAAAATACCTAGATAATTTTGCGTACTAAAATTTCTCCTTAAAACTATGACAATGGCTTAAGAATATTCTGCATTTTTCTCCTGACAGAAAACACTAAATAACACTTAGTGTAATCAGTACCGCTGAAAAAGACAAAATGTGTTCTGGCAAAAAACACTAATTCGTTTTTTATAAACAAATAAAATAAACATAAAAAAAGAAAATTTTACTTTATTTTTTACTTCAACCTTCTTAATAAATAAACAGTCTTTATTTTAAAGTCATCATTTTTACGATTACTTAATAAACTCACATGATAGACCATTTCAAACATTTTAAAAACTTCAAAGTCAAATTACTCGAAACTAGTATTCTCCAGTTAGTGTGTTCTGCCAGAACAGAGATGATATTATCTATATCAAGTTGGAGTTGACGACAATCGTCCAAGGTGACAACTTCCATGAAGAGTTTCAAGTCATCAGTAAACAACAAAAACATTGCATTTTTAATTACCAATGTCATTTATAAAAATCGTGAACAGCAATGGTCCCAAGTTTGAGCCCTGAGGCGCACCAGAAAATCTTTCAAATGTCTGTGACTGAAAAAGGCCGTACGATACGTATTGTTACGATTCTTAAAATAACTCCCGAATAACCTGAGAAATCGATCAGACAATCTAATTAGTTGGAGTTTTTTTCCATTAGAATATCGTGATCTACTCTGAAGAACAGTCAACCTGGCTGCCTCTATTATCCGAAATGACTAGGTAAGTACATAATTCTTTCGGAAATATACTTTATTTCCGTTTACTTATACCCTTGGCATCATTATTATTAGTAGATTGGTTATTCTAAGAAAGTAATAAATAACCTATGAAAAACTAACCTCGACGGCGTGGCTGGGATCATCAGCATACTCTTGTTTGATACAAGTATTTAACTCTGGGATATTTCCCTGTGAGGGTACATCGAACGGATGTTTCTCATCTGCATCAGGTTTCAAGTGAACCGCTTCACGTTTTACGTCCATTCTTCGTTTAGAAAGCGTCTGTTTTCAACGATTATCGAGTCACACTAATGAACTGTGAGCAATACTGACTCATAAGACGGTATCTGGCAGCCGTGATAGTAGACAATGTTTGCTTCTGCCATAGACAAAAGACAGAACATAATATTAATATTGCCACATAACATGACGTATTATTTTGATAGATAGATCTCAACTTATTATTATACCTAATAATTATTATGCATCCTAGCAATATTTCTTTTATAAAGTGCAAAAACATTAAAGGTTCGAATTGTTTCAACCTGAATCAACAAATCAAACTAAACCATAGACAATATACGTATAAATTGTATGAGTATAAGGTAGACCGGAAATGGTTTGAGATTTGACGTTTGGTTCAGTGTATCATTGTAAATCAAACCGTTCTCAGACCATCAGAAATGGTTTGACATGAAACGTCAAACCATTTCAGACGATACATAGACTAAGTACAATCTCTCAAAGTGTTGATAAGCATAAGCATAATATCGTGAGAAGTTCATATTAATATTTTAGACATTTACACCATAGGAGTTTACTTGAATTATGTATAGGTATTATAGATAAATAATCAATACTTATTATTCATTAGTAACCATACGCGAAGAAGAAGCCGCTTTTGGTCTTATTATCCCAAAATCCAGCCATATTTTCTTTACAAAGAGTTTCATTTTATTTATACTTTGTAACGGAGATTCTAAACTCCAAACTGTGTTAAATCAAACTGAAATAATCTTTATAATACCTAACCAATTTTATCAATTTAATATGTTCGATTGTCGTCTAAGTCACAATAATTATCATACTGTCGATATGAAAACAATCATACAAGTATCAATTATTCGAATTTGACTTTGAAGTCCTTGAGATAGGGTTTGCTCTTTCTTCTTCGCGTGAGGATATATTCTACTAATTTATTTTCCCTTTTCTTGTCGTTGGTCGTTCCTGTTTTTATTTACTGGTCATACCCGCGCGTAAATTTTTTTATGTATGTAATTTGGGATTCTTTTGTCTTCATTATGGATTTGCCTTTTGACAGTTTCAGATGTAGCCTATGATTTGACGTTTCTAATTATCAAAAAAATTATCGTGGACGAACGTTAAGTGATAGTTAAGTGAACGTTAAGTGATCAGTGATTATGGCGCAACATCTGAATTACCGTGAGGAGGATATTCTAAAAGCAATGGACAACAGACGGCGAAGCAGAACTGCTACAGGAGGAAAAGTTCAACGTAGGTACGAGCGTCGATTAAGATGCTAATGTTTGAGGTATCCTCGTTACGTAGGTACCTTATTTCAGCAGGGGGACCAGCAAGGAGTGGCACAACGCCCAAAAAACAATTCTTGCCCCTCGGTCGTAGAGTTAGGTCTAAATGACAAGTTGCGTCGGTGCGACCACTCGTCATCAGCTAACCATCTGACGAAGAGGACCATCGCGGCCCTCCAGAATGCGATGTTTTCCCATCGGGACAGCTTCTGAAAGCGTATGCAAGGGTTAGTGGATTGGGCAACCAATCCTCAAAAAATCATAACAGCGATGAGCCTGTACCAAAAAATCGAAGGGGGTTTTGGGGACAACACATAATAAAATTTGCGAGAACATGACTCAGATCCTTACCGGAAGGATACCTTCACTCGGGAGGCACTATCAAGGATTCCTCCGAGCTTAAAGTCCCGGAAGGCCTTCGAACTCAAATTATGGCCGGGGTACTCCCAAGGGGCGACGTCCTGTGGGAAGGGAGTTCTCCATTGGAGGTACGGGCTCCACCAGGGATCCGTACTCTAAGCGAAGGTGACCGCATCTGGACGACCAATAACATTGGGGACCGCCTAAGAGACTTTCGGGGAGTCTGGATGGCGTAGTGTACCCCCCCCCCCAACATTGGTAAAAAATAATAGCCGTAGCCCACATACCTTTTGTGCGGATACCACTATTGGTAAGTCCTTCTTTACTTTTATGGAAAGATTTTAAAACGCAACAATCAGCAGAGGTCACTCTCGAGATCGAGGACTTAAAGAACTCAGGGGTTCTAGAAGAAGCGGGTCAAACCCCCAGTTTTTCTCTCAACCCTGTTTCTGATCAAGAAAAAAGACGGGGCTCTATGCCCTGTTTTCAACCGAAAGCGTTTGAATGCGTTCCTACAGCCAAAGCCATTCAAACTAATTCACCATTACGAGGTTGCAGCCGTCTTACAAACAGAAGACTGGCTAGTAATAATAGATCTAAGCCAGGCGTCCCTCCAGGTACCAATGGCTTCTCAACATCGTCGATTTGTTCGACTAGCCTATCAAGGGGAGCTCCTACAATTCACGTGACTCCCGTTCGTGCTGCCAACCGCTCCGATTATGTTGGCATCCCTGACCAATTGGGTCGCCGAACGCCTACGAAAGAATGGCTGAGAATATTCACTTACCTAGACGACTTCTTAGTAGCCAACCAATACGAGAAACAGTCTCGGTTCAGGTGGAATACAGGATAACCTTCCTACAGTCTTTAGGGTGGTTAATAAATATTAAAAGATCCTGTCTGAACCCAAGCCAACAATGAGGGTCCCTGGACATCACGTAGGACACACACACCAAGCGGAGGTTCCTATAGCCGGAGAATTGTGTAGCACTCCGTCACCATCTGCTAATGCAGGTACAAAAAGGCAGTTGGTCCCTCAGACAGGCACATATCCATTCCCTTCTGAGGCGACTCAACTTCACATCCTACTTCCACGAGGAAGGTTGCATTGCCGACGGCTACAAAGCTCCAGTCATTAATATTGTCGAGGTCCCATTCTCGCCAATAGACGACAATCCCACCACAGGCCTAACAGGACATCATGTGGTGGCTCCAGGTGATAGGCTCCTCAGAGTTGACACACATCAATCACTTCCTGATGACAGACGCAGCTGACACAGGCTAGGGAGCCCAACTGAATGAACACCACCTATCAGGTACGTGGGAACAAGACCAGTTACCATGGCATGGCATTCCAACAGGAAGGAAATGTTTGCAATTCAATCTCAGGTACAATCAATCATAGGATCAGATCTGCTTCTGCAGACAGACAACAAAACAGTGGTGCCATACATCAACAACGAGGGCGGCACAAAATCTGTCACCCTCCTAAACCTATGCCGACAGACACTAGTATTTACCAGTCTAGCCAACATCATGTTTACTACATTATACACAACTGCTTGGCAGATCATCTCTCCCGCAGACAACTCATTACCGAATGGCACCTCATCAACACCGCAACCACCCCCCTGTTTCTGTTCCCGAGGTGGATTTATTCGCAAGCGAAACAGCACATGTCATTGCAACGTATGTGTCACGAGACGTTACAGACAGTGGCGCGCTGTTTCACGACGCCTTCAGCCGAGTGTATGACTTCAGATTGGCGTGAATATTTCCCCCACCAAACTTAATTTCACGAGTCCTAGCGCACCTGAACTCAGAAAAAGGGAAGTACTTACTAGTGGCACCGAGCTGGAAATAATGCTTTTGGGGAGTGGACTTACGAAAAAGGGCGATAGTACCTCCTTATACAATGCCGCACCTACATACGACACTAGTAGGTATGGAGACCAACCGTCCACCTCCAAGGACCCAGGACCTGTTCCTTTAACTATGGCTAATTTCGGGTGGGGTGGAAATAACATCAAATTGAATGGTGGAAGAAAGGGCACTCCTTACTTTCAGATGGCGGCCTTCGACTCTAAAAACTTACAAACCAGCTTGGAACAAATGGAAGACAATGACAT
Source organism: Rhyacophila brunnea (assembly GCF_057557595.1). NCBI lineage: Eukaryota > Metazoa > Arthropoda > Insecta > Trichoptera > Rhyacophilidae > Rhyacophila > Rhyacophila brunnea. The sequence goes on from NW_028232785.1 coordinate 5,370,469, forward strand.
GAGTAACAAGAACCTAATGGATCATAATAGCCCTCAACGAATGGAATTGGCCAGATACCTAGGCTACATGCACAACAAAGAGGGTTTGTCGTACAACACCATCCTGGTGCATAAGTCAGCCATAACCACTTTTGGCAAACCGATTATCATTGTAGATATCAGCATCAACGTGGTAGTACAACACAATATGTTACAGGCAATTTCGGTACATAAAACGAAACCCGTCAAACCACCGGTTTGGGATCCAGGACGAGTGGTAGATCATCTTAGGAAAACAACACCGGTGGAGTACAACCTATTCGAAAGCTCTCGCAGGACAGCTACCTACTCGGCTTCTTCTCGCATCGGGACGAAGGGTTCATGGCCTCACACTACTAATAGTAGACAATGGATTGGTGGAAAAACGTGACTACATAATTGTATGGCCAATGTTTGGCGCAAATACAAATACCGCCAAGCATCGTCAATCGGAATGGAAGCTAAGCGCTTCCACGTGTCAAAACATCGACCCAGTATTATTCTGGTTACGGAAACTCGTCTGCATGTCAAACCCTAGGAGATGGGAAGGTAGGGATATTTCGGAATTTTTTATATCTTCAAGAGAATCACCAAAACCAGCCACCAGGACAGTTATAGGGAATTGGATAAGGTCAGTACTGTTGGAAGCAGGGGTACAAGAACCACCAGACAGTGTCCGCTCAGTGGTGACTTCCTTAAACTGTACATATACCCAATGATAATCTTAAAGAGAGGTATCTGGCGTAGTGAGTCAACATTTCAGGACAACTACCAGAGAACGATGGATACACCACCATCAGAAGGGGAAAAGAAACCATTAACTTCTCTATTCAACCATATACATGGAAAGTCACGATGGTCTTTTACCTCGTCAATGAATCATTGTCACATACAGGAATTTGGCATACCCAACACCAGGTGATAACAAACAGATATCTCAAGGACTTCAAAGTCAAATTCGAATAATGAAAGGAGTTTTACCTACCAATAAAACTCTTATTATTCATGTTGACTTTGAAGTCCATGTAACTTCTACCTGGTTCCTTGAGTCATATCATAATGAAGACAAAAGAATCCCAAATTACATACATAAAAAAATTACGCGCGGGTATGACCAGTAAATAAAAACAGGAACGACCAACGACAAGAAAAGGGAAAATAAATTAGTAGAATATATCCTCACGCGAAGAAGAAAGAGCAAACCCTATCTCAAGGACTTCAAAGTCAACATGAATAATAAGAGTTTTATTGGTAGGTAAAACTCCTTTCATTATTATGAAAAGCTTTAGTCAAAAATAATGTTTAAAAACTTTGTCATACCTATAAGTCTTATAAATAAATTAAATGGCTACCTATTCATGAAGCATTTTTTATATTTTGCACATTTAAAATAAATGATACGACAGTTTTTTAAATTTGTATTATTGTAGACGACGATAGGAGGTTAGAATGTCATAGCAAGTTGACGTTTCAATAAATGTGTTTGCTAATATAAACAATAATTATTAGTCGTCAGAGAAGCGTTTCTGTGAACATTCTGCCAAACGGTTCAAAATCAAACAAATCGGTGCCATTTGATTCGTTCAATTCAGGTCAATAATATAATCTTCATAATAAATTATTTACAGTGTTATCAGTGTGTAAAATATATTTATGGTCTAAATCATTGTACCTGTCTGATGAAAAATACAATATTTTGGCATGGACTTCTCGTTTGGCATAAAGATATATAATATTGTGGAGATACAATAGTTTTAGCTCTAAGAGATAGTAGGTATCGAGTTATTTAAATCGTCAATCAAAATGAATCAGAAGAATGCAATCTATTCCATAATAAATTTAATGCATTGGCGTGGAAATAATAATAGTATTATCTTTTGTCTATGGTATGGCATGTAAGCATTCATTGTCTACTATCACGTATGCCAAATTTTGGTCAGTCAGGAATGCTTTTTACGACAACATAAAGATAATCTGTAAAAACAAGCGATTTTAATGCGTAAAATGGACGTAAAACGTGAAACTGTTGACTCCAACCCTAATGCAGTTGAGCAACATTGTTTCGATGTGTCCTTTGACGGAAATAACCCGGAGTCAAATACATGCATCAAGCAAGAGTATGCCGATGATTCCGGCCACGCTGCCGAGGTTAGTTTTTCAGAGGTTATTTATAATAAAAACATCTGTTTATTCAATATGTGTAATAAATTGAATTGCGATCTTTCATAGTATAAACATTCTCATCGGTGGAAGATATTACAAATCGTATAACTGTTTAAAATTGTGTTGTAAAATAGTGTTGGCTTCCAAGTTTGAACTTCAAGATTCTAATGTTTCAATACATAATGGATCTTTTATGATGTATTTATTATAGTAGATTAGTAGAATATTAGGTACAAGCCTGTTTACTGGAAGCCAGGCGGGAACAGCGGCAATTTTCATAACAAATTTCGGCGAGAATCCATGAATTCAAGAATTTTAACCTAACCTAACAGTATGTCGGCTATTTTCGTAATTTGTTTACCGTTGGCTTCCAACAAACAGACAATAACCGATTATCAACACTGTGTGTCAAATACTATAAGTAAAACGAATTGCTTGTCAATCTAAAATATAGTTATTATTGTCGTACAAGAACTTCTTGTCCGTGTGTAAAAACTGTGAACTAACAAGCCCCTCCTCCTATGATTGTAATCATACTTCCGTTTCAAATGAGGATCGCCCCTAAATTTATCATTTCAAGTTACGCTTCATTGGTGTACGGATCTTTCAATTTACGTAATTTGATGCTTTTTATAATAAAAATATATATAAAACGATCGGGAGTGATGTTAAAATTATTTTTAGTGAACTTTTGGTTTATTGTGAAGAAGTCACATCAAAAAGAAAGCCGCTACACTATTTAAATACGCATTGCCGCCATGACAGGAACGCTTCTGTGAAGACTTCTATTAAAGACTACAGCGTTTTCTGGTTATCGATGAGATATTGTCGGAAAGTAATCAATATTATTCAGAACCTTTCAACGCACCTTTCACTAAAAATATCTAATATTAATTTCCAGCTATATAAAGCGGAGTATGTTGAAGACGCCATAAACCAAAACATTCATGTGGATTCTCAACCCGGGTGCTCTCATTCGGAATGGAAACCAGTAACTCAGGTAGATACACAATATTCTATAAATCTAAAACAATAAATTAATGCATGTACGTACAGATATGGAGAGGTCTATGTCGGAGGGTTTGTTTATATATTAACCAAAACTGCGGATTCGGCGTAATTGAATGATATAAGTTATAGTTTTCCTTTCACACGAGATATCTAACAAAAATATATCTGAAAGTTTATGTTACAATTGTCAATAATATGTCATGGATGCTTCATCATTATTAGAGATGAAACACTGTTTTATTTGTTTATATATTGAATATTTATTATTAAAACTTGTCTAATAAGTACACGCACTTTGGCAGGAAAAAAATGCGTATTTAAATTTGGGGCTTGACTCGATATTTCCTCGGCAAATCAATGAGTCTACAAGCCAAACAGATCATGTGCAGTAATTTCGGGTATTTAATACCCACGATGGCCGAGTGGTTTGAGCATCGGCTTATGATGTCGTGGATCCTAGAATGCATAAATTATAATTTGAGAGTCATGGCCGCCGTCGTGGGGCTGCGATATAATATGATAAAAAGATTGTCAGTATTGTAGTTCTCGAAACGGCCACGCTTCACGTTAAACTTGCCACAGCTAGGTTTGAATCATGAATCTGACAAATACGCATATTGTTTTTCAATTAGCGTTTAGAGTCAAGTATAGACCGAATAAATTGTGCAAGTGGCAAACATCCATTTCTCGTAAAAACAAAAATCTGTTAATACAAACCTCCACTCTTTGGAAGTTCGTATGATTCTATTAGGATCTGATATTGTCAAATGAATGATTTTGGTTTTATACTTGGAGCGCTTGATCAGTTTTAGCGTAATATTTTCTCAGGTTACATGTACATTGTACGCAAAGCATTTCCTCATGGCACAGTTCGCCGTGAGCTTTCTTATCGAAAAGTGATGACAGTATACTTTCTATTATATTCAATATGAACATTAATGCAACTTTCATAGCTGATTTGCGCAAAATTCATGAATTCAAGAATGATAACCTAACCTAACGCAATAAATAATCCAGTATATCGGCTATTTTCTAAATTTGTTTGCTTCTAGTTTCCTGTAAAGTGTAAATCGATAAGATCCGTGTTTTATTTAGACATGCATGTTATTTAAGTACTATACTAACCCACAGAGGTTGGACCGTCTTGAATATACAGCCATATATTTCCGGTACAACATTTCACGGTGAAGTGTGATACGGGTACGTACTTTATTCGAAGTAGGTTTGCGCAACGGGTCCGTAGTGCTTCGTTCAAAAATTGGCCTTCTGCATATCCACAAGGCAGAATATTTTTTGTCATTGGGGATTGACCGTAATAGGCATCAGGAGGTTTTGGTAAGTTTCCCGTGGACACTCCCCACGACAATCGAGGCCGTTATGCCATGGTATACGCCTGCTGAACAGGTATACATGTCGGATTGCGTGTGCGCCAGTAAAATTGCACCTGCGCTTATTGAGGGTGAAAGTTAGTCCCCTATAATTAGCTAACAAGTACGTACTGAATCCAACAATCCAACATCATACGGCATACATGCTGCAGAGCCTCAGCGATGCTATTTTACTTTGTGGTCGAAATCCCCCCACCGGATTTGTTTTAGAGACACTATATAATATAGTCATATGAAGACATGATATGCTTTTTGATTTATAAAATTAATGATTTTTTTAGATCCCTTCTAACTACCCTGCCAGTATAAAATTGGAGACTAATTTCGAACGAGATTACTCTGACAATGAGATGGTTCAAGAAGATGTAGGGCAAAGCAATTTTGATTACCCTCAACCTGGCTGCTCTTATTCCGAACGCAACCCTGTAAATCAGGTATATAATAATATATTTATTTCTAATCTATTTCGATTAATATAATGGTAATGCTCCAAACATGTAGTCATTATATAAACCTTCGCCTGATATCAAACTAATTCGTAATGGTTAGTTTCCAAATAGGAATGTAGTGTATATCTAACGATTTACACATAAGATCATTACCAAGCCCTGAACAAAAACGAACCATAAGTGCGAATGAGAAAGCATTCAGCACACTTATGTCTCCGCAATATGCGTAGGAGTAAGATAGAATTTCCATAGCTGAATTAATTATTTCTTGGAAACGTCGCCGGTTAGTAGTGGTTAATTATTGTTAGTGTATTAGTAGAAATGTAAAATATATTTAACTACGCTTCACCTGTGTTCACTTTTCATACAACATTCAGCACTTTCTTTTAAACCCGTTGGTACTGTGGAATTTGGTGACTACGTGCATGGTAAAAGACTACTTCGGAACCAGCCCTCTCTCACTATATCAAACCTAAACCGATAGTAGAATGTGCCTCATTTAGTATCCATTGTTTTAAAACTTGTGTTTCCCAGAGCCCTTCAACAGATTTTCTCACTACTAAATCGGATACTATTTCTCAGGAAGTTGATTTTAACGTAGAGTATGTTTCTGACACAAAACCCTAAAACAAACGTGTTAATCTCAACTCGGTTGAATTTGAAATGCACACAACTCGAGAAAATGCCCTCCTGCTTAAAAAATATGTCAGTCATAAACGAACATTTTGTAGCTAGAATTAGGTTCCTAGTGTTTTATATGAATTCTCCAATTAAAAATATGTCGTGCTAACTTTACGTATTATAAGTATCTTACTATTAAGCACCGAATAATATGTAGTGGTGGGAACAATAAGAATCGTCTGAATTAATTTATTTAAGTTTTTTGTGTATTCAGTTGAAATAAATATAGTGATGTGATTTTTCCTCCACATTATATTATCCTTACATGCCAAGACTCCTAAAGGTATGGTGCTTTATTTTTAAAATACTGTTTTCTCTTATTTATGTGTTGTTTGCCTACATATTAATGCGAAACTTTACCTTCTTTTAGTTAATTCCTGCAACTACTGCAATGACCTATTCCGATAGGCTCGGATTGTCAGGGAGAATCCTACAAGTACAAGAGCCATACGATGAAATACAGATTGAAAATCAAGACATTAAAAAAGAATTGTGGTTATATGAAGCGATTACTAATATAGTCAGTCGCACTGCTGAATGCAAGCGTATACAATCTACGCTCACAGATCCCGAATTATTATTAGCTGTTATAAAGTTGGAGAAAAAATCATTTAATAAGGAAAATTTTGTTTGCAGTTTTTGTTTTGATTTTTTCGCATCGCCGTTTTTATTGAAGCTTCACAAAGCGTGTCATAAAAAATCAATCGCGGAAAAGGTTAATTATGTAAGCATGCGATCCGATTTCAAGAATCATAACAAAACGGCTCAATCTGGTAAAAAAATATTTAAATGTAATCGATGTGACAAGTACTACATTCATTCTGCTTCTTTGAAATTACACAAAATGAATCACTCTGGTGTAAGGCCATTTAAGTGTGACCAATGTGACTGCTCTTCGAAAACGTCTACTGCTATGAAATTACACAAAATGACTCATTCAAGTGAAAAGCCATTTAAATGTGACCAATGTAATTACTCATGTATTAGATCTGGTGATTTGAAATTGCACAAAATGGTACATTCTGGTGAAAAGCCATTAAAATGTGTCCAATGTGAATACTCTTGTATAACATCTAATAAGATGAAGGTACATAGAATAACTCATTCAGGTGAAAAATCATTTAAATATGACCAATGTGGTTACTCTTGTAATCAATTTAATGCTATGAAAATACACAAAATGACACATTTTGGTGAAAAGCCATTTAACTGTGACCAATGTAATTACTCTTGTAAAAAATCTAGTAATATGAAAAGACACAAAATGACTCATTCTGGTGAAAAGCTATTTAAATGTGACCAATGTAATTACTCCTCTATAACATCTGGTGATATGAAAACACACAAAATGACTCATTCTGGTGAAAAACCATTTAAATGTGACCAATGTGAATACTCTTGTATAACTTCTTATAAGATGAAAGTACATACAATGACTCATTCTGGTGAAAGTCCATTTAAATGTGACCAGTGCAATTACCCTTGTATAACACATTATTCGTTGAAATTACACAAAATAACTCATTCTGGTGAAAAGCGATTTAAATGTGACCAGTGTGGTTACTCTTGTCATCAACTTAATGCTATGAAAAACCACAAAATGACTCATTCTGGTGAAAAGCCATTTAAATGTGACCAATGTGATTACTCTTGTATAACATTTAGTAAGTTAAAAATACACAATAGATCTCATTCTGGTGAAAAGCCATTTAAATGTGACCAGTGCAATTACTCTTGTAGAACATCTGGCAACATGAAAGTACATAAAATCTCTCATTCTGGTGAAAACCCATTCAAATGTGTTCATTGTGATTACTCTTGTAGAACATATTATAGAATGAAATTGCATAAAAAGACACATCGTTGAGTTGTAAACCTCTTAGACAGTCAATGCTTCTAGTCTTATGGTACGTTTACATCACTTATACCGTTATACTTATTTTATGTGTCTGACACTTACTGTTTACACCTGCATGGATCTGACATAAAATTCTCGTAAACTTCTCGTTTAAATAAACACTATACACTTTATTCAATGGCAAGATTTGGAATAAATATATGCGGTGTTAACATAATAATGGCATTGTAACTTATTCGGACATTTATTTCGTATACTTCTCAAAAACGTTACGTCAATAATTGTCAGTTGTCAATACGATAATGTCAAAAAAGTGTTATTATTTAAAGTCTAGGCAACAAAAAGGAGGAAAAAAACACTCTAAATGGGTGCGGGAATGGATTCAGCGACGAGAAGAACTAGGTGCCTTTCGATATCAGAGTTTAAAATCGAAGATCCAACTCAATTTGTGAACTTTGTGAGAATGAGGCCAGTGGATTTCGAAAAACTAGTTTGCAAGATTGGACCGTTTGCCAAAAAACAAGTCACACAATTTAGAAATGCCATAAGTGTTGAAGAACGATTAAAAGTAGGTAACATTGCGATATCTAGCAACTGGAAAGAAGTCAATCGTCCTTGCATATTCGATAATAATATATTATCGTAATACGAGTGCATTTGTGGGCCAAAATGAATTAATACCATTTGAAGCGCATTTTTTCTTCACAGACTGCATCAGAATTAATAGTATGTGCCGAGAACATCAGCATCATAATCGATAGAACATGGCACATCTGATTTATTTCTCAGGTCCATTTACCTGGATCACCCAATGTTAAAACTCCAAATTTTTTTGGGTGCGTTTGTTTGTGCATCGTTAGTGCACGTTTGTGCACGATTTTTTTTCGTTTGTGCACCTATAATAACCGAAAAATTCCAATTTCAAATTGGGTGTTCCAGCTAAACGTTGGGTCACCCAATGTTGAAATTTCAACTTTTTTTGTGTGCATTCGTTTGTGCATCGTTAGTGCACGTTTGTGCACGCGTTTCTTTCGTTTGTGCACGCACATTAAGGGGGTTATTCGGATTTCAATTTGGGTGACCCAGCTAAATGCTGGATACTTGTGTCACTAAACTTAGATTTTTTTCAAAATTTAAATTGTAAACACTAGTGCGTTGGTAGTGAACGTTAGTGCACGATTCTTTTTTGCCTTTTCATCTGTATTCAGTGCGCTATTTAATTTTTAAGTTTGTATGCAAAACCTGACTGCGTGAGTTTAAAAATATTTTTTTTAATGAAATCTCTTGTCGCATAGCTAATGCGCAATTATGCATACTTTTTTAATTTTTTTCTCATATAGTGCGTGAGATATTTGATATGAAATATTTGATGAACGTTAAGTCGAACCACCCAACAAACTTTTTTAACTTTTTATTAGGTCATCAATTTGTCTATTATTGGTTTACGTTTGTGCACGTGCTTTTTTTGATTTCGAGATTATATCTTGAGAGATATTATTTTTTTAAATTTAGTGACTTGATACTTGAACCATTAAATTTACCTTAAAATTGTTTTGTTAAGTGCATACGATTACATATATTTTTTAAACTTTTAACATGATTTTTCAATTTTTTATCTTTTACATTAAGCTATAAATTTGATTTTGAATGGCCGTCAAGTTTTAACATCAAACATTTTTTTTCCACATTTTTTAAATGCACAGCTTTGAGTAATTTAATTACATGATTTTTCATGTATTTTGTATTGTTTTTCCATGTAAATTACGCGAAAAATTCCCATTTTTCCATTTTCACTAAGTACCCCGTCAAAATATCCCGAACAAAAACAACCGCATCCGTTTGGAAGATCCAGTCAACAGAGTCTCGCAAAATAGCCAAAACGGTGTATGCTCTCTAAATATTTCGGTTTATAATAGATTACTTAAAAAATAATATTTTGTATACACAAAAGTGTCAAAATTTAAAAAAAATCATTATTAAACTTAAAATTTGTCTTTTTATTTATGATTTTGTTAATTTCATAAGCAAAAACGCAGTAAATAATAATTATACTTACCTTTTGTTTTTAACTTATGATCCGTAATAAAAAATAAATAAGTTATAATACAATAATTAGGTTGGTATGCATATTTTTGAAAAATGCAATGTATTTTTATGCAACGATATTTTCTTCAAAAGATAATATTGGAATGACATTCCGTCAATTAAATGCGCGGAACTTGACCAACTTCACAGAAGGAAGAAAAAACTGTTTTAAAATAAAACGGACTGGTTTAGGAAATTTGAAAAACACTTTTAGTATTTTAATGTTATAAATGAGTAAATCTGGTCATTTTTACAAAATATTTATTAACATAGAATATAGAGGAGTTACATGGTATGCTTTTGTTTTTTTTTTTTGAGATTTGAGCTGGGAGTTACAATGTTTGAATTAAAATAAACAGCACCAAGTTTTACAGTATCTATTGCTTGTCTACATTATGTTGGAAAATTCAATAAAATTGCATAAATAGGGGTAATAAGCATCACATAAATGAACGAAATAATATTTAATTCATTTTAATTTTCGAGTTAGCTTTCAACTGACAGATTATTATAAAATTAGTGATACTCTGCCACCATACTTGTTTTAAGGAACTGAAGGTATTCTTACTTATTTTATTTTATTTCATGCCTTTCTTGATACAGTTGAGGGGAGGCTGCAAAGAATTTTGGTTGCATAATAGTACTTTAATTTATTCGTATAGGGAGCTCTTGCTATTCTTCACTAAAACGCAGTTTGAAATTAATATTTCCATTTATTAGATCCATTATATTGCAGTGCTCGAATATAAGTCATTAGTTTTCTTCCTGGTCGTACCTATGGATTTGTAAAATCTAATACCAATATTTTTTTTATTAAAATGATGGCATAAATATGTGACATGGTATGGCTTAGGGTTTTCCTGGCTTCTTTAAACGCAGTTACATAATCAGCATGAACACGTTTTTTTTATTTCTCAACCTCATTTCAATTACAGAGCGAATCGTTCAACCTCAATTTGAGTGTGGTCCTTTTCTTTTTTTTACTGTACATTGGTGCACTGCACGTGGCATTGCAATTTAAATTTAATAAAGCATTGGTGAGTACTAAATTTTTTAATGGTTTTTTTCCCTGCTCCATCACTATACAGAATAGTGGTTTTATAGTCGTCGTCGTCGTCGTAGAAAGAGGCAGAAGAGGAAGAGTAAATTATTGACATATTACACTGGAAAGCTAATTTGCAGTAAGCCCACTTTCGACTTCAATCAAAACATTGCAAAGACCATCAATCGTTTTTGGTTGCAGAGAGTAAAATTATGAATGGCAAGTTTTGTTTTAAAATATGCGCTGGACACATTAGATTTTGGATATATCAAAACGCATCGTAGGTTTATTGTAAACACATATTTTTCAGTAATTTTGTCAGATTCCTTTCACTTCTGGCGTAGGTATTTTTTCTTTTCTTGCTGAACAAGGTATTTTAGCCATCTAAATTATTTGATTGACTGAAATAGTTTTCAATTCAGGTATTCAAATTTCGGACTTAAACTTCCATACTATGTTTAAAATGTTCATTTGTCCCTTAAAATGGTCGAAATCAGTGTTTCTAAACCTTTTTACAGCTGCGGATTACTGAAATTATTAGAAACGTATTACGCACCGCTAACGTATAAGGAAAACATATTATATATATTACATTATAATAACGTATGATAGCAGTTAATTTCGTCACGTAAAACAATTAATATATTTTAAGGACAAAAACACAATGCTCAAATACTTACAGTTGCACAGGTTTTTATTAAAATTTTAGCATAAACATTTGGATGCCAAAAAATCGCAGACCCCCAGAAAACTTTCTGAGGACTACTGGTCTAAATTATACATTGGCATCATTAAATATACAACCAAACCAGGGCTCGAAATAGACCGGAACGCGCCGGAGCGCCGTTCCTTTTCGTGAAATTCTAAAAGATATCGTTCCGGCTCGTGGATTCTTTGAAAATTGCGTTCCGTTTCATGTTATTGAGATAATATTGCATGTAGGTACGAGTATATAGTTTTTAAAGTTGTAAGAACTGATTCGTGAGAATATGTTATGTTATTTATTAACAATTAGTCCTACAAGGTCTATAATATAATATAGGCTGTTCGGATTTCAGATGTGTTCCAAATTTGTAATTATTTACTCTTACAAGCAGGGCTGAATTTACAAAAAGGGCTACAGGTCCGGGACCCAAAATTAGTAGGTCTACAGAACCCGAAAAATAACTCCACAATATTGAAACAAGTTATAAATTTTGGCGGTGTCTCCACAGCCTTTCTAGTGTTTATCATATTGAAGTTTTCGTATTTTTCTTCACCAATAACTTTTCTAAGAAAATCACAGGGAATAATTTTGGTTCAAGTTGTTCTGTGTGAAAATGGAGACCAAGCTATACATATATCAACAGACGACGTAATAAAATAATTACTGACACCTTATTTTATCAACTAAAAGTTGAAACGGCCAACTGCTATACTATGGCCAATTTTCATATATAAAAGTCACCCTATCTATGTATTAATTAAATACTTATAAAAGAAATATGTACATAGTATACATATTCGGCGTAAAAACCTCAAAAATGATAATCATGCACGACTATTGTCACTCGATTACTAATGGTAGGTAGGTACCTACCTATCATATATTTTTTTAACTTCAATGTGACCTGTACGGGCATTGGTTAATAATAATCGCTGGCAAGCGATATTATTTCGTCTAGGTATATTATAGGTTCGAAATGCTTGGGTGACTAGGTACAATGAAAAAATGGCGTTGCAAAAACCTTTATAACAATTTGTAGTCATGGGACATCCTCTCAACAGCAGCCTCAAAATGATTGATTCCTTGATATAATTAGAAGAGAGACGATCTTCCTGTTTTTTTTATCTTCACAGAATTATTAAACTCATTATTTCGTTCTTCCAGTCAGCTTTGGCTGGGTACCTAACTTGCCGACAACACCGAGTAGAGTCCTCCTTTCAGCGATTAGGAATGCAGTATATGTATGGATAGAATAGTTACCTACCTATATTATAATATAAGTACTCATATTTAATTTGATTTATTACGGCGTATTGAAAACCTGTGTTGCTACGACAATTTTAAATACCTATTAAAAGTTATATTTCTCCTGAAATGTCATAGTTCTGTTTATCGCTGCTCTGTTTTGTCACCGTTTTTTTTCTTAAGTTCTGTTTATTCATGGAACCATTTAAGAGTGGTCTCTTCGGCATGAATGTTGTTTGAGTTTATCATAAAATATAATATAAGAAAGCAGATAACGTCAAATGTTTGTTTCGCACCGATCAGTTGGTAATATTTTTGAAGTCACGCTTGAGAGCGAAAAAGGCATAAAACGTGCTAATCAACCATTTAATCAACTCTTCTTTACTCCTACCTACCTATGCGTTTTGTATGAAACGCAAATGTCGCAATCTAGAATTACATCCAAAGAATCATTTTTCTCGTGTTCTTGAAAATGAAGTGAATATTATTGTTCACACTAGATAGGTACCTACCTACTCATATTCCTCATGTCCCAATTTAGTAAAAAATGTAGGTCGGTACCTATCTTCATTAAATTTCTTTGATTAGATTTCTATAAACGTCATATTGTGACCAGTTGAGATGCGTATCTTTTGATATGAAGTCTTGATGCATAAACGTACTTGTAATGTCACCGGGCAAATATCGAATAGTAGGGCTTGTTTCCTTCCACAATGAGAAATAGTGTGATGAAATAGATACGTAGTTAAATATTTGTAGAAATTGGAGCTTTGTCAATTTTATTAACTGCTGTTTTTGAGCCTCGTCCATTTAACCTGAGTTTTTAATCTAGCGGTGTTTCTTCTTGTAGTATTCTGTACAAAACAGAGTCATTTTTCCCATGATAATATCATTATTATCCCACGACTGTTAAAAAAAATGCACACATTTTTTAGGCATATCAACTTCACTAAAGTTGCATGCGGTGTTGCAGTTTGTGTAAAAAGATAAACAATCAGTAAGCTACATAATATCGTTGTTAGGTAAAAAATACAGCAAATCATTAATAATTAATAATATTATTATGCTGTGTTATAATATGAATCATTATTTTTTACTGTTTATGTGATAGCAGATCGTAAAAACTATAACGAAGTGATCGTATACTATTTTAAGCCTTTAACTTCCAAGTCGTATTTTTGATACAAATTTTATAAGCCCCGCTGAAATGATTCATTATTTTTCTATGTTGCTTAGAGAAGCTTCATACATCGATTGGCGTACGCCGTAGCGTATCGTTATACCGTACAGCAGACAAAGGGTTAAGTTGACGATTATTCTTAATGAGAAAATTATTATAAGTATATGAATTCTGCAGCAATGTGAAAATAGATTACGGCAAAACAATAATTCCTTACGGGGCATCCCAAGTTTCGTTTTCTCAAAGCAGCTCGAAGACGGTGAATTCCCATAACATGGGTAGGTACTGAACTCGCAATGCGTATGTTTAAAATGTAATGACGTCACTCTTTAGTTCCTCGTACCTACCGCCGGTGCTAGGTCATGCGACTTCGAAACATTTTGATTTTTGGTAATAGTGTAAAGATAAACCTTTAACATAATGTATCGTTTTGAATGTTTAGTTTCGTTATAATTATTACATTGAACTAGCAAAAGTTTTGTGATGTGATTTTACTTCATTTTATGACATGTGATTAACGTACCTAACCAATGTCGTTTGCCTAATCTAAATTATTTTCAGGTGATCGAAGTTCGATCCTGAAAAAATATTACCTACCGCATGAGATGAAAAAAATATTAATAAATTCCTAGCCCTAGAGAGATCCCATTTATCATCTGGGTCAATGTTGGCGTACGTAGTAAATTTAGATTTTACGCATGGAATGTAATGAAGTTAGAATGCCACCATCAATTTCCTAGGGAAAACAGTCTATTGTAGAAAAAAAACTATCAATTATAATCGGGATGGCGAACTCTTTTGAGTAGGCATATTAATATTATACTATATAACTAAATGAATACTTTTTTAATCAATTTTATGGGTAATGATTACTCTCTGGTGTTTGCTTTTCTCCATCGCCAACCACCACGTCTCGACACACATAGTCGAGCGTATACCATGGTGTAGCGAACGTTGGGCGTTTTTCATAGCTGTGCTAAGAGTGACACCTGTAGAATCTTCCCGATACCTCGATTGGCGTGCAAGAATGCATGATTTCTAGTCCAATTTAAGCTATTATGGTCATGCCTCAATGAAAAAAGACCTTGCTCATCATAAATGACGTTTCAAACTTTTTGAAAGAAATAGTGCCCCATAGAAACCAAGTTACAATAACCGAGCGGGTATTAAAACTTACTCGTTTGTATACATTGATATAAGTACCATGATAATACATCGTTTCATACAAAATCACAATATTAAAGTGGGCAAGTTTTGCAGAATAGGTCAAAGACATCTTTCAAAAATCTTAAATAATCCTTTTTTTGCAATGTGGGTAAAGTTAATATTTAACTACTTGCTACAATATAATATACCTATATATATTAGCGTTTTGGAAAGAAATGTACAACAATAACCCTTATTGCAATGTAGGCAGGGTTAATTTTTCAACCACATTTATCCACATTTTTATGTCCAGAGAGAATGATATTTGAATGAATGGATGGGACCTGTCGGATCTTGATTTCTATTGGCATCGTTTGCGAGGGTCCTTTTATTTTATCAAATTGCGTATTCTCATAAGTATAAATGTTTGTATTCTATACAGGTGCCGTACGTAAACAAAAAGAACTGATGACTTCATCAAAATCTTGAATGCGGGCTGCACTAACCGCGGCCAACATCGATTATTCTAACTCAGAGGAAAATCAGATACGGTGCCTGGACATGCTCGCCGCATACTGCGTGCAGGAAGCTAACCATGAAAAGAATTAAAACATGAAACGGGATCTGTTCACCAAAGCCACAAACGTATACACCACTGCCGACAAAATCATCAAGTACGATCATGTAAGACCCACTTTCATTACCTATTTTATTCAACCTAGTCAGATTTATTTAAAAATATTTAATAATATGAAGTGAACTTTACAATTTACAAGTTCAATCCATTCACAACATGACTTGGAAAAACAAAATGAAAACAACTGATTTTTCATTATACAACAGCCAAATTTATTTACTGGCATAAATGCTGTACCTACAACTGCATTTTTTTTTTGCAGAATCATCTTTTGAGCCGAGCATACTTGTGCTTGTTGGAGGGTAATAAAGTGGTGGATGGCGGATGCTCAATTCAATTTTGTGTTGAATGGAAAGTGTACATCGCTTTTAATAAAAAAGACTACCGCAGCGCTCTCGGCTTCTACAGGGAAACTCCAACCGCCTGGTTGTTCTCCGTTTCGGCATGGCCCATTGCTTTATAAAGCTAAATAATCAGGATAAAGCAGGGTTTGGGATACTAACATTGTAACCATAATCTAACCTAACCGAAAAAAATATATTTTTTTAAATCGGTACAAGTTCAAACACGCGCGTTAGCGCTTGGCCGTAGTCATGGGGCGTCTTCGACGCGGAATTGGCGCGGGGACGGGCACGGGTAGAGTGTCCGTAGTAGCCCGCGCGCGTCCAGTCGTGTTCAGCGTCAAATCAGGGATAGGAAACCATAAACACAGAAAAGTTTTTACTCGAAAACTCCTATTTGAAATGGCAAAACTTTGCACCAAAATACGGGGCCAATGAAATCAATATGGAAAGCACTAATTTAGCAGAAGAATTTTATAACTTATACAAGAAACTGCGGGAACAACCAGACAAGTTTTTCGAAAAAGAGTAACATGAGAAAATATTTGATTAGGTATATTCTAATTGATCTAAGTTTTTATCTATTCTTTTTGAGTAATTTTTTGCGATCCGACTATCGCCTTTTGGCATCTTCAAACACCACCAATGGTGAATATACACTGTCATCTTCCATCAAGTACCCTTGGTCGATTTTATAATTTGATTATATATTGGATAATATGTAAGTTAAAGTTTAAAAAAGACTTTTCGGTTCATATGGTGTGAATGTAGGTGTAGAATGTACGCTTCATAACTTTGCACCCCGGCTCTAGGATGGAAATGATGTACCTACTTAATATATTTTTATTTTTTTATTAAGGAAAACAAACAGTTACATAGACTACAAATATGTATAAAATAGACTAGAAAAAGATATTGCAACAAGCAAAGTTTCCATATAAATTATAATAATTATAGTTAATCATATTAAAATTTAAATACAGAGAAATTAGATAAAGAGATAAATGAGAAAGAATATTGAATAATTATAGACAAAAAAAAACATTTTTTTATGTACCTACCTTTATAACTATAAGTAAAATAAGTATACAATATTATATGTGCGTTAAGAATTATTGAAATTTAAAGATATTATTTTTACATAATATATATTTATTTAGTACTACATATTATATTAATACAAGTGAATATATAATTTTTATATATATTTGATATAATTTTATGCGACGTAATAAGGCAAAGAGGCGTATCAGTGTAGTGAAAAGTGCAACGTTATAAAACGTATACCTACTTTACATCACTTCGCACTATCTATGCTTTGTGAAAATAATACCATAAATACACCAGACGCACGCGGTAAGCTCATGATGGTTTGAGACACCCGCAACTCGCTCGTTTCCCGCGTCGGTGCCCGTCCATTCAGTGCGGACACCTCTATGCGCGCAGTATGGGAAGAGCCCGCCGCATGTACGATCTTGCCTGCGTTGAGCTAGACGCGCCAAAACAACACGCGCGAACACCCGTCCCCGCGCATTGTCTACGGACACGTCGAGACGTGTTCATACGTTTGAGTTGCCCGCCCCGCCGCCGCCCCGCGCCCGCCTAACCACCACGGACGAGCACTTACCATGATCTTACTCCCTACTTCATTTATCGTTTGTCAATTTATGGTTACGGCTGTATGTTGTAGCTTAACTACTGGGAAATGCCAATAGAAATGGCGTATTTCAAAAAAATACTAAGTACCTTATTCTTACGTCAATAATTATTGTAATGCAAACATTATTCGTAGGATGTTTATCACATTTGAATGGTCAAAGACATAGCTTATAATGAGTATCTTTAGAATTATCTTTAAATGTGTTAATCGTGTCAATTTTTTAATAGTAAAATGCAGATTATTAATCAAGATATAAATCACAAAGATTATTAAATATATTTTCTTATCGTAAATATGTCGCTATATAATGTTAACATTAATTTTACTAATGGTTTTTTAAATGCGTTTAAAAATTAATGAATCTAAAAAATATTAACACCATTGCACATGGATGTACCGAAATATGACTATATTCTAAAACATTAGAGCGAGAAGTTTAAAAGAATACTATTTTATGTAATAAAAATACTTGATGCAGTCATCAAATGTTTAAAATAAATATAGAGGATAATAAGACTTCAAAATTATATAAATTTATTATCTAAAACGTCTTATAAATGTCCAGGGTTATGCTCTGAATATACCATAAAAGCTCCATTTTTACCTACGCTGAGCATGTGGGCCATTTAATCTCTGTAAAGAAAACATGAAGAAATTATATGAACCTATAATAATGTCTGATTAATAAAATTACATACATAACGTCGCTATAGGATTTGTTTCCCGAATATCCATTTTTGTCGAAATCGACATTTTAATGCAGTTCAATTTCTTTTATCGAACTCTACCGAAATCATTTATAAAAACAATATATTTTTATCTAGGAACAGAGATATTTTTTTAAAAAACCCGAATACGCCATGTTAAGTTACAATTACCCCGTGGTGTTCTCCCGAATGTCCAACTATTCGTACCTGAATATCCAAGTTAATTTCGGTCGAAATATATCTCTTGCTGAGTGTTTATTGCCCGAATATGACTAGCCAATCAAACCGCGCTCACGCCGTGCATCTCGCTCCCACATTCACGCTGTCTAGCTCTAAAACAATCACGCCCACTTTCATATTTTTCGGCCGTCCGCAGACTTCTTTCAAATTTCGTCTTATTGATATTGTTTTTAACGTTACTATTGTTTTAATAGTGAATTCATCAAATTTGAAGAGATTATTCATAGTTGATACATCACCAGTTCGCCTTGAACTTACAGTAGAGTTGTGGAAGTGAGTATTTTAACCTAAATAACTGCATTTTGTTTTGATAAATGACACAAAATCCCAACGGTTATATGAATTCTACAGTATGACCCGGCAACTACTATGACGTAAAAAATAATTATTATTTCAAATTATTATTAATCAAACATTGTTTGTTTTTATTTTACTTTTAATCTAGGTATTTCTATGAAAATAAAGGCGATGCTATTATTATTTTTGAATGCGCTGATAGTTAATTTAATTTAATATGTATGTTAGTAACTATTTATTTGGTGGATATTATATACTTAGGATCAGCGCTCGAAATGGAAAAGTTTACGAATCGGAGCGCTCGACAACTTTTCAACCGACAATTCAAAAATCAAAGATATTTACATAGTAGTTTATTCAAATCGTATGTGTATTTTATAAAAATAAATGTGTCACATTTTCTATTCTTTGACCTATCTACCACGGACGGTCAACATATTTTTTCCACGAGACTGAGCGATAATTTGACAAATTTCACGAGCCGGAACGGCGTTCCGGTGCGTTCCGTTCCATTTCGTGCCCTGCTTAGGATATTGGTACCTACCTAATATTAGCAGCCAATGGTAATTAATTTATACATGCTATTATTTTGTGTTGTTATTCCTTACAATAGTAAATATATAATATTTATTTGGTGGTTTGTAATAAGTTTAATTGTCAATTATAGAAATATATAGATATAATAATATACAGATATATATAAATAGTTTTTTTTTTTTTTTTTTAAAGTATTAATATAAAATTGTTAGCAAGTACGAGTAAGTACCATCATAAAATATTGGAGAAATGACCGTGAAGTCGGTTAGTAATTGAAGTAGTAGATACCTTATAATATATTTTCTCAGAAGTGATTTAAAAAAAATATGTAAGTATGTTCAATTATTAGAATGGTACATTCTTAAATCTTGTGAATTATTCGTTCAATAAAAAATAGTTAATTACTTAAAAACTATTTTATTACTTAATCCGAAAAAAACCGAAAAAGCGATTGCCGCATGTTATTATTACATACGAACATGGGTAATTACGATCATTAAGTATTTAAATAGTAGAGGTAATTATTAACAATTATCGTGTAAATAAATATAACATTTGAGGCACGTACTTTTTGACCACTCAGTAATCTGTGGGCCGTGCAGCAATACGCTACGGTCTTAAATCCCGAACGTCCATATTTTGTCCCGAATATCCATTATTCTGAGAGAGCGCTAAAAAATTCCCGAATATCCACAGTGAGTACTTGTAAATAAAACGCATTTTCTGTGCATTTAATGATTTATACCAGTATATTATTCTTGGAATCTATTCTTAGATAATGTTGCAATCATACAGTATAGAAAGAATGATTGATACATCTACTGATATTAAAATATACGACAATGAAATTTGTTTTTCGTCTCCTGTAAAATTGACATTTGGTCTATTCGGGAAACAAATCCTATAGCGACGATAATGTAAATTTCATTTATCACATGAGTATGAAATTTATGAGGAAAGAATAAAATTCTTTCTACATAAATTTTAAAAAGATCTCGTTGCTCCATCTATCTAGTAATCATAATAGTAATTCAATTTCCTTGTGTATCCGCTTAATTCAGCAGGGTGAAAATTTTTCTCAGTTCAGTTCATTCAGTTGTTTTGTTATTTGTTTTCAGGATTGCAATCCAAGTCCAGTACCTGACTCTGCGTGCGTTCCACAACACAGAGAATCAGGGGTTGTGTGCGGAGAGCTGTTACTAACTTGCACGAGACACCACGACCAGGCTACGCAGTTTGCGCTTTCTGCATTTGTCCTGCCCCACTTTGGCCTCGAGCAGATGTATATAATTTTATCGAGGGGATTCAGAGAATGTATGTATATTTTATATCATATTTGTATAGGCGTACAGTTAAAAATATATTTTTTACTTGCCCTACAATCTCATGTGGATCTCGGCTGCCTCACGAAGAGGTCTCATAACAGATATTTTTTACAAGAAATAGATGATGGTTTGCTCAACCTATTGGGTCCACAGCTTATCAGTTGATATTCCTAAATAATACACGTGATTTAAGAATGTAAGTCTTCATTGAAAATATTTAATTTGGAACAGCCTCAGTAAAATACCCATTCGAAATATCTTGGATCTTCTCAAGCTGACTCAGCTGGCATGCGATAGATCTAGGGTTGATTCCCATGTCATGTTCTAACATTTTTATCAATTAGGTTTGTTTCTGAACCTGTTTCGAGTTATGTATGGAAGATTGATGAATGTTTCATTGTTAAATCTTGTATAACATCTTGAAGAATCTATAATTTAATTTAAACTATTAAAAACGTACTAGTATGTCAGTATGAAAATTCGAAGAGATCCTTATGCTATCTATGAATCAAATTTTGTATATAATAGAATATGACCTGGTATTCACCACTTAAGAAAATTGCTTTACAATAATTGTTTTGTTCACACAATAAGTTTTTATCAAGTCATCATCATCAGCCGGGGTCGATCTACAGTTGGATGAAGGCCTCCTTAGCTTCCTCCATTTTTCTCGGTCCATAATTCTTCACTGCCACATACATCCTTCTTCTTGGTCGTTCACTCATGGCTGAGGATCGTGCCCACTTTTTAATTTTGCCATCCAACTTTTTGCTGAGTTTTTTCTTATTTTTTTATCAAGTATAAGGACTGAAATTTATGTTCTAGTCTATATAATGTTGTAATTGTGTTGATGTATATCAAACGCCGTAAAGTCCACATATTGAAAAAAATGACTTTTGATATACGTTTAATAGAGTATGCAAATCTGCACCTTATGGTATACTGCAAACCCCCAAAAGTCCACTGTTTACGTATGAAATCACGTTTCGAAAAATCAATATTTTTTCAAACCACCTTAAGTCCACAAGCGTATTTTATCTAACCGCATAAAGTCCCTACGGACCAATCACTGACAAGCTAGCGCTCTGTCATGGCCGCCATTCTTCTACTTTCATGCTAAAGGTGAACGACGGCACCTATCATTTTCCTTAATTTCTAAACAATTATTACATAAAATGGATGTAGAAGTGGATTTTGTGGATCCAGACAAAGCCAAAGAGAGGTCGAGCACCGAAGCTAAGAAGAAAAATGCCGCCAAGACACAGAAATTTTTAGTTTACTTGATACTGAGTTCAGTTTTTGACGTTACAGTATGTTGTAACTTGTGAGACAGGGCCGTATTGGAGCAATGCGAATTTACCCATGTAGTTAATCAAGTCTATGTACTTAAAATTAAGAGTAATATTGCTTTTATTATTCAATGAACTAGGTTATTACCTAAATATATTTTATAATAACTAATACTTAAGATTCCGCTCAATTCAACATTAAATAAATTAAATTCTAATGGATTTGAGTATTCTACTATTTCATTTGAGTCGTTTTTTGTGATCCGGTTTTCGCCTTTCGGCATCTTTGGGCACTATGCGCGCTTATCAAGTACACACTGACAACGAATACAGTTAATTCTCACTTAACAGTAAATTAATACAATAACGTAGGTAAAAACTTTATCACCTACCTATTAAATCAAGGATCACGATAAAAATGCAACAAATAATAATTATGAATAGTTGAAGTGTGGTAGCATGAAAAAAAAGATTTTACCACAAACCATCTAAAAATATAGGTATACATATCTCATAAAACATAATACTTGATTTTTTATTTGTGCCTCAAAAGACTTTTTTATTAATATTTTGACCATTAGGAAAATTATGACACATGTTTCAGTGGCCATTACCACGACAGCATTCGAAAACGTATTTTACTTTAAATTTTCTACCAATTTACTATTTGTGACATAAACCACTTACCTAAGTTCGATAATAAATAAACTTGTTTTGTTTTTATTGATAATGCCAATAAACATACTCCTGGATACGTCCCTTTGAAAATAATAAAAATGGCCGCCCGGATACATATCGAACTGCATTAAGTCCATGCATAGTTTTTTCAAACCGCTTAAAGTCCAACTAAAAATTTATCAAAACTCATAAAGTCCACCTGTATTTTATCTAAACTGCTTAAGTCCAAAATAAAAACGTTTTTTATAAATGTTGCACTGAAAGAATACCTTCAGGATTTCCTTGTAGCCATCGTGGGTATTAGATTCAATTATCTTACAATATCTCACATGTTACAACCATTTGTATTACAAGATATGATAAAACTGCATTTTTCTCAGTTTGACATTCAGTGGACTTTACGACGTTTGATATGTGTCAACACAATTATTATTGTCAATACTGTAAGTGGGCGAATTAAAATAATTCATCCAAAGCCAATGTATAAATATATTAAGTTGTTTTATTGTATTCAACAATTATTCCTTCACTGGGCCTCCCAATGTTTCGAAAATGTCATAAAGGCTCAACCAAACAACTACGAGATAATAAAAATCCCTATACGCTACATCAACTTTCAATCTTAAAGAGATGTAGCTCGTGCACATCTCAAGAAAGTCACTGATCAATTCCCAGATGACATCAAAGCTTGGATTTAATTAGAGCAGTCTGATTTGCAGTTATATCATCCCATTTTTTATTAATATACAAGACATGAACTTTCATTTTTAAAGATATAATAATTATGTATAACCATCTTAGTCATTTTGTCATCTGTCTTCGTTTCATCGTTGATACTAGATAGATCAATATACACTTCAGAGAAGAGGTGTTTATTATCTGCATTGTGAAACTTGTAAAACAGTTTAGTGATTCAGATTCACAATTCACCAAGCACGTCTTTATAGAGAGCAGCAGCCATATTGTAGATCCAATTCATGGTCCGAAATATGTGTATCTATATGACAAGGGTGGTCGACTAAATTTCATGGAGCAATTTGGGATAAAAAAGTGTATTCCAAAAAAGTCTTATGTGGATGTTAATCTGTAAAAGACTTGTTTTTGCAGGGTTTAATTGAATTTAAAAAAACTAACCCAACACTATCTGTAAGTTGTTGTCTTATTTCAATGAAAAAAATATGCATGACTGACGAAGTTTAATATGCACTATTTATGGCAGTTCTTAACAGCCTACCTCCACCCTTCACCACTGCTATCTATGCCCCAAGGCTTTCTATGCAATGTGCTGCTCACCCATCTAATGGTCAAACAAGCAATGAAATGTAAAAACAATAAATTGTTGACCACGTAGTATATGTTTATACAGCAAATACTTTAAGTAATATTCTGTTTATTTCTGTACACGTTTGCTTAATCTTATCAATGCCTTTTTGTTTGCAGTATGAGAATTGTTTGAACAAATTCCACGCTCACCATAATGTGGATGATTTGATTTACATGGCCCGAGCAGTGTCGTATGCGAATCGACTCCAGGAAGCCAATATAGCTTTGCTACGAGCCAGATGAGTTGGGCCGTGTAACGGCTCTCTACTCTACACCATGGTGCTCATCCTGATAAGAATGTCCGCCCACGTTTTGATTGGTCACAGAAGTTTATTACTTTTAATACTTACCTATGTAACTACCTACCCACATTGATTTTTTCCTTTATAACATTGATGATTTATTGTAATATATTTAGACCAAGCAAAGAAATTACATGTTACACCTCCTTACATTTTTAAGTTTAAGTCGACCACCCAGTTAAGTACCTCTTGGATTGATGATTTTTAATAGATAGGTAGTTTTAAGTATTTTAATAAATAATTGATGTTTTATGATAAATGTAATTTCATTTTTTCACCCTTTCCTTTTCTCAGCTGTTAAGTTATAAAATATTATTAAATAATATTCGCAGAAAGCATTATATTACTAATTACACTGTGCTCTAAAGTGATCTTATAGAATATACTATATCACAATATTTGTGAGGGTGACATTCTTTATGAACATACACAATTTTAAAACATATCTGCTCGAATAATGGAACCGCTGGAAGCTGTGTCCCATTGTATTCTGACCAAGCCGCAAAGGTCAATAATACTAGCATAATTTGTAAAAAGCTTCAGTCACATTACGGCTAGTTATGCCGTAATTGGATATAATACTGGTGACTAAATTGGTAAAGCACATCGGCCAGAATTCGATGTATACAGGATCGAATCCTGTCAGGTGTCATATTTTTTCAAGTACCAATGTTTCTGAGGTGTTTTCAAACAGTGCAGGTAGGTAGGTATGTTGTTCTTGTCGGTATATAGGAAGCCAGCGGCAAACAAATTTTGAAAATAGCTGATATAGGTACCTACTGGATTATTTGTTAGGTTAGGTTTTCATTTTTGTATTCATGAATTTTGCCAAAATCAGCAATGAAAATTGGCGCGGTTCCCGCCTGGCTTCCTGTAAACCGACTTGCACCGATACCGGTTATTACATACGTAAATCAGTGCCCCGCAACCTTTTCTCACCCAAGACACACCACAGGTCTTCGCAGAAGACAGTGACACACCACATGTAAAACAATTTATACAACAAAACATGGACCCCACATCCTGAAGGGGGACCACAGACTAGGATATTTGCCCCTCCTACCTATCGCTAAGGTTAAAGACAGTGTGATACTCTAAAATAGGGTTTTTAAAATGGTGTTTGAGGTAAAATTAATGGTATTGAATGTTTGTATTTATTAATACATCCACTTGAATTATGGTTAGTTGTCTGGTTAAGAATATTTGTTTGTCGAATATTGACACAATAATAATAAATAATTATTGTAACCTACGATCGAATGTTTACCAGCGTAGTAAAATAGCGCTGCAGTCGACTCACTTTTTCACTCACTCATTTTATGATTTTTCATATATTTTTTATTGTTTTTCCATGTAAATTACGCGAAAAATTCGCATTTTTCCATTTTCACTAAGTACCCTGTCAAAATATCCCGAACAAAAACAACCGCATCCGCATGGATGGTCTGGTCAAAAGAGTTTCGCAAAACAGCCAATACGGCTCCTATCTACCTGTTTTCCATTTATACTAATTAATGATAATCAACATCTTCGTGCTTCAATTTGGAAAGCACCTGTATATATTTTTATTGGTGCGTCGTCAAAATATACTTTGCAAAGCCATTCGCAACAGTTATAGCTGTCACCAAAAACTGTTTTCATCACTCCAATGTCACAATATAATAATATTATACTATTTATTGTTATTTATCTTACAAATTATTGATGGCTTTCACTGTATCTTTAGACCTCGTGCGTTCATAAATGTTTCGTTATGCATTAATTTATGACGAGCAAGCTTTATATCCAACGCTAGTTACTTTAAAAATCCCAATTTTAAGTACGTTTAATAATAAGACAACCAATAAACAAAATTATAAGTAGTTATTATCCACCTTATCGTTTCGAATGACAGCGTATGAATCATGTATAATTAATAGTTATTAAATATTTGTATTTTGTCATATATTGTCTATGATTATATGTATACTAAGTTTGTTGTCGTTGCCTTTCATACGTCAAAATCTTCTGTCACATGTGATGCGCCTTTCAGGTTTAGGGTACTGGAAATACTATTTAATACAAGTTTATCCGTCTATTTACCACATCCCTGTTTAAGCAGTTATAGTGGATAATTATTGTTCTCCCTAGAATTTTCCCAGCACCTAGTAACTACATTGAAGTATTCTATGGTAACAATGTCACGATAACGTCGATATTTTTTTCATTTCCTAATACCCATCATTTTCTACACACCCAGTGCCGTGGTCAATATTGATGGATGAGCCATAATGCACCAGCACCTATGCCACATACGCTCCTTGAAAATAACTAGGATGCCATCTGAACTGAGAGAATCATACTCTGTTTAACACTGTCATGAGACTTGTAGCTCTATAGCACACCGGTGCGCCGCTAGACGATAGGTGTGTCGCGGTGCATTGCTTGCAAAAAACAAATAATTTTGTATATTATACGATAATTACTTAATAACCAAATTTGCGTACATATAAAAATATATGTTCGGTAATATATTTTAGCACCTACATGAACTTAATAAAACAATGCAAAGTCAGAATGAAAATAATATATTGACGTGCTATGATAAACTAGGAGTTAAGACAAGGATCTCTACAAATGTATCAAAGGACCTACCAGACCACCATTAAAAACAAGCAATTAATTTTGGATCCGTCTCAAAAACAATTAACTTTGCAGCAAAAGAAATTTCATCATTACATTCATACAATCAATACGACTGGATTCGAAACCCTTTCGCAACCAATGCCGAAAATTCTATAGAAGCGCTTTCGTTGAAGTTGAATTGAGAAACGATGGGACTCTAAAAACTAAATTTTGCAGATGTTCCATTGGCTATTTTCTGGATTTCGGTTAAAAAAGAATATTCTTGGATTTCCGACAAGGAGTAAGATAAACACAAATTACAAATTTGCTCACATATTAAAAATAATTGACTGCAGCGCTATTTTACTACGCTGGTATTAATAATTTAAAACATTCGATTGTAGGTTACAATAATTATTTATTATTATTGTGTCAATATTCGACAAACAAATATTCTTAACCAGACAACTAACCATAATTCAAGTGGATGTATTAATAAATACAAACATTCAATACCATTAATTTTACCTCAAACACCATTTTAAAAACTCTATTTTAGAGTATCACACTGTCTTTAACCTTAGCGATAGGTAGGGGGGGCAAATATCCTAGTCTGGGGTCCCCCTTCAGGATGTGGGGTCCATGTTTTGGTGTATAAATTGTTTAACATGCGGTGTGTCACTGTCTTCTGTGAAGACCTGTGGTGTGTCGTGGAGAAAAGGTTGCGGGGCACTGATTTACATACCGGTGCAAGTCAGTTTACAGAAAGCCAGGCGGGAACCGCGCCAATTTTTATTGCTGATTTTGGCAAAATTCATGAATACAAAAATGAAAACCTAACCTAACAAATAATCCAGTAGGTATATCAGCTATTTTCAAAATTTGTTTGCCGCTGGCTTCCTATAAACCGACAAGAACAATATACCTACCTACTTGCACTGTTTGAAAACACCTCAGAAACATTGGTACTTAAAAAAATATGACACCTGACAGAATTCGAACCTGTATACATTGAATTCTGGCCGATGCACTTTACCAATTTAGTCACCAGTATTATATCCAATTACGGCATAACTAGCCGTAATGTGACTGAAGCTTTTTACAAATTATGCTAGTATTATTGACCTTTGCGGCTTGGTAAGAATACAATGGGACTCAGCTTCCAGCGGTTCCATTAATCGAGCAGATATGTTTTAAAATTGTGTTTTATGTTCATAAAGAATGTCACCTTCACAAATATTGTGATATAGTATATTCTATAAGATCCCTTTAGAGCAGTGTGGACTCCTCCAAAAGTGCAATTAGTAATATTATCAAGGCCTGAACAAAAACGATGCATGAGTGCGAGTGGGAAAGTATTCGACACCCTTATAATCTCTGCGACACGCGCTAGAGTAAGATAAAAGGTCTACATATGTTTGAGTTAGTTTCCAAAAGTATCGCCGACAAATTGTGGTAAATCGCTTCACGTAGCGTCGTAGCTCGTGTTGCTAAATTGCTATTTTTTGTGTTAAACATAGTCATTGGTAAATATTTTTAGTTATTTAAGCAGGAAAGATGGTTTTATGCTTAGACTATAGATACATCTAGACGCCACCAGTTGCATTGCTAAATGAAACCGCGTGCCTTGCGTTTGGTTTGTGAGCGAGCGAACGCATTCGTCTACAAATGTTCGAGACCATAGACCATTTCGCTAGTGCTCGCCCAAAGTGCTCGCACTAGACGCTCAGAATCAAAATATAATTTTCTATTTTTTTACGTTACATAGTATTTTTAAGCGGTAAAATGTAACCATTAGATAAAGATATCCATAATTTAAGTTATTTTAAAGAAACACTAGGTCACTGATATTAAAATATATAATAAAATACAAATAAATTATCACGAACATGTATCAACTTACTTATGAAACGTAATACCATCTTCTTGCTTATCAGTACGGCTACCACATTTTAATACAACACACAGAACTATCTTTTCTACTTAATTAACCTATTAACCTATATAATGTAACCTAATAACCTATATAATGTGACCTATTATAAATATTTAGGTACATAGGTCAATGAGAAATGGGACCAGTCTCAGGAAATAAAAACTAGAATTGAGATCGCAAGGAGCGCCTTTCTCAAAATGAGACGCCTCCTTATGCCGGCGCTCCATTGGCACGCAAGTCAGACGATTTACAGTCTTCGGACTTTTTTTTCGCGTGGAGCACCCCAGGTCTGCGGACTTTTTAATCCGCAGACCAGGCTCGTTGGATTTCAAACATGTTTGATATTTTACTCGCCGAGCCGCTGAAATTCGTACGTTCACCACGCTTTACCGTCACATTATTTATATCTATGCCGACGGACGACAGCGCCATATATTAGTCTATGAGCGCCATCATTATTTTACTGTCATTCAAAGTGTTCGGACATCGAAAACAACAATGGTAGATCTACGAGTGCATTCGAAAAGTTTCTTGGAAGATTTTATTAGTTGTTTTAAAGACAACCCGTCGTTGTGGAAGACGACAAGAATCGTGATGCTAAGTCCTTGGCGTATGCGGAACTTTTGGAAATATTAATCAAGGTGGAGCCGCAGGCAACGGTCAACGATGTCAAAAAGAAAATACAGACATTGAGGTCGGGTTACAGAAAGGAGAGAAATAAAGTAAGGACATCATATCGAAGCGGAGCCGGCACAGACGCAGTATATCTACCCAAACTGTGGTACTATAAAAATTTGGAGTTCTTGAACGACCAAATGGAAGGTACGTGGGAATGCTTTAAAGCTATTTATTATTCACGTGCAGATTATGAAATTGTCGTAGCTCTGAAAGTGACATCGCATTAGATTAGCAACTATTAAGCAATTAAAACATACAGCTATGAATCATTTCTAGTCACAATAAAATTACTTATTCTTTGCTGAGGTAGGTAAGAAATAATAATATATAGGTACGAGGGAATGCTTTAAAGCTATTTATTATACACGTGCAGACTATGACATTGTCGTAGCTCTGAAAGTGACATCGCATTAGATTAGCAACTATTAAGCAATTAAAACATACAGCTATGAATCATTTCTAGTCACAATAAAATTACTTATTCTTTGCTGAGGTAGGTAAGAAATAATAATATATAGGTACGATCATGGCGGTGGAATCGCGGCTTAAGCGTTGGCTTATTGAGTCGTGGTCGGGTCCCAGGTTCAAATCCTGGGTCTGACAAGTACACATTGAATTTCAATTTGTGTATGAGTCAGAGTATGGTCCTAATATGTTGAGCAAGTGGCTGACATCCATTTCTCGTAAAAACAAAATCTGTCAATACAAACCTCCACTCCGTGGAGGTCCATATTATGATCGGACATGGTCGAAAGAAGAAGAAAAGAAATGATCATGAAATCAAAAATCGCTCGAGTTAGGTTCCTTCAGAGACAATCAATAAATCGTCAATCATCAATCAAAATTAATGGTACAGTTTGGTTATGAGGAATACAGCGGAAAACACATTTTGAAAATACCTGATATACTGGATTACACCAATTATACCAATATAAATAATCATATCAATATTAACCGTATGAAGGAATGGGTACTTAGGGGAGAGATAATAAAAAACAAGTTTGAGTATTATGTTGTATTTTAACAATTTACATTTTGTTTTACAGAATCGAGCTCAATATCCAGCATGGCGGACGATTTGGAAAACATGTCTCCTGATGAGAGTTACTCCAACTCGTTAAACAACGAAGATTGTATTGAGGTAAAACATTTTAACTAAACTGTTACATTGGTTTAATTTATCTATTGCTTATCATACTTTCTTGCCATGTGACAGCCCCGGTAGTATTAAAATATTTTTCAAAATCTCCTCGCGCTTTCTTAGCATTGGCAGTCGAGTTCCGATTAGTCGTTGCTTCCAAAGGCGCTAAGGTGTCCTGTAACCTCAGTCCGAGCTCTATTAAACCTGTCTCAGGATTTTCCCTATCAAGGTCATGAGAAGGAGTATAAGAATGTGTTGATTTGCGACGAAGAAAGTTGTGCAGCACACAACAAGCTAATACAACTGTATTGATATTTTCAATTTTCATGTTTATTGGAGCTTGAAAAATGCGGAATCTAGCAGCTAAAATGCCAAAAACATTTTCTATAATTCGCCTGGCTCTGCATGTCCGATAATTATATATTATTTTACTGTGATTTAATTGCTTTTGTGAATACGGCTTTAAGAAATCGTTACGTAATGCAAAGGCTTCATCGCCAATGGCAGTGCATCAGAATTAGCAGTAGGTTTTTTTTGTGCAGGTATTTTTAATCTGCCTTCGTCTAAACGTTTGAAAAAAATAGATTTTCTCAGTACCTACGCCTCCATCAGAAATACGTCCATTTGTTCCAACATCAACATAAATAAATTCATAATTAGCATTTGCAATCGCCATCAAAACAATGCTGTGGAAATGTTTGTAATTATAAAAGTGGGAGCCGGCGCCTGCAGGTGGCACGTCATTGCAATGTGTTTCCCATCAACTGCGCCCAGGCAATTTGGAAATTGCCATTTACTATTAAATTCTTTTGCAATCGTCTCCATTTCTTCGTGCGTATCAGGGAACTGCAACAAAAAATAATCAATATTTTATTTACAGATAGAATATTCGCCTTCAACATCAACGTTGTCGACTACTCCAAGGTCGAATCTTAATAGAGCACCAGAACCCCCATCGTTCAAACGAAAAAAATCGAATGATAGCGCCAACAAAGTGTTAGAATTAATCACCGACAAACTAAGCAAGACTGAAGATGAATTTGATGTTTTTGGCAAAATGATGGCCATGAAACTACGATCGATGTCACAGGGACAAAGATTGCTGGCCGAGAAGCTGATGCACGAAGTTGCCTTTATGGGACAAAGTGACAAAATAATGCCAGCAACTACTGTTCATACTCAACCAGTTTATCGTATATTAAGCAAAAATGTACAAAAGCCGGTATAATAAATTAATGTTTTTTGTGTGAATAAATATCTTGTAAAATATTTGTTTTTTTGTTTGTTTTTTATGCCTATAAACCTTAAGGCTTAAGCGATACAACAAATGGTAAGTATTTGAGTTATGTTAGCATACCTATATTATTATGTGGCCTCATTTAGAAATCAAATTCCATGCTTGCTTTTCGAAGAATATGACTAGTATTACAATACATTCAACAGGAATAATTAAGTAGCTTGCTTACAGCCTATATGGAGAGTCCTGGCTAGGTACAGAATTCTAACGGTCTATTGAATATTTAGCATGTCAACGATGGCCTTATTTGTGACTATATATATACCTATCTCAAATGCATCTTGTCTGTCATTCTTATGCTGTTGCCGTCTATGAGTTATATAGGTAAAACAATCCACTAAACGTTCACTTTATAAGACCAACCGACGTCTACTTGTTAATTATATATTTGTAAATTTGCCCAACTTTATTAGATGACGTATAATATAATACACACCTTGAAATATTCTCCTTTCAAAACGTCAATGATGACTTGGCAAGTTTCGGGAATTATCTTGCCCAGAGTTTGTCTTCCAATCGCAGTTCTATAATGCAAGTCAGTGAACGTTCCGCCGGCAGTCAAAAATCGCAGGGTTGCACATAATCTATCATGAGGAGAAATAGCTTCCCTCATAATAGTATTTTTTTTTAATAAATGGGGAGACCAAATTATACAGTTCTGTGTATACATCCTCCGACATTCGCAAATAATTGCGGAAATCGCTCGGTTGCAAACGCAATTCTCATATTAAATTTGTGTGGGATAATGTCGTTCGTTTCCTTAACCATTGTTTCACCCAGTATTTGTGTACCCTTTGCTTCGTTATTAGATTATCTGCCACCCAATAACCCAAAAAACACAAAACGTCGGTATCATTTAACGCCATCACGATTTAACTGTCAAATTTACGTATATTATCTATGCTGTCAAAGTCGACGGTTTTACTCGTCAAATTAATAATATACCTCGTTTCGTTGAACGTCTGTTAGCCAGTAGCAGATTGTAGAAAAATCTGAAGACTTATTGTCCTCGGACTTTTGGCTCGCCAATGGAGCGCTGGCATTAGCATTTGAGATCTTAACCTAGGTCTGAGACTGCGTATGGTACGTTGTTATGTTCTCTCAATTCTAATCTATGGTATGGAAGTATGGACGCGAAACCAAGAGATATCATGGAGATTTGAAGCTTTCGAGATGTGGCTGTATAGACGCATCCTTAATATTCCTTGGACTGACCGGGTGACAAATGTTGAAGTTCTCAATCAAATGGGGAAGGACCGAGAAGTTCCACGTAGTATCAAAACCAGAAAACTACAGTACCTCGGCCACATTATGAGAGTACAAAAATACAGCATTCCCCAACTAGTAATTCAAAGAAAGATCAATGGGAAACGCAGCAAAGAACGGCGCTGCATTTCGTGGCTTAAGAACCTCCGTGATTGGTACATGTGCAGCTCCAGCAGACGACAAAGATAAGATCGCATTGATGGTGGCCGACCTCCGCTAGGGGATGACACAATTAGAAGAAGAAAAATATAATAATCTGATGTACAATCGTAAGAGCCATGTTATTGTATATATATCATGGCCCCCACAATGGGGAGGGGGCTGCAGGGCTCTGGCCTGGAGGCTCGGCGTGGCGGGTCGACCATTTAAGTAAAAATAACACCACAATTTTGTTCTTATAGTAAAAAGTCACCGGTGGCACGATTTTCCTTAATGAATTAACATTTCAAAATATGAGCTGTTTGATGTTATTTGATGTGATATAATTAAATGGTAATAATAATTTACGTGCAGTATTTGATTTTATAATTTTTTTAAGTATGTTTCCTAACTTACAAAATGCCTTTTTATCCAATATGGCAAAGGGTTGTATGATACTTGGCTACCACAAAAGGAGGTCGCAATAAGTGCCGATATTTCAATAATATTTAAAAATCGCTAAAAATACACGGAATACCATTTAACCATGGAAATCCGTGGAAACCACTCGGGGAACTGACGACACCCCGGTCCTGTTCCAAACCACGTTTAGCACCCCTGCTCTTGGCTAGCTCCACAAGGGCGGAGGGGGAGGTCAAGTAAAGTAATCACTGGTAGCACTCTATAGTAGTACACCACTGTATTAATTCACAATCGCCACCTAGTATTAGCATGATGTCAGGAGTTACGTAAATTATTATTGTTTATATTAATTTTCAAGGTCTCGGTCACAGCGCTATATATTAAAGACAGCTGATGACTATTTACGAACCTGAAAGGCTCAAGTTCAATGTCACCATTATCTATTATTGGCCGAGGTCAGGGCCATATAGCGACACTAAGTATTTTATGATTCATGAACTATATTAATTAAAGGTCCGTTTTCATTTTATAACTTATTTATTTATTGTTATTTTATATGAAAATTGTCCATAATCTTTATGAAACTTCAGTATCGTATTGGTTTTCAATCTTAATATTCTTCATTATAATTATAAAAAACAATTTATTTTTTATTAAACTTAATTACCTAATAAACTTGATAACTTTATACTCTAGAGCAGTGCTCAGCAACCTTTTCCCACCCACGGCACACCAAAGATCTTCCCAGAATTCCGCGGCACACCGCACGTAAAACAATTTATACACCAAAACATGGACCCCACATCCTGAAAGGGGACCCTAGTCCAAGATCTTTGGCGGGCCCCCCTACCTATAGCTAAGGTTGAAGACAGCGTGATACTCTAAAATAGCATTTTTAAAATAGTTTTCGAGGTAAAATTAATAGTATTGATTTTATGTTTAGCAATTTTTCGTACGGTTATATTATTTTAATATAATTACGGTTAGTTGTCGGGCTAGGAATAATTATTTGTCGAGTATTGACACAATAATAATGAATAATTATTGTATCCTACAATAAGATGTTTTAAAATATTAATACTAGCGTAGTAAAATAGCCCGCAGGCGACTTTTTTTGACTCGAAAATGGGAGCTGAACTACGATAGTTTTGTCGGAAATCCGAGGATATTTTTTATTAACCGAAATCCAGAAAATAACCAATGGAACATCGGCGAAGTTCAGTTTTAGCGTTCCGTCATTTATCAATTCAACAAATTCGTCTCGAATTTATAGGAAAAGCGCTTCTATAGAATTTTCGGCATTGGTTGCAAAAGCGTTTCATATCCATTCGCATTGATTGTATGAAAGTAGTGATAAAATGTCTTTTGCAGCAAAGTTAAATGTTTTTGAGACGGATCCAAAATTGATTGCTTGTTTTCAATGGTGGTCTGGTAGTTCCTTTGGAACATTTGTAGAGATCCTTGTCTTAACTCCATCTGCCAAAGTTCGAGTTTATTTTTGAATTCTGCTAATTTATCAGAGTACGTCAATATATTTTCATTCTGACCTTGTATTGTTTTATTAAGTTCATGCAGGTGCTCATATAATTATATTACCAGCCATGTACGCAAATTTGGCTATTGTACCGCGGTACACCTAGAATCGTCTCACGGCACACCGGATGCGGAGCACTGCTCTAGAGTATAAGGTTAAATTAGTACTTCTATGTAAACAATTTGTATGTTATCATTGTTATCCAAATGTTGTAAATTCATAACTAATTCAAATAAACTAACTTTTGAAAAGAATCAAGCGAATGTAATGCATAGAAATAACTATTTGCTAATATTATGAATAATTACGAATAATTTTTTTATTCCTCTATTTTTTTTCTCATAAATATTTTAACTAGTTAAACGATGTCCTTAAATAATATGATGTTTGGTTTATATAAAGGCTTCAATGAAAGAAGGACACATAATATATTATTATGTATTAGAAAGATAATTATAAGTCTATCTACATTACATATTATTTTTTGCGAATTAATATACGCGAAAGAATTCATGAGTAGGTGAACCCAACCTAACCGAACCTAAACTAACCCAAACTAACAAATAATCCAGTTTATCGGCTATTTTCAAAATGCGTTTTCCGCTGCCTCCGGTATAACCGAACAGTACCGGAATATCATCATAATCATCAGCCGGGGTCAATCCACTGCTGGATAAATGCCTCCCCAAGCTTTCTCCAATTCTCTCGGTCCTGTGTCGTTCGCTGCCACGTATTTCCACCGAACTTTACCAGTTTGTCAATCCAGCGGCTTTTAGTGCGACCCTGTGGCCGTTTCGTGCCCCTTGGGTACCACTGGATGACAGCATTTGTCCGTCTTTTCGGCGAGCAATGTGCCCCGCCCATCTCCATTTCAGCTATTTGGCAACGTCTATTACATCGCGTACTCTTGTCTGCTTCCTAACCCATTCGTTTCTCTTACGGTCCTTTCGCGTGATGCCCAACATGAACCTCTCCATGCCTCGTTGTGTGACTCTTAGCCTTTGGACATCTCTCGTGTTGGGGGTCCACGTCTCGCAGCCATACGTGAGCACGGGTAGCACACATTGGTTGAACACCCTACGCTTAAGACATAATGGTAGGTCACTCTTGAAGATACTATTCAGACGTCCGAAAGCACTCCATCCCAGTTTTGTTCTTCGAGCAATTTCATCGTGCATGCTTCCGTCTATGGACACCTGCTGTCCGAGATAGACGTAGCTACTGACTTGCTCGACTTGGGTGCCAGAAATACAGATAATCGCAGGGTCCGAAAAACAGTTCCTCATCACATGAAGGATTATAATATGAAATAAACTCTGGTTCTTTCGTAAGAAAATTCAATAACGTAAACAATCTATTTTTGAACAATGTACAATTGAATAGAAATGAAGACATTGGGTTAGCATACGATTGGCTAAATATGACAACATTTCCGATCAATGGGCGATAAGTATATATAATAGAACGTAGATTTCGACATATAACTAGAGTGTGATTCGTCAGAAATGTTGTAATTTTTCCCTCCGTACCCCCTCACCCAGGTTGCGTCGAGGTTACTAAGTTTAAAATTTTTAATAAATTAGTGGGTAAGAATTATCCGCGGGGGAATGTCGTGCAGATTCCCCCGCGGAGAAGTCGAAAAGATTCTCCTGGGAACGAAAGTTGAGATTTAACCGCCAAACGATAGTGCATATCATGCATTTATTTGTTTTCCGTGTGAAAGCCCTTGCCACGATCAGAGGTCGAGAGGCATTTAAAGTGGAATGATATTGTAAATATTTCGATTAGCCCGCGTTCGATGTAAACAATTATTGCATCACCTTACGATGACATCATTCATCATCAACCGCGCATAGCAGATGGTTTCCAGTACCTCTACGAGAACCCAAGTACTCAAACCAATAGTCCTCCAGCTTAGGAGGACAGAGACTCTCACCTCATGATTTTTTTTGACGTGTGTAATATAATATAATAAATAAATATAAGAAATAATATTAAGTGAATAAAATAAGTTTTATATAAATAAATATTCTTCATATTCGAATTGTAAATAATACCAATGTGAATAAGTTTCTATTGATGAATATGAACTATAAAAATTATTTTAATTATAAAGTTTAAATAAATAATTAAATTGTAATTAAAGGGATCTTTAATTTAACACAGACCCACAATCCTAATTAATCAGTACCACAGTATAGTATCTGTGTACAGTGACATTGAATTTGAATCATCAACTGACTCTGACGTTTCACGTAGTGTCCGTGAAATTATTTTATAATAAAATAATAATATACTCGTACCTATTGAATTCTGACATAATCCTAGCATTGGGTGGCGTCTTTAGGCTAGACGACCCTCTCCGCCCCCTCGCTAAGCTAGCCTAAAGCAGGGGTTCTCAACCTGGTTTAGGGACAGGGCCGCAGGTTCCCAATTTTTCATAGTCGGCTTGTTTTTTTTAGGAAAAATATTTCGATGCGGGCCGCAGGTTCCCAGATTTTCATAGTCGGCTTGTTTTTTTTAGGAAAAATATTTCGCCGCGGGCCGCAGGATCTACTGAAATTTCAGTAGACATGGCAACGCTGGTCCGGACAGAACTGATTTGATGAAAGAGATTACGCTCTTTTATAGAGGTTCAAAAGGACCTCGGAGAGGGGCTTTTTCCAAAGAGAGAAAAACCTCCTATCTCTTTCTTGTAAGAAAGAAAATATGTGGTTGTAGGTAAACACTTGAGAATTTACTCAGAAAATGTATGCATAAGGCAGAATTGATCAATAAATAGTAAATTGGATACTTTTAAGAAAGCTAGAATGATCAGAAATAGACTATTTCGACCTTCTTAGTTTCTCATACAACTCATCTCGTGAGGCGATATGTGTTGTATGAATTATTGTTTTTACTGCGAAAACCATTAGGTACATTATGTTAATAAAGTTCATAAGAATACTGAATTAAAACAGTCTAACAACATAAACAATATACATTTTATTCATTTAAGTTATATAAATCAACAATCTAAAATGTTTGGTACAAAGGATTCCCTAGCTATTGGTTATATTTTCGGATTATGAATTTGTCTCGCTCACGCGTACGAGATCTGACTATAGAGAATCAGTCTTAGAGTGTTCTCTTTCTTACTCACTAGGCCTCATAATGCGAGTGAGTGAACAGCGCTGTCTCTGTTTAACATAAAGGGTTACATTGCATTTACTTGAGAAAGAATATGTATGAAATCATCGGTACAAATATAACAAAGGGGAATTCTATTTTACGCGAACGTGTGGCTCGCGCTGTGATCACATATACTGGAAATAACATTTTAAATCTGATCAGTGATTTAATTTAATAACATTATAGAAACAATTCAAATACATATTAACTCGCAGCATGACTTCAACTAAGAATTATTATATTTTGTAAGTAGAGCCAACTATCGAGGGAAAATAACAAATGCAGTCATATAAAGAGGAAA
Source organism: Rhyacophila brunnea (assembly GCF_057557595.1). Classification (NCBI taxonomy): domain Eukaryota; kingdom Metazoa; phylum Arthropoda; class Insecta; order Trichoptera; family Rhyacophilidae; genus Rhyacophila; species Rhyacophila brunnea. Next base: position 5,409,266 of record NW_028232785.1, read on the forward strand.
TTACAGAATTAGATCTGTGTCCTTCACGCTTACAAAAATGCTTAGATAATCTTATTTTGGGAGTTTAAAGTTGAGGTGTCCCATAGCTAATGCTGTCCCATTACTATAGCAGTCACTCTATACTTGAACGATGATACACGAATAATTTTACTTTGAATTTATTATGGTTATAATTGTTTTTATTAGAAACAAATTGACATAAAATACACACCTATGACGTTGGTAAAATAAATCATGATTTCGCCAGTAGATTGTGTATTTTATCGATTCACTGTAACAATATTATAGACATTCGTGTAAATATAAAATATAATATTTTCTATTGAATAAATTATTCCCTAATGGACAGTATTAATTAAGAAAGAAAACGGTAATATTTATAAAGGTATTGATTTTATATACAATAAATTTAAACATGCCACAAAATTATATTTACATCAATCATCAGTATAATAATTAATTACTATGCTATTATTAAAATATATAGGTACTTACTTAAATTTTAATTTGATTTAGCGACATTGTCATTCACAATTAGGTATATTAATTTATGTTGTGAACGCCTTAAATTAATAATTTTTAATATTCACTACATACAATCAATAAAATTTTTATTTATTTTAAAAGACACGTTGCGCACATAAGAAATTATTAATTCAAGACGTTCACAACTAGAAAAGAAACAACGCGAAAGTAATTTCATAGAAAAGAAATAAAATAAAAATACATTTAAAAAAATACAAATTAAACAATAAAATTGAATTAAAAACATAGTTACTGACACGGCCCCAAAATGTAGGCCCTCAGCCGGCATTTTTCCTTAATAAATTAGTGACGTCACAACTTTTCGATCCGACCGTGAATGTCGATTTTACTTGAAAATACGTGCCCTATCTCTAAACAAAGCTATAGTAATTGTGTATTGAGTCCCATAGTACAGTCTGAGTGACTTATAGCCCCTCAGAATGAACTACGGATGAATTTTCTTTCAAGGGGACCAAACGGTCTTATAAGGTGAAATGTAAGTAATTGAATTGTATAGAATTAAGGTTAAAAATAGATGATAAATTGTAAACGACTTATGGGATATCATTTACTTAACATTGTAAATAAATGTCCATTTGTATTTAATCTGATTTTGAATTATATAAAAATAAATTTTATTTTTCCAAATTTAGTCGCGATGTTTTCGCCGCGGCCAAAGTCGAATACCTTAAATAAATAAATTATGATATCAAATATTGTCGTAATTAAAATCTAATGATTACGTTTTGTAAGTACTGATTACACACACTCAATTTAAATAATAAATTAATATTTCGAATTGTAATAAAAAGGGTACCAATTTAAGTACATACTTTTGTAAAAGTTAAATGAAGGAATTTCGAAAATGGAAATTCTGATAATGTAAGTCTAAGGACTCGGTTGCTCTCTTAATTTACAAATAAAAATTATTCTTTAGATCTGTCAATTAACCTCGACAGATCAATATTAAATTACCCGAAATAGGTAATTTTCAAACTCAATAAATGAAGACTTGTCATAGAAATTTTGATTGAAACTAATGTTATACCTTTAAGTTGAAGTGTTCTATAAATATAATTGAATAAATTTTAATCGCAACCCTTTCCGGCTATCCGTAATTAGCCCGCAAAAGTTCTGCATAAAAGAAACGGAACAACTGCGATTTCTGCCAGTCTTATTATATCCACGCTCTTGGACGGTGATTTTAATGACTCCCGTCTCTGTTACGTATTATTTTTAGCGAAAATATTTTCATTTTTCCTTTCCGTTAGCTCGATAAACGAACTACACAGATATTTGGACAACTTGTGTCAAAAGCACTATAAGGACTTTCACGATTGTTATCAAACTTGTACCGCCTATAGGTATTAATTAATTATATATTTTTATTCTATTGAATGATTATAATTTTCCGGAAAAGCCGGGAAATAAACGGCTTTTCTATGATTGGTCCAAAACTTTGGCCATTAGCTCTGTGGAGGAGGTAGAACGATCTCCTATTGGTTCATATCTCGAATGACGTCAAAATCTCGGGTTTTTCCCGCTGTGGGTCTATATAACGTCCTGCATTTCATGTACTTTCAGTCGTCAATTTTTCCATATTCCCGGAAGGTTGTGCCCGGAGGCGATCCGAATTCGCTTAGTTTTTGGATATTTCTCCGATATTCATTCGGGAGATATTTCGGTCGCGTCGTAGTCTGACGTCACGGCAGATGACGTGTGTGATTCGAGTAGTTAATCGATAACGTAAATAATACTGCGTCGTATCATCGTTAACGAAGTTATTTCCGCGATATTTTTTTTTTGAAAGAGCATAGCTCCTTAAAGTTTGCGGCCGGCGACTCATAGTTATAAGTGTGTAATCGTACATATATTAAATATAAAATAATTATAATTAATTAACTTTATTTAATAATTGATTTAAATAAGATTTATAAAATAATTATGCAATTATTTGAAATTAAACTAAAGTGTATAATTGTCGATTATAATTAATTAAAAAGAAATTAAATTTATTTATCGAGAATAATTTAATAAATAATTTGAACTGAATTACCAAAAGGAGTTTTTATTTTTATTTTGAAAAACAATCAACGAAACATTTTATGAAAAACATCTAATACTAAGGAAAGTGACAGATAGTCAGCTGTCTTTGACGTTTACGTAAATATTTACGAAAATAAGTTCGATTTGAAAGACAATCAGATAATTAATGATCTAGGCGCTAACCTATCGCTAGGCAGTGTTCCTAAATAATATAAAGTTAAATAATAATGATCACGTGTATTCCAAAAGTGTCAATCAAGAACTTTAGTTGATCACCCTCTCCCCGAATAGTATCGAGCTAGCCAAACAAAGGTTCTTAATCGGTCCGAGGGCAGGACCGGTTGAAGATAAAGTACCTTTGGGACTATTCCAGGACCGAGGTGAACGACATTACCTACATAATGAATCGCTAAAAATGTCTACATCTCTAGGGAGTGCATTGAATAGCTGCAGAGCTCTCGCTATTGGTGCCTAAATAATTAAACCGTTGTACACTTAAAATAAATGAATAATAAAGTTTTATCGTAGACGACGAGATATAGGATGCTAGAATTTCATAACAATTTGACATTTCAATAAACGTGTCGCTATTTTAGAGAAAAATAAGTTATTGAATTTTAATAATTTAGGTGCTGAGAACACGTCAGAGAAGCGTCCCCGTGGACATGATGACAAATGGTCCCAAATCCAACAAATCACCCGCCCGGTTTGATTCAGTTTCAATGGTATGAGCCTAGCAAGTTTGAATTGCATGGAAAGTTGACCATTCTTCTGTATAGAGACAAAAATGTACATATTATTGAACTATTTTAGGTACTGGCAAAACTGATTAGTTGTCTGACACGCGTCTTCGTAAAAAATCTGTCAAAAACAAATCCAACCATCCGACTTCGTTTATTTGGTTTGAAATGCTATGAAACACACGTACAAGAAAAACGAACTAACGCCTACTTACGTTCTACAATTATTAATAATTTGTAATAACATACTTACCTTATAAATGCACGTGGCATTGTCTGCTTCGTCAACCATAGACAACAACGGGATAGGCGGAGAAAGTAGGACCAGTCGTTGTGAATGTTTCGGCTTTCTACTTGAGTCGGCAATGATCGAGTTCGATTTAATAATCATCAGCCGGGGTTAATCCACTGCTGGATGAAGGCCTCCCCAAGCTTTCTCCAACTCTCTCGGTCCTGTGTCGTTCGCTGCCACGTATTTCCACCGAACTTTACCATTTCGTCAATCCAGCGACTTTTAGGGCGACCCTGTGGCCGTTTCGTGAGGTCGTCAGGGAAATCATAGAGCGCTACCAGGAATACAAACAGCCAATATATCTTGGTTTTAGAGACTATGAAAAGGCGTTTGATTCCATCAAAAAATTCTCAAATATAGACGCCCATAGCAAACAAGGAATTTCCAGACGTTACATAAACATTTTGAACAGTATATACAGTGATGCCACTGCATGCGTGAAACTCCACAAACGGTCGTGTATATTCCCCATTAACAAAGGTGTCCGGCAAGGTGATACACCTAAACTATTCACCGCTACTCTTGAGGACTTATTTAGGAAACTTGATTGGGAGGAAAAAGGTGTCCAATTAATGGAGAGCACCTCAGTCACCTGCGCTTTCCAGATGATATTGTTATACTTTCACAAGACCCGAAAGACCTCCAAGGTAGAAAGCAAGAACTCGCGGATGTCAGTGAAACGGTCGGCCTAAAGATAGGGGCAAGTTGTGTTCCTCTGGACAATCTCCAGTTTTAAGCTTTCCTGATTTTTATTCTCAAAAACAATAAAAAATTTTGAAAAAAAGATTAAATTATTTCGAGCTCAGATAAATGATGCATCATTTTTTATTTTTTGTTTCAGTGAATGTTTTTCAATAAGCGAGATATATACACTTTTATAAAAACCTCTAAATTGTCCAGAGGAACATGCCCATGTATGTTCCTCTGGACATAGGGTCATGTTCTTCTGGACAGTGTTGTTCCTCTGGACAGCACAAAATCAATCATTTTTAACTTAGGAATAACCTATATATAAAACAATATTTATTACTCAAGATGTTTTATTTAAATTGACAATAAAAATAACACATTTTTTTTATACATAAGTACTATTTAATGAGACTAACATAGTCAAATTTGATGTCTTTGTAAGTACATCTGCAATTCTTAATAGATACTCACTACTAACAGATTTGTCCGGTTCTTTATTTCTAATATTACACTTTTCACACACAAAAAAACCTTCATGTCACTCCCTGGTATGTTTTCTCTATGATTCTTAGCAATACATGACCTATGAACGTATTACTGGCATGTATCAATCACATTTTACTAGGTACTCTAGGTTCAGTATCCAACCTTTTACAAATGCTACAAGTAACCATTAACTCATTACTTAAAATCTCTCGATGCATGTTTTGTGGCATTTGGCTGATACCGAGATCGACAGAATCAATACTTGTATCCCCTTTTTCAGTTTAAGTGTTGGCTTAATATATCCCGTATAATTTTGTTTTTAGATACCTTTTTTATGTTTCTTTTCAATGTCATTGATATTAATGCATTTTTCTCTGGTGTGTTAGTATTGACTAACACACAGATATTGATCCGGGATTTTCCTGGTTTACTTCCACGGACGACGGTGCTTTTAGGTAAGGACTAACTATTTCAGGTAATTTGATTGTATGCACCATTTTCCTGCAACTCGAGGTAAGAAGAAAATGTCTCGTGCACCTGCTCAGTTGACATCTGAGCAACTTCGATTGACTCAGAATTCTTTGTTTCCATGACTGAAATAGAGCCGTCCTCCTGTTTGTTTATAATAATTGGTTCAAGATTTTGCGGAGGATCTTTAACGTATGCTGATAAAAAATCATCTTCTGTAAAAATAGCATCGTTGACAGGAGCGTTACCTGTTACTTAAAATTGCTTACGACAGATTGTCAGTAAGTTATGATCCACGAGGTGATCCCTTGTCTTTCCAAGTTTGCTGCGTGACACTTTAATATGAACTCGGTAGAGATTACGTTGCTTTGTTCATAAAAATATGATGCATGCAGAGGAACAATCAAATATTTGTCCAGAGGAACATGACATGTCAATTTTTAACGGTTTTTAATGTTATACTTTTTGGGGTTAAGTTATCAAAAAGGTAATTAGCTCTAAAGCATTCTAAAACAATATACTATTATATGACATTGAATAGTGCCATATACAAGGCGTCTTTACAATAAAAAAGTGATTATAAACAAAAATACTTACTTTTTCATTGAAAAAAAGATAAACACTATGATTGTCTTTCACTTTGAGACATGAGACTAAATGTCAGGACAGTTTTGCCTGGTGTAAAAATGTGCATTCGAATGTGTTGAAAAAAGAAAAATATGATTACCCGTTTACGAGAAAAGACCAATGTCCAGAGGAACAATCGTCCAGAGGAACACAACTTGCCCCTAAATGTCTCAAAGACAAAAGTGATGAGGAACTTTTTTTCGGACCCTGCGATTATCTGTATTTATGGCACCCAACTCGAGCAAGTCAGCAGCTACTTCTATCTCGGACAGCAGGTGTTCATAGACGGAAGCATGCACGATGAAATTGTTCGAAGAACAAAGCTGGGATGGAGTGCTTTCGGACGTCTGAATAGTATCTTCAAGAGTGACCTACCTTTATGTCTTAAGCGTAGGGTGTTCAACCAATGTGTGCTACCCGTGCTCACGTATGGCTACGAGACGTGGACCCTCAACACGAGAGATGTCCAAAGGCTAAGAGTCACACAGCGAAGCATGGAGAAGTGTATGTTGGGCATCACGCGACCATCGGCGACATCAAGGACCGTAAGAGAAACGAATGGGTTAGGAAGCAGACAGGAGTACTCGATGTAATAGACGTTGCCAAACAGCTGAAATGAAGATGAGCGGGGCATATTGCTCGACGAAAGGACGGCCGCTGGAAAATTAATGCCGTCATCCAGTGAATTTAATAATAATTGTTTCATTACCTAGATCTTGAAAAGGTAAACGACTCTCAGTAGACAGTATTACCTATTTTATTTATTACAAGATGAAGATTGTTAATGTAATGCATAGGACACTAATAATTAAAAATATAATATTGTCATCAAAATGAAAATGCAATGTTCTTAGCTACATACGACATTTTTAATTTCATCTAAGATATTAAGTAAGGTGCCCAATAATATAACATTGTTTTCATATTATGTAAGTTCGAGACGGTTACTAACCTAACTAAAGTACTAACCTTGCTGACTAAAATAAATTAAGTTAAATAATAATATTATTACCTATTTAAAAAAAAAAACAGTTATCTCGTTATTAGAATTGGCAATACTACCCATTAATATATTATTGTCTATGGTACAAGACAGCGTGGTGACGCGCGATTATTCATTACCGCCAAGCAAAATGGAAGTGAAATACGAACCGGATGATTTCGAGTCGGATTCAGGACAACGTTTGTTGATTGCACCAATATTTCATTCTAACAACCCGGATGAATCTTCGGCTCTATGTTACGACCGTACTCCCTGGATAAACGTCAGATTTTTTTATTCAATATTTGAAAGCATCCAAGTGACACTTTTTAAGCATATACAATCATTGAAAATTTGCTATTATATGGGTAAAACGCTATTCTAAGTACATATATAAAAATCTTTTACAATGAAAAATAGAATACAAAAATCAGTATAGCATATTAGAGTTCGCCAATGCATTTCATAAAATTTAAATAATTATAAAGTAACCTTTGACACAAAGACACTCGTGCTTAAACCTTCGTATAAAAACGCCGAAATAGGTAGGTAAGTATGCGAAAATAAGGAACATTTTTCAAATTAAAAATGAAAATAATAAAGTACAAGATTCCCCTTCAGTTGGTGCTGCATGCATTTGTCCGGCATTAGATATTCAAATAAAAAGAAGCATTAATCAGAATGCATCTGTATTTACTGCGGAATGTATCGCTTTGAACGATGCACTTGACATAGCACTCAAACACGTCAACAAAAATATAATCATTTTTATAGAAATAATTCCCTATGCTTATTTAAATACTTTGATATTGATAACTTCAATACTTACTTTTATTATTTACTTGATTGATTCAATACAAGAGTAATCACATTTATATTGCTTTTCACCAAAATGAGTCATTCTGTGTAATTTCAACGAATAATTTGATTTACTGGAGTAATTTCATTAGTCACATTTAAATGGCTTTTCACCAGATTGAGATAATTTGTGTACTTTCATGGTGGCAGATCGAAAGCACTTGTATTTACAGTGTGCACATTAAAATGGTTTCTAACCAAAATGAGTCATTTTGTGCGTTTTTATAGTAACGGATGTAATACACGTGTATTCACATTAGTCACATTTAAATGGTTTTTCACCAGAATGTGCCACTTCGTGTATTTTCATTTTACTAGATGGAATACAAGAGTAATTACAATAGTTACATTTAAATGGCTTTTCACCAGTATGAGTTAATTTGTGTACTTTCATTACGGCTGATCGAGTACATGAGTATTCACAGAGGTCACATTAAAATGGCTTTTCACCAGTATGAGATAATTTGTGCAATTTCATGGTGGTTGATTGAATACATGAGTATTCACAGGGTTCACATTTTAATCGCTTTTCACCAGAATGAGTCATTTTTTTTTCATATAAGATGTTGTTGTACTTGAATAGTCACATTGATCGCATTTGAATGGCTTTTCACCAGATTGAGATAATTTGTGTACTTTCATCGTAGCAGATCGAAAGTACGAGTATTTTCAGTGTGCACATTAAAATGGTTTCTCACCAGAATGAGTCATTTTGTGCATTTTCATAGTAACGGATGTAATACACGTGTATTCACATTGGTCACATTTAAATGGATTTTCACCAGAATGTGTCACTTTGTGTATTTTCATTTTACTAGATGTAATACAAGAGTAATTACAATAGTTACATTTAAATGGCTTTTCACCAGTATGAGATAATTTGTGTAATTTCATGGTGGTTGATTGAATACATGAGTATTCACAGTGGTCACATTTAAATGGCTTTTCACCAGAATGAGTCAATTTGTGTCTTTTCATATTACTATAATTATTACAAGAGTAATCACATTGGACACATTTAAATGGCTTTTCACCAGTATGAGTTAATTTGTGTACTTTCATGCCGGTTGATCGAATACATGAGTAATCACATTGGTCACATTTAAATGGCTTTTCACCAGAATGTGTCACTTTGTGTATTTTCATTTGACTAGATGTAATACAAGAGTAATTACAATAGTTACATTTAAATGGCTTTTCACCAGTATGAGTCAATTTGTGTACTTTCATTACGGATGATTGAGTACATGAGTATTCACAGTGGTCACATTTAAATGGCTTTTCACCAGAATGAGTCATTTTGTGGTTTTTCATATTAGTAGATGTTATACAAGAGTAATCACATTGGACACATTTAAATGGCTTTTCACCAGTATGAGTTAATTTGTGTACTTTCATGCCGGTTGATCGAATACATGAGTAATCACATTGGACACATTTAAATGGCTTTTCACCAGTATGAGTTAATTTGTGCACTTTCATTACGGCTGATCGAGTACATGAGTATTCACAGTGGTCACATTTAAATGGCTTTTCACCATAATGGATCATTTTGTGTATTTTCATTTCACCAGATCCTTTACAAGAGTAATTACACTGGTCACATTTAAATGGCTTTTCACCAGAATGGATCATTTTGTGTTTTTTCAAATCACCCGATCCTTTACAAGAGTAATTATACTCGTCACATTTAAATGGCTTATCACCAGAATGAGTCATTTTGTGCCTTTTTATCACACCGGATGTTATACATGAGAATTTCTGATGAGTGCCACTGACTATATTGGTAATCGTTTCATATATGCCCAATTCTTTTTTAATGTCTTGATAGTCAATTTGTATTTCATCGTATGGCTCTTGTTCTTCTCTCTCTGACAATCCGAGACTACTGGAATAGGTCACGGCAGTGGTTGCAGAAATCAACTAAAAGAATGTGAAGTATCGTATTAACTTAGAGGCACACGACATAGTTATAACAGAGAATAATATTTAAAAAAAATCACACACCTTAATATGTAGGAATCTTGACACACAGGGATGTATCCGTCAGTGGCGAAGGGTGGAGGTAGGCTGTTAAGATTCGCTATAAATAGTGCACACTAAACTTTTTTAGTTATATTTATTTGTTTTTATTGAACTAAGACTACAATTTACAGACGGTATTAGTTGGTTTTTAAAAATCAATTAAACCATGCCTAAACGAAACCATAATAGTTTTGGTCTAATTTGGGCAATACGACAAAATTGTACACATTTTTTCATTCACAGTTATTTGTTTTTGTTGGATTAAAAATACATATTACACATATTGTTGGTTAATTTTTTTAATTCATTAAGCCCTGCCTAAACTAAACTATAATAAATAAAAAATATTATTCTATTTATAAAATATTCAAAGTTATGTATGATTTAATTGTATAATGTTAGATATTTTATAGATAGACATGTATTTTTTTGACTATTATCTATAATGGCTTGGTTTCTCAGGGTTTAATTAAATTTTAAAAACTAACCAACACTATCTGTAAAATGTAGTCTTATTTCAATGAAAAAAAATATGTATATCTGAAAAAGTTTGATATGCACTGTCTATGGCGGATCTTAACAGCCTACCTCCACCCTTCGCCACTGGTATCCGTATGACCTAAAGATAGCACTTATGCGGAATCGGGCATGATATTGTATTCACTCGACTTTATGGGGTTTTATAATAAAACATCACCCTCCCATTTATGTTTGTCAAAGAATCATTATCCTTGGTAAACATATTCGTGCTGACGATATACATATTTATTAGTACCTAGCAGACTAGTACTTTTTCCTAAGTGCAAGTCAAACTTGCTAGGTATATTATTTAAAATTTATAAAATATTGTGTAGATAATGCGTTTACTGTTGTGCATTCTAAATCAGAGCAGCCGGGCTGAGGATTCTATGTTTGCTTTAGTAACAAATAATCATAACACACAAAATATTTTTGTTGGTACTGAGACATTCAACGGTGATCAAGGTGTTCGTTTTGGTTTTATTTGTAGAACCAAGACAGTTAGGTAAATCAATGGGATATACTTACAACGGTTGGACTTGAGCAGTTATATTATTTATATAACGCGAATGTTTCATTTTGAAGATAAAATAAATTACAATTTTATATATATACGGAATTTTCTTATCATTATTATGTTTACCCATCTATGCACAAACGGAAACGATGAAATTCATGCATAAATGTCAAATCGCATTGTATAAAAAATTGCAGGCAAATCTTTTTCAAGAATGATCATTACGTTTAATGTGAATATACAATTTCATAAGTCGGTCCTTGGGTTCAGGCAATTAAAAATGATAATATTCAATCAACAAACCATTTGAAATTTTTATCGGCAGCAATTCAATTACGAGTATAATAACTGTTTGTTATTTTGCCTCAAGCATAATCTCTAAAATTGGAAAACCGTTCAGTGATGGAGAATATAATATGAAAGAGGAGTGTTATGGGAACTTATATTATAAATTGTCGTCGACTACGGCCGACGATGCGTGCGGCCGCGGTGCATAAATGTTTCGGACGATATACACTGACATAATCCGGAGTTTAAACGTTTTCCGTCCGGTAATGAGATAGTTAAATTAGATTGCAAAAGTATGTTGTTCGGCGTGCCTTCGCGCTATACCGACCCGTAGCCGTCTTGAACGGGAGAATGCGACATATTCGATATTATCTCGATAATCGGCCGCCTTATATTCGAATCGCATCACGATTCGCGCGAGACGTCACGTGACCGCACCGCTGCGCGCTGCCATCTGTCGGGTAAAATATGCATCTCGAAAAAGAAGAATGATCACGTATCCCCCGTTATAAATTACCTACCTACATACCTATTAAATCGATCGATCCTTCCTATGATTTAACATATATTATTGTAATCATATATTTAGGTTCGAGATAATATTATTCTTTTATAATTGAGTATTAGATCTCCTGAATTAAAAAAAAAATCAATTAATAAATCGTGAAGCCGGCCGGGTCTCCGGTGACCGGTCTTCTGAATTGACGAAAGATGTTGACATGATTAATGCGAAATGGATGTCGTATAATTTGATAATTCGACACTTCATTCAACTCTGACTGCGATCTCTGATTTTTAAAAGCCCATTTACTAAAACGTAAGTTGGATCATTTACGAGACGTAACTTTTCAGAAATCTAGTATCCGAACACAAGGCACCGAAGGAGCTGAAATCTAAACATGTGATATATTATGTACCGTTTTGTTCGTTACGACAAATTTATATTCTTACAAAATACGCTTTGAATTCAATGGTCTAATAATAACGGAGCCAAAAAGACATGTCCACTTACAAGAATGATGTATGTATATTACACAATATTGTATAAGTATGTAAGCACCTGATTTAATGGCTCGCATTTTGAATATGAGCAGCCAGGTTGCGGATCACTGTCTTCAACAAATTCTTCTTTGAAATCAACTCGGAGAGGATCAATCTCAGTTTTAACATTGGCAAGGCTGATTAGAGGGCTCTAAAACACAAGACAGAAGGTGTTTTATAATACGTGTTTACACCTATATTATTATGCGTTGAGCACAAACACACGGTGTCTGTATGTGACATACTGTCTAGCTACTATTAATAAACGTGCAACAGCTGTTTTCAGATGAATGAGAGTAGTTAGCCTGCAGCCATAGAGACGCAGAACCTATAGCTATGTACTTGGTCAAACAATCGTTATTACTTCAGTTTAAACACAACGGTGTACAAATATTATTGCATGTTTCAGTTAGTAAAGTCCAATATGTCACGCAATTTTATTTGCATCAGTAACAAACCATTTCAACATAGAATAAACATTTGTTTACAATGATTGATAAGTTTGGAAAACCTAACCTCAATAGTGCTGTTGGCATCGAAAACATTCTCTTGCTTTATACAAATGTTTGTAACCGGATTATTTGGATGCATTGTTGTAACACCAACCCATTGCTGCACTTCCGCATCATCTTCAAAAGCATCTAATTCACGTTTTATATCCATTTTACGAAGTTTAATTGACGTAAAAATGACACAAGATACACGGTAAGTATATTGACAGCTGACGTAACGATAGACAATAATTGACAAATCTATATCCATCTCTCGGTCATAGACAAAACGTCTGCATTGCCTATAGAATGGCCAAAAATGGAACTACGAACAACAATAGGACCCCAATTGAAAATTTCAGATTTTGTCAGAATGTCAGATTTTATCTAGTTACGAGTCTTGATTGGGTTTTTTTCGACAATTGCTCTCCCATCCCATTCTTCATATAGGTAAGTTTGTAGGTCTGAATGCTGATGACGATGTTCTAAAAAATCAATACCGACAACTACATCATTGATAATTTATTATGGTATTAGGTAGGTACGTTAGTAGAAAATACATCATACCATTTTGCGACCATAAATTCTTAGATTATAGAATAATAAAAAAATAAGTCGGTTTATAGCGAGGTTGTCAACAGATATTTCAGGCGTTTGATATTATATTGTGACAAGTATTTGGGTCAATCATTGCATATTATTATGATTGCTTTCGGCTCCTCAGGCGGACAGAAGAATAATTTTCATTCAGTAGGTACCTATATAAATCTATCAACGAGCAAAAAACTCGTTTAAAATGTTTAAATCCAAACGAATTTCATTGACTCTGATGCTCAACAAAAATGGGTCAATTATCAAATATTTAGCATTCTAGATCCAATCCCATCATTATGAATATAAGTAGACTAGAAAGATTATAACTAAAAGGCGGCATGTGGAGATGTACCAAAGGAATTTTAGTTTTGTATTTAATTTTTATTATATTGCGAAAGTGGCAACACGGTTAACTATTTTTGTCTATGGCGAAATACTTACGTCACTTCACGCCTACTGCGTTCTGTGTGTCACGACCAACTTGAAGATCAATTAATTGTATGCATAAAATGGATATTAAACGCGAACAAGAAGTCTCCGAACCTGTTGTAGAAGAGAAGCAATGGTTTGAGGTACCTGTGAATCATGGTCCAAACAGCCAGCTGCTTACCTACATAAAGCAAGAGGACACCGACGAGGCCGGATGCTCTGTTGAGGTTAGTTTTTCATAACGGATTGTTGTACATCGTAGTATTGTTTGTTTTAACATGTGTGTCGTCAGACGTTATTAACAGTGTGTGTATTTTGTGTAATAAAAACCGCGTGCAAATTGCGACACAGTTCCGAGCGGCCTACCTACGTCACCCGTATATAACCCCACTTAGTTTTGCTGCAAACACTGTCATAATATTTTTTAATTTACTGTACTATTATAATGTAATTTAAACATATTTACTGTAATATTTTGTTTTTTAGAATATTGTATCAGACCCGACATCAATAACATTGAAAAGAGATACTGAGCTACTTGACATCAAGACTGAGTCTATTGAAGACGTTAAATCCCCATTCAATTATGAGGATCAGCAACACGGTTGTTCTCATTCAGAGCGAGTTCATCGGGTAGGTACTTTTATTTTAAATACTGATAGAAATACTGATCTTGTGAAAACTGTAAGAGATGGAATGAACTGACAACACTCGAATGTGTGAATAATCAGTAATACCAATGAAGACAAAATCTTCCAATTCTAATTTCTTTCTTTCGACCATGTCTGATCCTAATAGGATCATAATGAGCCACAGTATAAATAGTATAACCGCTAAAGTCCAACCGTTGTATATCCCATTGATTTAAACTGTCTTGATTCCACAACGCGAATAAATGTAGGCCGATGTTTTATTAATAAAAACAAAATGAACATCCTGACCAACGTTGAATGTCTCAATGCGTAAATATTTTGTTCGCTATGGTTTTTAACTGCCATGGTTCTGGTGACGTGACCCGGCTCGCGGCTAGCACATAAATGTTAACCGGGCTGTCACTAAGGATACTAGAGATAAACTGGGAGGGTGGATCTCCCTTGTGGTAACACAATTTTTGATTATCCGTAAATAAAACTCTTGGTTGGTGTGATACCAAATTTATTCAGCTTCTATGTTCACAGTGTCACAATCATGTTATTTATTATTGTTCAAACAATTAAAACTTATGAAGATGTCCGTAAACTATTTATTTGATTATTATATAATCTCTATGAAACCTTTCAAAAAGTTTCTAAATGTTCACACTCAATTCGAGGAATGTACACGCAAATGTTCGATAAATATTTTTATTTCGTAAAATATTTTCTTATACAATGTCACAATCGTATTGTATTCACATAATATTAGATTTATAAAATAGTTTTTATTTTACAATCTGCTTATAAACGGTTCATTTATATTTATAAACTTATTTATTAAAAATTTATTAATGTTTACAAACTTATTGGCTAATAGTTTATTTATATTTACAAACTTGTTTACAGAAAGTTTGTTTATTATTTACAAATATAGTTTCAAAATTTGTTATTATAACTATGAAAGAGTTTCTAAAATTTGTTATTATAACTATAAAATAGTTTCTAAATTTTGTTATTATTATTACAAACTCGATTTATTAATTTGTTTTTATTTGAAAACAAACTCTTGCGTAATTTATTTCGATTACGTCATCCCGAAAAATACGTAATGAAATCCCGCGTCTCACTTCGGAGCGGAATGAAAAAGGTATTACTCCAACGAATACGTCACGATTGACAGCTGACCGGTTTTCGCGGTACTATTTCGCCTCGCCGGTGGATGGCTTATTTGTACGACGATTCGCGAAAGCTATTGAGAACCGTGTATTTCTATTGCTTGAGGGTCGGTGACTTGAAGAACTGCTGGATGGTAAACTGTTGCTTGTATAGAAAAGGAGTCCCTTTTTATACCCTCAGGATTGAGATCCAGTAAGAAATAGTCCGAGAGGGATAGCAAATCTGTCCCTTTCGCCCAAAATTTAATTTAGGTATATCTTCTATATAATATGATACCTTTCTAATAGAAATAACTTTCACTAAAATCGAGCTGAATTTACTTTATATTATTTTCACAAAACTGCGTGTTGGCCGTGGTTATTTCTATAGCCTCCGGAATACGTTTCGTAAATACGCAGTTAGAATGAGTCACAAAAAATAGTTGATTTTGTATATTTTTATGCATCCAAAAGAAAGGAAAGGTTTTCAGCTTTCCAATAAGCTATTCTAAACCAATAGAAATTTATCTAACTTTAATAAAACTAGTCGGTCCCGAAATAACTTTCTCATTCGATAGTTAACCTCAGGACAGAAATTATCACATAATAATATTACAACGGTATACCCAATATTCACATGCAAACATGTAAATGCCTTAATTTAATAGAGATGTTAATCACGAGCAACCACTAATTTATGTATCTTTTAATAGAGTTTTAACATATTAATTCAAATGCAATCTCTAATCTATTTTCTCCTCGCGACGCAAAACAGCTGTGCTTAATTATTCCCGCGAGCAGATGTACGTAATTTTCAAGGTCAGAAACTATTTTTACGTACAGAATTTTAATATCTTATTTCTCTATTCATTTAAAGCGCGATCAGAATTTATTATTGCTTATGTGTAGAAACCCATCTAAGGCAAGGTCTCGAGATTCTCTACTAGTTATTTTTACAATATTTAATGGAATTCGCGAGTTTTTAGCATATAAAAATCTGTATTTTATAACTACGCGTACATAAACATATGTACGAGTTTACAATATTTTTACAATAATAGCTTAGCTCTACCTTAATCTAATTTAATTAATATAAATTTTTATTATTCATAATTGTACAGTACAGGAATTTATAAGTTTTAATATTTCTATTTTTATACATTTCCAATACATGTACGAAGTTTACTCAAGTATGTATTTATCATATTTCATGCAAACAATTTTTCACATGTTTTATTTTCTAAGTTTAATAAACGTTAATCAAGCAATTTACATTTTAAAATGATAGCAACAAAAACCTTTCGAACGAGTATATCGGAGTCTCTGATCACAGCGTTACAATTGTGCATGAGAACTCTCGATTTCTGAACTGAAATTTTTACATAAAATTTTCAATACATTTATTAAAAAGTGTTAACAATAATACATTTATCCTCTATTACTAAACGATTATTCTTACTTACTACCTGTTTATGGTCTTTTGACCAATTTTATTTCTGCTTCTTCCATAGTGTGTACTGAGAAGTCGTTTTTGACTTGCCAACAAGAACTATGGGACTTATATACATCTTATTAGTACTTTGTCGCGAGGTTGTCGCATGGCTTTTGAGTGGCAGAATTGACTACAAGGCTAGATTTGTATAGTTATGTCGTTAAACCATACTCTTTTTCAAACACTAACTGAAAGTCGGCGTTTTTGTTCGTGTCACTGGCCATGCTGAATCCCATGTACAATGGACGTACCCACCCCTCAGTTGATAACCTTTCCATGCAACATTCAGTATCCTACTTTCACTTAACGTAACGTAACGTTTCTTCATGCGGTGGGTGCAAGCGAAATAAAGGCCCGCACATGATGCCCTTTCTAGAACAATCTCATATTATATTCGCCAATACCGTTAGTAGGGTGCACCCTTATCAAATAACTGATTTTTTTTATTTTAAAATGTGTTATAAATAAATTACCGTAGTTTCTGAAGGCCCCTAAACAATCTAATATTATTTTTCAGGGAGTTAATTTTAAAGAAGAGTATGTTGAAGACACAATAAGCCAAAGCATTCACGAGGTTCCAGAACCCGGTTGCTCTTATTCGGAATGCACACCAGTAAATCAGGTAGGTACACAATATTCTAAGAAAGTTGAACATGCGTAACATTCTGATCGAAGAAGTTTATGTCAGAGGGTTTGTTTCCACTTTTCATAAGAGATATTATTACGAGATATGTAGATGATATGCTTACTACTACAAACGTGAAAGTTTATGTAATACTAGTCAATATGTCACGGTCATTAAGAATGGCGCACTGTTTTTTATTGGCTGAGAAAACGCAGATGTGCGCGGGTATAATTGCACCTGCACATATTCATTTTCAATTTGTTCACTATGTTACATAAAAAGTTACATTGAAATCTTCAATGCATAAAAATATAAACACTTTATAATATTATGTTATCGTCATAAGATCGAACGTATATGATTTTTTTATTTATACAATTGATGTAATCGATGCCTACCAGTAAAGCAATTAATTACACAATATTCCAATAAATTGTAAACAATATTGTTAATGTGACTTGCACTCAGGAAGAAGTACTAGTCTGCTGCTAAAAATATCGTCGTCGCGCTTGCAAAATCCGCTATGTAATAAAACACAACTTTTCAGGAGAAGGAAAAAACTTATTTACTCAACAACGCCTCACATTTTTTACAAAGCAAATAAACTGAAAATTAGATAATTACTTCGGATTCAGTATAAATGATATTTTATAATACAATATTTAACACTTTAGTCGTAATAATTTTTTTTGTGGATAAAATGCACATAGCTTGTTTTATTTGGATCTTTAAATCCGTTTTGTGGTTGAGGCAGCACATAGCGGATTTAAATTAACGCGTATTTTAGACATAGCGGATTTTACCCCGGGTAAAAAATGATAATTGCATAATTTAATGATATAAATTTTATGCGAAATACATCTTTAACCAGCCAATAGTCTGTATCGAACAAACCTTTATCTTCCCAGCCAAAATTTGACATATAAATAAGTAATAATTATCGAGTGAAGGGAAATAAAAATATCCAGAGTAGGATGGATAAATAATTAAACAATTTTATTATAAGAAAGTTACATTTGATTATAATAAACAGTTGTATAACTTACCTACTTACCGGGCTTTTAAAATTAACACTCTTCTTTAAGTAAACACAAATGATTGTGCAATGTAATGTAATAGTACACTTTTTTATTGCTTAAATATTATTTGTCGACAAACATAAATAATCCGCTATGTGCACTAGCGCTGGTAGTAAAAGGCGCATTCTGAAGCAAAGGTCAGTGCAAACTCCGTTATGTGTCATTAACAGGCGCAATTAATAGTAACTTTTTTACTTTAAAATGCAATATGTGACCGGAATATTCATAGCGTATTTTGCAAGCAATTTTTTAAGTGAAAATACATAGCTTATTTTGCATTTTTCTAAACTAGCGTTGATATTAGAAAACGGGTTTTACAGGCCTATCCGCCGCGTCTTGTTCTATCACATAGCGTAAAAATGTAAAAACGCAAAAAAAATGTTTGTCGGATTTTGCAGGCGCAACGACGATATGTAGGTCGTCACCGAATATACATAGGATAAGGATTCTTTGTTGAACATAGATGGGAGACTGGTATCTTATTATGAATCTAGTGAATTCAGTATGTGGCCAGATTCCGTATTAGGGTTTACGCATACCTTAGAAGTCTGAAGCAGATAATATGTTGTGTTAGGAACATAAGCAATCTTCTGACATAATATATTTAGGATCCATGAGTATTTACTTGAACTAAACATACTGATATATCTTACCAACACACCATTTCATTCTGTAAAAAGATTCTTACATATCGTTAAGATGTTTGATTTTTAAATCTTATTTTCTGATATACCTATTAACGTTACCCCGGTCCTGGTTTTACCACAAAGTCGTTATACCCTCAACCGGTCCTGCCCTTAGACCAGGTTGAGAACCTTCGCTTAAGCTAGCTCAGCCTTAAGTAGGAGGGAGTAGTCAACTAATGTTCTGTTCGACACTATTAAACACACCGTGACAATATTATTTATTTGTCCAAAAAGAATCGCCACCTAGTAGTAGGTTGACGCCAGGATCTTTAAATACTTTATTAATCTCCAATTTAATTTTATTTCGTAACTATATGCATGAAATGTCAAAAACAGCTGATCGACTGTCTTTGGTTTTTGTATCGGATTATTTCTCCGTGAAAAAGATCGCAGAATTATTTTAAAATAAAACTTCTTGGTAACACAGCTTCAAATATTTATTGAATTATCTTTCTATATATCAATTTATTATAGTTAAAATTTATAAACAATTTAACATTATCTTTTAACTTTAAATAAATACTATAGTTATTTTATAAACTTATTTAATTAATTTATAATATAAAAACTAATCGTAATTATTTTTATATTTATTTATATGTATAGCTGCACACTTATATATTATTGAGTCGCCGACTATAAAGTTTCGGAAACCATGTTCCATTTATAGAAGTTCGCGAAGTACCTATGACGCGGTACTTAATGACGTATCCGTTAGGAATAGGATGCTCTGATAAACATATATGGACGACTAATGTTTTATTATAAATCCTCACAAGGTCAAATGAATATAATATCTAGTCAGATTCCATATTATTATAGTTATATTTTAAGTCTTATAGCGCGGGGTCTCCGACTACTTTCTCGCTCGCACATCGGTCGTCACCTACAGCAACATAAGTATCCATTTTCCCCTAAATTTTATCCACCATGC
The DNA here is from genome assembly GCF_057557595.1 of Rhyacophila brunnea. Classification (NCBI taxonomy): domain Eukaryota; kingdom Metazoa; phylum Arthropoda; class Insecta; order Trichoptera; family Rhyacophilidae; genus Rhyacophila; species Rhyacophila brunnea. The sequence continues at coordinate 5,429,489 of NW_028232785.1, forward strand.
TTGTCAAGATTCCTATGTTTATTATTAAGATGTTTGATTTTAATTCGATATTTCACCTTCTTTTAGTTGATTTTTGCAACCACTGCCGTGCCCTATTCCGGTAGTCTCGGATTGTCAGAGAGAGGAGTACACGATCCATACGATGAAATACAGATTAACTATCAAGACATTAAAAAAGAGTTGGTTGTACATGAAACGATTACTAATATAGTCAGTCGCACTGCTAAACGTAAGCAAATACAATCTACCCTCACAGATCCAGAATTTTTAGTAGCTGTTATAAAGTTGGAGAAAAAATCATTTAATAAGGAAAATTTTGTGTGCAGTTTTTGTTTTCATTTCTTTGCCTCGCTATCTCAATTGAAGCTTCACAAAACGTGTCATAAAAAATCAATAGCGGAGACTGTTAATTATGTAAGCATGCGATCCGAATTCAAGAATCAAAACAAAATGACTCAATCTGGTGAAAGGCCATTTAAATGTGACCAATGTAATTACTCTTCTATAACATCAAATAAGATGAAATTACACAAAATGACTCATTCTGGTGAAAAGCCATTAAAATGTAACCAATGTGATTACTCTTGTATACAATATGGTGATATGAAAATACACAAAATGACTCATTCTGGTGAAAAACCATTTAAATGTGTCTACTGTGAATACTCTTGTATACAATCTGGTGATATGAAAATACACAAAATGACTCATTCTGGCGAAAAGCCATTTAAATGTGACCAATGTAATTACTCATGTATAAGATCTCGTGATATGAAATTACACAAAATTACTCATTCTGGTGAAAAGCCATTTAAATGTGACCAATGTAATTACTCGTGTATAAGATCTCGAGATATGAAAATACACAAAATGACTCATTCTGGTGAAAAGCCATTTAAATGTGGCCAATGCAATTATTCTTGTATCACATCTGGTGTTTTGAAAATCCACAAAATGACTCATTCTGGTGAAAAACCATTTAAATGTGGCCAATGCAATTATTCTTGTATCACATCTGGTGTTTTGAAAATACACAAAATGACTCATTCTGGTGAAAAGCCATTTAAATGTGGCCAATGCAATTATTCTTGTATCACATCTGGTGTTTTGAAAATACACAAAATGACTCATTCTGGTGAAAATCCATTTAAATGTGAACAATGCGAATTCTCGTGTATTACAACTACACGTATGAAAATACACAAAATGACTCATTCTGGTGAAAGGCCATTTAAATGTGACCAATGTAATTACTCTTCTATAACATCAAATAAGATGAAATTACACAAAATGACTCATTCTCGTGAAAAGCCATTTAGATGTGATCAATGTTATTATTCTTGTATAACATCATGTTCGTTGAAAAAACACAAAATGACTCATTCCGCTGTAAAGCCATTTAGATGTGACCAATGCAGTTATTGTTGTATCCAATCTAGCGCTATGAAAAAACACAAAATGATTCATTCTGGTGTAAAGCCATTTAACGTAATATGAAAAAACACGAAAGCACTCATTCTGGTGAAAATCTATTTAATTGTAAACAATGAAATTACTGTTGTATCCGATCTAGCTACATAAAATTAGACAAAATGACTCATTTTGGTAAAAAGCTATTTAAATCTGACCACTGTTAATACCTTTGTATAACATCTCGTAACATGAAGAAACACAAAATGGCTGATTCTGACGAAAAGCCACTTAAAAGTGACCAATATGACTACATATCGATAATATCTGATAAATTGAAATAACATAAAATGATTCAATATGATGAAAGGGCTTTTACTATGATCAATATAATTGCTCGTGTATTGTTGCATTATAAAGTACACAAATTTACTCATTCTGGTAAAAAGCCTTTTACCTCCACAAAGGCTCCACACCTTTTTCGATGAAAAAACACAATATGACTCATTCTGATGAGAAGCCATTTAAATGTGAGCGATGTAATTACTCTTTTATAACATCTGGTGTTATGAAAGCATACAAAATGACTCATTATGGTGAAAAGCTATTCCAATTTGACCAATGTGATTACCCTTGTATGCAATTCGATAAAAATACACAAAATGACATATTTTGGTGAAAGCCATTTAAATGTGACCAGTGCAATCATTATAGTGCACGCTCTAATGACATGAAGGCCACAAAGCGAGTCAATAGATACCTATTGACACGACCACAAAATGCGTGCCATCAGCTAGCATTTTTCGCGACGATTTTATGACGTCACAACTATTTTTGCCCGATCGTGAATGTCGATTCCACGTCAAAGTACGTGGGCCTACCTCGAGGCAAAGCTCAAAGAAACATGTGATATGTCCCATAGGTCGGTTTGAGTGACTTACAGCCACTCAGAGTGAACTATGGATATTTTTTTCAGGCAGACCAAATGGTCTTATAAGAAAAATGTAGGTATTGAGAAGTCTAGAATTTAAGGTTAAAAGTAAACAATATTATGTGAATTACTTATGCGATATCATTAGCTAAATGCTGTAAACTAAAGCTAATTTCTAACTAATCTTCTTTGTATTATATAAAATCATTCTTTGCATAACGTAAAAATTTGAATCTCCGCGCGATAATGTCTGACGCAAAGCGCTATAAGATAGAGAGAGAGGCCTCTTTAATAAATGGGTCCATGCGAGTGAGCGAGGCACTCATCGTGATGGAATCAATTTTCTGAAAATACTTTCATTTATTAAAACATGATATCGGATAATGTTGTAATAAAAATCTACTGATCAGATATTTTAAGTACCGGCTGCGCATACCTAATGTAAATGATAAATTAGAATTATTGTTCGTAATAAAGTACGTTCGAATTTAGTACGTACTTATGTGGAAAGTAGATAAGAAAAATACGCAAGTTGTAAATTTAATAATGTAAGTCTTGAGGCACTATTATTTTGTTAATTTAGAAATAAAAAATAATTTAGATCTGTCAGCTAAGCCTTACAGATCGTTTTCAATTTGTAAAAAATGCGCTAAAACAGGTAATCTTTATCTCTAAATAGACCTCGTAAACTCATTCTTGTCGTTGGAATATCATTGAGATCTGAAATTTCATCTGTGCCTTATAAATATATTTGTATAGATTAAAGTAGTACTTTCTCCCTGAAGGAGGGAAAGCGGCGCGGAAAGTACTGACTATAAAAGGCGACGTGAGATTAAATTTCAATTCACTCTAACAATCACAGTTTGTTTGCGTGGTTGATCGCGACGCGATATTTTCGTACATATTAATAATACGCACCGTTTTAAATCCATGATCTTTCTTTTCATAATATTATTATAATTCCAATATTTGAATCAAAACATATTTATATTCTGATCTACGTTAAAAGTACTAGTAGGGCTTTTGCGGTGATTATGAAATTTGTCCTACATTTAGATACCTGGAGGACGCTTGTTTCTAACTTAGTTAGATACTCGTAATTTTCCCGGAAAGCGGAAAAATAAACCGTTTTTCCGTAATTGGCCCGACGGTTTTGCACCTAGTCTGGTGGAAGGAGGCGAAAACAACCTCATTGGTCCACCGTTCGTGCATAAACACGCCCCGAAATGGCATGTATGGGCTTTTCTCACCTTTTCCTATACTTTAAGTTATTAAAATATATGTTACGATAGCAGGTATCGAGACCCCCATGAGCTTGTATAATTTCTTGATCGGAATTATTGACGGTTCTTAAGATATTTGATGAAATCCTAAGAATAGGGGAGAGAGTCTTCACATCCCTGACGTCAGTTTTCGGGAAAATCCCGCCTGACGGGTATAAAAACCCGTGTTTTTCCATACAAAATCAGTCTACGGCTCAAGCATTTAGGGATAAGACCTAAACCCACGCTGCTTCTCGCGGAAGTTAACAGTTATTCGCGTTTTGAAAAATCTATCGAGAGATTATTTTCCGTCGCAATTCACGTGACACGTCATCGATTAATTGCGTCACTAGTATACGACGCGACGGGAAATTATTCACACGTAGGTGAAAACGTCACTAAGTACGAAGTATTAAATACTCGAGGGTACATTCATAAAAGGAACAGAGTTTCCCAATCTTTATAGTCGGCGCCTCAATAATATAATAAGTGCGCAGCCATACCTATAAATTAAAAAAGATATAAACTTAATTATAAATAGTTATATGCAATAAAAAAAATAAGTAATTAAAATAAGTTTATATAATAGATGTCGTTAATTCTTTGGTAAATAAAATATAGTGTTAAGATATTTAATAAAAAAAAATTAATTATAAAAATTATTTTATGAAAGAATAATTCAATAAATATTTAAAACAATAGCTACGAAGATTTTTAATTCAAATAATTCTGCGATCTATATTTCGAGAACACAATTCGGTAAGTAAACCGAGTGACAGCCATCAGCTGTTTTTGACGTTTCACGCACGTGGGTGCGGAACGAATTTAAATTAAATAAATAATATATTGGACGTCAACCTATTATCGGGTGGCGTTTTAAATCATTATATCGCAATATTGTTGTAGTTTGTTCTCAAGTATCGTTTAGAACTCTTACTTGACTACCCTCTCCGACCCCGCGCTGAGCTAGCCTAAAGCAGGGGTTCTCAACCTGCTCTAGGGGCAGGGCCGATTGAGAATATAACGCCTTTGTGACTTTACCATGACCGGGGTCACGTCAAAATGTAAGTGGAAAATTGTTTTTTAATGCGGCATCTTAACACACCGGTGGCTGGACACAGGTATCCCGTGTAAAACGGCTCTTACACTGGCTGGCTAGGTACATTGCGATTCTTCTGAACGCAGTTCAATGAATGAAAGTACACAAAATGATTACTTCTGATGAAAAGCGATTTAATTGTGACCGGTGTAATGACTCATGTATTGCATCTCAGCTGTTTAAATGTGACAAAAGTGAAATAATCAAATTTCACATAAAATTTAAAGAGAATTGATGTTATTTATTGTAATTACTCATGTATTAATCGGATTCGGCGATGTTGCACAAAATGGTACATTCTGGTGAATATCCTTTTAAATGTGACGAATGTCTTTCACGATTGGCACTTGTATGTATATCACGTGGTTTGAAAATACATAAAATGATTCATTCTGGTGAAAAGCCATTTAAATGTGACCAATGTGATTACTCTTGTATATAATCTAGTGCAATGAAAATTCAATAAAATGACTCATTCTGCTGAAAAACCAATTAAATGTGACCTATGTGATTACTCTTGTATACAATATATGCAGATGAAAAGACACAAAGCGTCGCATTCTAAGAAACTATTAAAATGAGATTAGTTTATTTCTCATGTGTGCGATAGTCATAAATCACACAAATCGTTACATTCTATTTGATACCTACAACTTGGCAATCATAAAATAATTATAAAATATATTCTTAATAGGATGTATATTACCTATTTAATTCAGTAAAGCATGTACGAATAATTATTATTAAAATTTGTAAATTAATTAAGGAGTAGGTACGGTATGTGTTTTTTTAAGAACTGCAAAGGGTTCTATAAGTCTCGTAAATTAGAATTGTGTAAAACCAAACTTATATTCTCAGTAGTCAGTGCTATGACTAAAATGTCAAATGCGACCCTGCTTGACACCGGATGCTTTTTAGGATGCAGGTTAAGCAGAATAAAACTTACTGATTCTCCTTATCTTTGGCGCGTTTTGTCGAGTCTGCCTTAATTATTCGTTTTCTTGCCTTATCGGGGGTCACTTCTGATATTTGAAACCTTATTTTTATTAATTATTTCTATTAAAAAATGTTGAAAAAGACACTATTGACACTCACTCACTCAACGGTTCGTAAACAACTGACAGCCATGTTGTTGTAATCGCCTTCAGTGATTGGCCTGAATGGACATGGCTGAGTGTGATATAATTACTTCAGTGGATATGGGTGAGTTTGAAAAAACTGTTCATCTTTGACTTCCATTTACTTATTATACAGGCGGATTTGGATGGTTTTGATAATACAGAAATGTTAGAAAGCATTAGTTCTTCAGCAATTCACAAAAAAGTCAAAAATACCTAAAGGTGGACTTGGCTGCTTTTGAAATGTAGCGACACAAATGACGTTGTGACGATAAAATGCTCTAGTCTTTACATTGTTTTATTTGTCACAGTACACGAAATGAAAAAAAATTACAAACCGGAGCGCTCGTTAATTTTCAGAAATTAATAAATAGTTATGTAGGTAGGTATGAAATATTCTATATGTGTAAAGGGAATTATTATTTTCGGACATCATTAAATTAAATATAATATAAGTAGGTACGTCTTCTTAAATAACTAACTAGGTATATATTTTTAAGCTGACAATATTAATAATAATAAATGTCAATGGCAGCATAGACATCAAATTTAATTATCATTTAAGGTTATGTTAGTTATTGGTTACAAATAAAAGCTGGTACTTAATAAGTTTAAAATATCCAGTAACAACTATTAGTAGGTAATAATAATTATTAGTAACTGTGATCAACTTACTGTTGATGTTCGCGGTAGCAAGACATAACAATAATTTTATTATTATTGTGGGTGAAGACTAAAGTTTTATATAATTTCTTAAATTTCATTAAATAACCACAGGATTGGGTACCTACCTGCTCCATGCGAAAAGTCCAATGTTTGTACTACTAATTAAATTTTATTGACCTCCGACTTTTTTCAACATTGTTATTGATTATTTTGGTAATTATTTACATATAAGAAAATGACTTTATCTGTATTTTTAAATTTGAGATTATGGTCAATAGCAGAACAAAGACAAATCTGACGATTTTATGTCCTCGGACTTTTGGCTCGCCAATGGAGCGCCTGCATTAAATATTTCAACTATGAAAATTAGTTATCAAATAATTCGATAGGTACTGACAAATAAATCGCACCCCTAGTTTTAAACTATTACAAGTCGAAAAATTGACATTTTGAGTTAATAATGCAGAAAGGTTGAAAATATCATTATTTATCTGGTCAAAGACTATCACAAGTCTAAATAAATTCTACGGAAGTACAGGACAGAAAGAATAGTCTATAATTTTCATAAATAGTATTGTGTGATATTAAAAACTATGCTATTTTGAGTTGTTATGGTCTTAAATTAGGATTCAAAAATTCATCGAGTTTAAGACTATGACATCTTGAATTATCATAGGTCGGGAATGGACAAAGTAAATTAAACTTCTGTTGTGGTCACACTGGTGACTGGTTAATCTGAAAACATTGACAATTTGACAGTAGTTTGTTGATAAATATAGTAATAAATAAAACAAACAGTGATGGAATCATAGAAAAGGATCTCAGAAGAACACATGAAAATCATAAGAAAATTGATACCGAATTAAAACAATATGTTAGTGATCACATCAATTGCATTCCTAGGGTAGAATCCCACTTCCTGAGAGCTCAAATTTTCAACCATGTCCGATCTAATAAGATCATATGGGCCTCCACGGTGTGGAGGTTTGTATTAACAGATTTTTGTTTTTTACGAGATATGGATGTCAGCCACTTGCTCCACCTATTAGGTCCATACTCTGACTCATGCACAAATTGAAAAACAATATGTGTACTTGCCAGACCCAGGATTTGAACCTATGACCCACGACGCTATAGTCCGACGCTTACACCAGACTAAGCCCTTGGTTAGCCTACAAGCGGCCAGGTCGAGCGGAGCCGAAAAATGTATGGGGACCACCATGAAAGCGCGGAGAGTGAGCGGTAGACAGTCTGGCCGCTCGTCGAATTTGCAGCGTTTCCAGCGGCTTATAAGCGGTGTGTCAAACAAAATTGACTGTTCCCCTCGCCCTTCGTTTGCCCGACTTCCAAAAACGTCTGCAATCGGTAGCGTTGGGAAGCCGCTGCTATATTTAATTCGGATCACAAAACATTTTGTGTTTTACGCGCGTCTTAGTTTGCTATTCATTTTTATTTGAAGGAAAATACCTACTAAACCCATAGTATTATAAATTACACTAGCATGTACCTATACTTTAAGTTTTTTTTTTAAATATGTACAGGTATAAATAATCTAATCCATTTAAGTTTTGTACTATGTATTCAGTTTGAGTCGTTTTGTGCGACCCGGTTTTTGACTTACGGCATCTTCAGGTATTATGCACACTCACGAAAGGTAAATAAACATTATCAACAAATGCAGTTAATTATATCTTATATACTTAATAAAATTAATACAACAAAGTAGGTAAAAAGCTTATTACCTACCTATTGAGTCAAGATTACCTACATATTGCCTGAAGATGTTGAATGCAGAGATGCAGAATTCCTCCAACTCACATGTACTTGTACATACAAAAAATAAACCACTAATATTATGTGTCATCACTGTTATCTTCAATAATAATTGGATAGGGAAATAGATATATTGTTATTTTTATTAGGTACGTTGGTAGTATTCTTTATTGTGGGGGGACCTCAACATCAGTCAGTGAATCGGCCTTTCAAGTCTCTAAACCCGCCACTGATATAGGTAGACTGATGAAATGTATTTAAGGTAGTTTTAGATTTAAAATACACATTAAACTTGATTTGATTTATATTGAAATAATAATCGTAATATCGTTTTTTGAAATTCATATCTGGAAACTGACTAGTACAAAAAATCTATTTATGTTATGAAGACGATTTCAAAGCATGAAAAACATAAAATTGTTTTTTGGAAGAAGGTTGGTTGGGGACCACATGTTCGGAGCACAAAAAGAAGACGAAACTTTAGTAAATTGGTACCAATAAGCTGCTGTTCTATAAGTTGTGTTCTATAAGATTTTCATCAATCATTACATCATCCAGGAGTTTTTGAGTTATGGCCACGGAGCACAGAATTCCCAATAAATATATTTTTTTATGTTTTTGAACTGTGATAAATATTTCTTACTTTAACACTATCAGGCTCAATCATCGTAGTGCAAGGAAAGCACAAGGTCGCGCCATTTTCCTCGCCCCATCGTCATCATCCCCGGTCCAACCGCTTTGTGTAGGTGTATTATTAATTGAATAAAACATATTTTATTGTATGTGGTGCATATTGTTTCCAATATGTATAATGAATAATTATTAAAAATACAAAGGAATGTTATAACAGTAGGTATGCACATATACTATGGTTTCATTCGTATAGTTATATCGAAAAATACGGAAGAACGAAGTGCAAAAAATACGCTCGATATTCAAATAATCTTCAAATACTAGGTAACTATGGAAGTACATAAGTAGGTACGTATTTATGTTACACTTTTTCTTTCACAGTTCAAATCGTGAATATTTGTTCTGTTCATTAAGATATCATACGTGAAAAACGAACTCCTTTCGAGATGACATAACATCCGAGAATGATTTGATAAAGACATACTATTTAATATTATTAACTGGGTAGGTACTGAAAATACGTAGTTCTAGTTTGAAGTCATTATGTATACTAACTGAAAACACGGCTGTCTCGACGTCACTTTTTCACATAGGTAGGTACATACATACATACATAATAGGAACGTCATCCAACATAAGAAAAAATATTATAACTAATGTTTGGTATCACAGACCACAACTTTCAACTTGCAAGTGTAGACAATAGTGTTAAAACTTTTTAATATTATAAAAATGCAATATATTCTTGAAAAACAACAAAATACAAAGTTATTGTGAGACATGTTTTCAAATATCGGACGAAATTGGTGGTAAATTAAAAATATATGTCGTTCGTTCGCATCTCTGAATAAATTTGACCTATTCTGAGCGAAATAGAATGAAAAATAAGTAACTGCTAATAACTTAAATGTTTATGATTGGATGCGAGCTGATAACAAGGTAAAACATTTAACAGAGCAAGGTTCCAATAAATTCGGCGAATGGCTGATAACCGTTCCTCGTAGGTAACCAAGTTTCTTTGCCAGCCGAACAATTTGGCGTATTTGGTCCGCGCACTATGTACGATATAAAAAATGTCTATAGGTATAGTAGGTACGTCCAAAATACTGTGATTTTGAATGGTCTCGGAAAAAGTTTATTTTTAAGTAAATACAAATACTTACCTACTATAATTAAGTTATTGAAGACATTATTATTATGATATTACCTCATCCAGTGTATTTTTTTAATTATGCGGAACAAACAATGAAATATTATTATTTTTTTATATTGTTCGCGACAAATGTATTGTGTTACGGATAAAATAATAATAATACAGACTAATAATAATACGCGGCACGTCGATAAATTTCTTATTTTATTGCACGGCGCGTCATATTTCTTTTCAAAACCATATGTGGTCAGTTCTATGAAACCTTTTATTATTTTATTATATTATTTAATTCTGAATAAAATAATATTTAATTAACTTATACCAGATTTCATACAATATTATAATTCACGTTTCAAAAAATGCGCTTGTGCGTTACTAAACATTTCAAAATTTTCAATTCTTATTGTTTTTTTAGTAGTTCGGCATTTTTATGGTTTGGTTTGGTTTGGTATGCTGAAAATTCACTGTTTTTGTGAATTACGGGATTTTTACATACACAATAAAAAAAATCCGGCTTCTGTGTGGGAAATTATATACTTTAACCTTATTTTGTATATCACTTTTGATCTAGTGACTGTCGGGCTATGTAAATTATTTATGTTTATTTACATCATATTTTTAATATTTAACTTTGCGTGTATAATAAAATGAACACTTTATAAAATTACACTTGTTTACGTAGGCGTGTGTAGTCGAGATCTTTCAATATGCCGACATGATCTCAATAATTCTTCTTCTTGATCGTGCACTCATGGCTGAGGATCGTGACCAAATTTTAATTTCGTCATCCTTTGAGCGACCAAGACTTTTCATCCTTCTCGATCTTCAGCTTCTCTCAGGGCAGAATGGATGGTGCAATAATTCTTACTTGATAACAAATTCACAAATACTAAAAACGTTGTGGAACCGCCATCAAGTGCCGAGTTATGCCAAGTCTCAAATCAAGATAAATAAAAAAAAACATTTTATAAACAGTTTTAAAGTTGCATATCAATTCTTTGCAAACATTTGTATAAAAACAATAATTCATAGATAATATTTTAAACAAATGTGCACTTTTTTGTATTTCGCCACGAATAGAAAACGTATGCAAACCCACAAAGAAACATGCGAGCGTGGACGTGTCTATAGATGTTGTTTCACTAAAAGTAACGCCGTGTGGTCTCGACGAATGTTGTTTTGGTTAAATCTCATACATTTGTATGATACGGGCTGCCCAGACTACATTTAATTTATAAGAATGTGTGCAGGTGAATACGTGCGTAGACTTCCAAATGTTTGTAACGTGCATTTGTTAAGCGATATAAGTTTACAAACAAAGTGGGTATTCTACAAAAAGATCATACAATACCTTCTGGTTATAATCCAAATAAGTCTGTTCAGGTTCTCAATTTCATTAAATATATTAAATAAATATTTATATTGAAAAGGTGAAGTGCCACTGGCTCAAGCCGCTGGTAAAAGACGCTCCTACGTTGGACAGGCAAAACATTTGGAGCGGATAATTAGTCTAGACTTCAACGCGAGTCGCATGAGCGTCTGTACGCTAACCGCAGCCTAACAACCAGACAATTTATTGATGGCTTTTTAAATTTAGCAACATTATATGCTATACAAAGGAAAGTGCCAACAAAATGATCGACCTCTCGTGAAGAAAAAAGAAAGAAGTAAACAAAAGATCAATGGTCAGGACAGCATATACAAATTTAAATAATACACAAAAACAAAACAATTAACTTCGTTCAATAATCATATCCCAAATAAAGAAAAAGCACGAGAGGAGAAAAATTACGTGAAAAATGGAGCTATCCCTGATCCAGATATGATAGTTTCATGCTTCGATTTGCAAGCAGTTCTTAAAAATAACCCTGTGGTGAAGTCTCAAACTTCTATTGCACCAAAAAACTTGCAACATATTTCACTATATTTGATATTGCTGCAAAAAAGGGCTTTGTTGTATCTGGAACGAAGTGACTGCTAAAAGAGGTTCTAATGAAATTGGTAGTTGTATTTATAAACCATTACTTGAAAAGGGAATTCTAAATTAGAATGGGCATTTTTGGTCCGATAACTGTGCTGGACAATATAAGAATAAATATTTAGTTGCGTTGTATTTATTATTGGAAACAGAAAATATAAAGTCTGTAACGCAAAAATATTTGATCACGGGTCACACCCAAAATCAGTGGATACTGGTTAGCGATGCACTCAAAAAAAAAAGAAAACTAAAAGTGCTCCAGTCTTCATACCAGCTCAATGGATACCCATTATAACCATGGCTGAAAAGAATGGTGAACCTTATAGAGTTAATGCAATGGCAACTGATGATATATTTGACATGAAATTGCTGTCCAATGAGCTGGGACAAAATTAAGTTATAACTACCGTAGGTACGAAGGTAACATGGCAAGCAATCAAAGTCATGCATTTGAAAATAGAATCACCGTATAGTTTTTTCATTAAAACCAATTTTAATGATTCTTCCTATAAGGAAATTAATATAATGTATCGCATGACGGGTCGTCCGGTTCCTATGAATATGATAATTATACTGAAAACTTATAATGAGCCACCAGGAATAACCATGCAGAAAAAGCAAGATCTTTTAACCCTATGCAAAAAAATTGATACCGATGACGTACCACGTTTTTTACAATAATTTGAAAGTCGCTAATAGTACCTACTCAAGTGGCAAAAAATGACTTGGTTCACGAAGAGAGTGATGGAAATTACTCTGATTAATTCTAAATTACATAATAATTTTCATTACATAATGTCAAGAATCTTGAATAAATAATCATAATCTTATACAATTATATATTTTAAAAAATCGGTGTGTATTTGATGATTTATCTGTCCCAGTTATTTTATTATGAAATAAAAATTTCAAATAACCATTTTGTTTATTATTTTACTTGATATGTATGAAGAGATTTTATGTTGTTTTATATTAGTTTGTATTGTGTGCATGATGGGTTATTTCAAAATTTATCAAAATAGTCCAATTTTAGACTATGACATTTCAAAAATACTACTAAAAATATGTTTTCTGTATGATTTTTCAATATAATAATTATTTCATACAAAAATACAAGCCCTGATACACATTGAGCAAGAAAATCGGTTTGGTACATATATTTTTAGATTTAGTTGAGAGGGTTTGAATCTTTGAATCCAATTATCTCAGAATGCTGTTTTTTGACTTGTCATACTTTAAAACTAGGGGTGCGAAATATCGACACCGGTGTCGTACCGGGAGACAAGAATCAAAGTATTGAAGTATCGGACAGAAAGTAACGATTGTTTTTTGACGTCCCTATATTATATTAGTTTATTGTCTATTGTCACGGCATCCAAATACTTGTGTGACAGATTTGCGTACACGTGTTACGATTCTCTGTGGTAACTACTTACGATTTCAATGCGTAAAATGGACGTAAAACGTGAAGCAGTCGACTTTGAACCTGATGCAGATGAGCAACAATCGTTCGATGTATCTTTACATGGAAATAACCCAGACTTGAATACTTGCATCAAACAGGAGGATGCCGATGATCGCTGCCACGCTGTAGAGGTTAGTTTTTCAAAAGTTATTTAAGTATTATTAAAACATATCAAACTTAATCGATGAGAGTGGCATAAGAAGTTATATTGTTATATTCCAGTGGGTCTATTCTATGCTTTTCGACCGCTAAAGTGATAAAGTGAAAAATATTATCAAACTTAGGGTAGGTTTGTATCAAAATATTAGCACTTATTGTAACAATTACACGAAGCCGGTTTTTATTGTTGCAATAAGTGCTATATTTTAACAGCACCTATCTTGCTGCTGTTAAAATATCGCACTTATTGCAACAATAAAAACCGGCTTCGTGTAATTGTTACAATAAGTGCTAATATTTTGATACAAACCTACCCTAAGTTTGATACTATTTATCAATTTAGTGTTCGATAAGTATAGAATAGACCCACATGAGAGTTGATTCTCAACGAGAGTTGAATTAACAAAAGACACTAATGATATAGGTAAGTAAACAGGAAACAGCAAAGGAGTGCGTTTCAGGAAGAAATATGTTGTCACTTCGGAAATAGAATGGGTAATTTTTTAACGGCTGTGGAAGGAAAGTCTTTAACCTTTTACCAATTATAATTATTGTAAATAAGTCGCTAGCGATGGTACGCTCTATTAATTGATTTAGATAAGATAAGTTTGGAACGTTCGTTTTGAATTAAAATTACGATTAGTGCTTAAACAGTATAAATATCTAGTAATTTAATTGGTCCACATGATTGTCTAACGACCGGTTTCGTTCCCTTTGAGAACATTATTACCCAATATATTGTTATATTTTTAATTATATTAGGTACTATAAATACATATGAATTACCATTGCCATGTGGCATTGTTAATCAAGTAGGTGGTTTTGTTTGTACTGTGCTTGTTGTCATTATATTTTAAAATGGCTACTCGCAATGACATAATATGGACGAAGCATCTGGAAAAAAAATGACACTCACTTTTTTGTCGGGCCTGCCGAATTGCATAATCTGTTCTAACGCCATTACAATAAAGGTGATATTGCTATAAATTCCTAATGCTTTTTGTTAGTCTGCCGAATGGTTCGATTCGAACGGGTTCGCTCAAATGAACATTGACACTAGAAACACTGTTCTAACGCCATTACAATAAAGGTGATATTGCTATAAATTCCTGATGCGTGATATCGCATAATGGAAATTGCGTGACGTCTACCTATCGATGTGCGAATGTAGCTATGCGCGAATTTACTTGCCAGCTACTGTATTGAGTGCGCTGTCCATTAATAATGTCATTGGCTACTCGTGACTCTCTGTTTCCACACAAAAAATCATAACCCGATTTAATGCAGGACACACTTTCGCCGAGACCACTCGAGGTAGACCGAGCGTGAGAGTATGGTAGGTCCGCTCGGCTCGAGTTGCTATTCCTCTTCAGCGCTCGCATAGCATTATTAAAACCACTAGTGCGTATACAATTTGACAGCGTTAATTGACGTACTAATTATGAAATAATAGCACACTAAACGTATCCAATTGTCGTTTTAATTAATCGATGACCTATTCGCTTCCCAGGCAATTTCTTCTTTGGCGGTTATCCTCGGTCGGGTTCCAAGAATTATATACGTAGGTAGCGACTATAAGTTTGCAGTAAACTTCAAACAATTGCTTTCTCAAACAGTCGGGCATCAATTCATAGTTGTGATGCTGTAACTTCGTGACATCGTAGCTCCAGGAGGGGTTTATTATTAATAATTATTATGCCCATTCAAAACCTTGCTTTCCGATCCGAAAATGCATAATACGACGAAGATAGCTTGACAGTCTAGCGTTAGGTGCCATTTAATCTCAAGGAAGCCGCATTTTACGTTATGGTTGTCGATCTTTCGTGCAAATTTAGACTACAGCACCATTGTGGTGATACTATTTTCTTAAAAGAGATAAAGAAATAACTTAAAAATGGTTTATCAGAAAATTAAACTAAAATGGTGCATGTAGTATGCTTATTTAAACGCATAAGGGTAGAATATAACTGCTGTACCCGAGAAGCATACGGATGCAAGTCCAAAATTTGGAGAAATGAGTTAATGATGACAACTTATAGTTAATGACCATGTTTATCAGTGGCAGAGAGATGCAAGTCCTATCTTAAAGAATAAAGGATTTTCAATGATGTATACGGATGCAACAACCATAACTCATTAGAAGCAGAAGGGTGTACATGGACTTGCATCCTTATGAATCAGTAAAATCAGTTGCATTCCGACTCAAGTCCAATGTACATCCGTCTGCTTCTATGGTAACTGTCTATGCTTTTGACTTACGCATCATTATTGATCATTATATTCTTGTTTCTTCTCAAAGAGGAAACGCAATAGGTACAAAGCATGTCCCAGGGTGAGTACATTTTTCATTTATAAATTTTGGAAAAAAAAACGATGTTGCCATATGTACTTAGATCTTTATACTGTTCAGAATATTCTGACTGAAATTGAATTGCCTTCAACGTCGAAGAAATCCCCGGATCAAAATTCAGCAAGGCTTACATTAGTTGATCCAATATACGACTCTGACTCTGACAAAGATCCTGAATAGACCATCAATAGCTCTACCAAGTCGGACAATAAACACTTTATTATTCCCCCGGTTCATTTAGAAGAAATCCCCACCCCCATTCGTTTAGAAGAGACTGAAAATCTAATTTTGGAAGAATCATCAGCTCAAAAGAAATCAGTTTTGAGAAAACGTGTGATTAATCAGGCTAAATAGAAAAGACAGCGGGCAAAAACCAAACACCTTACAGGAGTTCAATACAAGTCTGCTGTTAGCAGTAAGTGGATACCGGCCAAAGCATTGAAAAGTAGATGCAACCAGCGTTGTCAGAGAGACTGTAATTTGATAACAAACCAATAAAGAATTAATGTACACAGAGGTTTTGGAAAACGGAAAGTTGGGATTTACGTCGTCAACTTATTGTGTCATTGATAGATATTGAAATCATTGAACGATTACGGCCAAGGAATAATTTAAAGCCGATTATCAGAAAATACACAAGATGTTATTTTTTGGTTGTAGGGATGAATCAAAATAAGATAAGAGTATGCAAGACAATGTTTCTCAACACTTAATCTCAGTGACAAATTAGTCACCCTCGCAATAAATAAAAAGCTTCAGTGCACGGTAAATAAGCTGGATGATAATATTATCAAATCTTTAGTCAGTCATATCATATCATTTCCCAAAAATATCTGGGCACTCATTTGAATGTAAGCGTGATTTGAATTTAACCAACTGTACACAGAAATGCATCTTGAAAATCATGCAAAAGAATGGCTCTACTGCAAAAATTTTAATGAAAAATTCAACTTGAGTTTTCATCCACCAAGTAACGATACCTGTGATGTCTGTGACCAATTTGTCATAAATTAAAAAATGCAAACGAGACGGACAAACCAAAGCTCGAGGAAGAAAACGAAGCAAAATTACGATACGATTTGAAAAAGTTTCGAGCAAAGACTACATCTTCTGAAGTCATAGTAATGGTTGATATGCAGAAATGTCTTCCCTGTCCGTTTTTTACAAATGCCCAATCATTTTATTTAAAAAAAATTGTGGGTTTTGAACAAAACTATTCTTGACAGCACAAATGAAAAGGCATATTGCTGTATGTGGAATGAGACAGCTGGTGCCAGGGAGGCAAATTAAGTGGCGTCTTGTATCCTTAAATGGATATATGATGCCATGGGAGATGATGTGGAAGAAATAACTATCTGGTCTGATAACTGAATATGGCATCACTTTATACTGGTTCCCAATCACATTTTGTCGTACGGAAAAAGAATGTTAATGGTGAGGATTTCCTATTATACACAATGGTCTAGCTGCGAGGTGACGCTAATATGCCGGGAGTATTATTATACAAAAACACTTTTCAGCAAAATTGTTTCAAACAACTTGCCGTAAGAAGAAAAAAGAGAGGTGTTTTGACTACTCCAAGTGTAATTAATATGTGAAGTGAATAACACCGCTTAGTTTGCAGATCTGCAAAAAATGTTGCAGTGGATCCCAGAACCACTGCACTTTTTTTTACAAAAACTTAGCTCACAAAAATAATATGCCGGAGTATCCTCAATCGGGTGATGAAGACATTGAAAGTTAAATATTTGTTTATGAATTTTTTGATTTCTTAATGTTAATAAAAAAACTTTATAATTGCATCGGAGTTCTTAATAACCTATAATGAAAGCTTTCTAACTTATCATTAACATAACAGTATTATACACACATGGATCCTGTAGATCAGTGCTCCGCAACCGTTGTAACGCGGCACACTAGTGTGCCGCGAGACGTTGCTGGCTGTGCCCCGGCACATTTTTCCGGTAGAAGAAAAAATCAAATGTTGTCTATAATATAAAATACTTTGTGCAAACGCAGACGCAGATAAGCAGATTTTTTTTTTTTTTTTGTAGAATATGTAATCGAAAATTTTTTTATTTTTAAGCACCTTTATTTTCTACCTCTAAATGTATTCATCTTTTTGGTATCTGGATCGGCACCCAAGAATTCTTCGCACCAAATAATCGTAAAATGGTTAAACAACTGCTACTAAGAGTCATGTACTGCCAGTCAATTCAGTCAAATTTTCAATTTCATTTTCAAGCATAAGGACTCAAGTCCACTGAAGTCAATACCTATATTTTTAAATATTTTTTTTCTATGTCTTCTACATATAAAAAATAAAAAAAAAAACACAATTCTTATTCAAAATTAGTTGATATTCATAACTTATTTTTTTTATCAATCTGTATAAATATTTCTAAAAGTTATAAGAGCTTAACATAAAATAAAATAGTTTTTTGGCTCTCCTGAACATTTCATGTTTTGGACTTGCATCCGTATGCTTCTCGGGTACAGATACTTAAAAAATCAGCTCACTATTCGGAATCAAAATTTATTATTTAATTATCATACAAGGTTCAACTGGACTATATTTTTTGTCGGGCACGTGTTTGACCTTTGAATGGCAATAATCCTACAAGTTATTTTTTATAACCTGTAGATGAAATAAATTTGACGAAAAGTGAAAACTGTGCTATCATTTATGTCACAAGATTCGTCAACTGCTATTGATAAAGCTGAAATCAATTTAAAATCTTTGACTTGCTCGTTAATTGGTTAAATTGGAAGACATTTTGACTGTTCTAGCCCGTACGTATTCATTTGTGTTAGAGCCACACTCAAGCATGTGGCTCGCCGTGGTTTGCCGACCACTGCTCTAGACATCCAACATATTATCGATATCACTAAACAGGAACAAAGTTTATTATCCGTGTCTGAAGGTATTAATATCCTTTTTAATTATAAAATCAATGTATTTTTTTAGATCTCTTCAAAGTACCTTACCACTGTGAAATTGGAGACTGATTTCGAGCAGGTTGACTTAAAGAATGTGATTGTTCAAGAGGATGTAGAGCAAAGCAATCATGAGAACCCTCAACCCTCTTATTCCGAATGCATCCCAGGATATCAGGTATATAACAACCTATTCATTTTAAATACGATCATAACGGTAACACAGAAAAAACTAAGACGGGCAGTGAATTCGATTAGATGTGGCGAAAAACACTGACGTATTCGCCCAGTTGTTATTAACCAATTAAAAAACAATTTATTGGTATATTATTAGCTTATTGAACACAATATGAGTGCAAATTTATTAGTTTCCTATTTTTCTGATGCTCCAAAGATGCGGTCGTTACCTATGTTACCTTCCCTCCGTCAACTTGATTCCTAATGATCAGTTTCTAAAGAGAAATGCAAAAATAAGTCAATGTCTTGTTTCCAAATTCAATAATTTATTATTATGAAACAGGAATGTATTGTATATCTAACGATTCACAAATAAGACTGTTATAGTATATTATATTATTTACTTACAAATTTTACTGGTGACTTCAATGTAGATGCGTATAACCGAAAATGGAAATATAACACATTTCAAACAACTCACCACAACTAGGATATCATCTAGCAGACAAGGTGAAATAGTGATATTAGGTTCGGATAAAGGAATGTGTGCCTACATCAAACTTTTATTTACCACGATCCTTTCCCCTTTTAAAGTATGAAAGCAATATTGTCCCAGTAAAATTTTCATTAAAAACAAGTAAATTTAATTCACTTCTATCGGTTATGCTTGACAGTGTAACTACCGTGTGGATAGGTACATATCCTTCATACGTCTTGACTTTCAACGCAAAATTCTGTACTTTCTTCTCAACTTCGCATGTACCGAATATCGAACTTGGTGATTACAGGCATGGAGACAGCCTGTATATAAGGAACACCGCTCTTTTGGAATACTATACCAAAACCGATAGTAAGGTGTGCCTTGACAAAAAATATGAATTGTATAAAAACCTATGTAAAACTCATTGTCATTGCCACAACCCTTCTACAACTAAGTCGTATACTAATTTACAGGAAGTTGGTTTTAAGAAAGTGTAGGTTGCTGATACAAAATCCAAAAGCAAACATAAGAATTCTCAACCCGGCTGCTCTTATTTAGAATGCACAACAGTAAATCAATTGTCCACACTATATTCTATGAAATAACAATATAGTTAGTGTGACTTGCAAGGAGGTAGGTACTAATCTTTTGCTTAAAAATATGTAGGTCGTCAGTGAATAAGTTTGAAAATGATTAGGATTATTTGTAAACATAGATGGGAGACTGGTTTTTTATTATGAACCCCTAAGTCAAGTGAATTCATGCAGCCAGATTCCGTCGAAGTGCTATCTTTAGGTATTACGCACACTTAGAAATCTGAAGCAAATAATATTTCGTATTGGGAATTTAATCAACCGTCTGAAATTATATATTCAGGATCCTTGCACATTTACTTGAAATAAATATACTGATACAATTTATCAACACCATTTCTTTCTCAAAATTCTATCCTCCTGTATGTCGAAATTATTACATCTCTTTAAGGTGTGTATTTTTTTTACTGTTATTCTCCGATATATCTATGTTGTTTGTCTTCTTGTAAATGCAATATACTCTACGTTCTTTTAGTTGATTCCTGCAACCACTGCCATGACATATTCCGCAAGTCTCGGATTGACAGAGAGGATTCTAAAAGTACAAGAGCCATACGATGAAATACAAATTGACTATCAAGACATTAAAAAGGAATTGGAGTGTTATGAAACGAATACTAATAAAGTCAGTCACACTGCTAAACGTAAGCATATACAATTTTACGTTACAGATCCCAAATTAATAATAGCCGTAATAAAGTTAGAAAAAAAATCGTTTAATAACGAAAATTTTGCGTGCAGTTTTTGTTTTGAATTTTTTGCATCGTTATCTCAATTGAAGCTTCACAAAAGGCTTGAGCAGACAGGGAGCGGTCAGGCGGTCTGCGTTCGGAGTTCAGCGTTCTTTGTACTGTATGGACTTCATACTGTATGGGCACGCAGCCGGCGGTCAGACCGCGCCGGTCAATTAGAACGGTAGCGTTCTAGAGTTCTATTCCCGGAATTACAAAGAACGCCGTAGCTCCCGTTGCAATGTCGGAAAAATTAATTGATCTAGTGAGAGAGAGGAGATTCCTATATGATTTAAGTGACGTAAATTATAAAAATCGGCAATTGAAAGGCGAAGCATGGCTCAAAATCGCCAAGGAAATGGGCACAGGGAATGACAAGTGAAAAAATATGTTTTTATTATCATTTTTATTGTTTGTAGGTTATGGATACATGAATGAACAATATCTCGGTATTATTTACCTACAGAGCTGTTTACTGATTAAAATACGAAATAAACTCTTCCCTAACTGCATACGCTGAAAAATTGCTCCTGCTATTTGTTTGTTGAAAAGACGTCAAGGCCTGTGCGTTGAGAGATGAAATATCTTCTTCTTCATTTATATCAAGTTCTCCTTTTTCTTTAAGGTAGTTGTGCAAGCAACAACCAGCCTTGACGATATCAACCACATTGTCTACATCTAATTCAAATGCTCTTAAAAATACCCTCCATTTTTGAACCAAAATACCAAATGTACTCTCTATTATACGTCTTGCACTACTAAGTCTGTGATTATAGTTTTTTACTCTTTCATCACGAATAGCTATATCCGTTCCAAAAGGTCTCATCAAAAATGTTTCCAATTTGAAACCTCCATCTCCAATAAAAACGTGAGGCACTGGTTGTATTCTACCTGGTAATGGTTTTTGCCCAGGAATGTCCCATTGATTGTTAATAAGCTTGTCGTAAAAAGAACACCTTTGGAAAATTGTGCTGTCACTATCTTTTCCATAGCTACCAACATCAATCATAATAAATTTATACTCTGGGTCTACCACGGCAAGCAACACGATGAAGAATTTTTGTTTATAGCAAAAATGTAGTGATCCAGTGTTTGGTGGGCATTTTATATACACATGTTTTCCGTCAATACTTCCGATACAATTTGGAAATCTCCACCTTTCGTTAAATCCAGCTTCAGACTTCTTCCATGCTGTTTCCGTGGGTAATGGCATATATATTGGTTGTAATACTTTCCAAATCGCTCGACTTATATTTCTTTTACTATTACACCAATCGTTGTAAATCTAATATGATATGAATGACCGATTGTTTTATATGTATCTCCTGTAGCGAGGTATTTGAAACAAAATTATTTTTACAGGTAATGACTGGAGTTCCAAGTGGAAGAGCCCGACGGAAAAAGTTCTACAATATTTGTCAAAAAGAAATGAAAAGAAAACAAAAATGGATGACGTGGATCTTTTTTTTTTGAGTTACGCTCAAACTTTAAAAAAATTTCCACGTCGTACACAGACTTCGTTGAAATTGGAGATTGCGACGTTATTTGCCCGGTTCGAAAATGAATTAGACACTGACGGTGACCCTGAGTATTGGAACTCACCGGACCCTCTCTCTGTCTCATCGAACGAACCACGGCCGAGCACTTCACTGGCTACATATGAGACAGTGGAAATCCAACTCGATGATACTTTTTAAGGGCCCACATGCCCCACGTAGATCAAAATTGAGATTTTATGGTATCTTAACACCCCTGCACATAGATGTACTAAAATAAGACTAAATTCTAAAACATTAGATCGAGAGGTTTAAAAGATTACTATTTAATGTAATAATAATACTTATCTAGTCATAAAATGTTTAAAATGAATATAAAGGATAATAAGGCTTCAAAATTACATAAATAGATTATCTATAAAACGTTAAAGCCGCGTTGCCACGATCCAAGTACACTAGGACCGAGTGCCATCCGAGCGCACTCGTATGAGACAGCTTCAACTAATTACACCTATCCAAGCTACTCGGACCGCGTCCTACTCATCCGAGCTAGCTTGTATAGGAGTAATTGGGATGAAAATGTCTCGTACGAGTGCGCTCGGTCCAAGTCAACTTGGATCGTGTCAACGCGGCTTTAAGGAATATCCAGGATTATGCTCTTAAAATATGATAAAATCTCCATTTTGACCTACATGGCGCACGAGGGCCGTTAAGTACCTAGTAAATATTAAAATAATTGTTATTCGTCAAATTTTTTTCATCAAATTCAACCTAAAATGTAACGAGTTATGTAAGATATGTGATTTTAAACACTTAATATGTATTGTTAAGCTATTCATATTAGTTTTCATGATATTATGTGTATAAATTTCAACCAAAAATGTAATAGTTATAAATAAGATATGTGATTTAAAACACTTCTATGTGTTGTCAAGCTATTCATATTAGTTTTCATGAGATTCTGTATATAAATTTCAACCAAAAATGTAATAGTTATAAATAAGATATGTGATTTAAAACACTTCTATGTGTTGTCAAGCTATTCATATTAGTTTTCATGATATTCTGTGTATAAATGTCAACCAAAAATGTACTTAATAGTTATAAATAAGATATGTGATTGAAAACACTTCTATGTGTTGTCAAGCTATTCATATTAGTTTTCATGATATTCTGTGTAAAAATTTCGATCAAAAATGTAATAGTTATAAATAAGATATGTGATTTAAAACACTTTATGTATTGTTAAGCTATTCATATTAGTTTTCATAAAATTCTGTGCAACTTATCTGTCTTAAAATGCCTATTATATACCCTTATATTTCTTTTTTACATTCAACATCCCCATAATTAATTCACATCTAATTTTGGAATGAATATCCAATAATATATTCTTTGTATAAAGTAATATTTATTGTTTTTTAACTGTTAACAGCAGACACACAGTTTAAATACATATTCACAAATAAAAATCACATTAACATAATGTTATCAAATACCTATGTTATAAAAAAGTAAGTATTCGAATATTTTTAATCAAACAAAAAACAACTTTACGCAAAAAAAACTACAAACCTATTGGAGAACGTCATTAGCGATAATATAAAATTATGATGAGATTTCTATTAAGCATCATTTACTTATCACTAGGCTTAGGATTTTTTGGTCCTAAAAAATGAATGATATGTACCTAAAATATGTAGATATAATTGGAAAATATGTTATTAAAATTTCATAATTATGTGCTAAAAACTAAAATAGGTACTAAAAATGTAAGTAAGTATTACAATACATCATAATATATCAACAGTTTAATTTATTATTTATTTACAAACAGAAAACGCTTCATGACAATAAATAATAATAAAATAAAACTTTCAAAAGTGAATCTTTGACGATTTGATCTTAGAAAATTTTTATGCGTGGAAAAACTTTCCACTTCTACAGAATGATGTTATTACTGCATATGTAAATGAAACTAATTCTGAAGTAGGAAAAATTGAAATATCTGAGGCATCTGATGGATTTTCCAAAACAGCTTTAATATTCTGCAGCGTTTGAAGTCCAGTATTTTCTACCAAAAACGTTAAACTTATTTTTATTTCAATTGGTCCAGGAACATTGAAATTAAATTGCACATGAATAGGTTTCAAAATTGTCAGAAGCAGATAGATATTTTTGAAATTTTGTTGCGGGGCGGCTCAAAAAAAATATTTAAATACCTAAGAATCCTAAGCCTACTTATCACTAACGATTGCATAATATAAGAAAATTAATACTGAAATTATATACCTAACTACACTTAAAAAATAACCAAATACTAATTTTAATTTCATTTATTGATGTACAAATGAAATCTCACCAAAACTTTCTTCGTCGTTATCCACCATACTAGCGTCCATAATAACACTAGAGTGTATTGCTGAATAAGACGGCGGTTTCATCGCAAACACCTCAATGGCAGCATCAACCAAAGTCCGGAACCGTCGGGTTTGGTATGGCAACATGGCATCCATATCTGGTAGAAGACTGTTCAAATAACTGCTGTTTGCGTTCGGCGTCACCTTCTCCGGATCTTCATACAGTTACCTATTGAATGTATTGGACGAAACTTAGCCAACGTGCAGCCATAAGTGCGAGAGAGATGCCGAGCCTTTCCAGAAGTTTCTGCTAGCGACTGGCGCATGGACAGCAAAAGTCATCGTTGACAGAGTAATTGTTTTCGTTTTTTGAGTCCGTCTACAGTAATTTGCTTATAAAAACGACATAAATAAAGGTAAAGTTATGGTTTTTGCTTTATTTAATTGAAAATAGTGTAGACAATGTGCCAATTTTTACTATGGGACTGACAAAATTATACGAATGTTGTAATTCTTTAAGTCCAGTGATCAATTTCTTAGTATTTTTCGCATTTATTTGTTAGTAGTCGGGAGTAGTCTCATAGTTATATTTTTTGTCACTTTTCCTTAAGTAATAATGACACATTGCGTATACCACTTTATAGTAGAGTTAATAAGAGTGTTTTTAAAAATGGTGTTTTTGTTCCCTGATCCATTTTTTTCAAACAACTTAATTGTTGTTAATTAATTTTTATGTTCTTGTTCCTCCAGAAGCCATGCGTTTGATTAAGTCAAAGTATCGTCAGTATGCTGCAAAATGTTAAGGCCAAAGATTTCAGTGCTAAATGTTTGACCCCAATAATAGAAAATCAGGTTATATCTTCGGTTAAGAAAAAAGTAAGACTGGAAAGGGTAAAGGTACCTACATGGAAGGACAATGTACAAACTAGAATTGCTGATAATGATTGGGCGTGTGGCGTTTGCAGTAAAATCTATTCTGACGATATCCAGGCCGGAAATGGGGCAAAATGGATTCAGTGCTCTTTCATTATTCAATATCACAATACATGCTTATTTTCTTTAGGAATTGACGTGAAAGAAGAAGAATTGTTGTATTTCCGATACCAATTTTGCTTTTAATTGTAATTGTAAAACATATCTTAGTTGTTAATTAAAAATTTTGGTTGTGACTTGAAATATATAATTTTTTTATATCACCAAATTACCTGCCCGTATGACAAACTTACATTAATTACCCTATCACACACATACCTTCATAAAAATTTATTTTATTTTATTTGTATAACAATACAATTAAATAATTTTCCACAAAGTTAAATATTCACCGTGTAGTTTTGATTCCAATCAGTATCATTTATAAATAACAGATATACAGCCCTTGATCTTCTTACGAAAATTTACATCGGAAAAAAAATATCACCAACATAACTCCCCTTACCCAACTTGATAAGGTAAATTTTATAGGAAAAGGTTTATTTTGTCAAATAATATCTGTATTTCCTTTTATGGTGTTAATTATGAATATTGCATTAATATGTATCAATGAAACAAAACACGATATATAGTGTGTATATTTATTTAAAATAACTGATGAATTCCTGAACTTTAATCAGGAGTGATTTAAATTCCTAACGTAGGTACGTGTAGAGCCTAAAGATGGGAGGAATACCAAACCTGTTACCAACCTTGAACCTCTAGTCAAGAATCCAACTTCATCAGAGATCCGTTAACAAGGTAAACCATTGTCAAGTAACGGCCACTCACTTAAGTTTAGACACAAAAACAATTTCAAATAGTTTTTATACAATTTTCACAGAACATTATTTTATGACAATCGTATCCTGATTTGGGGTAGTGGTTAGGGGTCAAAAATGTGGGAGCAGTTTTTTTAAATAAAAAGAAAATAATTGTGGACACGATTTTTATTACAAAAATGTGAAGAAACCATGACACTAATAAATCGGTTATGAAATTCACATAGACGTCGTGCCGTTATTTTATAAAATTATAAGATTAGATTAGATAGATTAGTTAGATTAGATAAAAACTAATATGAAATATTAACCAACTTTAAATTTACTTGATTTTGGTGGAAAATTATTTTGTAAGAAACGATTGATTTTTTTGCATGAAGCTTTATAAATGAAATATTATTTATTAATACCATCGACCGAAGGTACTTGATGGAAGTTGAATTTAAATTCTAATGGATTTAAGTTTTGTACTATAACATTTACGTCGATTTTTGACCCGGGTTTCGCCTTTCGGCATCTTCAGGTGCCGTGTACACTCACCAAAGGTAAATACACACGGACAACGAACACTCTTTAACTCTAGCTTATATAATAAATCAATACAATAAAGTAGGCAAAAACTCCATTACTTACCTATCAAGTCAAAGGACACAAAAAATATAACAAACAAATTATTAATAGTTGAAGTGTCAGTGAAAAACCTAATTGGTAAAAACCCTATCTTATTAATAACAATATACTCCATAACATGTTATAATAAATCGTCAAAGCCTATAAACAATAAAAATACTACACTCATGAGATGTAAATCGTCAATTTTCGGAAAAAAAGGTCATAATATGTATTGGAAAAATAATTAATGGAGTTAACTAAATAGATTTTAGTCTTTAAAGTTATTAGTTAAACAACCATCTCCCAATAATACTCTTACATGGTACCTACCTACTTTTTTTAAATAAACAAATCAACTCACTTAATATGGTATATGTATATACACATCTATACATACCTAAATTATGTATTTTACTTTAGTTAGTGTACACAGCGCCTGAAGATGCCGAAAGGCGAAACCCTGGTCGCAAAAAACGACCTAAATGGAAGAGTATAAGACTTCAATTCATTAGAATAATTGAAATATTATTTTATTACAAGCTATTCTGATGACCATTATTATTTTATTTTATTTTATCCGTTTATGTTATAAACCTGCGTATTATAAAACCTCCATACACATCGTTCGAAGAGCAGGTTGTATGTTTTTTTTTTTTTGTTTAATTACCAAACCACTTGAACTAGAATACAACATATCGGCAACCAATAGCAATGCTTATAATAGACATAATCATATGGTACGTAATACCGAATAAATAATGAACTGATTAAAATTAATATACTTAATATACCTACTTAATTTGACAACATGTTTACGTTAAAAAGCCATATAAGATGTGAATTTTTGTGATTTCAAATATATGGGACATACAAGAAAAAATTAAATTGACACATATGTTTTTTTTCCAGAATGCGACATTTTGCGTGAATAAAGCCCATTAGATCGCGCAGATGAGAAAATAAATTAATCACATTTAAATGGTTTCTCATCACAATGCGATGATTTGTGTCTTTTCAGTCGATTAGATTGTACATAGGTTCGGGTTTTCAGGTTGAATCATTTAATGATTTTCATTAAAATGATCCATTTTGTGTTTTTTCAGTTGAATGGAAAGTATACACGAGTAATCACCACAATAAGTTATTTTGTGTGATGTCAAGTAACCAGAACGTATCAGGAGTATTCAAATATATCACATGTATATGGTTTTTCCCGATAAAGAGTCATTTAGGGCTTTTTTATATCACTACATGATATACATGAGTAATTAAATTGGCTACATCGAAATGGCTTTGCCCAAGAATGAGTCATTTTGTGTGATTGCAAGTAACTAGAACGTATACAGGAGAATTCACATGTATATTATTTCTATGGTTTTTTCCCAGAACTGCATGATATACATGAGTGATAAAATTGATTACATTTAAATGGCTTACTACCAGAATGTGTCATATTGTGTGATTTTAAGCTATAAGGCAGTAAAGACGAGTATCTGAACTTATCACATTTAAATCACTTTCTACCAGAATGAGTCATTTTGTGTTTTTTCAGGGAATTAGATTGTATACACGAGTAATCACACTGATCACATTTAAATGGCTTTTCACCAGAATGAACAATTTTGTGTGATTTCAAGTAACTAGAACATGTACTGGAGTATTCACAAATATCACATTTATATGGGTTTCCAACAGAATGAGTCATTTTGTGTGATTTCAAGTAACTGGAACGCATACTGGAGAATTCATAAATATAACATTAATATTGCTTTTCATGAGAATGAGTCATTTTGGGTGATATTAAATAACAAGAACGTGTACAGGAGTACTCACATATATCACATTAATAAGACTTTTCTTCTCAATGAGTCATTTTATGTTTTTTCATATTACCAGACTATATACAAGCGTAATAAAATTTGTCACATTTAAATGGCTTTTCATCAGAATGAGCTATTTTGTGTCGTTTTAGTTGATAATATTGTTTACACGAGTATTCACACTGATCACATTTAAACGCCTTCTCTTCGGAATGTGTCAATTTGTGTGTTTTCAAGTAACTATAGTATTTACAGGAGTAATTTCATTCATCACATTTATATGGCCTTTTCCTAGAATGAGTCATTTTGTGATTTTTCATCACACCAGATGCTGAACATGCGTAATTACATTTGTTACATTTAAATGGCTTTTCACCAGAATGGGCCATTTTGTGTAATTTAAATTGATCAGATCTTATACATGAGAAAACACAATGGTCTCATTTTAATGGTTTTTCACCAAAATGAGTCATTTTGTGTATTTTTAGAGGATAATATTTTTTGCACGAGTAATTACATTGATCACATTTAAACGGTTTTTCACCAGCGTTCACCAGTTTTGGTATTTTCTTGGAATTAGATTGAGCGCTGAAGTAACTGGTAGAGTAGAATCGTCCCACACTCTTATTTTTCTTTATCAAAATAACCGTTTTATGAACGGCTTTATGAAGTTTTAATAAATATAAAGATGCAAAAAAATCAAAACAAATACTGCATACAAAATTTTTGTTGTAAAACGATTTTTCCTCAATCTTAATAACAGCTACTAATAATTCTAGTTCTATGACAGTGTGACTGACGTCGTCTGTATTAGTAATCTTTTCATAATATACCCCGAGTTCTTTCTTGATGTCTTGTTCGTCAATCTGTATTTTATCGTATGGCTCTTGTAGTTCTGAGATTTTCTTTGACAATGCGACACTAGCGGAGTGCAGGAGTCAACTAAAAGAACATTCAATTAAAATGAATAGTAAACACGTATTTAGGAAATACATCTTATTATATAATAATATATAGAAAACGTTCACTACCAGATGTACTTATAGTATATAATGTACGCACGGGCCTAATGATCGTAGAAATGCAAAACTCGGCTATAGATAAACCTATAACACTGTTAGGATACCTTATAAGCTAGTTTAGAATTCGTATTTATCAGAATTGCTTAATCCGAGATAAACATATTCGTTGACGACCCCTGAGTTAACATACCGAAATGAAGTTTTCTGTTGACAATGTAGACTTTATCGAGTGAGGTTTAGGTACTCTTTAGTATTTGGTAAATTTATTTCTTGAAGAAGTTATATTAAGTGACTGACTTGCAGATAACATTTTATTTAAATAGGTGGCTACCTGCTATGAAACCATTTATAAAAAGCATGGATTTCAGTCATACTAATAATATAAACCTTATACCTTTAGGCTAAGGCCAAATAGGCAGGTGCTTCGCTAGTCCTGAGCTAGATGCTATGCTTGTCTACCGACACTACTGCCACATTGCAGGCTACGTGCTTAGGTACAAATTAATTTGACATTTGGGAGCGCTCAAGTCAACATCGATATGTCACTCACAAAACTAACCAGATAGCTACGTCTCACAGAGAATTTAAGTTTAAAATTTCGAAACTCGCAAATTCGAAGTTGTTGGGTGCCTAATGTCAATGCATCTCGAAGTACTCTAGGAGAGTTTCAACTGCTCTATAAAGAATTACGGCAGTACGATGAAAAGTTTCTTCGTTATTTGAGGATGAACCAATAAACATTTGATCTATTGTTGAACAAATTAAAACAGACGTTACGAAATGTAGATACGCATTTCAGATGTTCAATAACACATGAGGAACAACTGGTTGTAACATTAAGGTGGGTAAATCCTTTTGCACCTCTGCCTCGCAGTATTTTGTCATCTATGGGCATACTACGGCCCATTCATAACCTCAAAATATACGTTGTTTGACGTTTACTGAAGAAACATCCGCCATCTTGACAAATACATAGACAATGGAAAAATCACAACACGTTGGTTCGCCGGGAGACTCAGGTACCGAGGCGCGAAGCGTGCTGTGTGGCCATTGCGATAGAATAATGTACGTTCGTTCACTAGGATATGCCACCTAGCACGTAGCCACCAAGCAAGGCACTTGCCTATTTGGCCTTAGCCTTAGGTTTCTTGATAAAGTTTTAATTAGTGATTACAAGATGATAGATAATATTTTATCAAACATTTCAAAAAATCTCACTAATTAACTTCATAGTAAACGCTGCGTACGTTAAAGACTACGACAGTAAGAACATGCATTGCTGAAGTTTCATAGAGTATTGTGGCGGACATAATGATTTACCTACTGGTTTGCATTTTCAATAATTCATGAACGGTTTGGCTTATTGTTTTTTCAACATTATCTGCGTCTAAATCTACTTCCTTCAAATTAGTATTTGATTTCGTAGTCCAACCAGTAGTATCGTAGCGCAATCGGGACAGTTGGTTAATCAATGAGATATTTCGTCTTTTTTAGTTGTGCGCCAACCTTATGCGATTAAATAAGCATGTTACATTGCATTATGTGCACCATTTTAATGAAATTTTCGCATAAACCATTTTTAAAATAATCCTTCATCTCTCTTCAGAAAATAGTGTCACCACAATGGTGCTGTAGTCGAAATTTTCACTAAAAATCGACAACCATGACGTAAACTGCGATTTTTTTGAGATACAATAGGTAAAATGCTAACTGACAAGATATATTCACCGTACTATGCATACTTGAATCAGAAAGCGAGGTGACGTCCTTAATTTTTGAATGGGCATAATAAATTAACAACAAATTCCGCCTGGACCGACGTGGTCACGAAGTACAGCATCCTTACTATGAATTGATGTCTAACCGTTTGAGGAACAATTGCACGAAATTTACTGCAAACATAATATAGTTTCTGCGTAGGTGCCATTCTTCGAATTAGACTTTGGATAACAGCCAAAGAAGAGTGTCTGAGAAGCAAATAATAAAATGACATCACAATAGATACGTTTTTTTCTGATATTATCTCATAATTACTAGTACACAATGTCAGTTCTATTGGCATTGTAATTAGTGTGAAATTTTCTAACACTGTCAACGTTATTAATATACCTAGCGCTTCTGCAGCTAGGCCATTGCCGACTGAAGAGAAAGCCGATACATTCACCAATGATCCTACCTTTCCGCCCCTTCCGTTGTCTATGGATGACCTGTCGTTGTCTATTTATATATTGCCATACTGGCGCGTCTGTCGTGTTCACTTGTCGGAGTATTCTTAGTTTCAGATTGTTTTAACTTATCTTGGAGACCTTGGAGTTCACCTGATTTAGTGGTTCTGTATTATTAATAATTTGAAGTATTATGCTATTACAAATCGATATTTCCATCTGTCTTGACACAGGTAATGGTTTGATTTGGATAGATGAGTTAAATGATAAATAATACACTTGCGTTAATACACCTTCTACAAAATGTAGGTAATGCATAGATCTATGCTATATATTTTTTGGAAATCGATATTACCACCGGTTTTTGTGTGAAGGACTTTGACAGCTGATGAATGACAGGAATGTAAGTATATTATTTTAAATTAGCACTGATAGTTAATATATTTGATTTGAGAATTTTTTATAATTCAATTTGAAACGAGAAAGGGCGAATCAATATGTCAAGCAATCTGGGATCTGATTTTGACAGCTGAAAAGTGGACCACTCGTTGCTTGTGCAAAAAGTTATACTCAGGCTTTATTAATCTAAAGATGGCGGTGGCTAGGCACAAAGAACTGCCACAGGTGCGAGAGGTGACGAGGAATAGAGACTCGAGAAGATAATATTCGTCCTGTCACCACACAATTTTCAAACCGCCATTATTTTTGCCGTGTTTGTGTTAGTACCGTTTTTTCGAGTCCGGTGTGAAGAGATTTTTTCAGAATACCTCTGAACTTTTGCTGATTTATACAAATCTTGTTTACGTAGGTTCTTCATATTTTTAATATAATATAGTGATATAGTCTGCTTGCCAAATGTAACGTGCGATTTCCGATAGTTATAATAAAATATCAATTAGGTATTTGAGTATGCAATGTCAGGCTATGTTTTGTGAACTACTTGTTCCTACACTTCCCCTGGCTTTAGGGTTGTCACAAAAAAATAATTTTCTTGAAATATATGTTTTTTTTATTTTTATGGTTTTTAGACTAAAAACTATTCATCACTTTGAATCTCCAGTTTACAATTTTTCTCATATTTCCTTTATTATAAATGTACTATGTAAATCAATACATAAAATTGATACTATAATGCTTTGGGTTATGTCAGCTCTAGCGTAAATTGGTAGGTTGTATGAAACAGTCAATGAAGAGATTCCTATCTTCACCAACGTAGATATTTCTTTGAAATATGTCAAATTGTCTCTAGCATAAGACCTAAATTTGCTAAACGCCATGTTTTAATAGATTTCGTGAGCATCCATAGACAATAATTTTGTAGTGGACCTACTAAAACACCTTAGGCGAAGTTAGGGAATCGTGCCGTAACTTAGTCTATATAAAAAATAGTGATTTATTGTATTATTTAGTATGAAAAGGGTAATACTTCAATATAAATAATAATAAACACTATCATTGTGCATTACATAAGGTCTAAAAGACTTCATATTGGTGGCAAAACGACTTTCTGTTAAAAAAACCGGGTGAATTTAGGGGGTTTGACGGTAAATCAATCGGTTATACAATTACTGGCGACTCATTTACAAGAATTATAATCGAAAGTCTTCTTCCACGCCTGTTAAAAAGGTCCCAATTCGAATCCCGAAGTGACCATATTATATTATTTCTGTCCAAAACACACTTGCTTCCTTTTATTTATGCGTCAATGACATTGAGCTACTTTACAAGCTGTTTGTTGGAGAATTTAAAAGCGGGCGATTTTGCTACCTACTGTGAGTGTGATGATGACACACAAAACTTTCCATTCGCTGAGAAGCAAAGAGATTTTGCTGAGAAGCCAACAAGCTAGCGACTATTTTGACAGAACGTAGTTCGTTTTTGTACCGAAAGGTCGCTACTACGCTCTACTGCGCAGATGCAGTAGGCCACACGCCGGCGTGTAGCGTGTAAAGTTGACCGGCTTTCAACTTTTCTCGGTGGATTGTTTACAATCTGCTTGTTATCTTGTTCGATGATGACATTGGGTGACTTTACAGGCATATTGTAAATTCGCCTACAAGCAGCTCGTTAAGTAGCTCAATGTTATTAACACTTATGATCTGCAACTACGTTCTGTCAAAATAGTCGCTGACTTGTGTTGTGGCTTCTCAGCAAATGGAAAGCTTTGTGTTATCATCAAAATCGCAGTAGCTAAATCGCCCGCTTTTAAATTCGGCAACAAACAGCTTGTAAAGTAGCTCAATGTTATTGACGCATTACCCATAATATGGGTATTATTATTAATATTAGCGATATTATCGCTGATGTCATTAATTGTTGATTCTCCCTGAGAATCAACTCTCTTAGAATGTTATACTTAATATAATTTCTTATACAAAATATTATCGATTGAAAAAGAAAAAACACAAATTTAACTAGCATGTTTTTATAATAAATAACATTTGAAAACTAACCTCATCAACGTGGCCGGGATCGTCAATGTAGTTTTGTTCGATGCAAGTATTTGACTCTGGGTTATTACCATGTAAAGACATATCGAACGAATGTTGCTCATCTGCGTCAGGTTCGTCAACAGGTTCGCGTTTTATGTCCATTTTGCGCAATGCGAATCGTCACACTGACACGTGAAGCAAATCTGTGAACAGTGTTGCCATACTTTTGTCATCGAATTGTACGAAGACATAAAAATTATAGTATTCCCGAATTTGTAGACGGAGACCTTTTCTAGGTCTCCCAGGCAAACGATTCAGGATTGAGAGCAGTTGAGAGCATTTTTTTAGCTCTCTACGGGTATTTTTCTATAATTTTGGGCAAACTCAGGACCGTCGGATGGCATTTTAGCATTTTTTCCAAAATATCAAGATTTTATTATAATACTTTCTTACTTTAAAATTGTACATAGTACGGGGCTAAAATTATACGTACACAACCAAACCATAAAAATATTATTCTATCCATAAAATATTCTTAATTATGTTCGATTTAATGGCATTATTAATTTATGATGGCGTTTTTTGACAGATATTCGCTTATGTGTAAACGGAATGGCTTAAATATGATCATAGACACTAAAACGCTCTTGACATAAATATGTGCCCGATTGTCACAGAGTGTATTAATTATTTATCCATTATCTTGCAACGCAGGTACAGACCGACAAACTTATCTGGAGAATGGCCAGAAATTGAACTACAAATTACCATAGGAAGCCATTTTGAAAAACTTCATTCGAAAGTCAGATTTTGCCAGTTACGAGTCGTATTTCATCTCATTTTTCAGATAAATTTGTAGGACTGTGAGCACTATGACTATACGGTGCAAGCAAATTTTTTTGTCTATGATGTAGATTCTAGTCTCTGGTGTCACGGCTGTCAATCAAACTGCGACGAGACTTGCAAAATTTTTTGCTTTAATACGTAAAATGGATGTCAAACGTGAACCGAATGCATTCGAAGCTGATACAGAAGAGCAGCAATGGTTTGATGTCCCAATATTAGATACAAACAACCAGAACGCCAATATTTTTATAAAACAAGAGGAAGCCGACGATGCTAGCTCTACTTGTAAGGTTAGTTTTGCAAACATACGTTGGGTATTTGACACGAAATTGTCTAGTAGAGCTACAAGGTGCAACGTTAGTTTTGTCTACAATAACTATTATTCTTATTCATTTTCTTCGCGTATTTTTATTAGAATAGGTATCGCATGAATAATTGGTTTGTTACTAATGCAAACAATAGAGTTGTTGTTGATAGATAGGAGTGTCGTAGCTGAAATATGTTTTAAATTTAAGAGGTTGATGACTCCAGAATGAGAGGGGATTTTTTTTTTAGATCTTGCTGCCGAATTTCTTTATACAGGTTGAGAGATTGAACTTGTTTTTTATTACTTTTAAATAGTTAATTCAACTGTAACTTTATTAACAACGCTCAATTTGACATCTAAATATGCTCTCGGCCACTTTTGATACCGACTATATTCTAGTTATATACTAGTTTGGCCGTTTTTGATACTAATTGATGATCTTACAGGTCTTGCCACCGCCTATTTCGAAAACGTTACATGTCCCATTTTAAAAAGGAGTGACATAAGTTGCAAAAATCTTCATATTACCTAAATACACTGATCTAAGGTATTTTTTATAGTTTTTCTGAATACTACAGAGTTAACACTTACTATTTAATAATATATTTTTAGTATATATAAACTTTTCTATATTTATTTTTATGTAGGATTGTTTTCACTATTTTGACGAAAACACAACACTGACTTTTAACGTTTTTGAAATACAGCATTCAAATGTTAACAATAATGAAGTAAAAATACAGGGTTAATATGAGTAAATAATAAAAGTACATTGGAGGCACGCAATAATGAATTAGGTTAATTAATAGACCCTATGTTACTTATACTAAAACTCACCCTCGAGCTATTTGGTGATATTTCATTATCTATTGGCAATTACGAATGGCGGGTTTACATTGTTATACTGTATTTTGTTTCATTACTACAAATGCATCACATCAAGATACTAGTGGCGAAGGGTAGAGGTAGGCTGTTTAGATCCGACATAAATAGTGCACGATAAACTTTGTCGGTCATTCGTATTTGTTTTTATTGAAATAAGACTACAATTTACAGATAAAACTAAAAGTTTAGTCTGCACTTCTTGGGGTCGATCATATCAGCCTACCTACACCCTTCGTCACTGCAAGATACAGATATTTTAGCTTGTAAAAATAACCACTTACCACGTTTTTATTAGCTCGTATTCTTGTTTGTCTAATATAAACCTTGCAATCGATTTTTAACTAACTTCCCGTCTATAACACGAGGACAATGCATTCTTTTAATACCTACTTTTAGCCATCTTTAAGCAGAATTGAATTCATTTTCAGTGAAATATGTTTTGTATGGAAAGTTATTTCGGAAAAAATCCGTAACAAAATAAATCACTATTAATGGTTGCTAAGGGGGTCCTAGCAACAAAAATATTAATAGGTATAGACGTGCGTTATTATGGAAATCAATATGAAATGTCAAAATGACATTTCAGTATTCTATATTTATTCAGTATTTCTATCAAGCATAAGTTTTTTTGATCGTTTAGCTAGTCAAATCACTTTCATATCAATTAAATCTGCCAAAATAGAAAAAAATTGTTTTAAGATGTATTTATTAATACATAGAATTGTCAAATTTATATGATTCAACAGAATTTAAGGATCTTTTGACTGGTTCTCCGCCGTCGCTCGCTGCCGTTTTTTTATTACCCAACCCAACTATTTTTTTTTATAATATTCACTTTTTTATCATCACTTTAACTGAATAATTAATGTTATTTTAGTGTACTCCTGCAACCTCCACATTGAATAAAATTCCTGGTCTCCAAACATCAAGGAGTGTATCAGAAGTACAAGAGCCATACGTTGAATTACAGACGGAAAACATAAAAAAGGAATTAGAGGTTTATGAAACCATGACTATTACAGATCCCATTTGTTTTACTGAAAACCGTAATCCTATACAATCTTGCGTCACATATACTGATTTATTGGTTCCTATTCTAAAGTTAGAAAAAAAAATATTTCACAATGAAAATTTTGTGTGTAGTATTTGTTTTGATTATTTTGAATCGTTATATTTATTAAAGCTTCACAAAGTGGTTCATAAAACATTGGGGAAAAGAAAACATGTGAATGGGCAAGCATACAAATGTGATGAATGTGATTATTTCTGCTTTCGATCTGATTACATGAGACTACACAAAATGGATCATACTGGTGAAAAGCCATTTAAATGTGATCAGTGTGATCAGTCATTTAAAAGATCTGGTTCGTTGAAAATGCACAAAATGATGCATTCTGATGAAAAACCATTTAAATGCGATCAATGTGATTACTCGTGTACTAGACCTCATAATATGAAATTACACAAAATGATCCATTCTGGTGAAAAGCCATTTAAATGTTCAGATTGTAATTATTCATGCATACAATTTTCTCACATGAAATCACACAAAATGATTCATTCTGGTGAAAAACCATACAAGTGTGATCAATGTGATTACTCCTGTATAACAACCGGCAATTTAAAGGCACACAAAATCAAACATTCCGGTGAAAAGCCTTTCAAATGTGTTATATGTAATTACTCTTGCATTCAGGCTTCCCACATGAAATCACACAAAATGACACATTCTGAGGAAAAGCCATTTACATGTGACGTAAATTTTCATGTGCACTAGCTTTTCGTATGGAAAATAACACACTCTGGTAATAAACGATTTAAATCTGAAGAACCAATTTCTCTTGTATTAAATCTAACACAATAAAAGCACATAGATTGACCCATACTGGTCAAGAATCTTAAATTGTCAATCTACTATATTTATTAAGCATTCGTTTCTTTGTAATTTCATTCAAAACATTTACAATCTACCCCACTCGTTAGGGCGGATTGGAAAAATCGTATACAACCCAGTTGTCAATCGATAAAATTATATAACAATAGTGTCTGCTACTACTTTCTATCAGGAGTATACTAGTATAATTCAGTGGTGCACAACCTATTTGGAAAAAGAGGAAATTTATTTATTTTCTAATTTCTCACGGGCTGGGCGGGTAAAAGTGTTGTCAAATTATGATACATTATACTAGACGAGACACACTTTATTATTATAAATTTAATAGTTACATATTGGTGATGAAGTACTTGTTATTTTGAGCCGCATGCGTCCCACGGGCCTCGTAGTAGTTGCTAACGGTAACATATAATACTCTCTAAACTTTTCCAAGAAAACTTAACTATACAACGTGTAAGTAATGTGTGAAACACATGGGTCTGAGTGGGTTGGTGTCTAAACCTTAATGAGTAACCCTTACTAGATAATTGCTTAGTTTGTGAACGGATCTCTGATGAAGATGAATTCGAGAATAGAGGTTCAAGGTTGGTAACAGGTGTGGCATTTCTCCCAGCTTTAGGCACTACGCGTACCTCCTTTACGAATTTAAAGCACGCCCAGTGGTCTTGAAATATCATTTATCAAAAATTTATAACAAATTTATTAATTCATAGTTATTTTAAATAAATATACCTACTTATTATTGTGTTTTGTTTTATTAAGGGGGGACATGCTCGTCGAAGGTCAAAATTGAGTTTTTATTGTATTTTCAAACCATGATCCTGGACACTCCTTAAACGTTGTAGATAATCTATTTATATAATTTTGAAGCCTTATTATCCTTTATAGTTATTTTAAACATTTTATGACTGCATAAAGTATTTTTGTTACATAAAATAGTATTCTTTTAAACCTCTCGCTCTGATGTTTGAGAATATAGTCATATTTCGGTACATAACTGTGCAGTGGTGTTAAGACTTTTTACATTTATTAATTTTTAAACGCATTTATAAAACCATTAGCATAATTTATTACGAGATAATTTTTGTAAAATATTCACGATAAAAAATTATATTGATAATCTCTGTGATCCCAAATTTGACAAGAATTAGGCATTTTATTATTCAAAAAATCGGCAAGATTAACACATTTGAAGATGATTCTAAAGATATTTATTATAAGCTATGTCTTTGAACATTCAAGTGTGATAAACATCTTATGAATAATGATTGCTTTATAATAATTATTGACCTAAGAATAAGGTAGTGTTTTTTTGAAATACGTCATTTCTTTTGTCATTCCCCAGTAGTTAAGCTACAACATACGGCCGTAGCCATAAATTGACAAACTATAATTGAAGTAGGGAGTAAAATGATATTGACGCGCGTGTTTGAACATGTACCGTTTAAAAAAAAATAAAAAAAAAAACGGTTAGGTACATGTTCAAACACGCGCGTCAATATAATTTTACTCCCTACTTCAATTATAGTTTGTAAATTTATGGCTACGGCCGTATGTTGTAGCTTAACCACTGGGGAATGACAAAAGAAATGGCGTATTTCAAAAAAACACTACCTTATTCTTAGGTCAATAATTATTATTATAAAGCAATCATTATTCATAAGATGGTTATCACACTTGAATGGTCAAAGACATAGCTTATAATAAATATCTTTAGAATCATCTTAAAATGTGTTAATCTTGCCGATTTTTTGAATAATAAAATGCCTAATTCTTGTCAAATTTGGGATCACAGAGATTATCAATATAATTTTTTATCGTGAATATTTTACAAAAATTATCTCGTAATAAATTATGCTAATGGTTTTATAAATGCGTTTAAAAATTAATAAATGTAAAAAATCTTAACATCACTGCACAGTTATGTACCGAAATATGACTATATTCTAAAACATTAGAGCGAGAGGTATAAAAGAATACTATTTTATGCAACAAAAATACTTTATGCAGTCATCAAATGTTTAAAATAAATATAAAGGATAATAAGGCTTCAAAATTATATAAATAGATTATCTACAACGTTTAAGGAGTGTCCAGGATCATGGTTTGAAAATACAATAAAAACTCAATTTTGACCTTCGACGAGCATGTCCCCCCTTAATATATGTAAATGCAATAATTGGTAGTTAACAGCATAAACGAATAAAATACCAATATAACTTGTTAAATCAAACCCTTTTCCTATAAAATTTACCTTATCAAGCATACAGTAACTTTTACTGAGTGTCGTCCTACAACCTCTGCATTAACTAACATTGCTAATCTCAAATTGTCACGGAATGTATCGGAAGTACAAGAGCCATACGATGAATTGCAGACTTCAGGCATTAATATAAAACTGCAAGCTTAATCATTTTTTTTTACATTTAATGAACATTACAAATTGTTAATTAAAGATGTTCACAGCATGCCGTTTAGAAGCTTAGAAATATTAACAACAGTATTATATAAAAAAAGAAATAGATCAGTATTAAGTTATTAAACAGTGTAAATATAAATTAGATACAAGGAAGTATAGCGAATTAGCAGACAGACCATATTTTAAGAATTAAAACATAAAACATTGATTAGGTACAAATATTGGATGCCGACGACACGGCTGCCGTGTCTCCGCTAAACGGCCATTAGCATGTTATTTAAATGTAATTAAAAAAAATACATTAAAAGGTATGCAGTGAATGTGTTAATATATATATTAATATAATATATTTCCACAATAAAAAAATTGACCACTAATATTTACTGGAAGCTTTTGAAAGTGGGTTGTACAGACGCATGCAGTAAAGACAAGGTAACAAAAATTTTCGAGATGTTGTCGATGATTAAAAAGAACAAAGAAATACATAACCAAAGTAATAAAAACAGGAATGTTCCTGAAGCATCCTGAGAGATAACATCTGCATTTTATCATTAAACGGAAGATCTCCGATACACGAGGCCCTGGTAGAAGAACAACGTCTTGGCTCAAGAACCTCCGAGATTGGATTAGTGCTCGGCACTCTATCTAGCGCAACGATGGACATGGATAAAATTACCTAATTCATCACTACCTCCGATAACGGATATAAAAATATAACCAAGCATCATTGACTCTTTGTGATCATAAAACCTATATCAATATTAAATTGTAAAATTTCGTTCCTAATATTTTGCATACCAATAATAATAAATGTGACACTCTACTAGATACTAATTTATGATTAATGGTGTTCACGGACCATGTTAATATTTGACTGAATATCCTGTGGTGTATTTTTAGCTAAATGTGTAATGTATTTATTCATTTATCTGGTCGCCCGCCATGCCCGCTCCTCCTCCGTGAACCTGGTTCCCAGGTTTTACCCCCCAGTCTACCCCCTGTGGAGGTCATGGA
The DNA here is from genome assembly GCF_057557595.1 of Rhyacophila brunnea. Taxonomy (NCBI): domain Eukaryota; kingdom Metazoa; phylum Arthropoda; class Insecta; order Trichoptera; family Rhyacophilidae; genus Rhyacophila; species Rhyacophila brunnea. The sequence continues at coordinate 5,471,431 of NW_028232785.1, forward strand.
TATAGCACTCACCAGGAAAGTGAAAGATATAAGTTCATAGGTAAGTACCTACCTAGGTTTATGTCGTTTTCAAAATCACTTTCGTTTTTTTATAAATATAATAATAATATTATTTAGAAATACAGACCCTAACCGTTTCTTTGACACCCTTATTGCTTATAAAACGCTGTCTTTGAAGATTTTTTCAAAACATTGTAGGTACAGTGGGTATTTTCCTAATGTATAATTATTCGGGTAGTCAGAAGTAAACTGTAGTCGCAATCGTTTAGTTGCCGAAACCCATTTCATCGGATGGAAGAAGAATTACATTTTTCTCGTCTTTTTAAAAGGGCACTCAACTCAGGGAACTAACCAAAATTAGTTTTGGTTGTTTTTGTTAGGAATAAGAATTATTATTAATGGCAGGTAATTGAAAAAATATTTATCTTTTGATCGAGGTGGGTTTACTGCAGGAAAGACTAATCGAAGTTATGAATATTAATTGTTTACTATTTTTTGTTATATTAAAAATAGTGTATGATAATTGTTAATTCAATCGTTCGAGGTCTTATAATATTATAACTTTCCTTCAAGGAACCTTTATCTTCATATTTTTTGTTTAAGTAAACAATCGACATAATAATAATTGCCAGATGATTAAATAAAAAAAACATTTATCTAAAAAATATGGTAAATAAATATTGTCAAATGGTAAACACAAGGGATGCGAATAATTCTGTATGATCAAACTCGGTTGCTTTTTCTAAGCTCTGGAGTTTTGAGTCCCAAGTAAGCTTCAACCTAGAAACTGGACAAGTACTGCAAATATAAGGGCGAACAGAAACAAACTGGGACAATAAGTTCACAATCCTGTCTACCATACGTGAAGCGTTTCAATTGAATAACTCATATTTGCCCGATTTAAGAAATTAAATATTTGAATTAGTGTTTACCCGGAAGAATTCTATTTGACAAATAGAAAAAAATCTACTTATAATAATATACCTACTTACTATCCAACAAGAAGATTTAGAAATAAGACTGAAGGCGCTGTCATAGACTAAATTGGGAGGAGCTTGTAAGTTTACAGTTTTAAGACGCAACCAAAAAGTCCTTGTTGGACAGTACTTAATCATTTTGTAAAATATTAACATTATTTTATGTTCGTAAATTTGAATTTAAACATGTAAGTAAAAAAAGTTGTATCTAATAATAAACAAAAACAATTTTTTCTCATGTTTTATTAAAATTGGGAAACATATAAGTCTTATAAACAGTCTTATCGTATTACATTTGGTATATCATTATTTAAATAAAAATTATAATACATTTTTTGACAATAAATATATGGAGAAATATGCAAATAGATCATTATTTCAAGCTAAAAATAATATTCTAACGGATATTGCACGTATATTATAAATATAATTGTTTTATTCTCATATTTCGTGTAATTTTCAAGCAATCAAAAAACCACGTTTCTGATAATATGGTAATTTCAACAATGCCATATCATTTCAATTTTCATGTTATATTCTTGATGCCATGCGTACACAAATTAAATTGACCCATTCGCCCGATTTATGGTAAAATGATGGACTTATTAAAGATACTATAAGACGTCCATGCTTTTTTATAAAACCTATTGAAATTATCATTATATCTTATATGAGCCAATATGAGTTAAATTGTGTGCTTTCACTTGATATACATGTGTAATTATATTCGTTACATTTAAACTTTGCACACGAATGTGTAGTTTCGTGATTTCATGTGACCGGTCGTTATACAGAAGAAGCTTCTTATATCATATTTAAATCTCTTTTCAGTAGTGAGGCATTTTGTGTAATTTAATATATATTTTTTAATTTAATCGTTTTAATTTCATCGCACCTGATGTAATAGACGAATATTCACAATGATCACAAATAAATGTCTTTCTACGAGAATTTGTCTTTTTCTGATTATTCGTGGAATCAAATATTATACAGGGTCAATTACGTAGGTCAAATTTAAATCTGTACCATAGAGCTGAAAGTCTGGAAGTCAAATCTTCAATATTTTGCAGCATAGCAGTTTTAAGATAGTTCATATAATCTAGTTAAAATAATCACTCGCGTTCGGACTAAAACGCTGTGTTGTGGACTATAGATTAAAGCAAAAATTACTTAAATTGGACATTCACTCTTTCAGTTCTATAGTATAATAATTGGACTACCGTCGTTTTAGAAGTAAATATTTTGAAAACCATGTGACATTGGACTTCCAAATTTTCAACAATAAAAGAACATGCATACACATTAAAATCTGCGTACTTAACTGATAAATGACAAAAATGTGACTTCCGCACATTCAGCTCTTCAGGTAGAGAAGTAGATTTTCTTATTTCAGATGTAAAACATAAGTAATCACTGAGACCGGATTATATGCAACATAAAAAGCTTGAAATAGGCATGAAAAATTTCAAAATATGTAACATTAAATAATAAAAAAATAGTAATTTTGAGTTTTCTTTATTTCAAAATCAGCATACAATTAATAAGTATCGACGATAATCATTTAATATTAATTAACAATTATTTAACATTTTGTTACTCTGTAAACGTTAACAATCAGGTACTGTTCCTAATGTTCGGTAGTGAGATTGTGTCTTCGATCACTTAAAATATTTTTTAAGTGGAAAGGACCGTTCCACATCCACTGAGGTAAACCGGGCAGTATTTTAATTTGGATGATAAGTTAGCACTCTGGCGACAATTCACCCGTCTCATTAATAAAACTATCAATTTGACACAAAGGACAAAAAGTTTACAGGGGAATACCACTGGAAATGCGGAGTTCATTTGGCGGATTTTATTCATTAACTGAATAGATTTAGTCAACGTCAAACCTTGAGTTCCAAGCTTTTTAATACTCGCAGGTATAATGGAAAAAAATGAGTGCTAATCAAAGCTATTTATTTTTTATACTAGAATCGTTAAATGCTGCCTTGGACTCTTTCGCGATTTCTTATAGCAAAAATATGCATCTAGATTGTAGATAAAATATGCAACAACCGGTGAGGATGGGCTAAATACGGAATTGCATATGCAAATACATATAATCCGGTCTCTAGTAATCACATTGTATATATTTAAATGACTGCACTGGAATGAATTAATTTGTTTACTAATAGCCAGATCGTGTGCAAAATTAATTGCATTGGTCACGAGTAAATGACCCTTCAGTAGAATAAGTCATACTGTGAAATTTCATATTATTAAATCGTTTACACGAGTAATCAAATTGATCACATTTAAATGACTTTTCACCAGAATGATTTTGTGTCTATTCATATCACAAGATGTTATACAAGCGTAATCACATAGGTCACATTTAAATGGTTTTTAGCCAGAATGAGTCATTTTGTGTCTTTTCATATCTCTCTTATACATGAGTAATCACATTTCTCACATATAAATGGTTTTTCAACAGAATGAATCATTCTGTGAATTTTCATATAACCAGATTGTCGACAAGAGTAATTTCATTGGTCACATTTAAGTGGTTTTTCACTAGAATGAGTCATTTTGTGTAATTTCATATTAGCAGATTTTAAACAAGAGTAATCACATTGGTCACATTGAAATGGTTTTTCACCAGAATGAGTAATTTTGTGTTTTTTAAGATCACTCGTTGTTTTACAGGAGTAATTACATTGGTCACATTTAAATGGCTTTTCACCAGAATGAATCCTTTTGTGTATTTTCATATAGCTAGAATAGATACAACAGTAATTACATTGGTCACATTTAAATGGCTTTTCACCAGAATGAATCCTTTTGTGTATTTTCATATAGCTAGAATAGATACAACAGTAATTACATTGGTCACATTTAAATGGTTTATCACCAAAATGTTTCATATTGTGATTTTTCATCGAAGCAGATGTTATACAAGAGTAATCACACTGGTCACATTTAAATGGCTTTTCACCAGAATGAGTCATTTTGTGATTTTTCATGTTTTCAAATGTTTTACTACAGTAATTACATTGGTCACAATTAAATGGTTTTTCACAAGATTGAGTCATTTCGTGATACTTCATATTTATAGGTGATAAACTTGAGTAATTACATTTTTCACAGTTATATGACTTGGTGTCAGAATGTGTTTTTTTCAATACTGTTTTGACATGCAACATTTTGTGAAGGTTCAATAAATCTAATGATGCAAATATACCAATACATATTTCGCACACAAATCTTAGTCGTTGAGAAAAAGTGTTTGCTTGAATATTATTTTTTTTATCCGTGACAGCTTTTATATTCGTGTACCTCTCAATGTATATTATGAGCTCTTTTTTAATATCATGCTCGTCAATCTGGATATCATCGTAAATTGCTTGTTTCTTTGTCATCCTCCGAGACGATTTGAGGCTCGAAATGTTCACGGGTATGGTAGAAGCAGGGTCAAACTAAAAAGAAAAAAACAGTGTAGGATTTAATGAATATAATTATGACAAAAAAATATTGTGACACCTCACTTATACTAATCCTTATTCTAATGAATTTAATATTTGTACTATTTCAGTTAAGTCGTTTTTTGCGACCGGTTTTCTCCTTTTGGAATCTTCAATTTCAATTTTTTCAATTTTTTTTTAACATATTGTGGACATTGCAAATTAAAAGTTTAAGACCTTCACAACATGACATTTAGAAACAAAGAAATATAAAACAGTATTACATAAAAAAGAGATAGATAGTAAGTTTTCAAACAGTAAAAATGTGTACATACAAAAAATATAATTTTGGTAGGTACAAGGAAGTACACCGAATGAGTTAAGCAGACCCTATTTTAAGAATTTATAAAACAACGTCCACCTATACTCATCCTCACGTAGGTGGAATATATCAACACCCAAAGCAATTTCGTTGAAGATAGTTATCGCCCTCCCAAGTGTCAGGTTGGTTTTGTACCTTTGGAGAATAAACAACGGATGGTCTCTATTTCTAAGATAGTTATCAGGGACACGCAGGTCAACACTGCACAGAAAAGCAGAGTTCTCATTTATACCTTGTATAAGTCGAAAAAAATACGTAGCTAATCAAAGATTTCTTCTAAATTGCAGACTGCAGTATGTAAGCATGTCTAAGAGAAAGTCAGTTGGATAAAGCCACGGATAGTATCCATACAACCTCCAGTAAAGGAGTCTCAAGAATTTCAACCCTCTCAACCATAAGGCCATACTTCAAGTAATGCGGTGCCTAAACAATAGACCCACTCTCAAGTCTGCTTAAAGCTATAGAATTAAATAAAAGTTTTAATACCGTAACATCCGAAAAGACCCGGGAAGTATGCATGACGAATCCCAACATTTTAAGCGCCTTGTTACCAATGGTAACTTTTTGGCTAATAAATGTCAGTTTACTCACAAACGTACTGCTAGATTCCCTTACAGATCGTCGCTATAGGATTTGTTTCCCGAATATCCATTTTTGTCGAAATCGACATTTTAATGCAGTTCAATTTCTTTTATCGAACTCTACCGAAATCATTTATAAAAACAATATATTTTTATCTAGGAACAGAGATATTTTTTTGAAATACCCGAATACGCCATGTTAATTTGCAATTACTCCGTGTTGTTCTCCCGAATGTCCAACTATTCGTACCTGAATATCCAAGTTAATTTCGGTCGAAATAAATCTCGGCTGAGTTTTTATTTCCCGAATATGACTTTTAGCCAATCAACTGATTTTGAGCGGGTTCACTCAGAGTATGAGATTGTTCAAGAAGATGTAGAGCAACGCAATTATTATAACCCTAAACCTAGTTGCTCAATTTCCGAACGCAACTCAGTAAACAAGGTACCAAACAATAATCTATTCATTTTAATTAATCTACTAATACTGATTCAACTTACCAACATACATCTTCTTACTCTAAATTCGATCGTCCCTGCGTGTCAAGATTCCTACATAATATCTTTAAGATGTTTTATTTCTTGAATATTATTCACTCATATGCCTATGTCGCTTGCCTATGTTAATGCGATACTTCACCTTCTTTTAGTTGATTCCTGCAACCACTGCTATGCCCTTTTTCTCTAGTCTCGGATTGTCAGAGATAATCCTAAAAGCAAAAGAGCAATGCGATGAAATACAGATTGACTATCAACACATTAATTGGGCGTACATGAAACGATTACTAATAAAGTCAGTCACACTGCTAAACGTAAGCATATTATACAAACTAACGTCACAACAGATCCCAAATTATTAGTAGCCGTGATAAAGTTGAAGAACAGCGTAAATTTTGTGTGCAGTTTATGTTTTGATTTTTTTGCATCATTATCTCTATTGAAGCTTCACAAAGCGTGTCATAAAAAATCAATAACGGATAAAACGAAAAATTACAAAACCTATAGTTCTGATTTCAAAAATCTAAAGAATGATTCTGGTAAAATGCCATTTAAATGTAACCAATGTGATTACTCTTGTATACAAGCTAGTGCGATGAAAATACACAAAATGATTCATTCTGGTGAAAAGCAATTTCAATGTGACCAGTGTAATTACTCTTGTATACAATCAAGTAATATGAAATTACACAAAATGTCTCATTCTGGTGAAAAACCATTTTAATGTGACCAATGTGGTTACTCTTGTATTCGATCTAATGATATGAAAATTCACAAAATGACACATTCTGGTGAAAACCCATTTACATGTGACCATTGTAATTACTGTTGTTTACAATCTTGTACGATGAAAAGACACAAAAGGACTCATTCTGGTGAAAGGCCATTTCAATGCGACCAATGTAATTACTCATGTTCTACATCTGGTAATATGAAAATTCACAAAAATACTCATTCTGGAGAAAAGCCATTTAAATGTGACTAATGTGATTACTCTTGTATACAATCTGGTACGATGAAAATACACAAAATGACTCATTCTGGTGAATGGCCATTCCAATGTGTCCAGTGTAATTACTCATGTATAAAATCGGGTAATATGAGAATACACAAAATGACTCTTTCTGGTGAAACGCGATTTAAATTTACCCAATGTGACTATTTATCAAAAACATCAAGTCATATGAAAAAACACAATGTGACACATACTGGTGACAAGCCATTTAAATGTGACCAATGTATTTTCTCATGTAGTAGATCTTATATGATGAAAGTACACAAAATTACTCATTTTGGCGAAAAACAATTTAAATATGACCAATGTGAATACCCTAGTATACAATCTGGTAAGATAAAAAAGTACATAATCATTCATTCTGATGAAAAGCCTTTTAAAAATGACTAATGTACATATTCATGTATTACATTTCGTGATATAAAAATACACAAATCGAATCATTCTGATCAAAAAACATTTAAATGTGACTAGTGTACTTTTACATGTTTAATATCTCTTATAATGAAAGTCAAAAAAACGACTCATTCTGGTGAAAAGTTATTTAAATATAACCTATATAATTACTCATGTGTACTGGTGGTATGAAAATACACAAAATGTATCATTTTTGTGAAAAGCCATCTAAAGCTGTCTACTGACTCATGTATTACATCCAGAACTATGGAAATACACAAAGGGACTGATCATAACTGGTTAAAACTGGCATCGTCAGCATTCTCTTGCTCATTACAAATATTGGCACCCGGACTGTTTGGTTCCGAAATTAACACATCACACCATTACTGTCTTTCAAGTATATCATCACATATGCAGAAAAGATCCAGCCTGTAAAGTTATTCCTTTCGCGTCAATTGAATACGTGTATTAAATAAGGCTCTAAGTACCAAAAAGTAGTATTGCCTGTAGTTACAAAATACCGAGTCATTGCAGTAAAATTTCATGAAGCAAACCCTTTGAAAAATGTAGTTTTACAGTGTGAAGCAATCACGGCAGCTTCTATAATTTTAGGTATTAAGAACTCGCAAGTGTCAACACACAATCGTCAGCTATTTTATATTGAATGCCGTTGACCACTGCAGTGCTACTTACACCATTATAAATAAAACACGCCAACGGACTTACAACGTCGACAGGTTTAATTATTTTGCTGTATTTTTTTGACTTGCTTGAGGCACTTAGACTATAGTTGAAGTTATTGGCGTTGGTATGTAGAACATTTTTCTATAAAAACGTCAGTTTTAATTTTTTTGGTACTTAGCGCCTTAATTAATACACGTATTCAATTTATTTCTAAAATAATGCCATATATAAAATGCGAAATATGGACAAAGTCCATAGATAGTTGGTCTAGATTCCGATTTATATCATTATTGTATAAATGTTCCAATTGTATTTGGATCTGTGTTGAAACGATTTTTGACTATAGGAAAATTTTATAAATGTCATTAGATTACCAATTACCGTCGCCATGTCATCTGAAATTTCAGTAGATCTACTGATATTTTTATATACTAAAATTATGATTTTTTTTCGAACTGCAAGAAATCTACTGATATTGCGGTTTTCCATATTCGTAAGTTATCTGATGTTTATTTTAATATAAAACTTGATATGATTTAAGAATGCCTTTTTTTAAATGTATAAAGCTTCTGAATTGACTGTGAAGAAAGCTCTGTAATTCTACTTACGAGCGCCATTTTACCTACTAATAGCATCATTGTTTATATTAATCTAATAATATTAAATTTTATTATTATAACGTAATTATTCCTCTTTATTAGTCTTAATTTTATATATTATCATATTATAACAATATAATCTATGCAGTGATGATTTGTGTAACCGACAAATAAAATAATATAATGTATAATAATAATAAATAAATATCGCCCGTTTCATGTTTCATATCGCATACTATTGACACCCCGGAAGTCCGGGTAGGGGGAGAGTCGGTGCCGCACAACCCGATCCGACCTCCGCACTCAGCTCTCCGGTCGACCTGATGTTAACGACGCCGTTGGTAGCGCGTCGTCGATCGATACGTGTAAGTTACACGACCAGCTTCCACTCTTCGACTAGCTCAGTGATGGTATATTTGTTCAGGGAGGTCAATAGAAGCTGGGTTTGGTGTTGGTAGACCACATTCGGTGTAAGTATAGTCTTGACATTTGGGTTAAGATGTAGGATTGGCAGTTGATGATGGTGAATATTCAAAATGAAACACACGTTGTTCGTATCACAAATCTCAAAAGAAAGTTTTATTTTAACAATTAAAGTTTACAAAAAAGTTACATACACAACACAACACACAAGTACACAATTATTAAGTTTGTCACAGTTTATAAAGTTACAGGCACATTCGAGATTAAAGGTCGGTCAAAAGTTTGCAGAATATTTATTAAATTTTCACGAGTCGATTCATTTATATATTTATTTGTAGTGATCGCACGGCTACACTATATTTATAGAAAGGTTATCTGAGTAAATTTGCTCGATTTTTAAATTATCTAGACAACTATGGGCGCGTTGTGTAGCCAACAAAAAAAATAAACAAATCGCGATTCATGTCACTTAACTGATATCGGAAGTTGTTACGTAGTCGAACACGTATTGCCTGACCGGATCAATTCCTGTCGATACAGCAATTGTTTTAAAAATAGGTAAACCGTAAAAATTATTATCCTTAGCGGAACATGATGTCCACCGCTATCCAACGTCCTTGGCTTGCTGACCTGCCAGATGGGACATCTACCGCACGTCGCGGTTATGTCCACTTTTTAGGCTTTATCGCTGTCCCTCTCAATCAACCCCTGAACGCTCACCTCTCTCTGTCATTCTCGCCCGCGGCGGGTACATACGTCCTTTACCTGGCGAGGGTCATTAGGCTAACGTTCCAGCCAGGTAGCCGAGAGCTACAGCGAATTCGGAGAATCGTGCTCAAACGAAACAATATTAGCTATGATTTTTGAAATATTCGAACTTAACTAAACGCACAGTTATCATTACAACAAAATCTTAATAAATACGATTTAAAAACTTAAATTATTTCTTTCGAGTCTCGATTATTAATACTTATCTCGCGTGACCAACCTTTATCTCACCTACCTAATAATTTGTACATTTTTTAGTTAATAAATAAAAGTACAGAGCATTTTATTTGATCGAGTGGCGATAGAAGGACATTTCGCTTAGCGGACTATAAGAAACATGAATGTGGCATCCATCGCTTCGCTCGCAATTTACCTTAAAGAGGTCCTCCATACACGTAGAAACGTGGAGGTATCACTATAATACCTATTCTGGAAGCCACTCGCTAAGGACTCTTTTAATTTGTGAGTGACCAGTTGGCAGTACCGCCAAAACCCAGAAAATCGATGTCTATGGTAGGAGGTGAAGTGAAATATCGAACGAAATCATTATTTTTGTTGGTTATTGACACGGCCACAAAATGCGGGCCTTCAGCTAGCATTTTTCGCGACGATTTTATGACGTCACAACTATTTTGGTCTGATCGTTGATGTCAATTCTACGTCAAATTACGGGTGCCTGCCCCAAGACGAAGCTAAAAGAATATGTAATAAGTCCTATGGTTCAGTCTGAGTGACTTACAGCTACTCAGAGTGAACTATGGATGATTTTTCAGGCGGACCAAATGGTCTTTAAACTTTGGATCCCGTAAACCCACACTTGTGAAAATATCGTTTAGGTCTTAAACTTTATTCGTGTCTTACCCGTCTTGCCTTATGAACATATTATTTGTATAGATCGAAGTCGTGTTTCCCCTGAACGAGGGAAAACCGCGCGTAATTTATTGACTATAAAAGACGACGTGAGTTATAATTTTAATTCATTCCAGCGATCGCCGTAAGCCCGCGCGGTTACTTGAATATATTATACCTACATATAATATGTATAGAAATATTATGCCTCATATGACTGCGCGAGCTTATAGTCGACGCTAGAATGATCCGAAGTTTAATTTTACGTGGCTGTTTATATCCGATATTTCCACGCAGTTTTTCCTCGTCCATAAAAAAAGCATGCATTTGGTTCATATATATATATGTTTACAAGATAGCTGTAAGAAAAGATTTAAAGCCCTAGATATTATTAACATGACAACATTAAAATACATCAATGAACCCATCGTTTAACCTCCAACTCACCTATCCTTTTTGCCACCACCCTGTGGTGTAGAGCCCGAGACTTGCTCTCAGAATGTGGATACGCGCTCTGTTCAATTCAGTGAAACTCACGCCTGGAACTAATCTCCATGGCGTAGATTCCCAGACTCAAAAGGAGTCTGGAGTGAGTCCTGCATGGATTATTGACCTGAGGACAATCGTGTCGCAACATTTCAAAAGCAGCCAAGTCCACCTTTATGTATTTTTGACTTTTTTGTGAATTGCTGAAGAACTAATGCTTTCTAACATTTCTGTATTATCAAAATCATCCAAATTCGCCTGTATAATAAGTAAATGGAAGTCAAAGATGACCAGTTTTTTCAGACTCACCCATATCCACTGAAGTAATTATATCACACTCAGCCATGTCCATTCAGGCCAATCACTGAAGGCGATAACAACATGGCCGTCAGTTGTTTACGAACCGTTGAGTGAGTGAGTGTCAAAGTGTCTTTTTCAACATTTTTTATTAGAAATAATTAATAAAAATAAGGTTTCAAATATCAGAAGTGACCCCCGATAAGGCGAGAAAACGAATAATTAAGGCAGAATCGACAAAACGCGCCAAAGATAAGGAAAATCGGTAAGTTTTATTCTGCTTAACCTGCATCCTAAAAAGCATCCGGTGTCAAGCAGGGTCGCATTTGACATTTTAGTCATAGTACTGAGAATATAAATTTGGTTTTACAGAATTCTAATTTACGAGACAGAACCCTTTGCAGTTCTTAAAAAAACATACACCGTACCTACTCCTTAATTAATTTAAAGATTTTAATAATAATTATTCGTACATGCTTTACTGAATTAAATAGGTAATATACATCCTATTAAGAATATATTTTATAATTATTTTATGATTGCCAAGTTGTAGGTATCAAATAGAAAAATGTGTACCTACCACTATTTAAAACATTTCAAATTGTGATAGTGACTGACTAAACTGAACAAAATAAAATTGTCAGAATTATTGAATATCCATACCCTAAGATATAATTGGCATTTAATTATTATTAAAACCAATGCATTTCCTAGAATTGTATCCAGCTGAGGGCTTCAACCATTTATATTAATTATTATCCATTTGGACCATTTGTAAAATTTAATTTTTAATATAAATCTATAATTATAACAATTCCTGAAGGATTTTTTTAGGTTTTTGTGTTGCCGAGCATGAAGTCACTTTTATATCGAATTTTTATGTTTTAAAATTAGTAACCATATTTTTTCCGTCGTAATCACATTTTCCTAATTGTTTGTCTAAATTAATAATATTATTATATTGAGAAAATTTTTTGAAAATAAATTTATGTTATCATCATTTATTTATTATTTCGCCATTTTCCATTTCCTAAGTCCAGCCCAGAAGAATGACACCATTATATCTAATAAAATGGCTGCCACGGAAATATCAAAATGAGCCAAGTCCGCATGGACATGGTTGATTTTGTGACAAACTAAGCCATGTCCATATAAAAAATCCATTTTTTGAAGAATCTATGAAAATTACATGAAAACTAATAATGTGGAACTTATTAGTTTTAAACATTCTATAATCGCAATAATATAAACTTTCATCTTTATGACCGTGTACACAAGGAAACAAAAAAGCCGTTTTTCTTCTTTTCATCCATTATGGACATGGCTGGTTTTGAAATGTAGCGACACAATCTTACTATACCGATTGAGTGCCAGCGAGTTTTTCACTAACGTGAAAACAACTGCAAAAGCCCGACTTAAGTAATTGGGATAACTCAAGGATTGAATAACTAGATCTGAATTAAATCAAGCCATTGTATTGAACAATTAAGAATAACAACTTAAATACAGCGGCATTCAACTAAGCTAAACAGGGACAACATCGTAAGACTAACATTACGCTACAACCTTAAGGGCGGGTGTGCTCAGCGTAGGTCAAAACGGAGCTTTTATTGTATTTTCGAAGCATGGTCCTGGACATTCCTTAAACGTTGTAGATAATCTATTTATATAATTTTGAAGCCTTGTTATCCTTTATATTTATTTTAAACATTTTATGACTGCAAAAAGTATTTTTATTACATAAAAGAGTATTCTTTTAAACCTCTCGCTCTAATGTTTTAATATATAGTCATATTTCAGTAGGTACATGCATGAACAGTGGTGTTAAGATTTTTTATATTTATTAATTTTTAAACGCATTTATAAAACCATTACTATAATTTATGTCGACATTATTATAGTGAAATAATTACAATAAAAAAATATATTGATTATCTCTGTGATCCGAAATTTGACAAGAATTGGGCATTTTATAATTCAAAAAATGGGCAATATTAACACATTTGAAGATAATTCTAAAGATAGGTACTAATTATAAGCTATGTGTTTGACCATTCAAGTGTGATAAGCGTCCTACGAATAATGATTGCTTTATAATAATTATTGACTTAAGAATAAGGTGGTGTTTTTGGAAATACGCCATTTCTTTTGGCATTCCGCAGTGGTTAAGCTACAACATACTTCCGTAGCCATAAATTGACAAACTAAAACTAAAGTAGTATACTGTTTATCTACCATCTGTAACCTCTCTCGTTATTTTGATTTCATTTCCCCGAGCGCTGATAAACCAAATTCGCAAAGATACGACTATGCAAACGGCAACAGAAATTTAATTGCTGTTGTAGCCAATCGAGGATATTGACTCCAAAGCGATATCCAAAATGCAAATAGATTCTCAGAACCGAGAACTCTAGCTCAAAAAATGAGGCTTTGTGCACAAGGTCGTTTTTAAGGTCTATTAAAATTTCCTCCTGTTAGTGTCAGGTGTGTAGGATGTAATGTTTGATGCAAAAAGTCTGCAATTTAATTGGTGAATCTGCAATCTAATTCGATGTACGTCCTCAACACAAATCATTGATTGAACAGTAGGTATCCCTGTGTCGCGTCGACCACTGTACGAATTTGACAAATAGTTATTGAAATGTGTAGATGTTCAATTTATTTAAAAATGAAGAGAGTTTAAATGAATAGGAATATTTGAAATAAACAGTTTATAGACTTCTTCCTTCGCGGCACACCTCGAGACTTCTACGGCACACAGTTTAGCAGACACTGAACTAGACCGTGTACATGAGTTTTTACATTTACATCGGTATTTCACCAGAATGCGAAAGCTTATGTATTTTTAGGTTACTAGGATGTATATACGAGTAATCACACTATTCACATTTAATGAGTTTAAAGAGAGTAACAGAATGAGTAAAATTGTGTTTTTTCTTGAGCATATGAGTAATTGATCACATATAAACAGCCTTTCACCAGGATAAGTCATTTCGTGTCGTTTTAGGCAGGTGAATGTTAAACATGAGTCTTTTAATACAATTACTTTAAACACAATTACTACATGTTAATGACATTTCACCAAATAGGAATTATTTTGTGTTTTTTTATCCCTTGAGATGTGATGCATGACAAACCAAATTAATCACATTTAAACGGCTTGTCACCAGAATGAGTCATTTTATGTTTCTTTATATCGCTAGATATTAAACATGAGTAATCACATTGAACACATTTAAATGGCTTTTCACCAGAATGAGTCATTTTATGTTTTTTTAAGGAACTAGACGTTGTACAAGAAAAATTACACTGGTCAGATCTAAATGGCTTTTCACCAGAATGAGTGAAATTATGTCTTTTCAAATCGCCAGATAATATACATGAGTAATCACATTGATAACATTTAAATGGTTTTTCACCAGAATGAATGAAATTATGTCTTTTTAAATGACTAGATAATATACATGAGTAATCACATTGATCACATTTAAATGGTTTTTCACCAGTATGAGTCATTTTATGTTTTTTCATATCGCTAGATCTTATACTTGAGAAATCACATTGATCACATTTAAATGGCTTTTCACCAGAATGAGTCATTTTGTGTTTTTTCATTGCACCAGATTGTATACAAGAGTAATCACATTGATTACATTTAAATGGCTTTTCACCAGAATGAATCATTTTGTGTTTTTTCATTGCACCAGATTGTATACAAGAGTAATCACATTGATAACATTTAAATGGCTTTTCACCAGAATGAGTCATTTTGTGTTTTTTCATTGCACCAGATTGTATACAAGAGTAGTCACATTGTTCACATTTAAATGGCTTTTCGACAGAATGAGTCACTTTGTGAAGTTTCATACTACCAGATGTTATACATAAGTAATGACACTGGTCACATTTAAATGGTCTTTCACCGGAATGAGACATTTTGTGTGATTTCATTCTATCAGATCTAATACATGAGTATTTGCATTTATCACAATTAAATGGCTTTTCACCAGAACATGCCATCTTGTGTAATTTCATGTTATCAGATCTAAAACATGAGTAATTGCATTTATCACAATTAAAAGGCTTTTCACCCGAATGAGTCATTTTGTGATTCTTCATCGAATCAGATCTATGACATGCGTAATCGCATTGGTCACATTCAAACTGCTTTTCATCGGAATGAATTATTTTGTGTGACTTAATTTGAATTGATGTTTTAGAACAGTAATTACATTGGTCACATTTAAATGGTCTTTCAACAGAATGAGACATTTTGTGTAATTTCATTCTATCAGATCTAATACATGAGTATTTGCATTTATCACAATTAAATGGCTTTTCACTGGAATGAGTCATTTTGTGTATTTTCATTCCACCAGATGTTTTAGATGAGTAGTCACATTGGTCACACTTTAATGGCCTTACACGAGAGTGATTCATTTTGTGTTGTTTTAAATTTCCAGAATGAATGCTATAGTAGTTACATTGATTACATTTAAATGCTTTTTTATCAGATTGAGTCATTTTGTTTTGATTCTTGAATTCAGATCGCATGCTAACATAATTAACGGTCTCCGCTATTGATTTTTTATGACACGTTTTGTGAAGCTTCAATTGAGATAGCGAGGCAAAAAAAATAAAACAAAAACTGCACACAAAATTTTCCTTATGAAATGATTTTTTCTCTAACTTTATAACAGATACTAATAATTCGGGGTCTGTAAGAGTAGATTGGATATGCTTACGTTTAGCAGTGCGACTGACTATATTACTAATCGTTTCATATACACCCAATTCTTTTTTAATGTCTTGATAGTCAATCTGTATTTCATCGAATGGCTCTTGTACTTCTCTCTCTGACAATCCAAGACTAGCGGAATATGTCATTGCAGTGGATGCAGGAATCAACTAAAAGAACGTGGAGTAAATTACAAGAAGACAAACAATATAGGTATATGAAAGAATAATATTTTAAAAAAATCTATCATCTTAAAAACACTCCTTAATCTTGACATACAGGGAGGATACAATTGAGTAAGAAGGTTTATGTTGGTAAGTTAAATCAGTATATTAGTAGATTATCATAAAAATATAGAGTGTTGAATATCTGATTTCCTGGGTTGCATTCGGAATAAGAGCAACTATATTGAGGATTCACATAATTTCTTTGCTCTACATCCTCTTGAACAATCTCATTCTCTGAGTCAACCCGCTCGAAATCAGTCTCCAATTTTACAGTGGTAGGGTATTTTGAAGGGATCAAAAAGAATGCATTATTTTAATTTAATTAAAAAGCAAACCAGTGTTTTCTTATGGTGGTATAATAAAGTATGCCTAAAACGAATTGGAAGAGATTTCGCAACATGTATGCCGCACGATGTTGGAGGGGTGTTATGTGACTATAGTGGATACATTTAATATTAAATATGCGAAGGTACGATTTTACCAGCGCACACATACTTTTCTATATCTCCATCCCCCGTAGTAAGGCGTCTACCATGGCATAACGAACGGTAAGCGACCGTCAATTTTGAGCTGATTATTCAAGGAGCAACTTCCCAATACATTGGTTAGCGTGCACTACAGTGCGTGATTGAGAAAGACATTTTCGCTTGTCGATACCAAGTCTCGATGGCCCATACAAAAACAAAATCATAGTTTATTACGATTTTCATACGATTAAAGAAAACTGATTGATATTTCTCATTAGGTACCTAACTAAATTTACGAAATACCTATTTTTGTTTTCTTGTTCCATGGCTTATGAGTAAACACGGGAACATAATATGTATTTGCAAAATGCATTGCAATAATAATATAACTTTCCATCAACTCAATGATGTATTTTGGCAATTCCTGTTGAAATATTGTCACATCTAAAATTTGCGAATTATGATATCATTGCTTTCATGTTAGAGGTACAAATACCTCTTTGATGTTCTGACCGCCTGATACACCGACGCTAAATCAAAAAGTATCCGAATCCTATTTTGCAACTGACCAAAAGAAATCAGGTTGATTATCAGGAGGAATATTTGGAGCATCATAGAAAAAATAAACTACTAAATTGGCTACTACTTTTTGACTACTAAAAAAAAGGTGAGCAAGTTCCACCTAAAACCTAGTGAAACCGTTAGAATTTTAGGCCAACGGTGAGTCGAATTCGTTGCCCTATCACGCACAACAAAGTATTATTTTGTTCAGTTGCAACACCATTATAATTGCATGTAGGTAAATACCTGATTTTCTGGGTTGCATTCGGAATAAGAGCAAGTGGGCTGACGGTTATCATAATTGCTTTGCTCTAGATCCTCTTGAACAATCTCATTCTCTGAGTTAACCCGCTCGAAATCAATCTCCGATTTTAAATTCGTAGGGTATTTTGAAGCGATCTAAAAAAATACATTGATTTAATACTTTGGACGCGGAAGACGCACACGGTGCGTAATGACCAGGCGGCCGATCGATGTAATTAACGTGCATTTTAAAGGGGGCAATTAAAATCTCATTATCTATTCAGCAGCGAAAGCGTTAATAAATTTAAAAGCATAATATAAAAGTGTCTTATTATGAAAATATAATATGGTGTACGGAAAAATTGTGTGCGTAATAAAGTGTGAAAATGGATCAACAGATTTTTGCCTTCTATTAAAAAGCTACACCTCAAAAGATATGTCAAAAAAAATCGATTGGTTTCGACCAATAAATACAATATCAATAAAAACAAGCATACCTACCATAAAGTTAGGCAAAAATGAAATGGACCAAACGATAAAAATCTTTAATAGCATAGGGCGTAATGCTCAATTCGTACTTACCACAAACTTGCAGTAAAATTGGTAAGTAGCCGAAATCCATCTGTTAACTATAGATTATAGAGATAAGGAATCCTTAACCATAGACTACTTTTGTTATGAACTCGCCCGCTTGCCCCCCTTCTGTATTACCATTTACCACTGACAGCTGCTGTCAAAATAAATTTACGTGTCTATAAAACGTCCCATACACTCAAATTCATTTAACAATTGATCTCAATATAGGTATTGAACAACTATTAAATATCCGTGACATTTAATACGACATATTTTCCTTTACTTTCGTTGATTCTGTACATGTTTTAATTTAGTAAAACCGATTATCGAATTGAAATGTCAGTGTCAATGAATTATGAAATAACTTCTCTTATTCGGATTTAGATATTTATGTAATATTAAACCAATAGATATGTAGTTGAAATATATAAGTACTTAGTTACCTACACACCAACATGGTAATATTAGTTTTAATCACTCTATATAATTATTCACATCATGGCATATTTGTAATAATTGTAAATGACAAAATCTGACATTTCAACGGCAAGTGTTACCGTATCGGGAAAAACATGGGTCAAAAAATAACTTATATTATTCACTAATTGCGGAGACATTTAATCATTTTAATTAAATATTAATTGTGTATTTATAGTTATTGAATTTATTTTGTATATTTTTCATATTTTTGTCATCGTTTAACAATTAAGAATTTTCCTAAGTTATGAAAAAGAGAATTTTTATATATGGTATTATTATCAATAGAAAAACAGAATAAAGCTATTGCAGATCTGGTGGACCATAGACAACTCGATCATAACTATGAAAGGCTTTCTGGATAGTGTTTTGTTGTAATTAAATTTTAGTTATGATAGACGATTGTGCATAGGGCTCATAGTCATTTCGTTAGTACAAAATATATTATTACAATCCTTAGTTAAACTATGTAGGTATATCGAATTTTCGTTACCCCACGAACCATTACATGTGCATAGTTTAATTTGTAAAATGTACTCCACAATATAACTCATAACACTTTAAAAGCATGGATAATTAATTACAGACATTTTCAAATACATTATATTATTTTTGCCTTGATTTATCTGTCTGTAACGCACGTCAACAGCACAGCACACACACTATTTTTCCTGTTTGCGCATTACATATTGAAAGCTTCGAGCCCAACTACAAGAATATTGATCGGTGACACTGCTACCCGGTGCATAGAAACTAGTTATGATAATACTTATCTAGAAAAACACTTGGCTTGAATCCTGTTTCACACGTCAGAAGGTACCTACCTAAGTAGTGATGTGAAAATCCCGGGAATTTTACAATAATTTTACTTGCACGATCATATCAAATGTTTCGGTACCTTCGTATTGAACATAAGACCAGACTTTATTTCGCAATTCGCTACTCCTCACACATAGAATAAGCCTATCAAATAACTGGCATGAAACACTGCTCCAAAATAATAAACGTGCAGAACAAAACATCGCTGTAGATACGCACAGTACCGGGATTAATGATATGTAATACATTAATGTGATACACTTAATGAATGTCAATAATAAAATACTAAATAACAGGGAGTCCTTATCGCAAATCTAGTATCCAAAAACAAAGCACTATAGAAGCTAAAATCTAAGCATTGATATATTATGTACCGTTTTGTTCGTTACGATAACTTTATATAAAACATATTCATACAAAATACGCTGTAATCAATGGTATAACACAAACGGAGCCAAATAGACATGATCACTAACAAGCACGATGTATGTTTATTACACAATATTGTATAAGTATGCAAGCACCTGATTTATTGGTTCGCATGTTGAATATGAGCAACTAGGTTGCGGATCACTGTCTTCTTTGAAATCAACTCGGAGAGGGTCAATCTCAGTTTTAATATTGGCAAGGCTGATTACAGGGCTCTGAAAAACAGGACAGAAGGTATTTTATAATACGTGTTTACACCTATATTAGTATCATTCGTTATATATTGCGCAAACACACGGAAGTTTCTGTCGGTGACCTATTATCACGGTTCAACACTGTCTCGCTATAATTAATAAACGTCCAACAGCTGTCTTCACATGAATGAGAGTAGTTAGCCTGCAGCCACAGAGACGCAGAACCTATAGGTAGGTACCTAGTCAAACAATAGTGTCGACACAACGGTGAACTTATAGATATTATTAGATGTTTCAGTTAGTAAAGTCCAATATGTCACGCAACTGTATTATTTGCATCAGTAAGAAATGACTTCAATTTAAAATAAACATTTTTTTACAATGATTAATACGTTTGGAAAACCTAACCTCAATTATTGTGCCGTTGGAATCGTAAGCATTCTCTTGCTTTATACAAATGTTTGTAACCGGATTGTTTGGATGCTTTGTTGTAACATCAAACGTTTGCTGCAGTACTTCGTCAGATTCAAAATCATCTAGTTCGCGTTTTACATCCATTTTACGAAGTTTAATTGACGCAAAATATCACGCGTGTAGGTAAGCAGCTTGACAGTCGTGACAATAGACTATAAATTAATATCTCGGCCATAGACAAAGCGTCTGCGTTGCAAACGCGAGAACAATCAACACAAATAATTAGGTAGGTATTATGTCTGTAGATGGATTTTGAAAAAAAAACACACAGGTACATCATGTATATACCTATTTATTATATTACTAGCTGACCCGACAAACGTTGTTCTGCCATATAAATTATTTCTAGTGAATATTTTGGTTGTTAAATAAAAAAAAAACGAATGTATCGTAAGTGTGTGGGGATGGGATCTATGAAAGAAAGAGAAATAGAGCGCTGTAGACGATGACCGCCGATAAAAACAAAAAACATCAACCATTCATTTTCTCAATTCAAAATGAGTAATGATGTTCATAATGAATGAATTACCTGTGACAGGATCTCGTTGTTTAATGTTTATGCAATATCCGTCTTGTCCCTTCCAGAAAATTAGCGGATATTGGAGAGCGTCATATGAACGGTGTGTGTCAGCGATGAACTCCAGATTATTGTTTCTTCTTTGAATCACGATTTCTCGCGTCGATGTGCGGTCGCCAACCATGATTCCAGCAATGTCGTCAACAACATGCGCATTGAATCGACGCATGTGCTCTCCAGCTGGTTTTTTATCAGGATTGATGACAATAGCGTGATTGTTACTTTGCAATTCGTGCATGTGTGCTTTGAAGAATTTCAATAATTCATTGTGCTCATTCAACAGGGCGTGTAGTTCGCCGACGATGCGCCTGGCTATTGTAGCCACAACGTGCATCCACATGATTGATGTCCTCACCGCCCATGAAGTAGATTTGTAAAAATTTATGTGGTTCGTTTGGCATTGGCAGCAATGAGCCTACGTGGTATACTTGGCCTTGATTTTGAACGTAGAATGGAATTGTTGACCATTTGCCGCAATATTGTGAACTATTTCTGTTGCTCCGAACGAAGTCATTTGGAAGCATGGATTGAAAGTGCGAATGGACTTCAGGAACAGGTTTGAATCTGGAACCGTGCCGATGAGCAAGCCGTTCAATGGTTCTGGTGGTATCTCAATTTCTGGTAGTTGCACTTTTCCTGATGCGCAACACATCCCGGCTGACTCATGTTTGAATTTGAGCGCATGACAATGGGGACATTCTTTGTCCATAGCACCAATTAGCACTTTCGGATGAGCGGAATATTCAATATCTGGCTCGTACTCGAATGCGAAACGAAGGAACGAAGCGGATGTAAATGTTCGATGTACTTGTTGGCGTTGTCGGTCATTTCGCTGGTTTGGAGGTAAAACTCATTATGTGCACTTTTGGCCAAAATGAGTTTTTTCATTATATCCACTAATTTTTACGATATCTATTGCTGGAAAAAGTCACTGTGACGATAGCTATCTTATTAACGGAAAAAAAACTGGGGAAGAAATCATTATCAGTACCTATTTCAGATTTATGTTCAGGAAAAAGTCATTCCCGCACATAATGATTTTTTCCTGAACTGTAAACATGTATATAAGTAAGTTAGTGAGTGTATTATCTGTGGTTTGCATTGTTTATAACTATCATATTGTGCCAACTGTATATTACTGGTTGATTTTTTGTATAAGATGAGAATAAATGATACTTATACTAAATAATCAGAATGATGGTGTTAATAAGTTTAATGTAAAATACTGCCTGAACGTTAAAAATGTGATGCATTTCAAATGGACCAATTAATACAGCTTTAGTTGGATTAAGCCAAAACTGGATCATTCATAAACAATGACCGAAGAGGGGAAAAAAGTCCAGCCAATAAAGCTAGTGAGGCAAACATGAAACTGGTTATCGATCACATTAAGAGTTTCCCTTTGTAGACTTAACAGCCGCGTACGATACAGTTAACCATAGAATTCTGCTGAGTAAACTTTACATTTACAACCTCCTGAATGTTTTCAAAATAACAGGAGTGATTGAAAAGCTCCTGGCTAACCGAAGATTCTTTGTAACACTGCACGGAAAACGCAGCCGTTGGAGACAACAACGGAACGGCCTTTCACAAGGTACCGTCTTCGCACCCATACTGTTCAACGTTTATACTAATGATCAGCCAATCGGAGTCAACACAAAACATTTCCTCTATGCAGATGATCTAGCCGTGTTATATCAAAGCATTAGCTTCGAAGTGATTGAGAAACAGCTTAAAGATACATTAAGCGAGTTAAAGACATACTACGACCTCAATCAACTTAAGCCAAATCTAGGTAAATCATGGGTAGGAGCGTTCCATCTCCGAAACATGGACGCAGGGAAATTGCTTGATGTTGTTTGGGATGGGGTGCATTTAGAACCCACAAACAGCCAACAAATACCTGGGAATCACCTTAGATCGGACGCTGTCCTATAAGCAACACTGCATTAATACTAAAATGAAGACACCAGCAAAGAACAGTATCTTGAGAAAGCTAAGCAGTAATACGTAGGGAGCTCAACTACATACACTCAGCCCTTGCACTATGCATCTCGGCGGCCGAATATACCTGTCCGGTGTGGCACATGTCTGCGCACACGAGACATGTGGACTGCGCTCAACGAAACCTGCCGGATCGTGACAGGGTGCTTGAAATCCACGCCTGTCATTAAAGTTCACGTGCTTTCAGGAATAGCCCCCCTCTAATCCGACTCCAAACTGCAGCCCTAGTTGAAAAGGCAGCCCAAGAGAGAGTCCGCGACAAGTCATGCATGTGTATCAAATGTGCAAAACAAAGGCTAAAATACAGAAAAGGCTTTATGGCGACAACTATAATACGTCTGACCGTCTCACCCGAATAAGATAGACTATCCGCATGGGCGGCTAACCTAGCCTCTGAGGGTTTCAAAGATTGGGTAAAGCCAGCAGAGCACGTCCCGCATGGAGCCAGTCTTGGGTACTGAACATGGAAAGCTCTTAACAGACTGAAAACCATGGCAGTGCGCACCCGAGATAACATGGTGAAGTGGGGGTTCTCTGAGGACCAAACCTGCGAGTGTGGTGAAATGCAAAGCATGGAGCACCTATTTTCATGCAAGGCTTGTCTAGTAAGCTTCAACTTCGACTTGATCTTACAAGCCGAAGAAAATGGTATTACCTTCGCTAACTTCTGGAGTTGTAGCACATTGTAGGTATTGAAGACCCAATATGACGAAGAAATTTAAAATTAATAAGCAATAGGAACATAGATGAAAATGTAGAGCTAGTCATGTGGCTCCAAATTAAATGTCTACGTTATTAGAAAAAATTACCTGGAATTATCCAATATCGGTATAACCATACAGGACCTTACAGAAAAAATTATGCAGCGGGAAAAGGGAGACGGAGTAATGTTATTCCACAATTAGTAGGTGCATATCAATCCATATTACCGATATCTAACTTGAAAAAAAAATATCTTATGAAGTTTTGTAAAAACGGTGACATTCCGGAAGAGCTAAGATATTGGTATGAAAATTTACCATCTATATAGATCGCGACACATTAGACACATTACCAGAGCCAGACGTTTTGGAAGACATTGTTGAGGAATAAAGAATATTTTTTATTGCTGTTTATCTTACCTCAATTTATTATAATTATTGGTTTATCCTTATTACCGTCACCAGTGTATTATTATTGTGAAATAATTATTATTAATCTCAGTGTATGTTTAATTGTTTTCAATTTGAATTGTTACTAATTCCTATTTTGGTTAAAATAAATATTTTTTATTCTTTAGTACTTAGTAGTAGTCTTAAGTACCTACTAAAAAAGAATCCAAAACAATAAAAAACATTGCGAAACCCTTGCCAAAGTATTGACATACTATCACTTTACTAACAAACATGTGTGTGGAAAAACTCATTATGTACAAAAACTCATTTTTTTAAATGTTCCTAATTTTTTTATAGAATCTGATTACCTTCAATGTATTCTCTGATTTTTTATACATTTTATACAAAAAGAAGAAAAAATGTTAATTTGAAATTGGATTTTTAATTGCAAAAAATATGTTCAAACCTCATTATCTCAGAACATCAAAATGTAACATAATGAATTTTACCTTTAAACCAGCGATTTGCTCTGCGTGTGTTAACTACGAACCGGCGCGCTTGGCTCCGTTCCAATTGTCGTTGTTGATTTCGTTCAGCTCGTGCCTCTTGTGATTAGGGTGCACGCAATTGCGACATGCTTACACGCACGTTTTTGTTATCTTGTTGGATTTGTTCGTCTGTTCTTTCTGCTCTACTATTTCGCATGTTTGTTGCTTTACGCTTTTTGTTTGTTTGTTTGTAATACACGCACATAAAAATAGATAAATTAAAATAAATCGTACAAAATTTTGCACGCACTGCGTTGTGATATGCCGAATGAAATGTCAAAATGACGCGACGCTTCTCTTGAATTCTTCTCGGACGTAGTGCCATCTGTCATTCAACAACATAAATAATTTCGTTCTGTTTGAAATACGAACGACGATTAAATTTGTTCATACAAAAATAATAAAATCGCGATTAAAAAATGGGAGGGTGGGGGTAGGAGGGTGAAAATTTGGGGTTATAGGAATTTTTATATGCCAAATAATTAAAAAAATACAAAAAAAAAATTGTCAAAAAAATAAAAGAAAATTTTTCTAGATAGAGATACCCTAATCACCTAGCGGTATGAAATATACTTGTTGACCTATTCTCATACCTAACAAATATATATAAAAAAAAATCATAAAAATCAGTCGAGCCATTTCGGAGGAGTTCGACCACAAACATCGTGACACGAGATTTTTATATATATAGAGATTACGCTACAAATTAAATGATATTTTATGCGCGCCGTATAATTTTAATGACGCTCATTGAGTGTAATGTATAGCTAAGTCGACATTTAGTCAATTCATCACCCACTCATCATCAACTTGAAATTCTGGTTTTACACCTAGAAGTTTAGTGCATGCGCCGAGGAGATGAATCCGTTTCTATAGGCATTTAGGTACATTAGTAGAATTTTCCTATATTGAAAAAAGTTTAATGAGAAACTTGATATGTCGTACCTATAAAAATATACACTAATGCAGAACTAACTAAATAACAAAAATTACTATTGCTCGAAATGCTCGATAAACGATAAATAAATAGACGCGCGGGGGATAGGATACCATAGACAAAGAAAAGTTTCTGCTGGAAAATTCCTATTTAAAATTGTAAATGTGTGCAGCAAAAGATGGGGCCAATGAAATCAATATGGAAACTTTCAAATGAGAATTTTATAACTAATACAAGAAACTGCGAGAACAACAAGCGGGACAATATTATTAATTAGTGTTTCGAATAAAATAGCATATCTGTGCAAATATTTGATTATATTCTAAGTACCTACCTAATTGATTTAGGTTTTTCACTAGGTATGCTTTTTAGTCATTTTATGTGACCCGAGATTCACCTTTGGGCATCTTCAGACACCGCCGTAAGTAAATACATACTGTCAACTTACTAATACAGTTAATTCCTGTTTATTTAGAAAAAATTATACCAGAAAAGAAGGCCTTATTACCTACTAAGTAAATGATCAAATAAGTATGGGTGAGTGTGAAACCCGGTTAGCAAAAAATATTCAAATGTAACAGTACAAAACTTAAATAAATTAGAATTGTAATTTAAATTACATCAAATCCTTTCGATCGATAAAATAATTTGATTATAATATATTGGATAATATTATATAGGAAACAAGCATTGAAATGAGTTGTTGGTTCATATGGTGTGGATGAGGTACTGACAAAATGGTAGTCATGTATGTACATCACTTGTAATAAGCTCGACACTATCTATAATTTGCAAAGATAAAACCACATTATAAATGCACAAAACGGGCGCGGCAAGATCATACTTGTTTGAGATCCCCACACTGCCGAGCACATTGATAAGGACATTATCATAGCAATGAATTTGAAATTGTCCATGATCAGTGACCCCTTTATCGTCACGACTAATTTGTTACCTACGATTGGGTCTACAAAACTGTTCAGAAAACAATCCTAAATCAGTAAGTTAACTCAAAGTATGAATCTATTAATAATTTATTAAGTTTTAAAAACTAACCTCAAAATTGCATCTGACATCGTCGACATTTTCTTGTTTTATATAAATGTTGGCGTCCTGACTGTCACCACATGAATGTTGCCGATTTGCATCAGTTTCGAGTTTAGATGGTTCACAATTATTTATATCCATTTTAAGTCTTTAATTAAAGCAAAAATAATGCGACAAAGTATTTAAGCCACGTGCCGGTATTATAGCCGTGAGTAGTATAATGTTAAATGGTATTAGTCTATGGCAATCAGGATCAGTGCTGCCAACGGTTGGTGACAAAAACATGCCTGCCGGTAAAAAAACAAGCTAGTAGGCGAGAAAAACGTTTTGATTATGTACCTAGTACCTATGTGATTTTGTGAAAATAAGATTGCAAGTAAATTTACTTATTCTACTATGAATAGATAAAATTCATTAGGTAACTACCTACCTTTCCTTTCGCGTATCGAAAAAAGTGCAAAAATGTCTATCTATACGTCTAAAAATCATCCATTTTAACAAAAAAATTATGTAATACATAATTCTATTACATTTAGTTTAGATTACATGCATCTTTCGAAATAAAACGTCATGTAAGTTGGCTTTAATTTATTGTTTTCTATCTTTTGTCTATGGCACAAGCAATCATTGTCTACTATCACGACTGCCAGATACCGCTTTGTCAGGATTGCTCAAATACAGTTTATTATTAATTGTGACACGTTAATATTTCAGAAGTGAGCGATTTAAAAACGTAAAGGACGTAGTATTGGCTCGTCAAACCATTGCTGCATTTCTGAATAAGATCCAGTTTCATCTGCTTCACGTTTCACATCCATTGCTACGTGCTTAAAACAAATGGACAATGTAAATTATTGGCAGTCGTTATGCCGGCGCTCCATTGGCACGCAAGTCAGACGATTTACAGTCTTCGGACTTTTTTTTCGCGTGGAGCACCCCAGGTCTGCGGACTTTTTAATCCGCAGACCAGGCTCGTTGGATTTCAAACATGTTTGATATTTTACTCGCCGAGCCGCTGAAATTCGTACGTTCACCACGCTTTACCGTCACATTATTTATATCTATGCCGACGGACGACAGCGCCATCATTATTTTACTGTCATTCAAAGTGTTCGGACATCGAAAACAACAATGGTAGATCTACGAGTGCTATCGAAAAGTTTCTTGGAAGATTTTATTAGTTGTTTTAAAGACAACCCGTCGTTGTGGAAGACGACAAGAATCGTGATGCCAAGTCCTTGGCGTATGCGGAACTTTTGGAGATTTTAATCAAGGTGGAGCCGCAGGCAAGGGTCGACGATGTTAAAAAGAAAATACAGACATTGAGGTCGGGTTACAGAAAGGAGAGAAATAAAGTAAGGACATCATATCGAAGCGGAGCCGGCACAGACGCAGTTTATCTACCCAAACTGTGGTACTATAAAAATTTGGAGTTCTTGAACGACCAAATGGAAGGTACGTAGGAATGCTTTAAAGCTATTTATTATACACGTGCAGATTATGAAATTGTCGTACCTAGCTCTGAAAGTGACATCGCATTAGATTAGCTACTATTAAGCAATTAAAACATACAGCTATGAATCATTTCTAGTCACAATAAAATTTCTTATTCTTTGCCGAGGTAGGTAATAAATAATAATAATATATAGGTACGAGGGAATGCTTTAAAGCTATTTATTATACACGTGCAGACTATGACATTGTCGTATCTCTGAAAGTGACATCGCATTAGATTAGCTACTATTAAGCAATTAAAACATACAGCTATGAATCATTTCTAGTCACAATAAAATTATTTATTCTTTGCTGAGGTAGGTAAGAAATAATAATATATAGGTACGATCATGGCGGTGGAAGCGCGGCTTATTGAGTCGTGGTCGGGTCCCAGGTTCAAATCCTGGGTCTGACAAGTACACATTGAATTTCAATTTGTGTATGAGTCAGAGTATGGACCTAATATGTTGAGCAAGTGGCTGACATCCATTTCTCGTAAAAACAAAATCTGTCAATACAAACCTCCACTCCGTGGAGGTCCATATTATGATCGGACATGGTCGAAAGAAGAAGAAAAGAAATGATCATAAAATCAAAAATCGCTCGAGTTAGGTTCCTTCAGAGACAATCAATAAATCGTCAATCATCAATCAAAATTAATGGTACAGTTTGGTTATGAGGAATACAGCGGAAAACACATTTTGAAAATACCCGATATACTGGATTACACCAATTATACCAATATCAATATTAACCGTATGAAGGAATGGGTACTTAGGGGAGAGATAATAAAAAACAAGTTTGAGTATTATGTTGTATTTTAACAATTTACATTTTGTTTTACAGAATCGAGCTCAATATCCAGCATGGTGGACGATTTGGAAAACATGTCTCCTGATGAGAGTTACTCCAACTCGTTAAACAACGAAGATTGTATTGAGGTAAAACATTTTAACTAAATTGTTACATTGGTTTAATTTATCTATTGCTTATCATACTTTCTTGCCATGTGACAGCCCCGGTAGTATTAAAATATTTTTCGAAATCTCCTCGCGCTTTCTTAGCATTGGCAGTCAAGTTCCGATTAGTCGTTGCTTCCAAAGGCGCTAAGGTGTCCTGTGACCTCAGTCCGAGCTCTATTAAACCTGTCTCAGGATTTTCCCTATCAAGGTCATGAGAAGGAGTATAAGTATGTGTTGATTTGCGACGAAGAAAGTTGTGCAGCACACAGCAAGTTAATACAACTGTATTGATATTTTCAATTTTCATGTTTATTGGAGCTTGAAAAATGCGGAATCTAGCAGCTAAAATGCCAAAAACATTTTCTATAATTCGCCTGGCTCTGCATGTCCGATAATTATATATTCTTTTACTGTGATTTAATTGCCTTTGTGAATACGGCTTTATGAAATCGTTACGTAATGCAAAGGCTTCATCGCCAATATAAACAAATGGCAGTGCATCAGAATTAGCAGTAGGTTTTTTTGGTGCAGGTATTTTTAATCTGCCTTCGTCTAAACGTTTGAAAAAATGAGATTTTCTCAGTACGCCTCCATCAGAAATACGTCCATTTGTTCCAACATCAACATAAATAAATTCATAATTAGCATTTGCAATCGCCATCAAAACAATGCTGTGGAAATGTTTGTAATTATAAAAGTGGGAGCCGGCGCCTGCAGGTGGCACGATTGCAATGTGTTTCCCATCAACTGCGCCCAGGCAATTTGGAAATTGTCATTTACTATTAAATTCTTCTGCAATCGTCTCCATTTCTTCGTGCGTATCAGGGAACTGCAACAAAAAATAATCAACATTTTATTTACAGATAGAATATTCGCCTTCAACATCCACGTTGTCGACTACTCCAAGGTCGAATCTCAATAGAGCACCAGAACCCCCATCGTTCAAACGAAAAAAATCGAATGATAGCGCCAACGAAGTGTTAGAATTAATCACCGACAAACTAAGCAAGACTGAAGATGAATTTGATGTTTTTGGCAAAATGATAGCCATGAAACTACGATCGATGTCACAGGGACAAAGATTGCTGGCCGAGAAGCTGATGCATGAAGTTGCCTTTATGGGACAAAGTGACAAAATAATGCCAGCAACTACTGTTCATACTCAACCAGTTTATCGTATATTAAGCAAAAATGTACAAAAGCCGGTATAATAAATTAATGTTTTTTGTATGAATAAATATCTTGTAAAAATATTTGTTTTTTTGTTTGTTTTTATGCCTATAAACCTTCGCTTAAGCGATACAACAAATGGTAAGTATTTGAGCTATGTTAGCAAACCTATATTATTATGTGGCCTCATTTAGAAATCAAATTCCATGCTTGCTTTTCGAAGAATATGACTAGTATTACAATACATTCAACAGGAATAATTAAGCAGCTTGCTTACAGCCTATATGGAGAGTCCTGGCTAGGTACAGCATTCTAATGGTCTATTGAATATTTAGCATGTCAACGATGGCCTTATTTGTGACTATATATATACCTATCTCAAATGCATCTTGTCTGCCATTCTTATGATGTTGCCGTCTATGATTTATATAGGTAAAACAATCCACTAAACGTTCACTTTATAAGACCAACCAATGTCTACTTGTTAATGATATATTTGTAAATTTGCCCAACTTTATTAGATGACGTATAATATAATACACACCTTGAAATATTCTCCTTTCAAAACGTCAATGATGACTTGGCAAGTTTCGGGAATTATCTTGCCCAGAGTTTGTCTTCCAATCGCAGTTCTATAATGCAAGTCAGTGAATGTTCCGCCGGCAGCCAAAAATCGCAGGGTTGCACATAATCTATCATGAGGAGAAATAGCTTCCCTCATCATAGTATTTTTTTTTTTAATAAATGGGGAGACCAAATTATACAGTTCTGTGTATACATCCTCCGACATTCGCAAATAATTGCGGAAATCGCTCGGTTGCAAACGCAATTCTCGTATTAAATTTGTGTGGGATAATGTCGTTCGTTTCCTTATCCAATGTTTCACCCAGTATTTGTGTACCCTTTGCTTCGTTATTACATTATCTGCCACCCAATAACCCAAAAAACATAAAACGTCGGTATCATTTAACGCCATCACGATTTAACTGTCAGATATACGTATATTATCTATGCTGTCAAAGTCGACTGTTTTACTCGTCAAATTAATTATATACTCGTTTCGTTGAACGTCTGTTGGCCAGTAGCAGAACGTAGAAAAATCTGAAGACTTATTGTCGTCGGACTTTTGGCTCGCCAATGGAGCGCTGGCATTAGACGTTTGGTCTTATGTAAAAATTGAATTGTATTGCCAGTAATTATAAAAGAAACACTAATGAATTAATATTCAACTAGGCCATATAAAGGAGTCTTACATACCGATAAAATTCTTCTTATTCATGTTGACTTTGAAGTCCTTGGGATGGCTTGGGATAGGGTTGGCTCTTTCTTTTTCGCGTGAAGTGCTATTCTACAATTTATTACTTTTTCTTGTCGTTAAGTTTGCCATGTCTCCTTTTTATGTACTGGTCATACCCGCCCAGCGCGTCACTTTCTATAATCACGGCTGCCATATTGGTTCATGTTTTACAGTTGTAGTTGTTCATGTGACTCGATAATCTTAAAGAAATAACATTTTCCAAAGCATAAAATGGACATAAAACGTGAAGCAAAAGACTTCCAACCCGATGCAGTTGAGGAACATCGGTTCGATGTGTCCTTACAGGGAAATAACCCAGAATTAAATACTCGCATCAAACAAGAGTATGTTAATGATCCCTGCCACGCTGCCGAGGTTAGTTTTTCAAACAATATTTATTATAAAAACTGCCTACCTGATAAATTATTAGTGATAGTTTTTTTTCCAATCATTATATTTGTGTAGGTAATAAATAATATTGTAATTCAGACAATCAACATTGTATAATGACGCCAGCGATATCAGTAAACAGGAATAAAGTTTATTATCGTCATAAGAAGACATTGATATCCTTTTTTATTTATAAAATCAATGAATTTTTTTAGATCCCTTCAAATCACCTTACAACTGTAAAATTGGAGAATGATTTTGAGCGGGTTGGCTCAGAGAATGAGATTGTTCAACATGATGTAGAGAAAAGCTATTATGATAACCCTCAACCTACTTATTCCGAATGCTACATAGAACATCAGGTATACAACAATCTATTAATATTAAATAATCTACATACCTACGATCATAACGGTAACACAGAAAAAAATATGCGCGAAAGGGCAACGAATTCGATTAGATGAAGCGAAAAACTGACGTTTTCTAAGAGAGTTTCCTAAACTTTTCTGCGATGGAACACTTTGCAAAACCGTAATTTTTAATGTAACACTTTGTCTATTTTATGTATGGTAGGTAAATTCAATCAATAAAAAATGAGAAAAACAAAAATTTGGCACTTTTAGCAGTAAACTGTAATTTGAGGATGCTGATGGACGGATTACGGAACTAGGAGGTAGGGGTTTTACACAGGATACCAGACACGGACCTTTTTATGTTGAGAGGGCTGTCGTTCGCCGGAGTCAGTTCGGTGTTCACGTACTCACGCACGGTTCGGTATGCAACTCTCACGGTTTCACTTGGTTTTTGGAATGAATGATGATGGAAAGTTCAAGATGGATGATAGACGCGACGTTCGCTCAAACCGTATCAGATTTAGCACCGACGGTCGAACATAATATGTATTTTGAGTCACTCTGTTGTTAACGCGGCCTCATTCGTATCGTATCAGACAGAGCGCGATAGCCTTAACAAGCCTACGTCCGTCGGCTGTCTCTAAGTAACTCGTGATAACTAAATGTTATTCGCAATCATAATCTTTTCATGATCCGTACACCCTGGTCTTGCGACAACGATTTGAGTGATTTTAGGATTTTGAATTGCAAATCTTGATATTTAGCACAATATTAAAAAGTTGAATTTTTATCATTGGTATGGCGTCGAGCTTGTTCATAAAATTTGAGTTTGTTGCAGCATTATATTTTTACATAATATAATGTGGCAATACCTACTATAAAGTGTTATCCTTTGTCTATGGCACAAAAAATCATTGTCTACTATCACGGAAGTCTACCGGTGTCAATATCGCTTACACTTCATTAGTGACTCGATAATCTTTGAAAACGAACGCTTTCAAATCGTAAAATGGACGTTAACCGTGAAGCAGGTGACTTCCAACCTGATGCAAATGAACAACATTGGTTCGATGTCTCCTTACAGGGAAATAATCCAGAGTCAAATATTTACATCAAACAAGAGTATGCTGATGATCCCTGCCACGCTGCCGATGTTAGTTATTCAAAGGTTATTTTAATGTCTCCCATGATAAACATTCTCCAGTGACTCAACAACTGATAACGCCAACTATATATTTATGTAAACAGGAATAAAGTATATTTCCGAAAGAATTATGTAGATATTTTGGAAATCGAATTAGGAATTTATCGCTAGCCGTAGAATGAAACTATTTAACACTTTAACGATTAGGTATAATTACTGTAAATGAGACGCCAGCGATAGTTAAACCGATTTAATTAGATAAGGTAGGTTGGTACGTACGCTTTGAATTAACATTACGTATTCTTATTATAGGGCTGATAGAATATGGCGATTGAATTGGTCGACATGATTGAGTATGGACCAGTCTCCTCCACTTAGAGGTGTCCTTATGACATCTCCATAATTATATTTGAAATATCATTTTGTTTTATTTTAAATTATTTTATAATAGGTATGAATTGACATTGACAATTATTCAAACATTATCGCAGATTAGTATTGTTTGCAATATGTATGTTGTCATTATATTTTAAAATGCTCGTTCTTATTGAAGTTTGGCGTTAGATAACGATATACACACCATTGGGTCTATTCTATACTTATCGACCGATAAAGTGATAAATATTATCAAACTTAGGGTAATATTTATCACTTTATCACTCTTACTGTCGTTAAATATTGAATAGACCCACATGTCCTCATTGCAAGAGTGTAAGAGTTGAGACCCGTCAAGTGTGTGGTCGAGTTTCACACGTATTATCGGTTTTCTTAAAAATATTCTTTATTTTATTACCTACATATTATTTTGGTTTTTCAGAATATTGTTTCAGACCCAACAATAATATCATTGACGACAGATACTCCGCTAATTGACATCAAGACTGAGCTTATTAAAGACATTTATGAAGATCCGCAACAGGGTTGTTCTTATTCGGAACAACTGAATCGGGTAAGTACCTACCTACCTACTAATTGGTATTGATCGTGTGGTGGGGTGGAATGTATATAGTGACGGAATGAACTGTAAAACATTCTAATATTTTGATATTGTTAGCTGTCACCAGTAGGTACCATAGAAATAACAAAACTGCTCAAATCCAACCGTTGTATATCCCATTGAACAACCAACCGCTCCGACAACAACTTGACACTGTTGAATGTTTTAGTAGGTACGTAAACATTGTGTTTGCTATGGTTTTATACTGCCATGGTTCGGGCCATTATGAATCCCGTGTAAACTGTATGTACCTACCTCTAAGTTGTTATCCATGCCACATTCAGTACTTACTTTTATTTCTTGCATGTTTCTTCATGCAGTGACTACAGGCGAAACGAAAGCCCGCACATGAATCGCGATTTCTGACAAATAATCATTTTTGCTAGAAAGTATCTAAAATTAATTCAATACCACACTTGTCTCTAAAACAGCAACGCAGTTACTGAAATGTCAACTTGAGATGAGTATCATGAAATTCTAACCTGCTAAGTACAGCTTTTTGTCTACGAGGACACAAATTTAAACTTGAAAAAAAATATTTTTTTTAAAATATAAACACTGCTCCATGGCACCCAACGATGGCCGAGAGACTAATATTATAGGTAGCGCAATAATATATCGATAAAATGACAATTATGAAATTTTTGTCATCGCGAAAATCCTAAATGAATATTGTGGTTAGGTAAAGTCATGTTTTTTTTTTCTTAATTTGCTTCATGTAATTCCGGTTTTGCGACCAGGGACCGACAATATTTCTTAAAAACTATATTTTGATATCTGGCTAATAGATATTTAAAAAGTGTTTTCATTTTAGTTTTGATGGCTCAGATAATGCCGAAAAAGGAACGGAAATGAATGTTAAATCTTTTGATAGATCAACAAATTAAACAACCTCATAATCATTATGTTTATGGTGCTGAGATATCCGGGGTCCTGTGGCTAGCTCTGGATGTTGGTAACACCGACCCAAAAAATAATAATAATTGAAATAGGTAGCAGTAAAATAAAAAAGTCTTGATTGTTTCGTTCAGAGACCGAGGTTTTTATATTTTGGATATATCGATACACCATCAATTCACAATATTATTCTCACACATTTCCGTCACTTAATATTACTGCTTAATCTCTAATTCGCTTTAACTTTAAACTTAATTCTCTATATCCGTTTCTCTAACTAATTTGTTTACGCCCATGCCTGGTTATGTCGTTTCTTTTTACTCCCGAGTCGTGAGGGCTTGACTAGAGGTCAGGTGACATGGTTATACCCTAACAATTAATTTAATCTATCGGGAGAGGCCCAATAATCATGGGTGTAACAGTACCTATCGTTTCAGATAAATCATTTAACTCATCACGTACTGCCATAGCTCGTTACATACATTACATTCGACATTAAAAGCTCTAGCTATAGGAGGTTACTCTGGCTATTGAAATATTCCCTCAGATTAGACCCCTTTTCATTGTGTATAAGTGTAAATCAAAAACAATCCAAAAACACCAAGAGTTTGAATTTAAATTCTAATGGATTTAAGTTATGTACTATTCCAACTCAGTCGCTTTTTGTGACCCGGGATTCGATTTTCGGCATCTTGAGGCACTGTGTACTACACTCACCTAAACACAACCCAAAACACACTGACCACGAATACTATTAACTCTAACTTATATATTAAATCAATACAATAAAGTAGGTAAAAACATTATCACCTACCTATTAAGTCTAGGATCACAAAAAAATATAACAAACAAATTATGAATAGTTGAAGTGTTTGTATAAAACCCCTATCTCATTAATAATAATACACTCGGTAAGTGTATCATAACTCGTCAAACCTAATAATAGATCATTAGTAATTATAAACAAAAATACTGCACTCTAGAGGTGTAATATCGTCCATTCTGGGAACAATGGTAACGTATTGGGAATTAATGGAGTTAACTATCGAGTTAATAATCTATGATATCAGTCTTTAAATTTGAAGTTATCTCTTAA
The DNA here is from genome assembly GCF_057557595.1 of Rhyacophila brunnea. Classification (NCBI taxonomy): domain Eukaryota; kingdom Metazoa; phylum Arthropoda; class Insecta; order Trichoptera; family Rhyacophilidae; genus Rhyacophila; species Rhyacophila brunnea. The sequence continues at coordinate 5,508,044 of NW_028232785.1, forward strand.
ACAATTAGTTTTCAATAATATTCTTACATTATACCTACTTTTTATCGACAAATAAACCCACCTAATATATATTCGCATACACATGTATCCATACCTATATCTACACACCTAGGTATATACATAATGGTTGTATATCGTAAATAAATCATTATATAGGAATGGGCTATTAGGTAAATTAAGTTGATCAATCAAGATAGGTTTTGCTCGTCGGTAGGATGTGTTATTATTACAATTTACAATATTTATGACAATATTTATAATAAAATAATTCAAGGAACATTCTCTTAATTTTTTTCAGCCCGGAGCACACGAAATTCCTAAGATACAAGCCGCAAAGCCGTACGATGCAATCACAATACACGAACATGACGTTAAGCAAGAAAAAGTGAATGCTCCCGATAAAGAAATATGTTTAAAATTGACAAGAGCTTCCTTTTATCACAATAATTTTGTATGCGATGTATGTTATGCATTTTTCTCTTCAAAAAAGGTTCTGATCAATCACAAGTGTATGCATGTCGTATCTCTGGCTAATAATGAAGTTGCTCTTCGACCACAAACCTTCCAAGAGTTTGGTGAATGCTCGGGTTCGTCAATATTCAATAATGATTCACAGGTACGTTCCATTGTCATTGTATCATTGCTACCTACTACTATTAAGTATATTAATTTGTTATTTCAAACACTTCGGAATTGTACGAAATAAAATATATGGTTGCGCTTTTCATAGTGGACTGTAATTGATTGGTGGAATGATTATGATAGTGGATGTAGATGTTGGGGGGGGGGGTTACATGTTATCCTGGACTTAATAGTTGGTCGATAAAGTTTTTACCTACGTTTACCTTTTGGGTGAGTGCAGATAATGCCTGAAGATGCCGAAAGGCGAATCCCAGGTCGCAAAAAACGACTCAAATGGAATAGTACAAAACTTAAATCCATTAGAATTTAGACCAGTAGTGTTTATTTTGATTGAAAATCACGTCAGAATATATGGTAATATAATGTACCTACTGCATTAATGTAAATACGAAGAACAATCTATGAACTATAGTCCGACAACTTTTTGATGTTCGGTTGTGTTCGGCTATTGTCAGCCAGTATACGAGCGTCTAATAAAGAACTGAGCCATTAGTCAAAACTACTAATTCCTAGCTGTACCACTATGGAACTGAGCCATCGATAAGTTAAATTTAGATAGAACTCAAAGTAAAATGTCAGTCAGTTCAAAACGACAATAATTATTTATTTACTCCACTCTACAATATTATAGAATACACTAAACGAAAAAAGGCTTATGATAAAGTGGTTTTGCAAATCAACAGGTATGTCTAGTGATCGATCTGATTTTTACAACTGAACAGTGGGACCACTACTTGTTCGAGAATTGCGCTTGTACAAAAATATTGATAAGGCTTTGTATCAAGGCAGTGGCTGAATTCAGACACAATATGCATGTATAGATACATACCAGCCTACCAAATAGGTGTCGTTTTCATTTATTGATTAAAACGATTACGCTATTAAACTTACAATGTACCTATTTTATAGGATTTTTTTAGTGTTAACACAAATTATTGAACAATCGAAACCTCTTCCATGATAATTCTCATATGGTATTACTATCAATATCCTTTCTCTATGACAAAAGTCTATTGTCACGTCGGACACGAATTTATTAACGATGATCTAAAAAAACGTGAAATTCGAATCTGGTCATGAAAGAATTATTGGTTTGACAAGGTATTACGAGAAGATATCTCAGAATCTAAAACGTACATCGAACAAGAGAATGCTAGTGATGCTAACCACGCTTTTAAAGTTAGTTTTCTATTCTACTTGACGATCTATTTTTTTTAATCGATAATAGGTAGTATGTACTATGTAATAAATAATATTGTAATGTTTCTTCTGATTAGCATTCTCAGAGGAAATTAACAAATGACACCGACGATAAGAGTAATAAAGAAAAAAGTGTATTTCCGAAAGAAAAGTGCATTCATTTCGGAACTCGAATTGGGAACTTTTCAATGACCGTCAAAGGAAACTATTTAATACTTTCACCGATTATAACGAGTATAAACAAGTCGCCAAAAATATTAACAGCTACTGATGTCGATAAGGTAAGTTTCAAAGGAACTCTTATTGTAAATAATTATCTACCTAACCTTATCGAATCTTATTATTATTAAATCTAAAATAGCATAATTTATTGGACTTGATCCACATATTAATTGATTGACGTCTAATTCCGCTTTGAGCAGGTGAATTAGTAACTTATCTACACATAGATACCATATTTCAGTAGGGAGACAACTCACGAAACCTTGTTCCAAGACAATGACATTTGAAATTTTTGCATAGATTCTCATTTTAATTTCAAAGCTTCGATTTTGAGGAAAATATGGGTTTTTTTTTAAATTTAGTTAAGTATAATTCAGTGGGTCTATTCTATACACAAGGTGGTTATCAACGGTAGCTTATCATATATTATGTATCTAATAATGGGTTAATTTAAAATTAATTTTTGATCACTAGTCAGTTTTTTACCTTACCCCAATATTGGGGTAAGTGTGACTAAATTCATCTTTATTCCAAAAGTACTTCAAAACCATAACGTATTATATGCATAGAAAGGTAATATTTCATTTAATGGATATTGAGTCTTGAGTTCAAACTACAGTATAGAATTTCAACAAAATGGACCAAAACATTTTTTTGGGGTGTGTCATACTAATGTATGAAGCTCTAGTGATGTCCCGAAAGAAAAACGACGTATTTTTTATTAATTGACGTAGGTAGTTGACGGAGATCCGATGACTCTAACGAGTTTACTTTTTGAAGGATCATGGAAAAAACTTGTTATGTCAAGTTGACAGTCAACATTATATATCCACTGTAGACAATCCTTTAAATTCAGGTTGATGATTGTACTGTTTAATAAGACAAGATATAGTACCAATTGATTACGAAAGGATCGCAAACTTTTATTCAAACATATTCTACGGCTTGCGGTTTTTAGCATTTAACATGCTTTTGTCTTGACTAACCGGCCGGATTTGTTCGAAAACATCGCACAGGCAGCGGTAACAAAAACAAAAAATACGAAAGTCACGAAAGTAGCGCGGCCCGGGCTGGAGTGGCTTCAGTCGGCCGCAACGGCGCTTAGGGAAAAACGTGTGACCCGCACCCCGCAATTTATTTTATTTTCCTTCGAATTTGGACAACCAGCATTCAGAGAATCAGTGGGCAAAGCATGTTTCATGTTTAATAATTTTAACCGTCAGGGCTTAAGTAGCCATTATCTTTAAATAATAACTTATTTCTTTTAATAAAACTTATAAACTAATTGTGTCCGGGTACTTCGATTTTAAACGGTGTGTTAATATTATTTTCTTTAATATACTGTCCAATTAATTCGAGGACTACTTTTTTGTGAGACATGCTTTTCCAACGTATGCAAATTTTCTGCAAAAGATGTTTCAATCTCTTTGGGTAATATTGTACTTATGCTAAAACTGTCTTGTCTTCTTTCGTAAACATGATTATACATATCCATATGACATATCCTGTTTTTTTACACATTCAACTTTTTTTTGTAATTATCCTTGGTCGTAAGCTCCTTTATCTGTCTTTCGTTTATAGTTACATGTGGAAAAAATGCACATTTATTATTATCACATTTTAGGTAAGCACTTTTTAAAAACTTGTGTATTTAATTGAAACACATGTACTCTTCCAAGTACCTACCTACTTAGCTAACATAAAACTATAACAATGAAATTATAAACATTTTATTTCAATTGCGAACATTTTTTCGATCGATATAAATAATGCGTCGTGTCCCATCACTAGTTAAAATAATGACTATGCGAATTCATAGAAAATAATATATGGAGGAAGTGTGATACAAAACTAAGGCACACTTACCCCACGCGTTTACTTTCGTGGGGGAAGTGTGTCTACCCGATTAAAGCTTTAAAATTATTATCAATAAGTAAAACGATAACAACACGTAAAGAAAACACACATACTCATCAAATTTTACAACCATAATGTGCAGATTTCCGTGTTTTAAAAAATAGTTTAGTAACAGCTACCATGTCACTCGTCGACTTCAAAATGTCGTCTGGAAAATAATCCATGTAGTCACATCAAAAAACATGGTATCGACACCATTTCTGATTATTTTTATGAATCGGTGACTTTGCTATCAACTTTCCATAGATAGCATCATCCAATTTGTAGTAGATATTGAGATATCTTTCCATTTTTAGCGATTATATTTGAGGCAAAATAACAAGCAGCTGTTATAAAATTCTTTTTGTTCGTCCTTGATTTTGTCAAGGGGTTATTTATCGTTTGTCTCTTAATACTGTTTTACTGACTAAATTCTGCATACAATAATTGTCCCAGAATAAAAAAAAAACGGTGTGTGTACTTATGTACGCGCGTTAGAAGTTATACTTCTTTGTCGTAACAAAACAAAATAATTTCCTCATCGATCACTATGTCTTGATTAGAGAGGGCTTGTAAGAGTGAGGCTTCAGCTAATTGTTTCTTTTTTTGCTCACCATAGTCGCTTATTTTGGTTACCCGGCCGTTACAACGCCGAGGAGAAGTTTGTAATATAATATGTACCTCAGCTTGTACAGTAATAATATTGCAATTATTCTGTGTTGGACTAATATGAGCTTGCTGACGTGATGGTCCGGGAGTCACTACACATATGTCTTGATTTGAAATAATACTGGAATCACCACTTGCCGTTGTTTTACCCTTTTGTGTAATTTTATTTTCTGCAATTATTTTTTGCCGTAGCCTGTGAGCTCGAACACGCTCTGCTGTTGTTTTTCTTTTTTCTGCTTGATTACGCTCGCGATATTTTTTACATCTCTCCGCATTTGTTGAAGACATTATGAAAACTAAAATAAAGATATCAATCGCCTCGCAACTCCGACAATAATACATTCGCTGCCTTGGCTACGGAACAATTCTAAACTATAATATTATAGTGTATAATTGTCACGATTGGATTATCATACTGTGGCTTAAAGGCAGTGCATTCGGGTGATAACCGAACAATCGTGGTTCGAATCCAATCGAGTGTGATTTTTTTCGTCTGAAAAAATAAATTATGTGTTACATGTCACACGCCAAAAATACACTCTGGTCTGATTTTCCAAACGCGCATAAAGAAGTATAACTTCAATGCATACTGCTTTATTGAATTCGAATCATGCCATACTCCTCAGTCCACCAATAATTTTGAAAGTCTCGGCTGCTCTTTTTTAATACCTTTTATATAAGTACCTTCTTAAGTATATATTTATTTGACAAACTATGTAGTAAAAAAAATATTTTGAGTAGATAGGTACAAAAGCTTTTTTTTCATTTCAAAATAAAACATTCGCGTGTCACATGGTCTTCATCATTGCTTTATGCTCTTTATAATGCTGTTGTAGTAATAAATGGACTGCCTGCCTGACCTAGATAAACTTCTGCCAAGGTCAACACTGTAACAAATGAACTCACATGACTGTAATAATTTACTTGGATTTGGGTCATGAATACCGTGGTCTATCTATATAGATCTCATGCATACACACAAATACTATGAAAAAACGGTAAAAGCTGTCGTCTTCCGCATAAATTTGTTTTGACTGACTTAGACAATTAACCACAGGGAAAATCTTGATATGTTGATTTTACATAACGTATTTTTGTTTATATTTCTTTATGCTTAAAAGTAACTTCCGTCACGGAAACCAGTGAATTTAGTCAAACAATAATTATTGAAACATGTTTTCAACGTCCGGTTTGTTTGGTACCACACTTTGGAGTCTAGACTCTAGAAGTAAACTCCGCAACTGAGCTTGCTGCTGCTTTCTGTCCGTCTGTTTTAAATGGATGGAGGATGGTAAAAGCCTTCACTTTTCAGCTTGGTCTTACCAATATAGGCAGAGAGATGAGCGTCTACATACATAACCGATTTCTTTTATATGAAAACATGCTTTTTTCAGAAACCATCAACAGACTTTCGTGTTATAAAATCGGAGACGAATTTACATGGAATTGATCTAAACAACGAGTATGTAGTAGAAACAATACGACAAATCAAACACGAGGACCCTCAACCTGACTGCTTTTATATGGACCGTGGACCATTAAATCAGGTAGTCAGTCTTCAATGAACCTTTACAATGCACTATTGGTGCAGTTAATAATGTATTATCATTTAATTCTAATGGATTGAAATTTACATTCCATCAAGTACTTACCTACGGTCGATAGTAAATTCAATGTTTACGGGGCGCACAAAATATGTTTTTGCTAATTACTTTTCAAATGCAATTCACACGTTAATTACAAAATTGATTAAAACGGCCCGTAAGCATTGAATTTAGTATCATCATTTGCTTGTCACTAAATATAACCTTATCAAGAAAACATGTTTAGGTACATTATTATATACTAGGTACATATGTCATGTTAAGTATATAGCTTTTAATGAGTAATTTTTACTTGATTAGATCTCATTCGTTTAATCTAACAGTTAACCCAGTCTGTTGCCGATAAATATACTCAATTGTATATTTTCGTTATCTGGAAATCCCTAGTGATGTGGAAATAAGATGTCTCTAAAATTAAATACTTATGTAAGTATATGCGTTTATAGTTACAAGATTTTTAATTATTAAAAACACCGATGAAAGATACATAAACCTAGTATAATATACCTAGTAGAAAAAAACATTTTTTGTATAAGACATCCGCCGAGACTTGAATGCGTAAAATTCGGGCCAATACGCTTTAACAATTAGGGCACGTGCACCAGTGGCGAAGGGTGGAGGTAGGCTGTTAAGATTCGCTATAAATAGTGCACACTAAACTTTTTTAGTCATGTGTATTTTTTTTTAATGAACTAAGACTACAATTTACAGATGGTGTTAGTTAGTTTTTAAAAATCGATTAAACCATGCCTAAACGAAACCATAATAGTTTTGGTCTAATTTGGGGAATACGACAAAATTGTGTATACTTTTTCATTCATAGTTATTTGTTTTCGTTGGATTAAAAATACATATTACACATATTGTTGGTTATTTTTTTAAATTCATTAAGCCCTGACTAAACCAAACTATAATAAATAAAAAATATTATTCTATTTATAAAATATTCAAAGTTATGTATGATTTAATTGCATAATTTTAGATATTTTATAAATAGACATGTATTTTTTGACTATTATCTATTATGGCTTGGTTTCTCAGGGTTTAATTGAATTTTGAAAACTAACCAACACTATCTGTAAATTGTAGTCTTATTTCAATGAAAACAAATATGTATGTCTGAAAAAGTTTAATGTGCACTATTTATGGCGGATCTTAACAGCCTACCTCCACCCTTCGCCACTGACGTGCACCCTAACTAATTACATTCAAATTAAGTAAAAGTTTCTAAATGAATTGCTATGTAAGTTTAATGAAAGTCATGTGAATTTAGTAAGAATTTGTTGAATAACAGAAGTGGTTTTTGACACTAATATAACTTATCCTTTTTTGTGTGAATTATTCCCTTCACTGCATGTCAATATTTATTAATGAATGTCTAAAAGATTGGAGATTTAATTAGAATTTAAAAATTTGTCACGTGTGTTTTTTGTCATATTTTAAATACAATACTTATAACCTATTGTTCTTTCAGACGATTCCTACAACCTCTACATTGACTGATTACGCGAGTCTCAGATTCTCGAAGAGATTCTCAGATGGAACAGGGCAAAACGACAAAATACAGATTGACAAACAAGACATTAAAAAAGAACTCGGGGTGTATTATAAGACAATTGGCAATGAAGAGGACGTCAGTCGCACTGTTAAACGTCTTCATATGATGCAATCTAACGCGTCAAGTCCCGATTTATTAGTACCTGTTATAAAATTAGAGAAAAAATCGTTTAACAACGAAAATTTTGTATGCGGTATTTGTTTTAATATTTTTGTATCGTTATATTTATTGGAGATTCACAAATTGTTTCATAATAAAACCATTAAGAAAAAGATTAATTTAAATCCATATTCAAGTAAATCTAATGAAATCATCAATCGACCTGCTTCCATGAAACTACATAAAGGGAATGATTCTGGTAAAAAGTTATTTAAATGTAACCAATGTGATTACTCATGTTTAAAATCTAATAGGATGAAAATACACAAAATGACACATTCTGGTGAAAAACCATTTAAATGTGACCTGTGTAATTATTCATGTACAGTATCTGGCGCCATGAAAGTACACAAGATGACGCATTCTGGTGAAAGGCCATTCCAATGTGACCAGTGTTATTACTCATGTATAACATCTGGTAGTATGAAACTTCACAAAATGACTCATTCTGGTGAAAAGCCATTTAAATGTGACCAATGTAATTACTGTAGTAAAACATCTGAAAACATGAAAAATCACAAAATGACTCATTCTGGTGTAAAGCCATTTAAATGTGACCAATGTGATTACTCTTGTATAACATCTGGTGCTATTAAAAAACATAAAATTACTCATTCTGATGAAAGCCATTTTAATGTGGTCAGTACGATTTCTCATGTACAACATCTAGCGGAATAAAAATACCCAAAATGATACATTCGGGTAGAAAGCCATTTAAATGTGGTCAGTGTAAGTACTCGTGTATGAAACATGAAAACACACAAAATGATTGTGTGTGTGGTCGATGCGATTTCTCTTGTACAACATCTAGCGGAATGAAAAAACACACAATGATGCATTCTGGTAAAGACATTTAAATGTGATCTATGCGATTAATCGTGTATAGTGTCTAGCGGGATAAGTAGACACAAAATGATACATTCTGGTGAGAAGCCATTTTAATTTGGTTAATGTGTGTGCATGTGAATAGCATCAAGTGCAATAAAATAACACAAAATGAAATATTCCGGTGAAAAGCTATTACTCGTGTTTAGTGTCTAGCGCGATGAATACGCTCAAATTGATACTTTCTGTTGATAAACCATTTGAATGTGATCAATATAAGTTGTCATGTATTTAATCTAGTTCGTTAAAAGTCCACAAAACGGCACATTCTGCTAAAAAGTCATTTAAATGTGAACAATGTTATTTATTACACTTGTATTACAACTGTTTCGATGAAAAAATACAAAATGACTCATTCTTGTAAAAAATCATTTAAATGGGACCAATGCAATTAATCAACCATAGTATCCAATAATTTGAAAACACACAATGATTTATTGCGGTGAAAAGGCATTTAGTGTGTCCAATGTAATTACTCATGTATACAATCTTGTGCGATGAAAATACGCAAAATGGCACACTCTGTTGAAATCTATTAAAATGGGGTCAAATTTGACTACACGACATGTAACAATCTATAACATACTATTGATACCTCCACGTTTCTACGTGCATGGAGGACCCCTTTAGGGTAAAGTACGAGCGAAGATATGGATGCCACATTCATGGTTCTTATAGTCCGCCAAGCCAAAGTCCTTCTATCGCCGCTGTATGAATACAATGATTTGTATTAATTAACTATAAATGTTGTTTCTTTTGGGCTCAATTCTTTGAAATCGCTGTAACTTTCAACTACCTCGCAAAAAGGTGACTTGGACGACCCTTAAGGTAAAACCCAGCAAAGGCCAAGCATTCTGCTGCGGGCAAGAATGATAGAGAGGGGTAGACGTTCAGGGGTAGATTGAAAGGGACAGCGATAAAGCCAAAAAATGAGACCTGGCCGTGGCACGCGGTATGTGTCCCATCCCAAATTTAGGGCTGTTGAAAATTTATAAACGGTGTAAAACTTAATATTGTGTATCTGTGTGTTGTGTATGTACCTTTTTTGTGAACTATAAGTTTTAAAATAAAACTCTGTGCTACGAACAACGTGTGTTTCATTGTGAATATCCACCATAATCAACTGTCATGGCCTAACCTTACACTGAACGTGCTCTACCCAAACCCCAAAATCCAGCTTCAATTGACCGCCCTAAACAATTTAAATCACTGAGCTAGTCAAAGGGTGGAAGCTGGTCGTGTGACTCACACGAATCGACCGACAGCACGCTAACCAGGGCGTAATTGACGCCCGGTCGACCAGAGAGTCGAGCGCGGAGATCGGATCGGACTGTGCGGCCCCGACTCCCCTCCCTACCCGGACTTCCGGGGTGTCACTATGAAATTAGGTACACAAAATGACGCACAGTGGGGAAACATCATTAAAGTGTGTACACAGTGATTACGCTTGTATAAATCATACTAATATAACCAAATAATCCATTCTTGTGAAAAGCCATTTAACCGTGACCGATGTGATAACACATTGACAGTCTGGTCACATAAAAAAACACAAAAAAAATCATTCGTGTGACATATTTTTATCATATACATTGTAGTGTCAATATTAAAATATATTTTTATAAACTACTAAGCCTTTGGTGTACAATAATTTCAGTTTTAAATATTCAATACGTGCCTATGTGAAAACAATATATTGATTTTTATGAAATATGTTTGGTTTTAAGAGCTGTTTCGATAGAAAAACACGCGACATCTCACCTGAAACTGAAAAATTCATTTCAAATGAAGGTTTGAAAAATATCACTATCTCTCACCGAATGATATCGTCTGTCCTCTGGGTTTCGAGATATTTGGACCCTGGGGACTGTCTTATTGCAGAACGGCGGCTGCAATTGCTTGAAACAGGTGACATCTGAGTACCTGAGTACGTTTCTACTGAAAAATAGTTTCTTGTATTTGCAATTTTTTATAGCATGCAACACACGCTCTGGAAACTATAATTATAACTTACTAATATTCCTTGTTGACGTGTCTGAAATGAAATAATTTTCTCTCGTTTCTGTATGCTTCGAAGTTCGAACGTGTTTGACTAACGGTGCTGCCGCGCAGAAGGTTCGATCGGGAAGTGGTCACAATGTATTCTTAAATTATCGAATAAAAGTTTTGTACTATTAAATAGAATCTTGCGTCATGTCTACGTACGTGACAGGTATTATGTCAACTTCAAAAGAAAGTAGTTTCAATAAATAGTTTTTTGAAAATTTATAATGTCTTTTATTTGCTAGTCATAATTAGTATATAATTTACTATTTCTAATAAAAACAATTATTGTTAATGGAAAACAAGTAGAAAACTTCAGCGCAGACAATGCATATAATTATTTTTTTTAGATTTACTTTACCATCGTTTTATTAAAATCCAACACCTTGAATTTAGAACGCCACGCTGTGTGCAAGGCCTAGCGCGAAAACTGGTTCTGCTTATTTATTATTTATTAATAAACTAATTAAAATCAATGTTAGGTGGGTACATATAAAATTGCGACCTAATTCATCATTATCAGCCAGAATCTAGCCACTGCTGTATGAAGGCCTCTCCAAGCTGATTCCACTTATCTTGGTCTTGTGCGTTGCATCGCCACGTACTTGCGCAGAACTTTATCATTTCATCGATTCAGCGGCCTCTCGGTCTACCTTGCGGACGTTTTTGATATCACTGGATGACTTGATTTGTCCAACTTTTGTCCTTTTTATTATTAACCTGCATTTATTTCAGCCTTTGTAACATATTTATTCAATTAGGTAAGTGGTTATGAAATACTATTTTTTTTCTATCTTTGTTCTTGTTTTTGTCACCTACGATGACTGAGCGGCTTGAGGGTCGGCCTATGATGTGAGTCCCAGGTTCGAATCCTGGGTCTAGCAAGTACACATATTGTTTGTCAATTTCTGTTTGATGGACTTAATAGGTTGAGCAAGTGGCTAAAATCCATTTCTCGTAAAAACAAAATCTGTTAATACGACCTCTTTTCTGTGGAGGCCTATTAATAATAGTAGTATTCTATGGATGCCCAAGTAGAAGTATTTTTAAAATTATGTAGATATTATAATTGTGACATATTTTTTTGAAATGCTGCTTTCCAGACACAACGGGCTCCCATCAGAAAGTGGCAAAAAATAAGTATTGTTGTAGATCATAACAATTTAGAATTTAAAGCTGATTTATCTTGACCACCAAATGTTCTGGTTTTGAAAATACCATATTTTTTTTTTCTTCATACTTATTTTTTTTTACCGAGCTTAAATAATTATACTCTACAGAGCCCCAGATAGATCTGCTAAAGTAACAGATTTTTTTAGTTTTTCAGAAATAGGTAATTAATTATTTTCTCTCATAATGAGTCAAATTAATACTCTACAGAGAAAACAGATATATGTGCCAATGTAACAAAGACTGGCGTCAGGCAGCTCATTGGTATTATTACACTGTATTAATTAATACTTCTCTTATGAAAGCACCGAACCGAATATACCTACGAGCTGCTCTTAAAAAATAGCTCCGTAATGGGTGTGAATATAATATCATATGAATGAATCAGTCGTTTTATTTATATAAATATCAATTTTCCAATAAGAACAACAAAGGTCCACGAATTGTGTAAAAACAACAAAATATTTTTTTCACACTTATATTTATAAATATATAATTAACAAAATTAAACAAAATATATTTGTTACACTCATATAGTGCGTATAAAGCTTATTAGTGATTCCTCATTGTCAAATTTATAAAAATGCTTTTTAAAACCAAGATTTATTATGTTCTTACCCTCTCATAAAAAAAATAATTTTGTGACATTTATTGTTTTTGTACCAAGGTCTTCGATTTATAACCGTTATGTTATAATATCGACTGTGGAAAGGCAAAAGGAGTTAATCCACACTAATCAAATTTTACAGGAGGCACAAAAAACGTTTTGATAAAGATTTTGGGCCAAAGTCTAAATATAAAATAGACACAAATTTGAAGTGCATGATGATTAATAATTTGGTGTTATTTTTTCCCAATCTATAATTAAATAATGAAGTTATTGAAGAAAAACTAATAAAAATGAGGGTTAAGTCATTTTACCTGACAAAAAATTAGGTAGGTATTAACATATTTGGAGTTAGACACGTACATTTTACTTGCGATTTATGTTATTACTATAATATATTAACATAAAACAGTGTATAATAATGATATTAGTCTATTACAATGATATTAATCGTAAATTAAAGCGAATTGAAAACAATTTCAATTGAGAAGTATTTTTGACACATCACATAAACTATAAATCGCATGGCAGTGTTTTAAGTGAATTAGCAAATATTGTATTACTTTTCTCAGATATTATGAAATCATCAAATCAATTAATCGATAATCGACAATTAAAACACAATATAAGTTGTCACAGGCTGTTTCATACCGATATAGATAGAATTTACAATAGCTCTTTCTCGTGTGTGATATAGAAACTTCAAGATGTAATTTTAAACACTAACAGTTCTTGTCGGGATTATTTGTTGCGTCCATATTAACACCACACTTTTCAAGAATCGTTTTGCTTCGTTCTGATGCCATGTTGACTCAATGATTAAACTTTAAATGATTTTTTATGAAAAAACTGTCGAAATCCGTGTTAACTGTCAAACGACCGACCGAGAAATGTATGTGGCTTAAGTCTTCCTTCTGGTTCATAACTTACCCGGTCGGCCGGCAGAGTTTAGTAAAACTACCATTATTTTCATACATTTGCAACGTAAGATGCATAACGCCTTTTTACTTTCCGTCTAGATTACTTGAACGACTAATAATATCATTGATGTGGAATAAATCCTTTTACCTGGATGCAAATTTCAAACGCCCTTCTTTTTTAAAAATTAAAAGCTAAAATTTGATAATATTTTGGCATTTTGCAGCTTACATCCTTTAGGCAGAACGTGTATTTAGTTGTGTGCAATGCTATTATTTAATAAAACCTATTTTGCAAAAAGTGAGGGTTAAATCCTTTTGCCTTTCCAAAGTCGATATGGTAAACCAGTGCAGTACATCGTCGTGGTAAATGCAATAGGTCGTATGTCAAAGATACCATACTTTTCAGGAGAGACAAAAAACTATCCCATCTTAACCCCATTGCACCGATGTTTTTCACAAAATTATTTACTTAGTTGAATTTGTTCCCCGTTAAGACTGTTATCATCATTTTGACGTAAGATGAATATTTAGAAAGTTAGGTTGACATACAACTATTTGATCGTCAATAATGGCCACTTTTGTTGACATAAGTGTGCATAAATATTATAAATCGGAGATCTGTTTAAAAATCTCTGTTTAATCAGGTACTTGTATAGAAACAATTTCAATGTTTAAAAGAAAAGATTAAAAGTTAATATTCAAAATAATACACAATAATTTTTAAAAAGATTTATTTAAAAATATCATAGTTTAATTAAGTATTTGCATAAAAAAACAGAGCAGGTAAATACCTACTTAAAAGAAATAAGTTTCAAAAGAATATTTTTTTTAGAAAAGTATTTTTTTTTTATTTAAACGGTACTTAGTTTTATTTTGTTTTCTTCCAAAAATTTGTGAATAGCAAGCTTTTGTTTTCTTTGATTCACTTGCTCAGTAGGTTCGTCACCATGGGTGTCAGACTGCATAGCAAACTCCTCTAAGTCTTCTGATGAGCTTGATTGATTTGATTCAGGTTGAAACAGAGCTTCAGAGCCACTACTGATGTCAGATAGTAAATGTTCAGGGCCACTTAGATGTTCAGTCATCATCATAATATCACAATCTATATTTTATCTCGGGGCTGATTATGTTGATACAATGTTCTCTGCTATCTCTATGTCCGAAGGTTGCCTCAACAATGATTCGGCTTGTTCTAAAATTGGAGTTTCGACAGTCAAAGTATTATTAACCTCAGCGAAATCGAGTTCTATTTCTGAACCAATATTTTGAAAAGTGACTTCAAATGGATGCTCTAAGACTAAGCGATGGTGCCCACAGAACGCGTCGAGCGGGCAAAGTCGGCGTATTAAGTGTTTATTCATAACCATAATCATACGTCTCTTGCCTCGCATTACCCTTCACCTATGTAATAAGCGGCCCAAGCAGCACAAAACAATTATTTTTACAGCGTCTCTCATAACAAAGCAATAAAAATATTATATTATTTCGGGGCTTGTAATAAATATTTACGACGACATTATTCAACCAGCGAAATAAAGGACATGCAATAAAATTAAACAATGCGTTCTCTGTTATTAAATAATGACTTTTCGCCCGTCGATCGACGACGCCGTCCAGAGCGTGATTTTGCTCGCTGTGTTCAATGAATGGACTCCATTGTATTTTCTTTCATTCGTATCGCCGAGAAGCGGTGATTCGCGAAAAAACAATGATTCATGCGGCGGGCGCGTATAATGCATCGCCAAATCCAGTGGGCGCTGGCGTATTTGATTACGTTGTATTTTCGATGATTTACGCGCCACTTGTAGAAATTTTGCGCGAGCGCCGCACTCACTGCGTCAATGGGCTTTATGCCTAAGAGTTCAAGTTCCGCTGCATTACCAGGTTCAATTTGTAACGCCATATCGTCAGTGGTTCCTACGACTCCACAGGTTATTTGAGGTCCTGAAGAAAATAATGATTTCTAAATTTTATAATCGTTAATGCATCTCAGCAAATTATCATCTCCACTCCACATCTTGTTGTTTTGTGGCGTTATAATCTTATTTATTCTTACCATTAGTATCCGGTGAAGTAATGTTGCTGACTGCTAAAGATACCAAGTACCGCCCACAACTTCCATTTAATCATTTTGATAGCTTTTTACTAAATAAACAGTGTCTTATTAAAACTGTCAATCATAATTGGTGAACAAATAATTACTTTGGCAATAAATAAATGGGACAAAAAGTCATCATCGTCATCAAGGGCGCGACAACCCGGTGTGGGTCTTGGCCTCCTCCAATAGCTCCCTCCACCTGTCACTATCCAGTGTGGCCGCTTTCCATTTTGGTACCCCCTAGAACACGGCAGTCATTGGCAGCTCCATCCAACCAGCAAATCTTCGGCCTGCCTCTTCTTCTACGCCCGACTGGATTGCCGGACATCACTCTCTTTGCCGGTTCATTGTCATTCATACGGTGCACATGACCTAGCCATCGCAGTCTTCCAATCTTAATCGATTGAACTGCGCTGCAATCTTCATTATATTTTCTCCAATTGGTGCCGTCCCTGATCGGTCCATATATACGGCGGAGAATTTTTCTTTCAAAAATGTTCAGGGCCCTGAGACAAAAAGTAATGTTAGATTATCTGTAGAAAGAATCTTGAAAATTTTACTAAATCTGATAACAATAATGTAATTATAAAGTAGATTTTAAAAAACAGTGATTGGTAAATTACTTACATCGTATTATTTGACGAATTCTTTAGTATAAAGTCAAGAACGAGGAATAAAAACAAACAAAAACATGACTATCATTATGATGAGCTCTGACATACGACTGTTTGGCGTGACCAATATCAACGACGTTTCGGTTCGTCTTTTTGCAATTGTTGGGATAGTCGACTTCTTATTGGTCTAACAACATAAGACCTATTGGAGATGGTGTAGATGACTGAGCTGGTCACTATAGTGCAATAAAATAAAATTGATTTTTTTTGACATACGACCTATTGCATTTACCACGACGACATATAATATTATCTGAGAAGTGTAATTATTGATATACATCAGTAATACTTTACTCCAGTATTATTTATATAGTCATATTTTGTACGTTGGAGGAAAGACGTGACCCCCTTCAAGGCCCTGCTTTACCCCAATATAGGTATAAATTTAATATACCTTTTTTTTAAATAACATGTGATCAATAAATATTTTCTGCCTTAAAACAATTAGTTTGTAGATGCTTTAATCGAATTAAATTAATGAAACATTAAAAAAGCTTTAGTTATTTTATATGACAATGAAATAAGAAACATTGGCGAAAAGTGAAGTGAAGTAACCCCAGTTTACGGTACCTACATAAAAATAAAAGTACCTATGTGATCAATTTAAGCCAAACAATGTGTATGTCTATATAATATATGTCCTGATGACACCAAATACGAAGGCCTTCGGGTGGCCTCCAGCCATTCCAAAACGCCTACACCTACCTTATTTATCCCCATTTTTTTAATCCCCAAGTGCCAGGTAAAATCACTAAGGTAAGCGATCTCCACCCCACCATAAGGTTTAAAAGTTCAAAAGACAAGATCAATAGAATTATAAGCGGGCTTCAAAAGGAGGAAGTATCTTATTTCTAGTGACGATCGACAGGCGGGACTTGTTTCCCATTCAGTAGCTCGAAGCCCTCCATCATCAACAACAAAAAATCACCAAGAACCACCTCTTTTGTTGTATATAAGTATGTAATTAATATCACAATCATCATAATATTTTTTGTATTGCCCATGTTAGCTGGACACCACACAACGCTTCAAGAATACATGTCACTTGCGAGACTTCTTGCATCATTTAAAGTTATACCGACAACCCGTAGTTGTACTGTGTACACTCCATAAAAAGGTAGAATATAGCGGCCTTCCACGAAGCCGGAATGCATTTAGCTTGAAGAACAGACAAGCCAAGTTGAAGTTCTCTCTTGGTATGCGCAACACATGGCTGAGCCGGGTCTAATGGCACATTTTCAGGCTCGGTGCGTTCTCTTGTATTATCTCCTCGTTACTCATACCACCGCAAACCTAATATCCGTCGCAAACATTTCCAGTGAAGCTCCGTCCACTCTTTTCGGTCCCTAGTTCTTTGCTGCCACGTGCATCTAACGAACTTCATGGGTTCGTCTATCCAGCAGGTTATTATACGCCTCTGTAGGCGTTTAGTGCTCTGCTCCTTGGGTACTACTGTAGGACGGCATTTGGTCAGCGGTTGTCCACTCGCTGAAGGCTGTTTCGGACTGCTCGAGTGGCGATTAATTTAGTAACTAAACGTTTACGAACAGACGAATTAAGTCGAGTAACGATGGCCGCGCGGCTTAAGCGTTGGCCTATTGCGTCGGGGGTCCCAGGTTCGAATCCTGGGTCTGGCAAGTACGCATATTGTTTTTCAATTTGTGTATGAGTCAGAGTATGCACCTAATATGTTGAGCAGGTGGCTGACATCCTTTCCTCGTAAAAATAAAATCTGTCGGTACAAACCTCCACTTCGTGGTGGATTCTATTAGGATCGGACATGATCAAAAGAAATTTAATAGAATCATTTAGTCTGGTCGATCCATTTTGTTATATTTATTATGTTTCGGTCGAGTAGCAACCCCCACCACCTCTCACTAAATACTAAACAGGCCACGAGAAGAGTCTGAACACGTTATCGTCTTTATCTTTAGTCAAGTTCATAAGTTTCCGTAGAGATGACGTTTCGTTGGAGCGAAGATACTAGGTACCCATAAACTCGTTTCGGAATATTTAGCCCGTGAGTGCTTTCGAATTTTAAATCTCCACTACTTGTATAAAAATAAACAATCTAAGTAATCTGCTTATAATGACTTGGAAAATACAATGAATATTTCTGGATGAGGTGAGGAAATTAAGTCGAAAATTAAAAACAAAAGGTCAGTATTACAATAGTTAATTAACAACTATATAAATATAAGAATAGGTAGGTACCTTGTTAATTCATATTGAGTAGCCATTAATATTTCTTTAAATTTTTAGATCTACCTACTCGCAAGAGCTCAGAAAAATAAAAGATTCTGAAACGTTTCGTCTAGAAAATGGTTTAATATGTTGGAAGATCATCTGCGAAACTTGAGATAGCCATTACAACTGAAGTTATTAACTTATTTATTTTTATTAATATTAATACTATAATGTAAGGTAATGAACGCCAGAAATTAATTATTTCAGAAGCATTTTGATCAGGAAAAAGCTCATCATATTTCATTTTCGATAATGAATTTGTTTTTAAATCAATCAGTTCCACTTGTATGTTACTAGGCATCAGCATTACATTTAGTTCACTGAGTGAAAATATGTTTATAAATGTGAACATGGAGTTTTCTTCTTTAGCAAAATCATGAAAACGACTTTCAAAGAACCCTTGCTATATCTTGATTTTTACAATATATTTGGTCAAATTGCTACTATCCACAGCATATTCATTCTGCTCTTTCAAGTGTGGTAAATGACAAAAATCCTTATTTGCTAACAGGGACGAACAGTTTTAATTTAATTTTAAATGAAATGATGCTATTTACAAGGCTAGTAAATGATTTGTTCTAGCCTCGTAGTTTTTAATTCAGACCAGTGTCTGTCAAACTTTTCTACTTCACGGCACACCAAATGAAACTGCCTTAAAAAATAATTCTGTCGAAACGCGGTTAAAATTAGACAACCAAACATGTAACTCCTTATCTACCATCTGTAACCGCTCTCGTTTTTTTGATCTCATTTCCATGAGCGCTAAAAAACCAACTTCGCAAAGATACGACTATCCAAACAGCAACAGAGATTTAATTGCTGTTGTAGCCAATCGAGGATAGGTTTTGACTCCAAAACGATATCAAAAATGCTGATAGAGTTCTCAGCGCCGAAAAGTCTAGCTCAGAAAATGAGGCTTTGTGCACAAGGTCGTTATTTAGATCTATTAAAATTTCCTTTTCTGTAAGTGTCAAGTGTGTACCGTCGAATCTAGGAAATAGATTGATGACTGACTGGTATATTTGATAATCAGGATATGGAAAATACTTGGGAAAATGATGCAGAAAGGAGTTCTAATGTCCTCTGCACTTATTCAAAATTTTAATTTTTTTAAGGATGGGTCTCCACTCGGAAACCAATTAATTAAGCTGTAAGTTTTTAACATTTCTGGTCCACAGGTCTAAGTTGTTACAGAAAGATTTAATTTTTTCTTTGATATTTTCGTTCGCTTCTTGCAGGCTTAAATTAAAAATGTTTGATTTCTCAAAAAGATCATAAAGAAATGTTACTTCCAGCCAGCATTTGTCCTCGTGAAAAAAATCATAACCCAAATTTTCAGCATCGAAGAAAGAATATATGAGTCGTATAGCATCAAAAGTAGAACTGTCGCAAATATATCGAAATTTAAGTAAGTATACCAAATTATTCTTCTGACCATAATGTACGACTAGCAATATAATATTAGAATCAAAATCATATCAGTGTGGTATAAAATTGTGATGGGAAATAGTGCTTGGTATCAGAATTAGAACTGTTCTATACTTTGGAAACAAAAGTAGAATTTCTAAATGTAGAAACATATTTCATGCTATTATAACACAAAAAAACTCAACAAAACGTTCTTTGTAATTTTCTCGGAATGATGAATAACGCACAGATCTACTTTTGATACTATAGGACACATATTATGATGATGTGCATCTTTTATTTGCGTTTTTTTAATGAATATGTTTATAATGCTAATGGATAGCTTGTCACTAGCGAAGCGCCAACGCCAAAGACAATTATAATATGGGCATCCTGTCAAGTTTATTATATAGTGCTAAAACATTAATAAATTTCTAATTTTTCAAATGTGATACTGTTATCAATGTAATATAATATTATCAGCGACATGCTTACTTACAAGAAAATAAACCATCCCATCAAGAAACCTCTCGTCTTGCTAAGAGTGAAGAGGCAACAATTTGAATTAGATGTCTGAAGAAAACCTCAACGGGGCTTGCGTGTTCTTCAAGCCAACCGGATTCCGGAATCCTAGTAGACAACCAAATATAATATAGTGTACCTATATGGGATGTTGGTATGACCTGGAATTACGTAAGAGTGTCGCGCCTCAGAGATTGTTGGAAGTACATCGTGGTGTTCATAATATGAAGGTATTATGGCCCAGCTATAGGCCTAGCCAGGCCAAAGGAGAAGCTTTATTACGTACTTTGGCTCATAATATGTTATATGTACTTAATTACAATCATAAAATCACAAATAAAGAAAATCGCGTGTTATATTAGTAATAAATGGTTAGGCTTTTTTTGTCAACTGCAATATGCGCACATGCTTTAGAGTTTAGGCCATAATGTTGTCGTACAATTTACATTTAACCTGATTCGGTTCCGCTATAGTATAAGTGACGAATCGTATCAAACGATTAGTTGTTCATTGTATCTCAAATACATATATAATAGTTTTGAAACTCATAAAACACTTTAAATGTACTTTTGTAAATAAAACGTTTTTAATTAAATAAAAAAATACTTACAAAATAATGAAGAATGTCGCATTCTTTATTCGCAAAAAAAAAGAAGTTTTATTTGCAGTATTGTGCTAAACAGTGTTTATTGGTTTAAAAGATATTCATATTGTAACACAGTTAATTAATGTGTATGGCGTGTGATATTATAATGGGGCGATCTGAGGTAGTTGTGGTACGAAAATCATCACTCAATTGTAATCATGATAAGCAGAGGGAAGGAAGTATAGTCATATCCTCCGATCTTCTTCTTCTGTCGTGTTCTGGTGAGAGATCCATCTAAAGTTTGTGAATCCACGTCATGGTCGTCATCAGTGGCGGTCGGTGGTTTCCAAAATTAGTTTCATTGGGGTGTACTAAAAACTGTCTTACCGACACGGCCATAAAAATGTACGCCTTCAGCTGACATTCTTTTCGAAAAATTTGTGACGTCACAACTTTTCTGTCCGACCTTAAATGTCGATTTTTGTTTGAAAATACGTAGCCTACCTCTAAACAAAGCAATGGCAATTATGTAATGAGTCTCATAGTACAGTCTGAGAGACTTATAGCCACTCAGAATGAACTATGGATGAGTTTTCTTTCAAGAAGGCCGAACGGTCTTATAAGGTAAAATGTAAGTAATTAAAATGTATAGGATTATGGTTAAAAATAGATAATAACTTGTAAACGACTTATGTGATATCATTTGCTAAACATTGTAAACAGATGTCCATTCATATTTAATCTAATTTTGAATTATATAAAAATAAATTTTATTTTTCAAATTTGGTTACGAAGTATTTTCCGGTAGCCAAAGTTGAATATTATCTTAAATAAATAAATTATGAAATCAGATATTGTCGTAATTAAAATCTAATGATTACATTAGTATTGATTGCACACGTCTAATTTAAATAATAAATTAATGTTTTGAGTCAAAATAAAAGGGTACGAATTTAAGTACCTACCTTTGTAAAAGATAGATGAAGGAATTTCGGAAATAGAAATTCTAACAATGTAAGTCCAAGGACTCGGTTGCTTTCCTAATTTACAAATAAAAATTGTTCTTTAGATCTGTCGATTAACCCCGACAGATCAATTTTAAATTTTAAATAATCACTCGAAATAGGTAACTTTCAAACCTTATAAATGAATACTTGTCGTATAAATCTAGATTAGAGCTAAAGTTATACTTCTAAGTTGAAGTGTTTTATAAATGTAATTAAATAAATTTTAATTGAATTTACTTCCGGCTGACCACAATTAGCGCGCGAAGTTTTTGTATAAAAGAAACGGCTAAATTTAATTTTACGCCATTCTGATTACGTTAACACACGCGAGCGGTAATTTTGATTATTCATCTTCATATTACGCACCGTTTTGAACGGAAACATTTTCATTTTTCTTAACCGCGAACCCGATAAATGAATTAATAGATATTTGGCCAATCTTTGTTGAAAGTACCATAGGGACTTTTACGATTGTCACTAAATTTGTACCACTTATAGGTATTAAAAAATTGCTTATTTTTATTTAATTAAATGATCATAATTTTCCGGAAAAGCCGGGAAATAAATAGCTTTTCTGTGATTGGTCCAAGACTTTGACTCTTGGTCTGATGGAAGAGACTGCCCCATTGATTCGTTTTTCGCGTGTGAACACGCCCAGAAAAGTCATGTAAGACCTTTCTAGACCCTTTTTAGTAATTTATGTTGACAAAATCCATATTTCAATGACAAGTATTAGAACCTCTATACGTAAACGTAATCTCTTGATTAAAAATATAAGTAATCCTTTAGTTATTCAAAGAAAACAAAAATTTAGAGTGGGGGAAGTTTGCACCTATGACGTCAAAATCTCGGGAGACCCCCTTCTGGAGACTATAAAACGCCATACATTTCCATCCACTGCAGTCGCCGATTTTCCAATAGCACCGAAAGGTTGTGCCTAAGTGCGGAGTAAATTCGTGTAGTTTTAAAATATTTCCGCGATATTTTCTTTTACGAAATTTCCGTCGCGTCATCAGTCAAGGCGTCACAACGGGTGACGTGGTGATTCGAGCTGTCAGTTGATATTGTAAACAACGTATCGTCACAGCATTGCGTCATCAGTCGCGATATTATTTTTTTATAAAAGGAACATAGTTTCCTAAAGTTTATATACGGCGACTCATAATTTATAAGTGTGTAATCGTATACTAAATAAATATAAAATAATTATAATTAGTTAACTTTACATAATAATTAAGTTAAATAAGTTTGTAAAATAATTAAGTAATTATTTGAAGTTAAAATAAAGTGTATAATTGTCAATAAACAATTAAATATAATAAATTTATTAATTGAGATAATTTTAATAAATAATTAAAACTGCATTACTGAAGAAGTTTTTATTTTTGAAAATAATCTACGATGTTTTCTTCGGGAAACATCTGAAATAAAGAAAAGTGACAGGAGGTCAGCTGTCTTTGACATTTGCGTATATCTTTACGAAAGTAAATTTAAATTAGAGGTTGACTAAATAAACAACGACCTAGACGTCAACCTATTACTAGGTGGCGATTCTATAAACATTATAAAGTAAATAATATTGATATGGTGTATTCAAATCGTGTCGAACAAGAACTTTAGGTGACTACCCTCTCCCAAATAGGACTGAGCTAGCTAAGCAAAGGTTCTCAATCGGTCTAAGGGCAGGACCAGTTGAAGGTAAAGTGCCTTTGGGATTATTCCGGGACCGGGGTATCGTCATTACCTTATTTAAAAAGCATATCAATTCAGCGTTGCTTCTGTTTAGCGAACACGTCAATCACTTTTCATTAAAGTCTGGAACTGTTTATAAAAGTTTTTTCTAAATGCTTAACACAGGTAGACAGTTAAGTCTGTCCTGATTCATGGTAAGTATTTCTTAAAGACGATTTAATTCTTTTATTGGTTGAAAAATACTTATCACTTTCCACAGATGTCATCGGACCATCCTTTTTTTAATTCTGACTCTTTCTTCGAAAGAATTCATATTAGTATTGATAAAGTCTACGTTTACCGACATCATTTTAAAACACATACACTTCACTGATTAAACTATAATTATATTATGTATTATCATGAATCTTTTATTCAAAATTTATCATTTTAAAACACATACACTTCACTGATTAAACTATAATTATAATATATTTTATTATGAATCTTTTATTCAAAATTTATCATCTGCATCGTTGCATTGAAATAAGTTTACTTCAAATTTGTTATATACATATGAGAATAATATGCGGCACACCCTTGGAGAAACCCACCTTAACGAAATAGAGTTATAATATGTCAGGGCAATGTTTCTGACTAAATTTATTTGATTGAGCGTGTAAAACGGTGTCACTTTACATATTTGTTTTACTCTAAGACATACCTATATAGTAAGCCAAACAATAACTTAGTGGTTTTGTTCACGACTATGGATCATTTTGTGTTTTTTTAAGTAACTAGATTGTGTGCTACAATAATTACATTCAGTGCACTTAAATGGTCTTTCATTAGTATGAATCATTTTGTGTATAATAAAGTTACTGGATTGTGTGGAGGAAAAATTACATTCAGGGCATTTAAAGGGTTTTTCGCCACTATGAACCATATTATGTAACTTCAAGTGAGAACGCCTTCTGCATTTGTAATCACATAATTTACACGTGAAAGGCTTTTCTCCAGTGTGAATCATTACATGTTCTATCATATGGTGGTTTTGGTAGGTTTTAAAATCACATTTATTGCACTCAAGGGCTTTTTTGGTATGAATAATTCCGTGTTTCTTCAAATCGCTTGATGTCTTATATAGTAAATGGCATACATAGCATTTAAAAGGTTTCACGCCAACATGAACCACCATATGTGCGTTTAAAGTACTTTTGGCTCTAGATTTATAATCACATAAGTTGCATGCATAAGGTTTTTCCCCACTATGAATCAGTTTATGTATCTTTAATGAACCAGAATATCTGCATTTATAATCACACACGTTGCATGCGAAAGGCTTTTCCCCACTATGAATCAGTTTATGGCTTTCCAATCTAGCGGAATCTCTGCATTTATAATTACATATTTTGCAAATAAATGGTTTTTCTCCACTGTGAATCAGTCTATGTCTCTTCATGTGTTTCATTATTCTTGTACCATAACCACATATATTGCACAGAAATGGGATTTTGGCACTATGGATTGTTATATGTTTTTTTTAAGTGAGACCGTTTGGCGCATTATATCCGCATTCACTGCAAGCAAACCGTTTTATATTATGATTATTGTTATCATTGCCAGACAAAGATAGGCCGTGACCCAATTTGTGTTCCTTCAAAATGTCTTCAGATGAGAAAAAGGCGAAGCAAACATGACATACAAAATTTCTAACGTAGAATGTATTTTTTCCAACTTCAGGCAGACTTCCTTTTCGGTGGTCAGTGCTAATAATTCCTTTTTAATATCATTTTCGTGGATTTCAATATCATAATACGGTAGCGAGGTGTCAACTATAGATTGTTCAGGTGTTCTGCGCGGACTTAGATGTACATCTGTATAGTTGTTGGGTTTATTCAGTTTGTCTTGAGGAAAACACGTTTCGGATCCCATAGATTCATTATTTTGATCAGATGATGTGGTAGTGACATCACCAACAGGATACTTTTGCTGGACAGCATATACTTGAAAATCTATTTTCTTTTTAATGTTATGTTGATGTATGTCAATTTCATCGTAGAGCATTTCGGACTGTATCCCAGAAGTATCAGTTTCTCTGTGCAGATATTGGTATGTTTTTTCATGCCTAATGTTTAATTTCTTTGAATGTAAATCATCATAATAATATATTCCATTGGAATCGGTGAATCCTTCCTGGTTTAAAGCAAATTGATTCTTTAGATAATCAGGAACAGCTTCAATGCAAACGGGAGACGTGTGACAAGTTCTATGTTCTTGCAAAATGTTTTTGGTTAAAAAGAATTTGTAGCAAAAGTTGCATACGTAATATTTGTCATAAAATAAAATTCTCTTCAATACAAGGCGAGCTTCCTTCCTATTCGATGTATCCAAGTCTTGATAGACATCGATTAAGTCACGTTGAGGCAAAAGTGCATTGTCTACAGTTTTACTATCATCTTGTTTATTATATTCCATAATCCGCAATGCATTAGCGTTGTCAAAACGTGATGAAATATGGACGAGATCACTTTCATCAGACGGTATGCTGCACTTAATATTGTTAACCTGGAACGAAAAGAATACAAACAAAAATTTAAAAGAATCTAAGCAGGTTTTTTTAAAACAATTTTCTCGTTATGGCCAACTTCAGATTTTGTTAACTAAAAACCTCACAGTTAAGACGATATACTTTTAAAAATTCTGAAAATAATAAACATGCAATAATTGTATCACTGAACCTTGCGCCGATAGCCACGGTTTTGGTATCCTTAATTATTATTAGTGCATAGCTTTAAAAGGACTGATTTAATTCTATCCCGTCTTATGAAAACATGTATTTTCTTTGTTAAATCTAACGCAGTGGGAATAAGCATTTTATTTATTTAAAGTCCATAAATTTCCAAACTTATTTGATCTACCACTTCCATTTCGAAAAAAAATCCTGAAAATCTATATTCATTAAACATTAACCCAACAAACAAAAAGATGTGGCGTACAATTGACGTCTGTTTATCTAGGTATGTATATTTCTACTAACGGAACAAGATAAAAGTGTTAAATAAGATGTCCTAATGCATAGAATATAAAATTATTTAAGTTAGTAAGGGAATATAGTACGAAAACAAACTCAATACAAAACCTATTTTATAATACCTAATACAGTTTAGGATTACATTATCTAGGTAGGTTTTTAAAAAATAAGACTATTGTTTACCTTGTTTGCTGGTTTGTATTCCGAATTAGAGCAAAAGGCTTGAGAGTTTTCATAATTCAATGTGTGTTTTGTGTCTTTAAGACACTCATCTTCGAAGTCAACTCGTTCAGAACCAATCTCGGTTTTTATATTGACATGCTCCGTTTCAGGCATCTGAAAAACAAAACATATTTTAAGAATGTTATGGCATTTTTAATAACGCCATAGATAAAGCACACTGTAAACACAAGGTCAACGATCGTTTCTTCCCATAGTCTATTTTCATATTGGTTCAATTCTGCTCTCGCTGCCTCAACGCTGATTGACCTGCTTTTGACACTTTACCTATCATCTGATAATTCTGAATGTAGCCAAGTCAACGTAATTCTTTATGGCGTTGTGTCAAATAAATTACACTTTACAAAACCATTCAAAATATCAAAATTTCGCATTGGAGACAAACCACTTCGTGTGAATTAAATGCTTGTGTACTTTATCACCTTTAGTTCCACAAGATTTCATGGTCCACAACTCTAAAAATTAAGATAAATAGATTAGTTTCTTAAAAAAACTAACCTCAAAAGTGCTACAGGCGGTTTGAGCATTCTCTTGCACTATATAAGAAGATTCGTCCGGGTTGTTGGAATGAAATATTGGTGCACTCAACATGCGCTGTCCTTTTGAATCCGTCTCGAAATCATCCGGTTCGTGTTTCACTTCCATTTTGCTTGACGCTAATGAATAATCGTGCGTCATCACGCTGTCTTGTACCATAGACAATAGTATATTTATGGGTAGTATTGCCATTTGTAATAACGAGACAACTATTTCTTTGAAGTAGGAAATAATATTATTATTTAATTTTATATATTTTAGTCAGCAGGGTTAGTACTTAGAAAATAGCCGTCTCCAACTAATATAATATTATGAAAACAATGTTATATTATTGGGCACCTTACTAACATCTTAGATGAAATTAATAATGTTGTATTAAGCTAAGAGCATTGCATTTTAATTTTGATGACAATATTATATTTTTAATTATTAGTGTCCTATGCATTACATTCATAATCTTCATCTTGTAATAAATATAATAGGTACTTACCTAATTCTTTCTACTGAGCGTCGTTTACCTTTACAAGATCTAGGTTATGAAACAATTATTATTAAATCGAACTCGATCATTGCCGACTCAAGTAGAAAGCCGATTCGTCATTCACAACGACTGGTCCTACTTTTTCCGCCCCTCCCGTTGTTGTCTATGGAGAACGATGCTGACGTTGCCACGTGCATTTTTGAGGTTAGTTTGTCATTACAAATTATTAATAATTGTAGAACGTAATGTAGGCGTTGGTTCGTTTTTCTTGTAAGTACGTATATTTCATAGCATTTCAAACAAAATAAATGAAGTCGGATGGTTGATTGGTTTTTGACAGATTTTTTACGATGACTTACTGTCCGACAACTAACCAGTTTTGCCAGTAGGACCTAAAATTAATAATTCAATAATACATTATTTTGTCTATAAACAGCAACACATTCATTGAATGGTCAACTTTCCATGTAGGTAATTCAAACCTGCTAGGTTCGTACCATTGAAATTGAACTGTTGGATTTGGGACCATTTGGCATCATGTCCACGGGGACGCTTTTCTGACGTGTTCTCAGCACTTAAATCCTAATTAAATAACTTATTTTTCTCTAAAACAGCAACACGTTTATTGAAATTCAATGTCAACTTATTATGAAATTATAACATCCTATATTTATTTTCGTCGTCTACGATAACACAAATTTAACAGTCGTTTTCATTTTCATTTTTATTTTAATTAAATTAATAACAGCGTCATACGTCCATTCCACCACGATTTTGCGAATTCATTTATTATCAGTTATATCCAATTCATTACTGTTTATATAACAATTATTACCGTGTACCTGTGGCTACTGTCAATATGATGTTCGAAATAAAAGACTGAAAAAACACTCCCACGCGATCTATGCCCCATAATCAATAATATATTATGACAACACATTTGACGTAGACATAATATGACGTACCTATGACATATTATTATTATACGTTTGACATATTATGACATCCGTTTTTGTCGAATTCGACCTTTTAATGTACAATTATTATTTGTATCTAAATGGACCAGAACCATCCTTTTCTTTAAATTACATTGTAATGAACACAGGATTCATATTATGCTGTAAAAACAACAATTTGTTTTTTGTCCTCTGAACATTATTGACATTTGGTCTATTCGACAAACCTATCCTACAGTGACGATACGACGTTTGACATATAATTATGACGGTCTATGAAATTGTATTTACACTCTGTGACACAGGACGCCAAAATAAGAAACTGGTTTTTCGTCATATATATGATCGATCGTCATAGAGCTCTCACAGACGGGATTCCGGTGTCGAGCCACCGAAGAATCCAGCCACTCTACACTGCAGTGGTTATGGCAGCCACTGAATTCATATCGCACCATCACAACTAAACCGCCACAAGTGCAAAATTATATGATTTGAGTTAATTATTACGTTTAATCGCTTCACCGCGGAACATTTAATTACTATTTAAATACCACGTATAAATAGCATGCTAATTATATATAATGGCCACCAAATAAGGATACAACAGCTGTGCTGTCAGCGCTTTAAGGATTAATAGTCTATCATTCATAGTAGGGGAAATGTGTTCAAAATGGCACAGTGGGGAAAAATAAACTTTTGCTCTACTGGCGAAATGGTGCAGTCAAACATGATGCAACTAGCTCAGGAACAATGCATGACCCTTCTTTTAAATATTCAGCTATATTGAGTTTACTCAAAACAGCCGTACAAGAAGATACAGTGGAAAGATTTGTGAACCAAACGAATATTTTTGCAGCTTGTCGACAAAAGGTAATATTACATGTATTTTATATTATTAAATCTATATATATATATAGATTTAGTATAAACCAGCTTAAGTAGCCGTTATTAGTGTTCATGTACGATGTAAATTTATCATAATTACTGAAGTGTAAACTGCATTTTTTTTTAACGAATTTGCCAAATTCATTTGATTGGGATAAAATGGCATACATTATGGTAGGCTAAAACGGCATATTATGTGATTAATGATTTTATTGTTTCTGAAAGATTATGTTTCGAAATTACCTACGTAAAACTCTGTAAGAGACATGGGATACAATGAAAATAAATCAGGCAGTTTTAGCTGTGAAAATGAAAGGCATTTTTTAATAGAAATAAAACAATAAAAACGGAGATAAACATCTTGGAAGATTTATGACTACTTTTCCAGTGGAAATTTAATGTCAAAATATGAAATTTTTATTTGATAATATATTTTTGTTTCTATTTTTGACAAATATTTATGTCGTTTGCCATTTTGCACAACCGGAGGGGTGAAATGATTTTTAACTACAAGTTTTTACTTCTTTTTTTTAAGGTAGTTTTACTTTATTCATGCTCCGTTTTTATAATAAATTATACGTTTTGATATTCTTTTTTTCATTAAACTAAATACTATGCCATTTTGTACACCCTTCTCCTACATGTACCAAAAATTTCATCTCTATAAGTCAAAAGATCGTTCAATTTCTAAATATATTTCGAAAACACAGTACAAAAATGTGAAAGGTAAAACCAATTTTGCGTTAGGCGGTTTAATTTAAATGGTGCGGTTTCATTTCGATCGTCTAATTAATAATAATATAATAATAATCACATGTTGGTCGTCGAATACAATACTATTATTATTATTACGTATTATTATTATGACGGTGAATCTAGCCGCAATAAAAATGTTCTTTGGTCGATGCAGTAATAACAAACCATTTATTTTATACAATGCGTATAGAATACGTTGTTTAATAATTATATGATATCTAATAGCTTTTTCGCAGGTACCTATAACTAATATAGATACATACAAATACCAACTAATATATACCTAAAGTAATACTATAACTAACTAAAATATACTAAACGTTAATTTATTTAGATTTAGGATATTTTATATCTACTTATCCGAAATGCCACACTATACCACTTACCGTGATTAAATTAGTTATAAGACCTTAAGTAGATAAAATGCAGGCTAACGTTCATTTCTAAAAGAACACACGCCCGTTCTATTCAATCATGTATTTAGGTATTACAGGAGCGAAGGGTGAAGGTAGGCTGTTAAGATCCGCCATAATTAGTGCACATTAAACTTTTTTAGTCATACGTATTTGTTTGTATTGAACAATTTACAGATATTATTGGTTAGATTTTTAAAATCAATTAAACCCTGCCTAAACCAAACCATACTAATTTTGGTATATTTTGGGCGTTACGACAAAATTGTGCATACCTTTTCATTCATACTTATTTGTTTTCGTTGTATTAAGAATAAATATCATTACACATTTTGTTGGTTGTTTTTTTTTAATTCATTAAGCCTTGTCTAAACCAAACTATAAAAGATTAAAAAAAAAATATTCTATCTTTAAAATATTCAAAGTTATGTATGGTTTAATTGCATAATTTTAGATATTTTATAGATAGGTATTTTTTTACTATTATCTATTATGGTTTGGTTTAGCAGGGTTTAATTGAATTAAAAAAACGAAACAACAGCTTCTGTAAATTGTGGTGTTATTTCAATGAAAAAAATACTAATACCTGATAAAGTTTAGTGTGCACTATATATAGTGGATCTTAACAGCCTACCTCCACCCTTCGCTACTGAGGTATTATTATTTGATTTAAATATATATAACGTGGAAAGACACATGATTCATGACATGCAACGGCAGGTACCTTCCTACATATTTCATTCAAAAAACACTTTAGAAAATAAATGGTTTTTATTTTTTTTACTTTTTCCACATTTTATTTCATAATTTTGATATACAAGCGCTTTTATCCTAGCGTAAATTTTCAATTGAATGACAGTAAAAAATATAGGTACATATATTGAATAAAAAAAAATTATAGAGAACGTCGGTTTCGATTGTTTACTTAAATTAATACTAACTTGTTGGTGATATTTGTACTTATTTATATACATTATGAGATTGCCTAATTTTATCATAGAAAAATTTGCTGTGTTTAAAATTCACCTACCGTATCGTCGCTATAGGATTTGTTTCCCGAATAGACCAAATGTCAATTTTACAGGAGACGAAAAACAAATTTCATTGTCGTATATTTAAATATCAGTAGATGTATCAATCATTCTTTCTACACTGTATGATTGCAACATTATCTAAGAATAGATTCCAAGAATAATATACTGTTATAAATCATTAAATGCACAGAAAATACGTTTTATTTAGAAGTACTCACTGTGGATATTCGGGAAATTTTTAGCGCTCTCTCAGAATAATGGATATTCGGGACCAAATAAGGACGTTCGGGATTTAAGATCGTAGCGTATTGCTGCACGGCCCACGGATTACTGAGTGGTCAAAAAGTACGCGCCTCAAATGTTATATTTATTTACACGATAATTGTTAATAATTACTTCTACTATTTAAATACTTAATGTTCGTAATCACCGAAGGTCGTATGTAATAATAACATGCGGCAATCGCTTTTTCGGTGTTTTCGGATTAAGTACCTAATAAAATAGTTTTTAAGTAATTAACTATTTTTTTATTGAACGAATAATTCACACGATTTAAGAATGTACCATTCTAATAATTGAACACACATAATTTTTAAAATCACTTCTGAGAAAATATATTATAACCAATAGAAAAAATCTTTTTGAAAAAAGTAAGACACCCGGCAAGAATCGTCCCTACATCTCCTGGGTTTACGACCTAGTCCACGAATTATCCACTATGCTACGAGGTGACATACTTATGACGACAAACTTTAACTATTGGCCTTTTAATACCTACTCATCAGTATTCTTCAAAATCAAGCGACTATCGGCGATCGGTTTTTGTTTATTAAATAAAAGTAAGTATCTACTACTTCAATTACTAACCGACGTCACGGATTTCTCCAATATTTTATGATGGTACTTACTCGTACTTGCTAACAATTTTATATTAATACTTGTTCCAAAAAAAAAAAAATTATGTATATATTATATCTGTATATTATTATATCTATATATTTCTATAATTAACAATTAAACTTATTACAAACCACCAAATAAATATTATATATTATTTACTATTGGTATGACAACACAAAATAATAGCATCTATAAATTAATTACCATTGGCTGCTAATATTAGGTAGGTACCAATATCCTAAGTATATAATATTCACCAAATAAATAGTTACTAACATACGTCATATTAAATTAAATTAACTATCAGCGCATTCAAAAATAAATAATAGCATCGCCTTTATTTTCATAGAAATACCTAGATTAAAAGTAAAATAAAGACAAACAATATTTGATTAATAATAATTTGAAATAATAATTATTTTTTAGTCATAGTAGTTGCCGGGTCATACTGTAGAATTCATATAGCCGTTGGGATTTTGTGTCATTTATCAAAACAAAATGCAGTTATTTAGGTTAAAATACTCACTTCCATAACTTTACTATAAGTTCAGGGCAAACTGGTGATGTATCAGCTATAAATGATCTCTTCAAATTTGATGAATTCACTATTAAAACAATAGTAACTTTAAAAACAATATCAATAAGACGAAATTTGAAAGAGGCCCCCGGACGGCCGAAAAATATGAAAGTGGGCGTGATTGTTTTAGAGCTAGACAACGTGAATGTGGGAGCGAGATGCACGGCGTCAGCGCGGTTTGATTGGCTAAAAGTCATATTCGGGAAATAAAAACGCAGCCACAGATTTATTTCGACCGAAATTAACTTGGATATTCAGGTACGAATAGTTGGACATTCGGGAGGACACCACGGAGTAATTGTAACTTAACATGACGTATTCGGGTTTTTTAAAAAAATATCTCTGTTCCTAGATAAAAATATATTGTTTTTATAAATGATTTCGGTAGAGTTCGATAAAAGAAATTGAACTGCATTAAAATGTCGATTTCGACAAAAATGGATATTCGGGAAACAAATCCTATTGCGACGGTATGTTAAAAAAAAGGTTCCCTATCAATGACAAATTTTGTATTGTACATTGTAGTTCTGTTATGAATGCTCGATAAATACAAACTTCATTATTCCCATCCTAACCAAATAATAAAAAAAATATATTTCCTATCTATAAAATATCCAAAGTTGTGTACCTATAATTTAATCGCATAATTTTAGAGTATTTTTTACTATTAGCTATGGTTTTCGCAGGTTTCATCGAATTAAAAAAACTTAGTACACCATCTGCAAATTGTAGTTTTTTTTTAATGAAAACAGAATAATATTAAATACGATTTAATAACAATAAACAATAATTTAAAATTTATTCTGCTCATTATGCTCTGCCTAATCAAATAATAAAAAATATTATCATATCAATAAAATAACCAAAGTTATGTACCTACCTATAATTTAATCACATAATTTTAGATATTTTAGATGCCTATTAATATTAATTATGCGTCAATGATAAATTAAAATTTACAAAATAAATAGCGCCGAGGAGTTCAATTAAAAGACAATAGGTAATTATACCTGGCTTCAGCAATAAAAATAATTACACGACAAAGTAATGGCAAATACATTGAGAGAAAAACTTGTTAGTATTTATTTCTTTACATACCTACTTAAGTAGGTATTTTGAAGATGCTCGACCAAACTGATCTATTTGATTATAAACTATTGTCAATAATGAATTTCATCAAATCGATCGTAAGAAATTTTCTCACCAACACCACCATCTGTAAATTGTCTTTTTTATTGAAAACAGAATAATATTAATTTTTTTTTTCAGAATCTGGATCAGTATGAAACACTGTTTTCATTTATGCATTTTATTTTGAAGAAATTTCTATTTAGCTAAAAAACATGCCTATTAATATTAATTATGTGTCAATGATAAAATCATTTTCAATAATAATAATAGCACACGTGTCACCGCATCAAAGCGGTCTTTGTATTAATTATTATTTTTATTACGATCGCCGGAGTTTCGGCCGAGGCAATGCATAAAAAAAGGTAATAAAAACCGCGCTCGCAAATAATAATGAGTTCGAGCGGCTTGACATTGTGGCTGGCAAAGGAAAAGTGTGCGATTCTCGTAAACACGAGTATCTTCCGTCTGAACGCTCCCATTTAGTTATGTGTAAATGCGGAATCTCTGCCACACAGGTGGCTTAAAAAAAGTGCGATACGGGTGTCTTCCGTCTGAACGCTCCCATTTAGTTATGTGTAAATGCGGAATCGAGCCACGCCGGTGGCTCGACACCGGAATCCCGTCTGAAAGAGGGCATAGAGTCTATTAGAGCCATAAGCGATTTGTAGATTGCCTTTGGTTTCGCTTTAATAATATACTTAGGTACCTTACATTTGACCAGACATCAGATGTATCATTATGTATCTTTTTGAACTTTATAATAATATAATTAGTAGGATGCCTAATAGGTATTATAATATTTAGTTTACTATAAATGCATCACATCAAAATAATACATAATATAAGGTGGCAATACTATTCGGTATCTTTTGTTTATGGCGGGTGCAATCAACATCGTCTACTATCACGGCTGCCAGAATATACCAGTTTGTCAGGATTGCTTACAGTGTTACTCCATAATCTGTGAGAACGAACGCTTTCAAATCGTAAAATGGACGTAAAACGCGAAGGAGGTGACTTCGAGTCTGATGCAAATGAGCAACGTCTGTTCGATGTGTCCTTACATGGAAAAAATCCACAGTTAAATACTTACAATAAACACGAGTATGATGATTATCCCCGCCACGCTGCCGAGGTTAGTTTTTCAATGGTTATTTATTACTTTCTCGGGATAAACATTCTCCAGAGAATCGACAAACAATGGTGCCAAAGATATCATAAAGTATATTATGTCCGAACGAATCATGTACCTAGTCATGTCGGATATCGAATTGGAAATGTTTCAATAACCGAGGAAGAAAACTATTTGACACTTCCACCGATAAAAAAAAAACTATAAATCAGTCGCCAGCGACACTTAAACCAATTGTTTTAGATAAGGAAAGTTGGTACGTTCGTTTTGAATTACCATTGAGTAGGTATTGTTATTTTATAGTAATACAATATACCAATTGAATTAGTCGACGTAATTGAGTATCGACCAGTTTCCACCGCTTTGAGGTCACTTTGAGGTGTCCTTATGGCGTTATCTGCATAATTATATTTATAATATTATTTTGTTTTATTTTAAATTAAATTATAATACGTATGAATTGACATTGACAATTCAAACATTATTGCTGATTAGTATTGTTTGCAATATGCTTGTTACCTACTTTTATAATATATTAATGATGTTTGGCGTCAGATAACGACAGAAACACTGCCCACTCAAGTGTGTGGTCGAGCTACGCACGTATTGTCGGTCTTCTTAAAAATATTCTTGATTTTATAACATAATGTTTTGTTTTTTAGAATATTGTTTCAGACCCAACAATATTAACATCGAAGACAGATAATCAGCTAATTGACATAAAGACTGAGCTTATTGAAGACATTTATGAAGATCCGCAACAGGGTAGTTCTTATTCGGAACAAGTGAATCGGGTAAGTTCCTACTTTTATTTTAATAAATACTAATTGTGTGATGGGGTGGAATGATTATAGTGACGGAATGAACTCTAAAACATTCGAATATTTTGATATTATTAGCTGTCACCAGTAGGTATCATAGAAATAATAAAACAATTTGCATAGGTACCTACATATTTTTTTTTAGATTTTCCTTGTCTTTTCTGCAATCAAGAGCAATACAATACTTATTAAGTATAGGTATTATTCGTGAAACATACCTATAGTTGAAGTAGGTACTTTAACAAAAGGTACCTACTGGGTAAAGTATTCGGACAGCAGTGGAGGAGTTCTGCGTTCAGCCAACTTGGAGTCGCATGGAGGTCAAGGCTGTATTCTGTGAGGACCAGATGTCGTTTGTTTAACGCGTGTGTGCTACCTGTGCTCCTGCATGGCTGTGAGACATGGCATCTTACTAAGCTTCAAGAGTGTTAGCTTTTGAGCTTTGAGAATCGATGTCTCCGCCGAATCTTAGGGGTACATTGGTACAACCGCGTTACAAACACCCGAGTTCGTGAGCAGACACATCAGCCTTCGGTGATTGAGGTTATCATAAAGATACGCTTAACGTGGCTGGGACGCGTATTCCGGATGCCGCCAAATAGTGCGACACTACGTACCCTTGTGGCACAGCCTCAAGGGTTCCGTCGCCATGGCCGCCCCTCCCTCACCCTGCAGCGGTGCTACAAGAGCAACCTACATGCTGCAGGTCTGACATGGCGGGAAGCGCAAGAGTTGGGATGAACCGAGGAAGTGACGTCAACTTGTGCTTGCTCTATGTCCCAA
Organism: Rhyacophila brunnea; assembly: GCF_057557595.1. Taxonomy (NCBI): domain Eukaryota; kingdom Metazoa; phylum Arthropoda; class Insecta; order Trichoptera; family Rhyacophilidae; genus Rhyacophila; species Rhyacophila brunnea. Next base: position 5,545,511 of record NW_028232785.1, read on the forward strand.
TGTTAGGACGTGACCGGGTGGAAGAAAAAGAAGAAGAAGTGGAGGAGTGATAAAATCAGGTGTTGAGAGTTCTACTTACTTTAAATGCATCATTGTCGAAAAATGCACTTTAAACAATTCAACGCCATTTCGTAAAGTGCTCAAATATCATAAAACAGCTCAAATCCAATCGTTGTATATCCCATTGAACTACCAACCGTTCCGTTCAGTGAATAAATGAAAGGTGATGTTTTATTAATAAGAACAATACGAACAACTTGACACTGTTGAATGTTTTAGTAGGTACGTAAACATTGTGTTTGCTATGGTTTTTATCTACCATGGATCGGGCCATTCTAAACCACATGTACGCTGGACATGCCTACCCCTCAGCCGTTACCTTCCCTATCCATGCATTAGCCAGTGCTCTCGCTTCGAGCATACTTCATCATGCAGTGACTACAGGCGAAATAAAGGGCCACACATGATGTCTGTTATAAATCAATCTCCTACCAGATCTGCCAATTCTCATAGTACGGTGCACCTTTATCTGATAACCGATTTGTTTTATTTAAAATATATTTATTAATTGTTTTTTCAGAGGCGTTCAACACACATGTTCAGTATAAAATCGGATACCAACTTTCAGCGAGTTGATTTCAAAGTGGATTATGTTGACGACACAATAAACCAAAGCATTCATGAGGAACCAAAACCCGGTTGCTCTTATTCTGAACGGAAACCAGTCAATCAAGTAGGTATCTACACAATATTCTATGAAACTTGAACAATGCATGTACGTAGGTTTGTTTTGACATAAACACCACAGATTCGGGTACGTGATCATAGGGTGTCTTGTTTTCATATGAGATATAGGACATGAAAGTACGTATGAAAAACACAATCAATATACGAATTGTTCCAGTCTTCCAGCCAAAAAAGTTATGTGCAGTAATTTCAAGTAAACACTTGAATCACTTGACCAGTTTTAGCATCAGAAACAAAAACACATCTTTTTTCATCCGTACTAGATTCGAAAAACAAAGATTTTATGGACTCATTTTGAATCGTAAAATAGTTCAATGATTTGTTTTTACTCGCCCATAACAGACAACCAAACGTGGAGTAGTCGGTGCAGTTGTTATCTTTCAATTTAATATTTAAATTGGCTATTTATCAACCACAAATCAGTAGTTTCATCATACAGACCAATTTATTTACATTGTCATTCCGTATTTCTGCTAAAGCATCTTTCATTTACGAATCGTTAATACATCAGCGATTAAGGTAAGCATATGTAATTCTTCTTCTTTTTTCACCTTCTCACGACCCAGTATTGGGGCGCCACTTCCTTCGGTCCATCGCCAACTCTCGCGCTTCCAGACTTGTAGCACGTATATCGCTTTAGTGTGCAGGGTAAGGCAGGGCTGGCCACGGCGACAGAACTCTTGAGACTGTGCCACAAGGGTACGTGAGGTCGCGCTCTCTGGTGACATCCGGAACACATTTCCTAGCCACATAAGCCGTTTTTCGCGATTACCTCAATCACTGAAGGCTGCTGTGTCTGCTCAATAAGACATCGTAAAATTAATATCACTTAATATTTTCTAAAGAATTTTTATATCTATGTTTGTCATTTTCGTAAGATTTTAAGAAAAAAATGGTAAAATAGTTTTAGATTTTCGGAACTATTTTCATCTCCAAATAGTCTGGATATTCGAGCCTCTACTGCATTATGATTTACGATATCTTTATATGTGGGGAATTGCAAGATGCCGAACGCATCCTATTGAAGTGGCCCATATGTCAGTTAAAGGGTAAGAGTTTCCAACCAATAAGACCGGTCAACCATTGTTACTTGGTATCTGCAATCGAGAAGGTTTTTTCTCCGCGTGAATTGGCTGTAATAATAATCAAACACTCTAGTTAGAGCTCGCCAACCAAGCTCAGGTAAATTGCGTCTGTGATATTCAACGCAACATTGAAGGTAGCTTAACGTTCAATACGCCATGGTATACGACTCTATAAGAGGTGGCAGAGAGAAAAACGTGTTAGTGAAATCTCGCATGCGTATATTAATTGTTAAATTATTTGTCCACGATAGTCACATAACAAATACACGATAGAACCGACAAGGTTTACTTCCATCTCACATCACAAGTCGTTCAGCGAATATATTTTACTTCATGGTCAAAATACCCTCACCGGATTCGCTTAAGGCAGATTATATTATATTGTCTTAAGTATAGACTGATATGATTTTGTATTTAAGTATAAAGTTTATTAATTTTTTTAGATCTCTTCAAAATACGTTAGCAATGTAAAATCGGAAAAATATTTCGAGCGGATTGACTCAGACAATGAGATTGTTCAAGCGAATGTTCGCCAAAGCAATTATGAGCAATCTAGTTGCTGTTATTCTAAATGCAACCCAGAAAATCAGGTATTATAACAATCTATTCATTTAAAATAATCCACATACGATTTTAACGGTGTTAACTCTGAAAAAACAGGTCGATATCCGAATGGGAATGGCTGGAGAAACAATTTACTCGATGCTGAATGTCTTGGGATCATCATATCAAATGCTGCCTATTGGATGCTTGCATTCTGACGGTGCTGCTTTACGGAAACGAATCATGGCACCTTACGAATGCTCAGAGCAACCATATACTGAGCTTTGAAAACAGATTTTTGCGACGGATACTGGATGTGCGGTGGTATAAATTTAGGAGAAACGAGGAGATAAGAGAACGTACCATGCAGCCTCTCATCACAACTAGAGTGAAAAAGCGATGTTGGACCTTGTTCGGCTACGTGCTGCGGATGCTAGATGAGAACCGCCACCGGATTGCCTATTTTTCAAGCCGACCAGATTCCGGCGTCCTATACTTATAGTATCTATAGAGTATACGGCGGAGCTACGGAAAGTTGGTTTGCCCTGGAACGAAGCAAGAAGACAAGCAAGCGACAGGGATTCTTTGCGGCCCCGCGTGTTATCCATTTGCTCCAATTAAGGGGCGGATATGGCCGAAGAAGAAGAAGAATAAGAATAAGCTACTGAATTAAATTTACTTGTGCGAAAAAAACTGACCATTTCAATCGATTTTAACTAAAAACAACCTAGAAGAACTCACTTACCTTATTCAACACACTGTGAGTGCCAATTTAATAGTTTACCATTTCTCTGATGCTCCAAACATGCGGTCATTATATAAATTTTCTCAACTGCCATGAATCTAATTCATAAAGGTCAGTTTCCAAATAGGAATGCAAAATTTTGTCAATGACTTGGCTTAAGTGATATTATTAAATAATTTTTAATTGGCAGATGATGCAGTGTATATCTAAAGAGGTACATAAGACTATTAAATTTTACTGATTTTCAATTTAGTTGCTTTTAACTGAAAGTGGAATTATCACACACTTCAAACAACTCATCATTACGAAGTCAAGTAACAGGTTGAAAAGGTGCGGGTAAAGAAATGCAAACTAAATCATACTAAATTTCAGGAAGTTGATTTCAACGAAGAAAAGTATGTAGCTGATACAAAACCTCTAAGCAAAGATAAGAATTCTAATTCCGGTTTCTCTTTTTTATGATGTCCTGTAATTCGATTACTATCAAAATATTCTGTAAATACTAGTCTGCTGCTTAAATTATATACATAGGTCGGCAGCGAATATATTTAGCTACGAATAGGATACTCTGATAAACATATATGGACGACTTATGTTTTTTTATAAATCCTTACAAGGTCAAATGAATATAATATCTGGTCAGATTCCATATTATCATAGTTATATTTTAAGTCTTAATAATATACTTAAATCCCATGCGAATTGACTTGAAATAAAAATATTGATCAACATAAGTAACCATTTTCCCCTGATTTTATCCAACATGCTTGTCAAGATTCTTATGTTAATTATTAAGATTTTTTATTTTAATTCGATATTTCACCTTCTTTTAGTTGATTTCTGCAACCACTGCCGTCACCTATTCCGGTAGTCTCGGATTGTCAAAGAGAGAAGTACAAGAGCCATACGATGAAATACAGATTGACTATCAAGACATTAATAAAGAATTGGGCGTATATAAAACGATTACTAATTTAGTCAGTCACACTGCTAAATGTAAGCATATACAATCTACCCCCACAAATCCCGAATTATTAGTAGCTGTTATAAAGTTGGAGAAACAAACATTTAATAAGGAAAATTTTGTGTGCAGTTTTTGTTTTGATTTTTTTGCTTCGCTATCTCAATTGAAGCTTCACAAAACGTGTCATAAAAAATCAATAGCGGAGACCGTTAATCATGTAAGCATGCGATCCGAATTCAAGAATCAAACCAAAATGACCCATTCTGTTAAAAAACCATTTAAATGTGACCACTGTGATAACTCTTGTAAACGATCCGGAGTAATGGAAATACACAAAATGATTCATTCTGGTGAAAAGCCATTTAAATGTGACCAATGTAATTACTCTTGTATAACATCTTGTGTTATGAAATGGCACAAAATGACTCATTCTGGTGAAAAGCCATTTAAATGTGACCAATGTTATTACTCGTGTATAAAATCTTGTGATATGAAAAGGCACAAAATGACTCATTCTGGTGAAACGCCTTTTAAATGTGACGAATGTAATTACTCTTGTAAAGAATCTGATAATATGAAAATACACAAAATGATTCATTCTGGTGAAAAGCCATTTAAATGTGACCAATGTAATTTTTCTTGTATAACATCTTGTAATATGAAAAGGCACAAAATGACTCATTCTGGTGAAACGCCTTTTAAATGTGACCAATGTAATTACTCTTGTAAAGAATCTGGTAATATGAAAATACACAAAATGATTCATTCTGGTGAAAAGCCATTTAAATGTGACCAATGTACTTACTCTTGTATAACATCCTGTAATATAAAAAGGCACAAAATGACTCATTCTAGTGAAATGCCTTTTAAATGTGACCAATGTCATTTTTCTTGTAAAGGATCTGGTAGTATGAAACAACACAAAATGACTCATTCTGGTGAAAAGCCATTTAAATGTGACCAATGTAATTACTCTTGTATAACATCTTGTAATATGAAAAGGCACAAAATGAGTCATTCTGATGAAAAGCCATTTAAATGTGAACAATGTAATTAGTTGTGTATTAGATCTTGTGATATGAAAAGGCACAAAATGACTCAATCTGGTGAAACGCATTTTAAATGTGACCAATGTAATAACTCTTGTAAAGAATCTGGTAATATGAAAATACACAAAATGTTTCATTCTGGTGAAAAGCCATTTAAATGTGACCAATGTAATTACTCTTGTACAACATCCTGTAATATAAAAAGGCACAAAATGACTCATTCTTGTGAAATGCCTTTTAAATGTGACCAATGTCATTTTTCTTGTAAAGGATCTAGTAGTATGAAACAACACAAAATGACTCATTCTGGGGAAAAGTTTATTTTAATATAACCAATTTAATTACTCTTGTATAACATCTTGCAATATGAAAAAGCACAAAATGACTCATTCTGATGAAAAGCTATTTAAATGTGACCAATGTAAGTAGTCGTGTATTAGATCTTGTGATATGAAAAGGCACAAAATGACTCAATCTGGAGAAACGCTTTTTAAATGTGTCCAATGTAATGACTTGTAAAGAATCTGGTAATATGAAAAAACACAACATCACTGATTCTGGTGAAAAGCAATTTAAATGGGACCAAAATAATTACTCTTTTATAACATCTTATTATATAAAACTACACAAAATGACCCATTCTGGTGAAAAACCATTTTAATATGAAAATTGTGATTCTTCTTGTATACAATCCGGTACGATGAAATCACACAAAATGGCTCATTCTGGTGAAAAGCCATTTAAATGCGACCAGTGTATTTACTCTTGTATAATGTCTAGTAGAATGATAGTTCACAATACGACTCACTAAAACTCGTTAAAACTGGCATCGTCAGCAGATTACGATCTTTCGATATTCAATCTGGTGATATGAAAATAGACAAAATGACTTATTATGGTGAAAAGCCATTTAAATGTGACCGATTTAAATAGTATTCTATAACATCGTGTAATATGAAAATACACAAAATGACCCATTCTGTTGAAAAGCCGTTTCATTGTGACGTTGTAATTAATTATTCGTGTATGGCACCATGAAAGTACACAAAATGGCTTATTCTGGTAAAAAGCCTTTTAATTGTTTCCATTGTTATCACTCATCAACAAGTATGAAAATAGGTACACAAAAAGACTCATTACGGTTAAAAACTATTTAGATATGACTATTGTAATTTCTCATGTTTTCCTGGTGATATGAAAATACACAAAATAATGCATTGTGGTGGAAAGCCAATATTAACAATATAAATTAAGTGTACACGGCCAAAATAGGAAATGTCGCCCATAACTGAAAAATATCTTAGGTATTTGGAAAACTTACATTTCCACAAGTACTTTTATCTAACTTAATCAACAAGTATAAAACAAATCATAGCCCTTCGACAACAACGGTTTCTAAATACCCCATACAGGTCCATAAGTGTGACTTCCCATGACCTGTAATGATTTGTGTCAAGAAATGTCAAACATCAACTGTTACTTTAAGCATTAAAATTTCCAATATAGATGAAAACTGCTACACAAGTACCTCTTATCCGAAATTAAATGGTGAATTATGACAACTTTTGGTTTTTTGATATTTCTTGTTTTGCTAATTTACCTTTCAATTACTCTTGTGTTAGATCTGGTAATATGAAAATACACAAAACGACTTACTCTGTGAAATGCCATTCAAATGTGTTCATTGTAATTACTCATGTTCAACATATTATAGCATGAAATTGCATAAAAAGACACGTCTATCAGTTATAAACGTCTTAAACAGTCAATGCTTCTAGTTTTAGGTTGTTACTTATTGTTTTCGAAACTATACCTAGTTAATATGATTTGATTATGCCATTAATATTTTCGAAATCTCTATCCTGTGTAACACTGGTCTATTATATGAGTCGTATAGTTCCTATAAACGATAAGTCCACTTTGTACTTAATACTATTTTTTATTATAAAACATATGATAGAATTTATATTTTGGTGGTGTGTTTTTTTTATACAAATATTCACAAATTAGCTCTCTACAAGGTCGCATGGACTTTTCGGCCTTTGGAACAAACCGCACTGTGGATTTATCGCCAAAAGGAATTCATCGTGATTTTGAAACTCTCTTTTCATATGAATTTATAGCCTTTAGGAACCGATCAACAGAACCAAATTGTGGAGCGCTGACGGTAGAAAAAAATGTCATCATTATCTCAATTTCGACCAAAAGTGGATTTATCGTATATAGGAACTATACGACTATATTAATCATCTATATGTATATATAATACAAAATATGCTTGTTTGTTTGGTATTGAGTTAACAAACGATTGTGTGCCTTATTTATTCTTATACAATGTTACTTTTCTTATCAGTATAACCTAGCCATCATCGTGACGTATAGAGTACCTAACATAGACTATAAAGGCTTGAACAATGTTACGAAATTAACCTAATTTACGTAGAAAATCAGTAATCGATTCTATATCAAACGACTTATCATTATCAACATCAGCCTGGGGATCATTTAACTGCTGGATGAAGGCCTATCCAACATGGTTTCACTCTTCCCGGTTCTGTGCATTACTATATTCATCAAAATTAATTACATAATATGCAGCTATTTATATGATCATTAGCACCAGCCTGTATCAATCCATTCCTAGTTGGAGAATTCCATGCTAATTCCATTCCTCCCGGTCTAATGAATTCCTTCGTTCATCAAAATTTATAAGATTATAAAGATACATACCGCTTTATTTATAGTCATCATCCCTAATCAATCTACTGCTAGGTGAAGGCTTCCCCTAGTTGGTTCTGCCCTGTGCATTGTTTTATTATGCTCAATAATTGTCAATGAATAAGGAAAGTGCGAACTAACGATAATAGTGAGTGAAAAAGACAAACTTGTAAATAATCCTACACTTAGAAGCCTTATTAGCTCATGACCGTAGTAATAATTCATTATATAATGTGACATAGTGTATTGATTTTTTTTTCATATTATAATAATGTTTCCAATATGTCTCAAAAGTAATATACATACCCAACTCCGCTCGGAGATTTCAAGCATGTGTTTTATTTTCTTGCTAAATGACGTACATAATGAAAGACTGCGAAGGGTTGAGCACTGTCCATAATTGCTACATGGCCTTCCCATCGGAGTTTATCTATTTTAACAAATTTTAATGCTGAGATACATTATGCTCGGAAGAGGTGGAAGAGATCTAGGGTTTTGGTAGGCTCTGCTGACAGTCTACTTACTTCAAATGTTGATACAATAATTAATTTCTAAACGAATTTCAAATCAATCTTTCCTAGAAATAATAGATGCTAGCGGCTGTAGTCCTACCCATTAATAGTATTGGATTTCGAATTAGGCGTCATATTTTAGCTGAAACTCCAAGGTGTGTTAGTAGGTAGCTATACAGTGCTGTCATTAAAATTTTCATACCTATATAATATTGTCCTTTTTGAGTCCTTTGGTGATATTTCGGATACGTCCATAATCGTTATGGCTATTATGCAATATATTTATGCGCAACAATCTTTAATGATTGAATTTAGTATTATTTGATTACGATTCGATTGACAAAATAAATCAAATCAATGTAGACATGATCGCCGTTTCCATATTATATGGCATATGCGATAACTGCAGGTCACAAAACGGGCGTAATTTATTTACCAGTCTCCCCGACTGTCAAAATAATAAGCGAAACGACGTAAGAATTGTCATTTTTTTATTGAACTCTATTGTACATACTTAAATAATTATAAAACACAACATATATAACCAATAGAAAAAAAATTATACCCAGCAGGCATCGAACCTGCGTCTCTCGGGATTTGCACCCATGCACATTGACCACTATGCTATAGGTATCATATCTAATTGCAACACATTTAAACTAATGGCTCTTAGAATACTTTGGTAGGTCATACAACACCAGAGTGGTCAATTTGCAAGGGCGCGAAATTCGAGAGACGCAAATTCGATCCTGCTGGGTGTCGCATTTTCCTCATAAGAGATTTTTTCTATTGGTTATATTGTTTTCCCAGAAGTGTTTTCAAAATTATCTATAAATAAAAAGAATGTTACATGCTTAAATCTAGCATGTGAGTCGCAATAGAGGCGTAGAGTTACAAAACCCGCTCTGGGCGATTTTTCAAAAAAAATAGTTATGAATGTACGCAGGAGCTCTTTCGTAAGACCTATCTTATGTTCTAGGTGAGAGTTTTAAATCCCTCTCTGTTTCTTCAAAAAATCAAAATAAATATCGAGGAGACTGACTAAACCCGCTCTTAAAATAAATTTGTTCTGGTAAAACCCTCTCTGCGTAACCGGCCAATCAGACGCCGCGATTTAAATAATGACTCTTCACGAATCCTTTAATCTCCGTACAAACCGTCAAACCGTTTTCTCGTGCGCGTCATAATTTTGCTTCAATTATTTTACTATTTTTTACTTTTAATAATGAATTTTTCAATAGTTAGTGTGACGGAATCTCAACAAGAACAATCAAGAAAGCGTTTGAAAAATTCAGCTGCTTGGAAATGTAGCCTGTTACGCCAAGAAACGTATTTAAAATTGACTATATTTTGCTGTATTGTCATGAATAACCCAGTGGCGGCTCATATTATTTTCTAGTTTTACGTGTATTTTTTGTTGTCATTTATATTTAATATTCTGTGTGATATAATAAAATATCATAAGGTTCTTACACGTTTTTATCAATATTTGGTTTGTGTCAAAAATATAATTAAAGGAAAACTATTTTCTGTCGGAGAAATGCTTTTGGTTTGATAATTTGTACTATACAAATGATAGATTTAGTAGGTTATGTTACGTTAGGTATATTTTTCATCTCCCTTGATAAAAAATGACATTCCTTATCATTATCTCCACGGGACATTTTTTTTCGTCATAAAATTGTATCATTCGTTAATATGAACGATAATTAATTTTAATTCAAATATGTTTATTAATTTGTAGATTAGCTTAGTTGTAATAACGACACATAGTTAACAATGCTGTGCTATCTTGTAGAAATACCGTTACTTTTATAATACGTTTTTGCAATAAATTTCAGAAATTCCACGTTTACTATTATTTGTATATAAAAAGTAGCAGGAACAACAGAAAATAGGTAATAAATATTTATGTGGGAAAATAAGTAAGCTCATACATCGCGACTTTTGTTTATCGGATTTGGTTTCTGAATTAAATGCTATAAAATATCTAACATACCTAAGTAGATTATGAATAATATAGCTTAAAAATATATTCATTTTATTTTTACTCTTAATAAATAGGTTGGTAGGTAATGGTGGGTTTCCCACAGACATGGAATTTGGGGACACAGGTAATACAGGGATTAGTTAGGTAAACGCCGGTACTTAAATCCGCTGGGTTTTTTTATTTATGCTATTGATATTATTAAAAAATATGTTATTGTTATTTCAAATTATCTTATAATTACCTTTTAAGGGCTTAAAAATATCTTTCTGATTCAAAATATGGTCATTAATATTAAAATTATTAGGAATTATTAGGGTACTTATATAATTATAAAAGATTAGTTACCTATTAAACAAATAATTTGAATGGTAATTAGGTAATAACTAATTGTCTCCAGAAAAAGTAACATTTTTTGATAATGTTTTTTTTTGTTTATTATAGAATAAAAATAAGTACCTACATGACATTAACATATTAAAATTAAAAAGTTTCACAAAGGCAATTTGACATACTTAGTGAAAAGTAGGCACTATTCAACTAAATAACTATTTTTTTAAATCTAAAAAAAAATATTTTCAAGACAAGTAAATACCACTATTTTTTTAAAATATAACATACCAATATAACAGCTAAATATGTAGGTACAATGCGAAAAATATACAGCTACCATTAGGTAAGAATGGCTACAAAATATTTTCTAGACAAAGTAAATTCGAAAATATATTACATAAATAAAATAAATACGGACCGCTACTAAACTATCATCTCCTGTCGACAATGTACCATTGTGCGACAAACTCCGCTCTTTTTAAAAAATTCCGCGTCGAACGCCGCTCTGTCAGGTAGAGACTGACAAAGACCGCTCTTGGGATAATTAAAATGTATGTATTTTAATAAATACAGCTTATACATTGGATTTGACATTTTATTATACTTTTCCGTATGTAAAGGAAGAAATATAATATCTAAAATTACACTTAAATCGTCATGATATGCCCAAAACAGTTTTTCGTCATTTACTCAAAACTCAAAAAAGTCTCTAGAGCGGGTTTTGTAACTCTACGCCTCAATAAAGCGATTTCAACAAAAAGTTTGGATCCAAATAATGTGGAGAAATAAACGCTTGATAGGTAATTATGTATTAAGTATTTCAAAAAAAAAGTTTTGAATGTGTCTCATTTTATTATTAAAACAAAAACATATTACATTTTTTGAATTTTATCCAGAACATTGTTTATTTTTCGATAAAAAGTAGGTTCTAACATAATAATAAATTATCTAAAATATTTTTTTGGGAAATAAATCAGTGAACTACCAGCAGAGTATTCATATATAATTAATATTATATTGTCGAACAAGAACATCTTTCGCACATGTTAAAACTATGAACTTATAATCCATCCCAGTGCAGCTAATCGCACTTTCAATTTCAAATTCAAGAGGCGCCCCCAAATTTGTCATTTTATTTTACGCTCCAGTGATGTTAAAATTATTAAGTCGCATCTAAAAAAAGAGCCAATACATTATTTAACACGCCTCTAGCACGCGTTGCCGCCATGACAGGTAAGTCACTGAGAAGAGTTCCTGTTGTCGCCGATTTCTTGCTGTCGGACAGTAATCAAGCCTAGCAAGAAATTGAGGTTATAACTAGGTATTTAGAATAGTGAACATATGAAATATATATATATATATAGAATATTAATATTTATAAAAGAGTCAGTTATGTAACTAAGTTGTCTATATAATATATTAATATAGATATATCGGGGATTTCATCGATCCATCACACAACTTCCTTAGGTACATAAAGGGTTATAAACAAAAGGCACAAAATAAGTTTATATTAATCCGAGTTCACAATAAAAGTTAATAAATCACAATATAAGTTCTCAAAATATTTAAAGTTCACACAATAAAATAAAAGTTATAGAAACACGAGATCGCACGAGGTCCCGGGGTCACAATATTAAATATTGGGAGCCGATGTCCAAAATTAACTTAGTCTGAATCCGTCCGACAGGATCTGATTTGCACAAGAAGACTGTTGATGAAGTCACAGACACAGATTCGAACTTGCTGTTTATGTCCATGAAAATTAAAAGTGTTAATATTGTGCCTGTGGCTTCTCGTACCGAATATACGAATGTATCGACATTTGGTTGAATGATTTGAATGCTACCCAATCGAAATATTTGCCTTTGCATTTCAATACCTATTTCCAAACTCCCAAAATACAGAAAATAGCTTGATTCTCTCTTCCTCATTGACCTTCGTCGAACATTTTCGCTTACATTTTTCCGAACAAGCCGGTTTTATCTTCTTATTCATAATTGTCTTGCTACTTGTATGTGATTTGTACTCCTTGCCGATATTTCTCGCCTTCTTTAATACATTCGTCTTCCAATTACCTTCATTCCTTTTTTAATGGAGTTGTCAAAATGGTAGTGTCATCTTCAGTTGACACTAAACAATTTGCATCAAGAGTACTGCTCGAATGTGGAGAAAAAGTAATAGTTGAAGTGGTTTGATCAGTGATATTAATTGGAATATCCAATTCATTGCTATTGTCAGTCTCACTATTTTGCACCGGTATGTAGGTTGTATTACCGATCAAATCTTCAGTCTTCAGAGCATGACACAATTACTAGAGGACAAAGAAGTAGACTGATCAGATATATAACTGGAATAAGATTAATTGCCAGCAGCAGCACAAATATATCCAGTATTTTAATTAATAGTATTATTTAACCAGCTGGGATCTCTGAAAAATAAAAATATTTACAATATTAGGTAGGTACTGTTACACCCATGATTATTGGGCCACTCCCGATAGTCTAAATTACGTAATTATTTGGTGTAACCATGTCACCTGACTTTAAGGATTTTACAAAGGATTGAGCAATGCGGCTTAATGCTTTTTTACCTATAACGGTTAGGCACAAAATACATGTTACAAATAACCAACTAGACAGGCTTCGATTCAACTTGTTATGGAACGAAAAGAAGAATGAGACTCTAAAAGAAGAAATCTGTAAGGTAGGTTATGCGTACGATGGCGTTATTTCCGACTCGATTTTGAAATCCAGCGTGTTTCTAAAAGTATAGGAAATAACAAATAAATATACTTCTGAAGGCGCCACCCTATTAACATTTTATCATAAACAGTTCAAGAAAGAAAATAAGAAATGAAAGAATGTCTTAAAGAATAAGTCCAAAATGTCATATATTAGACCAGGAATGATTTACAAAGAATTAGCAATCTACAAACATTTTGGGACGGAGAACGAACGTAACTATTAACTTCCTCCTGAATAACAGGTGGATGGCAAGAATCAAAATAATAAATAATCAAAACATCGTGAGATAAGGTTGATACAAATTATCTGGGCCTTTTTGGAATCGTGCCGTAACCCCAGCGGGCACGTTTGTTCACTGTGAAGGCTTGGGCGAGAGAGACGGAAAACAATCTTCACGCTGGTTCGATATCTTTGTTTTGTGGCAGGTCGGCAAAACACAAGGCGTAGAAAATAGTTCTATATTCGGCCGCAAGGCGTGAATAATTATTACCAGTAGCTAGGAACGATAAATCCTTAATGGTATAAAGTATTAAAATATCGTTACAAACCCTCTGTCGTTAGTAATAGGAGATGAAGCCAGAGGTTGAGCTTTTTCTTGCAACTTTCAGGGTGCGGTCAACGTGGTCACATCTGATGGGTTTAATGTGGTGTAACGATGAAATCCAAAAGGTGAAAACTCGAACTCTGTATTTTGAAGGACAGAGGAGATAATTCTAGTAATACGGATATTTCGCAAGGCGGCTTAAAGTGTTAAAACAGTTGACGACAGAAGAGTAATTATTTTTGAAGAGAGACAGCGATCTTATCATCGAGAGGCAACGGAGATCTTGAAGTCCTTGAAGACATCGCAGGGTCTTCCTTAACTCGTCACGAAGGTCCACTAAGATTGGCATCATGAAAAATCTAGCTACTATAAAAATATTCGTTCGTTCTCACATCAAAAAAATAAACTTAAGAATAAACAAGTAATTAAGTATACGCAGATACTTACTAAAAAAACACTTGAAATCAGTCGGGTCGCAGCCTATGCAGTCTTTGCTGCTTCAGTCGGTAATTTCTCTTACGAGTATGGTTTGAAAATTACTAGTCATTTTTATAATAATTAAAATTTTAAAACTTAGGATATTTACAATACTTATTAGTCAAATAATAAGAATTTTCTTTCAACAAAAAAGTAAAGCGTTTTTTATTAATGGTTAACATAAAAGACTAGGTGTTATATGTTTTATTAAAACATTTGCTTGAAACTAATTTCTGGAAATAGAGTATTCGATAGCTATGGAGTATAAAAGCCAGTAGCTGAAAGTTAAATTGAGCGTAGTTATGCACAAAGCAGCCGAGCCACACAAACCTCAAACAGAGATAGAAGCACTTTTATGTAAATTGTGTTTCTTTAAATCAGCAAAGCCTCTGTATACTGTGTATACTTTTTGAATGATAGATATTATATATATATATGATTTTGTATAACTTTTGAAGAGATAAAAGTATATAATCTATGATATTTTGGTGTTTTAGTAGTCCAGGTGTTTTGAGTAAAATGATTTTTTTTAGAATAGACATTCTGCAGAATGCAGCCATCTCTTATGTTTGTAAGAAAAGTCTTTATTTTTGATTATTTTCTTTAAAAATAGCCTTCTAAGTTACTAAATTATTATTGGAATTTCAAAATTATGAAAATAATTCGAAAAACTTGTAAATTATACATCAATATTTAGCTGCCTGGCACTGTTTTTTATATGAAAAATCTGTATATTATATATAATAAAATGAAAAACATATAATGTAATTGAGAAAATAATGTTTATTAATTGAATGTAGAAAAACACACCTTACAATCACGATTTCAAAAATTTACTTAAGTACATAATATTATCATTCGGCTGCTTCTTGCAGAACGAATATTGCATATTTTTAGAACGCATTTATATGACATTTTTGTATGACAGCAGCTTGGTTGCTTTATGCAAATCGAAAATGTCATATTCTGCGATTGGCAAAATCTTTAAAACGCATTTATATGAGATGTTTGTATGGCAGCAGCTTGGCTGATTTGTGCAGAACGTAAAACAAACGTGTGAGATTATGGAAATCACAATAACTCATTTTTTTCAAAATTGTGGCTTGGCTGCTTTGTGCATAACTACGCTCAATTACTGGATATGAGTCGTCTTACAGTAATCGTTTGACAAAGTTCGTAGTATATATTACACGAATATACATTATGATAGTTTACAATATGGTGTATAAAAGTATTTGGTATACATAATTATACATCAGCAACTGCTTTTGATCTGGCGTTTGATTTGTAGTCAGTATATTAGTGATCAAATATCTATTTTTAACTTATTAAATTATTCGACCGCAAAATTATTTTTTTAGCGACTCATAACGGTAAACAAGTTGACTGTTTAGCTGGATCAGCAGATTGATTGACGAAATGAAATTCGGTGTTGCAATGGAAAATTAGTCGAATAATCCTTTCCCATAGTATCATATTATATTTGTAATAATAAATAAAATTCGCAAACTACTCGAATTTAAACCGCTGACTCGTTCAAAATAATTATGTACCAGAATATAATGTTTATGTATTACTTTTGACTGTATAAACAACTAATACTGATTTATCAAAATATCACTCGAATCTAAGTACCTGGATCGTTACTATCTCAGAAGGTAGATAATATGTACTGTCATTGTATTTATACCATTGTGCCGATCGTTACGCTGCTAATAAAACTCGCTCCTGCATACATCTTCGTCTTCTTTATTATCATCCTCAACACCATAACCCACACATCGAACACCACAATAGTGACACCAACAGATTCATTAATATCGGAATAAACTCACTGTTTTTAAAAACAGTCTCCGATTATATAATGTTTTTCACCAAAGTAAGCCATTTTATGTAATTTTATTCTAGTGGATTATTTACAAGAGTCGTTAGATTGGCACATTTAATTGGATTTTATTACCAGAATGAGTCAATTTGTGTTTTTTCATATCACTAGATGTTATACAAGAGTAATAACATTGATCACATTTAAATGGCTTTTCACCAGAATGAGTCATTATGTGTTTTTTCAGAGAACCAGATGATATACAAGAGTAATGACATTGATCACATTTAAATGGTTTTTCACCAGAATGAGTCATTATGTGTTTTTTCAGAGAACCAGATGATATACAAGAGTAATGACATTGATCACATTTAAATGGTTTTTCACCAGAATGAGTCATTTTGTGCCTTTTTATATTACAGGATGTTATACAAGAGTAATTACATTGGTCACATTTAAATGGCTTTTCACCAGAATGAGTCATTTTGTGTATTTTCATATGACGAGATTGGATACAAGAGTAATTACATTGGTCACATTTAAATGGCTTTTCATCAGAATGACTCATTTTGTGTATTTTCATAGAACCAAATGTTATACAAGAGTAATTACATTGGTTACATTTCAATGGCTTTTCACCGGAATGAGTCATTTTGTGTATTTTCATATAACGAGATTGGATACAAGAGTAATTACATTGGTCACATTTAAATGGCTTTTCATCATAATGATTCATTTTGTGATTTTTCATGTTACCAGATATTATAGAAGAGTAATTGCACTGATCACATTTAAATGGCTTTTCACTGGAATGACTCATTTTGTGTATTTTCAGAGAACTAGATGTTATACAAGAGTAATTACATTGGTCGCATTTAAATGGCTTTTCACCGGAATGAATCATTTTGTGTATTTTCATATGACGAGATTGGATACAAGAGTAATTACATTGGTCACATTTAAATGGCTTTTCAACAGAATGATTCATTTTGTGATTTTGCATGTTACCAGATGTTATAGAAGAGTAATTACACTGATCACATTTAAATGGCTTTTCACCGGAATGACTCATTTTATGTATTTTCATAGAACGAGATGTTATACAAGAGTATTTACATTGGTTACATTTAAATGGCTTTTCACCGGAATGAGTCATTTTGTGTATTTTCATATGACAAGATTGGATACAAGAGTAATTACATTGGTCACATTTAAATGGCTTTTCATTAGAATGAGTCATTTTGTGAAATTTCATACCACTAGATCGTTGGCATGAAAAGTCACATTGGATACATTTAAATGGTTTTTTAACTGTGTTTTTTTCTTTTTTCTTTAGATTGTTGATATCAGATATTTTATGACACGCTTTGTGAATGTTCAATAGAGATAACGATTCAAAAAAATTAAAACACAAACTGCACACAAAATTTTCGTTACTAAACGATTTTTTCTCTAATTTTATAACAGCTACCAATAATTTGGGATCTGCGACGCTAGATTTTCTATGCTCACATTTAGCAGTGCTACTGACAAAATAACTAATCGTTTTACATGCTCCCAATTCTTTTTTAATGTCTTGATAGTCAATCTGTATTCCATCGTATGGCTCTTGTACTTCTAAGATTCTCTCTGACAATCGGAGAGTAGAGAAATAGGGCATGTCCGTGGTTGCAGGGATCAACTAAAAGAACGTAGAGTACTGCATATTAACATGAAGATAAACGACATAGGTACATATATCAGAGAATAAAAATTAAAAAATCAAACAACCTTAAGGGCCGACTAGTGCTAGGTCAAAATAGAGATGATAATAATATATTTTCAAAGAATAAGA
Source organism: Rhyacophila brunnea (assembly GCF_057557595.1). NCBI lineage: Eukaryota > Metazoa > Arthropoda > Insecta > Trichoptera > Rhyacophilidae > Rhyacophila > Rhyacophila brunnea. Next base: position 5,563,621 of record NW_028232785.1, read on the forward strand.
CTAGAAATTCCATAAATGTACAAGAAGTTTTTTTATATAATTTTAAAGCCTTATTATTTATTGAATTTGTATTAAATATTTGATGACTGCATAAAGTATTTTTATTACATATAATAGAATATTTTAAACCTCTCGATCTAATGGTTTCAGTACACTAAAGTGCCATGAGTTTTCACTTTTAAATATTATTTATTTTTCAATGCATTTATAAAGCTATTAGTAAAATTGTTGGAAGTATTATATTCTTAGTAAAATAATTACGGTAGAAAATTATATATATTATAATAAGTGTGAAAGCAAAACTGACGCAGTTTAACAAGAATTCTGATTGATTTGTAATAACTATCGACCGTAGAAGAGGTAGTATTTTTTTTAAATACGCCATATCTTTTGGTGGAATTTCTCATCATACTTAGCGCTCTATCCGCTTCAAACAGACGTCAGACATGTGCTCGTCTGGAATGTCATTTTTTTGTCAAAAAAAAACCTGAACGCATTGGCATTGTATTCAGATTATAATGTTTATAAATGCGTGTATTATGAAAGTGCGTGTATTATTACTAGCCAAGTATCAACAAAATAATGGCATTATTTCAAGTTTAAAAAAATACAACCTCATATTCAGACATCTAAATGAATATTTTCAACGAATGATACCAATAAAATTAAACCTTCGTATTTTTTTTTCTACTTTTTTAATAATATAAAAACGGTTTTAAGAATAAATTATTAGAATTAATAGTTTTTTAGTTCGCGTAAACGACTATGCTTTATTTTTTGTTTGCAATCGTTCAATAACAAATTATTATTATCATTTTTTTTTTTTTTTTTCGTCGGAAGCCAACAGCGGTGGAGTGAGGTTGTACAACTTCGCTTGCGTATTCGTGTCGCTATTCGCCTGGTTACTCGCGAACGGTTATAAATACGGGATACAAAAAAAATAATATTGTTTGTAAATGAATTTGACAATAAACTCAACATGTGTGGTCCCATGTGATTTTGACAATCAGTGCCAGTGCTTGAGAAAAAGTGAAAAATATTTATTGTTGCACGGATAGTGCACTTTGTGCGGGGAGTGCGTCAAACTCTGTGAAGCGAGGGGTTGTCCACACTGTTTTTTGTTCACACTGTTGCGCGAATTCCAAGACCGCGTGAACGGCAAAAACAATAAAATGGAAAACACCACAATGGAAGTGAATGAAACCAAAAAAACGAAGAAGAAAAGAAACGATGATGAAGAGGAAGTGGTTGGAGAAAAAGAAGAAGAATGGCAGACGGTGACCTCTGGAAAAAAACCCAGAAGAGACTCTGGGGTCACTCCAAAGGGAAACCAAAACATCGTCATGATAGCGACGGGAAGTAAAATTCCATTAAAGTTGAAAATAGCGCAGATGCTGCATAAGGCAGGAGTAAAAGTACAGAAAATTTACAATAAAAATTTAAAGACGTACATCCAAGTAGAAGACGAAAAAGAAGCAGATAAAGTGAAACAAGCTGGAGAACTCAAAGATCTCGGTTTTCTGACCAAAGAGAATGACTCCTACTCTTATGGAGTAATAAGAAAAGTCGATATTGATATGGACCTCCAAGAACTGCAAATGGAAATCAAAAGTGATGCAAAAGTAATCAACCTTAAGAGGTTGACAAGAAAAGGTGATACAGGAGAGCTGACAAAGACCTCGTCAGTCAGTATTAAATTTGGGGAGAAAATATTGCCGAGAACAATTTACATATATGGAGTCTCTTTTGCTGTAGAACCGTATGTATTCAGGGTTATGCAATGCTACAAATGCTGGCGATATGGGCATATCGCGAACAATTGCGGACGTACAGTAGAAACGTGCCCTAAGTGTGGTGAAAACCACAAAACCTGCGAAAAAAATAAGGAAATTACGTGCATCAATTGCAAAGGTAACCACGCGGCAAACAGCCAAAAATGCCCAAAGTGGCAAGAGGAAAAGAATTGCAAAGAAGCAATGAAAAAAATGAACATACCTTTCAAGGAAGCAAAAAAAAATATGTTAAATAATAGCTATGCTGACATATTAAAACAAAAAAAATCGTAGGAAGAGATGAAAGCGAAACAATTCAAAAAACTAAGGAAATCAAAAAGAAAGAAGAAGCGGTGGTAGAAGCTTCAGGCTCAACAATAATAGCTACAGGTAGTAGCGTAAAGCCTACAAAAATTAAGAAAAATTCAAAGGGGAAGACAGAGGTTAACGCGATGGGAGAAATTATGAAAGTCTTGCTGAAAGGGGGAGACTGGCAGCAGATCATTAAACAACTAATAATTAAAGCAGTGGACTGGGTATGCAAACAATTCAAAGAAGGACACTTAAAGGAAATTCATGGGGAGGTTCTGGAGCAAAATGGATAATAAAAAACAAATTAGGATTTTACAATGGAATGCCAGAAGTATGAAGCAGAAAAAGGATGATATAGAACTCTACTTAATAAGACAAAAAATTTCAATAGCATTAATCTCAGAGACTTGGCTGAGGTCTGAATTAGACTATCTGAAATTCAATGATTACACGATGTATAGAAAAGACAGAGGGGATGGTTACGGAGGAATAGCGATTCTGGTGCATAAAACACTGGCGTCTAACGAAAAGACCCTACAAGGCCTTCCAACTGAACTGGAGGCATGTCAAGTCGAAATCAGAGGGACACAAAAACTAAAAACAGTGACAGCAATATATTGTAAACCCAATGTTACCATTCGGAAAAACGCATGGAGCAGGCTCTTCGATCAAATAAGAGAGGGATCAATTATGGGTGGGGATTTCAATGCACACCACCCAATGTGGGATCATATACTTCGAGACGCAAGAGGAGAGGATGTCGCTGACGTATGCCTTGACTCTGACTTAGTAGCGATTAACAATGGACAAAGTACCAGGGTGGCCCCTCCAAATCAGAGAGGAGCGGCACCGGATATAACATTTATCTCCAATGAGCTGGTACTGGAAACCGATTGGAAAATAGACTCCGATACGATGGGCAGTGACCACTTACCCATTATCATCGAGTTTGTGGAAAATCAATGCCAAACAGAAATCATCCCAAGAAGAAATTACCCTAAAGCAAACTGGGAACAATATCGAGAAATAATCTCAAATGACATAGACAGACTTACAGAACCTACCAGAGATGTACAAGTAGAGTATGATAAATTGGAGGCAATATTGAATAATGGGGCAAATTCAAGCATTCCGAGACTCAAAGTATGCAGTCACCCAAACTTTAGACCAAAACCATGGTGGAACTCCGAAGTATCAAAGGCAATCGCTGAGAGAAGGCTTGCCTATACTCGCTTCAAAAAAATCAGTTCAACAGAAAACTACCTAGAACTAAAAAAAAAGCAAGCCACGACTCGAAAAGTAATCCTAAAAGCCAAAAGAGAAAGTTGGAAAGCATTTTGTGACTCCGTCAACTCGGAAACTTCCTACTCAGAAATGTGGAGAAAAATGAGTTGGATGAAGGGCAAATCGGGAAACAAATTCAAAAATCAACTGGATGAAAGCATGGCGTCACTCCTCCTTCAACAACTAGCAAGTAAATGTGACGAAACGAAGGAAGAAATCGGAGAACAGGAAACATATAATCCTAATGATACAGTGAAAGAAATTCTTACAGTGGCGGAACTAAGATCAGTAACCAAAAATAAAGACACTGCCCCCGGCATGGACGAAGTTTCATATTCCATGATCGCTCAGCTGCCAGAGATCGGAAAAAATAAACTAGTGGAGATATTCAACTTAATCATGGAAACCGGCAAAGTCCCTAGGCAATGGAAGGAAACGATGATTATCCCAATCTTAAAACCAGGGCGAGACCCTTCCCTAGTGTCGTCAGTCAGACCAATTGCACTCATATCATGCATGTGCAAAACGTTCAACCAGATGATTGCAAGAAGAATCGAATGGTTTGCAGAGAAAAAACAACTATTTCATCACAATACTACGGGATTCAGAAGGCAAAAGTCGACTCTGGAAGACATAGGCAACCTAATACTAGACATCAATGCAGCACAGGTCAAAAACGAAGTAACCCTGACAACATTCCTGGACATCCAGGATGCGTATAATAATGTGCATGTGAAAGAAGTGTCAAGGGTGTTGAATGAATGGGGAATCGGTGGGAAGATCACTAAATATCTTAAGCAGTATTTAAATGAAAGAAAAATCACCATGTGCATTAATAATGAAAAGAAGAGTACGGTATGCTCAAGAGGCCTTCCGCAAGGAGACCCTCTATCGCCATTACTATTCAACATTCTTACAACTGACATATTAAAGTTAATAACAAGGGTCAACATTGTACAATATGCAGATGATTTCGCACTTTTTTGTTCGGGAAAAAGAGTAGATGAATGTCAAAGGTTAATGCAGAAGAGTCTTGACGAAATGAAATTATTATTGGAAATGCGAGGCCTCAAAGTAGCTCCCAGCAAAACTAAGGTGGTTCTTTTTGCCAGAGGCAAGAGACAAAACCAGCTTAACTTAAAAATCGACGGCACTATAATAGAAAGAGTAGACACTTATAAATTTTTAGGTATGAACCTGGACTATAGACTAACGTGGAAGCATCATATTAGTCAATGCGCGAATAGCCTGACACAACCTCTGAACATACTCAAAGTACTGGCGGGAGGTGGGTGGGGCGTACACCCCATTCATATGAGAAAGTTATACACGGCACTCATTAGAAGCCGATTAGATTACGGGAGCATGTTTTACCACTCCGCTGCCGAAACTAATTCGGTGAGGCTAGACCGCATCCAGTCCAAAGCGTTAAGAATATGTGGAGGATTTATCAGGACAACACCCATTCACGTGCTCCAAGCGGAACTCAGCGTACCTCCACTGAATGTCAGGAGATGGGCACTGGCCACCAAGACATGGATGAAGTGGAAATCTATAATAGATAACCCCATATTGGCAAAGGTGAAACTCCTATACGAGCTTGTTGAAAGCAATACATACTATGAGAAAAGAAAGCTCCCTCTACTGGTAGGAATCCTAAAAGCCACAGAAAGTTGGGAGGTATTAAATACAAAATGCCTAGGTATGTATTCGCTGAGGAGGCCAGTTGGTACCTACGACCTCAGCTCTGTTATCCAACTAGAGGTCAAAGGAATAGACAAACCAAAACGGAGCATAGTATCCGATAAAGGAAGAGAGCGTGTCGAAAAATGCTGACAGAGAGGTACGCAGGATGGAGCCACCTTTATACAGATGGATCCAAAGATCAGAATAGAGCAGGAGCAGCTCTTGTGATACCAGAAGTAGGTATAAACAAGAGCTGGAAGCTAAACCCAGCAATACCAATAATGACGGCGGAACTCATCGCGATAAACGTAGCCATTAAATACACTTTAAGCGATGATTTCTCGGCGCAATCCGCTGTCATTTTAACAGACTCCAAAAGCGCTTTACAACATCTTGCCGCAGCAACTCGCTCACATAACAGTAAAACCATAGCATACCACATCCTTGACCAGATCGACGCCAAGAAAAATAGAGGAGGAGATCTATGCCTTCAATGGATCCCATCGCACATGGGCATTGAGGGAAATGAAAGGGCAGATGATCTGGCAAAGGTAGCCGGCCATTCAGGGGTACCATATCAGTGGATACCAGAAAACCTGGACTGGAATGAGGCTATAAAGAAAATGTGCCATAGTATGTGGATAGATTTTCACCATAGGGCATCATTAGAAAAGGGGAAATGGAGTAAGTCGATTCTACCAACACCACGAGAGGTGCCCTGGTTTGTAGAGTCTTCTTTGACGAGGAATGAGCTTAAGTTAATACTGAGGCTAAGAACAGGGCACATCATGGGCAAAAGATTTGATGTCCTCATGGGAAGAAGCGAATCGCAGCTCTGCGATGAATGTCATGTTTTAGAGGACATTGTACATATAGCACTGCAATGCCCCAAATATGAAGCTCACAGAGTACAGCTGCGAATTGCAGATATCTATGAGAATGTCGACGAATTGAAGGGTGTCCTGGCGGTGGGTAAGACGGAAGAGCTAGGCAAAATTGTAAAGTTATTTAACAGAATAGGAGTGAGGACCTGATCGACGGATCCCCTTCTAGAAGAGAAGAGGCGATATGACAGCGAGTCGCAGTCAAAGCCTCGGTAAAATCAAAAAAAAAAAAAATTATCATTTTTTCATCATCTTAATTTTTCATAATAAAAATAAACTAATCGACCATTATTACTAATATTCCACTGTTGCCAGTACTAGTGCAACGCTTTGGGTATTATGTATGGCAACATTGTAATTTTATAAGTATATTCAGCTTTATTGCAAAGATCGAAAAATCGATTTTACAATCTCTTTAATTAAGTATTTAAAATAATAGTAGGTAGCTATCTATATTTTTTTCACATATAATTAATTACCTCTTGATATTTTGTGCGCTGGCTGGATACGTACGCTATGAATCAAAATGTAGGTATCAGGTGAACATACTATTCTAGAACGTGTACAATACTGTGGCGCACTAATACATTTATTAATAATATTCTATATTCTATATTTGAAATAATATAGGTAATGGCGTCACCTCTTAAATTAGTTAGTACATGTATCGTCTTGATATTTCTAAGCGCCTGGTATAATGAAATCAAATCAAAAAGTATGAGAGACAGTAAGTATGCGAAGAGATGTTCAATTTGATTAACGGAGCTCTAACGGTCTAATGTTAGATGCATTTGCAAATAATGATAATATTGCTTTCGTGTTAGAGGTATAAGTACCTCTTTGATGTTCTGACCGCCTAATACACCGACACTAAATCAAAAAGTATCCGTATCCTATTTGGCAACTGACCAAAATAAATCAGGTTGATTATCAGGAGGAATATTTGGAGCATCAGAGAAAAAATAAACTACTAAATTGGCACACACAATGTGTTCAACAAGGTGAGCATGTTCCACTTAAAACCTAGTGAAACCGTTAGAATTTTAGTATTAAAGTATTATTTTTTTCAGTTGCAACACCATTACAATTGTATGTAGGTAAGTACCTGATTTCCTGGGTTGCATTCGGAATAAGAGCGACTGGGTTGACGGTTATCATAATTGGTTTGCTCTACATCCTCTTGAACAATCTCATTCTCTGAGTCAACCCGCTCGAAATCAATCTCCGATTTGAAATTGGTAGGGTATTTTGAAGCGATCTAAAAAATACATTAATTCCATAAATATAAAAGCATAACATAATAATATATAAGTGTCTGCCTATGAAGATATATAATGGTGTACCGAAAAATTGTGTGTGTAATAAAGTGTCATCGTGGATCAAAAGATATTGCCTTGTATTAAAAAGTTACACCTTAATAGATATGTAAAAAAAATCGATTGTTTTCGACGAATAAATACTTTTGTTACAAAAAATAAGCCTACCTACCATTAAGTTAGTCAATAAAGAAATGGACCAAACGACAAAAATCTGTGACAGCATAGTCATTTCGTTAGTACAAAAAATATTATTACAATCCTTAGTTCAAATATGTAGGTATATCGAATTTTCGCCACCCCACGAACCATTACATGTGCTTAATTTAGTTTGTAAATATACTCCACAATATAACTCATAGCACTTTAAAAGCATGGATAATTAATTACAGACATTTTCTAATATACTATATTTGCCTTGATTTATCTGTCTGTAACGCACGGCAACAGCACACCACACACACTCTTTTTCCTGTTTGCGCATTACATAAGCTTCGAGCCAAACTACAAGAATTTTGATTGGTGACACTGCTACCCGGTGTATAGAAACTAGTTATTATAATAGGTACTTATCTAGAGAAACATTCGACTTGAATCCTGTTTCACACGTAAGTAAGTACCTACCTAAGTAGTGATGTGAAAATCCCGGGACTTTTACAATCATTTTACTTGCACGATCATGTCAAATGTATCGGAACCTTCGTATTGAACATAAGACCAGACTTTATTTTGTAATTCGCTGCTACTCACACATCGAATAAGCCTACCAAATAACTTGCATGAAACACTGCTCCAAAATAATAAACGTGCAGAACAAAACATCGCTGTAGATACGCACAGTACCGGGATTAATGATATGTAACACATTAATAAGATACACTTAATGAATGTCAATAATAAAATACCAAATATACTAAATAACAGGGAGTCCTTATCGCAAATCTAGTATCCAAAAACAAAGCACTATAGAAGCTAAAATCTAAGCATTGATATATTATGTACCGTTTTGTTCGTTACGATAAATTTATATAAAACATATTCTTACAAAATACGCTGTATTCAATGGTATAACAATAACGGAGCCAAATAGACATGATCACTAACAAGCACGATGTATGTTTATTACACAATATTGTATAAGTATGTAAGAACCTGATTTATTGGTTCGCATGTTGAATATGAGCAGCCAGGTTGCGGATCACTGTCTTCAACAAATTCTTCTTTGAAATCAACTTGGAGAGGATCAATCTCAGCTTTAGCATTGGCAAGGCTGTTTACAGGGCTCTGAAACACAAGATAGAAGGTGTTTTATAATACGTGTTTACACCTATATTATTATTATGCGTTGAGCACAAACACACGGTGTCTGTATGTGACATACTGTCTAGCTACTATTAATAAACGTGCAACAGCTGTCTTCAAATGGATGAGAGTAGCTATCCTGCAGCAATAGAGACGCAGAACCTATAGGTAGGTACTTGGTCAAACAATCGTTATTACATAATTGTTAACAAAACCGTGTATACGTATTATTGCAAGTTTCAGTTAGTAAAGTTCAATATGTCACGCAAATGTTTTATTTGCATCAGTAAGAAACCACTTCAACTTAAGTTTGGAAAACCTAACCTCAATAGTGCTGTTGGCATCGAAAACATTCTCTTGCTTTATACAAATGTTTCTAACCAGATTGTTTGGATGCATTGTTGTAACACCAACCCATTGCTGCACTTCCGCATCATCTTCAAAAGCATCTAGTTCACGTTTTGTATCCATTTTACGAAGTTTAATTGGCGTAAAAATGTCACAAGATAGACGGTAAGTAGATTGACAGCTGACGTGACAATAGATAATTGACAAACCTATTTCCATCTCACGGCCATAGACAAAACGTCTGATTTCCCTATAGAATGGCCATAAATGGAACTACAAACAACAATAGGACCCCAATTGAAAAATTTAGATTTGTCAGAATGTCAGATTTTATCTAGTTACGAGTCTTGATTGGGTTTTTTTTCAACAATGGCTCTCCCATCTCATTCTTCAGATAGGTAAGTTTGTGGGTCTGAATGCTGTTGACGATATTTGAAAAAATCATTACCGACAACTACATCATAGATAATTTATTATGGTATAAGGTAGGTACCTACGTTAGTAGAAAATAGATCATACAATTTTATGCGTATCATAAATTATTTAAACAAATAAGTCGGTTTATGGCGATGTTGTTAACAGATATTACAGGCGTTTCATATATTGTGACATGTATTTCGGTCAATTATTGCATAATATGATTGCTTTCGGCTGCTCAAGTGGACAGATGAATAATTATTTTTATTTGGTACCTACACAAAGCAATCAACGAGCAAAAAACTCGTTTAAAATTTCTAAATCCGAATGAATTTCACTGACTCTGATGCTCAACAAACATAGGACAATAAAATTATTATCAAAAATTTAGCATTCTAAATCCAATCCCATCATTTTTGACATAAGTAGACTAAAAAGATTATGGAGGCGGCATGTGGAGATGTACCAAAGGAAGTTTAGTTTTGTATTTAATTTTTATAATATTGCGAAAGTGGCAACACGGTTAACTATTTTTGTCTATGGCGAAATGCTTACGTCACGTCACGCCTACTACGTTCAGTGTGCCACGATCAACTTGAAGACCAATTAATTGTATGCATAAAATGGATATTAAACGCGAACGAGAAGACTCCGAACCTGTTGCAGAAAGGAAGCAATGGTTTGAGGTACCTGTGAATCATGATCCAAACAGCCAGCTGCTTACCTACATAAAGCAAGAGGACACCGACGAGGCTGGATACACTTTTGAGGTTAGTTTTTCATAACGGATTGTTGTATGTCGTAGTATTGTTTGTTTTAAGATGCATGTCGTACGGCGTAATTAACAGTTTATGTATTTTGTGTAATCAAAACCGCGTGCAAATTGCCACACAGTTCCGAGCGGCCTACGTCACCCGTATATATCCCACTTAGTTCTGCTGCAAACATTCATAATATTTTTATATTTAATGTACTATTATAATGTACTGTATAAATATTTACTGTAATATTTTGTTTTTTAGAATATTGTATCAGACCCGACATCAAAAACATTGAAAAGAGATACTGAGCTACTTGCCATCAAGACTGAGACTATTGAAGACGTCAAATCCCCATTCAATTATGAAGATCAGCAACAGGGTTGTTCTCATTCAGAGCGAGTTCATCGGGTAGGTACTTTTATTTTAAATACTGACAGAAATACTGATCGTGTGAAAACTGTAAGAGATGGAATGAACTGACAACACTCGAATATGTGAATAATCAGTAATACCAATGAAGACAAAATCTTCGAATTCTAATTTCTTTCTTTCGACCTTGTCTGATCATAATGAGCCTCAGTATAAATAGTATAACCGCTCAAGTCCAACCGTTGTATATCCCATTGATTTAAACTGTCTTGATTCCACAACGCGAATACATGAAAGCCGATGTTTTATACATAAAAACAAAACGAACATCTTGACCAACGTTGAATGTCTCAATACGTAAATATTTTGTTCGCTATGGTTTTTAACTGCCATGGTTCTGGCCATACTGAATCCCATGTACAATCCACGTACCCACCCCTCAGTTGATAACCTTTCCATGCAACATTCAGTACCTACTTTCACTTAACGTATGTTTATTCATGCGGTGGGTGCAAGCGAAATAAAGGCCCGCACATGATGTCCTTTCAAGAACAATGTCCTACCAGATTTGCCTATACCGTTAGTAGGGTGCACCCTTATCAAATAACCGATTTTTTTATTTTAAAATGTAGTTATAAATAAATTACTGTACTTTCCTAAGGCCTCTAAACACACTAATATTAATTTTTAGGGAGTTTATTTTAAAGAAGAGTATGTTGAAGACACAATAAGCCAAAGCATTCACAAGGTTCCAGAACCCGGTTGCTCTTATTCGGAATGCACACCAGTAAATCAGGTAGGTACACAATATTCTAAGAAAGTTGAACATGCGTTACGTTCTGATACGAAGAATTTTATGTCAGAGGGTTTGTTTCCACTTTGAAATCGCACACCGGGGCAAGTGAATATAAGTTATAGTTTTCTTTTCATAAGAGATATTATTACGATATATTATGTAGATGATAATATGCTTACTACCACAATTGTTACAAATTATGTAACAATTGTCAATATGTCACGAGTGCTTTGATATTAGGAATGATAATACTGTTTTTTTGGCTGAGAAAACGCGGATGTGCGCGGGTATAATTGCACCTGCACATATTCATTTTCAATTTGTTTACTATACTTTATAATATAATGTTATCGTCATAAGATCAAACTTATATTATTTTTTTATTTATACAATCGATGCCTACCAGTAAAGCAATTAATTACACAATATTCCAATAAACTGTAAACAAAATTGTTATGTGACTTGCACTCAGGAAGAAGTACTAGTCTGCTGCTAAAAATATGTAAGTCGTCACTTATATATAGGTACATAGGCAGTGGCGCACCCAGGGAGGGGGCAGGGGGCCCTGGCACCCCCCAAAATAAAAATTATCAGAATGTAATTCACCAGCACCTTTATAGAAAAATTTCTTAGATTTTAATTTCTAACACAAAAATTTCGAAAATGTCGGGTTTTTTTAGAAATCCAATCCCTAATGGAACTGTCAAAAAATTCTCTGTGTCCACCAGAATTCCGGAGTGGTATAGGTCATAGCTTGGGAGCGCTGACAGAGCTCTAGCTGGTGGGCCCGGGTTATGGGGGGGCCGGCGTGTCGGGTTGACCAGATAAGTGAGATAAACACACATCATAAATTAGCTTTAATAGTAAAAAAAGTAGTAAGTAGTATAGTAAAGTAAGCTATTATACTTCATGGCCATGAACATTTTCAATTACTTATATAATTGTGCTATATATTTTTTGATTATTATGTGTCGATACTCGACAGCTCCATTATTAAAGTAGATGTATTAAAAATCGCCAATAATTCACTCTATACCTACCCTTTATTTGAACTAATTCACAATTCGCAAACGTTAATTTAGTGTTTCATACTGCCTTTAACCTTAGCGGTAGGTAGGGGGGCCGCCAAATATCCTAGCCTGAGAGCCCGTTTCAGGATGTGGGGACCAGGGTTTAGGTATACCGAGTGCAATAGACAAAAGACCGATTAATGAGAAATTAGGCTGTGAAGAAGAAAAAGAGCCTATGGGACTAATTTACATTCTCCTCCTTGGGCCCCCCCAATATTAAATCCTGGGTGCGCCACTGTACATAGGATTAGGATTCTTTGATGAACATAGATTTAGATCAATTTCAATTTATTTTACATATTGTGGATATTACAAATTATAAGTTTAAGACGTTCACAACATGACATTTAGAAAGAAAGAAATACTTATTATTAAGACAGTATTATGTAATGACAGTATTACATTATTGCAGATAACTATTGTTTGCAATATGCTGGTTGTCATTATATTTTAAAATACTCCTTCTTATTGAAGTTTGGCGTTAGATAACGACAGACACACCATGTCACACATTGTGTAGGAGCTGAGACCCTTCAAGTGTGTGGTCGAGCTTCACACGTATTATAGGTCTTCTTAAAAATATTCTTGATTTTATTACATAATGTTTTGTTTTTCAGAATATTGTTTCAGACCCGACGATAATAACATTGAAGACAGATACTCAGTTAATTGACATCAAGACTGAGCTTATTGAAGACATTTATGAAGATCCGCAACAGGGTTGTTCTTATTCAGAACAAGTGAATCGGGTAAGTTCCTACTTTTATTTTAATAAATATTGATCGTGTGATGGGGGGAATGATTATAGTGACGGAATGAACTGTAAAACATTGGAATATTTTGATATTTTTAGCTGTCACCATTACCACAGAAACAACAACACTTCTTTATTCACTACCTACTAATTTTTAGATTTTTCTTGTCTTTTCTGCAATTAGGCGCAATACAATAGTAATACCTATTGAGTATAGGTACTATTCGTAAAACTTTCCTATTATAGTACAATAGTCGCCTACTGGGTAAAGTATTCAGATAGCAGTGGCGGAGTGATAAAATAAGCTGTGAGAGAGTTCTACCTACTTTAAATGCATTCATTGTCGAAAAATGCACTTAGATAACATAAAACAGCTCAAATCCAACCGTTGTATATCCCATTGAACTACCGACCGTTCCGATTAGTCAAAGTGTATAAATGAAAGCCGGTGTTTTATTAATAAGAACAAAACGAACAACTTGACACTGTCGAATGTTTTAGTAGGTACGAAAACATTGTGTTTTCTATGGTTTTTATCTACCATGGTTCGGGCCATTAGCCGTTACCTTCCATATCCATGCATCAGCTAGTACTCTCGCTTCGAGCATGTGCCATCATGCAGTGACTACAGGCGAAATAAAGGCCCGCACATGATGTCCGTTATAAATCAATCTCCTACCAGATCTGCCAATACCGATAGTACGGTCCACCTTTATCTGATAACCGATTTGTTGTATTTAAAATATATTTGTTAATTATTGTTTTTTCAGAGGCCTTCAACACACATGCCCTGTATAAAATCGGATACCAACTTTCAGCGAGTTGATTTCAAAGTGGAGTATGTTGACGACACGATAAGCCAAAGCATTCATGAGGAACCAAAGCCCGGTTGCTCTAATTCTGAATGGAAACCAGTATATCAAGTAGGTAACACAATATTCTATGAAACTTGAACAATGCATCTACGAAGGTTTGTTTTGACTAAAACACCACAGATTCGGTTACGTGATCATAGGGTGTCTTTTTTTTCATATGAGATATAGGACATGAAAGTAGGTATCAAAAACATAATATCTGACAGTTTATGTAATAATTGTCGTGATGTTACGGATTCTTTGACATTATTAGGAATTAAACTTTGTTTTATTTGTTTATACCTAGACTTCCTAGTTTATTAAAAAATATTATTAAAACTTGGCTGATAGGTACGCGCACTTAGGCGCGAGAGGTAGTTATGTTCTGGAACGTGACTCGAAATTTTATCAACAAATCGTTCCAGTCCATAAGCCAAAAGAGTTATGTGCAGTCTTTTAGAGTAAACACTTGAATCACTTGACCAGTTTTAGCATCAGAAACAAAAACACATCTTTTTTCATCCGCACTAGATTCGAAAAACAAAGATTTTATGGACTCATTTTGAATCGTGAAATAGTTAAATGATTTGTTTTTTCTCGCCCTCACAGCTTACCAAACGTGGAGTGGAGGGTGCATTTGTTATCTTTCAATTTAATCTTTAAATTGGCTATTTATCACCCACATATTATATCAGTAGTTTCATCATACAGACCAATTTACTTATATAGTCATACCGTATTTCTGCTGAAGCATCTTTCATTTACGAATCGTTAATACATCAGCGAATATTTGGTCGTTACAATATCTTTTCTTCAGAAATTGCCGGAATACATCATTGTCGAGTTGATGAAAGTAATATTGCATTGAATTTTGCAAAGGTAAGCAAATTTAATTCTACTTTTTCTTTCACTTTGTCATGACCCAGTATTGGGGCGCCACTTTCTTTGGTCCATCGCCAACTCTCGCACCTCCGGCCATGCCAGACCTGTAGCACGTAGATCGCTTCAGTAGCATCGCTGCAGGTTGAGGGAGGGCCGGCCACGGCGACGGAACTCTCGAGGCTGTGCCTTTAGGGTAGGTACGTAAGGTCGCACTCTCTGGTGGCATCCGGAAACATGTCCCAGCCACGTAAGGCGTTTCTTCGCGATTACCTCAATCACCGAAGGCTGCTGTGTCTGCTCACGAAGACATCGTAAAATTAATATCACGTAATATTTTCTAAAGAATTTCTATATGTGTGTTTGTCATTTCGTAAGATTTTAAGAAAAAAATATTGAAAAATAGTTTCTGATTTTCCGAACTATTTTCATGTCCAAATAGTCTAGATAATCGTGCCTCTACTGCATAATGATTTACGATAACGTTATTTGTGGGGAATTGCAAGATGCCGAACGCATCCTATGGAAGTGGCCCATATTATGTCAGTTAAAAGGTAAGAGTTTCCAACCAATAAGACCAGTCAACTATTGTGACTTCGTATCTACAACTGAGAATGTTTTTTCCCGTCGTGAATTAACTGTAATAATAATCTAGCACTCTAGTTAGAGTCTCTTGTCAACCGAGCTATGGGAAGTTGCGCCTGTGATACTCAACGCAACATTGAATTGCGATTAATGTTTGTTACGCCATGGTATACGACTCCATAGGAGGTGGCAGAGAAAAAGGCGTGCTGGTAAGATCTCGCATGGGTATATTCATTGTAAATTTATTGTCCACGTTAGTCACATAACAAATACACGGTAGAACCGACAAGGTTCAATTCCATCTCACATCAGTCGTTCAGCGAACATATTTTGCTCCATGGTCGAAATGCCCTCACCGGATTCGTTTCAGACAGAATATATTATAATGTCTTAAGGGGGGACATGCTCAGCGTAGGTAAAAATTGAGCTTTTATGGTATTTTTAAAACATGATCTTGGACATTCCTTAAACGTTGTAGATAATCTATTTATATAATTTTGAAACCTTATTATCCTTTATATTTATTTTAAACATTTGATGACTGCATAAAATATTTTTATTACATAAAATAGTATTCTTTTAAACCTCTCGCTCTAATGTTTTAGAATATAGTCAACATTTAGTACATGTACAGTAGTTCCATGTACAGTGGTGTTATGATTTTTTACATTTATTATTTTTTAAACGCATTTATAAAATCATTAATATAATTTATGTCGACATTATTATAGTGAAATATTTACGATATTAAATTATATTGATAATCTCTGTGATCACATATTTGACGAGAATTGGGCATTTTATTATTCAAAAAATGGGCAAGTTTAACACATTTGAAGATAATTCTAAAGATACTCATTATAAGCTATGTCTTTGACCATTCAAGTGTGATACAAATCCTGTGAATAATGATTGTTTTATAATAATTATTGACCTAAGAATAAGGTAGTATTTTTTTGAAGTACGCCATTTCTTTTGGCATTTCCCAGTGGTTAAGCTACAACATACGGCCGTTGCCATAAATTAACAAACTATAACTGCAGAAGGGAGTAAAATAATGTTAACGCGCGTATTTGAACATGTACCTACCTACCTTCTTAGGTCAATAATTATTATAAAGCAATCATTATTCGTATGATGTTTATCACACTTGAATGGTCAAAGACATTATAATTAGTATTATTAGAATTATCTTCGAATGTGTTAATTTTGTCCATTTTTTGAATAATAAAATGCCTAATTCTTATAAAATTTGAAACAATGAGATTGTTCAAGTGAATGTACGCCAAAACAATTATGAGAAATCTTGGTGCTGTTATTCTGAATGCAACCCAGGAAATCAGATATTATAACAATCTATTCATTTAAAATAATCCACATACGATTTAAACGTGTTAACTCTGAAAAAAAGGTCGATATCCGAATGGGAATGACTGGATAAACTTTTAACTCGATGCGGAATGTCTGGGACTCACGATTGTACTTAATCAAAATCAAATGCCGTCTATTCGACGCTTGCATCCTGACAGTGCTGGTTTACGGTAGCGAATAATGGCACCGTATGAATGCTCAGAGCAACCATATACTGAGCTTTGAAAACAAATGTTTGCCATGTGCGGTGGTATAACTTTAGGAGAAACGATGAGAGTCAAGAAGCGACGTTGGACCTGGTTCGGCCACGTGCTGCGGATGCTAGAAGAGAACCTCAACCTGGATTGCCTGTTTTTCAAGCCGACCGGATTCCGGCGTCCCGAGAGGCCGCTATATACTATCTATAGAGTGTATACGGCGGAGCAACGGGAAGTTGGTTTGCCCTGGATCGAAGCAAGAAGACTGGTGACAGGGATTCTTGGACCCCTCGTGGTGTCCATTTGCGCTCCAATTAAGGGGCGGATATGCCCGAAGAAGAAGAAGAATAAGCTACCGAATTCAATTTAGCTGTGCGAAAAAAAATGACGATTTCATTTTATTTTAACTAAAAACAACTTAGTGGAACTCACTTACCTTATTAAAAACACTCTGAGTGCCAATTTACTAGTTTCCTATTTCTCTAATCTCCAAACATGTGGTCATTATATAAACTTTCTCAACCACCATTAATCTAATTCATAAAGGTCAGTTTCCAAATAGGAATGCAAAAATGTGTCAATGACTTGGCTTAAGTGATATTATGATTTATTATTTAATAGGCAGGTGATGCAGTGTATAACTAACGAGGTACATAAGACCATTAAATTTGCATGCATGTTTGCATCCAAAATTTAATTTAGAATATTTAAATAATAAACTTTTAAACTATTTTGTTAATAGCAACTGTATTTTTAGAGAATTAGATAATCACATGAATGATACTCGTACATCGCCATTAACAAATCACGTCACAAATTTAATGAAACTAGTTTCAAAAAAATATTTAGAAATAAGATATCATCATTTAGCAAAAAATGCAGAGAACCAATCAACCATAGTACACAATATTTCAATAGATTAATTATACTTAGGAATCAATAGCTTTTCAAAATATTATTTTCTCAACGCTGACTTTCATACATTATATTTCAAATAAAAACATTTTCGTTTTAAATAATCGATTTTTTTGTATGAATCCATATTATATATTCAGGGCTTCTCTGATAATATTATGTTAAGTAGATAAAATATTGTAATTAACTATATAACAAATTTTCAACATACCTAACTATATTTTGTGTCTAATAGGTTTATATAAACAAGTAATTTTATACACAATATGTCAAAAACGAACCCTAAACGAAGCTATTAATTGATTTGTGTTTAATTGTTGTGTTATTAAAAATAAAATACTTACTTCCATTTGCATTATACTTTCTTACCCTGAATCCTAATAAAGTTTTTATTGCGGGAACTTCTTATAATGAAAATACGTTTATCATAAATTGGTTGTAAGCTTGTGTTGATAAAAAAAAATACTGAGTGGGGCGTTTTTATGTCCGAGTATGGCCCATTTGCAGCAAAGTGTACCTAATTTCAGAGAAATAGAACTTTCTCTCACAAAATGAGTACACACTGACATTTGTGTGCTACCTCTGTGGGAGGAGTCCAATCTCTTTGGCAGCGAATAAATTTAGCTAGGAATAGGATGCTCTGATAAACATATATGGACGACTAATGATTTTTTTATAAACCCTCACAAGCTGAAATGAATATATTATCTAGTCAGATTCCCTATTATTATAGTTATATTTTAAGTGTTAATAATATCTGTACCTCAGAGGCAGACGGATGCAAATCCAAATACCCAATTGTTCAGGAGAACCAAAAAACAATTTTTATTTTAAACGAATACTCATAACTTCTAATAAAATATACATAGAATGATCATTATTTTTTTTTATTCTAATTCAATTAAAGTTCTTCTGGAATATGTAAGAAAGGAATAATAATATAATACAGTTTTATATCTAAAAAAAATAAAATAAAAAACGTAGTGTGGATTTACATCCTTCTGCCTCTAAAGATATTTTGTTAATGTGGATTTGTACCTTATTTACCTAGCCAAAATAAAACATCTTATAAGTTAAAAAAAATTATAGGTATAAATATAACAAAGCAAAACACATTTTTTTTTTTTAAATATTATGTCATCATCATCATCACCAGCATGAATCTATTCACTGCTGGATGAAGGCCTTGCCAATCTCCAAGCTGATCCAACTTCTCTCGTTCCTGTGTGTTGCGTTGCCAAGTTTTTCCGCAGAACTTTATTATTTCATTGATCCAGCGGCCTTTAGGTCTATCTTGCGGATGTTTTTTACCCTTGGATACCACTGGATGACTAAATTTGTCTAACGATTGTCCTTTCTTCGAGCCATGTTCCAGCCTATTTCCATTTGAGGTTTTTAGCAAACTCTATCACATCATTAATCCTTGTCTGTTCCCTTATCCACTCATTCCTTTTTTGTCCTTTTGCGTTATGCCCAGCATTCATCTTTTCATACCACGTTGTGCTACTCTAAGATTCTCGATCTCTCTTTTACGTAGGCTCAATGTTTCACACGCATGTGGTTACGGGAAGTACACACTGGTTGAACACTTTAGGCATTTTCGAAGAAATTATTCAGGCGGCCCAAAAGCACTCCAGCCTAGCTTTACTCTGCGAACAATTTCATCAAATATACATCCATCTATAGACACTTATTGTGCCAGATAGATAAAGTTTTTCACCTGTTCGAGCTGAATGCCATTGATGAAGATCTCTTTTTGGCCCGCAAAGCAGTTGAAAATGACTTTCTTCCCTGATACATTTATTTTCAAGCCTACTTTGTTGCTTACTCCAGCGTGTTACTGCATTCTGCTTTGGAGGTCTTCTGAGTCTTGCAAACTTCTATTTATTGTTATTAGCAAAGCGTAGATGACTCACGTATTCTTCATTTATGGGGATCCGTGTCATTCCAGATAAGTTGTCTAAATAAGTCTTCAAATGTAGCTGTAAATAGTTTAGGTGAGATTGTATCACCTTGTCGGACTCCTTTGCTGATAGGAAATGCGCGATGGTTTATGGAGATGTTGTTCCGCTACTGTATATTTTATTGAAAATATTTATATAGCGTCCGGGGATTCCTTGATTTCTGAGTGCATCGAGTATTGAAAATTTCTTTATGGAATCGAACGGTTTCTCATAGTCTATAAAACCCATGGATAGCAGCAGCTTGTATTCCTGTTACCGCTCTAATTTCTCTGATGACTTGGATAATATGGTCCATAGTGCTGTTTCCTCCTCTAAAGCTCGTTCTCCTGGCTGGTTCTCGTCTAGTACATATTGAAGACGGTTTGAGAGAATTTTATCTTAGTGGATTATTGGATTTGCATCCTTCTGCTTCTAAGGTAGGTATGGCATTTGCATCTTTATGCTATGCATATCTTGGACTAGGACTTTCATCTCTCTGCCACTAATAGATAGAGCCAATGCAAACGTTTGACTGACAAAGCTCAGCGTACACTATTTATGTCGGATCTTAACAGCCTATCTTCCCTCTGCGCCACTCTAGATAATATTTAGCAGCCTTCCAGGACACCGGAATTCAGTTGACTTGAAGAGTAGGCAAGCCGGGTTGAAATGTTCTTTTGGCATACGCAGCACGTAACTGACCCATATCCAACATCGCATCTTCACTTCAGTGTGATGAGTGGCTACGACTGACTTCTAGGAGATGAAAACTCAAATTCTTAAGATTGTTTTATTAATTTTTACAGGTATCTATTACTGCCTCACAGCAGACAGTGGAATCGACAGAAGCATCTGCAGAGGCATCTATAGAGGTCGTCTGTAGTACGCCGCGGCCTTCAACTAAAAGAAGAAGGATCCGTACTACACCCGACGTGGGTGAAATGTGTGCCTCAGCAATGGCAACCCTCCAAAGCGTGAAAGATATGCGTAACATTCCAGGTCACCCCATCGAAGCATATCCCGACCATAAGGATTTCTGTGTAATGGTGGCAAAACAATTAACTGAGAGAATGACACCCTTCAATGCACAAAAGTGTCGACGTGCAGTTAGCGAATTATTATTTTTATACGACATAGATAATCCGGAGAATAAAAGCTGAATTTGAAGTGACAGCGAATATAATATATGTAAATTTCATTTAAATTGACCGACATTGTCCTTCACGATTCATCAGTAGCGAAGGGTGGAGGTAGGCTGTTGACATCCGCCATAAATAGTGCACATTAAACTTTATTAGTCGTACGTATTTGTTTTTATTGAACTAAGACTACAATTTATAGATGGTATTGGTTAGTTTTTAAAAATCAATTAAACCCTGCCTAACCAAACCATAATAGTTTTGGGCGACATGACAAACTTGTGCACACTTTTTCATTCATACTTATTTGTTTTCGTTGGATTAAGAATACATATTACACATATTGTTGGTTCATTTTTTTAAATTCATTAAGCCCTGCCGACACCAAACTATAATAGATAAAAGCAATATTATATTTATAAAATATCCAAAGCTATGCATGATTTAATTGTATAATTGTAGATATTTAATAGATAGACGAGTATTTTTTGACTATTATCTATTATCGCTTGTTTTTCGCAGGGTTTACTTGAATTTTAAAAACTAACCAACACCATCTGTAAATTATAGTCTCATTTAAATGAAAACAAATACGTATGACTGACAAAGTTTTGTGTGCACTATTTATGGTGGATCTTAACAGCTTACCTCCACCCTTCGCCACTGCGATTCATTATATTAATTTATGTTGTGAACGTCTTAAATTAATAATTACTAATTTTCACTTCATCAAATAAATAAAATTTGCACTTAAGTGTTCTTACTTATTTGCTCCAAATCTATATTTTCACAATAGCCTTATATTTATAATGCTCTATTTTTATTCTAATATTTAGCATTATAAATATTAAGCCATTGTGAAAATATAGACTTAAGAGCAAATAAGTAATAACTCGAGTACCTATTCACATTTTATTGATTTGATGTAGTGCATATTACTGAATAAATAATTTAAGGTGTTCACAACATAAATTAATATACCTAATCGTGAAGGACAATGTCAGTAAATCTAAATATAATTTACTTATGTATTTAATTAAACATTATATTTATTAAACTGGCGCTAGGGGGCGTTCAGGTCCATGGCCGACTGCACAACGTTTCTCCAGGCATCTCTGTCTAGCGCTCTCTCTTCCCAGTTGACTATCCCCAGCCTTTCCGCATCCCTTTGAATGTTGTCCGCCCATCTCCGTCGAGGGCGGCCAAGAGGTCGAGTGCCAGCTGGTGTGCCTTTGTAAATCCTATAGAGAGTTCTAGATCTTTCAGATCGTACAACGTGGCCCGCCCATCTGAGCCTTCTTATATTAGTGATTCTAGGTTGGTATCGGTCGAAGAGCTCAGTGTTTGTGCGGATGCGCCACCGGTGGTTCTCATTGACGGGTCCAAGTATTCTCCGGAGGATTCTGTTTTCAAACACTTGGAGCGCCTTTTCTTGTTTTTCTGTTAAACCCCACGTTTCACATCCATACATGACGATTGGCTTGATGACCACGTTATACATCCGGAATTTCGTTTTGATGGACAGCATTTAGGACCTGAACAGACGACTCAGCGCGAAGTACGCTGCATTTCCACTTCTCAGTCGGTCAGAGAGCTCTAGGGACATTTCAGTTTTAGAGGTAATTTTGGAGCCCAAGTACTTGAAGAGAGAGGTTCTTTCGAACGAGGAGTTTCTTATTCCAATATTTCCAGAGGGTTCAATGTCTCTTGTCATTTTCAAATACTTGGTCTTTCCCACATTTACTCGTAGATTCAACCTTTTCGCTGTGTCCTCCAGAGGAGTGAAAATATCTCTGACTTCTTCTTCAGACTCTCCGAGCACCACCAAATCATCTGCGTAGCCCAATATTTTATGGGACCCATTCAGGGTAACTCCACCTTCTGCTTTCAGAGCTTCTCTAACGGCTTTCTCTAAAGCTAAGTTGAACAGCATTGGTGATAAGGAGTCGCCTTGTTTTAGTCCTGCTGTCATCTCAAAAGATTCTGATATACTACCTTGCATATGAATTCTACTTCTGGATCCGTCCATGCATACTTTTATTATATTTATAAGTTTTGACGGTATTTCAAATTCTTTCAATATATTCCAGAGAGCTTCTCTATCAATAGAGTCATATGCGGTTTTTAAATCTACAAAGAGACAGTGTACATCTTGGGCGTATTCCCATTTCTTTTCAAAGATTTGGCGCAGTGTATTTAATAAAACATGGTAATTATAATAACGATTGATGTAAATGTAATTTTCTGGCATGTTTAAAAATCGTATAAAAAATCAATGTAGGTATAAATATTACCCTATTATAAAAATATGACCAAATAGATAAATGCTTACTCATATGCCCATTGTATTCTAGATTATATTATATTCCACGAATATAATACAGTACACTCTAAGTAATCTGCCGCTCGATTAACCGACAACTACTATAATCCGCCGTTATTTTTACTAGTTGAAAGCACAAAATCAAGTTCTATGATTTGCCGGTATTCGATTGTCAAATTCAGTAGTCCGGCGTGTACAAGTATACAACGCAGATGAGACGGGTTTATTTTGGAAACTTCTCCTTCGTATAAAGTTCATTCATCGCGAAGAAAGTAATGTACCAGGGACGAAAGTGCCCCAGGACCGCATCACAATTATTAAACATAGTTTATACCTGTGTATAATTTTGTAAATACTTTATTTTGATTTTAAATAAAACTAATTTGCTCATATAAATTTCTCAAAAAAACTATTTTTACGTAATACCTGTTTTAATTTTTTATCATATTTTGTATGTATGCACTATAATCCGTCGCTTTCACTAATTGGACACTTGTCTGGTTTTTGGGGTGCCGGATTATTGAGAATACTGTATTGTTTCTGTGAATCGTTAAACTACGCAACATCAGTGAAATCATGGTTTATTTTACCAACGTCATCAGTGTGTATTTTATTTTCATTATTATTTTAATTTGTATCTAAATGAAAACTTTTTACCAACAAAATCTATTTTGTTATTTGTAAGGATGAGATTTTAACCGATTTGTATCTTTTGTTTATTTATATAAAAAATTAAATTGTCTAATAACTTGTATTATTTTTTAATACCTACCCTGACCCTAAAACTCCAGCTAGTCTCTGATTATAAAATGTCACTTTGAATCGGACAGTGGTCATGGATAAAATGGAAAAACCACTTTTACTCATGGTTCAATGAAAAATTGGTGACAGTTGAGTAGGTACCGTCAAACGGGGTTATTCCGCATGGTTTTTCTAGTGTCATTAATTAAATTTGTATTGGACGGGTCTGAAAACTCAGTGTTTTGCTTTACACGCCATGCTTTCGGACAAAGGTCGACTACATAATGGACGGGTAAATCGTATCGCCATTATTGGCGGGTTTTAACTTCTTTTAATATCCTAGTTTCTTTGCCATCCACAAGAACTGTCCCCGAGAATATAGTTAAGTTTTATTCGTTCTCTGTACCTACATAATATGTTTTGTGTTTCGGCGTTGTATAACTTTCGTGTAATAAATAATATACGCCATGGTTCTGGATTTCATTGTACAAATTCTTTTATTTTCCTATTTTTGTCCCTTGTTTGATTATTGACGATAGGTGGCGCCCAGCAATTCAATAATAGGTATTTGTTTCTGTTTTTACGTTTGGATTCACCGCAACGATCAGTTCCCACAACCCTTCCCTGTAATCTATTCCCATCTTGGATAATTACACCCTTTTTAGTCTCATGAGTCTGCTCGTTTCACGAGGAGGTGGAACGAGTTTGAGTTAGTTGGTTTTGTTAACGTAATGTATGGTGAAATAGTGTTGTGCAGCCGCGATCATTTCTTACTATATCGACGCAATTCGCGCACATTTCTTTGTAACAAACTGGCCATTCTAAATCTCTTGTTACTATACCGCATTTCTTAGCGTTGGCCAATTGCGTCGTGGGTCCCAGGTTCGAATCCTGGGTCTGGCAAGTACGCATATTGTTTTTCAATTTGTGTGTGAGTCAGAGTATGGACCTAATAGGTTGAGCAGGTGGCTGACATCCATTTCTCGTATAAACAAAATCTGTCAGTACAAACCTCCACTATGTGGTGGATCCTATTAGGATCAGACATGATCGAAAGAAATTTAATAGAATCAATTAGTCGAGTCGATCTATTTTGTTATATTTTTCGGTCGAGTAGCAACCCAACCACCTCTCACTAAGTACTAAACACGCCACGAGAAGAGTCTGAACACGTTATCTTTAGTCAAGTTATTATTTTTATAATGATATCGATAATCCGTAGAGATGACGTTTCATTGGAGCGAAGATACTACCCATAAATTCGTTTCAGAATATTTAACCCGTGAGTGGTTTTCGAATTTTAAATCTCCACTACTTATATAAAAATAAACAAGCTAAGCAATCTGCTTATAATGACTTGGAAAATACAATGAATATTTCTGGATTAGGTGAGAAGGAGATTAAGTCGAAAATTAAAAACAAAAGGTCAGTATGTATAGGTTTTTATGTATTACAAAATATTTTGTTTTTTTTACAATAGCTAATTAATAACTTAGTCAGGATAAGTAGTTAATTCATATTAAGTTGCCATAAATATTTCTTTTAATTTTTTGGACCTACTCGCAAGAGATCAGAAAAATAAAAGATTCTAAAACGTTCCGTCTACAAGATGGTTTAATATGTTGGATGATCCTCCGCGAAACATGATATAGCCATTACAACTGAAGTTAATAACTAATTTATTTTTATTAATATTAATACTATCAAACGATGGTACTTGATAGAATTTGAATTTAAATTCTAATGGATTTAAGTTTGGTACTATTTCATTTGAGTCGTTTTTTGCGACCCGGGTTTCGCCTTTCGGCATCTTCAGGTGATATGTACACTCACCAAAGGCAAACACACACTGACAACGGACACTCTTAAACTCTAGCTTATATAACAAATCAATACAACAACGTAGGCGAAACTTTATTACCTACCTATCAGGTCAAGGGTCAACAATAAAAAATACAACAAACAAATTATGAACAGTTGAAGTTAGTAAAAACCTCATTAGTAAAAACCCCT
Organism: Rhyacophila brunnea; assembly: GCF_057557595.1. NCBI lineage: Eukaryota > Metazoa > Arthropoda > Insecta > Trichoptera > Rhyacophilidae > Rhyacophila > Rhyacophila brunnea. Next base: position 5,589,652 of record NW_028232785.1, read on the forward strand.
TTCTCATTAATAACAATACACTTGATAAGCATATTATAATATATCGTCAAAGCCCAATAATAGATCATTAGTACATATAAATAATAAAAACACTACACTCAAGAAGTTGACATTATTTTTGAAAAGACATTTTTTTAACTTTTTCACTGGTTTTCCCTATATAACTCAATCTACACCAATGATCAGCAATGACCGGTGTGGTAGGTTCTATACCTGATATATAATAATTTAGATACTATTTTATTTTTTTAATTAACAAGTGTGTTTGCTTTTTGTGAGCGAGCACAGTGAATGAAGATGCCGAAAGGCGAAACCCGAGTCGCAAAAACGACTCGAATGGAATAGTACAATATTTAAATCCATTAGATTTTATTTATTTTTGTTTTGTTACGTTGTAGTCTGTTCATTTTGACACGTCATTCACTAATGTACTGTGTTCTGACACTTTTCAGTTACTAATCCATTAAGTGGTAACTAAATCACTCGACTAAATTACTCGACCAATCCGAATTGGCCATAAGAGACAGGTTAGTTCTATTGCAATTTTATCTGTTTAGCGACCTCTATAATAAAGCGTATTCTTGTCTGTTTGTTTATCAATTGGTTTTTTTGTGAACTTTAACCGTCGTGTCTAGAATGCACCTTCCCAAGCCACGTTGCGTAATTCTAAATAATTTTATATTTTCCATTACATTATTAGTTCATGTTTCAAGTACATACGTGGGCGTCAGTAGCAAATATGGGTTGAACACTTTACTATTAGGACACAATGGGAGATCCCTTTTGAAAACACTATTCAAGAATGCGAATAGTATCAGCAGCATTAAATGAATGAATATTGCATTTAAAAGATTATTCACCAACATGTATCATTTCATGTTTTTTTAAGTCTACTGAGTCGTGAGAATCTCCTTGAACTGATCTTGTATTTATAAGGTTTTTCACCAGTATGTGTCAATTTATGTGAATAAAGAGAACTAATTCGCGAGCAACTATATGAACATTTTTTGCATTTATAAGGTTTTTCAACAGTGTGTGTCATTTTATGTGTTTTCAGAGTACTTGACCGCGCGCATATATACGAACACACATTGCATTTATAGGGTTTTTCACCAGTATGTGTCATTTTGTGTGCCTTAAGATGACAACGTTGAGAGAATCTACTCGAACATACATTGCATTTATAAGGTTTTTCACCAGAGTGTGTTATTTTATGTTTGTTAAGATTGCCAAGTAGTGAGCATCTATATGTACACATATTGCATTTATAAGGTTTTTCACCAGAGTGTGTCATCTTATGTACTTTAAGACTACGAAATTGTGAGCATCTATATGTACAAACATTGCATTTATAAGGTTTTTCACCAGAGTGTGTCATCTTATGTACTTTAAGATTATAAATTTGTGAGCATCTATATGGACAAACATTGCATTTATAAGGTTTTTCACCAGTATGTGTCATTTTATGTCTTTTAAGATCGGAAGATTGCTTGTATCTATATGGACAAACATTGCATTTATAAGGTTTTTCACCAGTATTTGTAATTTTATATCGTTTGAGATGACTCGGTTGTGAAGATACATTGTATTGACTTTGATCAACTATCATTTTTGCGTGAACCATCATATTATGACTTTTCAGAGTACTTCTGCAACTAAAAACTGCGTTGCAAATACTGCAAATCAAATTACGTGAAAAATGTATTACTCTTCTCAGAATAAGTTGAAGTTTCTTTGGAGTATTTTTTTCTGACATTTCTTTTTTAAGGTTTTGTTCATCTATCGTCACTTCTGAATATTCTTTCGTTTTTTCTAGGATTCCAACAGGTGAAGTTTGTTGACTTCTTTCTGTAACGTGACGCCTCGTGAAAAATCCTTCGGTAGAAACCTAAAAAACCATTTCAGCATCTTTAGACGTTAATAAAGAACGAAGTTATAGTAAAATGACCTTAAGAAATGATAATAGTATCTATCTCGGTATTATAATATATAAATAATGTTACGGAATGATCCATGAGTAGGTTATCAAAATACACCTACATAAAAAATTCAAAATCAAATTTATAAAACAGACTATGATAGAATTGTGGCAAAATTCTTGATACAAATATATATATATATATGGTAACCTATTATAGTTCCGAATGGGTCCATATTGGGTAGAGTAATTATTGACTGATGTGAGTAGGATAGGTTACTCTGTAACTGTGATATGTTTATTTCTAATATTTCTTGATAAAATAATTTATGGTCACCAGAATTACGTAGGTACGGTGATCAGTTTTGCACCATTTTCGAGAACATTAAATTATATCGTGATTTTCATGTAGTAACTAAATAGGTATATTCCGTTTCAGTGTGTCATTGGAGAGTGTACATAGTACCTGCCACGCTGAAAGTCGAAGGTAGAATTTATATTCAAATTTGATCAAGCAACCTTGATCAATAGGATAAACAATATTATTTTTAATATATTATATTTCGAAATTCCACATAATTTAATACAACACTAACGATACGATGCTACTCCATATTGGAGAAATGTGGAATGGTGTGGGGATTGCTATTACGTAGCGAAACATAAAATTACTATACCCAGTGGAAACTTTTAATGGTGGTTTCAATATTTTGTGAATTTGGAATATTATTACTCAATATTACTACGTTTATTTTATAAATAAGTTAATAACGTTTGGCTTGCCCACTGTTGCGGCATATCCCCCTTTCGCCTATAAATTATTGGTCGTTTTATAATCACTAGTTATTCGAACATTGGTTTTCCATAATCTTTTGTTTGTATAGTCTAAGACAGAGTAGGATGCGGGGTGCAATCTCTTATCTACACTAAAAATACAGGGTGCCAAGGAGAACGCAGAAGACATCCATGACTTTGTATTTTATGGCAGGTACTACATAAAATCGCCAATTTAATAACATCTGACTTGATTCGCATGAAATGCCTTTCAGTTTTCAAGATTTCATAATTTTATTTTGTCGCTTAGATCGAACTTACGGAAGGGTAACTGTCGAACCGAACTGTGATACTGCGCATACTTTTTGATATGTATACACCCTCGATGGCCGCTAGGGGTTAAGCGTTGGCCAAAAGTGTCGTTGGTCCCAGGTTCAAATCCTGGGTCTGACAATTAAATAAATTATTTTTCAATTTGTTTATGAGTCAGAGTATGGACTTAATCGCCTGAGCAAGTGGCTGACACCTATCTCTCGTAAAAACAAAATGTGTTTATGCAAACCTTCGCTTTCGGAAGACCATATGATGTTATTAGGATCAGACATGGTCAAAAAAAATTGACCGGCAAACCATGGATAGAGTGACGATCGAACAGCGATTCCAAATAATAAATAATCTCTTACTTAAGCTATGACGCTCATTTTGTGCTAAACGGGTTTGTTAATAAACAAAATTGGCTCATATGGAGTCCAATCTAGAAGTGACCCTACAGACTTCATTACATCAAAAAAAAATGTACTGACTTGTGTGGTTGACATGCTGGTGGAATCATCGAACGTTATTTACGAAATAATGAGGCCGGAGTTCGCGTTCGGTCAATGGAGATCATTGTTGCTGTTGTAAATATGTATGGCATTGATCCGGACAAGATGTAGTAGGTATCTACAGTATAAAACTACGTGTCATACAAAGGCCAAAATCACCGACTTATTGAAATAAAAATTGGCAATAGGCTTATAATCATGATATGGACCTGTCAATTTGTCTCCAAAGTCGTGCGATTTGACAAATATTTCTGTGTGGATATGTGATGTCGCTAGTATACGTTGCTTGCCATACATAATTATTGATGCTTTGGAAACCAACATTGTTCGTGTTATTTGTGATATATAGCTAGCAGTGCTCGTGGCCCAAAACCGGCCGTCAAGAATGCGCTTCGTTAAAAACAGCCGCGGTGGCCATATGCCACAAATCATTTTGAACTGTTAGGCACTGTCGACTGTCTGACAGTACAAGCTAGGTAGATACTTATATTCATAAGTGTTAAAACTCAAATACGTTAGTAGTAAGTAGTTATAACTGCTAGCGAGGATGTTATGCACAATTAAAATTACAAGTATCTTAGTATTACAAAGTCCCTGAGGAGCAATCACATCCGTGTGAATCATTTTTGACTTTAGAGAGTAACTTATCCTCCCACTTATATAATTGTATATAATTTTTCTTAAAAATAGTCCGATCGTGGAAATAGTTTGCAATAACTTACTTCACCACGTTTCACGATCGTGATGTAGGACGATTTCTGCGTTGCAAGTGCTGCAAATCAATATATTATAATATTTGAGGCTTTCACAGTTGTTTTTTATCATAGTGGATTTTTGGGTTTTTACCGTGTGTCCTTCTTCCTTCTTTAATCAACGTTTCGGGCTCGTTGCAGAGGCCATTATCATATCATCTCTTGATAATGGCCTCTGCAACGAGCCCGAAACGTCGAGTAAAAAAGGAAGACACACGGTGGAAACCCAAAAATCTACTGCTGCAAATCAAATAACGTGAGAAATGAATTACCCTTGTCAGAATAAGACGAAGTTCCTTCGGAGTATTTTGTTTTAAAATTTCTTTTTTAATGTTTTCTTCGTCTATCGTCACTTCTGAATACTGCAACATTCGATCTTGGATTCCATCAGGCGAGGATTGTCCATTTCTATCGGAATCGTGATTCTTTGTAGAAAATCCCTTGGTAGAAACCTAGAAAACAAAATTATCGGTACCCTATAAATTCTAAATTATGTTTTATACTATTCCGTTTAAGATATATTTTTTCAACGTTTTTGCTTTCGAGTATCTTCAGACATTAAGGCTATACTTCGGTTGAGTCATGCTCTAAAAAGATCGTCACTAGGCGGTGCCCGGATTGTGCAAATTACGCGAGCCGAACGAAATATAATTTGTCATCAAAATTCAACACGCGTCCATTTAATGTTATGCTATATTAGTAATAATAATTGACATGTTTTCTTTTTCAAGTAAATGGGTAACGTTTTGCAGTCATCTTTACACGAATTAAGAATATATTCCTCTGACGCCATCACAAAACAAACTGACGTGCTTACATCTCGACTGTTGGTCTCCGATTGGCGACGAGTAAAAAAATTCGTCCCACCTACTGTTTAAAACTATTTGCCGTTTCACTTATATAATATCTTAAGTAAAAAAAATGAGAGATAAAATGACGATAAGAAATGATAATAGTATGACACGACCCCGGACGTCAGCCTTATGCTGACGCTCTCTTTAAATCAGTAGGCGACGTAACCACATACCCCGGTCACATAGCGAACCGGGACAACAAATTGTATGCGCCGATCTGTTGACGAACTGAGATGAAAATTTCCAGATAAAAGTCCCGCTGTGTACACTGGCGAATCCGCCAGGTAAACCGTGGAAGATATGAAAGTCATCCATGAGTGCTTTAAAAGTTATATGTTAAAATAACTAACTATATAATGTAATATGATGTATAAAACTGTAAAATCGATATGTTGGAACGTAAGAATTACATATAATTTGATCCGCTTATTAAAGCGATATCTTTACCTACCAGAGGCACCTTGCGGAAAATTACGAAGCTTGCAAATTGAGAATTTTTTTTTGATAATTTACAATTTCAGCTCTGTTATTTATATATATGTATCTATTTGAAAACATAAAATGAAAAATATATTTTATTGTAAGTCAAAGGTAAGCTATCAATTCTAAAAAGTGTCATAAAATGTGAATTTGTTGAATTGGACCCCATCTTATTATTTCACATATTTTTTAGTCATATTTATTATTAATATTTAGTATATTAAGTTTTATAAGCATCGCCTAAGAGATTTATAAGTAATTCATCGATTTTATTATTTTTTATATTTATTTTAAAAAACATCGATTTTTATAAAAATATAAATGTGTACAACTTGAAATCCTTTTTATTTATATACTTGATGATTAAATTTGTACAACGATTGTCCCTTTTTTGAGCTATGTGTCCAGTCTATTTCCAATTGAGGTTTTCAACAAACTCTATTTATACATATAATATCTATTTATTTATTAAGTAGGTACTAGGTACATAATATTATATTTTTTCAAGTGAATATCATTTGACTTTATTTTATACGAGGTAATCAGGCAAAAGACATATCAGTGGAGTAAAAAGTTATAATACGTATACTTTACCGTTCGATGATCCGGCATTTCGTTTGGGTTTAATGTGAGTGCTCCGTCTACCAGAGGCACCTAGTAGATAAGTATCAATCTTGTAATTTGAGATTGTTATAATTTAAACCTCAAAACATTATAAGATTTTTATTAAAGTCAAAGATAAACTTGCAATTATAAAAATACTTGATAACATTTGAATTCGTTCCTTGTTATATAAAAGAATATATAAATTTTAGTTTTAGTATTCTTGTATACAGTGACAGTATTTTATAATAATTCATTGATAATGTATTTTATGTTTATTTTAAAAATCATGGATTTTTTCTCAAAAATATAAATATGCACGAATTATCCTTAATTTATGTTAAATTGATTGATTGAAAATTGAGACCGTACAAATATTTATAATATTATATTAGAAACGACGGAAAATCCATAATGTTTAACGCATTGTATTTAATATGCCAAATGTATAGAAAACACTTCATGCGATACGAGGTATAATACAAGAAAATAGCATACTAGCGCCTGTACACGTACATGAATTTACTTGCACTAATAGTGTGTATTTTAAACTATTGCATTAATAACTATTTACACGTAAAAGTGCTGACTGTCTCTGCAAAATCATTTTTAAGCGTAAGCGAGACGTGATGTTGTGTTGTTCGTAGATAATCGGTAGACGTCAAAATATTCTGAGCGGTGTATTTCGTATTTCTTCCGGCAGGTTCGCCATTATCGTTCTACTGTACGTGCGCACCGCCATGCATGTACCAATATTACACGATAATACGTGTTTACACGTCCATTTTCTTGTTATGGCCGCGATTATACGTACTGTCAGCAGTAAATCCATGCACGTGTTTACGAGGTATACTCTATCATATCACAATTACACAGTAATAAATTAATTAATATTATAAACGTTCCTACCTGTTCTACTGGCTTGCATTCGGAATATGAGCAACCCGGGGTTGAATCTTCATATTTGATTTGGCATTGTGTGTCTATTATAAATTCGTCCTTCGAATCAACTAGTTGAGGATCTGTCTCAGACTTTAGACTAGCAAGGTTAATGTCAGGCCACTAAAAAACAACAATAAAATTCATTTGCCATTATTTTAATACGAGGGAATTGCTTCTGTTTATAACCACAAAGGTATCGATTCGAGAGATGAAAAAAGTAGAAGGGACTAGGAGAGGCCTTCATCTAGCAGTGGATCAATATTGGTGAATGATGAGGGTATCGATATGTTGCTATGAAACTAGTAAATACTATGGATTTATTATTGACTTGTTTGATAAATATTTTGTTTGTGCCAAAACTGTATTGGGTATTGTTGTTTTTATTTAATAAAACGCAATATTTTTTATAGTACTTTGGGTTATTAATTTTTTTTCTGTCGACCATGTCCGATCCTAATCGGATTATATGGGTCTTCACAAAGTAGAAGTTCGTATTAACAGATTTTGTTTTTACGAGTACTGGATGTCAGCCACTTGCTTAACCTACAGGTGTATACCCTGTCTCACACAAATTGCAAAACAATATGTGTACTTGCAAGATCGAGGATTCGAACCTGGTACCCACGGCATTATAGTCCAACGCTTAAGCCGCGCAGCCACCGTGGGTGTCTAATTATGGGTACTTTATTAACTTTATAAAATATTGTGCACCAAAATAAGGACCATAAACAATAGATAAAACAGTTTTGAAAAGCAAATTAGATAATATACATCGTCAAAGTATGTAATGGCGTCATCTGACATGTCAATAGCACAGAACAGATTAAGAAATATAATTCAGATAGACTATATCTCAATTTATTACATTTTGAAGAAGGAATTTGAATGTGTGACCTGCAAAAATGAAATAGGTACACATTTTAGACGAAGAATAGAGTGTGTTGCAATTTGAGCGCCAGTGCATAAGCCGAAAGCAGTTGTCAGAACGAAGGACAAGCTGCGAATGACGTATTCTTGACACGTGTTTAACTTTATCCCATATTCTTCCACATCCAGATAGATTGCCTGTTATTCCACACCCGTTAGGTATTTCAGTTCGCATTAATTCTATGTTCCCTGGTCACTCAATGTTGCTTAAATATGAGACGGTGACATACGAAGTCAGTGAAGAGGCTATAATTAGTTGTCCACAAAGCCTCTGTAACCACTGTCAAAAAAATAATGTAACCAAAGCCACGTGGGTGCCAAGAGATGGATGATCATTTTATTCAGCATTAAGTTGATTATGATGGAGGGTATAAATATGAATTACAGTGAAACTGGTGACTTAAGTAAATAAAGTAACAGGTGATTACCATATATATTAATTGATTGGGCGAATTATGGTGACTCTGTTTCCCTATAATTCCCTCCACCTCAAATCTTAGCTGTTGGCATATATTGAATAACATTTAGTTACCTCATGACAACGGGCGCGTGTAGGCTTATTGCAGCTATACCGTCGTTTAATGAGTAATTTAAACATACAGACTTATTCAAAAATTAAAGTGCATATCACGAGCGTGTCTAGTGCAACCGTCGTGGAAGCCATAATTCTAACCGAGTCTCCGTGCAAACTCCGTTAATCAGACCACTTGTGTCGTGTTACCGGCACAGGGTATTTTCTCATTTAGCATATCATTCATCTCAAGTGTACTGTGCTAGGACGAGAGAGAATGCACCAAGGACCAGCTTTAACCAGACAACAGAACTTCATAAAAGGTCAGTGTTTGGCATCCTACGTGTAACCTCCCCCTCTCAGCATCCACATCCAACATCATATTCATTCCACTAATTAATTACAGTCCACTATGAAAAACGCAACCACATATATTTTATACAATTTCGAAGTGTTTGAATAAGAATAGCAATATAACACAATGAGAATGGAACGTACCTGTGAATCGTTATTGAACATTGACAAATCCGAGCATTCACCGAGCTCTTGGAAGGCTCGTGCTCGAAGGAGAGCCACTTCATTATCACTCAGAGATACGTCATGCATACACTTGTGATTGATGAGAATCTTTTTTGAAGAGAAAAATGCATAACATACATCGCATACAAAATTATTGCGATAAAAAGTGGCCCTTGTCAATTTTAAACAGATTTCTTTTTCGGAAGCATTCACTATTTCCTGCTTAATGTCATGTTCGTGTATTATAATTGCATCGTACCGCATTGCGGCTTCTATCTCAGGAATGCCGTTTGCTTCGTGCTGAAAAAAATGAAAAGAATGCTCCTTAAATTATTTTCTTATGAATATTGTAGATTTAAATTTCTATAATGAATGAGCTGATATCTTTACCTGGTATGTCATCATTATCTGGTATCATTGAAAATCAAACCGTTCTCGGACCATCAGAAATGGTTTGACATGAAACGTCAAACCAATTCGGACGATCCATAGACTAATGGCAATCTGTCAAAGTGTTGATAAGCATTATTCGGCATTTATATATCGTGAGGTGTTCATATTAATATGTTAGATATTTACACCATAGGAGTTCACTTGAATTATATGTATTATAGATTAATAATCAATACCTATTATTCATAAGTAACCATACGCGAACAAGACGCCGCTTTTGGTGTTATTATCTCAAAATCCAGCACTATTTTCTATGCAAGTTCGATTTAATATCATTACTATAATTATTATGTCAGACAAAGAATTTATTTTCATTTTATTTATATTTTGTAACGGAGATTCTAAACTACAAACTGTGTTAAATCAACCCGGAATGATCTTTATATTACCTAACGAATTTAATATGTTCGATTGTCGTCTAAGTCACAATATCATGCTGTCGACATGAACAAGTGGTCAATAATTATGAAAAGCTCTAATCAAAAGTAATTTTTAAAAACTCGTCATACCTATAAATCTTATAAATTAACTAAATGGCTACCTATTTCTGAAGCATTCTTTATATTTTGTATATTTAAAAGGAATGAATACGACAGTTTGTTAAATTTGTATTATTGTAGACCACGATAGGAGGTTAGAATTTCATAACAAGTTGACGTTTCAAATATGTTTCTGTTTTAGAGACTAATATATTATGAATTAATTTTAAGTACTGGCAACACTAATTAGTTGTCAGAAAAGCGTTTCCGTGGACATTCTACCAAACGGTTCCAAATCAAATAAATCCAACGATACCATTTGATTCGTTCAGTTCAGGTTTAATGATACGAACTTCAAATTGTGTTCTGTCCCGATAATCCTGAGCTTATTCTCACATCAAACACTAAAATGGACGTAAAAAGCGAAATATGTGACCTCGAATCTTATTGTAATGTGCAAAATACAAGCAAACCATAATCAGACGCCAACACCAATATAAAGCAAGAGAATGCTGACGAAGTCACGTGCATTTTTGAGGTTAGTTTTTGCATATAGATACGTAAATTATTAATAATAAATTTGTAGAAAGTATAAAGACGTTAGTTCGTTTTTATTGTAGGTATATTTCATCGCATTTCATCACCATTTCAAACCAAACCAATGAAATCGGATGGTTTAATTTGAACGATTTGACAGATATTTTACGAGGATGCGATCCGACAACTAATCATCAGTTTTGCCAGTATCTTTAATTTAATTCAATAATAGTTTGTCTCTAAAACAGCAACACATTGACTGAAATGTCAACTTGGGATGAGTATCATGAAATTCTAGCCTGCGATATAGCCCGTCGTCTAGGTACAAGGACACACATTTAATTGTCGAATTCATTTATTTTAAATGTAAAAAATGTAAACATCGCTTCGTAGCACCCGACGATGGCCGAGAGGCTTACGCGTCGGTTTATAATGTTGTGGGTCCTGGCGTATGAAAATAATAACTGAATATAGTTTTTAGGTTAGGTCTTGTCTTTGACATTTATCATTTTGACTTTGATGGTTAATGGGTTGTCAGATGCTTGCTGGAACATATAAGTAATGGAGGTTGTTGTAAGGAGGAGTTGATAAATAGCCAGAAATGTTTACTGGAACATTCTATTCATATTACCTAATCCAAATCGTAGTTGTAGTTAAGTGTCACTGTAATCCAAAAATAACGGGTTCCGGGAAATTATTATACCCCGTTTACACGTGCATGGATTTACTGCTGGTTGTACGTATTATCGCGGCCATACCAAAAAAATGCACTTTTCACACATATTATTGTGCAAGTTGCAAGATTGTATTAGTACATATTTATTATCAAAAAAATTCAGCAGCTTCTAAATTTTCACGCGACCGTTCGAACTTATGCGAATTTTGCGCCTGCGCAGTAGAACGACAGTGGTTAACCTGTCGGAAAAACTAACAACACCGCGAAGAGGATTTTGACGTTTACCAATTTTCACAACGCAATACATAAAAATATCTACAATATTGCCATACGTACCTTTATTGTCCCGGTACACTGAGCCTAAAAGCAAGGAGATGTTATACCTGATTCTCATGTTAGGTTCATCCACCTTATCTTGCAGGATCTATCTTGCTTTACCAGGTGATAACAAACAGATATCTCAAGGGACTTCAGAGTCAATAGCGAATAATGAAAGGAGTTTGGTAGGTCTAGTCTTGCGGGTGGATATGGCTTTTAACATATCGTCGCTATAGGATTTGTTTCCCGAATAGACCAAATGTCAATTTTACAGGAGACGAAAAACAAATTTCATTGTCGTATATTTTAATATTAGTAGATGTATCAATCATTCTTTCTACACTGTATGATTGCAACATTATCTAAGAATAGATTCCAAGAATAATATACAGGTATAAATCATTAAATGCACAGAAAATGCGTTTTATTTACAAGTACTCACTGTGGATATTCGGGAAAATTTTAGCGCTCTCTCAGAATAGTGGATATTCGGGACAAAACATGGACGTTCGGGATTTAAGACCGTAGCGTATTGCTGCACGGCCCACAGATTACTGAGTGGACAAAAAGTACGCGCCTCAAATGTTATATTTATTTACACGATAATTGTTAATAATTACCTCTACTATTTAAATACTTAAGGGCACACATGCTTACCTAGAGTTTCTGTTTTTTCATTTAAAGTTGAACTATGACATTGAATACTAGGTATGATTTTTAAAGTGAAAGTGATATTATGTTACATCTCTTTTACGCATGCTAATATGATTAAAAAGTTTTTCTTTCTCTTTCTGTCACATTCGAATTTGATTACCAAAGTTTAAACATTTACTATGCGTATTAGCTGACGTGCTTCGTCGTTTACAAATTATAACATGAATTTAAAAAACATATGTATTTATAATATTAAATATATTTTATAATGTACACAGATTTTTTTAACAACTATATTATATATACTTTTATTTATTTGTCGCATATTCAAAATGTTCTTGCTATATTAAAATCTTTTTTTTAGCCGGCCAAGTAAATCCGTATTTTTGGCCATAGACTAATAGAAAAAACTCTCTGCTGTCAGATTATGTTGATAGCAAATTGCAAGATACCTAACGAAGGAATTGTGTTTTATATCAGGAATAAGAAACACTATCTGTAAGTACAATATTATGTTATTTATTACTGTAGTAGTATTCTGTGTGTTTTGCATATATTATTCAAGTGTTAATTTATTGTTTTCTTAGTCTACATTAGTTGCGTGGTTAGTTTAGAGGTTATTGCGAGAATGCCTGTGATTTCATATTTATTTGTTTGATATAATCTAAGGCGTTCTAGTTGTTATTAAACATGTTACCTACCTGATTACTTTATTTTAGTTAATCAATCTTTTTTGATGCTTTGTATTATCACTAATCCGTTTTAATTACCATTCTTCAAACAGTCGCACACTATAAAAGATTAAAAATCACACTATTAACAGTTCATATGTTATGTTTTTTGCAGATGGAGAAAATGTCTACCGAGATCTTTGCTTGTCGACGGTTTCATATGAATAAGATGGAATGAAATAAATCTTTTAATTAATAATGAAATAAATCCGACTTTCGGCGTACGATCCGAACATGGCGTGATTCATATAATATTATTTATGACGTAGACCATCAAGCATATATACCCATTTTATAGATTTAATAGTACAATTACAAAAGGTAAATATAAAGTGACTAATGTTTGTAACCTATAGCTATGTCTATCTCGCATACATATTTAAAAAATAAAACAATTTTATAATTACATTTTTGCACTAAATTTATTATCGATAATGATATAAAAGTTGCTAAATTGATTAATAATATTCTAAAATATAATATAATTTTGCATATCAGTTACTTGTATCATATCAGGTATGTCATTTGGTAGAGCTTACTCTCCAAGTCTTTTCTTTTTCATCCTCAATATCACTTTGATATTAGAAACATTGTCTTTCTAACACCATTTCAAAGACTTTAAGTTTTCTAGATGCTGTATATTAATTCTTCTCTTCGGCTATATCTGCATCTTAGTTGCAGCATATGGATACAATGCGGCGCCTCCAAGAATCTCTGTCACTCTAGTTTTTTTGCATCGTTCCAGGTCATACTAGCAGCCCGTAACTCCGCCAGATATGCTATATAGATAGTATTTAGCGGCCATCCAGGACGCCGGAATCCGGTTGGCTTGAAGAACAGGCAAACCAGATTGGGATTCTCTTCAGGCACTCGCAGCACGTGGCCGGGCCAGGTACAAAGTTGCGTATTCACTCTCAACGTGATGCGAGGCTATTTGGTGCGTTCTTTTATCTCCCGTTACTTCTAAAATTACCGCACACCCAGTATCCGTCGTAAACATCTGTTCTCGAAGCTCAGTATACGGTTGCTCGGAGCCTTTGTAAGGTGCCATGACATAAAAACTAGTAAGATATTTAAAATAGCTGCTAGAATGAATACATTGTTGAAAGGAAATGAAAACTGATAATATGATATATCAATTAATTTGTCCATCTGAAGTTGTAGATATCAGTTAATAATTATGTGTTATACCAGTAATTAAATGCTGACTTCAAATGAAAATTGACTATTAAATATTGAAATAATATATTACCAGTTTTGATTTTTTTAAGTACTATACTATATCCATGGTTCATATTACAATGTCATAGTAAAACTTAGAAGAATAAAATATGTCGTAAGACGAAATCAATCTTGGGGTTTTAATATAAGTTAAATAAATAGTACACAGCTAATTTGTTATTACTTTGAATACATGCCATGTCTTTACATCAATAAAAAACAGAAAAACAATTTAATAATGTATAAATATTTATATAAGACTTAACAACGTCTAGTTAGACATCTAGTTAGACACGATGACCTCCATTTAATTTCCTCTTATTTTAAAATTCACCAAGATATATCCTAATAAGTAGGTAAGTATATTACATTTGTACATATAATAAGTAAATCAAGTACTTAACATAAATAATTATACTGTAAAATTAAATTACAATTGAAGCAGTATATATGGACCCCACAGAGTAATTAACAATATAATAATTTATATAATTATATCGGGTATATACTATATTGACACATTTTAATGAAGTCTATTTTTCTTGGTACCTACGTTCAATGATAAATGTTGTTTTATATTGTAACATAAACAATGGTAATATGCATTGATCTTTCTGATTTTTAAACTGTGATATCTATTTTATATATCTATTGATTTCTATGTGTATTATTGATACATTATTTATTTCAAATACAATAATTTCAAAACTAACAGTAAATAATATATAGAAAGCGTCATGTTGTTTAGTTGGAACATCTACTAGGAAATTCCATCCAATCCAAATTCAATTTTTACCAGGTGGGTACTTGTAGGTCAGTTATTTTTGGAATAAAATGAATCCCTTAAAAAATATGAAATAAGAATAGAATGATAAATATTTGTGAAAATTTACCAAATCAACATGTTTAACGTGAATATTTTCACACTAAAATGATAAATATTGTTAAGAAAATATACACAAACAGTTCATTCAGAAGTTATGACGTTTAAAAGATCCCGCGAGTTAACTCGTGCGTGGCACTGATCATGAGGTGATATCAGTTATAATCATTTATGAGGAATGGTTATAAGCCATTGGCACAACCAATTTGGTTTTTGACCTTGAGAACAAAATGTACTTTTTACACGGAACCAAAACTCACGGCTGCAGAGACGAATGCTTATACAAAATATGGCGCAGTGGAATCGCCAGCAAGATCAGGTATCATTATTTAGATGTAAGTATACATATTATTTTGAATTTCATAAAATTACACTCGTTCTGGGTGTCTCGTAACAGTAAACTATATTAGTAAATTAGATATATCTTGATGAACTATAAAATAGTGATGTAATATAGACTTGTTGAAAATATATTAAGCATAATAAAATTTAAAATAAAAATTTAGAAATTCAGCCTTTCTGGTTCTCTAATATTCATAGATCTACTGGTTCTGGGATCTACTATTTCTGGCAGTAGACAATTCATATAAAAGTGATATATCTTTTTTTCAATCTTTTCAATCCAAAATGTCTCGTCTTTTTTGATTAATTCTATTTTAACAGGAAAATTATGTCCCGTCCAAACTCCAAATAAACAGACATCTTTCTTAGTAATATGAAGCTGCCCCTGAATCTGGAAGTACCAATCGTGATTTTTATCTATTACCATATTCCTGTCTTTATCTACTTTCCAAAATTTAATTTTTTTCTGTACAATAGCTTCATCTGCACTTATTCCAGCAGCTGAGAAAGGACATTTTATTTCAATAATTGTATCATCATCGCTGATGCCATCTGGCGTTGCACCGATAAAATCATACACATCATCGATAAACAATCCACATCTCTCAATCTTAATCCGTTCTTGTACACTAAGCTGTTGTAAAGCTATTGATTCATTTTCTTTACCATATTTTACCGCTTTCACGTTGGCTAATGATTGGCTATATAATAAACGTTTTACCAAAGGCCCAAATTTTGTATTTTCTCGCCGCTTACACACCTTACCAAAAACAGAGGCAGTAAGAAGGTTTCGTCGCCTTTCTAGCCATTCTGCACATTCAGATTGTAATACGGTGCGTCTTTCTATATCCCTCCTCTCATAGTTTGTCAGTTTGAGTTTTTTCAAAAAAGTTTCTTTTAACAATTGATATTGATTTTTGTCCATATCAGGTTTTTGGCAACTCTCTCCATAATCTGGATTAGATAAAGGAACAGTATGTATTGGTTTTCGCCAAGATTTTCCTATTTTTTTTTTATTTATTTTCAACCTTCTTGATTCTAAGCGATTTATGAAGGCTTTTGGGCTATTTTTATAAACTTGTTTTTGAATTGTGCAATGTAACTTATTTGTATTAAATGCGATTACCGCCGCTACACATCGTCCCATGTACGATTGTCTTTGAGAGTAGTTAATTCTCTTGCCGCCTACAAATTTTGCAATCATGTTATTAAAAGATTCTGAAATATTAGTAGAAAAATTATAAATTAAACTTTTTGAATTTAGCACCAAACGAGAATTATATATCATTAATTGAGAAAATAGACTGCATTCTTTTAATGCTGGTACATAATTTACATCAAGCATGTCCTCTGTATTTGGTTCATTTGTACAAAAATATGGTAGACAAGAAGTATGGTCTCCAAAAACATGGTGCGGTCCATTAAATAAATCTTTTTTCAGAGCGATAACCTTTTCTTCGAAAGTACTATCTTGTAGTTTTCTATACTTGATTGCACCTATGACGGCTTTCCGCAGACGTCTTTTTCTTGACGCAATGATTTTTCTTACATTCAAGGGATATCTTGTGTCTTTGGTTAATGCCTCTATTTTGCCACAATAATTTCTAATTAAATGGTTTTTACATTCAACTTTCTCGACAGTTACATTCGGATAAGGGTGACAATCAAGAATTTTTTTGTATGTGCTGGAATCTCCATCAGCAATCAATTTTGAATAAATCAATCCATGTGTATTAATAGATTCTTTAAAGCCTTCTAATATTGCTGTAGATTCCATTCCACCTGACGGACCGGTATAATTTAAAAAGCATTTATGTTGTTGAGCAGGGATATTTTTATTTTTAGCTTTGGCGCACAAATCGCAATATTTATTTTTCACTGACATGTACAAAATCTTTCCGGTTCTTTGACCAATGATCGTGGCAGCGCCAGATGCTGCGGAATAATTGCATCTGTATGAACGTTTCGACCAACAGCCGTCTGCAACAACTGATATCATGGGAATACCAGAAGAATCGACGTCACCATTTTCGATTGCAAGTTGTCGCTCTTCTTTCGCAGCGTTTTCCATACTCTTATTTTTGGTTTCTTCAAACCACTCGTACACCTTCTGTTGACTCTTTCTGTATGTTCTTGCTGTAATCGATGGTACGTCAATTGCTGAACACATTTCTTCCAGATTTGAAAATCCACTGCCGATACTGATTATACTGGATACAAATGCGTCACACAGATTCATTTTGTTTTTGTTCATTTCAGTGGTATATAATTTTAATTTTTTACCACAAAGTTTACATTGAATAAAAAATGTACTACTAAAGTTATCCCGATTTTCCCCAAAAATTTCTAAATGTGATAAATTACAATTAAATGGAGAATCATGGTGGCTAATTAATTGAAGTTGTTGGAAAAAATATGAAAAGTCTATAATTCTACGGCCTTCTACACGGAATTTAGGGCTTGAATCTTCAATTTCATTTTCTATAATAAATTCTTCGTGTTCGTGTTCAAATGTGGGATGAAATTCTGGTTCAGGTAGTATGCTTTGAGGATTTCCATGCTCAGGCATAGTCTTCGGCAATATATCAATACTATAATACATTCAAAAATATTAGTTTAGTAGATAGTTAACAGAAAACAAAATGTATAGCTGCTATTAATTATTGTACCAGATTATAATTTTTGTCACAGACACACTAATTTCGAATAAGACATGGCACAAACATAATATAAAAATAATATAAGTACAAATGATCATTATACTTAATTGTGTGTATTAATAAGTAATACGCAAAACTTCCTTTTGCAAGATAAATAAATATTGTGAACCAAAATTTTCTGTGAAATGTGGTTTTTTCAACTATGTATAATTATGTCAAATTATAAAATAATAATTTCAAACCTTTGTGTTTTTAATGTATTAATATTTCCATCTTTTCTCCTACGTCTTTTTTTGGAACTTCCAGCCATCGGATAGTGAGTTCGTGGCATTTTTTGTAAGTACAATCGATATAAATAATTGTGATAATATTGTTAGGTACCAATGTCAAAAACCGAGGATGAAAATTTCGCATTCCCGCTGAAATAAATGACGTTCATAGTATTGCCAGGCTAAACTTTCGAAATTAAAGTTAGTTTTTAAAAAAAAAATTACATTGGAAAATATTATGTAAGTACAGGCATCCATTATTATGTTATTTGATGAAAGTATTCTTTAAAATCATCTGTATTATTATAATCTCGCAAATTCATAATTTAGTAAAAGTTAAATTTTCTGTAATATAAACATCAGTAGGTACCTAACCTATGTTGATTCATAATTTTGGCTAAGTAAAAAATATAGATATTTTTACTTCGCGATGTGTTTGGGGTGTTCTAAATTATGTAAGTATGTTTAATAACAAATGTGAAATTCGTAAAACCTCATGTGTATTATTTATTAAATAAAAATAGTAAAACTAATAGTAGATACAAATGGTGAAAAACTTCATTCTCTTATTTACTAAAATATCAATTCAATAATATTTTAGTAGATATGGCAATACTGGACGACCCGATATATGTCACTGAAATAAAATAAAATCTATCACAATTTATAAAATACGTATACCTACTACAATCATAATTATTTTGAATGTAGAGGGAGATAGTTATAGAAAGGGACAGAAAACTGATTGCTATGTTGCAATATTAGGCAAAATAGATTGCAACAGTGTTAAAAATTATAATGTATGATTTAGTATGACATAACGTAGAATTGACGCAAATACAAATTTCTTCAGATTTTTTTTTGTTTTGTCCTCAAATGTCAAAATATGTTTTCCTTTTGAATAATATGTTCGAATTTGTGTTTGTTTCGCCTATTTTTGTGTTCAATTTGTAGCATTCACTTTTATAAACATATTTTTGTACAATACTTGTGTGTTGGCGTATTTTTTTGGTCATATAAAGTTAAAATAATACCAGCTAAAGATTCCATACATCATACACCAATTCGCAGGTGGGTCTGGCGGATATCAAGATGGTCGAATATTTCGTGGAAACAGTTGTTTTAAAAAGGTCTCTATTTAGTATTACAAATTTATAACTAACAAGATATTTCATCATTTATTCAATGATTAATGATAAACCTTCTGATACGTAGCTTTATATTATTTCGTATGTCTATAATTGTAGCATATTTAAATAACAAAATGTCCACTCGCTTCCATTAGATTTAGAACCAATAGAAACTGCAAATATTATAATTATACTGAATATATTTTACTACATTATGTTTTATAACATTACAACTATCTATAATAAATCGTTTGAGATAATAATTAAGGGAAAAATTTGTCATCATCACAGCCTATTAATGTCACAAAAATATGGCTTCGTTCTCAATTATCACGTTTCACGGTTTCAAAGAATATTATTTTACGTCATAAAAATACTTTATGTAGTTATCAAATGTTTTACATAAATATTTGACGATGAATAAGCTTCATAATGATATAAATAGTTTTTCTACAAATCTTACGTACTATTCAGGCTTAACCTCTGAAAATACCAGAAAATAGCTGACATGGAACACCTTCCCCCTTAATGATCGTAATTACCCAAGTTCGTATGTAATAATAAGTTGCGGCAATCGCTTTTTCGATTTTTTTTCGGATAAAGTAATTTATTAGTTTTTAAGTAATTAACTATTTTTTTATTTAACGAATAATTCACAAGATTTAAGAATGTACCATTTTAATAATTGAATATACTTACATAATTTTTTAAAATCACTTCTGAGAAAATATATTATAAGGTATCTACTACTTCAATTACTAACCGACGTCACGGTCATTTCTCCAATATTTTATGTTGGTACTTACTCGTACTTGCTAACAATTTTATATTAATACTTTTTCCAAAAAAAAAATCTATTTATATATATCTGTAAGATTATTATATCTATATATTTCTATAATTGACAATTAAACTTAAGGAATAACAACACAAAATAATAGCATGTATAAATTAATTACCATTGGCTGCTAATATTAGGTAGGTACCAATATCCTAAGTATATAATATCCATTAAATAAATAGTTACTAACATACATATTAAATTAAATTAACTATCAGCGCATTAAAAAATAAATAATATCATCGCCTTTATTTTCATAGAAATACCTAGATTAAAAGTAAAATAAAGACAAACAATGTTTGATTAAAAATAATTTGAAATAATAATTATTTTTTACGTCATAGTAGTTGCCGGGTCATACTGTAGAATTCATATAACCGTTGGGATTTTGTGTCATTTATCAAAACAAAATGCAGTTATTTAGGTTAAAATACTCACTTCCACAACTCTACTGTAAGTTCAGGGCGAACTAGAGATGTATCAGCTATGAATGATCTCTTCAAATTTGATGAATTTACTATTAAAACAATAGTAACGTTAAAAACAATATCAATAAGACGAAATTTGAAAGAAGTCTCCGGACGGCCAAAAAATATGAAAGTGGGCGTGATTGTTTTAGAGCTAGACAGCGTGAATGTGGAAGCGAGATGCACGGCGTGAGCGCGGTTTGATTGGCTAAAGTCATATTCGGGAAATAAACACTCGGGCAGAGATATATTTCGACCGAAATTAACTTGGATATTCAGGTACGAATAGTTGGACATTCGGGAGAACACCACGGAGTAATTGTAACTTAACATGGCGCATTCGGGTTTTTTAAAAAAATATCTCTGTTCCTAGATAAAAATATATTTTTTTTATAAATGATTTCGGTAGAGTTCGATAAAAGAAATTGAACTGCATTAAAATGTCGATTTCGACAAAAATGGATATTCGGGAAACAAATCCTATAGCGACGATATGACGCACTACTATGTTACTGATGATGTCTTTACTGATCATAGGTTTGCAAAAGGTAGCTATGGCTGACTTATGTACAAGAATAGTGTTATATGAAAGACCTTCCTTATTGTATAAGTGACCCAGGTATCTAGCCACTTCAATCGGCTCGGGGGTATTATAGCTTATCGTGTTGGCCATGCACCATGTCTTCCCATTGTCCCATGCCGGTCTATAAGTCTTCAAAGTGGATGGTCGCCAGCCAGAAGTGAGAAGTGATCTGTCCTCTACCGACCAGCTAGAAACTAACTCTGCCCACCCAAAATTATCCATAACTGGAGTGATAGGTCCCGGACTTGTGGAGGTGGATGGTTTGTGACTGTATCCACTAGAAATGACTCCAAGTGCGGGATCGGGTAGGGGGGTTCCAGTGATCTCTGCTGTAGGTCTGCGCTCCAAAAACACTTCTTCCACCATGGGGCCACTAGTAAATATTTTCCCCTTGCCATGTTCAGGTGTGCCAATACTTGTGGAATTAGATTCGGTGGCGGGAATATCCAGGCTAGTTTGAAGTCCTACTGTCGACTGAAGGCATCGTGGAACAGTGCAAGAGCATCGTTCGGATTTCGTGAGACATAGGTTGCGACAACATGGGCTGTGTTGGACGCGAACAGGTCTACGTCTGGGAGTCCCCATCTTTGAAATAGGGGAGCTGTAGCCGCCATAACTAGGTGCCATTCTGGGATAATTTTGCTGCGTGAGAGATGGTCTGCCACGCAGTTGTATTTTCCTGGAAGGTATTGTGCAGTCAATGATATACTGGCCTGGTTGGCGATTTCCAGGATCTGTCGGCAAAGACTTAGTAGGCTTGCGGACTTTGTGCCCCCTTCGTTGTTGATGTAGGCCACCACTGTTTTGTTGTCGGTTTGTAGGAGTAATTCTGATCCCCTGAGCGTTTGTTCCCGGAGTTGTATGGCTGAAAGTACCGCAAACAGCTCTTTTCGGTTGGAGTGCCACGTGGATTGGCGTTTTGTCCATGTACCTGATAGGTGGTACTCGTCTAACTGCGCTCCCCAGCCTGAATCGGCTGCGTCTGTGGTGAGGAAGTGATTGTAGGTTGCCCTGTGAATCTTTCCTGAGGAGCCCACCGCTCGAATCCACCACATGATGTCCTCTCGAGCTTGTGGAGGAATCGATGCTGATTTGTGAGGGTGGCTCCTCGATAATTGAGCGCTCGTACGTTGTAGACGTCGGCAATGCAACCTCCCCTGTGGAGTGACGAAGGTTGCAAAGTTGAGTCGCCCGAGGAGGCGTTGGGCCTGCCTGAGCGACCAACTGCCTTTTTGGATCTGCAATTGCAGGTGGTGACGAAGTGATGTGCACTTCTCTGTTGATAGATATTTCCGATTGCTGTGAGTATCCCACGTGATACCCAAGAACTCCCGCTGTTGGCTTGGAATCAGACAAGATTTTTTCTTGTTGATTATCCAGCCTAGAGCTTGCATGAAATCTATCATATAAGTCAGTTGCGACAGGAGAATCTCTCTGGACTGATTTGCCATGAGAAAGTCGTCTAAGTAAGTGACGATTCTCATACCCTTTCCCCGGAGGTGTTCGGCCACCCAGTTTGTTAACGAGGCAAACAGTCTTGGTGCTGCCGACAGTCCGAATGGAAGGCACGTGAATTGAAGGAGTTCTCCTTGGTAAACTAGCCGAAGAAATCGGCGATGTTGTATAGCTATAGGTACATGTAGGTACGCTTGGCTTAGGTCTATTTTTACTAACCAGTCTTCCCTTTGCAGGAATGTTGGGACCTTGAAGTGGTGGAACAGTTTGAACGGCCTTGGTTGTAGGAAACCGTTTAGGCGTTTTAGGTTGAAGACGGGTCGTTGACTGCCGTCTTGCTTCCTTACTAGGAACAGGATTGAGAGGAAGCTTGGAGATGGTTCTGCCAATTCCAATACTCCCGATTCCTTCAGTTCCGCGATTTGTGAAGTGATCTCCGGCGATTGTCGCGTTTGGAAATCCTTCTGGAATTGCACGGAAGGCATTATTAGAGGGGGTTTCTTTATAAACGGAAAACGGGTTCCCGTTATTATTTTTAATAATGGTGGTGGTGCACCCTTGGCCTGCCAGATTTCCTGGAAATGCTGGAGGCGTCCCCCTTTGAACGTGGTGAGGGAGACCCGGTCACCTGCGTCTTGGGTAAGTGTCCCTTGCACCACCTCGGTTATCTCTGGGAAAACCTCGGTTGGATGGGCGTGGGCCTCTCGGCAGGCCACCCCTAACCTGGTCTGGTATCCTCCTCGTATATCCCTGCCTCCGAAAGGTGTCCTTGCGTCCACCTGACGAAGTGCTAGGTTGACTCTCCCTGACCTGGTCAACCACTTTGGTGGTCTGATCGAAGACCTTCTCATGACCCCCACCTCTCTCTAGGAATACCGCCAGTTTATCTTTATTGAAGATGTGTTCGGCGCTAGGTGGGATCTTGTTAAGAGCCTCTCGGGTGAAGGTGTCTCTTATACCGAAGAGGATTTTCTTCCGCCTCGTCTGAACTAACTCTGCCCGCTTTCCACAAATGATTCGGGTGACGTCTTCAGACACTTTGTTGAGTGCTGAAGAGGGCCCGAACTCCTTTACGACCGTCTCAAAAAGAGCCGTACCGATGGTGTGGTCGCTGACAGAGTCGACCACTCGCTGCAACGCGTCCCGAATACACTCTTTTTGAGCGAGCATCGCATTTTGGAGGCCGGCAATCGTACGCTCCATTAAATGTATTGTTTGCGATGAATGGTCGTAGGGGCGTAACTCATCGTTGAGTCCCAATTCAACGAAAGACGGGGCCGCCAAATATTGTTTTTGGGTTTCAGCGTAGCGAACCCCCGCCCAATTATCTGTGTCGAACAGTTGGAGCCTGGTAAGTTCCGCTACCCGAGCTTTGTCTGGCGTCGGAAAAGCAGGCTCCTGAACTATGACGCTAAAAACAGGCAACGGAATCCTGTTGGGTTTTTCCGCTGTCTCAGGCCTTGCGGGCGGCCGTAAAAAACTTACCGGAGAGTCGATATTTACCGTCGGCCTCTGCGGAGTAGGCACCGCTGCAGGCAGGCCCTGTTGGGTCAAGATTGAAAAAATCTGTGATACCTTATTGTCAAGAGACATTACTGTTGCCCTCAATTCACGCACTGGATCGTCCAACAGCAATTCCGATTCATTCGAGTCGGTCTCCATCGCTAGTCCCTCCACGACGTTGTTGGCTTCATTACGCTCCATTATTGCACAAATTTCACAGTTTAACGTTTGACAAAATTTTCTCGCTTCGAACGAAAGCAATACAATCACACAATTGAATACCAAAGACAAAGCACGCCACAATACAAGCGTCAGTCCTGCCAGCCGGTAAAAAAACAAGATGAACAACCAGAGAGGTAAATAATCGAGAAGAAAAGGGGGTAAAAAGGGGCCAGCGCAGAAGAACACAAGGCAAAAATACGATCAACATCTCAAGGGACTTCAGAGTCAATAGCGAATAATTGATGTTATACGTGCAATAACGGATATATTCCGGTTATCGGTGCAAATTAATATGATCACATCAAATAATAATTAACCTGGCTTTAGTCTACAAAATACCTAACTGATTATCGCGTCAGTGGGAAAGATACCAAGGAAATAAAAAAAACGTGGCATAATATTAAAAACAACCCAGTTCTTAGGAAACATACAATTTGCGATGTGAGGAATAGTTGAAAAACTGCAAAAGTGGCAATACTGTTATTGAATGTTTTCTTTAACGAAGAAAGAAGACGTGTATTCTCACATGTCCGTATCACATTCTTGATTTAAATACCTGAGATGGATATAAAACGCGAAGTAAATGAATTCGAAGCTGATGCTGAAGCGGAGAGTAGTCGAGAAGCGAACGGAATGACGTATATTAAGCAAGAGATTCCTGATAGTGCCAGCGACAATTTTGAGGTTAGATTATTAAAACTTATTTTTTACCTACCTGAGTTTTCGTTAACCGATTTGGCCGATTAACTCAAAAAATCTTATATATTTATATGTTCACTATCGTAACCTAACTACCAGTGTGCGATTAAAATTCTATGACCATAGAACAACGCGTGTATAGATTTGTTACCAATAGAAACACTGTGCTGACTACATTCTGATTCTTCTGAAGTCAGATCAAATCGCAAAACATGAACCGATAATTTTTCGCATCCAACCAATGACACGCAAGCCGCACTGTTTGGTTTGGCCGGTGTACAGTTTTGCTGTCCACACGTAGTCACGCACAGGTTTGCGCAGGCAACACCGTGGTGAAGCATGAGCGTATGGCCGGCCTTAAAAAAAGAGAGCCGCTACATTATTTAAACACGCGTTGCCGCCATGACAGGTAGGTACGCTTCTGTGAAGACTTCTATTAATGAAACTACAGCGACTTCTGGTTATCGACGAGATCTTGTTGTCGGACAGTAATCAATATTATTCAGAACCTTTCAACGCACCTTCCCACTAAAAAATCTGATATTAATTTCCAGCGAGTTAATTTCAAAGCGGAGTGTGTTGAAGACGCCATAAACCAAAGCATTCATGAGGATCCTCAACCCGGGTGCTCTCATTCGGAATGGAAACCAGTAATTCAGGTAGATACACCATATTCTATGAATCTAAAACAATGAATGCATGTATGTACTGATATGGAGGGTTTGTTTATATATTAATCAATACCACTGATTCGGTGTGAAAGTTTATGTAACAATTGTCGATAATTTGTCATGGTTGCTTCATAATTATTAGAGATGAAACAGTGTTTTATTTGTTTATAGACGGAATATTTATTATTAAAACTTACACGCACTTTGGCAGGAAAAAAAAGCGTATTTAAATTTGGGGCATGACTCGTTCCTCGGTAAATCAATGAGACTACAAGCCAAAGAGATAATATGCAGTAATTTCGGGTATTTAACACCCACGATAGCCGAGCGGTTTAAGCATCGGCTTATGATGTCGTGGATCCTAGAGTGCAAAAATTATAAGTTGAAGAGTCAGGTCGTGGGGCTGCGATATATTATGATGAAAGGATTGTCAGAATTGTTGTTCTCGAAACGGCCACGATTCACGTTAAACTTGCCACATCTAGGTTCGAATCATGAATCTGGAAAATACGCATATTATTTTTCAATTAGTGTTTAGAGTAATGTATAGACCAAATAAATTGTGCAAGTGGCTAACATTCATTTCTCGTAAAAACAAAAATCTGTTAATACAGCCTCCACTCTTAGAAGTCCATATTATGATTCTATTAGGATCTGATATTGTCAAATGAATATTTTGGTTTTATACTTGTAGAGCTTAATCAGTTTTAGTATCAGTAATAGAAACACGTAATATTTTCTCAGGTTACATGTAAATTGTACGTAAAGCATTTCACCATGGCACAGTTCGCCGTGAGCTTTCTTATCGAAAAGTGATGACGGTATACTTTCTATTATATTCAATATGAACATGAATGCAACTTTCATAGCTGATTTGCGCAAAATTCATGAATTCAAGAATGAAAACCTAACCTAACGCAATAAAAAATCGAGTAGGTATATCCGCTATTTTCAAAATTTGTTTGCTACTAGTTTCCTGTAAAGTGTTAATCGACAAGATCCGTGTTTTATTTAGACATGCATGTTATTTCAGTACTATATGACCCACAGAAGTTAAATATACAGCCATATATTTCCGGTACAACATTTCACGGTGAAGTGTGATACGGGTACGTACTTTATTCGAAGTAGGTTTGCGCAACGGGCCCGTAGTGCTTCGTTCAAAAATTGGCCTTCTGCATATCTACAAGGCAGAATATCTTTTGTCATTGGGGATTGACCGTAATAGGAATCATGAATCAGGAGGTTTTGGTTAGTTTCCCTTGGACACTCCCCACGACAATCGAGGCCGTTATGCCATGGTATACGCCTGCAGAACGGGTATGCATGTCGGATTGCGTGTGCGCCAGTAAAATCGCACCTGCGCTTATTAAGGGTTAAAGTTAGTTCCCTATAGTTAGTTAACAAGTACGTAGTGAATCCAACAATCCAACATCATACGGCATACATGCTGCAGAGCCTCAGCGGTGCTATTTTACTTTGTGGTCGGAATTCCCTCACCGGATTCGTTTCAGGGACACTATATAATATAGTCATATGAAGACATGATAAGCTTTTTGATTTATAACATTAATGTTTTTTTTAGATCCCTTCTATCTACCCTACTAGTATAAAATTGGAGACTAATTTCGAACGAGAAGACTCAGAGAATGAGATGGTTCAAGAGGATGTAGGGCAAAGCAATTATGATTACCCTCAACCTGGCTGCTCTTATTCCGAACGCTACCCTGTAAATCAGGTATATAATATAATATATTTATTTAAAAATTATTTCGTATATTATAATGGTAATGCTCCAAACATGTTGTCATTATATAAACCTTCGCCTGATATCAAACGTCTTATTCCTAATGGTTACTTTCTAAATAGGAATGTGGTGTATATCTAACGATTTACACATAAGACTATTATCAAGGTGTCACCCCCCCCTTCAGGGGTGTTACCACCGAGGGTTGATAATAAGCCTCGTGATGAGAAGTAGGATGTTATCAGTCCCTCACAATCTTTTACAGAGGTCAAGGTCACAGAATAATGTTCATAATATAAAGTTATTAAAGTATGTATTTAAAGTATTTGTAGAAATTATTTTATTTTTAATAAATGTTTTTGTTGTATATATAGTCTTTTGGTTACACATTCAAGTCGTTCATTAAAATTAGAAACTTATAATTTATTTATTTAATTGTTTGTATAAAATCTTAATTTATTCAGTACATAATATTTATAATTTATTAAATATTCTTATATTTAGTTATTATTAAAACTCAATCTTAAAACACTATTTAGTTTAAGAGGTAAACGTTTAATTAAATTTGAAAGGTTATTCACGTATTTATTTTAGCGTTCATATAGAACGTCAGTTTATAAAATGCAGTACACGTTTCGCGTTACTGTGAGATGACCTCATCTACGTATGACGTAGTTCTAGAATTATCGAAACCCTCCTGCGGGTTACGGACAACGTCGTGGCTGTAGGGTCCGAACGGAACTGAACTTGGATTATCGAAACGTCGCAGGAGCACGGCTCGGACGGAACTGATTCGATTGAAGAGATCATGCTCTTTTATAGAGGTCCAAAGGGACATCGGAGAGGGGGAAAAAAAGAGGAAAAAACCTTCTGTCTCTTTCTCGGAAGAAAGAAAATACGTGGTTGTCGGTAAATACGTGATGATTTACTCAGAAAATGTATGCATAAGGCAGAATTGATTAATATAATATAGTAAATTGGATACTTTTAAGAAAGCTAGAATAATCGGAAATAGAATATTTCGACCTTCTTAGTTCTTCATACAACTCATCTCGTGAGTTGACATGTTGTATGAATTATTGTCTTTACCGCTAAAACCATTACAATATGCTAATGAAGTTTATAAGAATACTTAATTAATACAGTCTTATAACATAAACAATATTCATTCTTACATTTAAGTTATATAAATCAATAATCGCATCTAAAAAGTTCGATACAAAAGATTTCCCCTTGAGATCGGTTATATTTTAAGATTGTGAATTTGTCTCGCTCACACGTACGAGATCTGTCTAAGAGTGTTCTCTTTCTTACTCACTAGGCTTTATACAACAAGGTGTGTGTGTAAAATACATGAATAGTGCTATCTCTATTTAACACAAAGGGTTATACAGCATTTACTTGAGAAAGAAGATATATTTCATCATGTTATATGAATTTACGAAGGGAAATAACATTTAATGCGGGAGTGTGGCTCGCGGTGTGATTCCATACACTGGAAATAACATTTTAAATTTGATCAGCGATTTAAATTAATAACATTATAGAAATAATTCAAATACATATTGACTCGCAGTATGCGAGTGACACTTATGAAATTACAAAAATCACACTTATGTGATACCTTTTCATATTACTTACACATAGCTGTTCATGACCCTTTTAGGTCGACTTCTATCATCCGCATACAATTTGTTGTCCCAGTTGACTATGTGACCGGGGTATGTGGTTACGTCTCCTACTGATTTATAGAGAGCGTCAGCATGAGGCTGACGTCCGGGGTCGTGTCATACTATTATCATTTCCTATCGTCATTTTAACTCTCATTTCTTTAATCAAGAGCATACATAAGTGAAACGGCAAATAATTTTCAACAGTAGGTGGGACGAAATTTTTTACTCGTCGCCAATCGGAGACCGACAGTCGAAGTGTAAGCACATCAATTTGTTTTGTGATAGCGTCGGAGGAATATTATATTCGTAGAATAGAAGATATGCCTTTGTTTAGAAACACGGTGAAAGATAGAATCTCTCATTGTAATTTGTAACCCTTTTTTAATAGAATTCTGAAAAAGTACTTTTTCATTTTTTTTTTTCAATTCAAAACTACTCGGCATGTCAGACAGTAGAAAGATTTTATTTGGGAAATTTTGGCATGCGCACTTAGAGTAACACTGTTCTATAGAGTTCTTGTCATCTTGACTTGTCAGACCATTTCTATTGATTAAGATGCAGCGCAATAGGTGAATTGAGACGGCTTAACTTTTTTATAGGTCTAATACATCACTGGTGTGTTTTTAAAATAATTCAAATTTTGTTTTTTATTTGCTCCTTTACCTCGTAATATGTTAACCATATATTATTAATGAATGATCAATGTGCATTTACCATTGGTGTAACCATTGAGTCTTCACTTACTGATATCATCTCCCCGACAGTATTTGACGTTTGCCATGTCTAGGTATAATGTTTCTACCTGGATCTTTTACTTATAATGAACTGTTTCATAATTTATTAATAATTTTGAATGTTTTTTTTAGATTATCGCTAGAAGCACTGTACCGGCCAACGTTGCGAGTCTTATATCGTCCTGGGACGTGACTGAAGCACAAGCGTCTAGCAAAGACTTACACATTGAGGAACAAAACATAAAGAAAGAACTCGGGGAATATGTTCAAAGGTACAAAGATATCGCCTGTCGCAATAATAAACGTGATATTTGTCGAACAAATATGGTTAACACAGAATTATTAGTGGCTGTTATACAACTGGAAACAAAATCGTTTCATAAACATAATTTTGTGTGCAGTATCTGTTTTGATTTTTTTTCTTCGTTCGACTTCATGTTGCTTCACAAAGCGATACACAAAACCACATTTGCGAAAACGACCGATTCCTTTGCAAGGCTGGTTAAATGCGACGATGGTCATTGTTCAAGATGTCGTTCTGGCCACGTCGTGAAATCACTCAAAATGACATATTCTGATGAAAAGCCATTCAAGTGCGATAACTGCAATTACTCATGCAGACATTCAGGTAACATGAAAACACACAAAATGAATCATTCTGGTGAAAAACCATTTAACTGTGTTAAAGGCAATTACTCGTGCACGACGTCTAGTAGCATGAAAAGACACAAAATGAGTCATTTTGGTGAAAAGCCATTGAAATGTGATATATGCAATTACTCATGCAAAGAATCTTGTCACATGAAAAGACACAAAATGAGTCATGCTGGTGAAAAACCATTTAAATGTGATATGTGCAATTATTCATGCAGTCAATCAAGTAACATGAAAAGACACAAAATGAGTCATTCTGGTGAAAAGCCATTCAAATGTGATATATGCAATTACTCATGCAAAGAATCTTGTCACATGAAAAGGCACAAAATGGTTCATTCTGGTGAAAAACCATTTAAATGTGATAAGTGCGATTACTCATGCACACTTTCAGGTAACATGAAAAGACACAAAATGAGTCATTCTGGTGAAAAGCCATTTAATTGTGATATGTGCAATTACTCATTCGCTACGTCTGATACCATGAAATCGCACAAAATGATTCATTCTGGTGAAACGCCATTTAAATGTGATATATGCAATTACTCATGCAGACATTCAGGTAACATGAAAAAACACAAAATGACACATTCTGGCGAAAAGCCATTTAACTGTGATAAATGCAATTACTCATGCAGAAAGTCTAGTGGCATGAAAACACACAAAATGACTCATTCTGGTGAAAAACCATTCAAATGTGACATATGCAATTACTCATGCACGACGTCTAGTAGCATGAAAACACATAAAATGACTCATACTGGTGAAAAGCCATTTAACTGTGATAAATGCAATTACTCATGCAGACTGTCAGGTAACATGAAAAGACACAAAATGGGTCATTCTGGTGAAAAGTCATAATGTGATAAATGTAATTACTCATGCATAACGTCTGGTAGCATGAAAATGCACAAAAAGACTCAATCTGGTGAAAAGCTACTTAAATTATAATTACTCGCGCATAAAATCTGGTAGAATGAAATTGCATAAAAAGACACATTCTGTTGAAAAACCATTGAAATGTGATTAACAAAATTACTCATACAGACAGTCAAGTACCGTGAAAAACACAAAAAGACGCAATCTAGTGAAAAGCCTTTTAAATAATAAAGAAAGCAGCCGATAGTAGTCTGGTGTACAGAATAGGTGCGCTGGTAGGTAAAGACATCTCCTTAATTAAATCGTAATACGTGTGACGTTACTAAATACAAAAAAAATGTACAACTGTCGTTCATGCCTCTAAATTATTGGTGTTATTTAATTTTCTATGCATGCACCTCTTAATTATTAAACGTTTGCCTTGATATGGTAATATTAGTTATGTCTAGAGATTGGACAAAGAGAGTTCTGTCTAAATAAAATATCAGCCGACGGAACCTTTTGTTTTGAAAGAATGAACCCAACATTTTTAGCTGTGTGACAAGTGGAAGATACCTGCTGAGTATGACGATAGCTTGGTTAAAAGTGTATATAGTGAAATATGTATTATATTTTATATATAAATAAATAAAATTGGAAACTTATTTGGTTTTAATCGTTTTTTTCACACTATCCCATTCAAAATAAGTAGCACCTGTTCGCACAAGAAAACTACATTAATATGAGATTCATCGTTGTAACCCATATAGTTATTGCCATCTCCCGTCAGAGCGAATAAGATGCATTCTCTTTCTTCGATCGGTATGCTGGTTGCTGGTAAACAAATAAATACCTCAGAATGGTCTGCCTTTTATTATTTATTACATTTTTATCAATTTTCAGAACGCGAGATGTATATTATATTTACAATTGTATTGCAATCTGGAAGCCTAATCTTTTTCGCTTTCGAGCTCGCTATCAGCGAGAAGCGCTTTAGCGCTACAAGGGATCTCCCATCACAAAAGCGATGGACACGAATGCAGCGTTGCATTTTTTTGCGTTCTGACAAACAACGTTGCCGGATATTTTTTTCTCGTTATCAGCCATTACTATGAGTCAGTTCGGAAATGGTTCCGGCCTCTCACGGACTTCAGAAGAGTGTGACATTATGTCATCTTTCGAATAAGACAAATCGGAGACCCCTCTTTTTAATAAATTATTGACAGTCATAACTTTAGTACGTTTCCATTATTTTCATTGTCCAAATTAATACGGAAGGCATTCCATGCATTAAGATTAAACAGTAGTTATCGGCGGCTATCTCAAATTCGTAATACGGCGAAAATTTACGTTGGTGGACAGCGAATCAGCGCCGTCTAGTCGGTTACTCGGTAATGAGTCAGAATTGACGTTTTTACACCTCTTGAGTGTAGTACCTATTTTTATTGTGACCCTTGACTTGATAGGTAGTGACTCCTACCTGTTATCAACAGGCTTTTCTTGGTGTTTATAAATATTAAATAAAAGCGCGCCCAACCGTGACCCTGATCTCTATAAACGATTAAATAATACACCACATCTGATTCCCTGCTGAACTAGGTAAATATTTTATCCTTGGGTAAAGTCCTTCGACCTGTGTGTAAAAGTAACATGCCGGGCAAAAGTGAACAAAGATCCAGAAAAAAAGTAGGTGTAAACACGTATTATAAAATACCTTCTGTCTTGTGTTTCAGAGCCCTGTAACCAGCCTTGCCAATGTTAAAACTGAGATTGATCCTCTCCGAGTTGATTTCAAAGAAGAATTTGTTGAAGACAGTGATCCGCAACCTGGCTGCTCATATTCAAAATGCGAGCCATTAAATCAGGTGCTTACATACTTATACAATATTGTGTAATATACATACATCATGCTTGTAAGTGAACATGTCTTTTTCGCTCCGTTATTATTAGACCATTGAATTCAAAGTGTATTTTGTAAGAATATAAATTTGTCGTAACGAACAAAACGGTACATAATATATCACATGTTAAGATTTCAGCTCCTTCGGTGCTTTGTTTTCGGATACTAGATTTCTGAAAAGTTACGTCTCATAAATGATCCGACTTACGTTTTAGTAAATGGGCTTTTAAAAATCGGAGATCGCAGTCAGGGTTCCGCGTAATATGACACGTTGAATTATCAAATTATACGAGATACGTTTCGCATCAATCGTGTCAAAATCTTTCGTCAATTCAGAGGACCGGTCACCGGCTTCACGATTTATGTAATGATTTTTTTTTTAAATCGGGAGATCTAATACTCAATTATGAATGAATAATTGAGGGGTCTAATTACAAAATGCGACAAGTCCACAATTCAATATTTTTGGGAAACAACGTTTTTATGTGTCTAGCTTCAATTATTTTTTTTAACGTGAGATTTTTTTTCTGTTGTATTCTATGGCAATTTGTTTCAGCCGATAAACTCTTAAATGTAATAAATATAGGCAAAATATTATAATTTATAATTGGACTTAGCGCTACTTGTATTTCACTTTTTAATTTATCCCGAATAAGACACATATTTCCGTGGCACTGTCATTAGTTTACCAGATGCTACAGCATAGGAGACGCCCTTTTCAATATTGAACGTTCCCTTATTCTTTCACTTAAACACGCGCGAAATCAACCAAGCTGTAAATAATATGAAAAACGGACTTGGCGCTTTTTGTAATAAATCGAGACTTAAAATATTTTTTTTCGTAGGGTTATGTCGCGTTTTTTTTCTCTCGATTTTGACCAAATGTGGACTTATCGCTTTTTGGAATTAGACGCCTCAATTATCTTGAAACCAAATATATAATTACAATATAAGGTTCGTTTCTTTCAACCTGTACGAAACAAATCAAATTAAACCATAGACAATATACATACAAATTGTATGAGACCGGAAATGGTTTGAGATTTGACGTTTGGTTCAGTGTATCATTGAAAATCAAACCGTTCTCGGGCCATCAGAAATGGTTTGACATAAAACGTCAAACCAATTCGGACGATCCATAGACTAATGGAAATCTGTCAGTGTTGATAAGCATTATTCGGCATTTATAATATATCGTGAGGTCTATGTTAGACGTTTACACCATAGGAGTTCACTTGAATTATGTATAGTATAGATTAATAATCAATACATATTATTCATAAGTAACCATACGCGAACATGACGCCGCTTTTGGTCTCATTATCTCAAAATCCAGCACATATTTTCTATGCAAAGAGTTCGATTTAATATCATTACTATAATTATTATGTCAGACCAAGAATTTATTTTCATTTTGCTAACTGTGTTAAATCAAGCGGAATGATCTTTATATTACCTAACGAATTTTATCAATTTAATATGTTCGATTGTCGTCTAAGTCACAATATCATACTGTCGACATGAAGAAGTGGTCAATTATTATGAAAAGCTTTAATCAAAAGTAATTTTTAAAAACTCGTCATACCTATAAATCTTTTAAATTAACTAAATGGCTACCTATTCATGAGGCATTCTTTATATTTTGTACATTTAAAATGAATGAATACGACAGTTTGTTAAATTTGTATTATTGTAGACCACAATTGGAGGTTAGAATTTCATAACAAGTTGACGTTTCGATAAATATGTTTCTGTTTTAGAGACTGATATGTTATGAGTTAATTTTAAGTACTGGCAACACTAATTAGTTGTCAGAAAAGCGTTTCCGTGGACATTCTACCAAACGGTTCCAAATCAAAAAAATCAAACGGTGCCATTTGATTCATTCAATTCAGGTTCAATGATACGAACTTATAATATGTTAAATCATAGGACCGATCGATCGATTTAATAGGTATGTAGGTAGGTAATTTATAACGGGGGATAAGTGATCATTCTTCTTTTTCGAGACGCATATTTCACCCGACAGATGGCAGCGTGCAGCGGTGCGGTCACGTGACGTCTCGCGCGAATCGTGATGCGATTCGAATATAAGGCGGCCGATTATCGAGATTATATCGAATATGTCGCATTCTCCCGTTTAAGACGGCTACGGGTCGGTATAGCGCGAAGGCACGCCGAACGAGATACTTTTGCAATCTAATATAACTATCTCATTACCGGACGGAAAACGTTTAAACTCTGGATTATGTCAGTGTATATCGTCCGAAACATTTATGCACCGCGGCCGCACGCATCGTCGGCCGAAGTCGACGACAATTTATAATATAAGTTCCCGTAACACTCCTCTTTCATATTATATTCTCCATCACTGAACGGTTTTCCATTTTTAGAGATTATGCTTGAGGCAAAATAACAAGCAGTTATTATATTTGAATTACTGCCGATAAAAATTTCATATTGTTGATTGAATATTATCATTTTTTAATGCCTGAACTCATGGACCGACTTATGAAATTGTATATTCACATTAAACGTAATGATCATTCTTGAAAAAGATTTGCCTGCATTTTTTTATACAATGCGATTTGACAATTATGCATGAATTTCATCGACTCCGTTTGTGCATAGATGGGTTTAACATAATAATGAAAAGAAAATACGTATGGCTATGTCATCATTATTTTTTAATATCATGTATAAAAAAAACATTTTTAAATATATATAAAATTGTAATTTATTTTATCTTCCAAAATTAAACATTCGCGTTATATAAATAATATAACTGCTCGAGTCGAACCGTTGTAAGTATATCTTATTGATTTATCTAACTGTCTTGGTTCTACAACGTGAATAAAAGAAAGATGATGTTTTATTAATAAAACCAGAACGAACACCTTGACCACCTTTGAATGTCTCAGTACCTACATAAATATCTTGTGTGCTATGATTTTTAACTACCATGGATTTCGTCATTATGAATCCTATGTACTTCTTCATGGGATGGCTGCAAGCCAAATAAAGGCCTGCACGTGATGTGCGTTCTAGAAAAATCTCCTACCAGATTTACCAATACCGATAGTAGGATGCACCCTTATAGAATAGCCGATTTTATTTGTTTTTTATGTTTTATTTTTAAATGTAGATATAAATTATTGTTATTTCAGAAGGCCACTTAACAATCTGATATTAATTTGCAGGGAGTTGATTTTAAAGAGGAGTATGTTGAAGACACTATAAGCCAAAGCATTCATGAGGATCCAAAACCTGGTTGCTCTTATTCGGCATGCAAACCAGTATATGAGGTAGGCTAACAATATTGTAAGAAACTTGAACAATCCATGTACGTACTGATATACGAGCGGGTAGACTCGAAAAATGAGATTGTTTAAGAGAATGTACGCCAAAGCAATTATGAGAACCCTCAACCCAGTTGCTCTTATTCTGAATGCAATCAAGAAAATCATCAATATCATAATCTACTCTTTTCATTTAAAGCAATCTAAATTAATCGTATATACCTATGTATTTACGGGTAGGTTTTTAAAGTAGATGCGTATAACTAAAAATGAAAATATAACGCATTTTAAACAATTCGTCAATACTAGGTCACACAACAGGGTGATATTGGGTGCGAGATAACAAATGCGTGCCTATGTCCAATTGTTATTTATCGCTCAGATCTTGAACTATTTTTTTAATTTATTTTTATTTTTATTTTATTTATTAAGGAAACAAATAGTTAAATATCGATTACAAAAATTTTAAATATAATAATGAAAAGTTATTGACACCAGCAAAGTTTCCATATATACATTATAAAATAGTTGGGCCTAACAAGATAGAGATTAAGAATAACGTAAATATGAAGAAATTACAAAAGAAAATTACATGAGAAAAATGAGGAAGAATAATGAATAATTAAATTATATACAAAAAAGTAACATTAAAAAAAAAAATTATATATATGTAAATATAAAG
Organism: Rhyacophila brunnea; assembly: GCF_057557595.1. Classification (NCBI taxonomy): domain Eukaryota; kingdom Metazoa; phylum Arthropoda; class Insecta; order Trichoptera; family Rhyacophilidae; genus Rhyacophila; species Rhyacophila brunnea. The sequence continues at coordinate 5,627,097 of NW_028232785.1, forward strand.
GTATATCTATTTATACAAAATTTTGGAGATAGCGCGTTTAAATGATACAGGTGGATTATTAAAAGGATCAACGGTGGAAAAATACATATTATAATCTAAACAAGAGCGCCGAATAAAAGATTTTTGTGCATAATTAATTAGAACCGCTACGACAGATATGGTACAAAGTTTGGTTTCGCGTAAATCTTGATGGACAATGAGTGAACTATTGAAGAATGAAAACAATGGAAGCTGAGTACCATTTTCATTAAAAACAAATTCATCTATATCGAGTGTCCTTGACAGTGTATCCACCGTGTGGCTAGTTACATTTGCTTCATAGGTCTTCACTTTACTTGCAAAATTCTGCACTTTCCCTTCAAGCTCGCTGTTATATGGAATTTGCTGACTACAGGCTTGGCAACAGCCTGTAAAAGAAGAACACCGCTCTTTGGGTATATCTTACCTAAACCGATAGTAGAATGTTCCTTTGTTTTTAACCCATTGAAACCTAAATCGGATACTTTTTTTTAGAAAATTAGTTTTAACAAAAAGTATGTTGCTGATACAAAACCCTAAAGCAACATAGTATCCTCAGCCCGGCTACTCTGATTTAGAATGCACAACAGTAAACTAATTATCTACACAATATTTTATAAATTTTAAATAATGTACCTAGTTAGTTCTACTTAACTTAGGAAAAGGTGCTAATCTACTAGGTACTAATAAATGTGTATATCGTCAGCGCGAATATGTTAACCTAGGATAAGGATTCTTTGATAAACATAGATGGGAGAGTGATGTTTTATTACAAAACCCCATAAAGTCGAGTAAATACAATATACAAGTGCTATCTTTAAGTCTTACAAATACATCCCTGTGTTTCAAGATTCCTACATAATATGTATGTATAATAATATTATTATTAAGGTGTGTGATCAAAGAGATTGGACTCCTCCCCCAAAGGTAGCACACAAATGTCAGTGTGTACTCGTTTTGTGAGAGAAAGTTCTACTTCTCTGAAATTAGGTACACTTTGCTGCAAATGGGCCATACTTGGACATAAAAATGCCCCACTGAGTATTTTTTTTTATCAACACAAGCTTACAACCAATAATTTATGATAAAACGTATTTTCATTATAAAATGTTCCCGCAACAAATTTTTTATTAGGATTCAGGGTAAGAAAAAATAATGCAAATGGATGTAAGTATTTTATTTTTAATAACACAAAAAACATAATAATATTATGAAAAATTATACACAAATCAGTTAATAGCAAATGGTTAAATATTTGAATAAGAAATATGGTCTTGTTTTTACATATTGTTCTATATAAAATAACATAGCATTATTGTTTAGATAAAACGGTTAAATAAAAAACACAAATAATTACAGTTAATTACAAACAAAAAAAAAAGTTTATTATATTACCTACCTATTTACACATGTGTATTTTGAAAATATTTTATGAAATAAAAATATAACATGGGTTCGTTTTTGACATATTGTATATAAAATTACTTGTTTATACAAACCTATTAGAGACAAAATACAGGTAGGTATGTTAAAAATTTGATTATATAGTTAATTACAATATTTTATCTAATTAACTCAGTTTTTTAACTCTCATTTAACTTTAACACTCATTTAACGTCACTTTCCGAGAAATGCTTCCCACACAGTAATGAATATTTATATGTAAATAATAAAATCTATGTAAATAATGAATGTCATTAACAAGCACTAACAGTTTTTACTTTGAAAAAGACATCGTATATTTTTGGTTCAAAATAATATTATGCATACGGCCCTAGATTTTTCGCAATAAACAACCATTTGACGTTTGATCTAAAAGTTTTGAATTGTTATTGTAAAAGATCTTTTAGGAAAAACTATCAATGTATAAATAATTAATAGTATGCATATTGTTCCGAAATGCTGTTACTCATTTGTATTCTTCCATTAATAAACATTTTTTTACCGAATAATAACGTATAATACGTATAAATCGAGATAATAACAAAATCATATCCGCCATGTTGTTTTACCACACGACTTGAAGTAGCTCCAGAATACCAACATTACCAACTGTCTTTCTCCGATTCGTATTTTTTAGTACATAAATGATGGCGTGTTCCCTCTCCAGTCTTTCAATCTCTTTGTGTGTGTGTTTTTTTTTTAAATATTATTCTGTTATAACTATGTCGTGTGCCTCTAAGTAAATGCGATAGTTTACATTCTTTTAGTTGACTTCTGCAACCACTGCCGTGACCTATTCCGGTAGTCTCGGATTGTCAGAGAGAGAAGTACAAGAGCCATACTTTGAAATACAAATTGACTATCAAGACATTAAAAAAGAATTGGGCGTATATGAAACGATTACCAATATAGTCAGTGGCACTCATCATAAATTCTCATGTATAACATCCGGTGTGATAAAAAGGCAAAAAATGACTCATTCTGGTGAAAATCCATTTAAATGTGATCAATGTTATTTCTCTTGTATACAATCCGATGCGATGAAAATACACAAAATGACTCATTCTGGTGACAAGCCATTTAAATGTGACAAATGTAGTTACTCTTGTATACAATCCCGTACGATGACAAAACACAAATTGACTCATTCTGGTAATAAGCCATTTAAATGTGACCAGTGTAATTACTCTTGCAAAGGATCTGGTGATTTGAAAATACACAAAATGATCCATTCTGGTGAAAAGCCATTTAATTGTGACCGTTGTGTCTACTGTTGTAGAACATCTCGTGCGATGAAAATACACAAAATGACCCATTCTGGTGAAAAGCCATTTAATTGTGACCATTGTAATTACTGTTGTAGAACATCCAACGCGATGAAAATACACATAATGACTCATTCTGGTGAAAAACCTTTTAATTGTGACCAGTGTGATTACACTTGTGTACAATCCGCTGCGATGAAAATACACAAAATGGCTCATTCTGGTGATAAACCATTAAAATGTGACAAGTGTAATTATTCATGTATACGATCTGTAGAAATGAAATTTCACAAAATGACTCATTCTGGTGAAAAGCCATTTAAATGTGACCGGTGTAATTTCTCTTGTAAAACATCTAGTAAGTTGAAATTACATAAGATGAGACATTCTGATGAAAATCTATTTAAATGTGACCATTGTGATTACTGTTGTAGAACATCCGGTACGTTGAAAATACACAAAAAAACTCATTCTGGTGAAAAACCTTTTATTTGTGACCAGTGTGATTACTCTTGTATACAATCCGGTGTGATGAAAATACACAAAATGACTCATTCTGGTGAAAAACCTTTTAATTGTGACCAGTGTGATTACTCCTGTGTACGATCCGGTGTGATGAAAAAACACAAAATGACTCATTCTGGTAATAAGCCATTTAAATGTGACCAGTGTGATTACTCTTGTAGAACATCTAATCAGTTGAAATTACATAAAATGAGACATTCTGGTGAAAAGCCACTTAAATGTGACAATTGTGAATACTCTTGTATACACTCTCGTAGTATGAAAAAACACAAAATGACTCATTCTGGTGATTAGCCATTTAAATGTGACCAGTGTGAATATTCTTGCATACATTCTTGTGCTTTGAAAATACACAAAATGACTCATTCTGGTGAAAAACTATTCAAATGTGACCGATGTAATTACTCTTGTAGAACATATGCTATACTGAAAAGACACAAAACGATTCACGTTCGTAATAATATATTGTAATTATATTGAATGTTACCATGCAATATGTTAACAATTTCGTACCTACACAATTCACAAAATAGTGTCACGCTGACCTTTTTAATCGTATTAATTAATCTTTTTCATAAGTTATAAGTCATTGATTAAGACATTATATTATTTAATAGCGTTAGCAATCAATTTAGTGCCAATAAAAATGTAGTGCATTAATTGTCGTAGGAATATTATATACTTACCAATGTTTGGGAAATTTTCCAGCATTAGTTTTATGATAATAATACGATGTAAATGTCATCAAATGAGTTATCTATCATTTATCATCGTGTGACCAAAAGCACATTTTAAAAACATTGGGAAACTTCGTAATATAATGTTTTACTTGTATAACCCCACTGTTGTGACATTATATTATCCGATTGTCAGGTGATAATGAATGTTCGTTCTTTTTAAATAGTATCGGATGCCTTAAATTTTTCGTTTACTTTTTTCCTGTCTTGTATTTTCATATTGATAAATATTTTTATCGCAAATTATGGAAAATGATTCGTGTGGTGCCAGTAACAATACCAGTCGTTGGTCTTTGCCAGTCATTGCAATTGAAAGTTTCTTTGTTGTCTTACGACCTCTGCTCGCTACTCACTTTTTAAATAAGTTTAAATTGTTAATTCCCTACTTTTAACACATTTTACAGTCTTTCTTTAAATGTGCCACTTCTAACATTTTGTTATGTATTGTATTTTTATTATTCTCATTTTCTCTTAGCAGTTCTCTCTGAAACTAGAACATATCATTTCTATAGCATCTCCGATGTATGTATGTTAATATAATATAAACAACTTATTAGGGAGGTACATGACTGACTCATAATTATTAATATTATGTTTTTACATTTTATTTTTCTACTATTCTGTGTATGTATATCTTTACTATCTTCCTCGGCTTGATTACTGACCGACAAGAAATCGGCGATAACAGGACGTCGCTGTAGTTGATAAAAGACTTCTCAGTGACGTAACTGTCATGGCGGCAACGCGTGCTAGATGCATGGTAAATAATGTATCGGCCCTCTTTTTCGACGCGACTCCTTTTAGCCTTAGCAATAAACCATAAGTAAACAATATAAGAATAAATCAACATCACTGGAGCGAAAAATGATAAATGGTAAATTTGGGGGCGCCTCTTGAATTTGAAAATGGAAGTGCGATTAGCTGCACTGGGAGGGATTGTTAGTACATAGTTTTAACACGCGGACAAGATGTTCTTTTTCGACTATATAATATCAACTATATATGAATACTCTGCTGGTAGTTCACTGATTTATTTCCCAAACCATAATTTTAGATAATTTATTAATATGTTAGTACCTAGGTATTAATTTTTGTAATACTTTAAGATTTTTATTGGAAAATATCCATATAATGTAATTTGTTTTAGTTTTAATAATAAAATGAGACACACATTCAAAACTTTTATTTTAAAATAATACATAAATAAACTTAAATCACATTATTTTAGTACAACCTTATTTTCTGTAATAAGTTTATTGCGACCCACGTGCTTCAACATATTTATGTTTGAATTGAGTCATCTGGGAACTTTCAATGAATTCGTTTCATAGTTATTTATTCACGTTTTGGTAACGCTATCTTAACTTCGCCTATCAAAATCCATGTAAAAGCTTCTCGATTTGCTTTCAAACAATACACATTGCAAGAAGTTAACTACAATAATACATAGATACTGTACCTAATGTATTTTTTTATATTCGAGAATTCCGGATTTCAGAAATTAACAAAGTACAATAGAGTTCAAAAAACTATATTTTTTATTTAATGCATAATTCGCAAGATTTAAGAATGTAACATTTTTTTATTGACATACATAATTTTGAAAACACTTCTGAGAAAATATGTAACCAATAGAACAATGCGACACCCAGCAGTATCAAATTTGCGTCTCTCGAATTTAGCACCCATGCAAATTGACCACAATGCTATTGTAATATATACCAAAGTATTCTAAGAGCCATTAGTTAAAATGTGTCGCAATTAGATATGATACCTATAGCGTAATGTTCAATGAGCATGGGCGCGAAACCCGAGAGATGTAGGCTCGATCCTGGGTGTCACATTTTTTCAAAAAAGACTTTTTCTATTGCATACTACCTATATTTTCTCAGAATCGCTACTACGCTGTAGTGTAGTACTAGTACTAGAATTAAAGATTGTTGCGTATAATTATGTTGTATAAAAGCCATAAAGATTATGGACGTATCCGAAATATCACCAAAGGACTCAACACAATATTATATAGGTATGGAAATTTTAATGACAGCACTATTTATCGCTACCTACTAACACACCTTGGAGTTTCAGTGAAAATATGACACCTAATTCTAAATCCGATATTATTAATGGGTATGACTATAGATAGACGCTATGATCTATTATTTCTACGAAAGATTGATTTGAAATTTGTTTAGAAATGAATAAATTATTGTATCAACTTGGAAGTAGAGTGTCAGCAGGGCCTACCAAAACCCTAGAGCTCTTCCGAGCATAATGTATCACAGCATTAAAATTTGTTAAAATAGGTAAGCTCCGATAGGAGGGCCATGTAGCAATTATGGACGGTGCTCAACCGCTATGCAGCGCCGGCGCGAGGTTATTTGGTGCCCTAAACAACGTTTATTTGAGCGCCCCCTTATTAACAAATTGTCTTCTTTTTTTCGAAACAAAAAAAAACTTTTAGGGATCATTAGACATAATATACACTAAACTTATAAATAAAATAATTTAAGTCTTTTCCAAAAAATCTAAATTAAACACATTATTATAAAACACGACCGCACACACCTTTGCATAAGAGATATCACTGATGAAACAATTTTCTTTTATATAGCCCATTCTAAGATCTGGGTCAGTTATCTTTGACTGTCGGAAATAAAAAGAAAGCATTTCGTGCCAATAATTAATCTTATCAACGTTTTTTGAAGCACCTCGATCGTATTTTTTGAGCATTTCCTTGGACTAATCGACACGCGCCTTTTTTGTGCGATTGTCAAATTATGCGGGATCCAACGCGAACATAGCTTATTCACGTCTAAATAAATGTTCATACAAGATCGTATACACGCTGGTGTCAATAATCAGGGATGCCTCAATCTCGCAGTTTGTCACTGACGAACTTGCATGATCAGTTCACGCACAGTAAAATAGATAACAGACAGTGTTTCTATAAGAGAAACTACGAAATAATATGTTAGGTAATTTAAGCAAAAATACCTACACATTGAACTAATTTGATAAACTTGGGAATGATAGAAGCGATTTTTGTGATAGTACCCGATGGTGGAGAACTGAGGCTTTATTTAAGGCCCTCGAGAAGTGGAGTGTATGCTGAAGATAACGATATCTACACGTTGACCATTTCATAATGTCAGCACATCCTGCACGCACATGAATGATGCGGTTATGAGCAATTCTGCAATACTAATATATTCACAGCATCTGAGTATAAATACCTTCTACATGTGATTGCAGTTATTTAACAATCTACCTATTATATTGTCTATAACCAGGGAGACGATATTCGGGAGTCTTTCATTATGTACGTCATTCAGCAAGAAAAGAAAACACATGGTTGAAGTCTCCGAGCGGAGTTGGATAGGTATATTACTCTTAAGACATATTGGAAACATTATGATATGAAAAAAAAATCAATACACAATGTCACATTATATAACGAATTATTACTACGGTCGTGAGCCAATAAGGCTTCGAAATGTAGGATTATTTAAAAGTTTGTCTTTTTTACTCACTATTATCTTTAGTTCGCACTTGCCTTATTTATTGACTATTATTGAACACCAGTTCTGATGAATACAACAATGCACAGGGCAGAATCAACTTGGGGAAGCCTTCGTCTAGCAGTCGATTGATTACGGATGATGAATATTATAATTATAGCGGTATGTATCGTTATTATCTTATAAATTTTGATAATTGTAGGAATTCATTAGACCGGGAGGAATGGAATTAGCTTGGAACTCTCCATCTAGGAATGGATTGATTCAGGCTGATACTAATGATGATATAAATAGCTGCATATTATGTAATTTTTATAATTATAGTAATGCACAGAACCAGGAAGAGTGAAACCATGTTGGATACGCCTTCATCCAGCAGTAAAATGATCCCCAGGCTGATGATGATGATGAAGTTGTTTGATATATAATCGATTAGGTACTGATTTTCTACGTTGATTCGGTTAATTTCTTAACATTGTTCAAGCCACTATAATCAATGTGATTCTATACGTCACGATGATTGCTAGATTATACTGATAAGAAAAGTAACATTGTATAAGAATAAATAAGGCACACAATCGTTTGTCAACTCAATACCAAACAAACAAGCATATTTTGTATTAAGTATACACATAGATGTTTAATAAATATTATAGACCAGTGTCACACAGGATAGAGCATTAGAAAATATTAATGGCATAATCAAATCATATTAATTATAGTTTTGAAAACGATAAGTAACAACCTAAAACTAGAAGCGTTAACTATTTAAGATGTTAACAACTGAATGACGTATCTTTTTATGCAATTTCATGCTATAATATGATCGACATGAGTAATCACAATGAACACATTTAAATGGCACTTCACAGAGTAAGTCGTTTTGTGTATTTTCATATTACCAGATCTAACACAAGAGTTATTGAAGGGTAAATTAGCAAAAAAAGAAATATCAACAAACCAAAAGTTGTCATAATTCACAATTTAATTTCGGATTAGAGGTACTTGTGTAGCAGTTTTCATATATATTGGACATTTTAATGCTTAACGTTCATTCATACATATCATTACAGGTCATGGAAAGTCCCACTTATGGACCTGTATGGGGTATCGAGAAACCGTTATTTTCGAAGGACTATGATTTGTTTTATACTTTTTCATAAAGTTAGATGAAAGTACGGGTGAAAATGTAAGTTTTCCAAATGCCTAAGTCATTTTCAAGTTTCGTGCGACATTTCATGTTTTTCGTGTGTACACTTTATTAATATTGTTAATATTGGCTTTCCACCACAATGAATTGTTTTGTGTATTTCATATCACCAGGAAAACATGGGAAAATTACAATGGTCATAATATGTAAATAGTTTTTAACCGTAATGAGTCTCTTTGTGTATTTTCATACTTGTGGATGAGTGATAACAATGAAACAATTATAAAGCTATTTTAAATAAGCCAATGTTGTGTACTTTCATGGTGCCACATGCTATACACGAATAATTAATTACAAGGTCACATTGAAACGGCTTTTCAACAGAATGTGTCATTTTGTGTATTTTCATATTACACGATGTTATAGAATACTATTTAAATTAATCACATTTAAATGGCTTTTCACCAGAATGAGTCATTTTGTGTATTTTCATATCACCAGATCGAAATCTGCTGACGATGCCAGTTTTAACGAGTTTTAATGAGTCATCTTGTGAGCTATCATTCTACTAGACATTATACAAGAGTAATTACATTGGTCGTATTTAAATGGCTTTTTACCAGAATGAGTCATTTTGTGTGATTTCATCGTATCGGATTGTATACAACAATAATCACATTTTTCGTATTTAAATGGTTTTTCACCAGAATGAGACATTTTATGTAATTTCATATCACAAGATGTTATACAAGAGTAATTACATTGGTCACATTTAAATGGCTTTTCACCAGAATGAGTGGTGTTGTGTTTTTTCATATTAACCGATTCTTTACAAGTCATTACATTAGACACATTTAAAAAGCGTTTCACCAGAATGAGTCATTTTGTGCCTTTTCATGTCACAAGATCTTAAACACGAGTAATTACATTGGTCACATTTAAATGACTTTTTATCAGAATGAGTCATTTTGTGCCTTTTCATATTACAAGATGTTATACTAGAGTAATTACATTGGTCACATTTAAAAGGCATTTCACCAGAATGAGTCATTTTGTGGCTTTTCATATTACAAGATGTTCTACAAAAGTAATTGCATTGGTCACATTTAAATGGCTTTTCACCAGAATGAATCATTTTGTGTATTTTTATTACTCCGGATTGTTTACAGGAGTAATCACAGTGGTCACATTTAAATGGTTTTTTATCAGAATGGGTCATTTTTTTTTGATTCTTGAATTCGGATCGCATGCTTACATAATTAACAGTTTCCGCTATTGATTTTTTATGACACGTTTTGTGAAGCTTCAATTGAGATAGCGAAGCAAAAAAATCAAAACAAAAACTGCACACAAAATTTTCCTTATTAAATGATTGTTTCCCCAACTTTATAACAGCTACTAATAATTCGGGATTTTTGGGGGTAGATTGTATATGCTTACGTTTAGCAGTGCGACTGACTATATTAGTAGTCGTTTCATATACACCCAATTCTTTTTTAATGTCTTGATAGTCAATCTGTATTTCATCGTATGGCTCTTGTACTTCTCTCTCTGGCAATCCGAGACTACCGGAATATGTCACGGCAGTGGTTGCAGAAATCAACTAAAAGAAGGTGAAATATCGAATTAAATCAAAAATCTTAATATAAACATAGGAATCTTGACAAGCATGGTGGATAAAATCAGCGAAAAAAGATACTTATGTTGATCAATATTTTTATTTCAAGTCAATTCGCATGGGATTTAAATATATTATTAAGACTTAAAATATGACTTTGATAATATGGAATCAGACTAGTTATTATATTCATTTGACCTTGTGAGGATTGATAAAAAATATTATTCTGCCATATATGTTTATCAGAGCATCCTATTCCTAGCTAAATATATTCGCTGCCGACCTATATATATTATTTAAGCAGAAGACTAGTATTTATAGAATAGTTTGTAAGTAATCGAATTACAGGACATCATAAAAAAGAAAATTGAAATCAACTTCCTGAAATTTAGTATACGATTTAGTTTGCATTCCTTTACCTGCAACTTTTCAACCTGTTACTTGAGTAGTTCGTAATGAGTTGTTTGAAATGTGTGATAATTCTACTTTCATTTAAAAGCATCTAAATTGAAAATCAGTAAAATTTAATAGTCTTATGTACCTGTTTAAATATACACTGCATCATCTGCCAATTAAATAATAATTAATAATATCACTTAAGCCAAGTCATTGACAAATTTTTGCATTCCTATTTGGAAACTGACCTTTATAAATTCGATTAATGGCAGTTGAGAAAGTTTATATAATGACCGCATGTTTGGAGCATCAGAGAAATGGTAAACTATTAAATTGGCACTCACAGTGTGTTGAATAAGGTAAGTGAGTTCTTCTAGGTTGTTTTTAGTTAAAATCGATTGAAATGGTCAGTTTTTTTCGCACAAGTAAATTTAATTCAGTAGCTTATTCTTCTTCTTCTTCGGCCATATCCGCCCCTTAATTGGAGCAAATGGATAACACGCGGGGCCGCAAAGAATCCCTGTCGCTTGCCAGTCTTCTTGCTTCGTTCCAGGGCAAACCAACTTTCCGTAGCTCCGCCGTATACTCTATAGATAGTATTAGTATAGGACGCTGGAATCCGGTCGGCTTGAAAAACAGGCAATCCAGGTGGCGGTTCTCATCTAGCATCCGCAGCACGTAGCCGAACAAGGTCCAACATCGCTTTTTCACTCTCGTTGTGATGAGAGGCTGCATGGTACGTTCTCTTATCTCCTCGTTTCTCCTAAATTTATACCACCGTACATCCAGTATCCGTCGCAAAAATCTGTTTTCAAAGCTCAGTATATGGTTGCTCTGAGCATTCGTAAGGTGCCATGATTCGCTACCGTAAAGCAGCACTGTCAGAATGCAAGGGTCCAATAGGCAGCATTTGATATGATGATCCCAGACATTCAGCATCGAGTTAAATGTTTCTCCAGCCATTCCCATTCGGATATCGACCTTTTTTTCAGAGTTAACACCGTTAAAATCGTATGTGGATTATTTTTAATGAATAGATTGTTATAATACCTGATTTCCTGGGTTGCATTTAGAATAACAGCAACTAGATTGCTCATAATTGCTTTGGCGAACATTCGCTTGAACAATCTCATTGTCTGAGTCAATCCGCTCGAAATATTTTTCCGATTTTACATTGCTAACGTATTTTGAAGAGATCTAAAAAAATTAATAAACTTTATACTTAAATACAAAATCATATCAGTCCATACTTAAGACAATATAATATAATCTGCCTTAAGCGAATCCGGTGAGGGCATTTTGACCATGAAGTAAAATATATTCGCTGAACGACTTGTGATGTGAGATGGAAGTGAACCTTGTCGGTTCTATCGTGTATTTGTTATGTGACTATCGTGGACAAATAATTTAACAATTAATATACGCATGCGAGATTTCACTAACACGTTTTTCTCTCTGCCACCTCTTATAGAGTCGTATACCATGGCGTAACGAACGTTAAGCTACCTTCAATGTTGCGTTGAATATCACAGGCGCAATTTACCTGAGCTCGGTTGGCGAGCTCTAGCTAGAGTGTTTGATTATTATTACAGCCAATTCACGACGAGAAAAAACATTCTCGATTGCAGATACCAAGTAACAATGATTGATCGGTCTTATTGGTTGGAAACTCTTACCCTTTAACTGACATATGGGCCACTCCAATAGGATGCGTTCGGCATCTTGCAATTCCCCACATATAAAGTTATCGTAAATCATAATGCAGTAGAGGCTCGATTATCCAGACTATTTGGAGATGAAAATAGTTCCAAAAATCTAAAACTATTTTACCATTTTTTTCTTAAAATCTTACGAAAACGACAAACATACATATAAAAATTTTTTAGAAAATATTAAGTGATATTAATTTAACGATGTCTTATTGAGCAGACACAGCAGCCTTCAGTGATTGAGGTAATCGCGAAAAACGGCTTATGTGGCTAGGAAATGTGTTCCGGATGTCACCAGAGAGCGCGACCTCACGTACCCTTGTGGCACAGTCTCAAGAGTTCTGTCGCCGTGGCCAGCCCTGCCTTACCCTGCACACTAAAGCGATATACGTGCTACAAGTCTGGAAGCGCGAGAGTTGGCGATGGACCGAAGGAAGTGGCGCCCCAATACTGGGTCGTGAGAAGGTGAAAAAAGAAGAAGAATTACATATGCTTACCTTAATCGCTGATGTATTAACGATTCGTAAATGAAAGATGCTTCAGCAGAAATACGGAATGACAATGTAAATAAATTGGTCTGTATGATGAAACTACTGATTTGTGGTTGATAAAATAGCCAATTTAAATATTAAATTGAAAGATAACAACTGCACCTTTTACTCCACGTTTGGTTCTCTGTTATGGGAGAGTAAAAACAAATCATTGAACTAATTACGATTCAAAATGAGTCCATAAAATCTTTGTTTTTCGAATCTAGCACGGATGAAAAAAGATGTGTTTTTGTTTCTGATGCTAAAACTGGTCAAGTGATTCAAGTGTTTACTTGAAATTACTGCACATAACTTTTTTGGCTGGAAGACTGGAACGATTCGTATATTGATTGTGTTTTTGATACGTACTTTCATGTCCTATATCTCATATGAAAACAAGACACCCTATGATCACGTACCCGAATCTGTGGTGTTTATGTCAAAACAAACCTACGTACATGCATTGTTCAAGTTTCATAGACTATTGTGTAGCTACTTGATAAACTGGTTTCCGTTCAGAATAAGAGCAACCGGGTTTTGGTTCCTCATGAATGCTTTGGTTTATTGTGTCGTCAACATAATCCACTTTGAAATCAACTCGCTGAAAGTTGGTATCCGATTTTATACTGAACATGTGTGTTGAACGCCTCTGAAAAAACAATAATTAATAAATATATTTTAAATAAAACAAATCGGTTATCAGATAAAGGTGCACCGTACTATGAGAATTGGCAGATCTGGTAGGAGATTGATTTATAACAGACATCATGTGTGGCCCTTTATTTCACCTGTAGTCACTGCATGATGAAGTATGCTCGAAGCGAGAGCACTGGCTAATGCATGGATAGGGAAGGTAACGGCTGAGGGGTAGGCATGTCCAGCGTACATGTGGTTTAGAATGGCCCGATCCATGGTAGATAAAAACCATAGCAAACACAATGTTTACGTACCAACTAAAACATTCAACAGTAACAAGTTGTTCGTATTGTTCTTATTAATAAAACATCACCTTTCATTTATTCACTGAACGGAACGGTTGGTAGTTCAATGGGATATACAACGATTGGATTTGAGCTGTTTTATGATATTTGAGCACTTTACGAAATGGCGTTGAATTGTTTAAAGTGCATTTTTCGACAATGATGCATTTAAAGTAAGTAGAACTCTCAACACCTTATTTTATCACTCCTCCATTTCTTCTTCTTCTTCTTCCACCCGGTCACGTCCTAACATTGGGACATAGAGCAAGCACAAGTTGACGTCACTTCCTCGGTTCATGCCAACTCTTGCGCTTCCCGCCATGTCAGACCTGCAGCACGTAGGTTGCTCTTGTAACACCGCTGCAGGGTGAGGGTGGGGCGGCCATGGCGACGGAACCCTTGAGGCTGTGCCACAAGGGTACGAAGTGTCGCACTATTTGGCGGCATCCGGAATACGCGTCCCAGCCACGTTAAGCGTATCTTTATGATAACCTCAATCACCGAAGGCTGATGTGTCTGCTCACGAACTCGGGTGTTTGTAACGCGGTTGTACCAATGTACCCCTAAGATTCGGCGGAGACATCGATTCTCAAAGCTCAAAAGCTAACACTCTTGAAGCTTAGTAAGATGCCATGTCTCACAGCCATGCAGGAGCACAGGTAGCACGCACGCGTTAAACAAACGACATCTGGTCCTCACAGAATACAGCCTTGACCTCCATGCGACTCCAAGTTGGCTGAACGCAGAACTCCTCCACTGCTGTCCGAATACTTTACCCAGTAGGTGCCTTTTGTTAAAGTACCTACTTCAACTATATGTATGTTTCACGAATAATACCTATACTTAATAAGTATTGTATTGCTCTTGATTGCAGAAAAGACAAGGAAAATCTAAAAAATTTTAAGAAGGTACCTATGCAAATTGTTTTATTATTTCTATGATACCTACTGGTGACAGCTAACAATATCAAAATATTCGAATGTTTTAGAGTTCATTCCGTCACTATAATCATTCCACCCCATCACACAATTAGTATTTATTAAAATAAAAGTAGGAACTCACCCGATTCACTTGTTCCGAATAAGAACTACCCTGTTGCGGATCTTCATAAATGTCTTCAATAAGCTCAGTCTTTATGTCAATTAGCTGATTCTTCGATGTTATTATTGTTGGGTCTGAAACAATATTCTAAAAAACAAAACATTATGTTATAAAATCAAGAATATTTTTAAGAAGACCGACAATACGTGCGAAGCTCGACCACACACTTGAGTGGGCATGGTTTCTGTCGTTATCTGACGCCAAACTTCATTAATATATTATAATAGTAGGTAACAAGCAATTGCAAACAATACTAATCTGCAATAATGTTTGAATTGTCAATGTCAATTCATACGTATTATAATTTAATTTAAAATAAAACAAAATATAATTATGCAGATAACGCCATAAGGACACCTCAAAGTGACCTCAAAGCGGTGGAAACTGGTCGATACTCAATTACGTCGACTAATTCAATTGGTATATTGTATTACTATAAAATAACAATACCTACTCAATGGTAATTCAAAACGAACGTACCAACTTTCCTTATCTAAAACAATTGGTTTAAGTGTCGCTGGCGACTGATTTATAGTTTTTTTTTTATCGGTGGAAGTGTCAAATAGTTTTCTTCCTCGGTTATTGAAACATTTCCAATTCGATATCCGACATGACTAGGTACATGATTCGTTCGGACATAATATACTTTATGATATCTTTGGCACCATTGTTTGTCGATTCTCTGGAGAATGTTTATCCCGAGAAAGTAATAAATAACCATTGAAAAACTAACCTCGGCAGCGTGGCGGGGATAATCATCATACTCGTGTTTATTGTAAGTATTTAACTGTGGATTTTTTCCATGTAAGGACACATCGAACAGACGTTGCTCATTTGCATCAGACTCGAAGTCACCTCCTTCGCGTTTTACGTCCATTTTACGATTTGAAAGCGTTCGTTCTCACAGATTATGGAGTAACACTGTAAGCAATCCTGACAAACTGGTATATTCTGGCAGCCGTGATAGTAGACGATGTTGATTGCACCCGCCATAAACAAAAGATACCGAATAGTATTGCCACCTTATATTATGTATTATTTTGATGTGATGCATTTATAGTAAACTAAATATTATAATACCTATTAGGCATCCTACTAATTATATTATTATAAAGTTCAAAAAGATACATAATGATACATCTGATGTCTGGTCAAATGTAAGGTACCTAAGTATATTATTAAAGCGAAACCAAAGGCAATCTACAAATCGCTTATGGCTCTAATAGACTCTATGCCCTCTTTCAGACGGGATTCCGGTGTCGAGCCACCGGCGTGGCTCGATTCCGCATTTACACATAACTAAATGGGAGCGTTCAGACGGAAGACACCCGTATCGCACTTTTTTTAAGCCACCTGTGTGGCAGAGATTCCGCATTTACACATAACTAAATGGGAGCGTTCAGACGGAAGATACTCGTGTTTACGAGAATCGCACACTTTTCCTTTGCCAGCCACAATGTCAAGCCGCTCGAACTCATTATTATTTGCGAGCGCGGTTTTTATTACCTTTTTTTATGCATTGCCTCGGCCGAAACTCCGGCGATCGTAATAAAAATAATAATTAATACAAAGACCGCTTTGATGCGGTGACACGTGTGCTATTATTATTATTGAAAATGATTTTATCATTGACACATAATTAATATTAATAGGCATGTTTTTTAGCTAAATAGAAATTTCTTCAAAATAAAATGCATAAATGAAAACAGTGTTTCATACTGATCCAGATTCTGAAAAAAAAAATTAATATTATTCTGTTTTCAATAAAAAAGACAATTTACAGATGGTGGTGTTGGTGAGAAAATTTCTTACGATCGATTTGATGAAATTCATTATTGACAATAGTTTATAATCAAATAGATCAGTTTGGTCGAGCATCTTCAAAATACCTACTTAAGTAGGTATGTAAAGAAATAAATACTAACAAGTTTTTCTCTCAATGTATTTGCCATTACTTTGTCGTGTAATTATTTTTATTGCTGAAGCCAGGTATAATTACCTATTGTCTTTTAATTGAACTCCTCGGCGCTATTTATTTTGTAAATTTTAATTTATCATTGACGCATAATTAATATTAATAGGCATCTAAAATATCTAAAATTATGTGATTAAATTATAGGTAGGTACATAACTTTGGTTATTTTATTGATATGATAATATTTTTTATTATTTGATTAGGCAGAGCATAATGAGCAGAATAAATTTTAAATTATTGTTTATTGTTATTAAATCGTATTTAATATTATTCTGTTTTCATTAAAAAAAAACTACAATTTGCAGATGGTGTACTAAGTTTTTTTAATTCGATGAAACCTGCGAAAACCATAGCTAATAGTAAAAAATACTCTAAAATTATGCGATTAAATTATAGGTACACAACTTTGGATATTTTATAGATAGGAAATATATTTTTTTTATTATTTGGTTAGGATGGGAATAATGAAGTTTGTATTTATCGAGCATTCATAACAGAACTACAATGTACAATACAAAATTTGTCATTGATAGGGAACCTTTTTTTTAACATACCGTCGCAATAGGATTTGTTTCCCGAATATCCATTTTTGTCGAAATCGACATTTTAATGCAGTTCAATTTCTTTTATCGAACTCTACCGAAATCATTTATAAAAACAATATATTTTTATCTAGGAACAGAGATATTTTTTTAAAAAACCCGAATACGTCATGTTAAGTTACAATTACTCCGTGGTGTCCTCCCGAATGTCCAACTATTCGTACCTGAATATCCAAGTTAATTTCGGTCGAAATAAATCTGTGGCTGCGTTTTTATTTCCCGAATATGACTTTTAGCCAATCAAACCGCGCTGACGCCGTGCATCTCGCTCCCACATTCACGTTGTCTAGCTCTAAAACAATCACGCCCACTTTCATATTTTTCGGCCGTCCGGGGGCCTCTTTCAAATTTCGTCTTATTGATATTGTTTTTAAAGTTACTATTGTTTTAATAGTGAATTCATCAAATTTGAAGAGATCATTTATAGCTGATACATCACCAGTTTGCCCTGAACTTATAGTAAAGTTATGGAAGTGAGTATTTTAACCTAAATAACTGCATTTTGTTTTGATAAATGACACAAAATCCCAACGGCTATATGAATTCTACAGTATGACCCGGCAACTACTATGACTAAAAAATAATTATTATTTCAAATTATTATTAATCAAATATTGTTTGTCTTTATTTTACTTTTAATCTAGGTATTTCTATGAAAATAAAGGCGATGCTATTATTTATTTTTGAATGCGCTGATAGTTAATTTAATTTAATATGACGTATGTTAGTAACTATTTATTTGGTGAATATTATATACTTAGGATATTGGTACCTACCTAATATTAGCAGCCAATGGTAATTAATTTATAGATGCTATTATTTTGTGTTGTCATACCAATAGTAAATAATATATAATATTTATTTGGTGGTTTGTAATAAGTTTAATTGTTAATTATAGAAATATATAGATATAATAATATACAGATATAATATATACATAATTTTTTTTTTTTTGGAACAAGTATTAATATAAAATTGTTAGCAAGTACGAGTAAGTACCATCATAAAATATTGGAGAAATCCGTGACGTCGGTTAGTAATTGAAGTAGTAGATACTTACTTTTATTTAATAAACAAAAACCGATCGCCGATAGTCGCTTGATTTTGAAGAATACTGATGAGTAGGTATTAAAAGGCCAATAGTTAAAGTTTGTCGTCATAAGTATGTCACCTCGTAGCATAGTGGATAATTCGTGGACTAGGTCGTAAACCCAGGAGATGTAGGGACGATTCTTGCCGGGTGTCTTACTTTTTTCAAAAAGATTTTTTCTATTGGTTATAATATATTTTCTCAGAAGTGATTTTAAAAATTATGTGTGTTCAATTATTAGAATGGTACATTCTTAAATCGTGTGAATTATTCGTTCAATAAAAAAATAGTTAATTACTTAAAAACTATTTTATTAGGTACTTAATCCGAAAACACCGAAAAAGCGATTGCCGCATGTTATTATTACATACGAACTTCGGTGATTACGAACATTAAGTATTTAAATAGTAGAAGTAATTATTAACAATTATCGTGTAAATAAATATAACATTTGAGGCGCGTACTTTTTGACCACTCAGTAATCCGTGGGCCGTGCAGCAATACGCTACGATCTTAAATCCCGAACGTCCTTATTTGGTCCCGAATATCCATTATTCTGAGAGAGCGCTAAAAATTTCCCGAATATCCACAGTGAGTACTTCTAAATAAAACGTATTTTCTGTGCATTTAATGATTTATAACAGTATATTATTCTTGGAATCTATTCTTAGATAATGTTGCAATCATACAGTGTAGAAAGAATGATTGATACATCTACTGATATTTAAATATACGACAATGAAATTTGTTTTTCGTCTCCTGTAAAATTGACATTTGGTCTATTCGGGAAACAAATCCTATAGCGACGATACGGTAGGTGAATTTTAAACACAGCAAATTTTTCTATGATAAAATTAGGCAATCTCATAATGTATATAAATAAGTACAAATATCACCAACAAGTTAGTATTAATTTAAGTAAACAATCGAAACCGACGTTCTCTATAATTTTTTTTTATTCAATATATGTACCTATATTTTTTACTGTCATTCAATTGAAAATTTACGCTAGGATAAAAGCGCTTGTATATCAAAATTATGAAATAAAATGTGGAAAAAGTAAAAAAAATAAAAACCATTTATTTTCTAAAGTGTTTTTTGAATGAAATATGTAGGAAGGTACCTGCCGTTGCATGTCATGAATCATGTGTCTTTCCACGTTATATATATTTAAATCAAATAATAATACCTCAGTAGCGAAGGGTGGAGGTAGGCTGTTAAGATCCACTATATATAGTGCACACTAAACTTTATCAGGTATTAGTATTTTTTTCATTGAAATAACACCACAATTTACAGAAGCTGTTGTTTCGTTTTTTTAATTCAATTAAACCCTGCTAAACCAAACCATAATAGATAATAGTAAAAAAATACCTATCTATAAAATATCTAAAATTATGCAATTAAACCATACATAACTTTGAATATTTTAAAGATAGAATATTTTTTTTTTAATCTTTTATAGTTTGGTTTAGACAAGGCTTAATGAATTAAAAAAAAACAACCAACAAAATGTGTAATGATATTTATTCTTAATACAACGAAAACAAATAAGTATGAATGAAAAGGTATGCACAATTTTGTCGTAACGCCCAAAATATACCAAAATTAGTATGGTTTGGTTTAGGCAGGGTTTAATTGATTTTAAAAATCTAACCAATAATATCTGTAAATTGTTCAATACAAACAAATACGTATGACTAAAAAAGTTTAATGTGCACTAATTATGGCGGATCTTAACAGCCTACCTTCACCCTTCGCTCCTGTAATACCTAAATACATGATTGAATAGAACGGGCGTGTGTTCTTTTAGAAATGAACGTTAGCCTGCATTTTATCTACTTAAGGTCTTATAACTAATTTAATCACGGTAAGTGGTATAGTGTGGCATTTCGGATAAGTAGATATAAAATATCCTAAATCTAAATAAATTAACGTTTAGTATATTTTAGTTAGTTATAGTATTACTTTAGGTATATATTAGTTGGTATTTGTATGTATCTATATTAGTTATAGGTACCTGCGAAAAAGCTATTAGATATCATATAATTATTAAACAACGTATTCTATACGCATTGTATAAAATAAATGGTTTGTTATTACTGCATCGACCAAAGAACATTTTTATTGCGGCTAGATTCACCGTCATAATAATAATACGTAATAATAATAATAGTATTGTATTCGACGACCAACATGTGATTATTATTATATTATTATTAATTAGACGATCGATATGAAACCGCACCATTTAAATTAAACCGCCTAACGCAAAATTGGTTTTACCTTTCACATTTTTGTACTGTGTTTTCGAAATATATTTAGAAATTGAACGATCTTTTGACTTATAGAGATGAAATTTTTGGTACATGTAGGAGAAGGGTGTACAAAATGGCATAGTATTTAGTTTAATGAAAAAAAGAATATCAAAACGTATAATTTATTATAAAAACGGAGCATGAATAAAGTAAAACTACCTTAAAAAAAAGAAGTAAAAACTTGTAGTTAAAAATCATTTCACCCCTCCGGTTGTGCAAAATGGCAAACGACATAAATATTTGTCAAAAATAGAAACAAAAATATATTATCAAATAAAAATTTCATATTTTGACATTAAATTTCCACTGGAAAAGTAGTCATAAATCTTCCAAGATGTTTATCTCCGTTTTTATTGTTTTATTTCTATTAAAAAATGCCTTTCATTTTCACAGCTAAAACTGCCTGATTTATTTTCATTGTATCCCATGTCTCTTACAGAGTTTTACGTAGGTAATTTCGAAACATAATCTTTCAGAAACAATAAAATCAACAATCACATAATATGCCGTTTTAGCCTACCATAATGTATGCCATTTTATCCCAATCAAATGAATTTGGCAAATTCGTTAAAAAAAAATGCAGTTTACACTTCAGTAATTATGATAAATTTACATCGTACATGAACACTAATAACGGCTACTTAAGCTGGTTTATACTAAATCTATATATATATATAGATTTAATAATATAAAATACATGTAATATTACCTTTTGTCGACAAGCTGCAAAAATATTCGTTTGGTTCACAAATCTTTCCACTGTATCTTCTTGTACGGCTGTTTTGAGTAAACTCAATATAGCTGAATATTTAAAAGAAGGGTCATGCATTGTTCCTGAGCTAGTTGCATCATGTTTGACTGCACCATTTCGCCAGTAGAGCAAAAGTTTATTTTTCCCCACTGTGCCATTTTGAACACATTTCCCCTACTATGAATGATAGACTATTAATCCTTAAAGCGCTGACAGCACAGCTGTTGTATCCTTATTTGGTGGCCATTATATATAATTAGCATGCTATTTATACGTGGTATTTAAATAGTAATTAAATGTTCCGCGGTGAAGCGATTAAACGTAATAATTAACTCAAATCATATAATTTTGCACTTGTGGCGGTTTAGTTGTGATGGTGCGATATGAATTCAGTGGCTGCCATAACCACTGCAGTGTAGAGTGGCTGGATTCTTCGGTGGCTCGACACCGGAATCCCGTCTGTGAGAGCTCTATGACGATCGATCATATATATGACGAAAAACCAGTTTCTTATTTTGGCGTCCTGTGTCACAGAGTGTAAATACAATTTCATAGACCGTCATAATTATATGTCAAACGTCGTATCGTCACTGTAGGATAGGTTTGTCGAATAGACCAAATGTCAATAATGTTCAGAGGACAAAAAACAAATTGTTGTTTTTACAGCATAATATGAATCCTGTGTTCATTACAATGTAATTTAAAGAAAAGGATGGTTCTGGTCCATTTAGATACAAATAATAATTGTACATTAAAAGGTCGAATTCGACAAAAACGGATGTCATAATATGTCAAACGTATAATAATAATATGTCATAGGTACGTCATATTATGTCTACGTCAAATGTGTTGTCATAATATATTATTGATTATGGGGCATAGATCGCGTGGGAGTGTTTTTTCAGTCTTTTATTTCGAACATCATATTGACAGTAGCCACAGGTACACGGTAATAATTGTTATATAAACAGTAATGAATTGGATATAACTGATAATAAATGAATTCGCAAAATCGTGGTGGAATGGACGTATGACGCTGTTATTAATTTAATTAAAATAAAAATGAAAATGAAAACGACTGTTAAATTTGTGTTATCGTAGACGACGAAAATAAATATAGGATGTTATAATTTCATAATAAGTTGACATTGAATTTCAATAAACGTGTTGCTGTTTTAGAGAAAAATAAGTTATTTAATTAGGATTTAAGTGCTGAGAACACGTCAGAAAAGCGTCCCCGTGGACATGATGCCAAATGGTCCCAAATCCAACAGTTCAATTTCAATGGTACGAACCTAGCAGGTTTGAATTACCTACATGGAAAGTTGACCATTCAATGAATGTGTTGCTGTTTATAGACAAAATAATGTATTATTGAATTATTAATTTTAGGTCCTACTGGCAAAACTGGTTAGTTGTCGGACAGTAAGTCATCGTAAAAAATCTGTCAAAAACCAATCAACCATCCGACTTCATTTATTTTGTTTGAAATGCTATGAAATATACGTACTTACAAGAAAAACGAACCAACGCCTACATTACGTTCTACAATTATTAATAATTTGTAATGACAAACTAACCTCAAAAATGCACGTGGCAACGTCAGCATCGTTCTCCATAGACAACAACGGGAGGGGCGGAAAAAGTAGGACCAGTCGTTGTGAATGACGAATCGGCTTTCTACTTGAGTCGGCAATGATCGAGTTCGATTTAATAATAATTGTTTCATAACCTAGATCTTGTAAAGGTAAACGACGCTCAGTAGAAAGAATTAGGTAAGTACCTATTATATTTATTACAAGATGAAGATTATGAATGTAATGCATAGGACACTAATAATTAAAAATATAATATTGTCATCAAAATTAAAATGCAATGCTCTTAGCTTAATACAACATTATTAATTTCATCTAAGATGTTAGTAAGGTGCCCAATAATATAACATTGTTTTCATAATATTATATTAGTTGGAGACGGCTATTTTCTAAGTACTAACCCTGCTGACTAAAATATATAAAATTAAATAATAATATTATTTCCTACTTCAAAGAAATAGTTGTCTCGTTATTACAAATGGCAATACTACCCATAAATATACTATTGTCTATGGTACAAGACAGCGTGATGACGCACGATTATTCATTAGCGTCAAGCAAAATGGAAGTGAAACACGAACCGGATGATTTCGAGACGGATTCAAAAGGACAGCGCATGTTGAGTGCACCAATATTTCATTCCAACAACCCGGACGAATCTTCTTATATAGTGCAAGAGAATGCTCAAACCGCCTGTAGCACTTTTGAGGTTAGTTTTTTTAAGAAACTAATCTATTTATCTTAATTTTTAGAGTTGTGGACCATGAAATCTTGTGGAACTAAAGGTGATAAAGTACACAAGCATTTAATTCACACGAAGTGGTTTGTCTCCAATGCGAAATTTTGATATTTTGAATGGTTTTGTAAAGTGTAATTTATTTGACACAACGCCATAAAGAATTACGTTGACTTGGCTACATTCAGAATTATCAGATGATAGGTAAAGTGTCAAAAGCAGGTCAATCAGCGTTGAGGCAGCGAGAGCAGAATTGAACCAATATGAAAATAGACTATGGGAAGAAACGATCGTTGACCTTGTGTTTACAGTGTGCTTTATCTATGGCGTTATTAAAAATGCCATAACATTCTTAAAATATGTTTTGTTTTTCAGATGCCTGAAACGGAGCATGTCAATATAAAAACCGAGATTGGTTCTGAACGAGTTGACTTCGAAGATGAGTGTCTTAAAGACACAAAACACACATTGAATTATGAAAACTCTCAAGCCTTTTGCTCTAATTCGGAATACAAACCAGCAAACAAGGTAAACAATAGTCTTATTTTTTAAAAACCTACCTAGATAATGTAATCCTAAACTGTATTAGGTATTATAAAATAGGTTTTGTATTGAGTTTGTTTTCGTACTATATTCCCTTACTAACTTAAATAATTTTATATTCTATGCATTAGGACATCTTATTTAACACTTTTATCTTGTTCCGTTAGTAGAAATATACATACCTAGATAAACAGACGTCAATTGTACGCCACATCTTTTTGTTTGTTGGGTTAATGTTTAATGAATATAGATTTTCAGGATTTTTTTTCGAAATGGAAGTGGTAGATCAAATAAGTTTGGAAATTTATGGACTTTAAATAAATAAAATGCTTATTCCCACTGCGTTAGATTTAACAAAGAAAATAAATGTTTTCTATAAGACGGGATAGGGTTAAATCAGTCCTTTAAAAGCTATGCATTAATAATAATTAAGGATACCAAAACCGTCGCTATCGGCGCAAGGTTCAGTGATACAATTATTGCATGTTTATTATTTTCAGAATTTTTAAAAGTATATCATCTTAACTGTGAGGTTTTTAGTTAACAAAATCTGGAGTTGGCCATAACGAGAAAATTGTTTTAAAAAAACCTGCTTAGATTCTTTTAAATTTTTGTTTGTATTCTTTTCGTTCCAGGTTAACAATATTAAGTGCAGCATACCGTCTGATGAAAGTGATCTCGTCCATATTTCATCACGTTTTGACAACGCTAATGCATTGCGGATTATGGAATATAATAAACAAGATGATAGTATAACTGTAGACAATGCACTTTTGCCTCAACGTGACTTAATCGATGTCTATCAAGACTTGGATACATCGAATAGGAAGGAAGCTCGCCTTGTATTGAAGAGAATTTTATTTTATGACAAATATTACGTATGCAACTTTTGCTACAGATTCTTTTTAACCAAAAACATTTTGCAAGAACATAGAACTTGTCAAACGTCTCCCGTTTGCATTGAAGCTGTTCCTGATTATCTAAAGAATCAATTTGCTTTAAACCAGGAAGGAATCACCGATTCCAATGGAATATATTATTGTGATGATTTACATTCAAAGAAATTAAACATTAGGCATGAAAAAACATACCAATATCTGCACAGAGAAACTGATACTTCTGGGATACAGTCCGAAATGCTCTACGATGAAATTGACATACATCAACATAACATTAAAAAGAAAATAGATTTTCAAGTATATGCTGTCCAGCAAAAGTATCCTGTTGGTGATGTCACTACCACATCATCTGATCAAAATAATGAATCTATGGGATCCGAAACGTGTTTTCCTCAAGACAAACTGAATAAACCCAACAACTATACAGATGTACATCTAAGTCCGCGCAGAACACCTGAACAATCTATAGTTGACACCTCGCTACCGTATTATGATATTGAAATCCACGAAAATGATATTAAAAAGGAATTATTAGCACTGACCACCGAAAAGGAAGTCTGCCTGAAGTTGGAAAAAAATACATTCTACGTTAGAAATTTTGTATGTCATGTTTGCTTCGCCTTTTTCTCATCTGAAGACATTTTAAAGGAACACAAATTGGGTCACGGCCTATCTTTGTCTGGCAATGATAACAATAATCATAATATAAAACGGTTTGCTTGCAGTGAATGCGGATATAATGCGCCAAACGGTCTCACTTTAAAAAAACATATAACAATCCATAGTGCCAAAATCCCATTTCTGTGCAATATATGTGGTTATGGTACAAGAATAATGAAACACATGAAGAGACATAGACTGATTCACAGTGGAGAAAAACCATTTATGTGCAAAATATGTAATTATAAATGCAGAGATTCCGCTAGATTGGAAAGCCATAAACTGATTCATAGTGGGGAAAAGCCTTTCGCATGCAACGTGTGTGATTATAAATGCAGATATTCTGGTTCATTAAAGATACATAAACTGATTCATAGTGGGGAAAAACCTTATGCATGCAACTTATGTGATTATAAATCTAGAGCCAAAAGTACTTTAAACGCACATATGGTGGTTCATGTTGGCGTGAAACCTTTTAAATGCTATGTATGCCATTTACGATATAAGACATCAAGCGATTTGAAGAAACACGGAATTATTCATACCAAAAAAGCCCTTGAGTGCAATAAATGTGATTTTAAAACCTACCAAAACCACCATATGATAGAACATGTAATGATTCACACTGGAGAAAAGCCTTTCACGTGTAAATTATGTGATTACAAATGCAGAAGGCGTTCTCACTTGAAGTTACATAATATGGTTCATAGTGGCGAAAAACTCTTTAAATGCCCTGAATGTAATTTTTCCTCCACTTAATCCAGTAACTTTATTATACACAAAATGATTCATACTAATGAAAGACCATTTAAGTGCACTGAATGTAATTATTGTAGCACACAATCAAGTTACTTAAAAAAACACAAAATGATCCATAGTCGTGAACAAAACCACTAAGTTATTGTTTGGCTTACTATATAGGTATGTCTTAGAGTAAAACAAATATGTAAAGTGACACCGTTTTACACGCTCAATCAAATAAATTTAGTCAGAAACATTGCCCTGACATATTATAACTCTATTTCGTTAAGGTGGGTTTCTCCAAGGGTGTGCCGCATATTATTCTCATATGTATATAACAAATTTGAAGTAAACTTATTTCAATGCAACGATGCAGATGATAAATTTTGAATAAAAGATTCATAATAAAATATATTATAATTATAGTTTAATCAGTGAAGTGTATGTGTTTTAAAATGATGTCGGTAAACGTAGACTTTATCAATAATAATATGAATTCTTTCGAAGAAAGAGTCAGAATTAAAAAAAGGATGGTCCGATGACATCTGTGGAAAGTGATAAGTATTTTTCAACCAATAAAAGAATTAAATCGTCTTTAAGAAATACTTACCATGAATCAGGACAGACTTAACTGTCTACCTGTGTTAAGCATTTAGAAAAAACTTTTATAAACAGTTCCAGACTTTAATGAAAAGTGATTGACGTGTTCGCTAAACAGAAGCAACGCTGAATTGATATGCTTTTTAAATAAGGTAATGACGATACCCCGGTCCCGGAATAATCCCAAAGGCACTTTACCTTCAACTGGTCCTGCCCTTAGACCGATTGAGAACCTTTGCTTAGCTAGCTCAGTCCTATTTGGGAGAGGGTAGTCACCTAAAGTTCTTGTTCGACACGATTTGAATACACCATATCAATATTATTTACTTTATAATGTTTAAAGAATCGCCACCTAGTAATAGGTTGACGTCTAGGTCGTTGTTTATTTAGTCAACCTCTAATTTAAATTTACTTTCGTAAATATATACGTAAATGTCAAAGACAGCTGACCTCCTGTCACTTTTCTTAATTTCAGATGTTTCCCGAAGAAAACATCGTAGATTATTTTCAAAAATAAAAACTTCTTCAGTAATGCAGTTTTAATTATTTATTAAAATTATCTCAATTAATAAATTTATTATATTTAATTGTTTATTGACAATTATACACTTTATTTTAACTTCAAATAATTACTTAATTATTTTATAAACTTATTTAACTTAATTATTATGTAAAGTTAACTAATTATAATTATTTTATATTTATTTAGTATACGATTACACACTTATAAATTATGAGTCGCCGTATATAAAATTTAGGAAACTATGTTCCTTTTATAAAAAAATAATATCGCGACTGATGACGCAATGCTGTGACGATACGTTGTTTACAATATCAACTGACAGCTCGAATCACCACGTCACCCGTTGTGACGCCTTGACTGATGACGCGACGGAATATTTCGTAAAAGAAAATATCGCGGAAATATTTTAAAACTACACGGATTTACTCCGCACTTAGGCACAACCTTTCGGTGCTATTGGAATATCGGCGACTGCAGTGGATGGAAATGTATGGCGTTTTATAGTCTCCAGAAGGGGGTCTCCCGAGATTTTGACGTCATAGGTGCAAACTTCCCCCACTCTAAATTTTTGTTTTCTTTGAATAACTAAAGGATTACTTATATTTTTAATCAAGAGATTACGTTTACGTGTAGAGGTTCTAATACTTGTCATTGAAATATGGATTTTGTCAACATAAATTACTAAAAAGGGTCTAGAAAGGTCTTACATGACTTTTCTGGGCGTGTTCACACGCGAAAAACGAACCAATGGGGCAGTCTTTCTACCTCTTCCATCAGACCAAGAGTCAAAGTCTTGGACCAATCACAGAAAAGCTATTTATTTCCCGGCTTTTCCGGAAAATTATGATCATTTAATTAAATAAAAATAAGCAATTTTTTAATACCTATAAGTGGTACAAATTTAGTGACAATCGTAAAAGTCCCTATGGTACTTTCAACAAAGATTGGCCAAATATCTATTAATTCATTTATCGGGTTCGCGGTTAAGAAAAATGAAAATGTTTCCGTTCAAAACGGTGCGTAATATGAAGATGAATAATCAAAATTACCGCTCGCGTGTGTTAACGTAATCAGAATGGCGTAAAATTAAATTTAGCCGTTTCTTTTATACAAAAACTTCGCGCGCTAATTGTGGTCAGCCGGAAGTAAATTCAATTAAAATTTATTTAATTACATTTATAAAACACTTCAACTTAGAAGTATAACTTTAGCTCTAATCTAGATTTATACGACAAGTATTCATTTATAAGGTTTGAAAGTTACCTATTTCGAGTGATTATTTAAAATTTAAAATTGATCTGTCGGGGTTAATCGACAGATCTAAAGAACAATTTTTATTTGTAAATTAGGAAAGCAACCGAGTCCTTGGACTTACATTGTTAGAATTTCTATTTCCGAAATTCCTTCATCTATCTTTTACAAAGGTAGGTACTTAAATTCGTACCCTTTTATTTTGACTCAAAACATTAATTTATTATTTAAATTAGACGTGTGCAATCAATACTTACAAAATGTAATCATTAGATTTTAATTACGACAATATCTGATTTCATAATTTATTTATTTAAGATATTCAACTTTGGCTACCGGAAAATACTTCGTAACCAAATTTGAAAAATAAAATTTATTTTTATATAATTCAAAATTAGATTAAATATGAATGGACATCTGTTAACAATGTTTAGCAAATGATATCACATAAGTCGTTTACAAGTTATTATCTATTTTTAACCATAATCCTATACATTTTAATTACTTACATTTTACCTTATAAGACCGTTCGGCCTTCTTGAAAGAAAACTCATCCATAGTTCATTCTGAGTGGCTATAAGTCTCTCAGACTGTACTATGAGACTCATTACATAATTGCCATTGCTTTGTTTAGAGGTAGGCCACGTATTTTCAAACAAAAATCGACATTTAAGGTCGGACAGAAAAGTTGTGACGTCACAAATTTTTCGAAAAGAATGTCAGCTGAAGGCGTACATTTTTATGGCCGTGTCGGTAAGACAGTTTTTAGTACACCCCAATGAAACTAATTTTGGAAACCACCGACCGCCACTGATGACGACCATGACGTGGATTCACAAACTTTAGATGGATCTCTCACCAGAACACGACAGAAGAAGAAGATCGGAGGATATGACTATACTTCCTTCCCTCTGCTTATCATGATTACAATTGAGTGATGATTTTCGTACCACAACTACCTCAGATCGCCCCATTATAATATCACACGCCATACACATTAATTAACTGTGTTCCTCGATTGGCTACAACAGCAATTAAATCTCTGTTGCTGTTTGGATAGTGGTATCTTTTCGAAGTTGGTTTTTTAGCGCTCATGGAAATGAGATCAAAAAAACGAGAGCGGTTACAGATGGTAGATAAGGAGTTACATGTTTGGTTGTCTAATTTTAACCGCGTTTTGACAGAATTATTTTTTAAGGCAGTTTCATTTGGTGTGCCGTGAAGTAGAAAAGTTTGACAGACACTGGTCTGAATTAAAAACTACGAGGCTAGAACAAATCATTTACTAGCCTTGTAAATAGCATCATTTCATTTAAAATTAAATTAAAACTGTTCGTCCCTGTTAGCAAATAAGGATTTTTGTCATTTACCACACTTGAAAGAGCAGAATGAATATGCTGTGGATAGTAGCAATTTGACCAAATATGTTGTAAAAATCAAGATATAGCAAGGGTTCTTTGAAAGTCGTTTTCATGATTTTGCTAAAGAAGAAAACTCCATGTTCACATTTATAAACATATTTTCACTCAGTGAACTAAATGTAATGCTGATGCCTAGTAACATACAAGTGGAACTGATTGATTTAAAAACAAATTCATTATCGAAAATGAAATATGATGAGCTTTTTCCTGATCAAAATGCTTCTGAAATAATTAATTTCTGGCGTTCATTACCTTACATTATAGTATTAATATTAATAAAAATAAATAAGTTAATAACTTCAGTTGTAATGGCTATCTCAAGTTTCGCAGATGATCTTCCAACATATTAAACCATTTTCTAGACGAAACGTTTCAGAATCTTTTATTTTTCTGAGCTCTTGCGAGTAGGTAGATCTAAAAATTTAAAGAAATATTAATGGCTACTCAATATGAATTAACAAGGTACCTACCTATTCTTATATTTATATAGTTGTTAATTAACTATTGTAATACTGACCTTTTGTTTTTAATTTTCGACTTAATTTCCTCACCTCATCCAGAAATATTCATTGTATTTTCCAAGTCATTATAAGCAGATTACTTAGCTTGTTTATTTTTATACAAGTAGTGGAGATTTAAAATTCGAAAGCACTCACGGGCTAAATATTCCGAAACGAGTTTATGGGTACCTAGTATCTTCGCTCCAACGAAACGTCATCTCTACGGAAACTTATGAACTTGACAAAAGATAACGACGATAACGTGTTCAGATTCTTCTCGTGGCCTGTTTAGTATTTAGTGAGAGGTGGTGGGGGTTGCTACTCGACCGAAACATAATAAATATAACAAAATGGATCGACCGGACTAAATGATTCTATTAAATTTCTTTTGATCATGTCCGATCCTAATAGAATCCACCACGAAGTGGAGGTTTGTACCGACAGATTTTATTTTTACGAGGAAAGGATGTCAGCCACCTGCTCAACATATTAGGTGCATACTCTGACTCATACA
The DNA here is from genome assembly GCF_057557595.1 of Rhyacophila brunnea. Taxonomy (NCBI): domain Eukaryota; kingdom Metazoa; phylum Arthropoda; class Insecta; order Trichoptera; family Rhyacophilidae; genus Rhyacophila; species Rhyacophila brunnea. The sequence continues at coordinate 5,658,809 of NW_028232785.1, forward strand.
CAAATTGAAAAACAATATGCGTACTTGCCAGACCCAGGATTCGAACCTGGGACCCCCGACGCAATAGGCCAACGCTTAAGCCGCGCGGCCATCGTTACTCGACTTAATTCGTCTGTTCGTAAACGTTTAGTTACTAAATTAATCGCCACTCGAGCAGTCCGAAACAGCCTTCAGCGAGTGGACAACCGCTGACCAAATGCCGTCCTACAGTAGTACCCAAGGAGCAGAGCACTAAACGCCTACAGCGGCGTAGAATAATCTGCTGGATAGACGAACCCATGAAGTTCGTTAGATGCACGTGGCAGCAAAGAACTAGGGACCGAAAAGAGTGGACGGAGCTTCACTGGAAATGTTTGCGACGGATATTAGGTTTGCGGTGGTATGAGTAACGAGGAGATAATACAAGAGAACGCACCGAGCCTGAAAATGTGCCATTAGACCCGGCTCAGCCACGTGTTGCGCATACCAAGAGAGAACTTCAACTTGGCTTGTCTGTTCTTCAAGCTAAATGCATTCTGGCTTCGTGGAAGGCCGCTATATTCTACCTTTTTATGGAGTGTACACAGTACACCTACGGGTTGTCGGTATAACTTTAAATGATGCAAGAAGTCTCGCAAGTGACATGTATTCTTGAAGCGTAGTGTGGTGTCCAGCTAACATGGGCAATACAAAAATATTATGATGATTGTGATATTAATTACATACTTATATAAAACGAAAGAGGTGGTTCTTGGTGATTTTTTACACTTCTCAGACAATATTATATGTACTGCAACTGGTTTACCATATTATAACATAACGGTTATAAATCGAAGACCTTGGCACAAAAACAATAAATGTCACAAAATTATTTTTTTTATGAGATGGTAAGAACATAATAAATCATGGTTTTAAAATGCATTTTTATAAATTTGACAATGAGTAATCACTGATAAGCTTTATACGCACTACATGGGTATAACAAACATATTTTGTTTAATTTTGTTAATTATATATTTATAAATATAAGTGTGAAAAAAATATTTGTTGTTTTTACACAATTTGTTGACCTTTTTTGTTCTTATTGGAAAATTGATATTTATATTAATGAAACGACTGATTCATTCATATAATATATTCACACCCATTACGGATACACTTTTTTCTAAGAGCAGCTCGTAAGTACGTTCGGTTCGGTGCTTTCATAAGAGAAGTAATAATTAATATAGTGTAATAATACCAATGAGCTGCCTGACGTCAGTCTTTGTTACATTGGCACATCTATCTGTTTTCTCTGTAGGGCAGCGCTCGGAATGGAGCGGAACGCCCCGGAGCGCCGTTCCTGTTCGTGGGATTCTTAAGGATGGCGTTCCTGTTCGTTAAAACCTCGAAAATGGCGTACCGGTTCGTTAAATATCCGACGGACAGCGAGTCGTCTAGTAAAATCCTCAAGCGTCATACTTAATTGATAGGTACAAAGGTACAAAAACATAAATATTTTTTTTATTAAAAAATAATTTTACTGGTTTAGAACCACTGGATTTTCTATGACCCGTACATAATTTACTTAAGTTTTTTTGAAATAGTGATAGAGTAAGTGTAAGACAGCGTATTTGAGAAATAACCTTTTTTCAAGACAATACTTTTTTCAACGAATTTGGCCTTGAATGCACCAATAGACATATTACTCTTTTGCGTCAATGGTGATAAAACAATAAAATTGTATACAAAGAAATGCACTGGGGTAAGTAAGATTTATTGCATTGTCGTATGGGACAATAATGTATTTTGAAAAAAAAGGTTTTTATGATTGTAAGGAAATGTTGGAAACTATTTTACATTGGAATGTAGATTTACTGTATTATTAATTTATAAAACGAGACACTTACTTTTTTGCAAGTTCAAACATATTATTTTAATACAGTTAAGGTTAAGTTACATGCCTAAATATAGTGAGTTAATAACGTAATAGTTATAATGCACACTGGAAATTTTAAATTTTTAAATGAAACACATTCAATACATATATTATCTTTACTGCAGTGGTAGGCAATTGTTTTTTTGTAATGAAACTTTAAATTTTGTATCGAGACAACCATAATTGGCCGAATTGTCCATTTATCATATTATTATGTTAGCGAAATTTACATGGGTTTGACGCGTTCATAGTTTTTGTATTTCATAATGCAATCGAGGTCGTTCATTGGTCGTTTATCAATATTAAGTTGTATGCAGCCAATGATAAGCGTTTTCATCAGAGGAAGCGACAAAATTAGACTCCTTATTTTTCCAAATTTAATAATTTTAAGTTGTGTTTTTTATCTTCTATCATATATTTTTATTGTTTTAATTTTATATGGATATTTTTCGGGTTGAATGAACTGTGTTTTTGATGGTTAAACTAATACTATAATTGATTTAATAACTTAAATCAAATAATTCCATAATTAATATAGATACATATTCGTGAACATCGTATGCATGTTAAAAAAAATTGTATTGTTTAAGGTACAATACGAAATAAAAATATTTAAATAAATCAATCAGAATCCAATAGGATAAATATATGAAAAATTTCCCTGTATATAACAATTTCTATAACATTGGAAACCTATTAGAATAAATTATCCTACATGTCCACATGATGTAAATATTTTTTTTCTAATAATATGTACCTACACTTCTGAGGTTGTTTAAAATGATTCATATTTAATAAATAATGCTACATTTGTAAATCTTGCGTATTACATACTTTTTTAATTAATTTATTAAAAACCATGCCCTTGCTTTTTCGTATACGATGAATTTTGATTTGATTAAAAAATAGTTTACCATAATCAAAATATTTCGAATTTACGAAAAATCAGAGCTTTGAAAAAAGCGGCATGTATTTTGTTTAAGCCGAAGTATCTTCACTCATATTTCTATCCACTCTTAGTTGCATATTTTTATTCAAACTACTAACGAAACCAATGAGAAATTGTGATTAGTTTGTCTATTGTTTCGTGTATTTTAATAATGTTTCCCACTCCAATTAGATTCATATACGTTTAGTTATTTATATTTGTATAATTATTAATGTATTTTTAAGAAAACGATTTCGTAAACTAAAATGACTATATTTGTATGTTACCACTAATTGTTATAGCCGATAGCGTATTGGGCGAAGATGATGATAAAAAAGTACATCATGTAAAAGTAAAAGATATTTTTATATTACAGATATTATTATATCTAATATCACACATTTTTGGAAAATTGTCGAGCGTTCCTGTTCGTGAAATTTTCCATTTCGAGCACTGCTGTAGGGTATAAATTTGACTCATTAATTATGAGAGAAAATAATTATTTACCTATTTCTGAAAAACTAAAAGAATCTGTTACTTTGGCACATCTATCTGGACCTCTGTAGAGTATAAATTTAGCTCGGTAATTATTAGAAAAAATAATTATGAAGAAAAAAATATATGGTATTTTCAAAACCAGAACGTTTGGTGATCAAGATAAATCACCTTTAAATTCTAAATTGTTATGATCTATAACAATACTTTTTTTTGCCACTTTCTGATGGGATCCCATTGTGCATAGAAAGCAGCATTTCAAAAAAATATGTCACAATTATAATATAAGCACATAATTTTTAAAATAATTCTACTTGGGCATCCACAGAATACAACTATTTATAGGCCTCCACAGCATAGAGGTCGTATTAACAGATTTTGTTTTTACGAGAAATAGATTTTAACCACTACTTGCTTAACTTATTAAGTCCATACTCCAAACACAAATTGACAAACAATATATGTAGTTGATAGACCCAGGATTCGAACCTGGGACTCACGACATCATAGGCCGAAGCTTAGGCCGCTCAGCCATCGTGGATAACAAGAAAAAGACTGACAACTGACAATAGTTGGCAAAATTTAGTCATCCAAAACGTCCGCAAGGTAGACCGAAAGGCCGCTGAATCGATGAAATGATAAAGTTCTGCGGAAGTACGTGGCACCGCAACACGCTGGACCAAGATAGGTGAAATCAGCTTGGAGAGGCCTTCATATAGCAGTGGCTAGATTCAGGCTGATTATGATGAATTAAGTCGTAATTTTATATGTACGTAACATTATTTTTTTTTTCTGACCATGTTTGATCCTAATAGGATCATATGGGCCTCCACAGGATAGAGGTTTGTATTAACAGATTTATTTTTTTACGATAAATGGATGTCAGCCACTTGATCAACCTATTAGGTCCATACCCTGACTCACACACAAATTGAAAAACAACATGTGTACTTGCCAGACCCAGGATTCGAACCTGAGACCCACGGCGTGATAGTGCAACACTTAAGCCACGCAATTAATTAATTTAATTTTAATTAGTGTATTAATAATTAATAAACTAGCAGAGCCAGTTTTCGCGCTTGGTCTTGCAGACAGCGTGGTGTCTTAAAGACGAGGTGTTGCATTTTAGTAAAACGATGGTAAAGTAAATCTAAAATCGCTGAAGTTTTCTACTTGTTTTCCATTAACAATAATTGTTTTTATTAGAAATATAAAATTATATCACTACGAAACTAATTATGACTAGCAAATAAAAGACATAAGAAATTTTCAAAAAACTATTTATTGAAACTACTTTCTTTTGAAGTTAACATAATACCTGTCACGTACCTATGTAGACACGACGCAAGATTCTATTTAATAGTACAAAACTTGTATTCGATAATTTAAGATTACATTGTGACTACTTCCCGATCGTACCTTCTGCGCGCAAGCACCGTTAGTCAAACACGTTTGAACTTCGAAGAAAACAGAAACGAGAGAAAATTATTTTATTTCCGACACGTCAACAAGGAATATTAGTAAGGTATAATTATAGTTTCCAGAGCGCGTGTTGCATGCTATAAAAATTTGCAAATACAGGAAACTATTTTTTAGTAGAAACGTACTCAGGTACTCAGATGTAACCTGTTTCAAGCAATTGCAGCCGCCGTTTTGCAATAAGACGGTCCCCAGGGTCCGAATATCTCGAAACCCAGAGGACAAACGACATCATTCGGTGAGAGATAGTAATATTTTTCAAACTTCATTTGAAATGAATTTTTCAGTTTCAGGTGAGATGTCGCGTGTTTTTCCATCGAAATAGCTCTTAAAACCAAACATATTTTATGTAATATACTTACTTATATTGTATTCACATAGGCACGTATTGAAGATTTAAAACTGAAATTATTGTACACCAAAGTCTTAGTAGTTTATAAAAATAAATTTTAATATTGACACAACAATGTATATAATAAAAATATGTCACAAGAATGATTCTTTTTGTGTTTTTTCATGTGACCAGACTGTCAATGTGTTATCACATCGGTCACAGTCAAATGGCTTTTCACAAGAATGGATCATTTGGTTATATTAGTATGTATTATACAAGAGTAATCAGATTGTAAACACTTTAATGGGGTTTCCCCACTGTGCGCCATTTTGTATAATTTCATAGTATGTTATAGATTGTTACATGTCGTGTAGTAAAATTTGATCTCATTTTAATAGATTTCAACAGAGTGTGCCATTTTGCGTATTTTCATCGCAATAGATTGTATACATGAGTAATTACATTGGACACACTAAATGCCTTTCACCACAATAAATCATTGTGGTGAAATTATTGTGTGTTTTCAAATTATTGGATGCTATGGTTGAGTAATTGCATTGGTCACATTTAAATGATTTTTACAGGAATGAGTCATTTTGTGTTTTTTCATCGAACCAGTTTAATACAAGAGTAATTACATATTTCACATTTAAATGGCTTTTTAGCAGAATGTGCTATTTTGTGGACTTTTAACGGACTAGATCGTTTACATGAGTACTTATATTGATCAAATTTAAATGGTTTTTCAACAGAAAGTTTCAATTTGTGTATGTTCATCGCGCTAGACACTATACAAAAGTAATCCCACTGATCACATTTGAATAGCTTTTCACAGTAATGTATCATTTTGTGTTTTTTCATTGCACTTGATGTTATACACATGTACACACATTGACCAAATTTAAATGGCTTCTCACCAGATTGTATCATGTTGTGTCTACTTATCCCACTAGACACTATACACGAGTAATCGCAAAGATCACATAAATGGCTACCAGAATGGATCATTGTGTGTTTTTTCATTCCGCTAGATGTTGTACAAGAGAAATCGCATCGACCACACACACAATCATTTTGAGTGTTTTCATGTTGCTGGATGTTATACATGAGTACCTACACTGACCACATTTAATTGGCTTTCTATTTGAATATTATGGCAACTACGCAAAACATCGACAGGAGTTCGAACTGCGCACGCCGGACAGTTTGTGCGCAGTTCGTCAAACTATTTCCGGCGCTGAACAAAAAAAGGGCTTGAGAAGATGACGGCGAGCGGGAGGAGTCTCTCAGTTTTTAGCTTTCGACCGAAGCAGACGTCTCTCTGAAAGTTCCGAGCCAAGGGAACCGGGGCACATGGCCTTGATTTCCTGACGTTTTGGAGACGTTGATGTTGGCCCACTGAAGGTGTCCCCATCACGCCAGGAGATTGAAGGAAGCCCCATGGACCTGACGCATTCGAGGACGGCGAAAAAGACTGAAGAGCATTTGTGTATTTGGTATTTATTGTTGTTTTCTTCACGTTACGGTCCACCGAACTAGTATTTGATTTTTATTCTAAATTTGTCTGAATATTATATTGCGTTAGGCGCTCGTAATTCATTTGATAAATTATACAACTTTATACACTTTCGCCCGCAAGTTAATCTTATACATATTAATTATACATCTGTTGAAATTTCTTTACACGCTTTTTATTTAATTTACCTTATCACTATTGTCTCTATGCATCCTCATAGAAAGGCGCTCAAACCGGAGATATTCTTCATTGCATTTATTAATTCCATTTTATGTCTTTTATTATACAGGAACATACACGAATGGGTGAAGATACTGGACAAGTAACTGAGGTCTTAGAGGTAATGTCAATCTACCTACGACCCTGCACCATTTCCCCGAGTCTCATGCTATCCCGTCCAAATCCAATCCACTCCAATTCCCTTCCTATCCCCCTACCATACATATACTGACATAAATCATTATATGACAGGCTTTTCATCAGAATGAGTCATTTTGTGATTTTTCATGTTTTCAGATGTTTTACTACAGTAATTACATTGGTCACATTTAAATGGCTATTTACCAGGATGAGTCACTTTGTGTTTTTTCATAGCACCAGATGTTATACAAGAGTAATCACATTAGTCACATTTAAATGGCTTTTCACCAGAATGAGTTATTTTGTGTTTTTTCATAGCACCAGATGTTATACAAGAGTAATCACATTGGTCACATTTAAATGGTTTTTCACCAGAATGAGTCATTTTGTGATTTCTCATAGCACCAGATTGTATACAAGAGTAATCACATTGGTCACATTTAAATGGCTTTTCTCCAGAATGATTTATTTTGTGTGTTTTCATGTTGCTGGATGTTATACACGAGAAATCACATTGGTCACATTTTAATGGATTTTCACCAGAATGAGTCATTTTGTGATTTTTCATGTTTTCAGATGTTTTACTACAGTAATTACATTGGTCACATTTAAATGGTTTTTCACCAGAATGAGTCATTTTGTGTGTTTTCATAGTACCAGATTGTATACAAGAGTAATCACATTGGTCACATTTAAATGGCCTTTCACCAGAATGATTTATTTTGTGTGTTTTCATGTAGCTGGATGTTATACACGAGAAATCACATTGGTCACATTTAAATGGCTTTTCCCCAGAATGAGTCATTTTGTGATTTTTCATTGTTTCAGATGTTTTACTACAGTAATTACATTGGTCACATATAAATGGCTTTTCACCAGAATGAGTCATTTTGTGTTTTTTCATAGCACCAGATGTTATATAAGAGTAATCACATTGGTCACATTTGAATGGCTTTTCACCAGAATGAGTCATTTTGTGTGTTTTCATAGTACCAGATTGTATACAAGAGTAATCACATTGGTCACATTTTAATGGCTTTTCACCAGAATGAGTATTCTTGTGTATTTTCATATTACCAGATGTTTTACAAGAATAATTACATTGATCACATTTAAATGGCCTTTCACAAGAATGAGTCATTTTGTGTATTTTCAAAACACTTGATGTGATACAAGAATAATTGCATTGGCCACATTTAAATGGTTTTTCACCAGAATGAGTCATTTTGTGTATTTTCATATTACCAGATGTTTTACAAGAGTAATTACAATGATCACATTTAAATGGCCTTTCACAAGAATGAGTCATTTTGTGTGTTTTCATGTTACCAGATGTTATAGAATAGTAATTGCACTGATCACAATTAAATGGCTTTTCACCAGAATGAGTCATTTTGTGTCTTTTCATATTACGAGATGTTATACAAGAGTAAATACATTGGTCGCATTTAAATGGCTTTTCACCAGAATGAGTCATTTTGTGTCTTTTCATTACACCAGATTGTATAAAAGAGTAATCACACTGGTCACATTTAAATGGCTTTTCACCAGAATGAGTCATTTTGTGTGTTTTCATTTCACTAGATGTTTTAGATGATTGGTGACATTGGTCACACTTAAATGGCCTTACACGAGAGTGATTCATTTTGTGTAGTTTTAAAGATCCAGAATGAATGCTGTGGTAGTCACATTGATTACATTTAAATGCTTTTTTACCAGATTGAGTCATTTTGTTCTGGTTCTTGAATTCAGATCGCATGCTTACATAATTAACGGTCTCCGCTATTGATTTTTTATGACACGTTTTGTGAAGCTTCAATTGAGATAGCGAGGCAAAAAAATCAAAACAAAAACTGCACACAAAATTTTCCTTATTAAATGATTGTTTCTCCAACTTTATAACAGCTACTAATAATTCGGGATTTGCGGGGGTTGATTGTATATGCGTTCGTTTAGCAGTGCGACTAACTATATTAGTAATCGTTTCATATACACCCAATTCTTTTTTAATGTCTTGATAGTCAATCTGTATTTCATCGTATGGCCCTTGTACTTCTCGCGTTGACAATCCGATACTACCGGAATAGGTCACGGCAGTGGTTGCAGAAATCAACTAAAAGAATGTGAAATGTTGCGTTAACATGGAAGCAAACAACTTAGATATATGAGAGAATAATATTTAAAAAATCAAACATCTTAAAGATAAACATAGGAATCTTGACAAGCGTGGTGGATAAAATTTTGAGGAAAATGGGTTACTTATGTTGATCAGTATTTTGATTTCAAGTCAATTTGCATGGGATTTTTTTAAGACTTAAAATATATCTCTAATACGGAATCTGACTAGATAATATATTCATTTGACCTTGTGAAGATTTATAAAAAAAAACATTAGTCGTCCATATATGTTTATCAGAGCATCCTATCCCTAGCTAAATATATTCCCTGCCGACCTATATATTATTTAAGCAGCAGACTAGCAGGTACTTTTATTGAGTGGAAGTCACACTATCTTGTTTAAATTTATGGAATATTTTGTTAGTAATTGAATTACAGGTATACATCATAAAAAAGGGAAACCGCGATTAGAATTCTTATTTTTGCTTAGAGGTTTTGTATACTACATACTTTTCGTTGAAATCAACTTCCTAAAATTTAGTATACGATTTAGTACGCATTTCTTTACCCGCACCTTTGCAACCTGTTACTTGATTTCGTAATGATAAGTTGTTTGAAGTGTGCGATAATTCCGCTTTCAGTTAAAACCATCTAAATTGAAAATCAGTAAAATTTAATAGTCTTATGTACCTCGTTAGATATACACTGCATCACCTGCCTATTAAATAATAATTAATAATATAACTTAACGGCCCACATGCTCAGCGTAGGTCAAAATGGAGCTTTTATGGTATTTTCAGAGCATAACCCTGGACATTTACAAACCCCTTCGTAAAATAATGTTAACATTATATGCTCAGTTTAATATTTACGTTAAAAAAATATATTTTATATTCTCTGTGATCCCAAATTTGACAAGAATTAGGCATTTTATTATACAAAAAATGAGCACGATTAACACATTTGAAGATAATTCTTAAGATACTGATAATAAGTTATGTCTTTGACCATTCAAATCCTAACTAATCGAAAACATCCTACGAATAATGTTTACATTACAATAACTATTTACCTAAGAATAAGGTTTTTTTGAAATACGCCACTTCTATTGGCATTTTCCAGTGGCTAAGCTACAACATAAGGCCGTAGCCATAAATTGACAAACGATAATTGAAGTAGGGAATAAGATCATGTTAACGCGCGTGTTTGAACATGTACCTAACCGAAAAAGAAAATATTTTTTTTAAAAACGGTACACTGGTAGTTTACCCAGAAGATACCTATTGTTAAAGTAGGTACCTAGTTCAGCAATAGGTATGTTCAACGAATAGTACCTATTCTTAATAGGTATTGATATTGCATAGCTCTTAATTGCAGAGAAGACACGAAAAATATAAAAATTATTTGGTAGGTACCTATGCAAATTGTTTTATTATTTCTATGGTACATACTGGTGACAGCTAACAATAAGTATCAAAATATTCGAAAGTTTTACAGTTCATTCCATCACTATATAATCATTCCACCCATCAGACGATTATTATTAGTAGGTAGGTACTTACACCATTCACTTGCTCCGAATAAGAATAACCCGGTTGCGGATCTTCATAAATGTCTTCAATAAGCTCAGTCTTGATGTCATTTAGCTGAGAATCTGTCTTCAATGTTATTATTGTCGGGTCTGAAACAATATTCTGAAAAACAAAACATTATGTTATAAAATCAAGAATATTTTTAAGAAGACCGACAATATGTGTGAAGCTCGACCACACACTTGAGGGGTCTCGGCTCTTACACTTTGCAATGTGGGCATGGTTTTTATCGTTACCTGACGGCAAACTTTATTAAAATATAATGGTAACAAGCATATTGCAAACAATACTAATCTTCTAATGTTTGAACTCGCAACGTCAATTCATACGCTTCATAAATTCATTTAAAATAGAACAAAATATTATTGTGAATATAATTATGCAGAAAACGCCAAAGGACACCTCTAAGTGGAGGAAACTTTGTGTGTGATCCAATTTAAATGAGCATCAGTGCATAAACCGAGAGCAGTTGTCAGTAAGAAGGACAAGCTTAAAATGACGTATTCTTGACACTTGTTTAAATTTATTTCATATTCTTCTACATCCAAGATAGGTTGCCTGTTATTCCACACCCGTTAGATATTTCAGTTCCCAATAATTCTATGTTCTTTAAATACTAGTTCTTTAAATGCTGTTTAAATATGAGACAGTGACATACGAAGTTAGTGAAGAGGCTATAATTAGTTGTCCATAAAGCCTCTGTAACCACTGTCGAAAAATAATGTACCAAAGCCACATGAGTAGCAAGAGATGGATAATCATTTTATTCAGCATTAAGTTGATTATGATGAAGGGTATAAATATGAATTACAGCAAAACTGTTGACTTAGGTAAATAAAGAAATAGGTGATTACCATATATTTTAAGAATTGATTGGGCCAATTATGGTGGCTCTGTTTTCCTATACTTCCATCCACCTCAAATCTCAGCTATTGTCATATATTGAATAACATTCAGTTACCTCATGACAACGGGCGCGTGTAGGCTTATTACAGCTAAATCGTCGTTTAATGAGTAATTTAAACATACAGACTAATTCAAAAAATAAAGTGCATACAACGAGCGTGTTCAGTGCAACCGTCGTGGAAGCCATAATTCCAACCGAGTCTCCGTGCAAACTCCGTCAATCAGACCACCTGTGTCGTGTTACCGGCACAGGGTGTTTTCTAGAATATCATTCATCAACATTGTACTGTGCCAGGACGTGAGGGCATGCACTAAGGACCAGCTTCAGCCAGAGTGTAGAACATCATAAAAGGTCAGTGCTTGGCATTATACGTGTAACCGCCCCCTCTCGGCATCCACATCCACCAACACAATTATTTCACTAATTAATTCCAGTCCACTATGAAAAACGCAACCACATATATTTAACAAATAGACAGTAGGTAGCAATAATACAATGAGAATTGAACGTACCTGTGAATCGTTATTGAACATAGACGAATCCGAGCTTTCACCCAGCTCTTGGAAAGCTTGTGTAAGAAGGAGAGCCACTTCATTATCACTCAGAGATACGTCATGCATACACTTATGATTGATCAGATTCCTTTTTGAAGAGAAAAATGCATAACATACATCGCATACAAAATTATTGCGATAAAAGAAAGCTCTTGTCAATTTTAAACAGATTTCTTTGTCGGAAGCATTCACTATTTCCTGCTTAATTTTATGTTCGTGTATTAAAATTGCATCGTACCGCATTGCGGCTTCCATCTTAGGTATGTTGTGTGCTTCGTGTTGAAAAGAGTGCTCTTTGAATTATTTTCTTATAAATATTGTCATAAGTATTGAAGATATAAATTTCTATAATGAATGGGATATCTTTACCTAGTAGGTATCAGAAAAGGTTATCTTCAATATACCTACTGATGTTACCGCAGTCCTGGTATTACCACAAAGGCGTCATATCCTCAACCGGCCCTGCCCTCAGATCAGGTTGAGAACCTTTGCTTAAGCTAGCTCAGCTTTAAGTCGGAGGGGGTAGTCAGTTAAAAGTTCTTATCGACACTTTCGAACACACCACAACAATATTGTTATATTAATCGTTCCACACCCACGTGCGCGAAACATCAGAAAACAGCTGATGGCTTGTCATTCGGTTCATATGCCGAATTGTACTTGCGAAAATAAGATCGCGGATTTATTTAAATAATAAAATCTTCACCACGAGTATTGTTTTAATTATTTATTAAATTATTTCTTCGTAAATAAATTTATTATAATTAATTTTTATCAAATATCTTAGCACTACATTTTATTTACTAATAAATCAACAATATTTATTTATACTTATAACTTATTTTAGTTACTTAAGTTTATTGTATATAACTATTCGTATTCATTTTAATATTTATTTATTTAATTACACACGTCACACAAATTCATGAGGTGAGAGTCAACGTCCTCTAGATTGAGGGTTATTGATTTTAGTACCTACTTAAATCCTCGTAAGGGTACTGTAAACCGGTTGCCATACGCGGCTGATGATGAATGATGTCATCGTAAATGATGCAATTATTTGCATCGAACGCGGGATAATCGAAAATTACGATATTTTTATACTTTAAATGCCTCTCGAACTCAATTCGTGACAAAGGCTTTCTCACAGAAAACGAATAAATGCATTAATTGCACACTATTTACGCAGTTAAATCGCGGCTTTCTTCCCGAGTGAATATTTTCAACATTTTGTCCGCAGAGAAACCGACATGACCTTCCTCTGCGGATTATGCTTCCCCACTACTTTATTAAAAATTTTAACTCAACATCCTGGACGCTATCGGAAAAATGACAACATTTCTGGCGAATCATAGTCCAGTTAAATGGTGACATTTATGTTTAATTTTATACTGTTGCCCATTGGTCGAGCATGTCTTCGCATTCAATCAATCGAATGCTATAAAAATGTCATTATTCTACTGAAGATTTCGCATTGCCTAAAATAGATTTTATTTCCTTACGAAATAATCGGAGTTTATTAATATTATAATCCCACCTACTCATGAATTCTTGTGCATATATATATATTTTTGCAAAAAATAATATGTAATGTAGTTAATCTTTTAATTACCTTTCTATCTATTTACTATATAAGTATGTACCATATACGTGCGTATTTTTTACGAGAAAAAAAATCTAATTTAACATAATGCGAATAAAATTACAGTTATAAATTAGCTTTAGTTTGCAACATTTAGCTAATGATATCGAATAAGTTGTTTAGATATTATTATTTATTCTTGACTTTAATTCTAGTCATTTTAGTTTACTTACATTTTATCTTACAAGACCGTTCGGTCTTCTACAACTAGAAATTAGTAGTTTTGAGTAATGGCCGATCAAAGTTTTGACTCACCTAAACTGACTTGTAGAAAAGTGACAGTTTATTATTTGTATTATATTTTTAGTGAAATATGTAATGAATAGTAAGTAGTTTTAGGGTTCAAGTTGTTTATCCAAATTATCATAATGATTTTAATAGTTTTGAGTAATAATCGGACATAACCCTCTATGGAGCTAGCAACTCTGTATGAATACTGAAAATAATTAGACATATCACTCTATGGAACTGACAACTTAACAATATTGAGTTAACATAATGTTCTTTATAGACGTCATCTCAAAACATCAGTCACTGATAACAGTATATCCACATATTGGATAACCACCAATGGTGAAGGGTGGAGGTAGGCTGTTAAAATCGGAGATAAATAGTTCACAATAAACTCCGCCAGTCATAGGTATTTGTTTTCATTGAACGTCTACAATTTACAGATGGTGTTGGTAAGTTTTTAAAAATCAATTAAAGCGTGCAGTCAATGAAATCCATCCATTCCATTCCTGTGTCCATTTCTTTCTTCTTCTTCTTTTTCCACGGCGCTACATCCCGGGGTGGGATTTGGCCTCCTCCACAACTGCTCTCCACTCACTCCGGTCTCTCGCCACACTTCTCCAGTTACCGGGTCTTCCTATATGAGACCAGTCCACTTCTACGGCGTCAGCCTATCTCCTTCTTGGACGGCCTCTGGGTCTCTTCCGTTGGGGTAGCCACTTCGTCATGATCGTTGGCGCTCTAACTTCAGGCATTCTCTTCACATGTCCCGCCCATCGTAGTCTTAGTAGTCCATTTCTTTACATATTGTATATAGTGTACCAGTTTTCTTGGCTAATCTATTATTGGGACTAATTGCACAGCTATGTATAAGGGTCCGCCTCTTAGACATCTCTTTTTCTCTCGCTCTATTAACGCATGCATGGTATCATCTTGATTTTGGGTATGATCCACAACCAAAAATTTGTGGCAGATTTCTTCAATGCCATCTATTGAATTGACTGCGTACATTAATAGGGAAGCAACAAATTATTTTTTTTGTTGACCTGCACAAATATCCGAATATAATACAATATTTTTTATGGGTTTAGGTACTTGTAAAAAAGCTAACAAGCAGCTACTTATTTCGTTTGAACCCCTTTTTTCTAAGCCCTCACGCCATAAGTAACAGTGACATTGCTTCTTTGTTATGTCGAATATAGTAAAATTATACGTATTTAATCGGTGTTTATAAAAAAAGCTATGTACTAATGTTTCCGGAAGGCACCGCGAGAACAGCTTGCATATCGAAGCAACGTCATTTTATTTTATATGCTTGTGTACCTAATCTCTTTTCTATTTTTTTTAGTGTGTAGTAGTGATTGTTCTTTTTTCGGGACAAACAATCCAATGTTAAAAGCGGTGTTTAAAATTGTGTCATACAAATGTTTTTTTTGCAATCGGCATATCTTTCTCCATACACAATTCTTGGTATAGCCTGTGCATTGTACCAATTTTCAGGCTTCCATCTAGATACATTTTTTCACTATGAACTCTACAATAAGGGAAGGCATTACTGGAAACGATTTGATATGATTACGGATTTTTTTCCTTTATTTTATCATCAATTCTCACTCCACCTTTTCCATGTCTTCCCCTTAAATCTGAATGCAACACTCCATGTTTTTTTTAAGTGCAGTTTCAGTCACTGTCTTGCATATGCTCAAAGTATTCAAATAAAAAAAATGCAGACTCTTATTTGGACCCCATTTATATCATATATAACAGTACGCCTTGTTAACTGTACGTGTATTACCAGGAGTTTGCATTCTGTACTTTGGAATAACTGGCGTGGTGCATCTTAATAAATAAACTCACGTCGTCGATCAACGTCTCCGATCCTCCAAAGACTGGTGGATTTTTCCCTTTGATTGAATTCAATTATATCATAACAATTTAATCTGCACTTCTCAGCACACGGTGATCCTACTTTCATAATAATAGAACGCTATTTTGAGTTGTCCCTCTATGAAACGCAATAAGTCACAAAACAATATTTTTACAAAACGATATCTCGACTTGTATGGAACTGAGAGAGTGTTTAAGTTTATTTATTTCCATATGCAGATATCTGTCCAATAAGAGAAAACCAGTACTTTTTACGAGTTGTCCTTTTGTGGAACTAAAAAGGAGCAATATTCGAATATAATGGGTAATATAACTCAAAACTTCAAATTTTGGAATTGTCCTTCTATGGAACTGAGCCATCGATTTGGTCTATTCGGGAAACCAATCGACAGCGACGTTATATGTTCCAGCAAGCATCTGACCATCCATTGACCATCAAAGTCAAAATGATAAATGTAAAAAACACGACCTAACGTAACAAGTAAATTAAGTTATTATTTTCATAAGCCGGGACCCACAACATTATAAGCCGACGCATAAGCCTCCCGGCCACGAAGCATTAATAATATTTTCTACATTTAAAATAAATGAATTCGACAATTAAATGTGTGTCCTTGCACCTAGACGACGGGTTATATCGCAGGCTAGAATTTCATGATACTCATCCCAAGGTGACATTTCAGCCAATGTGTTGCTGTTTTAGAGACAAAGTATTATTGAATTAAATTTTAGATACTGGCAAAACTGATGATTAGTTGGCGACAATCGCGTCCTCGTAAAATATCTGTCAAATCGTTCAAATTGAAACATCCGATTTCATTTGTTTCGTTTGAAATGGTGGTGAAATGCGATGAAATATCCCTAAAATAAAAACGAACTAACGTCTACATTCGTTCTACAATTTTATTATTAATAATAATTAAGGAACCTATATGCAAAAACTAACCTCAAAAATGCACGAGGCTTCGTCAGCATTCTCTTGCTTTATACTGGTGTTGGCGTCTGGTTCTGGTTTGGTTGTATTTTTCACGTTCGTGCAATAATTACTATCTTTTATATAAGATTCGAGGTCACATATTTCGCTTATTACGTCCATTTTTCGTGTTTGAAGTGAGAATAAGCTCAGGATTATCGGGACAGAACACAATTTGGCAGCCGTGAAATGTCAATATGCCGCAGTGTTGCCATCTTTTTGTAACCGAATTATAAGAACACAATCCAAGAAATTACGTACGCGTTGTCATTTTAGCTGTTTGATATAATATATTTTATAATTTGAGATATCATAAAACTGTTTTTCATTTAGGTTACTCTTCCGATCCAAAATGCTTACCGGTAAATTTAAAAAATTGAGTTTCAATCAGGAAATTTTTTTTACCTCTTTCGAACAATTTCGTTGTAAATATTAGGATGCCCTATATTGCAAGGTATCCAATGGCTGTACGTTCAAGAATTGTCGGGCATCGTATAAAAAAAACAATAGATTTTATTATTAGATTTTGACTTTGAAGTCCTTGAGATAGGGTTTGCTCTTTCTTCTTCGCGTGAGGTTATATTCTACTAATTTATTTTCCTTTTTCTTGTCGTTGGTCATTCCTGTTTTTATTTACTTGTCATACCCGTGCGTCAATTTTTTATGTATTTAGTTTGGGAATTGGGATTCTTTAGTCTTCATTAAGGATTTGACTTTCTAATTGTTTACATGTTACGTCTGACAGTTCATTCTAACTACCTATCAAAAAAATTATCTTGGACGAACGTTAAGTGATAGTTAAGTGAACGTTAAGTGATCAGTGATTATGGCGCAACAGCTAAATGACCGTGAGGAGGATATTCTAAAAGCAATGGACACCAGACGGCGGAGCAAAACTGCTACAGGAGGAAAAGTTCAACGTACGGGCGTCGATTAAGATGCTGCTGTTTGAGGTATCCTCGTTACGTACCTTATTTCAGCAGGGGGACCGGCAAGGAGTGGCACAACGCCAAAAAACAATTCTTGGCGGCCCCTACGGTCGTAGAGTTAGGTCTAAATGACAAGTTGCGTCGGTGCGACCGATCAGATTACGATCTACTACATACGATCAGATTTGGCTAATCAAGAGGGCTCTTGGTAAGTCGGCATGGGCTCGGAGGAATTTCAAAAAAAAGGGAACCCCGAAAAAATAAGTTAGTGAGCGTCTGGTTTTCAAACCGTACGGACCTGACGACTACAACTACTGTAAAATCTCAAATATAATTTGTAAAACTAAAAATTAAGAAAATATAAGAAGACCACGTTACGAACACGAAAGACCTGGTTTTATTTCCACTCCAATCGTTTAACTTTTTTTTTGTGAATTCGGGGTTCGATCAATGGACATCTGAGCTAGCCGCTGGAACCCCGGACATCTCATACTGAATGTTGCATGGAAAGGTTATCAACTGGGGGGTGGGGACGTCCATTGTACATGGGATTCAGTATGGCCAGAACCATGGCAGTTAAAAACCAGAGCGAACAAAATATTTACGTATTGAGACATTCAACGTTGGTCAAGATGTTCGTTTTGTTTTTATTAATAAAACATCGGCTTTCATTTATTCGCGTTGTGGAATCAAGACAGTTTAAATCAATGGGATATACAACGGTTGGACTTGAGCGGTTATACTATTTATACTGAGGCTCATTATGATCCTATTAGGATCAGACAAGGTCAAAAGAAAGAAATTAGAATTCGAAGATTTTGTCTTCATTGGTATTACTGATTATTCACATATTAGAGTGGTGTCAGTTCATTCCATCTCTTACAGTTTTCACACGATCAGTATTTCTATCAGTATTTAAAATAAAAGTACCTACCCGATGAACTCGCTCTGAATGAGAACAACCCTGTTGCTGATCTTCACAATTGAATGGGGATTTGACGTCTTCAATAGTCTCAGTCTTGATGTCAAGTAGCTCAGTATCTCTTTTCAATGTTATTGATGTCGGGTCTGATACAATATTCTAAAAAACAAAATATTACAGCAAATATTTATACAGTACATTATAATATTATGAGTGTTTGCAGCAAAACTAAGTGGGATATACGGGTGACGTAGGCCGCTCGGAACTGTGTCTCAATTTGCACGCGGTTTTGATCACAAAAAATACATAAACTGTTAATTACGCCGTACGACACGCATCTTAAAACAAATAATACTACGATGTACAACAATCCGTTATGAAAAACTAACCTCAAAAGAGCATCCGGCCTCGTCGGTGTCCTCTTGCTTTATGTAGGTAAGCAGCTGGCTGTTTGGATCATGATTCACAGGTACCTCAAACCATTGCTTCCCTTCTGCAACAGGTTCGGCGTCTTCTCGTTCGCGTTTAATATCCATTTTATGCATACAATTAATTGGTCTTCAAGTTGATAGTGGCACACAGAACGTGGTAGGCGTGACAAAAATAGTTAACCGTGTTGCCACTTTCGCAATATTATAAAAATTAAATACAAAACTAAACTTCCTTTGATACATCTCCACCTGCCGCCTTCCAGATAAAATCTTTCTAGTCTACTTATGTCCAAAATGATGGGATTGGATCTAGAATGCAAGATTTTTGATAATTATTGACCCATGTTGGTTGAGCATCAGAGTCAGTAATGCGTCAATGACATTGAGCTACTTTACGAGCTGCTTGTTTGCGAATTTACAATCTGAAAGTAAAGTCGCTCATTGTAAACGCCGAACAAGCTAACAAGCAGATTGTAAACAATCTACCGAGAAAAGTTGAAAGCCGCCAACTTTACACGCTACACGCCGGCGTGTGGGCCTATTGCGTCTGCGCAGTAGAGCGTGTTAGCGACCTCCCGGTAAAAAACGAACTACGTTCTGTCAAAATAGTCGATAGCTTGTTGGCTTCTCAGCGAATGGAAAGTTTTGTGTGTCATCATCACAATCGCAGTAGCTAAATCACTCGCTTTTAAATACGCCAACAAACAGCTCGTAAAGTAGCCCTTTGTAGTTGACGCATAAAATTCGTTCGGATTTAGACATTTTAAATGAGTTTTTTTGCTCGTTGATAGATTTATGTAGGTACCAAATGAAAATAATTATTTATCTGCGTACCTGAGCTGCCGAAAGCAATCATATTATTATACAATACTTATTATTGACTTTTGATCATTTTAATTAACAATACAGTATCTAAATTGATAGGTAGGCACTATGTAGGTAGGTGAGCGATTTCGTAGTATTATTATCACGTCGTCATTAGAATAATATATTGACAGCGCTCGAAATGGACTGGAACGCACCGGAGCGCAGCTCCTGTTCGTGAAGTAATCGAGATTATCGCTCTGTCTCGTGGAAAAATGAAAAGTTGCACTACAATTGGTGAATTATTAAAAAATTATGTAATTATTTACATTAAATTAAATTAAAGTAATATAATCGTGACGTAAACTTCTATTGTCATCTACCTTGCCGATTATGCCCAAATCTCGCATGCCACAAAACTGGCCCATTAAACTGTCAAATCTTGTATATATAATTTAATAATTAAATTATTACTTTAATATGTTAATATTTTCGGAAAATTATCGAGCGCTCCGGTTCGTAAAATTGTCCATTTCGAACACTGTATATTGACCTTATGTGAGTGAGGTGTGGGCAGACACTGACTTGTCTTATTTGTAGATCCATCTTGTAACAACACTTTTACCAACTTTGAAAGTAAAATAATTATTCGTAAACTTAAGATTAGTAATATAATTTAATATCAAAGCACACCTATTTGTGGTTCCTTGAACCGTCAAACTTTTTCAGTTGAATAACTTTTTATATTATAATTTGGCATCATTGATAATATTATGACATACATGATGATATTTCTCATTTTAACCCATTTGAGTGTCCTTCTTTTGACCCAAATACATGTCACATAACAAACGCCTTAAATATCGGTTAACATCGCCATAAACCGTATTATTTGTTTTTAATAATGTATGGTACGCATAAAATGGTATGATTTATTTTGTACTAATGTAAATACCTAATGCCCAATCAAGACTCGTAACTGGGCAAAATCTGACATTCGAATCAAATTTTCAAAAAGTCGTCCTATTGTTCGTAGTTCCATTTTTGGCCATTCTATAGATAACTTTGTACGTGTGTAAAGTTGTCGCATTGACAATGCAGACGTTTTGTGTATGGCCGAGAGATGAATAAAGTTTAGTCAATTGTCTATTGTCACGTCTGTCAATCTACATAGGTACCGTGACATTTTTGCGTTAATTAAACTTCGTAAAATGGATATAAAACGTGAACTAGATGCTTTTGAAGATGATGCGGAAGTGCAGCAATGGGTCGATGTGCCAATAATCATGCAAACAATCCGCTTGCTGCCAACAGCACTATTGATGTTAGGTTTTCCAAATTTATTAATCATTGCAAACAAATGTTTATTCTATGTTGAAGTGGTTTCTTACTGATGCAAATAAAAGAGTTGCGTGACATACCTATTGGACTTTACTAACTGAAACATGCAATAATACTTATACACCGTTGTGTGAACGATTGTTTGACCAAGTACCTACCTATAGGTACTGCGTCTCTATGGCTGCAGGCTAACTACTCTCATTCATCCGAAGACAGCTGTTGCACGTTTATAATAATGGCTAGACAGTATCAAACCGTGATAATACCTATGTCACATACAAAAACCGTGTGTTTGTGCGCATCGCATAATAATATAGGTGTAAACACGTATTATGAAATCCCTTCTGTCTTGTGTTTCAGAGCCCTGTAACCAGCCTTGCCAATGTTAAAACTGAGATTGATCCTCTCCAAGTTGACTTCAAAGAAGAATTTGTTGAAGACAGTGATCCGCAACCAGGCTGCTCATTTTCAAAATGCGAGCCAATAAATCAGGTGCTTACATACTTATACAATATTGTGTAATATACATACATCGTGCTTGTAAGTGATCATGTCTTTTTGGTTCCATTTTTAGTGTACTTTGTAAGAATATGTTCTATATAAATTTGTCGTAACGAACAAAACGGTACATAATAAATCACATGTTTAGATTTCAGCTCCTTCGGTGCTTTATTTTCAGGTACTAGATTTCTGAAAAATTATTTACTTTAAGTATTTGGTATTATATTATTGACAGTCATTAAGTGCGTCTCATAAATTTGTTGCATATTAATCCCGGTGTTGTGCGTATCTACAGCGATGTTTTGTTCAGCACATTTATTATGTAGGAGCAATGTTTCATGTCAGGTATTTGGTATTATTGTTTAATCTGTGGAAAGCACCGAATTATGGAATTAAGTCTGGTCTTATGTTCAATACGAAGGTACCTACCGAAACATTTGATATGATCGTTCAAGTAAAATTTATTATTGAGGAAGTCCCGAGATTGTCTCTTAGGTAGGTACTGTTATACCCCCGAATAGTCCCCATTTGGGGATGTCTCCTCTGGGGGTCGAATAATGTTTAACCATCATTTAGCTGACGAATAGTAAGGTTTGATTTCGAGGAAAAATAAATAATAGCTAGTAGTAAAACTGGCAATGCTGTACTTTGTTTGAGCGCCAAAAATTCCCAATTTTGGCGCAAAACTTTGCCAAAAAACAGCAACGTCCCAATCTTGTCCATTGCTTCGAGCGTAAAATTATCTCTAAAAGCGATGGGAGAAAGCAGGCAGCGCTAAATTATTGCAGCAGAGAGACCGAAAAGGAAACAATCTTTGCGCGCATGCGCAGAAAAGGAGAAGGTTGGTCAGCCATTTTGAAAATCCAAAGAGAATCGTTTTATCATCGTAACAGAAATGAGCGTAATTGACGCGCTCCGCAAAAAAAAAATATTAAAATTTAGTAATCATAGCTGTAAGATTTAATATAAATATTGCCGTTTTCCGCAACCATTCTGGTGTTATTTCTTCACTCCAGAGTCCCAAAATATGACGGACGATAATCAAAATACCGCCAAGAAGAAGAAAAATGCATCCATTTGGAGGGAGATGACAGTACCCACATACGTGTGAGGCAGAATTCAAACCAAGTGTTTTTCTAGATATGAGTGTGTGTTGCCGTGCGTTGCAGACAGATGAATCAAGACAAATATATTATAATGTATTTGAAAATGTCTCTAAATATACATAAACCTCAAACTGTTATGAGTTAAAATAAGCACATGTAATGGTACGTCGGGTGGCAAAAATTAGCTTAGTCGATAAACTTACCTATATATTTTAACCGTGTAAGGATTATACTAATTTATTTTTAATGACTATGCTATCACAAATTTTTTCGCTTGGTCCATTTCTTTCTTGACTAACTTTATGGTAGCTATGCTTGTTTTTGATGATTTTTACAACACAAGTATTTATTGGTCGAAACCAATCAATTTTTTTTTGACATATCTATTGAGGTGTAACTTTTTAATAAAAGACAACAATCTTTTGATCCACTATGACACTTTATTACACACACAACTTTTCGGTTCACCATATTATATCTTCAAAAGGAGACACTTATTTGCTTTTATATTAATAAAATCAATGTATTTTTTAGATCGCTTCAAAATACCCTACCTATTTAAAACCTGAGATTGATTTCGAGCGGGTTGACTCAGAAAATGTGATTGTTCAAGACGATGTAGAGCAAAGGAATGAAGGCGAACCGCAACCTAGTTGCTCTTATTCCGAATGCAACCCAGGAAATCAGGTATATTACAATCTATATATTTAAAACAATCTACTAATACTGATATAACTTATCAACTTATATTATACACATTTTCCTTAAAATTAAAACCTCCCAGAATGTTAAGATTCCTACATAATATCTTAACGATGTTTGATTCTTTGAATATTATTCTCTTATGAAGATGTAGCCAAAGCAATGATGAGAAGCCGCAACAGTGTTGCCATATTTTTTAATGCTGATTATAGTACAAAGGCGTAAATATTATAGTATTTCTAAAAAATATATAGTACAGGAACATTTTTCGTCTTGAATCAATTAAAATTATAGTATTTTGGTATATTTGGTTTAAAATTATAATATTTTACATTTTTCGCGAAATCAAAATTATAGTATTGTACTATAATTATAGTACTGTTGGCACCACTGAGCCGCAACCTAGTTGCTCTTATTCCGAATGCATCACAAAAAATCAGGTATCTACCTACACACAAATATAATGGTATTACAACTGAAATAAATGAATACGTTAAAGTCCGCAATAGGGCAACGTGTTCGACTCTCTAGTGGCCTTAAATTCTAACGGTCTCACTATGTTTTAGGTGGAACTTGCTTACTTTATTGAAGTTCCCATTTAGTAGTTCCTTATTTATTTGCTGTGATGCTCCAAATATTTCTCCTGATATCAACCTGATTCCTTTTGGTCAGTTCCCAAATAAAATACATAAATTTGTCAATGCTTGGCGTAAGTGATATTATTAATTGTTATGTAATATGAATGTAATGTATATCTAACGATTCACACATAAGACTATTGCTTATGTATAGTATAAACATATATTTTCTAAGAGTAGATTTTTAATCTAGAAGCGTATAACTGTAAATGGAAATATACCTAACGCAATTTAAACAATTCACCACTACTAGGTCACTGAAAATAGTCGAATGCTGATAATATAAGTTGCATCCCTTGATATCCATCTGTTGTTTATCACGTTGATGTTTCACTATTCAAGAATGAAAACAATAGTAGCTGAGTAAAATTTTCATAAAAACAAGTTAAATTGCGTGATTTCTTTCGCGTTTGCTTGCCGTGTGGCTACTAGCTACACCGTTTCTGATATAAGCTTCACCCGTCACACTTACCATGAAACATTAAAACACTTTCCATTCAAGCCCGTTTGTAATATCAAATTTGTTGACTATATTAACGGTTAAAACCTGTACATGTCGAACATCGCTCTCTTGCTATGTTATACCTAAATCGATAGTAGTATGTGCCTCAAGAAATATTCATTTTCTCACACATAGTTGTAACTCAATTTTTTTCCAGAACCCTAACCCACCACTAAATTGAATAATTATTTTCAGGAAGAATATGTTTCTGACATAAAATCCCAAAGCAAACATGATAATCCTCAGCCCGGTTACTCTTATTATGAATGCATGACAGTCAATCAATCACCTACACAATATTCTATAAATTTTAAACAATACGGCAGTGTGACGGGCACTCACGAAGGATTACAAGCTGCTGCCAATATTAAATAAGTAGGTCGTTAGCGAATATTTTTGCTAGGGTCAGATATCTCTGGTTAAGTGAATACATGTAGCCGGGTTCTGTATTGGTGTAATCTTTAAGCTCTACGCGTGCCTTAGAAATCATAATATACACATGAATACACTTATGGGAACATAAGCTATCGTCTGAAAAATATATATTAAAGTAACATGCGTGTTCACTTGAATTAAAAAATTGCTTATCAACATAGGGGGTATGTTTCCTCTAAATTCTATCTTGTATGCACATTCTACAAGTGTTTGATTTTTTAAATATTATTCTCTGATATTGGTACCCATGTCGTTTGTCTTCTTATTAATATGCGATACTTACGTTATTTTAGTTGAGTCCTGCAACCACTGCCACACCCTATTTCTCCACTTTCGGATTGTCAGAGAATGTCTTTAGAAGTACAAGAGCCATACGATGAAATGCAGATTGACTATCTAGGCATTACAAAAGGATTGGGTGAATATGAAACTAATATAGTCAGTCGCACTGCTAAACGTAAGCATATACAATCTAACGTCAGAGTAAATCAGAAATTACACATAATGCCTCATTCTGGCGAAAAGCCATTTATGTGTGACCAATGTGATTACTCTTGTATCCAATCTCTAAATATGAAAATCCACAAAATGACTCATTCTGATGAAAAGCCTTTTAAATGTGACCAGTGTAATTACTCATCTATTAAATCTGTTCACATGAAATTGCACAAAATGACACATTTTGGCGAAAAGCCATTTAAATGTGACCGGTGTAATTACCAATCTCAAAAATCTAATGACGTAAAATTACACAAAATGACTCATTCCAGTAAATAACAATTTCAATGTGAGCAATGTGAGTACTCATGTATTACACCCGGTTCGATGAAAATGCACAAAATAACTCATTCGAGTGAAAAGCCATTTAAATGTGACCAGTGTAAATACTCTTCTATAACATCTCGTGATATGAATAGACATAAAATGACTCATTCTGTTGAAAAGCCATTAAAGTGTGACCAGTGTAATTACTCTTGTATAACACCTAGTAATATGAAAATACACAAAATGACTCATTCTGGTGAAAAACCATTTAAATGTGACCAATGTGAATACTCGTGTAAACAATCTGGTAGTATAAAATTACACAAAATGACTCATTCAGGTGAAAAGCCATTTAACCGTGACCAATGTAATTACTGTTCTATACAATCTAGCGATATGAAAAAACACAAATTGACACATTCTGGTGAAAACCCATTTAAATGTGACCAATGTGACTACTCATGTAAACAATCTAGCAGTATGAAATTTCACCAAATGAATCATTCAGGTGAAAAGCCATTTAATTCTGACCAATGTAATTACCGTTGTATCCAATCTAGCGATATGAAAAAACATAAAATGACACATTCTAGTGAAAAGCCGATTAAATGTGACAAATTAAATTACTCTTCTATAACATCTACTCACATACAATTACAAGAAATGACTCATTCTAGTGAAAAGCCTTTCAAATGAGATCATTGAGATTACTCTAGTATATTATTTTCTGGTTGTTTGAGAAAACACAAAATTACTTATTACGGTGAAAAGCCTATCAAATGTGACCAATGTAATTGCTCTTGTTTAGAAGCTTGCAACATAAAAGTACACAATTTAGCTAATTCCAGTGAAAAGCCTTTCAAATGTGACTTATGTAATTACTCTTGCAACTAATCTCGTAATATGAAATTACACAAAATGACTCATTCTGGTGGAAAGCCATTTAAATGTGACCAATGTAGTTCCTCTTCTATAACTTATAATTCAATGAAATTACACAAAATTACATTTAATCGTGATCACTGTAATTACTGTTATATCCAATCTTGCAATATGATGAAACACAAAATGACTCACTGCTTGAAAGGGTTTTAAATGTTATATTAGTAGCTACTCGTGTTTTACGTATGATAACATGTAATTACTACAGAAAAACTTTAATGTCACGAGTGTAATCACACATGCATATCAACTGATAGGATGAAAGCAGACAAATTAGCTTATATTGCCTCGTATAAGATATTATGGCAATTTCATTTGGTTTTATAAAAAAAGCATGGGCGTCTTTTATATTATAGAAACTGTATTATTCATGTGTATTAAATTATTAGTTTAGAGCTTTACTATATATCAGCCGAATGAGTCAATTTAAATTCTGTTCGCATACTATCAACAATGTTACATGAAAATTGTATTAATATGGCATTATTGATATTATCAGAATAGTGGTTATTTGAGTTCATTAAATTATACAAACTATGAGAATAAAGCAGTTTTATTTATAATTTGATGACGTGCATTACGCGTTAGAACATTATTTTTAGCTGCCTGTCTGCCTGACTATTTAATTATATTATAATAACTCCTAGTTCGCAGTAAATTCTATACAACATGTAATGTGGTCTATAAACAAATTTTAATCTGTAATTTATAGATCATGAAAAAAAGGTTGTGAACCACGGGCAGTGGCTGACCTATGCGTCTTTAAATGTCTGCCATGTATATATTTTTAATAAACTCAAATAATTTGAACATTATCAATCAAATCAGTTTCAAAAAATGATCTTATCAAATGTCATTACTCACATATTTCTGCATATTATAATCTTTATTGTCATAAAATAATAATATATTATAATGTATATTAAAAATAATGAAAATAATGATATAATGTAAAATGATTATACTTAAATGTTTTCCCCATTTAAAAAAATAATTAAATTAGAATTGTACCTATGTGTTTATGATTATTTTGTAAAAAAAACTTTTTGTATTTGGTTTAGCCTTTTATATTCCCACCGTATTATTAAGGTATTACCTTTTTTATTCACCGTATTGTAAAGAAAAGGCAGTTACTAGTAATCAGCCGACGAGAATGGGCTTCTGACAGCTTACCGTGGCTAGTAATTCCATTGAAAACTCAAAACATATCTGAAAGATATTCGTTCAATCATACATACAAATCATTATGATCATTATCATCATAATCATCCGTAAACTGTGAAACAATTGCGTGAACAGTGTGACCCAAAACAACCAGTGTGTGTGTGTAAATGTGTATAGCCTGGGACCAGTGCTAGTGCGCGCCAGCCCTCATCCCATCAAAAGCTCAGTGCCACGTCTTCTTGTTCATCACCCTCTTTCCCTATATCCGGAATTCCCAGCATCACCTTCCAAATAATACAGTCCACGTTTCGAAATGCTCAACTAGTATGTAATAAATTGTATGTTTAAATTCAAAACTACCTACTAAATTTGAAAAGATTTCAATTGCCTAGACACAGTCTAAACAAAATTGTATGGAGAAAAAAATACGATACCCGATGAGACTTGAAACTGTACCTGCTGAATTCACGCCAGTATACTTTTCCAATTGAACTAAATTATGATGATTTAAACTAATAGGTACTTTGACGATACTCCAGTCCTGGTGAAGATGTAAGGGCGTTAAATTCTCAACCGGCCTTGTCCCTAGACCAGATTGAGAACCCCTGCTTTAGGCTAGCTCAGCGCGGGGTCGGAGAGGTTAGTAAAGTAAGAGTTCTAAACGACACTTGTGAACACACCACAGCAATACTGTGATATAAAGGTTTAGAGGCGCCTCCTAATATAAGGATGACGTCAGAATCTAAGGGATAGGGTAAGCCGCCCAGTGAATGCTCACTTAACGACTTTGGACAATTGTAAAATTTCTAAAAAAGTGTAGGTATTATTATAGGTTCTTTTAAAAAATATTGTACTCATCTATAACTTGTGTAGATTTGAATGAATATAATAGATATAATGTGCTACACATCTCTGTTTAATAAAAAAATAATATATAAATTAAAACAGAAAGCCCAGTAATTGAACACAGAATCTGAAGAATGAACCTGAAAAAAACCAGTAAATGAACTAAGCATATTAAACATTTTAAGCATTTATTATTTTACAATTATAACAATATGTAAGTACAATAAATTGTGTATAGCTATGTTATTATTAATTTTATGGCATTGAAGATGATTTATCTTAAAAAATAGGAAAATTTTGAAATTTTGTTTAACATTAATGTTGCTCATTTATCTGCCGCCACATCAAAAAAACTGTTATTGTACTCTAAATATTCCTTTTTGTGAAGTAATCATAGATAAAAAAGTTGAGGTTTTCAACTATAATACATTAATAAATTCTTTGGTCCATTCATTAGATTAAAAATGCTAGTTAATGAATTGGTACCGTAGTGTTCAAGGAAAGTGTTCAAATACTAGCTATAAGCTTCCTAAATTATTTAAATACAGAAATACGACATTACAACTATATATTATATTCATTACAGGGTACAATAATAAATAAATAAATTATGACTAATCAAAAGAATAAACACACCGTAAATAATTGAATTAACCTCCATTAGAAAGACAACTTAATGAACTCTCATATTTAAACGTTACGGCACAAAAAACATACAAATAAAAGGATATCTTACATTTATAATCTTCAGTTACTTCAGCAAAATCAATAATTGGGTAATATATGCAGGGAAAGTGTTAAAAAGTCATAATTAAAATTTCGGACCACGCATACTCCTTAGAAAAGCTAGGAACAAAACTTCATGACCAAAAAAGTTGACCGAATATCAGCCCACCTCCTTCGCAACTAAGGCAGGAGAGGGTTTCTAAAGTTGTTTTCATATGGATATAAGTGTTCCCAACGTAAAAAAATCCCTTCTTCAGAAAAAGATCACCCAATTCTTATGATTTTAAATAATCGAGTTTTCTTCATTCACTGGGCAGCTTACCCTATATTATTTATTTTATTTAAAATTATTTCACGGTTGCTACATGGAACGTCAAAGAACAGCTGGTGATCTGAATTCAACGTCACCGAACTTACGAGCCGTATTGTAGCTCTCGTAATATAGATCGCGGATCTATTTAAATTAAAAGTTTTCGTTGTTTTTATTTAATTATTTGTTTATTTATTCTTTAATAAAATAATTTTTATAATTAATTTTTATTAGATATCTTAACCCTATTTTATTTTACAAATCAATTGAAAATATTTATTTATATAAACTAATTTTAGACACTTAAGGGGGGGCATGCTCAGCGTAGGTCAAACTGGAGCTTTTATTGTATTTTCAAAGCATGATCCTGGACATTCCTTAAACGTTGTAGATAATCTATTTATATTATTTTGAAGCCTTATTATCCTTTATATTTATTTTAAACATTTGATGACTGCATAAAGTATTTTTATTACATAAAATAGTATTCTTTTAAACATTAGAGTGTTTTAGAATGTAGTCATATTTCAGTACGTCCATGTGAAGTGGTGTTAAGATTTTTTATATTTATTAATTTATAAAACCATTAGTATAATTTATGTCGACATTATTATAGTGAAATATTTACTAACCGAAAAAAAAATCTTTTTTTTTAAACGGTACATGTTCAAATACGCGCGTTAACATGATCTTACTCCCTACTTTAGTTTTAGTTTGTCAATTTATGGCTACGGCTGTATGTTGTAGCTTAACCACTGGGGAATGCCAAAAGAAATGGCGTATTTCAAAAAAACACTACCTTATTCGTAGGTCAATAATTATTATAAAGCAATCATTATTCGTAGGATGTTTATCACACTTGAATGGCCAAAGACATAGCTTATAATTAGTATTTTTATAATTGTCTTCAAATGTGTTAATGTAGCCCATTTTTTGAAAAATAAAATGCCTAATTCTTGTCAAATTTGGGATCACAGAGGTTATCAATATAATTTTTTATCGTAAATATTTCACTATAATAATATCGACATAAATTATACTAATGGTTTTTTAAATGAGTTTAAAAATTAATATTTATATAAATCTTAAATCGTATAAAAAAAACCTTACAGACGATTCCAGCAACACAGAAGAAGGCATACCTGTCAAGGGTATGTAAGGAATGTGCCAATATGAAGAAGAGAGGCGAGACTCGGTACACGTGTGAAGAGTGTGGTGTTCCTCTGCACAAAGTAGGTTGTTGACAAAAATATTACACTCTTTGAAATTATTAAACTGTTTTCTATTGTTCTTGAAAGTTGCATTTATATATTCCCATAAATCACCCAATACACTAAGATTACATTATATTCTACAAAAAAACAATTTCACTCAATTTTTCCGGGAATAGGGCTAGATTTATTAAAACCTGCCGGGTATGAAAGTGTTAAAGAAAAAAAAATGTAGTTACGCCCAAATTACCTTAGTACGGTCTAAGAAATGCTTTGTATGGAGGAAGCCGTTAGAACATTTTTTGTACGAAAAATTACATAAATCAAATTTTCAAGGTATGTGACCAAAATTTTAAACCAAAATTAAGTATTATGGGCAAATAAAATAAACAAAAAGTTCCCCACTATTAGCAGGAAAAGTAAAATAATATGGGAGCTCAGATTTCCACTTGCCTAAAATGCAGATACGGCACCTGTGCTTAATATGGCAGTATACCACACAATCGAAGTGAGACGCGAAAGAAACAATGGTTTTTACTATGTGTCTACATTCAATTAAAATTTAATAATTAATAAACATTGGTTCAAATTTATTAGGATCAGAAACCCAAGCCGTGTCAGCATATTGATCAGCGATATTAAATAATTGACCAGAAGAAAAATAGCTGACTCAATTGTAATAGTTATTTACTAAATATTCTGTTCAAGATATTATTTCGATTGTGAGTATGTCGATAAATAGCGGATCATAATTAATTGCGAATTCCACTCGATTATTACTTCCTGGGCTGTCAGTATCTTTAATTTCTGAATCGCTCAACATCTCATCTCCAGAGCCTCGGACCTCGGAACATTATCATAACTCTTGTAACATAATTTGAACACCGAGTGTTTTAGCCGCAATAAAAAATCGCTCCTACATCCATCGGAGCAATCACCAAATATCGACTACTCTAAATACCTGGACATCTCACTACAATGGTCTTGTGCTTTTACAATGAGACCGCCAAAAAAAATATTCATTTCGAAAATTAGAATGTTTTTTAAATGACAACAAATCTAAATGAATATTTTTAAACACTTATCTTAAATATTTTTATTTAAAAAGTGTGACGCGACTTATATGTCTGCATTCGAATTAATATTCGCCGCACTCAAAAAGTTTTCAGTGATATGAATTTTCTTATGTTTCCTTAAGCTACTGGAATCTTTACATGCGTAAGCACACACGTCACACTTAAAAGGTCTTTCGCTACAATGCACCAAAAAATTATGTCTCTTTAAACTGCGTGGGTCTTTGCTTCTGTAATCACACAGATTACACAAAAAGGGCTTTTCGCCAGTATGTACCAATTTATGTCTTTTTAAGTTAGCGGAGTGGCTGCATTTGAAATCACACAAATCGCATTTGTAGGGGGTTTCTCCAGTGTGAACTCTTGTATGTCTCTTGAGAATCCCTGACTCTTTACATTTGAAGTCGCATAGGCCACAGTGAAAAGGTTTCTCGTCACTATGCACCATCATATGGCACTTTAAGGTAGTTGAATTTTTACATTTGTAATCACACAAAGAACACTGGAATGGCGTTATTTCACTATGAATAATTAGGTGTCTCTTCAAGTCTGTTGAGTCACCAAACTTGCAATCACACAAATTGCACTCAAAAGGTTTTCCACCACTATGAATCGCGATATGTCTTTTTAAGTCGGCGAGGTATTTTGTTTTATATACACATGTTCCGCATTTGAAAGGTTTTTCTGTACTGTGAACCATTTTATGCTGCTTTAAATGACTTAAATCTATACATTTGTAATCACAAAAAGTGCATATCAACCGTTTCTCTCGAGTATGAATCAGTCTATGTCTGTTCAAATGAGACACATTTTTTGTTTTATAATTGCACTCATTGCAAGAGTATCGATCATTAATTGAATCAGCTGCTTTCTCTTGTTCCAAAACAAGTGGCATCTGTGGAAAAATGTACATATTTATATTGATATTATGTTGAAACGTCTTACAATGAAGAGAATCCTATGAATCCCAGAAATCTCTGAGAATCCTATGAAGAGAATCCGATGAAGGGTGTTTACACAATAAAATGATACAGAATTCCATAATTGATGGCCTTATGAAGCGAACACATTACCACCACGTTACTTGCTTTCACGCGATGTCATGCTGATAAAATTTAGTGCATGGTTGAATGTATGAATGATCATTATCTCAATAAATCCAAGTATGGTTAGTACCTACATTTTTAATTAATTTATAAGCGTTCGTCAAAATTGCTTGCGATAATGTATGCATAGATATACAGAACACAACCAGCAGACTATTATATAATATTTATGTACACACAAGTCATAGATAATAAATATTCTATCAGACAATCTATATACCAAACCAATGAAAACATAGGGCATGAAGTTTTGACATAAGTCGAAAATGTGTACCCTATAGATAAAAAAAGACAATCACTGACTCATGCGATTGATGAAGTAGCGTACTACAAGTGAGGTCACCTCATTGTTGTTCTGGCCATTTCGTCAAATTTTGTTAACTGACTGTGTTTGTTTTTGGTTCAAATAGGTACCAAGAAAAATTACATAGCTAACTTTTTCCCGTAGCTCGAGTTTATTGTGACAGCACGTAACGTGATAGAGGGAAGAACCTCAGATGAATTTTTGCCTGCCGTATCTACAAATCTGCAAATCTACAAAGCTGGTCTGATTTCAGTAACATGGTTCTTTCTTCAAGCGCAAAAGAGGGTCTTTGAATATACCTCGGTTTATTTTTATGTAGGGAATATTGTAAACCACGTCTCTCAATTATTAATGACACCTATAAGCTACACGTTCAACAAATTGTCAATGTACCAACTTGATATGAACATCCGGGTAGTGAATCTTCTAATGAAGAAATTGTGCCTTCAACAAACTCGCCTTTGAAGCCGTCCTGTTGAAAATCAGTTTCCGATTTTACATTTAACTGGCCGTCCTGAAAAAAAAACAATACCAAAATTGAACATATATAATTTTGAAAACACACTGAGAAAATATTGTATAACTAACAGAAAAATCTTTTTTGAAAGAAGTAAGATACCCCGCAGGAATCAAACCTGCATCTCTCGGGTATCGCGTCCACGCACATCGACCACAATGCTAAAGGAGTCATACTTAATTACGAAAAATTAAGACCAATAGCTTTTAATACTGACTCATTTGATATATCACATTTTTTATACCGAGATGAGCTTAGTTCTATATTCGAACACCTGAAGATTTATGAATGTATATCTACCTATAGTATATTATAGGTAGCAATGGTAAGGGGTGGAGTTAGGCTGTTATATTCGACATAAATAGTGCACACTTAACTTTGTCAGTCATACTTATTTGGTTTCTAATGGATTTGAGTTTTGTACTATTCCGGGTTTCGCCTTTCGGCATCTTCAGGCACTATGTGCACTCACCAAAAGGTTAATACACACTGACAACGGATACAATTGATTCTAATAAATAAATACAATAAAGTAGGTAAAAACTTTATCAGCCACCTAAACTAGCGCGTAACGATCAGACGGCCAATCGATGTAATTAGCATGCTATTTAAATGTGATAATTAAAAAGTAATTATTTACTCAGCAGTCAATGTGTTAATTCAACAAATTATGAATAGTTGAAGTGTTTGTAAAAAACCCCTATCACTAATAAGTAATACAATCAATAGGCGTATACATTGTCAAACCCGAATAGTATATCATTAATTAATAATAATTAATATAATACTACATCTAAAAGGTCTAACATCGTCTATTATAGGAATTTAAGGAAGTTGACTAATGATATATATCAAAAATACCTATTATGTCTTTAAAATGTTATATGAGACAAATATTCTTACACGCTATTGAACTAAGAATACAATTTGCAAACGGTGTTGGTTAGTTTTTAAAGTTCCACCGAACCCTGCCTAACTAAGCCATAATAGTTCAGGTATAGTATGGATGCACACTTTTTCAGACATACTTATTTGTTTTCGTTTAATTAAGAATAGTAGTATATAAGTTAGTTTTTTTTTTTAATTCAATTGGGCCCTGCTTAACAGTGACGTCCTGTGGGAGTATGCAGATTGCGCGTTGTTTAGGGGCAGCAATTACTCGAAGGGCGGCAAATCAAGTAGAATCATCTGGTGTATATAGAAATAACTACCTACTTTCGTTGGAAACAAAATGTATTAATTAGCATAAAAGGTTTAACAATACTTTTAATTGTTGTTGGGTTCGCGATGTTTAGTTTACTTCCGTTGCCCTTCGAAGTCATTGGTGACCAGAAACGACACGAGCACGGAAAAAATATTGTATAAAAAATGCCGCGGCATTATGGCACCGCCCAGGGGCGGCATTCTATTTAGGGACGTCACTGCTGCTTAACAAAACCATAATCGATAAAAATATTTTTCCATCTATAAAATATCTAAAATTAAATATGGTTTGATGGTATAGTTTTAGATATGTTAGAGATAAACGAATATTTTTGAAATTATTTTTTAAAACTAACAAACACTACCTGCACATTGTAGTCTCCGTTCAATGAACACTAATACGCCTTAGTGACAATGTTAAGTGTGAACTATTTATGTGGAATCTTAACAGCCTACATTCAGCCTTCGCCACTGTTAGGCAGGTACCTACCCAAAACCATAACAGTATTATGTCATAGGATTTGATAATATATTATCTACTATTAGAAAATAACTCTAATACAATAATGAAGATTTAAGATACATAATAAATAACACAACCAATCCATAGAAACCCGACAATAACAATTGACGCGATTAAATATGAAAATGCTAGAATATTAGTACTTACCTCATAATGAATTACGGAGAAATACACGACTAGTTATTTCAAGCAGGTAACTATGTGCGTACGCTTCGGTTTATAATGCCGTGAGTCCCAGGTTCGAAATCTTAGTATGCAAAACACACAATACTATTGTTTTCAATTTGAACTTGATCAGAGTACCATGCGCTGGTTTAAAGGTAAAACTCATTATGTTACATTTTGATGTTCTGAGATAATGAGGTTAGAACATATTTTTTGCAATTAATAATCCAATTTCAAATTAACATTTTTTCTTCTTTTTGTATAAAATGTATAAAAAATCAGAGAATACATTGAAGGTAATCAGATTCTATAAAAAAATTAGGAACATTTAAAAAAATGAGTTTTTGTACATAATGAGTTTTTCCACACACATGTTTGTTAGTAAAGTGATAGTATGTCAATACTTTGGCAAGGGTTTCGCAATGTTTTTTATGGTTTTGGATTCTTTTTTAGTAGGTACTTAAGACTACTACTAAGTACTAAAGAATAAAAAATATTTATTTTAACCAAAATAGGAATTAGTAACAATTCAAATTGAAAACAATTAAATATACACTGAGATTAATAATAATTATTTCACAATAATAATACACTGGTGATGGTAATAAGGATAAACCAATAATTATAATAAATTTAGGTATGATAAACAGCAATAAAAAATATTCTTTATTCCTCAACAATGTCTTCCAAAACGTCTGGCTCTGGTAATGTGTCTAATGTGTTGCGATCTATATAGATGGTAAATTTTCATACCAATATCTTAGCACTTCCGGAATGTCACCGTTTTTACAAATCTTCATAAGATCTTTTTTTTCAAATTGGATATTGGTAATATGGATTGATATGCACCTACTAATTGTGGAATAACATTACTCCGTCTCCCTTTTCCCGCTGCATAAATTTTTCTGTAAGGTCCTGTATGGTTATACCGATATTGGATAATTCCAGGTAATTTTTTCTCATAACGTAGACATTTAATTTGGAGCCACATTACCAGCTCTACATTTTCATCTATGTTCCTATTGCTTATTAATTTTAAATTTCTTTGTCATATTGGGTCTTCAATACCTACAATGTGCTACAACTCCAGAAGTTAGCGAAGGTAATACCATTTTCCTCGGATTGTAAGATCAAGTCGAAGTTGAAGCTTACTAGACCAGCCTTGCATGAAAATAGGTGCTCCATGCTTTGCATTTCACCACACTCGCAGGTTTGGTCCTCAGAGAACCCCCACTTCACCATGTTATCTCGGGTGCGCCCTGCCATGGTTTTCAGTCTGTTTAGAGCTTTCCATGTTCAGTACCCAAGACTGGCTCCATGCGGGAGGTGCTCTGCTGGCTTTACCCAATCTTTGAAACCCTCAGAGGCTAGGTTGGCCGCCCATGCGGATAGTCTATCTTATTCGGGTCAGACGTATTATAGTTGTCGCCATAAAGCCTTTTCTGTATTTTAGCCTTGTTTTGCACATTTGATACCCATGCATGACTTGTCGCGGACTCTCTCTTGGGCTGCCTTTTCAACTAGGGCTGCAGTTTGGAGTCGGATTAGAGGGAGGCTATTCCTGAAAGCACGTGAACTTTAATGACAGGCGTGGATTTCAAGCACCCTGTCACGATCCGGCAGGTTTCGTTGAACGCAGTCCACATGTCTCGTGTGCGCAGACATGTGCCACACCGGACAGGCATATTCGGCCACCGAGGTGCATAGTGCAAGGGCTGAGTGTATGTAGTTGAGCTCCCTACGTATTACTGCTTAACTTTCTCAAGATACTGTTCTTTGCTGGTGTCTTCATTTTAGTATTAATGCAGTGTTGCTTATAGGACAGCGTCCGATCTAAGGTGATTCCCAGGTATTTGTTGGCTGTTTGTGGGTTCTAAATGCACCCCATCCCAAACAACATCAAGCAATTTCCCTGCGTCCATGTTTTGGAGATGGAACGCTCCTACCCGTGATTTACCTAGATTTGGCTTAAGTTGATTGAGGTCGTAGTATGTCTTTAACTCGCTTAATGTATCTTTAAGCTGTTTCTCAATCACTTCGAAGCTAATGCTTTGATATAACACGGCTAGATCATCTGCATAGAGGAAATGTTTTGTGTTTACTCCGATTGGCTGATCATTAGTATAAACGTTGAACAGTATGGGTGCGAAGACGGTACCTTGTGAAAGGCCGTTCCGTTGTTGTCTCCAACGGCTGCGTTTTCCGTGCAGTGTTACAAAGAATCTTCGGTTGGCCAGGAGCTTTTCAATCACTCCTGTTATTTTGAAATCATTTAGGAGGTTGTAAATGTAAAGTTTACTCAGCAGAATTCTATGGTTAACTGTATCGTACGCGGCTGTTAAGTCTACGAAGGGAAACTCTTAATGTGATCGATAACCAGTTTCATGTTTGCCTCACTAGCTTTATTGGCTGGACTTTTTTCCCCTCTTCGGTCATTGTTTCTGAATGATCCAGTTTTGGCTTAATCCAGCTAAAGCTGTATTAATTGGTCCATTTGAAATGCATCACATTTTTAACGTTCAGGCAGTATTTTACATTAAACTTATTAACACCGTCATTCTGATTATTTAGTATAAGTATCATTTATTCTCATCTTATACAAAAAATCATCCAGTAATATACAGTTGGCACAATATGATAGTTATAAACAATGCAAACCACAGATAATACACGCACTAACTTACTTATATACATGTTTACAGTTCAGGAAAAAATCATTATGTGCGGGAATGACTTTTTCCTGAACATAAATCTGATATAGGTACTGATAATGATTTCTTACCCAGTTTTTTTTCCGTTAATAAGATAGCTATCGTCACAGTGACCTTTTCCAGCAATTGATATCGTAAAAAATAGTGGATATAACGAAAAAACTCATTTTGGCCAAAAATGCACATAATGAGTTTTACCTCCAAACCAGCGCATGGACATAATTGATTGACCAAGTGGCTAACATGGATTTCGCTTACAAATGAAAATCTGTTAATAGAAACCTCCGCTCTGTGTAGACCCCAATAATAATATGACCCTATTGGGATCGGATATTGTCAAAAGAAAAAGGGTTAATTTGACCTGGGATCGTCGTATATTTTCATAGCTAATTATTATAACACAAAGCAAATACATCGGTTAAAATGACAGTAAGTACCTAGTTTAACAAACTAACCTCAAAATCGCAAATGGACACATCGGCAGACTCTTCTTTGACATGAGTGCTGGATTCCGGAATGTTTGGTGGCAATATTGGCACATCAAACCAATGATGTCCTTCCTCATCGGATTCGAATACGCCTGGCTCCTGTTTTACGTTCATTTTTACATGGGATATCAAATAAACGAGACACTTACGAGGAACGTGTCCTGATAATAATATAGTTTGACAGCTAGGGTTGCTCGCAAATTATCGATGCTTCATTTCGTTACATAGTATCAGTGTTGCCATATTTTGAAAGTGGAATTATAGTACAGAGCCTCCAAAATTATAGTATTTGGGGATAAAATATAGTACGCGTTGTCATCTCTTGAAAATGCCGCAGGTTCCCAAATTTTCATGGTCGGCTTGTTTTTTTTAGGAAAAATATTTCGCCGCGGGCCGCACGTTCCCAAATTTTCATGGTCGGCTTGTTTTTTTTAGGAATTTTTTTAGGATTGCGAAATGGCAAATGCAGAATT
Source organism: Rhyacophila brunnea (assembly GCF_057557595.1). Taxonomy (NCBI): domain Eukaryota; kingdom Metazoa; phylum Arthropoda; class Insecta; order Trichoptera; family Rhyacophilidae; genus Rhyacophila; species Rhyacophila brunnea. Next base: position 5,698,560 of record NW_028232785.1, read on the forward strand.
ATAGTACTTTTATATAAAATTATAGTACGATTTTCAAAATTATAGTATTTTGGCCGTACTATACCTATTTTAAGTCGTACATAGTACGCGGACCAAAATTATAGTACAAATACTATAATTATAGTACGGTTGGCAACACTGCATAGTATCGATACTTTTCAATTGCACTATCATAGTGAATTGAAGCAAAGATCTTCTTGTCTATACCTACAATAAAGAAAATTATCCAAAAATAATAATTAATAAATTTAAGCGATTTCAACTTTTTACAAAATAGTTATGCACAATCTTTTAAGCAGTAATTACAATGATAACCTACCAATAATTAATTGACAATAATTGAATTAAAATGTTAATTAATTTAGGTTCGTATCTTTCAACCTGAACGAAACAAATCAAACTAAACCAAGGTCCATTTACCTGGATCACCCAATGTTAAAACTCCAACTTTTTTTGGGTGCATTTGTTTGTGCATCGTTAGTGCACGTTTGTGCACGATTTTTTTTCGTTTGTGCACCTATAATAACCGAAAAATTCAAATTTCAAATTGGGTGTTCCAGCTAAACGTTTGGTCTCTAATGACTTGATACTTAACCATTAAATTTGCCTTAATTTTTTTTGTTAAATGCATCCAATTAAGTATATTTATATACACTTTTAACACGATTTTTCAAATTTTTATCTCTTATATTAGGCTAGTAATTAGATTTTGAGTGGCCGTCAAGTTTTAACACCAAACATTTTTTTTCCACATTTTTTAAATGCACACCTTTGAGTAATTAAATTACATGATTTTTCATGAAGTTTTTATTGTTTTTCCATTTAAATTACGCGAAAAATTCGCATTTTTCCATTTTCACTAAGTACCCCGTAAAAATATCCCAAACAAAAACGACCGCATTCGTTTGGAACATCCAGTCAAAAGAGTCTACACAAAATAGCCAAAACGGTGTAATGCTCACTAAATAATATGTCGGTTTATAATAGACTACCTTAAAATTGATATTCTGATTACACAAAAGTGTCAAAATTACAAAAAACATTCAACATTCTTAACATTTATCTTTTTATTTATGATTTTGAATAGATCAATGTCAGTTGCATACGGGAAAAATGCAGTAAATTATATAATTATACTTACCTACTGTTTTTTAAAATGATCTGTAATAAAAATAAATACCGTTAAGTTATTAGAATACAATTAGGTATGCATACTTTTGAAAAATGCAATAGGTATGTTTTTATGCAACGATATTTTCTTCAAAAGATAATATTGGAATGACATTTATATTTATTTTGTATATAGGAGGTACCTTGCAGGCACTTAACTCTTCCTAATAATATTTGCATAGGTATTATGATTTTTTTCTTTTTCTCTGTTTCTCCAGATGGTGCAACGTATGCATGTAGTTCTGGTAGGTATTATGTTAGGAGAGAAGTGTTAGACAAAAACTTAATATTATGCTCTTCAGAATCGATATCAAATGAAGTTTTGTAGGTAATTTAAAAAGTTATTGCCTCTGACTGCTTCTACAATTGTTTCACGCAAATGCTTTTCTTCTGAATGTGTGATTTTATGAGTTCTTAAACAACGTACCGACCTACATATCTGTTTACATTTATATTTACATTAATCACGTTTATGAGTTTTTAAATGACAAACCTATTTGTTTACATTTAAAATGAAATAGATCACACGCAAATGGTTTTTCTCCTGTTTCGTTTTATGAACTTTAAGATAATGTTGTGCCGAAGCTCCGTATAGGTAGTCAATTTATTTAAAAGGTTATTCACCATAAAGTATCTTTACATGTGTTTGAAGATTACTCCGTCGCGAGCATCCAAATGAACATACATTGCATTTATAAGATTTTTCACGAGTATGTTCTATATATGTATATATTCATTTCATGTGTTTTAAGACAACTATGTCGCACGCATTTATATGAATATACATCGCATTTAAAAAGATTTTTACCAGAATTGGTCATTTGTTTGTTCTTAAGATGACTTAGTTGCGAGCATCTATATGAGCATACATTGCATTAATAAGGTTTTTCACGAGTCACCAAAAATGCTGGCGCAACTTAAGAGTTGGCCTATTGCGTCGAGGGTCTCAGGTTCTAATCCTTGGTCTGGCAAGTACGCATATTATTCGCGAGAATCTATATGAACATACATTGCATTTATTAGATTTTCTTCAGAATGCATCATTGTGTCTTTTTTAAATTTAATTCGCGAGCATCTATATGAACACAAATCGCATTTGTGAGGGTGTGCACCAGTATTAATTGTCATTCAACATATTTTAAGACTACAAGGTGTTTTTAAATGACATTTTTGATTACATTTCAAATCACAATCATCACACGCAACTGGTCTTTCTCCTGAATGTGTAAGTTTATGAGTTGTTAAACAACGTATTCAATACGTTGCTGCCAACAGTTGGTAAGTCGAGAGGTAAGGTATTTTGAGCTTACCACGGATAAGATGTTTATACTCATATACGTTTGCTAGAAAAAAAAATCAAGATCATCCGATTTTTAGAACATTGTATTTTTAGCTATTCATTATGTTGATAAAAATACGTAACTCTTGATTTTTCAATTTCCCAACATCAAAAGACAAACACAAATCGAATTATTGAGGGTGTCCCCCGTTATGTTTCATTTTATAGATTTTAAGGGTTCCAGGTTGCGAGCATCTTTATAAACAACAATTGCATTTACAAGGTTTTACAACACTATTTATCATCATTTTTGTTTTTTTAAACTACTATGCTGCGAGCAGCTATATGTGCACTGATTAAATTTAGGTTCTTCGAAACAATTTGTCATATCATGTCTTTTACGATTACTGCGACCACCATTTATTCTGCTTTGCGAGAAATTGAAGATCAAGAAGGCTTAAAAGTCTTAGTCGCTCAAAGGATAACAACATTTAACAGTGGCCAGGATCCTCAGCCATGAGTATACAAACAAGAAGAGAAGACAACTAATTTGCGCGCATCTATATGAACATTCATCGCATTTATAAGTTTTTTCACCAGTATTGCCATTCCATACGTTTTAAGCTTACTAGGTATTTTTAAATGACATATTTGATTAAACTGGAAATCACATTTCATCACACGCAAATGGTTTTTCTGAATGTGTAAGTTTATAAGTTCTTTCATTGAATAAGTTAATGTAATTTTAATATTATATTTCCAAAATTTCCTCCATATTCCTTCTGTTGAAAATAACGTAATTTCTAAGCCTTTTTAACATAATATTTACAAACCTATTTCGGAAGAAGGCCTAACTTTTAGTTCAACTATTAAAAATAATAAAATTGTTAATATTATTACAAAGATTTGACTTCCAAGTTTTATTGACATTTGGTTAGATTTTTATCTAGATTAATACTGTAAACATCTTTACAGTCTTTTGACGTTGGGAAATTGAATGATCAAGAGTTACGTATTTTTAACATAATGAATACCTAGCTAAAAAACTATGTTCTAAAAATCGTATCATCTGGATTTTTTTTCAAGCAAACATATATAAGTTTAGACATTTTATCCGTTGTAAACTCAAAATACCTAAACTATCGACGTACTAACTTTTGGCAGCAGCGTATTGAAAACGTTGTATAAAAACTCATAACCTTACACATTCAGGAAAAAAACCAGTTGCGTGTGATTCGAAATGTAATCAAATAAGTCATTTAAAAATACCTTGTAGTCTTAAAACATGTGGAATGGTAATACTGGTGCACACCCTCACACATGCGATTTGTGTTCATATAGATGCTCGCAAATTAAAGTTTTAAAAGACAAACAATGACACATTCCGATGAAAAATCTGATAAATGCAATGTATGTTCATACAGATTCTCGTGAATAATATGCGTACTTGCCAGACCCAGGATTCGAACCTGGGATCCTCGACGCAATAGACCAACGCTTAAGCCGCGCTGGCATTTTTGGTGACTGGTGAAAAACCTTATAGATGCAATATATGCTTATATAGATGCTCGCAACTTGGTCATCTTAAAAGCCATAAAATGACAAATTCTGGAGAAAATCCTTATAAATAAAAAATATATTTACATAAATGCGTGTGACTTAGTTGTCTTAAAAGAGAATAAATGAATATATACATATATAGAACATACTCGTCAAAAATCTTATAAATGCGATGTATGCTCATTTGGATGCTCGCGAAGGAGTAATCTTCAAACACATGTAAAGATACAAAATGGTGAATAACCTTTTAAATAAATTGACTACTTATACGGAGGCTCGGCACAACATTATCTTTAAGCTCATAAAACGAAACAGGAGAAAAACCCTATGCGTGTGATGAATTTCATTTCATAATATATAAAAAAATATCATGTCATAAAAACTCATACTTGTGATGAATTTAAATATAAATGTAAACGGTTATGTATGTAGGTAGGTACGTTGTTTAAGAACTCATAAACACACATTCAGAAGAAAACCATTTGCGTGAAACAATTGTCGAAGCCGTCAGAGGCAATAACTGTTTGAAGTACCTACAAAACTTCATTTGATATCGATTCTGAAGAGCATGACATGAAGTTTTTTACCAACACTTCTCTCCTTACATAATACCTACAAGAAGTACAAGCTTACGTTGCACCATCTGGAGAAACAGAAAAAGAAGAAATTCATAATATGCAAATATTATTAAGAAGAGTTAAGTGCTTGCAAGTTAACCCCTTTAAGTATATAAAAAAAATATAAATGTCATTCCAAAATTATCTCTTGAAGGAAATATCGTTGCATAAAAACATGTTGCATTTTCTAAAAGTATGCATACTTAATTGTATTCTAATAACTTATTTATTTTTATTACGGATCATTTTAAAAAACAGTAGGTACCTAAGTATAATTATTTTTTTTCCTTATGAAACTGACATTGATACATTCCAAACCATAAATAAAAAGATAAATGTTAAGAATGTTGAATGTTTTTGTAATTTTGACACTTTTGTGTAATCAAAATATCATTTTAAAGGTAGTAATTTTAAGTTTTAGGTAGTATAAACGGACATATTTAGTGAGCATTACACCGTTTTGACTATATTGTATAGACTCTTTTGACTGGATTTTCCAAACGGATGCGGTCTTTTTTGTTCGGGATATTTTCACGGGGTACTTAGTGAAAATGGAAAAATGCGAATTTTTCGCGTAATTTAAATGAAAAAACAATAAAAACTTCATGAAAAATCATGTTATTAAATTACTCAAAGGTGTGTAATTAAAAAATGTGGAAAAAAAATGTTTGGTTTTAAAACTTGACGGCCGCTCAAAATTAAATTACTAGCTTAATATAAGAGATAAAAATTAAAAAAATCGTTTTTAAAGTTGACATAAATATACCTAATCAGATGCATTTAACAAAAAAAATTTAAGGCTAATTTATTGATTCAAGTATCATGTCATTAGAGACCAAACGTTTAGCTGGAACACCCAATTTGAAATTGGAATTTTTCTGTTATTATATGTGCACAAACGAAAAAAAATCGTGCACAAACGTGCACTAACGATGCACAAACAAATGCACCCAAAAAAAGTTGGAGATTTAACATTGGGTGATCCAGGTAAATTGACCTCACGTGGAGATGTACCAAAGGAAGTTTAGTTTTGTATTTAATTTTTATTATATTGCGAAAGTGGCAACACGGTTAACTATTTTTGTCTATGGCGAAATACTTACGTCACTTCACGCCTACTGCGTTCTGTGTGCCACGATCAACTTGAAGACCAATTAATTGTATGCATAAAATGGATATTAAACGCGAACAAGAAGTCTCCGAACCTGTTGTAGAAGAGAAGCAATGGTTTGAGGTACCTGTGAATCATGGTCCAAACAGCCAGCTGTTTACCTACATAAAGCAAGAGGACACCGACGAGGCCGGATGCTCTTTTGAGGTTAGTTTTTCATAACGGATTGTTGTACGTCATAGTATTGTTTGTTTTAAGATGTGTGTCGTCAGACGTTATTAACAGTGTGTGTATTTTGTGTAATAAAAACCGCGTGCAAATTGCGACACAGTTCCGAGCGGCTACGTCACCCGTATATATCCCACTTAGTTTTGCTGCAAACACTCATAATATTTTTGTATTTACTATACTATTATAATGTACTGTATAAATATTTGCTGTAATATTTTGTTTTTTAGAATATTGTATCAGACCCGACATCAATAACATTGAAAAGAGATACTGAGCTACTTGACATCAAGAGTGAGTCTATTGAAGACGTCAAATCCCCATTCAATTATGAAGATCAGCAACAGGGTTGTTCTTATTCAGAGCGAAATCATCGGGTAGGTACTTTTATTTTAAATACTGACAGAAATACTGATCCTGTGAATACTGTAAGAGATGGAATAAACTGACAACACTCGAATATGTAAATAATCAGTAATACCAATGAAGACAAAATCTTCGAATTCTAATATCTTTCTTTCGTCCTTGTCTGATCCTAATAGGATCATAATGAGCCTCAGTATAAATAGTTTAACCGCTCTAGTCCAACCGTTGTATATCCCATTGATTTAAACTGTCTTGATTCCACAACGCGAATAAATGAAAGCCGATGTTTTATTAATAAAAACAAAACGAACATCTTGACCAACGTTGAATGTCTCAATACGTAAATATTTTGTTTGCTATGGTTTTTAACTGCCATGGTTCTGGCCATACTGAATCCCGTGTACAATGGACGTACCCACCCTCAGTTGGTATTTCATTCAGTTAACATTCAGTACATACTTTCACTTAACGTATGTTTCTTCATGCGGTGGGTGCAAGCGAAATAAAGGCCCGCACATGTCCTTTCTAGAACAATCTGCTATTAGATTTGCCAATACCGTTTGTAGGGTGCACCCTTATCAAATAACCGATTTTTTAAATTTTAAAATGTAGTTATAAATAAATTATTGTAGTTTCAGAAGGCCACTAAACAATCTGATATTAATTTTCAGGGAGTTGATTTTAAAGAAGAGTATGTTGAAGACACAATAAGCCAAAGCATTCACGAGGTTCCAGAACCCGGATGCTCTTATTCGGAATGCACACCAGTAAATCAGGTAGGTACACAATATTCTAAGAAAGTTGAACATGCGTTACGTTCTGATACGAAGAAGTTTATGTCAGAGGGTTTGTTTCCACTTTGAAATCGCACATCGGGGCAAGTGAATATAAGTTATAGTTTTCTTTTCATAAGAGATATTATTACGAGATATGTAGATGATAATATGCTTTCTACCACAATTGTTACAAATTATGTAACAATCGTCAATATGTCACGAGTGCTTTGATATTAGGAATGATATACTGTTTTTTTTTGGCTGAGAAAACGCAGATGTGCGCGGGTATAATTGCACCTGCACATATTCATTTTCAATTTGTTCACTATGTTACATAAAAAGTTACATTGAAACCTTCAATGCATAAAAATATAAACACTTTATAATATTATGTTATCGTCATAAGATCAAACTTATATATTTTTTTTTATTTATACAATCGATGCCTACCAGTAAAGCAATTAATTACACAATATTCCAATAAACTGTAAACAAAATTGTTATGTGACTTGCACTCAGGAAGAAGTACTAGTCTGCTGCTAAAAATATGTAAGTCGTTACTTATATAGGTACATAGGCAGTGGCGCACCCAGGGGGGGGGGGGCAGGGGGCCCTGGCACCCCCCAAAATAAAAATTATCAGAATGTAATTCACCAGCACCTTTATAGAATATTTCTAACACAAAAATTTCGAAAATGTCAGGTTTTTTTAGAAATCCAATCCCTAATAGAACTGTCAAAAAATTCTCTGTGTCCACCAGAATTCCGGAGTGGTATAGGTCATAGCTTGGGAGCGCTGACAGAGCTCTAGCTGGTGGGCCCGGTTATGGGGGGGGCGGCGTGTCGGGTTGACCAGATAAGTGAGATAAACACAAATCATAAATTAGCTTTAATAGTAAAAAAGTAGTAGTATATTAAAGTAAGCTATTATACTTCATGGCCATGAACATTTTCAATTACTTATATAATTGTGCAATATATGTTTTGATTATTATGTGTCAATACTCGACAGCTCCATTATTAAAGTAGATGTATTAAAAATCGCCAATAATTCACTCTATAAGTACCCTTAATTTGTACTAATACACAATTTGGAAAACGTTAATTTAGTGTTTCATACTGCCTTTAACCTTAGCAGTAGGTAGGGGGGCCACCAAATATCCTAGCCTGAGGGCCCGTTTCAGGATGTGGGGACCAGGGTGTAGGTACACCGAGTGCAATAGACAAAAGACCGACAAATGAGAAATTAGGCTGTGAAGAAGAAAAAGAGCCTATCGGACTAATTTACATTCTCCTCCTTGGGCCCCCCCAATATTAAATCCTGGGTGCGCCACTGTACATAGGATTAGGATTCTTTGATGAACATAGATTTAGATCAATTTCAATTTATTTTACATATTGTGGACATTACAAATTATAAGTTTAAGACGTTCACAACGTGACATTTAGAAAGAAAGAAATATTATTAAGACCGTATTATGTAATGACAGTTAATGTTATGACAGTATTACATTATTGCAGATAACTATTGTTTGCAATATGCTGGTTGTCATTATATTTTAAAATACTCCTTCTTATTGAAGTTTGGCATTAGATAACGACAGACATACCATGTCCACATTGCGGAGTGTAGGAGCTGAGACCATTCAAGTGTGTGGTCGAGCTTCACACGTATTATAGGTCTTCTTAAAAATATTCTTGATTTTATTACATAATGTTTTGTTTTTCAGAATATTGTTTCAGACCCGACGATAATAACATTGAAGACAGATACTCAGTTAATTGACATCAAGTCTGACCTTATTGAAGACATTTATGAAGATCCGCATCAGGGTTGTTCTTATTCGGAACAAGTGAATCGGGTAAGTTCCTACTTTTATTTTAATAAATATTGATCGTGTGATGGGGGGAATGATTATAGTGACGGAATGAACTGTAAAACATTGGAATATTTTGATATTTTTAGCTGTCACCATTACCACAGAAACAATAAAACAATTTTCATAGGTATTTATTTGACATTATTAGGAATTAAACTTTGTTTTATTTGTTTATATCTAGACTTCCTAGTTTATTAAAAATATTATTAATACTTGGCTGATAGGTACGCGCACTTAGGCGCGAAAGGTAGTTAGGTTCTGGAACGTGACTCGAAATTTTCTCAACAAATCGTTCCAGTCCACCAGCCAAAAGAGTTATGTGCAGTAATTTCGAGTAAACACTTGAATCACTTGACCAGTTTTAGCATCAGAAACAAAAACACATCTTTTTTCATCCGTACTAGATTCGAAAAAACAAAGATTTTATGGACTCATTTTGAATCGTGAAATAGTTCAATGATTTGTTTTTTCTCGCCCCTCACAGATAACCAAACGTGGAGTAGAGGGTGCAGTTGTTACCTTTCAATTTAATCTTTAAATTGGCTATTTATCACCCACATATATCAGTAGTTTCATCATACATACCGATTTACTTATATAGTAATTCCGTATTTCTGCTGAAGCATCTTTCATTTACGAATCGTTAAGGTGACGCATCAGTGAAACGCCAAATAATGTTCAACTGTACGCGCGACGAAAATTTGTACTTGCTTCGCATTCACTGAGAGAACGTGGAGTCGGACGCACGTCACTTTGCTGCGTGATGGCGACGGGCCAATTAATTCTAAAATCGTGTAAAGATGACTAAAAACTTTACCCATTTACTTTAAAAAGCAAACATGTCAATGGATATATTATTATTGATACTAATAGAATAATAAACAGAACATAAAATGGACGTATGTTGGATTTATATGAGAAATAATATTTCGTTTGACAGGCGTCATTTTCACCCGCGACCCGCAATCCGCACATCGCCTAGCAACGATCTTTTTAGACCGTGCCTCAACTAATGCATGGCCTTAATACATCAGCGAATATTTGGTTGTTACAATATCTTTTTTTCAGAAATTGCCGGAATACATCATTGTCGAGTTGATGAAAGTAATATTGCATTGAATTTTGCAAAGGTAGGCAAATTTAATTCTTCTTTTTCTTTCACTTTGTCACGACCCAGTATTGGGGCGCCACTTTCTTCGGTCAATCGCCAATTTTCGCTCCTCCCGCCATACCAGACCTGTAGCACGTAGGTCGTTCTTGTAGCACCGCTGCAGAGTGAGGGATGGCCGGCCATGGTGACGGAACCCTTAAGTCTGTGCCACAAGGGTACGAAGTGTCGCACTCTTTGACGGCATCCGGAATAAATATTAAATAAATAAAATATAACAATCTATTCATCTAAAATAATCCACATACGATTTGAAAGATGTTAACTCTGAAAAAAAAGCTCGATATCCGAATAGGAATGGCTAAAGAAGCATTCAACTCGATGCGCAATGTCTGGGACTGACCATGGTACTCAGTCAAAATCAAATGCCGCCTATTCAACTCTTGCATTCTGACGGTGCTGCTTTATGGTAGTGAATAATAGCACCATAGGAAGGCTCAGAGCAACCGTATACTGAGATTCGAAAACAGATGTTTGCGACAGAAGAAGAAGAATAAGCAACCGAATTCAATTTAGCTGGGCGAAAAAAACTGACGATTTCAATCGATTTTAACTATAAACAACTTAGTAGAACTCACTTACCTTATTCAACACACTGTGACTGCCAATTTAATAGTTTCCCATTTCTCTGATGCTCCAAACATGAAGTCATTATATAAACTTTCTCAGCTCCCTTCAACCTAAACCATAAAGGTCAGTTTCCAAATAGGAATGCAAAAATTTGTCAATGGCTTGGCTTTAGTGATATAATATATAGATAATAATATAAGATGCTGTGTATATCTATCGAGGTATATAAGATGCTTTTAACTGAAAGTGGAATTATTACACACTTCAAACAACTCATCATTACGAAGTCAAGTAACAGGTTGAAAAGGTACGGGTATAGGAATGCAAACTAAATCGTATACTAAATTATAGGAAGTTGATTTTAACTAAGAAAAGTATGTAGCTGATACAAAACCTCTAAGCAAACATAAGAATTCTAATCCCGGTTTCTCTTTTTTATGATGTCCTGTAATTCGATTTCTTACAAAATATTCTATAAATACTAGTCTGCTGCTTAAATAATATATATAGGTCGACAGCGAAGCTAGGAATAGGATGCTCTGGTAAACATATATGGACGACTAATGTTTTATTATAATTCCTCACAAGGTCAAATGAATATAATATCTAGTCAGATTCCATATTATTAGAGTTATATTTTAAGTCTTAATAATATATTTAAATCTCATGCGAAATACTCATCAACATTAGTATCCATTTCCCCTAAATTTTATCTACCATGGTTGTCAAGATTCCTATGTTTATTATTAAGATTTTAATTAAATATTTCACCTTCTTTTAGTTGATTTCTGCAACCACTGCTGTGACCTATGCCAGTAGTCTCGGATTGTCAGAGAGAGAAGTACAAGAGCCATTTGAGGAAATACAGATTGACTATCAAGACATTAAAAAAGAATTGGGCGTATATGAAACGACAACTAATATAATCGGTCATACTGCTAAACGTAAGCAAATACAATCTACCCTCACAGATCCAGAATTATTAGTAGCTGTTATAAAGTTGGAGAAAAAATCATTTAATAAGGAAAATTTTGTGTGCAGTTTTTGTTTTGATTTTTTTGCCTCGCTATCTCAATTGAAGCTTCACAAAACGTGTCATAAAAAATCAGTAGCGGAAACCGTTAATTATGTAAGCATGCGATCCGAATTCAAGAATCAAGACAAAATGACTCAATCTGGTAAAAAGCCGTTCAAATGTGACCAATGTAATTATTCGTGTTTAGCATCTGGCACCATGAAAAGACACAAGATGACTCATTCTGGTGAAAAGCCATTTAAATGTGACCAATGTAACTACTCTTGTATACAATCTAGTAATATGAAATTACACAAAATTTCTCATTCTGGTGAAAAAGTATTTAAGTGTAATCAATGTGACTACTACAGCATTTATTCAAGATCTTTGAATCTACACAAAATGAATCACTCTCGTGTAAGGCCATTTAAGTGTGACCAATGTGACTACTCATCTAAAACATCTGGTGAAATGAAAATACACAAAATGACTCATTCTGGTGAAAAGCCATTTAAATGTGACCATTGTGATTACTCTTGTATACAATCTGGTGCAATGAAAACACACAAAATGACTCATTCTGGTGAAAAGCCATTTCAATGTGGCCAATGCAATTATTCCTGTATCACATCTGGTGTGTTGAAAAATCACAAAATGACTCATTCTGGTGAAAAACCATTTAAATGTGACCACTGTGATTACTCGTGTATAAGGTCTTGTGATATGAAAAGGCACGGAATGACCCATTCTGGTGGAAATCCATTGAAATGTGACCATTGTAATTACTCGTTTATACAATCTAGTTCTTTGAAATTACACAAAATGACTCAATCTGGTGAAAAACCATTTAAATGTAATCAATGTGACTACTACAGTATTCATTCTAAAAAATTAAAACTACACAAAATGAGACCCTCGCGTGTAAGGCCATTTAAGTGTGACCAATGTGACTACTCATCTAAAACATCTAGTGAAATGAAAACACACAAAATGACCCATTCCGGTGAAAAGCCATTTAAATGTAAACACTGTGATTACTCTTGTATACAATCCGGAGTACTGAAAATACACAAAATGATCCATGCTAATGAAAAGCCATTGAAATGTGACCAATGTAATTACTCATGTATAAGATCTGGTGATATGAAAATACACAAAATGACTCATTCTGGAGAAAAGCCATTAAAATGTGACCAATGTCATTACTCATGTATAAGATCTGGTGATATGAAAATACACAAAATGACTCATTCTGGAGAAAAGCCATTTAAATGTGACCAATGTCATTACTCATGTATAAGATCTAGTAATATGAAAATACACAGAATGACCCATTCTGGTGAAAAACCATTTAAATGTGACCATTGTAATTACTCGTCTTTTACATCTCATACGATGAAAATACACAAAATGACTCATTCTGGTGAAAAACCATTCAAATGTGAACAATGTAATTATTCTTGTATAACATCTAGTTCATTGAAAAACCATAAAATGAATCATTCTGGTGAAAAGCCATTTAAATGTGACCAATGTATTTACTCTTGTATAACATCTCGTAATATGAAAATACACAAAATGACTCATTCTGGTGAAAAGCCATTTAAATGTGACCAATGTAATTACTCTTCTATCACATCTAGTAGTATGAATAGACACAGAATGACTCATTTTGACAAAAGGGTTTGATTAAGGGGTACATGGGCAAAATATGAATTTTCACACATTTCTGTAAAATGACAAGTCAGCGCCATCTTTAGTTTTATAATGCCTGATCATATCTTTTTGTACAGGCAACGAGTTATCCATTGTTGAGATGTCAAAATGAAATCAGAGATTGCTTGACATTATAATTCGCCATTTCTCGTTTCAAATTGAATTATAAATAATCTCGAATCAAATATATTAACTGGGTATCAGTGTTATTTATAAATAAAATAACATTCCTGTTATTCATCAGCTGTCAATATCAGACTAGCCTTATACACAAAAACCGGTAAAACTCTTCGACTGGGCAAGCATCATAATTCTTTCCTGTTGACGCCGTCTCGAGTAGATAGCGTAGCGCAGCCTGATCAGGATGAAAAGGTTATCTCACCTTAGTTTCATGGACAGGTAGGGTTTATCACGCATGACCACCTGCTAATCTCTCCTCAACCTAAGGGTAATAACTCAGTAGTTAAGACCATGCCGTCGCTCTACAAACTCTTGATGCAACCAAGCCTCCGTCTCTGGAAATACTGTTTATATAATTGTTAATTAAGATATGACAACTTCCGATGCTGTAATAACATGTACTCGACGAGAAAAAGGCGTATGGCTGTGAGGTCAGAGTATACGTTTCAACCTTAAGAAAGGGGGGGACGTTTTGACATACTTCCACATTAGCCTTTTGCTAGTGCCTACACCGTAACTTCAAATAAAAAGACTTAACTTAGGCTTAACAAGTAATTGTTTAGTAGATAAGATTTTAATGGTGTATTACCCTAATTGTTGTATTAAATGTCTTAAGATGCAAATTAAATTGTATAAACAATAATATGTAAAAAATATTAAAAAAAAATGCAATGTGTGAGTTGTACCGGACGAATGAGATGTTAAATAATAGTATAATTAATATTAAGATTATTCCATTGTATAAAATGTATAGAAAAATGATCAATTTGAGAGAAAGCAATTTGAACTCTGCCGCGTTTTAAATAAGTCCTTCGCTGCGGCCCAGTGACAGGAAGTGCTCAGTATTGGCTCGGCGAACCCCATAGCTGTTCCATTAGCATTCCTCGCTGAGTACTGGCCTGTGGACCCCTTGGCGGTTCAATTAGCATCTTTCGCTCAACCGATAAGCACTTACTGTTGGGAAGTTAAAAATAAACTCTCGCGCGTTACAAGATATTTTGTAAATAATTGTACGAACTTTTTAACCTTGTATGAATTTTTAACCTTGAATGAATTTAAACCTTGTATAAACAACAACTGTAAAGAAAATATAAATACAATAATTGTTAAATAGTGCATTTTATTATCGATATGATCCGTGCTCCTTTACAGAGCATTTGAACTTAAAAAAAATAAAATTTAAACTACAAATAAAATTATTGATACCTCGGGTCGGCACGACTGAGCTATGCCATAAAGACTCTGAGGATATGTCAATCAGTTTATTAAAATTAAAAAAAAAAACAAATAATTAGGGCGCGATTTTTATTACAGAAATAACATTACAAATGTGAATGGATACACACATGAAACGATTAATCTTCTTATCATGCTATCCCCTAGCGGAGGTTGGACACCATCAAGGCGATCTTAGATTTGTTGTCTGCTACCTTGTGGAGCTGCACTCGTACCAATCACGGAGGTTCTTAGGCCACGAAATGCGGCGCCGTCCTCTGCTACGCTAACCATTGACCTTTCCTTGAATGACAAGTAGTGAATGCTATACTTTTGTCCTCTCATAATGAGGCCGAGGTACAGGAGTTTCCTGTTTTTGATACTACGCAGAACTTCTCGGTCATTCGATTGTGAACTTCAACATTTGTCACCCGGTCAGTCCATGACATTTTGAGGATGCGTCTATACAGCCACATCTGGAATACTTCAAGTCTCCGTGACATCTCTTGGTTTTGCGACCATACTCCGTACCATAGAAAATAATTGAGAGAACATAACAACGCACCATACGCAGTGTCAGACCTAGTCCGATTGCTAATAAGGCGAATCATTTTGAGAAAGGCACTGCTTGCGATCACAATTCTAGTTTTTATTTTCCGTGACTAGTCCCAATTCTCATTAAACCTTGTTCCAAAATATCTATAATGGGTTGCACGTTTGATTGGTTCACTTTTATTGACAAATTGTGTTGGTGTCAGGCGTCACTATTTTTTAAACTAGTAATAGTTTTGTTTTCTTGAAGTTCAATAGGTAATGAAATAAAGATAAACGTTGTCGTTATTAAAAGAAAAAAACAAATATGAAATATTATTAACTTACATTAATTAATCCGTATTTTGTAATTCTTTTTTATTTATATTTTGGAGGAAAAAATATTTTGTTATAAATAATCGATATCTTTGATTGAGGCTTTATACATCAAATATTATGATGTAATTAGTACAAGCTATTCTATTTCTAATAAGTATCTATTTTTCCACAGAAACCAATATATCTCGTGGGGCAAGGGATTGAGTGTCTAGATACATTAATATTATGTATGCTAGAAAAAAAATCAAGGTGATCCTGCATAAAGAACATACACATAAAGCACAAATAAATTAGCATTATTCCTGATTTTAGAGAACATGTAAAACATGAACATGTAAATTTTGCAATTACTTCATCATAACACGAATACGAGACATTTCAACTTTTGGCAGAAACTCCACGATTATCTATTGAATTTAATCTGTTTATGTTATATACCTAAGTATTATACCCTCATACACTTTATTCGAAGAGCAGCTATCGTCTTTCTTTTAAAATAATTGAGTCGTATAGTTCCTATATACGATAAATCCACTTTTGGTCAAAATTAAGATAATGATGACATTTTTTTCTACCGCCAGCGCTCCACAATTTCGTTCAGTTTATCGGTTCCCAAAGGCTATAAATTCATATGAAAAGAGAGTTTGAAAATCACGATGAATTCCTATTGGCGATAAATCCACAGTGCGGTTTGTTCCAAAGGCCGATAAGTCCATGCGACCTTGTAGACAGCTAATTATTGAATATTTGTATAAAAAAAACACACCACCATAATATAAAATTCAATCATATTATGTTTTCATAATATAAAATAGTATTAAATGAAAATATTTAGTTTGCCAACATATCATCAAAGTGGACTTATCGTATATAGGAACTATACGACTCAATTATAGAAATAGGGCATCGCAATTACTCACACGAATGATCTGTAGAAATCATTTCAGAAAAGGGTGCAGGATGTTTTTTTTGTGTAATTATTAAAAGACTTAAACTTGAATAAAATATATCGGCAACTAATAGCATTGCTTATAATAAACATAACCATTAATTACTGAACTAAGAATTTTATACCGAATAACAGATTCAAATTAACATACTTCTTCTTAATTTGAGAATAAACGATTATCTAAATTCTAAATAAATAGTTGTATGTACGCCAACATAAAATGATAATTTTTTGTGTTTAAAATAGATAGCTTATACCAATATTTGTCACAGTATAATTTTTTCACAGAATGTAACGATTTGTGTGATTTATGACTATCGCACACATGAGAAATAAACTAATCTCATTTTAATAGTTTCTTAGAATGCGACGCTTTGTGTCTTTTCATCTGCATATATTGTATACAAGAGTAATCACATAGGTCACATTTAATTGGTTTTTCAGCAGAATGAGTCATTTTATTGAATTTTCATTGCACTAGATTATATACAAGAGTAATCACATTGGTCACATTTAAATGGCTTGTCACCAGAATGAATCATTTTATGTATTTTCAAACCACGTGATATACATACAAGTGCCAATCGTGAAAGACATTCGTCACATTTAAAAGGATATTCACCAGAATGTACCATTTTGTGCAACATCGCCGAATCCGATTAATACATGAGTAATTACAATAAATAACATCAATTCTCTTTAAATTTTATGTGAAATTTGATTATTTCACTTTTGTCACATTTAAACAGCTGAGATGCAATACATGAGTCATTACACCGGTCACAATTAAATCGCTTTTCATCAGAAGTAATCATTTTGTGTACTTTCATTCATTGAACTGCGTTCAGAAGAATCGCAATGTACCTAGCCAGCCAGTGTAAGAGCCGTTTTACACGGGATACCTGTGTCCAGCCACCGGTGTGTTAAGATGCCGCATTAAAAAACAATTTTCCACTTACATTTTGACGTGACCCCGGTCATGGTAAAGTCACAAAGGCGTTATATTCTCAATCGGCCCTGCCCCTAGAGCAGGTTGAGAACCCCTGCTTTAGGCTAGCTCAGCGCGGGGTCGGAGAGGGTAGTCAAGTAAGAGTTCTAAACGATACTTGAGAACAAACTACAACAATATTGCGATATAATGATTTAAAACGCCACCCGATAATAGGATGACGTCCAATATATTATTTATTTAATTTAAATTCGTTCCGCACCCACGTGCGTGAAACGTCAAAAACAGCTGATGGCTGTCACTCGGTTTACTTACCGAATTGTGTACTCGAAATATTGATCGCAGAATTATTTGAATTAAAAATCTTCGTAGCTATTGTTTTAAATATTTATTGAATTATTCTTTCATAAAATAATTTTTATAATTAATTTTTTTTTATTAAATATCTTAACACTATATTTTATTTACCAAAGAATTAACGACATCTATTATATAAACTTATTTTAATTACTTATTTTTTTTATTGCATATAACTATTTAAAATTAAGTTTATATCTTTTTTAATTTATAGGTATGGCTGCGCACTTATTATATTATTGAGGCGCCGACTATAAAGATTGGGAAACTCTGTTCCTTTTATGAATGTACCCTCGAGTATTTAATACTTCGTACTTAGTGACGTTTTCACCTACGTGTGAATAATTTCCCGTCGCGTCGTATACTAGTGACGCAATTAATCGATGACGTGTCACGTGAATTGCGACGGAAAATAATCTCTCGATAGATTTTTCAAAACGCGAATAACTGTTAACTTCCGCGAGAAGCAGCGTGGGTTTAGGTCCTATCCCTAAATGCTTGAGCCGTAGACTGATTTGTATGGAAAAACACGGGTTTTTATACCCGTCAGGCGGGATTTTCCCGAAAACTGACGTCAGGGATGTGAAGACTCTCTCCCCTATTCTTAGGATTTCATCAAATATCTTAAGAACCGTCAATAATTCCGATCAAGAAATTATACAAGCTCATGGGGGTCTCGATACCTGCTATCGTAACATATATTTTAATAACTTAAAGTTTAGGAAAAGGTGAGAAAAGCCCATACATGCCATTTCGGGGCGTGTTTATGCACGAACGGTGGACCAATGAGGTTGTTTTCGCCTCCTTCCACCAGACTAGGTGCAAAACCGTCGGGCCAATTACGGAAAAACGGTTTATTTTTCCGCTTTCCGGGAAAATTACGAGTATCTAACTAAGTTAGAAACAAGCGTCCTCCAGGTATCTAAATGAAGGACAAATTTCATAATCACCGCAAAAGCCCTACTAGTACTTTTAACGTAGATCAGAATATAAATATGTTTTGATTCAAATATTGGAATTATAATAATATTATGAAAAGAAAGATCATGGATTTAAAACGGTGCGTATTATTAATATGTACGAAAATATCGCGTCGCGATCAACCACGCAAACAAACTGTGATTGTTAGAGTGAATTGAAATTTAATCTCACGTCGCCTTTTATAGTCAGTACTTTCCGCGCCGCTTTCCCTCCTTCAGGGAGAAAGTACTACTTTAATCTATACAAATATATTTATAAGGCACAGATGAAGTTTCAGATCTCAATGATATTCCAACGACAAGAATGAGTTTACGAGGTCTATTTAGAGATAAAGATTACCTGTTTTAGCGCATTTTTTACAAATTGAAAACGATCTGTAAGGCTTAGCTGACAGATCTAAATTATTTTTTATTTCTAAATTAACAAAATAATAGTGCCTCAAGACATACATTATTAAATTTACAACTTTCGTATTTTTCTTATCTACTTTCCACATAAGTACGTACTAAATTCGAACGTACTTTATTACGAACAATAATTCTAATTTATCATTTACATTAGGTATGCGCAGCCGGTACTTAAAATATCTGATCAGTAGATTTTTATTACAACATTATCCGATGTCATGTTTTAATAAATGAAAGTATTTTCACAAAATTGATTCCATCACGATGAGTGCCTCGCTCACTCGCATGGACCCATTTATTAAAGAGGCCTCTCTCTCTATCTTATAGCGCTTTGCGTCAGACATTATCGCGCGGAGATTCAAATTTTTACGTTATGCAAAGAATGATTTTATATAATACAAAGAAGATTAGTTAGAAATTAGCTTTAGTTTACAGCATTTAGCTAATGATATCGCATAAGTAATTCACATAATATTGTTTACTTTTAACCTTAAATTCTAGACTTCTCAATACCTACATTTTTCTTATAAGACCATTTGGTCTGCCTGAAAAAAATATCCATAGTTCACTCTGAGTGGCTGTAAGTCACTCAAACCGAACTATGGGACATATCACATGTTTTTTTGAGCTTTGCCTCGAGGTAGGTCCACGTACTTTGACGTGAAATCGACATTCACGATCGGGCAAAAATAGTTGTGACGTCATAAAATCGTCGCGAAAAATGCTAGCTGATGGCACGCATTTTGTGGTCGTGTCAATAGGTATATATTGACTCGCTTTGTGGCCTTCATGTCATTAGAGCGTGCACTATAATGATTGCACTGGTCATATTTAAATGGCTTTCACCAAAATATGTCATTTTGTGTATTTTTATCGAATTGCATACAAGGGTAATCACATTGGTCAAATTGGAATAGCTTTTCACCATAATGAGTCATTTTGTATGCTTTCATAACACCAGATGTTATAAAAGAGTAATTACATCGCTCACATTTAAATGGCTTCTCATCAGAATGAGTCATATTGTGTTTTTTCATCGAAAAAGATGTGGAGCCTTTGTGGAGGTAAAAGGCTTTTTACCAGAATGAGTAAATTTGTGTACTTTATAATGCAACAATACACGAGCAATTATATTGATCATAGTAAAAGCCCTTTCATCATATTGAATCATTTTATGTTATTTCAATTTATCAGATATTATCGATATGTAGTCATATTGGTCACTTTTAAGTGGCTTTTCGTCAGAATCAGCCATTTTGTGTTTCTTCATGTTACGAGATGTTATACAAAGGTATTAACAGTGGTCAGATTTAAATAGCTTTTTACCAAAATGAGTCATTTTGTCTAATTTTATGTAGCTAGATCGGATACAACAGTAATTTCATTGTTTACAATTAAATAGATTTTCACCAGAATGAGTGCTTTCGTGTTTTTTCATATTACGTTAAATGGCTTTACACCAGAATGAATCATTTTGTGTTTTTTCATAGCGCTAGATTGGATACAACAATAACTGCATTGGTCACATCTAAATGGCTTTACAGCGGAATGAGTCATTTTGTGTTTTTTCAACGAACATGATGTTATACAAGAATAATAACATTGATCACATCTAAATGGCTTTTCACGAGAATGAGTCATTTTGTGTAATTTCATCTTATTTGATGTTATAGAAGAGTAATTACATTGGTCACATTTAAATGGCCTTTCACCAGAATGAGTCATTTTGTGTATTTTCATACGTGTAGTTGTAATACACGAGAATTCGCATTGTTCACATTTAAATGGATTTTCACCAGAATGAGTCATTTTGTGTATTTTCAAAACACCAGATGTGATACAAGAATAATTGCATTGGCCACATTTAAATGGCTTTTCACCAGAATGAGTCATTTTGTGTATTTTCAAAACACCAGATGTGATACAAGAATAATTGCATTGGCCACATTTAAATGGTTTTTCACCAGAATGAGTCATTTTGTGGATTTTCAAAACACCAGATGTGATACAAGAATAATTGCATTGGCCACATTTAAATGGCTTTTCACCAGAATGAGTCATTTTGTGTATTTTCATATCTCGAGATCTTATACACGAGTAATTACATTGGTCACATTTAAATGGCTTTTCACCAGAATGAGTAATTTTGTGTAATTTCATATCACGAGATCTTATACATGAGTAATTACATTGGTCACATTTAAATGGCTTTTCGCCAGAATGAGTCATTTTGTGTATTTTCATATCACCAGATTGTATACAAGAGTATTCACAGTAGACACATTTAAATGGTTTTTCACCAGAATGAGTCATTTTGTGTATTTTCATATCACCATATTGTATACAAGAGTATTCACATTGGTTACATTTTAATGGCTTTTCACCAGAATGAGTCATTTTGTGTAATTTCATCTTATTTGATGTTATAGAAGAGTAATTACATTGGTCACATTTAAATGGCCTTTCACCAGAATGAGTCATTTTGTGTATTTTCATACTTGTAGTTGTAATACACGAGAATTCGCATTGTTCACATTTTAATGGTTTTTCACCAGAATGAGTCATTTTGTGTATTTTCAAAACACCAGATGTGATACAAGAATAATTGCATTGGCCACATTTAAATGGTTTTTCACCAGAATGAGTCATTTTGTGTATTTTCATTTCCCCAGATGTTTTAGATGAGTAGTCACAGTGGTCACACTTAAATGGCCATACACGAGAGTGATTCATTTTATGTAGTTTTAAATGTCCAGAATGAATGCTGTAGTAGTCACATTGATTACATTTAAATTTTTTTTTACCAGATTGAGTCATTTTGTTTTGATTCTTGAATTCGGATCGCATGCTTACATAATTAACGGTATCCGCTATTGATTTTTTATGACACGTTTTGTGAAGCTTCAATTGAGATAGCGAGGCAAAGAAATGAAAACAAAAACTGCACACAAAATTTTCCTTATTAAATGATTTTTTCTCCAACTTTATAACAGCTACTAAAAATTCTGGATCTGTGAGGGTAGATTGTATTTGCTTACGTTTAGCAGTGCGACTGACTATATTAGTAATCGTTTCATGTACACCCAATTCTTTTTTAATGTCTTGATAGTTAATCTGTATTTCATCGTATGGATCGTGTACTCCTCTCTCTGACAATCCGAGACTACCGGAATAGGGCACGGCAGTGGTTGCAAAAATCAACTAAAAGAAGGTGAAATATCGAATTAAAATCAAACATCTTAATAATAAACATAGGAATCTTGACAAGCATGGTGGATAAAATTTAGGGGAAAATGGATACTTATGTTGCTGTAGGTGACGACCGATGTGCGGCGAGAAAGTATTCGGAGACCCCGCGCTATAAGACTTAAAATATAACTATAATAATATGGAATCTGAAAAGATATTATATTCATTTGACCTTGTGAGGATTTATAATAAAACATTAGTCGTCCATATATGTTTATCAGAGCATCCTATTCCTAACGGATACGTCATTAAGTACCGCGTCATAGGTACTTCACGAACTTCTATAAATGGAACATGGTTTCCGAAACTTTATAGTCGGCGACTCAATAATATATAAGTGTGCAGCTATACATATAAATAAATATAAAAATAATTACGATTAGTTTTTATATCATAAATTAATTAAATAAGTTTATAAAATAACTATAGTATTTATTTAAAGTTAAAAGATAATGTTAAATTGTTTATAAATTTTAACTATAATAAATTGATATATAGAAAGATAATTCAATAAATATTTGAAGCTGTGTTACCAATAAGTTTTATTTTAAAATAATTCTGCGATCTTTTTCACGGAGAAATAATCCGATACAAAAACCAAAGACAGTCGATCAGCTGTTTTTGACATTTCATGCATATAGTTACGAAATAAAATTAAATTGGAGATTAAAAAAGTATTTAAAGATCCTGGCGTCAACCTACTACTAGGTGGCGATTCTTTTTGGACAAATAAATAATATTGTCACGTTGTGGTTAATAGTGTCGAACAGAACATTAGTTGACTACTCCCTCCTACTTAAGGCTGAGCTAGCTTAAGCAAAGGTTCTCAACCTGGTCTAAGGGCAGGACCGGTTGAGGGTATAACGACTTTGTGGTAAAACAAGGACCGGGGTAACGTTAATAGGTATATCAGAAAATAAGATTTAAAAATCAAACATCCTAACGATATGTAAGAATCTTTTTACAGAATGAAATGGTGTGTTGGTAAGATACGAGGGTGGGTCAATAATTCCTTAGAAAAAAGCATTAAAGCAGGTTTTATTTTTGTATTTTTTTTTTATTTCTCAACATAATTTCCTTGGAGCTCAATACACTTGGTTAGACGTTTCTAAATTTTTTTTAAACCGTCAGAAAAATAAGTTTTCGGAAGGTCCTCAAAATAAGCATTTGTCCGATCGATGACTTCTTCATTTGAAAAAAAACGTTGTCCACTTAGCCATTTTTTTAAGTTTGGGAAAAGGAAAAAGTCACTGGGGGCTAAATCTGGCGAATACGGTGGGTGGTCGACCAATTCGAACTTCAATTCTTCAATTTTAGCCATTGATCGTAAACATGTGTGAACACGGGCATTGTCCTGATGAAAGAGGATTTTTTTCCTGTTTAAATGAGGCCGTTTTTCTTCAATTTTGTTTTTTAGCTGGTCCAATAAAGATGCATAATAATCCCCTGTTATTGTTTTTCCTTTTTCCAAATAGTCAACGAAAATAATTTCACGTGCATCCCAAAATACAGTAGCCATAACCTTACCAGCTGATTTTACGGTTTTCGCCTTCTTTGGACATGGTTTGCCTTCGCAATCCACTGCTTTGACTGTTCTTTCGTCTCGGGAGTATAG
Organism: Rhyacophila brunnea; assembly: GCF_057557595.1. Lineage (NCBI taxonomy): Eukaryota > Metazoa > Arthropoda > Insecta > Trichoptera > Rhyacophilidae > Rhyacophila > Rhyacophila brunnea. The sequence goes on from NW_028232785.1 coordinate 5,722,787, forward strand.
TGGTGTATCCATGTTTCATCTACAGTCACAAAGCGACGAAAAAATTCATCCGGATTGCGTTGCATGAGCGACAACAGGGCTTTAGAGGCCACCACCCTACTGCGTTTATTGTCGACTGTGAGCAAACGCGGCACCCATCTTGCAGAAATATTTTTCATGCCCAATTTGTCATGTAAAATAGAAATGACGCTACCTTTTGAGATCCCTGTAACCTCAATTATCTCACTCAACTTTAATCTTCGGTCACTTAACACCATATCGTGGATTTTATTGATCATTTCTGGTGTAGTCACCTCTACAGGACGTCCTGAGCGTGGTTCATCCTTTGTTGATGTACGACCACGTTTAAATTCATTTAACCAGTTATAAATAGTTGCAAGTGAAGGAGCAGATATGCCGTGAACTAAATCCAACTCATTTTTTATTTCCTTTGCTGTTAACCCTTTTATATTAAAATGTTTAATAACAACTCTAAACTCAATTTTCTCCATTTTCCATTTTTCCATTTTCCACAAGCAATTTTTTTTTTTAAATGTACGAGAAACACACAACAACCCGACCAATCTGATTGAAACTTCGCAGCATACTGAATCTGTAGTGCCGCTGCATGAAAACAAACCGCTTGCAGTACTAGTCGCGCCACCTGTCGGCTTTTCTAAGGACTTATTGACCCACCCTCGTATATCAGTATGTTTAGTTCAAGTAAATACTCATGGATCCTAAATATATTATGTCAGAAGATTGCTTATGTTCCTAACACAACATAATTATTATCTGCTTCAGACTTCTAAGGTATGCGTAAACCCTAATACGGATTCTGGCCACATACTGAATTCACTAGATTCATAATAAGACACCAGTCTCCCATCTATGTTCAACAAAGAATCCTTATCCTATGTATATTCGGTGACGACCTACATATTTTTAGCAGCAGACTAGTACTTCTTCCTGAGTGCAAGTCACATTAACAATATTGTTTACAATTTATTGGAATATTGTGTAATTAATTGCTTTACTGGTAGGCAACGATAACATCAATTGTATAAATAAAAAAAATCATATACGTTCGATCTTATGACGATAACATAATATTATAAAGTGTTAATATTTTTATGCATTGAAGATTTCAATGTAACTTTTTATGTAACATAGTGAACAAATTGAAAATGAATATGTGCAGGTGCAATTATACCCGCGCACATCTGCGTTTTCTCAGCCAATAAAAAACAGTGCGCCATTCTTAATGCCCGTGACATATTGACTAGTATTACATAAACTTTCACGTTTGTAGTAGTAAGCATATCATCTACATATCTCGTAATAATATCTCTTATGAAAAGTGGAAACAAACCCTCTGACATAAACTTCTCCGTATCAGAACGTAACGCATGTTCAACTTTCTTAGAATATTGTGTACCTACCTGATTTACTGGTGTGCATTCCGAATAAGAGTAACCGGGTTCAGGAACCTCGTGAATGCTTTGGCTTATTGTGTCTTCAACATACTCTTCTTTAAAATTAACTCCCTGAAAAATAATATTAGATTGTTTAGGGGCCTTCAGAAACTACGGTAATTTATTTATAACTACATTTTAAAATAAAAAAAATCAGTTATTTGATAAGGGTGCACCCTACTAACGGTATTGGCGAATATAATATGAGATTGTTCTAGAAAGGGCATCATGTGCGGGCCTTTATTTCGCTTGCACCCACCGCATGAAGAAACGTTACGTTACGTTAAGTGAAAGTAGGATACTGAATGTTGCATGGAAAGGTTATCAACTGAGGGGTGGGTACGTCCATTGTACATGGGATTCAGCATGGCCAGTGACACGAACAAAAACGCCGACCTTCAGTTAGTGTTTGAAAAAGAGTATGGTTTAACGACATAACTATACAAATCTAGCCTTGTAGTCAATTCTGCCACTCAAAAGCCATGCGACAACCTCGCGACAAAGTACTAATAAGATGTATATAAGTCCCATAGTTCTTGTTGGCAAGTCAAAAACGACTTCTCAGTACACACTATGGAAGAAGCAGAAATAAAATTGGTCAAAAGACCATAAACAGGTAGTAAGTAAGAATAATCGTTTAGTAATAGAGGATAAATGTATTATTGTTAACACTTTTTAATAAATGTAATGAAAATTTTATGTAAAAATTTCAGTTCAGAAATCGAGAGTTCTCATGCACAATTGTAACGCTGTGATCAGAGACTCCGATATACTCGTTCGAAAGGTTTTTGTTGCTATCATTTTAAAATGTAAATTGCTTGATTAATGTTTATTAAACTTAGAAAATAAAACATGTGAAAAATTGTTTGCATGAAATATGATAAGTACATACTTGAGTAAACTTCGTACATGTATTGGAAATGTATAAAAATATAAATATTAAAACTTATAAATTCCTGTACTGTACAATTATGAATAATGAAAATTTATATTAATTAAATTAGATTAAGGTAGAGCTAAGCTATTATTGTAAAAATATTGTAAACTCGTACATATGTTTATGTACGCGTAGTTATAAAATACAGATTTTTATATGCTAAAAACTCGCGAATTCCATTAAATATTGTAAAAATAACTAGTAGAGAATCTCGAGACCTTGCCTTAGATGGGTTTCTACACATAAGCAATAATAAATTCTGATCGCGCTTTAAATGAATAGAGAAATAAGATATTAAAATTCTGTACGTAAAAATAGTTTCTGACCTTGAAAATTACGTACATCTGCTCGCGGGAATAATTAAGCACAGCTGTTTTGCGTCGCGAGGAGAAAATAGATTAGAGATTGCATTTGAATTAATATGTTAAAACTCTATTAAAAGATACATAAATTAGTGGTTGCTCGTGATTAACATCTCTATTAAATTAAGGCATTTACATGTTTGCATGTGAATATTGGGTATACCGTTGTAATATTATTATGTGATAATTTATGTCCTGAGGTTAACTATCGAATGAGAAAGTTATTTCGGGACCGACTAGTTTTATTAAAGTTAGATAAATTTCTATTGGTTTAGAATAGCTTATTGGAAAGCTAAAAACCTTTCCTTTCTTTTGGATGCATAAAAATATACAAAATCAACTATTTTTTGTGACTCATTCTAACTGCGTATTTACGAAACGTATTCCGGAGGCTATAGAAATAACCACGGCCAACACGCAGTTTTGTGAAAATAATATAAAGTAAATTCAGCTCGACTTTAGTGAAAGGTATTTCTATTACAAAGGTATCATATTATATAGAAGATATACCTAAATTAAATTTTGGGCGAAAGGGACAGATTTGCTATCCCTCTCGGACTATTTCTTACTGGATCTCAATCCTGAGGGTATAAACAGGGACTCCTTTTCTATACAAGCAACAGTTTACTATCCAGCAGTTCTTCAAGTCACCGACCCTCAAGCAATAGAGATACACGGTTCTCAATAGCTTTCGCGAATCGTCGTACAAATAAGCCATCCACCGGCGAGGCGAAATAGTACCGCGAAAACCGATCAGCTGTCAATCGTCTCGTATTCGGTGGAGTAATACCTTTTTCATTCCGCTCCGAAGTGAGACGCGGGATTTCATTACGTATTTTTCGGGATGACGTAATCGAAATAAATTACGCAAGAGTTTGTTTTCAAATAAAAACAAATTAATAAATCGAGTTTGTAATAATAATAACAAAATTTAGAAACTATTTTATAGTTATAATAACAAATTTTAGAAACTCTTTCATAGTTATAATAACAAATTTTGAAACTATATTTGTAAATAATAAACAAACTTTCTGTAAACAAGTTTGTAAATATAAATAAACTATTAGCCAATAAGTTTGTAAACATTAATAAATTTTTAATATATAAGTTTATAAATATAAATGAACCTTTTATAAGCAGATTGTAAAATAAAAACTATTTTATAAATCTAATATTATGTGAATACAATACGATTGTGACATTGTATAAGAAAATATTTTACGAAATAAAAATATTTATCGAACATTTGCGTGTACATTCCTCGAATTGAGTGTGAACATTTAGAAACTTTTTGAAAGGTTTCATAGAGATTATATAATAATCAAATAAATAGTTAACGGACATCTTCATAAGTTTTAATTGTTTGAACAATAATAAATAACATGATTGTGACACTGTGAACATAGAACCTGAATAAATTTGGTATAACACCAACCAAGAGTTTTATTTACGGATAATCAAAAGTTGTGTTACCACAAGGGAGATCCACCCTCCCGGTTCATCTCTAGTATCCTTAGTGACGGCCCGGTTAACATTTATGAGCTAGCCGCGAGCCGGGTCACGTCACCAGAACCATGGCAGTTAAAAACCATAGCGAACAAAATATTTACGTATTGAGACATTCAACGTTGGTCAAGATGTTCATTTTGTTTTTAATAATAAAACATCGGCTTTCATTTATTCGCGTTGTGGAATCAAGACAGTTTAAATCAATGGGATATACAGCGGTTGGACTTGAGCGATTATACTATTTATACTTAGGCTTATTATGATCCTATTAGGATCAGACAAGGTCGAAAGAAAGAAATTAGATTTCGAAGATTTTGTCTTCATTGGTATTACTGATTATTCATATATTCGAGTGTTGTCAGTTCATTCCATCTCTTACAGTTTTCACACGATCAGTATTTCTGTCAGTATTTAAAATAAAAGTACCTACCTGATTCACTCGCTCTGAATAAGAACAACCCTGTTGCTGATCTTCATAATTAAATGGGGATTTTATGTCTTCAATAGACTCAGTCTTGATGTCAAGTAGCTGAGTATCTCTTTTCAATGTTATTGATGTCGGGTCTGATACAATATTCTAAAAAACAAAATATTACAGTAAATATTTATACAGTACATTATAATAGTACAGTTAATTAAAAAATATTGTGACAGTGTTTGCAGCAAAACTAAGTGGGGTTATATACGGGTGACGTAGGCCGCTCGGAACTGTGTCGCAATTTGCACGCTGTTAAAATACATATATTTTAATTACGTCTGACGAAACATATCTTAAAACATACAATACTACGGCATACAACAATCCGTTAAAAAATCTAACCTCAAAATTGTATCCGGCCTTGTCGGTGTCCTCTTGCTTTATGTAGGTAAGCAGCTGGCTGTTTGGATCATGATCCACAGGTACCTCAAACCATTGCTTCCCTTCTGCAACAGGTTCGGAGTATTCTCGTTCGCGTTTAATATCCATTTTATGCATGCAATTGGTCCTCAAGTTGATTGTGGCACACAGAACTTAGTAGGCGTGACTTGACGTAAGCATTCGCCATAGACAAAAATAGTTTACCGTGTTGCCACTTTTGCAATATTATAAAAGATAAATACCAAACTAAACATCCTTTGATACATCTCCACAGACGCCTTCCCGTTATAATCTTCCTAGTCCACTTATGTCCAAAATGATGGGATTGGATCTAGAATGTAAAATTTTTGATAATTGACCCAGTTTGTTTAGCATCAGAGTCAGTGAATTTTTTTCGGATTTAGATATTTTACACGGGTTTTTTGCTCGTTGATAGATTTATGTACCTACCAAACGAAAATTATTTATCTGTTCACCTGAGCAGCCGAAAGCAATCATATAATGCAATAATTATCACGTCGTCATTATAATATAATATTGAACTTATGTGAGTAGAGGTGTGGGCAGACACTTAATTGTAGATCCATCAGTGTAACACTTTACCAACTTTGAAAGTAAAATAATTATTTGTAAACTTAAGGTTAGGTAGGTAATATAATAATATCAAAGCACACCTATTTGTGGTTCCTTGAACCGTCAAACTTTTTAAGTTGAAAAACTTTTTATTTCAATTTGGCATCATTCATCATGGAGTGACCACGTTCAATATTTTTTTTCTCATTTTCACCCATTTGAGTGTTTTTCTTTTGACCCAAATCATTGCCCACTGAAAAAGGAAGCCAATACATTACACGACTGGTCTTACTTTTCGCCCCTCCCGTTGTCTATAGATGACCTGCTATTGTTCTATAGAATGTTCATACTGACGCGTCTGTCGTGTTTACTTGTCGGAGTATCCTTAGTTTCAGATTTCTTTCAGACGATTTTAACGTATCTTGGAGACTTTGGAGTTCATCTGATTTAGTAGTTATGTGTTATTATTAATTGGAAGTGACGATCAAATTCAGTAACTGTCACGCACCTAATTTGCAACACCCTGTGGGGTGCTCCCATAAGGAGTAGCGCCGACCCAATCATGCGGTCTGATCCTAGTAGTCAATTTGCCACAGGTTATAAGACTACGACCCTCGACAAAGCGGAGCAGCATGTAAATATGTATTTGAGTCCCATAGTTTACTTTGACAGGTCCCACCGCCGAGTGAAAAGTGCCACCGTGAACTCTGGAAGGTATTAAGTCGGTCATGAGGATCAAGAAAGGTAATGGTAAGAATGTAGGTAAGAATGTAGATGTTAAATAATAGATATTTTGATGTTAGGTACATAGGCGATAGGTATATATAGATGATAAGCATAGAATAATCATGTAGTGGACTTTGAATAATAATAACAATGTAACGTGATGCAATGAAAATGTAAGTAATATGAAATTATGTCAAATAATGTATTGCAATGAATAGACCAGTATCAGTGTGTGGAATATAGACAGGGGTTAATGTATTAGAATCAATATGATAATCATAACGTAATATTAAAAATAATAATCTAAGCCATAAGATAAATCTAGACATAAGTGAGATGTAATTTAAAAGTCCGGGCCCCATACAAAATTTCCACGTAAAATCAAAATAACCTTATTTTCTTCTAATTCGGATAACTTCTCTAAACTTCTCTAAACTAAAGTCTTTTTTGAAGATTTTTCATCTTCATTTTGAAGATTTGCATAAGTACCGGTTGTCATACAAGGAACTCTCATACATTTGGGTGGAAAGGGGGGAGTGCCTCCCGTTCGGCGAGCGGTGGCCGTTCTGAGAGCTGCGTCTCCAGATCGGTGATCCGGCAGTAAAGTTGTCTCGCTCGCGCTTATGGACCCATCTCCCGCCTACGATTACAGAATCCGCACGATTTTCATACAATTAATTATTCATCAACGATAACTCGAGTATCACGCATCCGATCAAATTGAAATTTCTAAGGTCATGACCGTCTCTGGATCGCGGATGACTAAGTTATACCGTTAACCGCGTTACTAGAAAGGGTTGCGATCTATCTATAAGATTAATTTTCACACAGTAATTATAAGATAATTAGAGGTAATGAATATCCATGTATTTAGTTAAGATAGTCTTATAATTAAATAAATTTATTTTTCATCGCTAACATAATATATAGTGCGCGCGTACGGCCCTCGCAAAGGTACAAATTTGTAACTCGCGCCGCTCAGCCATGACGAGACTTACGTTACGGCAGGTGAACTCATATGCAAGAGTTTTTGAAGACAACGAGTTTGATATTTCATACACCTCCGTATGTGAAATTTTCGCGTGGCTAATCAAAATACTAGAAATTAGCGTAATTGCAAATTGTAATTACTGTTCCGGCAAGAGTCAGATAATGGAGCGACAGCAAGATGCAATGACGGCTTTTGTGTACTAGGCCAACGCGCCCGCCCGATATATAGAAACGTTGAAAGGGTTAGGGTCGCCAGACTTTGTGTGACTGTTAAAAAAGCGCGAAATTTATAGCAAAACCGTTATTCAGATTTTACCACCCTAACGCCGGTCCCAGGGGCTGAATTTGTCATAAACAAATAAAAACCTCGGAAATCTTGCACCATCAATCAGTTTAATTTCACATATGACGTCGACTCCACGTTAGATCGCCTCAAGATTTTGTCGTACAAAATCTAATCTTTTTGCAATCTTGTGGCGGTTTGGTAGTACGTCTGCCACCCACCTCCCCCTTTGGGTTAAATACCTATAGTCGGACTTGGCGATTTCATTCGGAAAATAATTTCAAATACATAAACTTTGACTTAGACAATTCCGCGAGAATTTTTGAGATAAATACCTATCTGGTACTTAAACATTTGAGAGCGCGAAAGTTATAGTTTCGTACAGCGGTTCTTCAACGGAGACCCCGAAATTTTTCGAACTTTTATTTCTATCGATCATCGGTGTCTAAAGTTCATTCATAGCGACTCCGTGTGCTCTTTAAGAATAATTGTGTACTTTAATAACAATTTATTTTTAATTACGTGAACTTTCGATTGACTGTGAACTTTTGTGGATTTTGATATTTGTCTTGACGTTGTGTAATAATATACCTAATAATTAATTCTGTGAACTATAAACATCCTTTCTGACTATAAATAAATTAAAATGTGAACTAAATGTGACTGAGAACAATATATGGACCTATTTTAAATTTCCGAAGAATTTTATTTTGAAGACCTATGTGGTCACCCCCTTCCACGAGGCCATGGCCTGCGACTCCTCAATGATGGACCTCCACTTCCTAACCCCAGAGCTATTCGAGGAATTCGGAGCCATCTCATAACCTTATTATGTGTATAATAATATCATAATACACTAGAACGTTTGTCAATGTGACAGTCGATTCTAAACGACAATAACTAATAACTTATTTTTACTCTTCAGTCATTATAGAATACCAAACTCTGCTTGCAAGTATATTATCAATAATAATAGTATAGCAGTGGACCACTCCATGTTTGTGCAAAAAGTTGTGCTCAGGCTTTATTATCTAAAGATGGCGGTGCCCAAATACATGTCACATAACAAAATCTGTTAACAACATCGCCATAAACTGACTTATTTGTTTATATAATAACGTAGCATCATCATCATCGGCCGGGGTCAATCCACTGCTGGATGAAGGCCTCCCCAAGCTTCTTCCAACTCTCTCGATCCTTTGTCGTTCACTGCCACGTATTTCCGCCAAACTTTACCAGTTCGTCAATCCAGCGGCTTTTAGGGCGACCCTATGGCCGTTTTGTCCCCCTTGGGTACCACTGGATGACGGTAATAGTCCAGCGGCCGTCCTTTCGGCGAGAAATGTGCCCCGCCCATCTCCATTTCAGCTGTTTGGCAACGTCTATTACATCGGCTACTCCTGTCTGCTTCCTGACCCATTCGTTTCTCTTAGGGTCCTTTCGCGTGATGCCCAACATGCACCTCTCCATGTCTCGCTGTGCGACTCTTAGCCTTCGGACATCTCTCGTGTTGAGGGTCCACGTCTCGCAGCCATACATGAGCACGGGTAGCACACATTGGTCGAACACCCTACGCTTAAGACACAATGGCAGGTCATTTTTGAAGATACTATTAAGACGTCCGAAAGCACTCCATCCCAGCTTTGTTCTTCGAGTAATTTCATCGTGAATGCATCCGTCTATGGACACCTGCTGTCTGAGATAGACATAGCTGCTGACTTCCACGAGTTGGGTGCCATTAATACAGATAATCGCAGGGTCCGAAAAACGGTTCCTCATCACTTTTGTCTTTGAGACGTTTATCTTTAGGCTGACCGTTTGACTGACATCCGTAAGTTCTTGCATTATACTTTGGAGGTCTTTCGGGTCTTGTAAAAGTATAATAATATCATCTGCAAAGTGTAGATGACTGAGGTGCTCCCCATTAATTGGAACACCTTTTTCCTCCCAATCAAGTTTCCTAAATATTTCCTCAATAGTAGCGGTGAATAGTTTAGGTGAAATGGTATCACCTTGTCGGACACCTTTGTTAATAGGGAATTTACACGACCGTTTGTGGAGTTTCACGCATGCTGTGGCATCACTGTATAAATACTGTTCAATATGGTTACGTAGCGTCTGGAAATTCCTTGGTTGCTAAGGGCGTCTATAATAGAAGATTTTGTTATTGAATCAAGTGCCTTCTCATAATCAATTGAACCAAGGTATAGCGTATAGTACGCATAAAATGGTATGATTTATTTTGTAATAACGTTGGTACCTAATACCATGTCTGAAGAATGGGATGGGAGAGCCATTGTCGAAAACAACCCAATCAAAACTCGTAACAGAACAAAATTTGACATTCGAATGAAATTTTAAAAAGGCGTAATAATGTTTGTAGTTCAATTTTGGCCATTCTATAGATAAGTTTCTACGTCTGTAAAGTTGTCGCAGTGACAATGCAGACGTTTTGTCTATGGCCGAAAGATGAATAAAGTTTAGTCGATTGTCTATTGTCACGTCAGCTGTCGCCTGTCAATCTGCTTACCGAGTCTTGTGACATTTTTGCGTCAATTAGACTTCGTAAAATGGATATAAAACGTGAACTAGATGCTTTTGAAGATGATGCGGGACCGAAGCAATGGTTTGATGTGCCAATAATCCATCCAAACAATCCGCTTACAAACATTTGTATAAAGCAGGAGAATGCTTTTGATGTCAACAGCACTATTGAGGTTAGGTTTCCCAAAGTTTTTAATCATTTTAAGATTGTGTTTATTCTTCGTTGAAGTGGTTTCTTACTGATGCAAATAAAACAGTTGCGTGACATATTGGACTTTATTAACTGAAACATGCAATAATACTTGTACACCGTTGTGTTGACACTTAAGTAATAACGATTATTTGACCAAGTACCTAGGTTCTGCGTCTCTATGGCTGCAGGCTAACTACTCTCATTCATTTGAAGACAGCTGTTGCACGTTTATTCATAATAGCTAGACAGTATGTCACATACAGACACCGTGTGTTTGTGCTCAACGCATAATAATATGGGTGTAAACACGTATTATAAAATACCTTCTGTCTTGTGTTTCAGTGTCCTGTAACCAGCCTTGCCATTGTTAAAACTGAGATTGATCCTCTCCGAGTTGATTTCAAAGAAGAATTTGTTGAAGACAGTGATCCGCAACCTAGTTGCTCATATTCAAAATGCGAGCCGACAAATCAGGTGCTTATACAATATTGTGTAATATACATACATCGTGCTTGTAAGTGATCATGTCTTTTTGGTGCCGTTATTATTATACCATTGAATTCAAAGTGTATTTTGTAAGGGTATTCAGTGTATCTGTTACACCGAATGTGCGAAATTGACTATTACATGAAATGGGCAAAATTTTGGCTAATTCATGTAATAGTCAAGCCTGTTGCCTTATTCATGAATTAGGTAATTTTTCTGCTGAGTACATGAATTCGCCACGGTATAGAATTCTTGAACTGTCAACATGACAGAAGAAAAAGTAAATTTAATACGGATGGTTTTATTAGTTATAATTGGACATAATATAATATTATTATTATTAGGTTAGGTTAGGTTAGGTTTTGTTATTCTGAAATAAATTATTCAACTGAATGTCCATTTTGAGGTTAGCTATCAAGTGTCAACAAACTATCACAAACATTCAATCGACCATTGCACGATTGATACCCAAGCACGAATCAAATCGCGAAAATACTTTTCAATAAAATTCTTCCGTTATCATATTATTGATTGGTATATTTTTATATTATAATCAATCTCATTTGACACATTTGTTTAGTTGCAAAAAACACCACGGAGCGCGATCATCTATTTTGACCATAGATAATATAAATGTACATTTTGACCAATGCATGAGAATTGATACAATATTTTGTTTAGTTGCAAAAAATACCACCGTAGCGCTACTATCTAATTTGTCCAAGACATGAAGTAGGCAGAAAAATTACTGCCGATTTCACGCACTCTCCAGATATTTTGTCTAATTCATGAATAAGGCAACGGGCTTGCATTTTTCATGATTTAGGCAAAATTTTTCCCATTTCATGTAATATTCAATTTCGCACATTCGGCGTAACATATCAACAAACATTAATCAAAAAATGCAATTTCCCAACCACATATTTTCAAATGTTAATACGCCTGAAGAAAGTTAGCGCTGCAGGCAATTTTTTTATGATAAGAGCAAATTTGTGATTTATCTCACTTATTTGGTCAATTCTCCAGGCTAGAGCACTGTCAGCCCGCCCTTTGTGATTTCCAATGTTCAGTCCAATTTTTGTCTGGCAAGTCGTCTTGATTCCCTTTCTTAGTGTTATGGCCGAATGTCTTCCACTCAGTAAACACCGATCAATATATTTTGAAGAACCATAAAGTATCAAAGGTGGTCCGACGAGTTTGATGAACAAAAGTCCCGAGACTGTTTTGGTCTTCAACGAAGCTCTTATTGGGGTAATAATTAGATTCATTTGCGAAAATTCGCGTTCACATTCACTAGAAGAAATGGTAATAGAATTCAATACATACATCAACGCGATAGTTTTCCAGATATCTTTGTCTTTTCATATGAGATGATTCAGGAAAATTAATTTGTACCTACTATGTAAGCGCGAACATTGTATCGTCCAATTGCTTTTAAAACTTTAAAAATACTATGAAAAAAGGAGCCTGAACGCTCTCCACCGCGTTATATTGCAAAAAGGCCCAGCTAGTTACTATACACCGGTTAGCAGTGTCACCAATTAAAAGTCTTGTAGATGCGCTCGAAGCTTTCAATGTGTAATACGCAGACAGGAAAAAGAGTGTGTTTGTGTGCTGTGCTGTTGCCATGCGTTAAGGCAGATGACACGAGACATTTTATATTATAATGTATTTGAAAATGTCAGTCAAGTGACTAAATTATCCATGCTCTTAAAGTGTTGTGAGCTATATTGTGGAGTACAAACTAAAATAAGCACATGTAATGGTACGCAGGGTAGCGAAAATTCGCTTAGTCGACATACCTAGCGCTAATTTAACTGTGTAAGGATTATAATAATATATTTTTGTAGTAATGAAATGACAATGCGATCACGGATTTTTCTCGTTTGGTGCATTTCTTTCTTGACTATCTTTATGGTAGGTATGTTTTTGTTGATTTTTGTTTAACAAAAGTATTAATTGGTCGAAAACAATCGATCTTTTTGACATCTCTATTGAGGTGTAACTTTTTAATAGAAGGCAAAAATATTTTGATACACTATTTCACTATTGTAACTACACAATTTTTCGATATAGGTACTCTTATTATATTGTCAGAAAAAGACACTGATATGCTTTTATATTTATTAAATTAATGTATTTTTTTTTGGTCACTTCAAAATACCCTTCCAATTTAAAATCGGAGACTGATTTCAAGCTAATTGACTCAGAGAATGTGCTTCTTCAAGAGGATGTAAGGCAAAGCAATGATGTTTACCCTCAACCTAGTTGCTCTTATTCCGATTGCAACCCAGGAAATGAGGTATATAACAATCTATTAATTTAGAATAATCTACTAATACCAATGACATTAATATGGACGACGCATCTGGAAACAAAAATGACACTCATTTTTTTGTTGGGTCTGCCGAATGGCATAATCTGTTCTAACGCCATTACAATTAAGGTGATATTGCTATAAATTCCCGATGCTTTGTGTCGTGTCTGCCGAATGGTTCGGTTCGAACGGGTTCGCTCAAATGATGATTGACACTAGAAACACTGTTCAAACGCCAATACAATAACGGTGATATTGCTATAAATTCCCGATGCGTGATGTCGCATAATGGAAATTGCGTGACATCTACCTATACATGTGCGAATGTCGCTATGCGTGAATTTATTTGCTTACTACTGTATTGAGTGAATTGTCCATTAATAATGTCATTGACTAATACTGATATCACTTATAAACTAAACTTATATCATATTGTACATCTTTTTCTTTTAAATTCGATCCTCCCAGATGGTCAAAATTCCTACATAATATATTTAATAAATCCTTTCTACTCTGGTCATTTTTTTTCAAAACGTATTAGCTTCTCTGATCAATTTCTTTTATTTTGTTAACTGTCTAGTTCAGTTGAAAATGTCCCTCTTAGGTGGACGAAACCGGTCCTAATTTCTTGATTAAAAGTGAAATAAGTATTACAAAAAAATTGCGTTTTATTAAATAAAACAACAATTCTCTGATCAAAATTCGGGACTTTCTTCTGGAAGTTTAAATTAGGAAACTCGTGATGTTTATTTAATAATAACTTAATTCTTATCCAGCGTTTGAAAAATTTCAATAAATTTGTCTGTTGTACCTGAATATACAAGATAAACTCATTTTCAGTGCATTGTTAGATTGATAAGAGAAGTGTAATTCAACACAATATACTTACTTCATACAAAAATAATGAGGCGTTCAAAGGCAGTGACGTCCCGTGGGGGTAGGCAGATTGAGCGTCGCTTGGGGGCGGCAGATACTCGAAGGGCGGCAAATCGAGGAGAATTATTTGGTATTATATAGAAATAGTTATATTTTAACCAGAGCGTTGGAGATGTTTTTTTCCGGATGTTTTTTTTTATCCAGTACTTACTAGAGTACATATTTTAGTATGATGTCACCACGCTTCGCGAGGAATTTTTGTTTTATTTTTGACGGCTCGGCTTCGTATACAAATGCCAATAAAAAATATTTTTACTACTCTTGGCACGTAGACACATTATGAATGATAAATGTAAAACACTAAAAACCCATAATAAATCAGTCATAATATAATAATATAATGTCATTTACTCAGATTAAAGAGTTCCTTTCATAACAGTGATATTATGTAGCATGGCGCAAAAGCCGTCGCGCCATAGCTGGCGCCGAACAAGCGACGTAGGTAGGTATTGAAACAAAATAATATTACCTATATAGATTTTAACGTTGGTGACGAAACAAGGAAAATTATGGTAGAGATTTATAGGTAGGTACATACTTCCGTATTTTTTAATTTATCCAAATATTTTTGCCAGTCACTCCTGAGATTTAAAAGTTGCCGGATGTACCTATTGCAAAATAGATATTCATAATGATAATTAATCCATTGCCATTTGTCATAATCAATTAGTATTCGTGCATATAATAGTATTTACATTAAGTACCAGCTAATTGTAATAAAAATGTACACTAGTAGGTACCTACCTAGATTATATCGTATTTATCGTGCTGTGTATAACAATACCTTCTTTTAAGTAATTTTTTTTTGTGCTGATAATAGTGTGGATTTGGGTATTTTATTTCAATCATCAATGGTTGAGTGTTGAGACTATTAATTAATAGTGTTTTTATGATTAAAAATAGGTTTATATTAAAAAAATAATGAGGAAAATTATTGTGTTTACATATTGTAGGGTACAATAATAGCATAGAAAAAATGGTGTAAAAATATTACGTCTGCTTAGGTATTACTAAATGGTACAGACCAAATGTGTGAGCATAATGAATAGCAAAAAATTCGCCTGCGGCGCTATTTTCTTCAATAATATTAATATTTAAAATTATGTAGTTGTACAATACAATTTATAATTGTGTAGCGATACTCAAAAACTCCATAATTTAAATGGGTGTATTAAAATATACAAAAAAAAACTAAATATATACATCAATTTTAACGCGTACACCATTTGGAAAACATTACTGTAGAGCGTCACACTGCCTTTATCCTTAGCGATAGGTAGGGGGGCTGCCAAAGATCCTAGCCTGGGGGCCCTCTTCAGGATGCGGGGGCCATGCTTCATACAACACATTTCTTAGATATTGGAGTAATGAAAGGATGATAAAAAAAATTGGGCGGCATTTTGACGCTGCCTAGGGGCGGCATTTTGTCTAGGGACGTCACTGTTCAAAGGACAATGTAAATAATAATGGAACGATTAGGATAAGTAATCAAAGGCGTTCTTATACCCCGTTATACATTGGGTGTTTGAGATTATACATTCTATATTAGCTAATTTAATGATACTGATAATATGACACGTCATGTTCAAATTATTGTATGTATTAAGAACATCTAATGATAATAATAATATACAAGGAGTTAGAAAAATACTAGTTCTATAATACAAACAAATATGGTCATTGTAAGCGGGAAAAGCATTAAAAATCCGCCCCTTATAGGATATTACGATAGACTGTCTCAAAATTATATGAAAATTGCAAATATTTAATCAGTTGGATAGATAGGTACATCAATTTTTCCAAGAATTTATTCCACCCAACAATTGATACTAATGTAAATATGATGGTTTATCCTACATGTTATAATGTAGTTAAATTTGTCGGCAATAACATTTTGTAGAATTTGTTTTAACTTTTGATAAATCGGGGAGTAAATGTTCTGCAGCTGAGCTCCCTACTGGAATCGTTTGGCCCAGAATGTCTGGCCATAAGAGTGCAAAGAGTTGATTTGAAAGATGTTTGATTTTTTAAATATTATTCTCTCATATACTTATGTCGTCTGCCTATATTAATGCGATACTTCACCTTCTTTTAGTTGATTCCTGCAACCATTGCAGTGACCTATTTCGGTAGTCTTGAAGTGCCAGAAAGGATCTTAGAGGTACAAGAGCCATACGATGAAATACAGATTGACTATCAAGAGATTAAAAAAGAATTGGGGTTATATGAAACCAATACAAATATAGTCAGTCGCACTGCTAAATGTAAGCATATCCAATCCCACGTCACAGATCAAAAACTATTAGTAGCTGTCATAAAGTTGGAGAAAAAAACGTTCAATAACATAAATTTTGCGTGCAGTTTTTGTTTTGATTTTTTTCCATCGTTATCTCTATTGAAGCTTCACAAAACTTGTCATAAAAAATCAATAGCGCATAAAATGGAAAAGTACAAAAGCATTCGGTCTGATTTCAAAAATGAAAACATAGTAAATCATTCTGATGTTAAGCCATTTAAATGCGACCAATGTAATTACTCGTGTATAAAATCTAATGGGATGAAAACACACAAAATGACTCATTCTGGCGAAAAGCCATTGAAATGTGACCAATGTAATTACTCATGTATAAGATCTGATAATATGAAAATACACAAAATGACTCATTCTGGTGAAAAGCCATTTTAGTGCGACCAATGTAATTACTCGTGTATAGGATCTAGTAGGATGAAAACACACAAAATGACCCATTCAGGTGAAAAGCCATTAAATTGCACCCAGTGTAATTATTCATGTATTACATCAAGTACTTTGAAAATACACAAAATGACACATTCTGGTGAAAGGCCATTTAAGTGTAATCAATGTGTTTACTCTTCTACAACACCCAATAAAATGAAAGTACACAAAATGACTCATTCTGGTGAAAAGCCATTTAAATGTGATCAATGTGAATACTCGTGTATAAAATCTAGTGGGATAAAAACACACAAAAAGACTCATTGTGGCGAAAAGCCATTTAATTGTCACCAGTGTGATTTTTCATGTTCACAATCTAGTAGGATGAACACACACAAAATGATTCATTCTGGTGTAAAGCCATTCATTTGCGATCGATGTGATCACTCATATATATCATTAAGCAGTTTGAAAATACATAAAATGACTCATTCTGGCGAAAAGCCATTTAATTGTGACCAGTGTGATTATTCATGTTCACAATTTAGTAGGATGAACACACATAAAATGACTCATTCTGGTGAAAAGCCATTTAAATGTATTAAATGTAATTATTCGTGTATTGCATCGTGCACCATGAAAAGACACATAATGACTCATTCTGGCGAAAAGCCATTTATTTGTGACCAGTGTGATTATTCATGTTCACAATCTAGTAGGATGAACACACACAAAATGATTCATTCTGGCGAAAAGCCATTTAAATGTGACCAATGTAAATACTCTTGTATACAATCTAGTAATTTGAAAATACACAAAATGACTCATTATAATGAAAAACCATTTAAATGTGATCAATGTAATTACTCGACTATGACATCTTGTGATATGAAAAAACACAAAATGACTCATTCTGATGATAAAAACGTTTAAATATGACCAATGTGTGAAAATGATGTGTAATTATTCGTGTATTGAATCGGGCGCCATGAAAAGCCACAAAATGACTGATTCTGGTGAAAAGCAATTTAAATGTGATCAATGTAATTTTAATTTTATTTAATGCAATTACACATGTATAAGATTTTTTGATATAAAAAGACTCAAAATGAATCATTCTGGTGAAAAGCTATTTAGTTGTGACCACTGTGAATTCTCGTGTATTCGATCTGACACCATGAAATCACAGAAATTATCTCATTCAGGTGAAAAGTCATTTAAATTTTACTGATGAAAATGCTCATGTAGAAAGGCAGCCGGAAAAAAATCGTTTTACGAATTATTGAGAGGAAAATTTCTGTTGAATGTCTCAAAATAAAGACATCGAAGAAATATCTTCTAGACGCGCTCTAAAATAAACTGGTACAGTAATTCATAAAAAATCCAGATAATAGAGCCATATTTAAGAATATAATTATTGATTCGTCCTCCGAGTCTTGAACTGCGTTCAGATGAATCGCAATGTACCTAGCCAGCCAGTGTAAGAGCCGTTTCACACGGGATACCTGTGCCCAGAGTTCGGTATGTCGAAATGAAGCATTTACACATAAATTAATGGGCGCGTACAGACGGAGCCACACACGAGTATTGCGTTAATTTATATGAAAATGCGGCATCTCGATACACCGGTGGAAGGACACAGGTATCCCGTGTGAAACGGCTCTTAAAGTAGCAAATATTACCTAAATGTTGGTACACAATACGACTCAACAAGCACTAAAAGTTAAATAATATAATACCTCTCGGTATTATCAGATACAGGCAGTAGCACATTTTAAACTATCAACCACCTGTATTGAATTCGCGTCCGAACATAAAACTTACCTCATAGATTGGAGGTTTGTTTTAACACATTTAGTTTATACGAGAAATGGATGTCAGCCACTTGCTCAACTTATTTGGTCCATACTCTGACTCATACACAAATTGAAAAACAATAATATGCGTACTTGCCAGACCCTCGACCCTCGACGCAATAGGCCAACGCTTAAGCCGCGCGGCTATTTTTGGCGACTGGTGAAAAACCTTATAAATGCAATGTATATTCATATAAATACATGCGACTTATCTGTCTTAAAAGACATGAAATGAATATATAGGTACATATTATATAGAACATACTCGTGAAAAATCTTATGAATGCAATGTATGTTCATTTGGATGCTCGCGACAGAGTAATCTTCAAACACAATATGGTGAATAACCTTTTAAATAAATTGACTACTTATACGGAGGCTCGGCACAACATTATCTTAAAGCTCATAAAACGAAACAGGAGAAAAACCATTTGTGTGTGATGAATTTCATCTCAAATGTAAACAAATATGTCATGAACGTGAACATGAAACGTGATGAATTTAAATATAAATGTAAACAGATATGTAGGTAGGTACGTTGTTTAAAACCTAATAAACTCACACATTCAGAAGAAAACCATTTGCGTGAAACAATTGTCAAAGCCATCAGAGGCAATAACTTTTTAAAGTACCTACAAAACTTCATTTGATATCGATTCTGAAGAGCATGATATAAAGTTTTTGACTAAAACTTCTCTCCTAATATAATACCTACCAGAACTACAAGCATGCGTTGCACCATCTGGAGAAACAGAGAAAAAGAAGAAATTCATAATATGCAAACATTATTAGGAAGAGTTAAGTGCCTGCAAGATACCTCCAATATATAAAAAAATATAAATGACTATCCAATATTATCTTTTGAAGAAAATATCGTTGCATACAAATATATTGCATTCAAAAATATGCATAGTACCTAATATTGTATTCCAATAACTTATTTATTTTTATTACGGATCATGTTAAGAAACAGTAGGTAAGTATAATTATCATTTACTGCTTTTTTCCTTATGAAACTGACATTGATCCATTCAAAATCATAAATAAAAAGATAAAAATGTTAAGAATGTTTTTGTAATTTTGACACTTGTGTAATCAAAATATTAATTTTAAGGTAATCTGTGACATTACACCGTTTTGGCTATTTTTTGTAGACTCCTTTTACTGGACGTTCCAAACGGATGTGTTTGTTTTTGTCCGGGATATTTTGACGGGGTACTGAGTGAAAATGGAAAAATGCGATTTTTTCGCGTAATTTAAGTGGAAAAACAATAAAAACTTCACTTGGGTCACCCAATTTGAAATTCGAATATCCCCGTTAATGTACGTGTACAAACGAAAAAAATGCGTGCACAAACGAACGCACTCAAAAAAATTGAAAATTCAACATTGGGTGACCCAACGTTTAGCTGGAACACCCAATTTGAAATTGGATTTTTTTGGTTATTATAGTGCACAAACGAAAAAAATCGTGCACAAACGTGCACTAACGATGCACAAACAAACGCACCCAAAAAAAGTTGGAGTTTTAACATTGGGTGATCCAGGTAACTGGACCTTGTTTATAAATTCTTTGTACTTATTTCTTTTTCTGTAGTATCTATGTTATTATATACCATGCCTGGAATATTATTTACTTATCATTATGTAATATTATTTTTTGTTGTAGGTACCTACTTACATTTATATTTCTGCAATAATAATTATTATATTATAATTATGACTTTTATTACCATATAATGCACCACAGATTTAAAAAAAATAGCCCTCAAGTTACACCATGTTACAGAGAGACCAAATATTTTTACTTTGAACCACTTGGTAAACCTGAGTGGATGATCTATAAAAGTATGTTAGTCTATGGAGGCACGCCGACTAAGCTTCGACGGGTTCGCCAAGCAGGAAGTATCAATGTTCTTTCTTACTGAACCTTTCTCGATTTGTCAAGTCATCGGTCAGTTTTTGAATCGCCCAAAATTACGAGGCACGCCGTTAATATTATCGATAATATTATCATATTAATATTAATCCATACATCTCGCACATACTTATTATAACTAAATATTTAATGCTAAGTACATATTTTATAAAAAAAAGTATTAGAAGAAGATCAATTAGAAATTCTCGTTGATTTGTTTAATAAAATTTACGAAACGGGCATAATTCCGGATGATTGGTTGAAATCGACATTCATCACTCTCCAAAAAAAGGGGAATGCAAAGGAGTGCAGCGAGTTTAGAACAATAAGTTTGATGAGCCACATGTTAAAAGTTTTATTAAAAATCATCCATAATAGGATTTTTCGAAAATGCGAAAAAGACATTGATGACACACAATTTGGCTTCAGAAGTGGTTTGAGCACTTGCGAAGCACTTTTCAGCTTGAATGTTCTTGTGCAAAGATGCCTAGATGTTAATGTTGGTGTTTATAATGTGTTTCATCAATTACGAGAAAGCATTCGATACTGTTAGGCATCCTAAACTTCTCGAACTCTTACAGGAGAAAGGCATCGATGCAAGAGACATTCAACTGATAGCTAACTTATATTAGAATCAAACAGCGAATATTAAGATTGAAAACGAAATCAGTGGAGACGTAAAAATTCGTCGCGGTGTAAGACAGGGGTGTATATTGTCACCTTTGCTATTTAACATGTAGGTACTCGGAAGCTATTTTCTAGAAAGCCTTACAAGGTGAATCGGTGTGTATTATGGTTAATGGCAAACATAATATTAACAATATACGATATGCCGATGATACTGTGCTGATTGCTGATAGTTTAAAGAGTTTACATCAACTGGTAGAAAAGGTTAATGAGGTCAGTAATGTTTAAAAATGAACTTCAAGAAAACAAAACTATAACTTGTATCAAAAACAGCGACACCAGACACCAACACAAATTTTGTCATTAACAGGGAACCAATCGATCGTGTGACCCATTATAAATATTTAGGTCAATGAGAAATGGGACCAGTCTAAGAAAATAAAAACTAGAATTGAGCTCGCAAGGAGCACCTTTCTCAAAATGAGACGCCTCCTTAGCAATCGAGATCTTAACCTAGGTCTGAGACTGCGTATGGTACGTTCTCTCAATTCTTTTCTATGGTATGGAAGTATGGACGCTAAGCCAAGAGATGTCACGGAGACTTGAAGTTTTCGAGATGTGGCTGTATAGACGGATCCTCAAAAATATTTGGAAAGACCGGGTGACAAATGTTGAAGTTTCCAATCGAATGGGGAAGGACCGAGAAGTTCTACGTAGTATCAAAACCAGGAAACTACAGTACCTCGGCCACATTATGAGAGGACAAAAATACAGCATTCCCCAACTTGTCATTCAAGGAAAGATCAATGTGAAGCGTAGCAGATGACGGCGCCGCATTTCGTCGCTTAAGAACCTCCGTGATTGGTACGTGTGCAGCTCCACTGAACTGTTCCGGGTAGCAGACGACAAAGATAAGATCGCCTTGATGGTGGCCGACCTCCGCTAGGGGATGGCACAATAAAAAGGAGAATAAGATGGGAAAAAATTAAATATAATAAGGCCAATGTAAGTCAATAACAGGTGACCAGATTCCCACAGTAATATGTTATATTGTCGATATCGCAAGGGATGTTTTTCAATTAATAAATAAGGGATAGGTACAGTTTGTAGAGTCGGCATGTAACCACAAGTTTTGATGTAAAAAGTAATAAAAAAAGTGTGATGTAACTAGGTAGGTATATCCTGGGGGCAATATTAGGGATGCTTTTAGTATAAATCTATTAACCAGTAGGACCCATTTAAGCATTGATAGTGTGTTATGTTCAAAATGACCATAACCAACATTCATACTCTGGCAACCCCGTCGAATATTTATGGTCAAGTCATGGAGCGTTCGCGATTCCACAGATGTCGCTGAGAGAATTTCCGGCCGCAGCGGACGTCGCGAGGTGTGAAAGTAGCAACAGGGCTTTTTTTGATTCGGTCTGTCATACAGGATAGTCGTGCTCTGCTTTGGTTTTACCAACATTTATAATGGACGTCACTTAAAGCAGCACGTTGCAGCCACAGTGCTTGAAGCCTCTGTGTTCGTTCCAAGTTTGGTATTGTAAAACTATTATTATTTGATTCACTTATCTTCCAATGTTTCTTTTAAAACTTAGCTGCTTGCCGTTATTATAGTATTTCCTTAATAACCTTTTAATGTAATATTCTTGTTTTCGCTATAATATAGTTTGGTCAAGTACATAATTTGCTCTTTCATTTATTATTTCCCCTTTATTCCACTCTGCTATATAATTACAATCTTTCACGGTATCAAGACCGTGTGGCGCCCAGGACTTTAGTAAGTACATCTTTAATCATAGATTGCACGTGCCTTCAGCCGTGCAATTCCTTTTTGTAATTCAAATTTAACTTTTACAGTTGTCAGTTGCGAGGTTACGGAAGTAATTTTGTTCAGCTTGAAAAGGATGCACGCAACCCATGCCTTTGTCTCATGCTCTGTTCTTTTATACTCTACTCCAGCTACCTAGCTGTCGACACTTTCTCAGTTATCTCCTTTTATTTTGTAGTTGTGACGATAAGGATCACAACTACAAAATATTAATATATCATTGGCGCGCTTCCGAATTGTTTTTTTCTCACCTTCGTTTTGTTACAATATTTCATACTTCGGTTGTACAAAAAAAACAATTATCCTTTTCAAGCATTTTTGTTCCGTGATTTCGTTGACTGGCAACATTTTTATTCGTCTGATTCATTTCGTAAATCGAAACGTCAGATTGGTGTCGGTCGATATTTAATTTATATTTTTGCTGTCAGATTAACATTGTGAGTTTGGTGAATCATTTAATATAGTTCGTTTATTTAATGTGTTTTGTTTTATTTAAATTCAAAGTTTGGTTCAGTTTCATTTGTTTCTTATAGTCTTTTTCTGGCTGATCATTGCATTGTGACATTTTGTGGATTCCTACCCACACTAAATTTAATATTATATTTCATGTTTCAACATATGTGGTGACATATCTTTAGTGCTACCATTTTCAGTTTGCCCCAAATTCTTTATAATTTGTTTGCACATATCATAATTTTGTTTTTTTGAGATTTCAGAAATTTTTGGTTACCTATTATCGATGACAGAACTTGGTATAATATCGATCGATAATGATATGGATGAAAACAAAATTATTACCAATGGAATTAGAACATTCCCTAGCTATTACATACAAGGAATTCCAAAAACAGGTCAACGTTTCTTTATCTTTATAACCTAATATATTATTTCTTAATCAATTCATTGTTTCTTTCTTGCAATTGACCATGGTTTCAAACCGTTCTTTGTTTCTGGCTTCGTGTTTTGGCCGCTAGAGTAAAATATTTGTACACTTATATACCTAATTAAATGATTTTTTCAATTACAAAATTTTTTTTTTTAATTTGAATCAACTTCCGCAGATTTTTGTTTATTAGAAAAGTAAAATTATTTAATTTAAAGGACTCATCGCATATAGTAAATTATTATTAATGAAATAGATTTACTTAATTAAATCAATATTTTCCTGATTCATTTTTTTCAAATATCAACGTTAAAATTTATTTAACTTTCTGATCTCTCGATTCCTCAGTTATGAAGTGATAATCAATTTTCCTTTTAATTTATGCCAGTTTTCACTAAATTTAATTCTGTTCAATTTAACTTTTTTGAATTTTTCTTGTAACTGAACCATTCTAAAATTTTGTCTTTTGATTTTTCTTTAAAACATTAGTTTTGCAAATATCCGCATTTATACAAATAAATAGCGTGTCTCTTGTTGATTATTAAATAATTCAAATTTAATAATATGTTCCGCTAAATACTTTTTTCATTTAACCTTTTTACACTAAATTTTTGTTCGGAACTTTAAATGTCATTTTCTCCAACATATTTTGGTTTGGACAATCATTATGATTTGTTTTGCTTTTGAAATTTATTAAACCATTAATTTTGCAATCTCAATTATAAATATAGTTTTGCTTGTATACTATCTCATATTCAACTTTAACGCTGAATTCTTTTATTATATTTGTCTAAATTTTTATAAATAATATCCTATAGATTGCTTTGCTTGATCCTAACGTAGTATATTGGTTTTTCTTTTTCTTTTTTATTGTGTTTTGGGAATACTTCTTGCGTCGCAATTCAACTATATCTATATCTCAACGATATTTACTCTCATCTAACTGTGATTAATTATCAAGTCGACTTCATTAAAATTTTTTGATTATAATATTTACAAATATGACTTTAATTATAATATTTACAAATTGACTATGAATATCATTATAAAAGAATTATTATAAAGGTAATTTTTCATTTTTTTTGAAGTTACCATGCTAGCATTACAAATTGCATTTGATATTCTCTAGTCCTCTTTGTTTTATGTCATATATATTATTTGTTAACGTTGATAAACACCCCAGATTTTAATTAGTTTTTTTGCCTCTATACAGCTTAATTTATGTCATAATGAACCGCTTGTGTTTATTTCTTGAATCTGAATAATTTTTGCATTTTTTTTCCTTTCTTATTTTTTGGCATTTTACACCTTTCTACATTGTACTTTAATCTCATATCGTGGTTTCAGATGACTGTGCGCTGACCGTATTTTGATTGTGGCTTTTCAACTGCCATGACCAGCCAAGTGAATACCGTGTTTTGCAGTCTCTCGGAGCTGAGGGATACCCTATCCGCTATAGCAGATATTGGCCCAAGTGCGGCATTTAATTTTAATCAATCGGTGCTACGGGTTCCCGCTTCGAGAGGCGGGTTTCACTCTTGGGCGGAGCAGTTGGATACGCTTCGAGGAGTCATTTTTGCTTTCATATTTCTATAGTACAATTTTACAAATTTATATCGTCTTGCCAATTTTGCATCAAATTCTAATAAGGTTTGCTATTATATTTGTCTTCGCGTGTGGTTTTCTTTCGTTTTATTTTTATAACTTATTTTCTTTACACTGTCTAAGATGGTATATTTAGCTCACGCAGTTCAATTCAGGAGGAGTTTTTTTTTATTGATGGAAGATTTTGGAGATTTTAATATTTTTTTTTGACTGCTAGCCTTTTTCTCTGCGCGTTCACGGGAACTGAAGGTGGACCCGTGACGTCTCTCTCTAAAGACCTTGGGTGCTGAAGACGGTCCCCAAGGCAGGTGTCTTTTTTTCTAGCAGTCAAACTCTGTACGGAAAGGAGGGCTGTTCGCTTGCCTTTTCGTCACATCTGCAGCCATGGAATTCGCCTTGAACGTGGGGATTCTATTGGACTCTACTGACTTTGGGTCAATTTTTATAAGTGTTGCCTGAATTGGATTATGAGGAACCATTCTTTTGCTTAAATTCTTCTTGGCCGTTATTCATACGGAACCTGTTGCATGTTAGTTTATTTGTTTTTTTTATATAGCCCTCACTTGAATGTGAGTTGCGCTATAACCTATATTGGTTATTAATTACATTTAACTTCCGTCGCGATACTGGTGCCTTTGCAGTTGTCTGTTTTGCTTGTAGCGTTTCCTTTAGCTTCTTTATTTTTTTATTATCCGAGGCCACATCTCTGGGATTTCAGGCTTGGGATTAGTGCATACCCAGGCACGGAATAATGCACCCAGAAGAGTAGTAAGTCGAGGGTAGTCTCTTGTGTTGCGGGATCGAGTTCATTTTAGCGTTCACGGTGTGGTAATCATATAGTAGGTTAAGTTAGTTTAGGCTTCATCCCTAGAGTAGTCCTGAAGAATGAACCGTGTTTGTTGAAGTCTACGACAGTCTCGTACCACAATCGTAGACCTTTAACGTAGTTATTTAAATTTAGTTATCGCGGAGCTTCTCTCGTTTTTTTTTCGTTCCCTTGTTTTTGTATTTAATAGGAAACCTACGCGTAATTCAGTACGCAGCTTAGATTATCAGCTTACGTTACTTTTATATTTATGCATTCAGGGAATCCAAGGTACTGCGATTGGTTGTCAACCCGCTGTTGAATTAGTCAGATTTGGTAGTCTGTACTATTTTGTTGTAGTTTAATTTTGCTAAATTTATTAAATATACGGATTGACGTTTGTCGTCAATACATTATACCGTTAGCCTCATACGCACGCCAATTCAAAAGTAGCTATTTACCATATTTTCTGTACTCATTACCTTTTAATTCAGTAATTGATCAAGTTGTGGAATGATTTTTTTCTTTTTTTATTGCAATACTGTATTTAATACTGTACGATGATCAGTCGACAGTTCATTTATTATTACCATACTGGTTTTTCTTCTTGACGTATTGCATTGCTTCCATCAACTATTTGCATCATTACACTTGAGCTGATTTTGATACCTTATTGTCAAAATCAGTAATCTAAAATCTGAATTATAAATAATCATTTTTATATATACAATTTATTTTACGCTTAGCGTCTTATTACTATTGCTTACTTACTAAAACTTATTGACTTAATTTCACAATTTATCTGGGTTGTTTATGAATGTATTTTGTTTTGTTTTGTAGATGCTTCTGTTTCATTTTTTTTTTTTTTTTCATAAAAACAATTAGTTATTTCACATCATTCTTCGTGGTGGAACTTCGTTAGGTAGGGAAAACTTCTACGATGGCTCCTAGACCTTCACTACCCGGTAGAACACCCTCCCGTTGGACCACCACACAATTTCAAGATTACTCCCCTCCGACGTCAACCATCGGAGGCGAGCTTTACACCCATTTCTCGTCGTTTCTTTTTACATAACATCTACGAAGCATTATTATTGAAACGTACCAGCCCACGTCGTACGCCTCCTGGAAGGGTCACCCAAATCCGGAAAGCTACCACCAGGATACCGTCCGATGAAGCTGATGATTGAAAATTATGTTGCTTTCACATCTCCTCCCGTTTGCTGCCCTTTGTGCACGAGCCCCGGGAAGTTCACTCCTACTTTGAAGACATCCGGGACGCCTCAAGACGAAGCTCGCATCATGGCTGGACCTTCTCTTTTCCAAGGACGGGGATATTGTTATGTTCAAAATGACCATAACCAACATTCATACTCTGGCAACCCCGTCGAATATTTATGGTCAAGTCATGGAGCGTTCGCGATTCCACAGATGTCGCTGAGAGAATTTCCGGCCGCAGCGGACGTCGCGAGGTGTGAAAGTAGCAACAGGGCTTTTTTTGATTCGGTCTGTCATACAGGATAGTCGTGCTCTGCTTTGGTTTTACCAACATTTATAATGGACGTCACTTAAAGCAGCACGTTGCAGCCACAGTGCTTGAAGCCTCTGTGTTCGTTCCAAGTTTGGTATTGTAAAACTATTATTATTTGATTCACTTATCTTCCAATGTTTCTTTTAAAACTTAGCTGCTTGCCGTTATTATAGTATTTCCTTAATAACCTTTTAATGTAATATTCTTGTTTTCGCTATAATATAGTTTGGTCAAGTACATAATTTGCTCTTTCATTTATTATTTCCCCTTTATTCCACTCTGCTATATAATTACAATCTTTCACGGTATCAAGACCGTGTGGCGCCCAGGACTTTAGTAAGTACATCTTTAATCATAGATTGCACGTGCCTTCAGCCGTGCAATTCCTTTTTGTAATTCAAATTTAACTTTTACAGTTGTCAGTTGCGAGGTTACGGAAGTAATTTTGTTCAGCTTGAAAAGGATGCACGCAACCCATGCCTTTGTCTCATGCTCTGTTCTTTTATACTCTACTCCAGCTACCTAGCTGTCGACACTTTCTCAGTTATCTCCTTTTATTTTGTAGTTGTGACGATAAGGATCACAACTACAAAATATTAATATATCAAGTGTGAATAGGTATATCGAAGATACAATACAATATGACCTATTGTGAAACTTATTATATTATAAGATGATGCGCCGTGCCATTAGTGCCGTGATAAATTCGTTGCCTACCTAACTACTTATTTTGAACTAATTATGGCAGCCTGGACAAACCGTGCTATAAAACTTGACGCCAACTCGCAGGGGCTGCATTTCGTAACTAACGACTCGTGTGGGACATCGTACCTAGTTATTCTCTAACGAGACGTAGGTTATCGAAATATTATGGTATGTTGTAACTTATCACTACCTGAATTAATCATAATCCGTGTCGACATTATTGCCCATATCAAAGGTTACTCGAGACCAGAGTCGGCCATACGACTTTAGTCTGTGGGCATGCGCATTGATGTCTCGCGCCGATACGTAGGTAGTTTAGTTTTGAGCTGTTAAAAGTGAAAGGCTAAGCTGCGAACGGATACTTGGTACCTATTTTATTATTGGGCTCGCGATAATAATTAAGTACATAATAATATTATTTTATATTTCGCCAAAGCATTGCTATATATTTGTATCATTCACCCAATTATTGTAAAAGATGTCAAACCCAGAAATATACTGACGTCTGAAATTATGTCCGCGAAACAGATTAAATACCTACTTATGCTAACTTATGTCAAAATGCCTTTTCACTCAGTGATGCACTATTATTTTTATACATAATTTCCGGTTAAACAAAGAGCTTGTGAGATATCTTTCACAAATTAACACGCCATATAGGTATATTATCGTATATTTTATCGTAAGTTTAATGTTATTACCTACAAGCGTGAAGAGTTTACAGTGCGATAAAATAAATATGGGTGTTGTATAGCTTAAAATTAATCTCAAAGACGTAGAAGATGTATGCTATATTTTGACACATCATGACGTTTATAATATTAGATCTATGGAGAATTAAAAAGTCGTAGGTACCTAGGTATAATATTGAGACGGACATAACCTTACCTAATTTCAATTAAGATCACCTAATTGAAACTTCTCCTTTCTTTTGCTCGACGAATGACGTAAATTCATGTACCTATTTCCCGATTTCCACGTTTATTTTGATATTTCGTTTCGTATGTGACAGTGGCCGTGAAAATCAAAACGTTAAAATGAACGAGTATCGCTCACAGAAAGAACACGGAATACCAATTTATAAACAATAAAGATACCAAATTATATTATTCGCAATGTTACTTAATAGGTACTATGTTACCTTGAGTTCAATCATGTTAATGATTTATAACGGTTTGTAATGAATAAATACCTACATAAAAATATTTGTTATTGAAGGTATGTAGGTACTGTGTTTATTTTGTTAAATCATGTTTTACAGTGTTATAATATTGTATGGTTTTGTATTAAATTTATGTGATGTTATTTTCTACGTATATTACTATATCATATTATACTAAATCAATCGAATATTTATGTATTATACACAAACATAACCAACAAAAATAATAATTTCGTTTGACATTTCATTTTTGACGTTTCATCTCGAACCATAGACATCGATTTTCTCGGTTTTGGCGGTGTTGCCAACTGGTCACTCGCGAGTTAAAAGAGTCCATACGCCTCAATTACATTGAGCTTCTTTACGAGCTGTTTATTGGCGAATTTACAATCTGCCTGTAAAGTCGCCCAGTGTAATCATCGAAATGTCAGCTTGTTCGATGATTACACAGGGCGAATTTACAGGCAGATTATAAATTAGCCAACAAACAGCTCGTAAAGAAGCTCAATGTAATTAAGGCTCTACGAGTGGCTTCCAGAATATCTGTTTATATAGTATACGACATGAAACGGGCGATAATAACTTGTCATGTCGCACACACGAGTCGATAGTTATGAATTCGGGCTGCAGCTGAATGATTGATCAAACACACAAGTAGGTATCCACCTATCTGATGACATAATATTAAACTTTTTTTTTAGTCTGGTATTTTTCCACATTTTTAGGGCCGCGCGGCTTAAGCGTTGGACTATCACGCCGTGGGTCTCAGGTTCGAATCCTGAGTCTGGCAAGTACACATATTGTTTTTCAATTTGTGTGAGTCAGAGTATAAATCTAATTGGCTGAGCAAGTGGCTGACATCCATTTCTCGTTAAAAAAAATCTGTTAATACAAACCTCTAATCTGTGGAGGCCCATATGATGCTATTAGGATCGGACATGGTCGAAAAAAAATCCTACGTTGGATTCCACACGGTAACCACGCTGGCAATACGAATATACGTGTCCTGCGACACTCAAAATGCGTTAAAATACATGTGGGATGTGGCCTGTTGGTGGTAAACACTGCATAATATTTTTTTAATATGTACTAACATTTTTTGAGACTCCTTTACTTTCGGCTGTATGGATATTATCCGTGGCTCTATCCGATTGACTTTATTTCAGGAATGCTTACAGAGTAGCGAAGTGTGGAGGTGGGCTGTTAAGATCCGGCATAAATAGTGCATATTAAACTTTGTAAGTCATACGTATTTGTTTTTATTGAACTAATACTACAATTTACAGATGGTGTTGGTTAGTTTTTGAAAATTATTTAAACCCTGCCTAAACCGAATCATAATAGTGTTAATATATTGTGGGCGATACGACAAAATTGTGTACACTTTTTATCAAATTTATTTATTTTTGTTGGATTAAGAATACATGAGTGGATAAGAAAGCAGACAAGGGTTTACGATGTAATAGATTTTATTGAAAGTGTGGGTGTACCTACCATGAAATCTCACCATAGTATATAAGTTATAATAATCTATTTAAGTACCGAATAACGTATGCTACTTTGTAAATTAGTGGATAAGAAAGGCGTGTTACATAATCCATACAATCTGGTTGACAGCACATACCAGAGGTCAGTAACCCCGTCCCAGTATGTGCCCGTCATCTATTTCATAATAACACAATGCTTTCTTGATAAAATTTAGTTATTCGTAATACTCGCTCAGCAACTTTGTATTTAGGAATGGCTTGATTATATATTTCATATTATTGTAAAAGGCAATTCGAAAATGCTGACGGATCACATTTACGTGAACTCGGTGCAGTTCATGCAGTAAACAGTGACATATAGCCTCAGGTCATCGCTACCGAGCCGTTGTGGATTTCCTTTGTTACAAATTCATATAAAAGCTCGGGGCGCGATAAATCTGTTATCATACTTCGTAATTTCGTGCCGACCTACAGTCGAATCTCTGATCGTCGAATCAGTAAACTTTTCTCATAAACACGCCATCATAATTTAAATTGTCAAATTAATATTCAATCTTAAATATACTGTCTAATAATTTGTATCAAATATTGTTCAAGGGAATAAATTGGTCATTACTCAAACACGCATCCACCTTCGATTCATTGACGTCCATTTACCTACCATATCCATCAAACGCGCTTCTCCTCTCCAATAAAAGCCTAAAATGGAGATGTGCTGGACACATAGCTCGAAGAAGAGACAATCGTTGGAACAAATCTAATCATCCAGTGTTATCCAAGAAGTACAAAACGTCCGCAAGGTAGACCTAGAGGCCGCTGGATCGAAGAAATGATAAGTTCTGCAGTAGTACGTAGTAACATAATGCACAGGACCGAGAGAAGTAGAAGCAGCTTGAAGAGGCCTTCATCCAGCAGTGGATAGATATAGGCTGATGATGATGATTGGTTATTTTTTTAAAATTCATTAAGCCATATCATATATTATCCAAATTTATGCATGATTTAATTGCATAATTTTATATATTTTATAGATAATGTTACCTATTATCTACCTAATGATGTCTGTATAATTTAGTGTAATTAAATATATTCTCCGCGCGGAGGTTTTTGAATCGAAGATGTGTTTTATATAAATTAAATCCCGTGATGTCCACACTCCCGATTGAAGTGATGCTTACGAAGAATCCTGCCAGTATACATGTGAGTCCATTCATTCTTCTCCGTATCAATAAGTAGACGAGTTTTTTTGACTAATTATTATCTATTATGCCTTAGTTTCACAGGGTTTAATTGTATTTAAAAACTTACCAACACAGTCTGTAATTTATTGTAGTCTTATTTCAATGAAAACCGATACGTATGACTGGCAAAGTTTACTGTGCCTTATTTATGGCGGATCTTAACAGCCTACCTCCACCCTTCTCAACTGATGCTTACATGTTATTGTAGTTTAAAATTTAATAGGGATCTTTATTTAGGTACATATTTTTTCCGACTTATTCGCAGCGTAAATGAAAACTCTGCCATCCTTGTTGGTCTTGGAATGTGTCCCTTATAATTATCTTAGGAATCGAGGACATTTGTTGTTTGTTCTTACAAGGTGCAGTACTAACCTGCCATTAATAATGCTAATTGGGAGGGCAATAACTATGTTCAATCAAATCGCTTCGGATATTGATATATTCTACTTACGTGAGGTGGACGTTGTTTTATAAGTTTTTAAGATTGGGTCAATCAACCCAGTTCACTCTGTGTGCTTCAATGTACTTTGGTTTTTATTATTTTATTGCTCATGTTACCCTGTAATTTCAGTTTATTTTATGTCATGTCGTAAACGCTTCGATTATATAATTTGTTATGTTTTATATCATATGTATTATATATGTATATTTGTAGTGTCCACAATATGTTAAAAAAGAAATGAAATTGAAATAAAAATTCATTTGTTATGTTCATTATAATATTATGTAGCATAATTACAAGATAAAAAGAACTTTTTATATACATCGTTTTAAAATTTTCTGTTGTACTTGATATGAAGTAAATAAAAAACAAATATAGAATACTGAAATGTCATTTTGACATTTCATTTTGATTTCCATAGTAACGCACGTATATACATATTAATAATTAAGATGCTAGGACCACCTCCTTAGCAACCAATAATAGTATTTTACTTTTTAAGGATTTTTTCCGAAATAACTTTCGAAACAAAACAGAATTAACTGAAAATGAATTCAATTCTGCTCAAAGATGGCTAAATGTATTAAAAGAATGCATTGACATCGTATTCTGATATATTCTAAAAGTTTCAAATGTCTATTTAGTCGGAAAGATAGTTAAACATCGATTGCAAGATTTGTACTGGACAAACAAGAATACAAGCTAATAAAAACGTTGCAATAAATACATTTGAATTTGAATGGCTAGGGTGGGTGAATTCAATAATCAATAGAGCGAGCTTACGGTAGAAACATTTATTTTAAAATGAATAATGCAGCATATTAAGTACAATTTATGATAATAATATATATTCTATAAATTTGAGGAATTCGTACAAGTTCGAACTACATGACAGCCATGTATAAAAACGCTTTTAGCATTAGCGAGTCTAATACAAAAGGCTGTTATCGACGGTAATTTATTATATTATTTATGTATTGGGGTGGTTAATTATTACAATAAGTGTCAAAAAGCGTGTCCGGAAACTTGTACGTAAGCAGTTCACCTTATCACACTTCAACTCTTTGGGTCGTATAGTACACACTGACATACAATTATTCATGTCTAAATAAAACACGGTTCTTCTCAGTTTATACTTTACAGGAAGCCAGCAGTAAACAAATTTTGAAAATAGCCGACACACTGGATTATTTGTTAGGTTAGGTTAAGTTTTCATTCTTGAATTCATGAATTTTGCCAAAATCAGCTATGAAAATATTATATGTTATATTGAATCTAATAAAATTGGAGACCGTGTAGTATACGGTCATCTCTTTTCGATAAGCTCATTGTGAAATGTTTTACGTACAATGTACATGTAACCGTCAAAAAGTGCTGTGTTAACTTTTAGAGCGAAAAAGACAGTTGTGACTGCTTACTTATTGTAGCAATAAATATGATAAACTACCGTCGATAGCCGCCTTTTGTATAGAATTATCGATCCACAGACATAAAGTTGAAATTTCGGATTTTGGTTAGGCCATAGAAGTACAGTTTTTACTACACTATTCTTACATACTACTAAATCTT
Source organism: Rhyacophila brunnea (assembly GCF_057557595.1). Taxonomy (NCBI): domain Eukaryota; kingdom Metazoa; phylum Arthropoda; class Insecta; order Trichoptera; family Rhyacophilidae; genus Rhyacophila; species Rhyacophila brunnea. Next base: position 5,757,298 of record NW_028232785.1, read on the forward strand.
AAACACTAGGAACAATTTACTCCTCGTTATAAGATCACCTGAAGGCGATGTCAGTTTAATTTATCGCGATATGAGTTATTTAAGCGGTTATTATTTGACGAATTAGACAAATTTTGCAAGTATCATTGACATCCCAACACATGCAAGGCTGTGACTGATCGCATTAGATTAGATGAACAAAAGCATAAATTGCTCTCTTTTACTAATAACATGTTTACAGTAATTATGATGTGTGTTTATCTAACCTGTATCTTTTCCAACAAAACTATCATGAAATCACGTACTTCGATATTTCCTATCGAACGTGATGGTAGGCATTTCTATAACCGTTATACACCAAATTGTTTTAAATTTATGCATGAGCAAAAACTATGACAGGTCTTGTACCAATCATACCACTCAGCATTAAATGAGTTAAACACTTTAATGTAGGTTTTTTTTTGTCGAAACAAAACAATAGAGCGTTACTGATCGTCGACATTTCCTCAATAATAACTAGATCAGTAGCTCAAATTAATGATACATAGAGGGAGTCTATTTTTCGGCAAAATAAAGCCGTGTTCTTTAGGTATAACGCACAGTAGAACCTCGCTTTTATTACTATCGACTTAACTGTGAAACAAAATTTATACACAACATAGTTATCAATAAATCTTATATAAAAATAACTAAAAATAACTACCTCTAACTTTATATTTAACACAAAAACCAAACATTTCAGCAAGACGTGCTCGCAATATTTAAATGAATGTAATCAGTGTAATCCATTTTTACCAGCGACGTTTAGTTCAGCTGTAGAAATTCTATCTTACTTTAACGCATAGTGCGGAGATATAAGCGTGCCAAATGCTTACTCACTCGCACTTATGGTTCATTTTTGTTCACGCCTTGATCAGTATGGTCCGTTATGATTTGTTAATTGCGACAATATCTCTTGTAATATATGTACTGTTTTTGGTATAAATTGGAAGGGCGATGCATGAATCCTCACTCACTTATCGAGTCGTCACGAGACGCACTACTATTGTCATGGGTTTTTCACTCCGCGAATTCATAAATATAGATCCACTTCATCTCTTGATCACATCGATCTCACCAGTACATCATTACCTGTGATTATCTCACGCTGTCTTCTGTATTAAAGTATTATTGTATTTAATGTACTCTTGTAACGACAAAAAACTTGCATCTTCAAACATCTACGCAACAATGACCTTCTATCTCCTTCTCTTCAACTACCACCAACGTCTTAAGATATTTAAGTAACCTTACCTAGTAAGTCCTTAGTAAACAAATACAAATGAATTATGATTATAAGCGAAATAAGAGCATATTGTTATATATACAAATCATACAATATGTTAATTTAGACTAAATAATTACAAGATAAAAAGAACTTTTTATATACAACGTTTTTAAATTTGCTGTTGAACCATATAAAATTAAATTAAAAAAAAATTGTACTTGACATGTCGAATTGATTTCCATAGTAACGCAAGTATATATTAATAATTTAGTTGCTAGGTTCCCAGATCCCTAGCAACCAATAATGGTGTCGAAATAACTTTTCATACAAAACAGAATTAACTGAAAATGAATTCAATTCTACTAAAAGTTGGCTAAGTGTTTAAAAAATGCATTGGCATCGTGTTTTGATATATTCTAAAAGTAGCTAGTCAGAAGTTAGTTAAAAATTGATTGCAAGATTTGTACCGGACAAAGAATTACCGGACAAATAAGAATACGAGCTAAGAAAAACGTTGTAAAATACAATCATCTATCATAATATTTATATTACATTATTTTGTATGGCATAGAAAACGTTGTTATTTGAAGTATCAATAAAATTTACATGAGAAAAAAAATAAGGATTTCAATTATTATGCTGCACTTTTTTGTGTGATTTAAGGTGACCAGATGTTATACATGCAAAACTACATTGATCACATTTGAATGGCTTTTCACCTGAATGAATCATTTTGTGTGTTTTCAGGTAACTTGACTGTATACACGAGTAATTACATTGATCACATTTAAATGGCTTTTCACCGGAATGAGTCATTTTGTGTAATTTTAATTTCCAATTACGTAAACATGAAAAATTACATTCATCACATTTAAATGGCTTATCAACAGAATGGGTCATTTTGTGTAATTTCATTTCACCGAATGTTAGACATGAGTAATCACATTCAGTACATTTAAATGGCTTTTCACCAGAATGTGATGATTTGTGTAATTCCATGTCACCAAAGGTTATACAAGAGTACGCACATTCAGTGCATTTAAATGGCTTTTCACCAGGATGCAACAATTTGTGTGATTTAAGTTTTCCTTTTTCCGTACATGTAAAATTACATTCATCGCATTTGAATGGCTTTTCACCATGATGAGCCAATTTGTGTCTTTTCAAGTCATTAGGTCTTGAGCACGAATAAAAACATTCATCACATTTGGAAATCATTTTACCAGAATTAGTATTGTGTATTTTGGTTTTTTCAGGTGTTTCACATGGGTTAGATCCTTCAGAGTTCAACGGCTCATCAGCAGTATGCGTCATTTGGTGTGTTTTCATGTGTACAGACCGTATACATGCAAAATCGCATTTATCACACTTAAGTGACTCATCAACAGAGTGATTCATTTTGTGTATATTTAATAAACTAGAAGTTGAGCATACGTAAGGACATTCAACGCATTTGAATGGCATCATACCCGAATGACTCATTTTATGTATTTTTATTTGAGTCGACGTTATACATGAATAGTTACATTCACCACATTTGAACGGCTTTTCACCAGAATGAATCATTTTGTGTCTTTTCATATTTCGAGATTGTATACAAGAGTAACTGCATTTATCGCACTTGTGCGGCCGATCGCCAGCATGGGTCATTTTGTGAATCTTTAGTTTGTTAGATGCTGAGCATGAGTAAGAACAAGTGTCACATTTGAATGGCCTATCACCAGTATGAGTAATTTTGTGAACTTTCATTTGGGTAGATGTTTTAGATGCGTAGTCACATTGATCGCATTTGAATGGCCTTTCACCAGAATGACACATTTTATGTAATTTCATGCGAGCTAGAAGAACGCAAGAATATGTGCATTCCTCACATTTTAATGGCTTTTCACGAGAATGCGTCATTTTATGTATTTTTATGTCATACGATCGAATACTTGAATAATTACATTGATCACATTTAAGTAGCTTCTTATTAGATTGGGACATTTTATCTAGCTTCATATCAGAAAGCTTATCTTTAGAATGAGCAGTTTTGTGCATTATCATGTCATTAAGCAGTGTACATGAGAAGCTACATTCTTCACATTTAAATGACCTCTCATCGGTATCTGAACACGATGCTTTATGCGACAAATTGTGAATCTTCAGCAAGCGTAATGATTCAAAAATATCAAAACATGTACTGCACACAAAATTATCTTTAAAAAAAATAGATTTTTCTAACTCTATAACAGGTACTAATTTGTCTGTATTTGTCACGTTAGATTGGTATCCATAACGTTTACCAGTGCAGCAGATGGCACGAATGTGTGTAGAATTTTCATTATATTCCTTGAGTTCATTTTTAATGTCCTTTTCATCAAGACGTAAGTCTTCAGATGTTTGATGTTCAGTTATCTTCCACGACGATTTGCGACTGACGTCATTCGTTGACACGGTGCTTGCAGAAATAAACTAAAAGAAACAAATAATATAAGTAATATGATTTTTGACAAGATATGTTGTAATTTATGTTACTGTTGTTTTGGCTCATTACAAATTCATGAAATCTGCTACGGTAGACTGTAATGCGTTAATGACATTGAGCTACTTACGAGCTGCTTGTTGGCGAATTTACAATCTGCCTGTAAAGTCGCCCAGTGTAATCATCGGACAAGCGAACAAGCAGATTGTAAACAATCTACCGAGAAAAGTTGAAAGCCGGTCAACTTTACACGCTACACGCCGGCGTGTGGGCCTACTGCGTCTGCGCAGTAGAGCATAGTAGCGACCTCCCGGTAAAAAACGAACTACGTTCTGTCAAAATAGTCGCTAGCTCATTGGTTTCTCAGCGAATGGAAAGTTTTGCATAATGCGTCAATGACATTGAGCTACTTTACAAGCTGTTTGTTGGCGAATTTAAAAGCGGGCGATTCGGCTACTGCGATTGTGATGATGACACACAAATCTTTCCATTCGCTGAGAAACCAACAAGCTAGCGACTATTTTGACAGAACGTAGTTCGTTTTTTTACCGGGAGGTTGCTACTACGCTCTACTATGCAGACGCAGTAGAGCCACACGCCGGTGTGTAGCGTGTTAAGTTGGCCGACTTTCCACTTTTCCTGGTAGATTATACAAACCCCCACTCTGTGGAGGCCCATTCGATCCTATTAGGATCGAACTTGGCCGGAAAATTTTTATATTCTTGAGGTTAAGCTGAATCTGAATAAAAACGTTCACCTGCCAAAATTTGCTCCATAGATAATATACAATGTCATCTCTGGTTTGCGTCTTTTGATTACAAATTATAACCAACAACATTGGATGACGCATTGCCCACTGAAGAAGAAGGCCGATACATTACACGACTGGTCCTACTTTTCGCCTTTTCCGTTGTCTATGGATGAGCTGTCATTGCCTGTCATTGTCTATAGAGTGCTCATACTGACGCGTCTGTCGTGTTCATTTGTTGGAGTATTCTTCCTTCCTTTTCAGGGCTTATTTACACAAGAAGCGTGATAAGTATAATAAGAGAACATGAAGATCAATTTTGCTATAATAGAATCAATATTCCTACACTATTCATAATATATGGATACACTGCTAATAAAAATATGAGTATTAAAATGCTATTACAAATCGATATTTCCAGCTGCCTTGACACAGAGAGTGGTTTGATTTGGAAAGATGAGTCAAATGATAAAAAATACACTACCATTAATACACTTTCTACAAATGTAATGCATAGATCAATGCTACGTTTTTTTTGGAAATTGATATTATCATCAGTTTTTGTGTGAAGGACTAGTCTGCCTTTGATAACTGATGAATAACAGGAATGTATATTATTTATAAATAACACTGATAGTTAATATATTGGATTTGAAAATTTTTCATAATTTAATTTGAAACTAGCAAGGGCGAATCAATATGTCAAGAAATCTGGGATCTGATTTTGACAGCTGAATAGTGGACCACTCGTTGCTTGTGCAAAAAGTTATGCTCAGGATTTATTAATATAAAGATGGCGGTGGATGATGACAATGATTGTAGGGACAGCGTTTAAATTATAATGTTATATTTTATAGAGTAATACCTGATCAACTGGCCTGTATTCCGAATATGAGCAGCCGGGTTGTGGATCTTCATAATTTATTTGCTGTATTGGGTCTTCAACAAACTCGTTTTTGAAATCAGCTTGTCGGGAATCAATCTCAGATTTTATAACAGGAAGGTTCGCTTGAGGGTTCTGAAACAAAAAAAAAGCATAATTTATAATACGTACGATATGTAATTATATTTTATATATTATTTAGCACACATATAAAGTGGTATATTTTCATGGCGGTTTGATTTATTTTACAAAATCAAATTTATTTATTTTACATATTATAATGAACTTGACAAATGGTAAAAAAAGGTGTTCAAGACATGACATAAAGTAAGTGTTAACAATTTTCAAATAAAAATACAAGAATGTGTGTAAATAATACAATTTTTGAAAAACACTTTCTGAGAAAATATATTATAACCAATAGAAGAAATCTTTTTTTAAAAAAGTAAGCCACCCCGGCAGGGAATCGAATGCCACTGCGTAGCAAAGAGGTAAATGCGACGGACGGGGCGTAAACCCAGGAGATGCAGGGTTCGATTCCCTGCCGGGGTGGCTAACTTTTTCAAAAAAGATTTTTTCTATTGGTTATAATATATTTTCTCAGAAAGTCATTTTCAAAATTTATGTATGTTCAATAATCAGAATTGTACATTATTAAATTTTGTGAATTATTCGTTGAATAAAAAAAATAGTTAATTATAAATAATACAATCATAAAATTAAAAAAAATTAAAGTACACGGAAGCACACAGAGTGAACTAGACTGATAAACCCTATCTTAAAAACTTATAAAACAACGGCCACCTAAATTCACCCTCAAATAAGAGGAATATATCAATATCCGAAGCGATTTGATTAAAAACAGTTATTGCCCTCTCCATTGGCATTACTAACTCTATAACGATCGGTCATATAAATGCCGAAAAACCCATTTCTTATGTTGGCGTCCTGTGTCACAGGGTGTCACAGAGTGTAAATACGATGACATAGCTGTCATACAATATGTATGTATAATATGTCGGAATGGCATAGATATGATCATAGACACTAAATCGCTCTTAGCATATATGTGCCCGATCGTCATATAGTCTATTTGAACCTTAATGGCATGTTAGTTATGCACCTTGGGACAAAAACAACGAATGCCCTCGATTCGTAAGATAATAATTAACAGAGACACACAAGCCATCACCGCCAAGAAATGCAGAGTTTCCATTTACGCCGCGTATAAATCGGAAAAAAATATATAATTAAATCAAAATCCTTCGAAAAGTTAAGCTACAGTATGTAAGCATACCTAAGAGAAAGTAAGTCGGATGAGCCATGGATAATATACATACAGCCGAAAGTAAAGGAGTTTCAAGAATTTATTTTGGACCCTCTCCACCATAAGGCCGTTTTTCAACTGATGCGGGGCCCAAATAATAGACCCATCCTCTAGTCTGCTTCCACCGCATCGGAATGGAGCCAATCAACCATACATAAATGTAGCACATGATATATTTAAATCACTATAATGAAGTGTTGAATACCCCTTTAATGTCAAATAATTGATCACCATTATCTGTTAAGATGGTAACCGGTTGTTGAGCTCATCGGGCCATCCGACCAGGGTGCCAGAAAATTCATTGTACTGCACTTAAAAAAATGCGAACGTTTTCGATCATTTGCGATTTAAGGTTTTATTTTTTGTATCTTATATAATATATATCATTAAATTCATTTATTTTTGAGGCTATCTTTCCCATGGTACTTTTTATTAAATTACATCGTTCATTAAACTCAGTCAAAGCCCACTTAAGAGCAAATTCCTGGGCGTAAATAATTGCTGATGCCTGACATCAGACGTAGGGCCTCGTGGTACGCTCGATTAAAACTGAGTTTGGTGCGGGGACAGAATAATATTTTTTATGGACCCTAAGTAAAAGAAAGATCCAGAAACTTAAGTAGCACAATGTGGTATGGAGAGGTGCATGCTGGGCATAACGCGAAAGGACAAAAATAGGAATGATTGGATAAGGAAGCAGACAAGGGTTAACGATGTAATAGAGTTCATTAAAAGACTCAAATGGAGATGGTCTGGAAACATAGCTCGAAGAAGAGTCAATCGTTGGACAAATTTAGTCATGCAGTGGTATCCTAGAGATACAAAACGTCCGCAAGGTAGACCTAGAGACCGCTGGATTGATGAAATGATAAAGTTCTGCGGAAGTACGTGGCAGCGTAACGCACAGGACCGAGAGAATTGGAAGCAGCTTGAAGAGGCCTTCATTCAGCAGTGAATAGATTCAGGCTGATGATGACGATGATAATTTGGTTTAGGAAGGGCTTAATGAATTAAAAAAAAAATGAACCAACAATTTGTGTACCTAATAATATGTAGTCTTACATCAACAAAAACAAATAAGTATGAATGAAATAGAGTGCACAAATTTGTCGCGTCGCCCAAAGTATACCAAAGCTGCTAAATTAACCAACACCATCTCGTCGGTCTCTATTAAAAAAGTCGGATCTGAAATTTCGTCATTTTCGGATTATTACGTAAAAGTAATTTAAACATTTATACCACAATCGCAGTTTTTTTTGTTTGTTTGAAAAATTTTGAGATACTCAAGTTAAAAATGACGAATCTACCGAGAGTGTCCGAATAACAATGTCGGTTCTTACCAACCGACATTGTTGGCTGAGCGTGGGTGAGCAAGATGCGTCGGATCTGACAGTTGCTGCTATGTTCACCGGACAGACGGATGTTTTTATAAACGCTTAGAAAAGTTTCTATAACCCGTATTTTTATTCATTATGGCAAGCAATAGGTCACAAAGGATATTTCATGAAACATCTTTGATTGCTCGTACTGAAAAATAGCATTTTGCAAATCCGACTTTTTTAATAGGGACCGACGATCTGTAAACTGTAGTGTTAGTTCAATAAAAACAAATACAAGTTTAATGTGAACTACGTATGGCGATCTTAACAGCCTACCTCCAGCCTTCGCTACTGGGAGACGCAGATGACCGCATGGCCTTTTATAACCTTCTTTCTTTTAACCCAACCCTAACCTTGGTGTGTGATAATGATGTATCGAAATATATGGACATATCAATTCGCTGCTGACTAGATAATGATTTTTTAATTGCCACCTTTAAAATGCACGTCAATAACATCGATCGGCCGCCTGGTCATTACGCGCCGGGTGCGTCTTCAGCGTCCAAAGTATTAAATTGATAATTACTGCCCATCTATTCTATACACATGACTGGTTCGGCAGCTATCTAGGGAAGGAAAGTATCCAAGGATTTACACTTACTGTAACAATTGCAATAAGTTAGTTATAATTGTTATGTGCAAATAAGTGCTATGTTTTAACAGCACCTCTCTTGGCTGTGATAAATTTAAGCGTGAGATAAACAGTTTTGACAGTTCAGACGGCTAGCCTTATTGTAATTATTGTTACAATAAGTGTTAAATCTAACATGCGTCCATTTGATGTTCTGTTTATTGTTCTATTAGTAACAGCGGTGTCAGCTGACAGCGGAGCCAGTCCAAAAAACAAAAAAAATCTTTCTTAACTTTCTTCTTTAAGCACTACGGTGCATGGTTGCAGCATCAGTCCCGTGCGGCTCTGTCTCGGGACGGAATGAGCACTTAAAATCACTTCTTCTAGACACGTTTAAAGTGTCATAGAAAGCGGCCGTGCATATATGACGGGTGGTGGTGGGCATTTTAACGTATGTTCTATTAGTAACAATAATAATATATTCATTTACATGTTTTCTTTTTTAAGTAACGTTTTTAGTCATCTTTCCACGATTTAAGAATTAATACCCCTGTCGCCATCACGAAACAAATTGACGAGTTCCCAGCTCGACGTTTTCTCTCCGAATGCCAGCGAGTCCAAAATTTCGTCGCGCCTATAGTTGAAAATTATTTGCCGTTTCACTGATGTATCGTCTTATGCGTCAATTACATTGAGCTACTTTCCGAGCTTCTTGTTGGCGAATTTGTCATCATTGAACAAGCTAACAAGCAGATTGTAAACGATCTACGAAGAAAAGTTGAAAGCCGGTCAACTTTACACGCTACACGCCGGAGTGTGAGACAGCAGTAGGGCGCAGTAGCAACCTCTTAGTAAAAAAGAACGAACTACGTTATGTCAAAATAGTGGCTGGCTTGTGGCTTCTCAGCGAATGGAAAGTTTTGTGTGTCACCATCACAATCACAGTAGCTGAATCGCCCGCTATTAAATTCGCCGACAAACAGCACGTAAAGTAGCTCAATGTAATTGACGTATTAAAAACCGAAAACAGTTTTGTGTATAGAATAGATGCGCTGAACCGAAAAACATCTTGCGATAGGAAAAGGTTTTCTAATTGTATACACGGGATAAACTGTTTCCGCTAAAAAACATGGTAAATGGTCTCGCGGTCATCTGCGGCACTATAAACAAATCATAACGACGTCATATGTAAATATGAACCACTACAAACATTAAAATGTATTGAAAAACTAACCTCAAAAGTATAAATGGCGTCGTCGACAATTTCCTGCTTTATATAGACGGCTGCAATCGGGTTGTTTGAATGAACTATTGGCACATCAAACCAATGTTGGCCTTCAGCACCAGTATCCAATTCACTAGGTTCGCGTTTCACGTCCATTTTGCGTATTTTTAGCGGAAATGAGTCAAACGTGGCATCAGTGATTGCGTGTTAAAAATTATTTTAGTCTATGGGTCTTGCGTATAGTGTTGCCATCTTTTTATCAAGCGGTCCAACAATTGATTTATTAAAGTATAAACCTGTGTGTTGACACCAGCTGTTGAAAATGTATACGTTTTTTGCAATGACATTAATATGGACGAAGCAACTAGAAAAAAACTGAGACACACTTTTTGTCGGGTCTGACGAATGGCATAATTTGTTCTAACGCCATTACAATAAAGGCAATATATTGCTATAAATTCCCGATGCTTTTTGTCGGTCTGCCAAATGGTTCGGTTGAATGGGTTTTCTCAAATGAACATTGATACTAGAAACACTGTTCTAAAGCCATTACAGTAAAAGTGATATTGCTATAAATTCCCGATGCGTGATATCGCATAATGGAAATTGCGTGACGTCTACCCATACATGTGCGAATGTCGCTATGCGCGAATTTACTTGCCAGCTACTATATTGAGGGCGTTGTCCATAAATAATGTCATTGGTGTTGTAATATATCAGAATAACTGACCTCAATAAATATAATACATATTCATTTCGACGAGAGTCAGCAAAATGTTGATCATTAAAGTCATTTTAAACATATTATTCAATAGTGCGTTTGTCAATAAAAAGAGCCGATTAGGAACGTACTTATAATAATTATTGATTTTAACATAAAATTGTTTTCGTAAGTTGGTATCTCAATTTATATTTATCAAAATCTTTAATTTCGTAATTGTTGATATATATAGCCGTCTAATATAATAACATAACTAAATATTATAAGTAATAATATAAGAATATTATAAATATGTTTAACTACGGCACTGGCTGTCAGTCAATGCTAAATACTAATTAATACTAATTACAGTTAAATGTTCACTTGAGTGTCCGGCGTGACATCAGTGTATAATCGAAGGTCTATTGTAACGGTCGCAAAATCAATGTAATCTTTTACTCTGTATATTATTATTCATGATGATAATAATAAAGTTAATCATATGAAGAAAACCATGTTCATAATTTAACATCCTCTAAACGATCCATTATCCCAACATGGTAGCAGAACGTGGTTTAAATATAAAACTAGTGCAACGTGGTTTAAAAACGTAAAACCAGTGCTCCGTAAATTGTACCGCGGGTTCCCGGTGACAATAATAAAAGTGCGATCACAGCGGATCAGAAAACAGACCGCTTGGTTAAGTGAAACGCAGTGGCGGCGTAAGGCTGCAAAATAATTCAATAAAAAAGAAAAATAAATAAATAATAAATAAAATTATTATTACGAAAATGGCAAATCTAACGAAGATCACAGAGGTAAATATACCAATCTTCGAAGGAAGGAATTACAATAGCTGGAAATACAGATTGCTGAACATTCTAGAATACAACGAGTGTCAAGCGCCAGCAATCCGAACAATGGAAACAACAGAAAAATATGCGGAATGGAAAAAACTAGATTTAAAAGCCAAAACCATTCTAATTAGTGCAGTTTCAGATAGCCAATTAGAATTTATCAAGAACTGCGACACGACATTGACAATGCTGAAAAAACTAGATGAAATACACTCAACGAAATCAACGCCGATGCAGATAATCTGCAGGTCAAAAATCGAGGAAATTAAAATGAAAAACTATGCAACTGTCGATGATTTCTTCTTAGACTTCCAGAAAACCTGTAATGAATATGTAAATGCAGGTGGTACTCTTCAACAAGAAGAGCAGATAAGATATTTAATAAAGGCACTACCGTTAAGCTATAGTGCGATAGGTGATTTCATTGACATAGTTCCGGCGGAAAAACAAACAATGGAATATGTCAAATCGAAAATCAAGGAAAAAAGCCTAACAAACACGGAAAATCCACAAAAGACGAATGTAAGCACATTCAATACAAAAACAAAAACAAAAGCCCTGTGCTATATATGCAATAAGCAAGGACACAAGCAGCAACAGTGTTGGTTCGCAAATCAAACCGACAATCTACAGCAGGGATATGGGCCCAGCACCAGAAACAGCGGCAATACACCACAACAGCCGACGAACAAAAACAATAACGAGAAATTTGGATATCAGAGAGGCAGAGGCACAAGATACCAGCGAGGCGGCAGCCGAGGCAGAGGCATCGAGCAGCAGCAACCACAACAAAACTTGAAGACGTGGGCTCTTCAAGTTAATCATCATAAACTCAATGTAAACAGTGAAGAAACAAGTGAGAGTGAAATAAAGTGGCTACTCGATAGCGGGTGCACAGATCACCTAGTGAAAAGCGATAAGTTCTATTCAAGTTGCGTTGAGCTTAAAGAGCCAATCGACGTAAACCTACCCGACGGAAAAAAGTTGCGAGCAACAAAAGTGGGAAATATTGTAAGTTACTTTAAAAACCATAACAATGTTGAGCTAGTAGAACTAAAAAACGTCTATTTTGTAGAAGGTTTAAAGCAAAATCTGTTAAGTTTTTCAAAAATAACACAAAATTGCACGATAGTAGCGCGCGATTCAAACGCCAAAATCTTTAATAATAAAACCAGAAACCTTATAGCAGTGGCTAATAAAATAAATGATTTATACTACATGAATAGCTTTGTCAAAAATCCTAAAGATTCAAGCAAGATTAGTACATACAATGATTATCCAAATGAAACCTTCACAAATACAACGAGATTAACAAAAAAGGAAAAGTGGCATCGAGCGTTAGGCCATGTAAACTTTAGATATCTAGAAAAAATAGTAAAAGATAAGTTACTTGATGGACTACCAGACCATCTTGAAAAACAAGAAATGAAATGCGCGACATGTATTGAAAGTAAAATGGCAAATTTACCTTTTGAAAATCATCGCGCGAAAACAACAGCAATAAACGAAATAATACACACCGATCTAAACGGTCCGCACAATATTGTGGGCTATAAAGGTGAAAAATACTTTTTGACTGTCATAGACGATTACAGCAAATGTGCAAAAATTTATTGTATAAAAAATAAATCAGAAACGGCCGAGTGTCTCAAAAATCACATTAACTTTGTAGAGAATCAATTCGGGAAATCAATAAAAAGATTGCAATGCGATAAGGGGACCGAATATTTAAATCGAGAAATATACGAATTTGCAAACAAAAAGGGAATCGAAATTTTACCATGTCCGACAAACGTACACGAACTCAATGGAGTCGCTGAACGTTATAACAGATCAGCAATGGACATAGCAAGATGTTTAATTAAAGAGGCGCGCATAAGTAAAATTTATTGGCCCGAGGCAATAAATACAGTTGCCTATTTAAAAAATCGAACTATCGCAAATACGTGCGAGAATAAAACGCCTTATGAAATATTTTTCGGGGTTAAGCCGAAAGCCAAACATTTAAAAATTTATGGCTCAAGAGTTTTTGTCCGAATTCCGGAAATAAACAGAAAAAAATGGGACGATAAGTCACAAATCGGAGTACTCGTAGGATATGCACATTTCGGGTACCGAGTTTTGGTTAAAAATAAGGTGATCGAGGCAAGACATGTGCAGGTTATCGAAAAAGGTACAAGACTAATATGCCTAGAAAATCAGACTAATGAAAACACTTTCGACGGAAGTAACGAATCACAAAACCGTGTAAACATTGATCTAAATGAGCAGGGCTCGGAGATCGAATTAAGCGAAAGTGAAAATGAGCGTGAAAATGATAATGATAATGAAGTATTTGTTGAAAATGAACAGGCGAGCGAATCGGTCAAAGTTAAAACTAGACGAGTATCCGCACGCGAAAAAAAGACAGTCGAGCGTTACGGAAATCCTATAGCTCACTGTATATACGTTAATTACATAAACGCAAATGCGCCAAGTACATATGAGGAAGCTTTAACCTCAAAAGACTCTGACCATTGGCGAGCGGCGATGGATTCAGAAATTAACTGTCTAAATAAAAACAAAACATGGTGTCTAGTCGATAAGCCGACTGATAAGAAAATAATCGATGTTAAATGGATATTTAAAAGAAAGAGCGATGATACATATAAAGCGCGTCTAGTAGTACGCGGCTTTCAACAAAGTGAACACTTGGAAAACGTTTATTCCCCGGTGGGAAAAATGTTAACTTTTAAAATTCTTGTGAGTTATTGCACAACGAATAATCTCTTCATTGACCAGATGGACGTTGAGACCGCATTTCTCAATGGACCAGTTAAAAGCGAAGTTTATATTTACCAGCCAAAAGGCTATCAAAAAGAAAAAAATAAAGTCTGCAAACTAGAGAAAGCGTTATATGGTTTGCGAGAAAGTCCACTTGCGTGGTACGAAACATTCGATGAATATGTAAAAAAATTAGATTTCAAGAGAAGCTTCAAGAGAAGCGAATACGATAATTGTCTTTATGTAAAAACCGAAAATAAGGAATCAATATATCTCCTGGTATTCGTAGACGATCTGTTGATCTGTGGGAAAGACAAATTAAAAATTGACTTAATCAAGAAAAGTTTAATGAAAAGATTTACGATGAAAGACCTTAATGAGGTTAAAAGTTATATAGGCATCGATATAGATTACAATAAAGATCAAAACAACATGAAGCTAAGCCAGACAAAATATATCGAATCATTAGCCTCTAAATATCAGTTAGAAAATTCTAAACTATACGAAACTCCAATGGAGACAAACCTAAAAATCGATCAAGCGAGCGAAACAGATGAATCAATAAAATACAGAAACTTGATCGGCGAACTTTTATACATAAGCTCAGGCACTAGACCTGATATCGCGTACAGCGTTAATTACTTAAGCCGTTTTCAAAACTGCTACGACAAAACCCATTACAAGTATGCGATGCGAATTCTAAAATACTTATTAAAGACCAAAGATCTAAAATTAAGATATGGCAAAAACGAAAAGAACGATAAAATAGATTGTTACGTCGACTCGGACTATGCGGGCGACAATATAGACAGAAAATCGACGAGCGGTTACGCAATTCGACTAAACGGAAATTTAATTTTTTTGGAAGTCAAAAAAAACAAAATGTGGTTACAAAATGCTCCACTTTCGCGGAATATATAGCACTGTCAGAAGCAGTCACAGAAATTTTATTTGTGAGAAATATATGTAACGAAAGTTTTGATTTAAAAATAAATACACCAATCAAAATTCACGAGGACAATAGCGGAGCGGTCGCTATTGCAAAGTTTGGAAATTTTACAAAAAACTCCAAACACATTGAAATTCAATTTCATTATGTAAACGAACATTACCAAAACAAGACGATTGACATAGTAAAAGTTGATTCAAAAAATAATATAGCGGACATCTTTACCAAAGCATTGGATAAAACGAGCTTCCTGGAAAATCGTCAAAGACTGAAGTTAATCTAATGTACAAGTACAAAAGTAATTAAACGGCTAAGAGGCGTGTTGATATATATAGCCGTCTAATATAATAACATAACTAAATATTATAAGTAATAATATAAGAATATTATAAATATGTTTAACTACGGCACTGGCTGTCAGTCAATGCTAAATACTAATTAATACTAATTACAGTTAAATGTTCACTTGAGTGTCCGGCGTGACATCAGTGTATAATCGAAGGTCTATTGTAACGGTCGCAAAATCAATGTAATCTTTTACTCTGTATATTATTATTCATGATGATAATAATAAAGTTAATCATATGAAGAAAACCATGTTCATAATTTAACATCCTCTAAACGATCCATTATCCCAACAGTAATAAACAAAGCATTCTTCGCAAAGAGATTGAAGGAGGGGAGGAGTCCAATCTCTTCGATTCTTCGGCATTTTATAATATTAGATTGTGAGCATTCATAATATTTCAGACATTCACACGATAGGAGTTATTATTACAGTTCAGTAAAGTTGATTTAGGTGTAGGTACTTAAATTATTCATAAATGTACACGAGTTAGGTACCTAAGCGAACAGAGACATTATTGCTTATTTGTTCTTAAGATCCCATAATTCCAGATATTATGATAATATATTCTTTATGCATCGAGTTAAATTTAATAATAATTGTTTCATTACCTACCTAGATCTTGAAAAGCTAAACCACTCTCAGTAGAAAGTATTACCTATTTTATTTATTACAAGACGAAAATTATCCATGTTACACAATATATACACTAATAATTATTTATATTATAAATAATATTGTCATCATAATAAAAATGTAATACTTTTAGCTAAATCCGACATTTTTAATTTCATCTAAAATGTTAGTAAAGTGCCTAATAATATAACATTGTTTTCATAATATTATGTTAGTTGGGACGGTTATTTCATAGTTACTGACCCTGCTGAGTAAAATAAATAAAATAAATAATCATATTATTACCTACCTATTTAAAGAAAATAGTTGTCTTGTTATTACAAATGGCAATACTACCCATAAATATATTATTGTCTATGGTACAAGGCAGCGTGATGTCCCACGTTTATGCATTAGCGTCAAGCAAAATGGATGTGAAACAAGAACCGGACAATTTCGAATCGGATTCAAAAGGACAGCATTTTTTGAATGCACCAATATTTCATTCTGACAGCCCGTACGAATCTACTTATATAATGCAAGAGAATGCTCAAACTGCCAGTACTACTATTGAGGTTAGTTTTTTTTTTTGTTTATTAATCTTAATTTTTGGTGTTGTAGACCATGGAATCTTGTGGAACTAAGGGTGATAAGTAAAACAAGCTTCTAATTCACACGAACCGGTTTGTCACCGGTGCGAAATTTTCATAGTTTGAATCGTTTAGTAAAATGTAATTAATTTGACACTACGCCATAAAGAATTACGCTGACTTGGCTACATTTAGAATTATCAGATGACATGTAAAGTGTCAAAGGATGAATCGATCTTTGATAATTTTCAACTGGTCAATCAGCGTTGAGGCAGCGGGAGCAGAATTGAACCAATATGAAAATCGATAATGTGTAGAAACGATCATTGAGCTTGTGTTGACAATGTGCTTTATCTATTAGGTACGTTAATCAAAAGCCATAACATTCTTATGCGTCAATTACATTGAGCTACTTTACGAGCTGTTTGTTGACGAATTTAAAAGCGGGCGATTCAGCTACTGCGATTGTGATGATGACACACAAAACTTTCCATTCGCTGAGATGCCAAAAAGCTAGCAACTGTTTTGACAGAACGTAGTTCGTTTTTTACCGGGAGGTCGCTACTACGCTCTACTGCGCAGACGCAGTAGACCCACACGCCGGCGTGTAGCGTGTAAAGTTGACCGGCTTTCAACTTATCTCGGTAGATTGTTTACAACATGCTTGTTAGCTTGTTCAGTGATGACACTGCGTCGCTGTAGGATTGGTTTGTCGAATAGACCAAATGTTCAGGAGACGAAAAACAAATTTCATAATCTTATATTTAAATACACGGAGATATTTAAATTGTTATTTTTACAACATATGAATGATGTATTCACCATTACAAAGTAATTTAAAGAAAATGATGGTTCTAGTCCATTTAGATACAAAAAAAACATTCTGCATTAAAAGGTCGATTTCGACAAAAACGGATCGACAAACCAATCCTATAGCGACGTCTGGGGGACTTTACAGGCAGATTGTAAATTTGCCAACAAGCGGCTCGTAAAGTAGCTCAATTTCATTGACGCATTATAATAATATGTTTTGTATCTCTTCAGCTGCCTGAAACGAAGCATGTCAATATAAAAACTGAGACTGATTCTGAACGAGTTGACTCCGAAGATGAGTGTCTTAAAGACACAAAACGCTGATTCAATTATGAAAATTCTCAAGCCTCTTGCTCCAATTCGGAATGCAAACCAGCAGACAAGGTAAACAATAGGTAGTCTTATTTTGAAAAACGTACCTAGAAGTTCGTATCATTGAACCTGAACTGAACGAATCAAATGGCACCGTTGGATTTATTTGATTTGGAACCGTTTGGTAGAATGTCCACGGAAACGCTTTTCTGACAACTAATTAGTGTTGCCAGTACTTAAAATTAATTCATAATATATTAGTCTCTAAAACAGAAACATATTTGAAACGTCAACTTGTTATGAAAATCTAACCTCCTATCATGGTCTACAATAATACAAATTTAACAAACTGTCGTATTCATTCATTTTAAATATACAAAATATAAAGAATGCTTCATAAATAGGTAGCCATTTAGTTAATTTATAAGATTTATAGGTATGACGAGTTTTTAAAAATTACTTTTGATTAGAGCTTTTCATAATTATTGACCACTTGTTCATGTCGACAGTATGATATTGTGACTTAGACGACAATCGAACATATTAAATTCGTTAGGTAATATAAAGATCATTCCGGGTTGATTTAACACAGTTTGTAGTTTAGAATCTCCGTTACAAAATATAAATAAAATGAAAATAAATTCTTTGTCTGACATAATAATTATAGTAATGATATTAAATCGAACTTGCATAGAAAATAGTGCTGGATTTTGAGATAATAACACCAAAAGCGGCGTCTTGTTCGCGTATGGTTACTTATGAATAATAGGTATTGGTTATTAATCTATAATACATATAATTCAAGTGAACTCCTATGGTGTAAATATCTAACATATTAATATGAACACCTCACGATATATAAATGCCGAATAATGCTTATCAACACTTTGACAGATTGCCATTAGTCTATGGATCGTCCGAATTGGTTTGACGTTTCATGTCAAACCATTTCTGATGGTCCGAGAACGGTTTGATTTTCAATGATACACTGAACCAAACGTCAAATCTCAAACCATTTCCGGTCAACTACAATTTGTATGTATATTGTCTATGGTTTAATTTGATTTGTTTCGTTCATGTTGAAAGAAACGAACCTTATATAATGTAATCATAAATCACTGTATTAGGTATTATTAAATAGGTTTTGTATTGAGTTTGTTTTCGTACTAGGTATATTCCCCTTCTTAGTTAAATAATTTTATATCCTAATATAGGCACATAATATACACTTGTGTGTGGGACTATTTTTCCGGAAAGCTGTTGGTTTTTTTTTTTTTTTTTTATATTTTTCCAAATAAACATATACCATTTGTAAAAAGGCGCTAAGATGTCGGGCTTTGTCTTGCGTACTTCCCGGGTCTTTTCGGATGTTACGATACTAACAATTCTCTATAACTCCTTAGAAGCAAACTTGAGAGTGGGTCTATCGTTTGGGCCCCGCATCATAAGTACGGCCTTATGGTGAGAGAGTCCAAAAAAAATTTTGGGACTCCTTTACTTTCGGCTGTATGGATATTATCCGTGGCTCTATCCGACTGACTTTCTCTTAGGTATGCTAACATAGGTACTGTAGCTTAAAATTTGGAAGGGATCCTTATTTAGCTACATATTTTCAGACTTATACGCGGCGTAAATGTGAACTCTGCCATTCTTGGTCGTGTGTCTGATAATTACCTTAGGGATCGAGGACATCCGTTGTTTGTTCTCCCGAGGTGCAGAACTAACCTGCCATTAGTAATTCCAATCGGGAGAGCAATATCCATGTTTAATGAAATCGCTTCGGATATTGATATATCCCACTTACGTGAGGGTGAATTTAGGTTGACGTTGTTTTTTAAGTTTTTAAGATAGGGTCCATCAAAGTTCACTCTGTGTGCTTCCATCTACTTTTATTTTTGTTATTTTATTTTATTTCTTTTCATATTTTATTTTTTATTTTATTACTTATTGTATTATTAACTCACATTTCTCTGTTGTTTTAAAAAACCTGCTTAGGTACTTTTCAATTTTTGTTTGTATTCTTTTCGTTCCAGGTTGACAATATTAAGTGCAGTTTACCTTCTGATGAAAGTGTTCTCCTCCATATTTCATCACATTTTGAAAACGAAAATGCATTGCAGATTATAGAATATAAAGAAGATGATCGTATAACTGTGAAAAATGCATCTTATCCTCGACATGACGTAATCGATGTCTATCAGGAGTTGAATACATCGAATAGAAAGGAAGCTCGCACTGTATTGAAGAGAATTTTATTTTATGAAAGATATTACGTATGCAACATTTGCTACAAATTCTTCTTCACCAAAAACATGTTGCAAGTACATAGAATTTATCACACGTCTTCAGTTTGCATTGAAGCTTTTCCTGATTATCTAAATAAAAATCCATTTGCTTTAAATCTCGAAGGAATCATCGATTCCAATGGAATATATTATTGTTATGATGTACATTTAAAGAAATTAAACATACAGCATCAAAAAACATATAAATATCTGCACAGAGAAACTGACATTTCCGGGAATCAGGGTCCTGAAATGCCTTACGATGAAATTGACATACATCAACACGACATTAAAAAGGAAACGGATTTGCAAATATGTGCTCTCCAGCAAGTTTATCCTGTTAGTGACGTCACTACTACTACATCTGATAAAAATAATAAAACTATGAGATCCGAAACACGTTTTCTTAAAGACAAATTGAATAAACCCAACAATTCTAGAGGTGTACATCTAAGTCCGCGCAGAACACCTGATCAATCTATAATTGACCACTCGCTATCGTACTATGATATTGAAATCCACGAAAGTGATATTAAAAAGGAATTATTAGCCCTGACCACCGAAAAGGAAGTCTGCCTGAAGTTGGAAAAAAATAAATTCTATGATAGAAACTTTGTATGCCATGTGTGCTTTGCTTTATTCTCATCTGAAGACATTTTAAAGGAACACAAATTGATCCACGGCATGTCTTTGTCAGGCAAAGATAACATTAATCACAAGATAAAACGGCTTGCTTGCAGTGAATGCGAATATAATGCGCCAAACGCTTATATTTTAAAAAAAACATATAATGATCCATAGTGGCAAAATCCCATTTCTGTGCAATATATGTGATTATAGTACAAGAAAAATCAGTAACATGAAGGCACATAGCAGGATTCACGGTGGAGAACTATCCATAACGTGCAACGTATGTGATTATAAATGCAGAAATTTCGGTACATTAAAAAAACATAAACAGACCCACAGTGGTGAAAAACCCTATGCATGCAGTTTATGTAATTATAAATCTCGAGCTAAAGGTAATTTAAAGACACATATGGTGGTTCATGTTAGCGTGAAACCTTTTAAATGCGGTGTCTGCCATTTACGATACAAGACATCGAGGGATTTGAAGAGACACAGAATTATTCATACCAAAAAAGCCATTAGGTGCAATAAATGTGATTTTAAAACCTACCGAAAGAGTCATCTGATAGAACATGTAATGATTCATACTGGAGAAAAGCCATTCAAGTGTAAATTATGCGATTACAAATGCAGAAGGCGTTCTCACTTGAAGTTACATAATATGGTGCATAGTGGTGAAAAACCATTTACGTGCAATGAATGTGGTTTTTGCTGTGCATCTTCTTGTACTTTAAAGAATCACAAAATGCTCCATAGTAGTGTAACATCATTTTGCTGCAGCTCTTGTGGTTACAAATGTAGATTGGCTACTTCTTTAAAGAAACACAAAACGATTTCCGGTCACGGACAAAACCACTAAGTTATTTTTGTTACACTATAAAGGCATGTCACCTTTGTACTTTCTCAATCAAATAAATTAAACAGAATCATTAAGTCTAATTTATAATGATATGGGTTCTCCAAGGGTGATCCGCATATTATTCACATAGGTATTTAAAAAGTTTAAAGTAAACTTAGGTATTTAAAAGCGGTGGTGCAGCATAGGCTATGGACAATGAAACGTACGTAGCCATAGGTGGCTATATTCTGTGGGTGGCAGTGTTGCCATATTTTCAAAGTGGAATTATAGTACAGAGCCTCCAAAATTATAGTATTTGGGATAAAAATATAGTACGCGTTGTCATATTCTGTTGAAAATGTATAGGTTTTTAATTCCTCAGAAAAAAATAACGGAGAATTTGAGTAACTACGAGACGCCTTTTTATTTAGGTACCTCTTCCGAACAAAAATGTTAACCGA
The DNA here is from genome assembly GCF_057557595.1 of Rhyacophila brunnea. Taxonomy (NCBI): domain Eukaryota; kingdom Metazoa; phylum Arthropoda; class Insecta; order Trichoptera; family Rhyacophilidae; genus Rhyacophila; species Rhyacophila brunnea. The sequence continues at coordinate 5,779,300 of NW_028232785.1, forward strand.
AGAATTCAAGAAATTTCATTTTAAACAGAAGTCAATAGATTTTTTTACGTTTTTCGAGCAATTTTTTCCAAATCTAATATTGCGAAATTATAGTACTTTGCCCCAATGTATCGAACGGAAATATCGAAATTTTAGTTCTTTTTACCAGAGCGTTGGAGCAGGAGCATGGGGAGCAATGGTGTTTTATCCGAAGCACCGTAAATTTGTAGTGCTCCAATACTCCTAGTGTTTTTTTTTAATATTCTTAAATTATTGTCTTAAATCCAATAAAAATATTATATTCGACACTTTGCAACACTGGAACTTTGCAACACTTACTACCGAATGATAAAAATATCCTCACTTTTTTGACAGAAGAGGCAGATAATGAAAGACGATTTAATGACGGAATTTTATTGTAATAAAATTAATAATGTAAATGACGAATAATAAAACTTTTTTAAAACTACCTACTTATTTTTTTTTTCATTCATATAAAACCGATTAATTTTTACCCGGAGTGGAGGAGACCCTGGAGCGGAGCTGAAGCAAGTATCAGGTCCCGGAACGGAGCAACTCAAAAAAGGGTCTGCTACAACCCTCTGCTTTTTACATATTTTTTGCGATATTCAAAATTATAGTATTTTGGGCGTACTATATAATATGTTTTATATCGTACATAGTAAGCGCAACAAAATTATAGTACAAATACTATAATTATAGTACGGTTGGCAACACTGGTGGGTGGAAACAAGATTTCTCGGGTATAGAACGATTTGGCGCCGCAAACTGGCCCCCGCTCATTGGCCACCGAGACAATTGGACGCCGGGATAATTAGGCGCCGGTAAAACTAGCCGCTGGAACAACTGGATGCCGGAGAAGTGGACGCCATACTGTCGAATTAAATGCGCAAAGGAATAGACGTACGTTACGATTTGGTTGAGAAAGTTGATAAGACTGTTTAATATGCTTCTATCTACTTAGTACCTTATACATTTTGCGCTTCATATATTATTTTATGGGCAGTATTCTCTTTTAAGATTTATATTATCTTATTTATCTTTGAAGATTTGACCATATAGTAGAAATTTTCCACGTACCTACTGGCATTATTGATTAAATAAAATGTCACTGCAAGTAAAAGTGTTTGTAATATTTCGGCCGACTTAATATTATTTATATTAACAGCTTTTGGCCGCCCGAATTATGTCTTCAAAAGTGACCTCCACTGTGCCTAAAGCGCAAAGTGTTCAACCTGCCTGTGCTTCCCGTAAACACATCTGTGTCACTACATTTCAAAATCAGCCAAGTCCACCTTTAGGTATTTTTGACTTGTTTGTGAATTGCTGAAGAACTACTGCTTTCTAATATTTCTGCATCATCAAAATGTGGAATTTATTCATTTTAAATATTCTATACTCGAAATAATATGAACTTTCACCCTTGTGACTGTGTAATTGAGAAAACAAAAAGCTGTTTTTCTCCTATTCATCTATTATGGACTTGGCTGATTTTGAAATCTAACGACACACTGCGCATAAAACATGGGCTCTAAGTAAAAGAAAGATACAGAAACTTATGGTAGCACAACGTAGTATAGAGATGTGCATGCTGGGTATAACGCGAAAGGACAAAAAGAGAAATGAGTGGATTAGGACACAGACAAGGGTTTGTGATGTAATGAAGTTCGCAAAAAAATCTCAAATGGAAATGGACTGGAGCTTGGAGATGGAACAATCTTGGGCAAATCTGGTCATCCAGTGGTACAAAACGTCTACAAGGTAGACCTAAAGGCCGCTAGATCGATGAAATTATTAAGTCCTGCGGAAGTCCGTGGCAACGCAGCTCACAGGACCGAGAGAAGTGGAATCAGCTTGGAGAGGCCTTCATCCAGCATTCGATAGATTCAGGCTGATGATGAATAGTGATTGTTTTTGTGTTTCGTATAAGTAACAAGTTCGTTTTTAATAATTGATCTAAAATTAAAAGTCTATAATCGCTTTTGTGATAATGAGAATAATAGTTTGCTTGAAAGTTATATCATATTGAGTTATCGAGCCATCACTAAATCGATATCGATATTTGTGTATCAATGCGCGGTCAAAGTGCCTAATTGTAATTACGTTTTTGATGTCATTACACTCATTAAAATTTAATTACTAATAGTCGTATGCATGAGATTTCCAAGAACTTTATATGATTAACTTCACTTCAATTACTTCTATTATGAGAAGTCAAGTTTTTTTACAAATATCTAGGTAGGTAGGTACCATAATATTTTGAAAAAATGCCTCCATTTCTTCCAATTGCATATTTTAATGCCAGATACACCAGTAGGTACCTATCTTTGCGGTTGTTTAGCGGAGGTATTTTATCGTAATCATACGTATATCAATCTTATTTCTCCATGAGAAATACTGCGTTTTTTGATGTAAGCGAAATACGAGAGCATTGTATCAGCTACCTACTATCTAGATTATAGACTATGGATCAAAATTATACGTATTTTGTAAACAGCACGACTAGGAACTGTTTTTAAAGTTCGCAAATGTTTTACAGAGTCTGAATGCATTATTAAAATGACATTTGAAAGTGACAGATGAAGCAGCCATTTTGAATGACGTGTGACGTCAGATTGCGTACGTCACAAACAGTGCTATACGCTATATGGTGGAAAATCGGCAAATAGCTTATAAAGAATTTGGGATTCTCAGACATAGTATTACGGCTCCAAGTAACTGAAAGTGTTCATATTATTATCTACTAGTTTCCTAAACTTTTCTACAATGGAACACTTCGCAAAACATTATTTTTTAGGTTGGCTAATTCCTACTAGTAAAAATTAAAAAAAATGTTACGCGTGGAATAAAAACGCGTGAAAAATGAAAACCGTCAAAGTCGATCAAATTGTAAGGTTAAAAAAAACAACAACACGGACTTACTTATAAAACTTCCCGCAGACTTTTTACTCCAGAATTTATACACTGATATGCTGAATATTTAACACGTATTTTCAAGCTGTTTTTTTTTTATAGGTTTTATGAACAATATTTATTAGCGCGGCTAACCGTTCGGTCAATTTTGGGAATTACTGTCGTTAAACTAACATGCTTGTCTCGGCCGGTCAGGTAAAAACAATAGGTATACCCTATGTCTATCATGCACACGTTGTGAGAAAAGATGGTCCTCCGCCTGTAACTAGATCATGGCCCCCACATCCTAAATCGGGCCCCCTGGGCAGGATCTTCGGCGGGCCCCCCTACCTATCGCTACTTTTAGTGTCATACGTGACAAATAGAAGCGGTGTTAAAGGTAACGTTAAAGTCTTTCAGTGTATTCTTAGCGATTTTTTTGTAGTTTTAATACGTATGCGAAAATTATGGAGTTATCGAGTATCAACACAAAACAATCAAAAATTGCATCGTACAAGCTCATTTTTTAAAAATGTTTATATCTCCCACGTAAAATAGCGCCGTAGGCGACTTTTTTAAGACTATTAGAGCAAATTCGTGATGTGTTTATCTTACATAGCTGATCGAACCGCCACGACGGGCCCCAAGGCTAGAGCCCTGACAGCCCTCCCCTTTGGGGGCCATGACCTAGATACTTGGGGTCATAGACTTTAGTGGAGATTGATCATCACTCGCCTTTCAATATGAAGTATATCCTTTATGTACTTATTTTAGTTTTTCTACTTAGTAGATCTTAAAATGTGTTGCAGTGTATAAAACATTTCCAAATGGTCGCGGAACACCTCTTCAGGTTCGGCGGTAGGATATAGGCGATAGGATATAGGGTAGGTATAGGCGGGCGGTAGGATAATAATAAACAGTAGGTTCTACTGTTTATTATTATCTGTTGTAGTAAAATATATCATATTTAGAATTGCAATTCTACTCTCACAATTCAAAATGAATGCAAAAAATTACAAGATTATAAGAACTTTGTATAAAATTAATACGTTGAGTGCAAAGGATTGAATTTAAAAAAGTAAACAATATTATATTAGAGATTTTTATTTTTAGCATAATATTAGTATATTTTCGTACATTTATTGCATTTAAATATCTTAAAAAGTTGTACATATTCATTTTATTATTTTAAGGCTTTTCTATGTATTATAAATAGTCATCCATAATATAAATATACAATCCATCATTCCAGGGCTTTTCGATATACCTACAATATTTGTGGCTTTTCCATTTGGTGCCAAAATATATATAGATTTTTACTACCCCCTACTCTTGATGCCGCTACATACAATTTGCACCGTGAGTGTAAAACCAAGGCATATGCAAAAGACATATTTTGGATATATGTATTAGGATTTGATGTCTTCGTTTTGTTATGAGAAATAGTTTCTAAAAAAAAAACATAATATTTGGTTTACATCTACATTATATTTCATGTTATTTCAGTTACTTCACTTTTACATTATCAAGTTTTGCAGTTGCTTTGCATTTAATCTCGAAATCGAAAAATTTCCAGATGCCTTGGTTTTACACTTACGGTGCGAATTGTCCGTGAGTGAAGCATTCGGATCTAATGTGGCAGCACAGTGTAGCCTTCGCCGCGCCGGCTCGGTTGGCTCACTGCCGATTAGCCTGTGCCAATGCCTGCTACTATTAATAAATAGTCAGGTTAACAATGGATTCTTAAAGTTACCTGGTCTTTTATGATACATATTTAAACACAATTATTACAATCCACATTTTTTTGATAACCCTTAAATTTACATAATTTCCTTTTTTAATCAATTATAGTTAATATGCAGAAGAGAACATCCCAGAGTCATGGAAAAATGCCTCCATTATTATTCTCCATAAGAAAGGAGACACTGAAGATCTGAAAAATTATCGACCAACTAGTCTACTGCCAATTCTGTATAAGGTTTTCACGAAAATACTCTCAAACCGTCTCGAAACAGTTCTAAACGAGAACCAACCAAGAGAGCAAGCCGGATTCAGAAGAGGCTACAGTACTATGGATCATATACAGGTCGTCAGGGAAATCATAGAGCGCATATCTTGGTTTTATAGACTATGAAAAGGCGTTTGATTCCATCAAAAAATTCTCAATTATAGACGCTCTTAGCAACCAAGGAATTTCCAGACGCTACATAAACATATTGAACAGTATATACAGTGATGCCACAGCATGCGTGAAACTCCACAAACGGTCGTGTAAAACAAAGGTGTCCGGCAAGGTGATACCATTTCACCTAAACTATTCACCGCTACTCTTGAGGACTTATTTAGGAAACTTGATTGGGAGGAAAAAGGTGTTCCAATTAATGGGGAGCACCTCAGTCACCTGCGGTTTGCAGATGATAATGTTATACTCTCACAAGACTCGAAAGACCTCCAAGGTAGAATGCAAGAATGTCAGTCAAACGGTCGGTCTAAAGATAAATATCTCAAAGACAAAAGTGATAAGGAACTGTTTTTCGGACCCTGCGATTATCTGTATTAATGGCACCCAACTCGAGCAAGTCAGCAGCTACGTCTATTATATAGACGGAAGCATGCACGATGAAATTGCTCGAAGAACAAAGCTGGGATGGAGTGCTTTCGGAAGTCTGAATAGTATCGTCAAGAGTGACCTACCATTATGTCTTAAGCGTAGAGTGTTCAACCAATGTGTGCTACCCGTGCTAACGTATGGCTGCGAGACGTGGACCCTCAACACGAGAGATGTCCAGAGGCTAAAAGTCATACAGCGAGGCATGGAGAGGTGCATGTTGGGCATCACGCGAAAGGACCGTAAGAGAAACGAATGGGTTAGGAAGCAGACAAGAGTACGCGATGTAATAGACGTTGCCAAACAGCTGAAACGGAGATGGGCGGGGCACATTGTTCGCCGAAAGGACGGCCGCTGGACAAATGCCGTCATCCAATGGTACCCAAGGGGTACGAAACGGCCACAGGGTCGCTCTATAAGCCGCTGGATTGACGAACTGGTAAAGTTCGGCGGAAATACGTGGCAGCGAACGACACAGGACCGAGATAGTTGGAGAAAGCTTGGAGAGCCTTCATCCAGCCGCGCATTGACCCCGGCTGATGATGATTATAAATTAACAGTGGCATTTATTAATAAAAACTATAAACATTTTGTCAACTGTATTTTGGTTGTTTTTTTTTAGTTATTTACTTTCTCTCTACAATATGGAGGCTCCAACATCATTCGTATTATGAAAATAATATGATGTACATACGATAAAAGAATGCAAACTTGAATAGTCAAAGTTGTCTTATTTCAAATTAAAATGATCCAGTGTGCGAGGCTTCAGTCAACTCTCGAAAAACAACAAAAAAATATCACATTCTGCAAAATTCTTTCGCTGAAAATGACCAAGGGGCGCGCTTTTCAACCCGAAGCTTGTTGGTACTTGGGTTTCGAAGCATACCTTTCGTTGAGTCTGGCATTTCTGAGAATTTTCATCCATCAAAACATACCCTTCACGCCGGCGCTGGCCAGTTGACGAATTTATTTGCTAGGTAGGTATTATTTTAAAACATCTGAACTACAAAATGAACAGACATAATCTTATAAATAAAATCCTAATAAACATAATTTTAAACTAAATACATTAGACATTCAATGGCATGGAATGAATGAATTTATAGGTATTTAATTATTATTATGCATGATTTAAATATAAGTAGGTAAGTGCTTTTACGAATGTTCTTTTTAATAAAGCTAGGTCAATGATTTTTTTATGCTAGACACGAATTTAATGGCAAGGCTTCTGATAAAATTATTAATGCTGAGAAAGTAATTATTCTTAATACCTACGTATTTATGTAATAATACTTATTTAGTTTAGACTTTGTTGGCTAAGTTTCTAAAAGGTGACTATAAAATTTCTTACATTTAAGCTTACGGGCTAGAAATTTCTGTCTCGTAGTCGATCTGCTCATGTCTGCATGAATCCTGCATATGATGATTCAGGCCTCATGGCCTTGGATCCTCTAAGGATGTCATGCTTTAGGCGGTAACAGTGTCATTGATGACATAAAGATAGGTAGCTTTATATCAGAAGAAGTAATTTTGTGCTACTTCAAGGTTCTAGATTCTGTACATAAGTAACCACATAAACGCGTTCAAATGGCTGTACAGAAGAAACTGTCGTCATTCTGTATGCTTTCATACTATTTGATTATATTATGCAAGGGTAATTTGGCTGCCTAGAGTTATAATACACATGTTCCAAACAACATCGAGTTTTGAGATAATCGCAAAAAAACCCACCAGAGCACAGTTTTTTGTGATTAGAAGAAAAGTTTGGGCTGTCTTCAATATTTATGAGTGAATGAGTCGATTTACCATATTTAATATATATATATATATATATATATATAATACTGCTAAGGCTGTAAACACAAAGCACACTATGTGAAATAGAACTCCCTGATTGGTTAGAAAAGCCTTGGTGACAAATCTCACATTGTTCATTGAAAAATCTGAGTTATCATCGGTTTTTACATGGTTTAAAGTGACTTCTGATACCTACCCAACTATTTTTTTTTAATATAATATTATTACCTACTTCATGCTATTAAAATCAATATTTGATCAATTATTTAACTTAAATATGTAAAAATTGTAAAATGTGACAATACAATTGTAAAATGACTCTAAGCGACTAAATTATGTACTTTTCTTAATGCATTTGAATGGTTTTTCAACAGAATGAGTCGTCATGTGTGATTTCATGCCACTAGATTGTATGCATGAATAACTACATATAACACATTTAAATGGTTTTTCTCCAGAATGAATCATTTTGTGTGACTTCATGTCACCAGATCGCACGCATGAGTAATCACATACATTACATTGATATGGCTTAACACCAGAATGAGCCATTTTGTGCGATTTCATACTTCCTGATTGAATGCATGAATAGCTACACTCATCACATTTAAATGGCTTTTCACCAGAATGAATCATTTTGTGTATTTTCATGCTCCCAAATCGATTACACGAGTAACTACATTCTTCACATTTATAATGCTTTTCACCTGAATGAGTCATTTTATGGATATTCATGTTAGTATACGTTAAACACGAGTAATCGCATACGTCACATTTAAATGGTTTTTCGCCAGAATGAGACATTTTATGTAACTTTAGTTGACCAAATACGATGCAAGAGTAATTACATTCATCACATTTAATTGGTTTTTCACCTGAATGTGTCATTTTGTGTTTTTTCATATTGCCTAATATTTTACACGAGAAATCACATTGATCACAATTAAACGGCTTTTCATCAGAATGAACCATTTTGTGTCGTTTCAGGACGGCAGAAGTTGTACACGAAAAATCACAAATATCACATTTGAATGGCATTTCACCGGAATGTGTCATTTTATGTGATTTAAAGTGACCAGACTGGATACACGAATAACTACACTCATCACATTTGAATGGCTTTTCACTAGAATGAATCTTTTTGTGTCGTTTCATCGAATTAAACCGTATACACGAGAAATTACATTCCTCACATTTGAATGGCCCTTTACCTCTATGAGTCTTTTTGTTACTTTTGTTGTCTTTAAACTGTAAGCAGGAGTTAGTCGACTGACGACTATATAAGTTTTTGGTAGAATGAGTTATTTCACGGTTTTTCATTTTATCATAATTGCTGGGTGAGGATTTGTATACATCACAAATAAGCGGAGTTGTATCCGAGTGACTACTGCTTATCAATTCTTTGTTGTGCAACGCTTTGTGAAGTTTAAGTAAGTTTATAGATTTAAAAAAGTCAAAACAAATACAGCACACGTAATTTTCTGTATAAAATATTGTTTTTTCTAACTTTATAATAACTTCTAATAACTCAGGATTTTTTACTTTAGATCGAATGTCATTAAGTTGTTGAGTGCGATTTGTTGATATTCCATTATTTTTATCGACTTCTTTTTTAATGTCACTTTCATTAATCATGACGTCACTGTTAGTCTCTTGTACATTTTCCACTATCGACGATGATGTGAGAATATTCGCCATCTAAACAAAACACATGAAAAATTGTATGATACAATTTTATATAAGAGAATACAAATACAAGATATAGTTATTACTACATATTATATCAAAACAAAGGTATAAAAAGGAAACTATACTATAACAAGGAAGAAATAACAAGCAAATCTACGCAAGATTTAAACGAGAAAAATGGAAGATTATACAAATACATTTTTTTTATATTAATAACCATGCCCTTGCTTTTTCGTACAACATGGTTGGGAGGGTTAGTTGCATTGAAGTGGGGCTAATTAGGTTCCTCCATTTATATCTTTTTTTTCTTTATGGCCAGGATTAAATATTTTGTGTAGTTTTCTTGTGTTGTTCTATTGCTTAGTACTTAGTGAGGCTTTTGGAGGTCAATTTCATGATTATGCTGTCTACATCGAGTCCTGAGAGTCCATAGCTCCCTTTCTAGTATAGGGCAGTCGTTGATGTCATGCCACACAGTTTGAGATGTGTTGCCGTCATATGGACAACAGTCATCATCCCTCAATATATACTTATACATTATAATCAGACCTAAACAAAAAAAAAACCCTCAGAATTTCATAAATTCTTCGGTTTTCGTAAGACACCAAAAACCTATACATTTTCAACAGATAACAACGCGTAGGTACTATAATTTTTGCCGAAATACAGCGAAATATTATAACTCGAAATACAAAAAGATGGCAACACTGCTTGATAATGGCCTCTGCAACGAGCCCGAAACGTAGAGAAAAGAAGGAAGATGTGCACGGTGAAAACCCAAAAGAATATTACGATTCAAAACAACTGTGAAAGTCTCAAACATTGAAAGTCTATAATAGTAATTGAGTAAGCAATTTTTTATTAATATTTCATTCAACAAAATGACAATACAAGTGTTCCTTATAATCCAATTTATATGGTTAGTTATTTTAACAGTTGATAGTAGGTATTTCAGTTAGCAACCCATTATCATAACTATAAAGTCAAAAAACCATTATTTAGTGCAGATAATAAGGAGAAAGTTGGCAGGAACTCGCTGAAGTAAGCAACAAAGTAGGTTTGAAAATAAATGTAACAAAGACGAAAGTCATGTTCAACTGCTTTTCAGGCCAAAAAGAGATCCTCATCAATGGCACTCAGCTCGAACAGGTGAAAAGCTACATCTATCTGGGACAACAAGTGTCTATAGATGGATGTATATTTGATGAAATTGTTCGCAGAGTAAAGCTAGGCTGGAGTGCTTTTGGCCGCCTGAATAATATCTTCAAAAGTGACCTTCCACTGTGCCTAAAGCGCAAAGTGTTCAACCAGTGTGTGCTTCCCGTGATGACATATGCGTGTGAAACATGGACCCTAAGTAAAAGAGAGATCCAGAAACTCAGAGTAGCACAACGTGGTATGGAGAGGTGCATGCTGGGCATAACGCAAAAGTACAAAAAGAGGAATGAATGGATAAGGAAGCAGACAAGGGTTTGCGATGTAATAGAGTTTATTAAAAGCCTTAAATGGAGATGGGCTGGACACATAGCTCGAAGAAGAGACAATCGTTGGACAAATCTAGTCATCCAGTGGTATCCAAGAAGTACAAAACGTCCACAAGGTAGACCTAGAGGCCGCTGGATCGATGAAATGATAAAGTTCTGCGGAAGTACGTAGCAACGCAATGCACAGGACCGAGAGAAGTGGAAGCAACTTGAAGAGGCCTTCATCCAGCAGTGGATAGATTCAGGCTGATGATGAATAAGGAGAAATAGAGGATCTGTCCTGTCCATCTCTCAAAAACTATTCAGGAAAAACCAGAGAACTAGGAAGTAATAGGAATTGAAATGCCTAACGGGTGTGGAGTAACAGGCAACTGATTTCAAGTGTGGAAGAATATAGGATAAAAACAAGAATACGTCATACGTCGAATACTGACAACTGCTCCCGCTTATGCAATGACGCTGACGTTTTTAGTCATCTTTAAACGATTTAAGAATTAATGCCCCCGTTGCCATCACGAAACAAACGTGACGTATTCACACCTCGACGTTTGCTCATCGATTGCCAGCGAGTCCAAAATTTCGTCGCGCCTATAGTTGAAAATTATTAGCCGTTTCACTGAAGTATCGTCTTAATAACCAAATTAAAAAAAAAAAAAAAAATAATAAAATGTTGGCAGCTTGTTTGTTTATACAGTGGGTCCTTAGATAATACAAATTAAATCATTGTATAATTAGATAAAACTCTACCTTCTTTACTGGCCGGTTTTCCAAATAAGAGCAACCAGGCTGTGAATTTCCATACGTTATTTGCTGTACCCGTTGTTCAATAATTTCATCCTTGATATCATCTGGCTTAGGGTCAATCTCAGGTTTTACATTAGCAAAGTTCGTTTCAGGTACCTTAAAAACAAAACGTTGTGCTATAGTTATATTATATGTGAAGCACACTTTTAAAGATTTCATAATTCGGGTCTTGTGACTGGTTCTCCGCCGTCGCGAGCTGCCGTCTTTCAGTGAGCGCAGTGTTGCCTACCGAACTATAATTGGACACAGTTATGCGGAAAGTAGCCAGTCCACAAAGCATAAAAAAATGAGATATGATATAGATCAGATGCATTGACATTATTAATGGACAACGCACTCAATACAGTAGCTAGCAAGTAAATTCGCGCATAGTGACATTTGCACAGGTATAGGTAGACGTCCCGCAATTTCCATTATGCTATATCACGCGTCGGGAATTTATAGCAATCCGACCTTTATTGTAATGGCGTTAGAATAGTGTTTCTAGTATCAATGTTCATTCGAGAGAACCCGGTCAAACCGAACTATTTGGCAGACCCGACAAAAAGCATAGGGAATTTATAGCAATATCACCTTTATTGTCATGGCCTTAGAACAGATTATGTCATTCGGCAGACCCGACAAAAAAGTGAGTGTCATTTTATTTTCCAGATGCTTCGTCCATATTAATGTCATTGATCAGATGCGAGAAGGTTTTCTCTAGGTTATGGTGAAAATAGCCAAGCCGCAAAAAAATATTCTTGAAATAAAATACTATTTACAATTTTACATTTTACATACATTTTTAATATCATGTTGTTGCTAAAGTGCCATTATCTCAGCTCCACATTATTGTGGACTGGCTACATTCTGCATAACTACGTTCAATTATAGTACATTTTGGTCCGCGTACTATTAAAAAAGTATAGTACGTCAAAAATACCACAATTTTGAAAAATGGAATTAATTGAATCCGCCGATTAGTATTTTTCGGTCTTAAGAGGTGTTTAAATAAAGCAGGGCATCGGAATTTCTCGAATTTTTCGTTATGTTTATGTGACAAACAAAAAACTTACATTTTCAACACGTCCTATAATTTTTGCCGAAATACTATAATTTCTTGGACCGCGTACTATAAATTCGATGACAAAAAGATAGCTGAACTCCAAAATGGTGACTGGACAGATAAAGACAGCGGAGGACCAGTCAAAAGCACCAATAATAATTCTAAACCCTTTAACAACTGTCGGTTTCACAATGTTGAACGGTGTTTTTAAAAACTAACCTCAAAACTGCCATTGGCATCGTCTATATTCTCTTGCTTTATATATACGTTGGTGTCCGTGCTGTTTGGATATAATATTGGCACATCAAACCAATGCTGGTCAGAAGCACCAGCTTCGAATTCGGACGGTTCGCGTTTTATATCCATTTTATGTATACAAAGCAAAATTGAGTCGCTTAACAGCGTGCAGAATAAATACTCTGGTCACTGGACACCGTGACTAGGGAGGGCGTGAAAAATATATCGATACTTTGAAGTATCAATACTTTGGTGTCGTTAGTAAATAGTGGAGAACTTACTAATAATATTTAATAATACTCGTAATAACTAGATATTGCTAAATATACGATATAGGTAGGTAAAACCGACAAATTTTTCTTAGAATTTATAATTAATTATAAACTAAATTATTAAAATTAGATAGGTAGGTAGGTATCAAGTTTTTAAATGTCACTTTTTTAACATGATAATAACATTGTAAGTAAATAATTATTCATAAATACAGTGGCGCAATAAGTCCCGACCATGTCCGATCCTAATAGGAACATATTATGGACCTCCACAGAGTAGACGTTTGTATTGACAGATTTTGTTTTTACGATAAATGGATGTCAGCCACTTGCTCAACCTATTAGGTCCATACTCCGCCTCATACACAAATTGAAAAACAATATGTGTACATGCCAGACGCAGTATTCGAACCTGGGACCCACAGCGTAATAGGCCAACGCTTAAGCCGCGCGGCCACCGTGGGTGTAAGGGGGCAATAAGTATTGATTGCAAATTATAATACATAATATTATTACCTACTACCTAGTATGCATTACGTCATATGGGAAGGGTTCTACCTTGCAACGGTTTAACTTTGGGATACTTGCTCTAGAAATTCAATTACAATACTAAAAAATTACATTATTATGTTCGCTGCTAACTGTGTTCTCTATTTGTTCACTAAACCTTTTTAGTTTCAGTAATAATTATTTACGTGGCTGGGACATGTATTCCGAATGCCGCCAAAGAGTACGGCACTTCGTACCCTTGTGGCACAGCCTCAAGGGTTCCGTCGCCGTGGCCGGCCCTCCCTCACCCTGCAGTGGTGCTATAAAAGCGACCTACGTGCTGCAGGTCTGACATGGCGGGAGGTGCAGAACTTGGCGATGGACCGAGGGAAGTAGCGCCAACTTGTGCTAGCCCTATGCCCCAATGTTGGGACGTGACAGGGTGGAAGAAGAAGAAGAAGAAGAATAATTATTATTCTTTGAAGCGTCAAATCTCAGTTTATTATTGTGCTCGATTCCTTCAGAGTAATATTTATTTAGCTATCATATCCGAAAGGTATTAAAACAAGGTATCTACCAGTCTTCAATCTCTTTGGCATCTACCTACCTAAGCATTATAATTAATAGTTATTTGATATTTTCTTACGTAGTAGGTACTGTCACATCTTTGTTTAAGTCTGCAATTGAGTACCTTGGTATCAAAGTGGGACATAAGCCATTTACAAAATTTTACATGAGACTCACAAACATGTGTGAAAAGTGTCCGTTTTTCATACAACATACCAACTTTAAACTCAAAAATGTCTATGAAAACTACCGTTTTTGATACTTTTAGTAGACTTTTTGAAAAGTTCATCATTTGCACTACCATAATCAATTAAAACAGATGGCGTTTGTCCCACTTTGATACCAAGGTACTCAATTTATCCAATAACTTGTTAAAAATAATATTTATTGCTCAGGAAAATAATTACTTTGCCCATTATATCCTTGGTTATACCATTAGATGCTATTCATTTCTTTTATTCCAAGGTAGAATCACCGGCTGTACCTTGGTACAAAAATACCAACTGATTCAACGGTGTTTAGTGATGTACGCATTGAAGCTAACATAAATAAATTATTATTGTTTGCTCAAAGCTATATACAGATACTGCCTATGCAGGGCTAAAAGGTTTTCTTACTGGAACAACAGATGGCTGTACAATAATTCAAAAATTAAAAAATGTCCAAATGTAACAACCCTACCCCATATAACTGTTTTTTTTTTTAAATTTTATTAATGTTTATATTACTTATATTAACTAAGTGGTATGATCATGGCCTCCATAAAAAGGGGGCTGACAGGGCTCTAGCCTGGGGGCCTGGGCTTTGGGAGGGCCCGGCGTGTCGGGTTGACCGGATAAGTGAGATAAACACACATCACAGCTTTTAAAGTAAAAAAGTTGCCTGCGGCGCTATTACACTTCATGACTATTAATATTTTAAATTATATGATTGTGTGATTTAAGTTTTTATTATTGTGTGTCGATACTCAACAACTCCATAATTAAAGTACCTAAGTAGATGTATTAAAAATCGCTAACAATACACTGTATAAGTACTCTTAATTTGACATAAAACACAATTTGAAAAACGTTAACGTCACTGCTTTTAACCTTAGCGATAGGTAGGGGGCCCGCCAAATATCCTAGCCTGCGGCCGGCTTCAAGATGTGGGGGCCATGGGTATAATAATATCATCACTAATTAATTTTGTGATTGTTTCAAATAAAATTAATAATATCTAAAAATTATTATCAAATTAAATGTGGTTAGGTAGGTATTATAATATTATTATTAAACAACTGTATAGGTAACCTTTGGGTAGGTATATCTGTATAGTGAATTGGTATATTCATATTATTCCAGGGCTCGAAATGGACCGGAACGCACCGGAGCGCCGTTCCGGTTCATACAACCCCCAAAATTATCGCTCCGTCTCGTGTTAATATTAATTTGACCGTCTGAGCGAGATATGTCATATTATAAAAAAATCTAACACAATCGTTTTTTTTAAATACATATATGTATGGAATTAGATAAGTAACAGTGTTAATATTTTCGTAAAATTATCAAGCGCTCCGGTTCGTGAAATTTTCCATTTCGAGCGCTGTATTATTCTTACACTAAACAAACGTTAAAATTTAGTTAGCTTTAAATATTTCCTGATATACCTACTATTACACAAATAAATACCTTATAAACTACATAGTATTATTATTTATTTATAGTGGCGAATAATTAGATTCTGACAAAAGGGCGGCGATTGGTGTATGTAAGCGTGTGTGTGCAAAGTATCTAAGTATTGCTCAAAACACATCAATACTTTTTAGCCAGCCCTAAATAAAGTTTTCCTTGTCTATGCCCAAAATTCTTTTGACACGTTGGCATTAAATTTATAGATTGCCCCTATTTACATGTAAAATGGATATAAAACGCAAATCAGATGAATTAAAATGTGATGCAGGACAGTATTGCTTTGATGTTCCTATAGTGGAACCAGATATAAACACCAATAATATAAAGCAAGAGATTGTGGACGATGAGAGTTTCACGTTTGAGGTTAGTTTTACAAAACCGCATTTTTAGTTTATTTCATCATTTTTGGACGTTAAAACACAACGCGTCTTGTTCCCCAATCAATTTATAAGATTTGAAAGCACTATATTTCTATGTAGTCATAGTAAGACTGCAATCATGTGATCTGCGTCAACCAAATCACTTTTAAGTTTCCAGCCGTTTGGTTTGCTTGGAATTGTGAAACCAAAAACAAACTACGGTCAAAATGTACTGACTATTATATGTCCTAAATAGGGGAAAAGGTGTACCTTGGGACATAGTGGTTTAAATGAATATTGTAGTTTTTATGATGTGAAAATGTACCAGAATTTGAGTAATAAATGTTTAATATCACGTACCTCGCGACCTCCATAGCCTAGCAGAATTTGCCGCATAGATTCACGATGAGGACTGTCAAATACCTTTTCTGCCCGCCCTGGTCTGCCCGTCGAGCTGGTGTCCAGGTTCAAATACTTAGGTGCCACGGTTGCCGATGATGGTGGTATTTCTAGTGAGCTTGGAATCCGCATGGGTGTGGCGGGCTCTGCGTTCAACCAACTTGGAGTCGCATGGAGGTCAAGGCTGTATTCTGTGAGGACCAAATGTCGTTTGTTTAACGCGTGCGTGCTACCTGTGCTCCTGTATGGCTGTGAGACATGGCATCTTACTAAGCTTCAAGAGTCTCGGCTTTTGAGCTTTGAGAATCGATGTCTCCGCCGAATCTTAGGGGTACATTGGTACGACCGCGTTACAACCACCCGAGTTCGTGAGCAGACACAACAGCCTTCGGTGATTGAAGTTATCACGAAGAGACGCTTTACGTGGGTGGGACACGTATTCCAGATGCCGCCAAAGCTTGTGGCACAGCCTCAAGGGTTCCGTCGCCGTGCAGCGGTGCTACAAAAGCGACCTACGTGCTGCAGGTCTCACATGGCGGGAGGCGCAAGAGTTGGCGATGGACCGAGGGAAGTGGCGCCAACTTGTGCTTGCCCTATGTCCCAATGTTGGGACGTGACAGGGTGGAAGAAGAAGAAGAATTACGTACCTAGATAATATGTTACATTTTTAGTGCATTTAGTTCATTTTAAAATAAGATCATGTGGTAATAAAATATTGATAGATTGAAAACCCGCGGCGTATTCTTGGAATTGGCAATATTTCCACTGTTACTAATACCACTGCGACCAACGATGGTGTCGTCTACATTGGGAATATAAAATGAGTCCTCTGATTTCTTAGGAATTTTACAGTAGATTTGGACATATCCTAAGTTAAAACCAGAATAGCGTCTGAAGGTACAACCAAGCATATCTTTGAAAAAGTAAAATTTTTACGCGATATAGATATATATATATATGTTAACAACTAATTTGATAGATTGCTTAATTAAGGCGGTGAATACACGGGCAATAACTTTGCTGCTGCTGCCGTGATTGGCAGCAAACGTGCTACCGACCGAGGCAGCATTACGGCAGCTCATGTTGCTGTCATTGTTGGCAGCAAACGTGTCACCAGGAGCGGGTGCGCACCGTTAACTTATCAAAATCTTTAATATATTTAGCACATAAAGTGGACCAAGCATTATTTTTAGCAACCGTGTCACTATATTTGTTCCTAATATTTTTTAATAATGACTCTACGTGCTCATCTCTCCCATGGGTACTGTTAACTTAAAGTCATGTAAATTCAGTCAAAGCACATTTAAATGCATGGCAACCTGAGTCTTGGGTAACTGCTCCTGAAACATCTCCCGAGACCCGGTCAAAAAAAAAATAATCACAACCAAACGTAGGGTCCCGTGACATGCTCGATTAAAACCGGGTATGGTTCGGTGTTTCCATTAACTTTAATGTCACTATATGATTCACAATTAGATTTCAAATGCACTCATAGTTTTTTATGTCACTTATAAAAGCATCTGTGTCAAAATTATTGTCATCCATCATTGGAAAAAACTCAGACTGGAATGACGGTGCGCAGATCTAGGCGGAGAGAGAGAGAGGTGGGAGGAGTTGTTGCTATAACGGTCAGCCAGTGCTGCCAGCGTATGTTTGACGCGGCAGCAAATCGATTGCCGCAATTCGACGGTTCCGGGCAATACGTAGGCAGCAGTGTGTGCGTCCAGTATGAGTTTTGTATGAAAAATTTGGGGATCTCCTAAATGCGACTGCCGGCAGCAGCAGCATGATGTGCCCGTGTATTCCCGGCCTAAACAATGCTGCGACAGCACGACAAAAGAAAATATCGATAATAATCATGCTTACCTTGCTTGTATACGTGTCGGAAATGGTAACTAAATTTTATTTTGAAGGTAGCACAAAACTTAATTGAGACTTGACGCTTCAAAGAATAACTAAAATGAATTGGCTGAACAAATAGTGAACATAGTTGCCAACATAATGTGTAATTTCTTCAGTGGGTTTAATTTCTAGAGCAAGTCTTCTTCTTCCACGGCGCTACATCCCGGGGTGGGATTTGGCCTCCTCCACAACCGCTCTCCACTCACTCCGGTCTCTCGCCACACTTCCCCAGTTACCGGGTCTTCCTATATGAAGCCAGTCCACTTCTACGGCATCAGCCCATCTCCTTCTTGGACGGCCTCTGGGTCTCTTCCGTTGGGGTAGCCACTTTGTCATGATCCTTGGCGCTCTAACTTCAGGCATTCTCTCCACATGTCCCGCCCATCGTAGTCTTTGGGACTTACAGTATCTAGAGCAAGTATCCCAGTGTAAAACTTAAAGAGCCTTTGATATTTTTTTCAGAACGCTGCACCAGATCAGATGATTATAAAATCTGAGGTAGATTTTCAACACGTTGACGTCAAGTTGGAAGACACAATAAAAACATTCGATAATGAGGATCCTAAACCCGGTTGCTCGTATTCGGAATACAGGCCAGTAAGAGCTACATACATTACATTGTTTTAATACAATTTGCATATTTTCATATATGTATTTTGAAGGGTAGAGGTAGGCTTTTAAGATACAACATAAATAGTGCACATTAAACTTTGTCAGCCGTACGTATTATTAGTTAGTCAGTTTTTAAAAATTAACTTTACCCTGCTTAAATCGAACTATAAGTGCTTGGCCGTAGTGATTTGGCGGGCGCAGCGCGGCGGCTTACTGTGAAACTTAAACGTATAACCGTGTGTATTATGCCCCAAAAAAGACACTATCTACGAACATTTTACACACGGTTATACGTTTGAGTTTCGCAAGACGCCGCCGCCCCGCCCCCGCGCGACCACTACGTTCTTGCACTAATAGTTTTTATATGCTTTGGGCAATCAGACAAAATAACGCACACTTTTTTGTTCATACTTTTTTTGTTAATGTTGAATTAAGAATATATATTGCACATGTTTGTTATTTTTTTTAAAATTCATTAAGCCCTGCCTAAACCAAATAAAATATCCAAAATTATATATGCTTTGATGGCATAAATTTACTTATTTTATAGATAGAAGAATATTTTTTCACTATTATCTATTATTAACACCCACGTTGGCCGCGCACCTTAAGCGTTGTACTATCACGCCGTGGGTCACAGGTTCGAATCCTGGGTCTGACAAGTACACATATTGTTTTTTTAATTTGTGTGTGAGTCAGGGTATGGACCCAATAGGTTGAGCAAGTGGCTGACATCCATTTCTCGTAAAAAATAAAAATCTGTTCATACAAACCTCTACTCTGTAGAGGCCCATATGATCCTATTAGGATCGGACATGGTCGAAAAAAAAAATATATCTATTATAGCTTCGTTTTCGTAGGATTTAATTGAATTTTAAAAACTAACCAATACCATCAGCTATTTTATTGCTTATACAATAATTGGATATTACGCTGACTGTAGATGAAATGAATATTATTATAATTGATGTCTGCTATTTTATTGCGTATGCAATAATTGGATATTGTCTGACTATCGGTGTATGTGATTATTTTCGCTGACTAGAAAAATATTTAGTAATTTGAGATCAGCTTCTCGGTGCATCTTAGACCTATATGCTGACAAGGCTTGGGTTGTTGATTTCCACACTTATTTTTCATTGACTATCAGAAGGCATTTGACTAACTTAGATGAACTTGTATATGGAAGGTACTTTCCGAAATGAAAGTTCCAGCACACCTATTTCTATCCAAAATCTATAAAACCATAGTCACAGAAAATTAAAATAATTACAAGATAAAAAGAACTTTTTATATACTACAACGTTTTTAAATTTTCTGTTGAATTATTATGCTCAATATGTTCAAACTAACTTGTGCGTGATATGAAGTAAATAAAAAACAAACAAATATAGAAATACTGAATACTGAAATGCCATTTTGATTTCCATAATAACGCACGTATATATTAATAATTTCGTTGCTAGGACCGCCAAGCAACCTTAGCAACCGATAATAGTGGATTGGATTACGGATTTCTTCCGAAATAACTTTTCATACAAAACAGAATTAACTGAAAATGAATTCAATTCTACTTAAAGATGGCTAAAAGTATTAAAAGAATGCATTGGCATCGTATTCTGATATATTCTAAAAGTTTCAAATATCGAGCTAGTCTGGGAGTTAGTTTAAAATCGATTGCAAGATTTGTACCGGATAAACAACCACCGGACAAATAAGAATACGAGCTAATAAAAACGTTATAAAAATACCGCAATAATTGTTTAGTGTGGATTGAGTATCTCTGACAAAAACAAATGCAATACTAGAGCTTTTTAAAATTCAGCACAAGGTCAAACAATTGCTTGGGGCTAGCTATTTATACCATATATATAGTCCACACATGAAAAAATTACGTTTGCTTAAAATGAATATATTTAGTAGGTTCCAACCACACCTTGTTAAAAAAATGCTGTCCATGTCACCTTCGTTTTTTTTGTTATTTATTAAGTTTCTCCCCTTTATGTTAATTTTCTTGTTCCTTTTCTCTCCCAAGCACTTTGAATTAAAGTAAAATCAATAACACCCTCGGTGGCCGCCCGGCTTACGCGTTTGACTATAACGCCGTGGGTCCCAGGTTCGAATCCTGAGTCTGGCAAGTACACATATTGTTTTTCAATTTATGTCTGTCAGGGTATGGACCTAATAGGTTGAGCAAGTGGCTAAAATCCATTTCTCGCAAGAAACAAAATCTGTGAATACAAACCTCTACTCCGTAGAGGCCCATATGATCCTATTAGGATCGGACATGGTCAAAAGAAAAAAAAATCAATAAACCCAGTCAAAGCTCACTTGAGAGCATGGCGACCTCAGTCTTGCGTAACTGCTCCTGGGACATTACCAGGCGTAAACAACGGTACAGATGCTTCACGTCAAACGTATTGCCTCGTGATACGTTCGATTAAGACCGAGTGTGGTGCAGGTCGGGTTTGGTTTGGAGGACGCGTATGTGTTATTAAAATGAACATACTGATACACGTACGTAAATTGTGATTCACTGTGAATTCGTCGCCATTAAATATATAAATAATTCGTACATTTCATATCAAAATTCCCCATTATGTATATGTGTATTAATATAATATATTTTGACACCAATTTAATTCAATACCCACATTTTTTTCAGTATATCCCAGCGAGCTCTCCATTGCCTCGCACTGCGTATCTTGGATCACCAAGTACGATATCAAAGGTAGAAGCGCCATACGGTGAAATACAAACTGGCCTACATGATGTCAAACAAGAACTTGAAACACGTCGCACTTATAGTCGTTATCATATGCAATCTAACATCCCAGATCCCAAATTATTTGTATCTGTTATAAAACTGAGACGTATGTTTCTCTACACTGAGAATTTTGTATGCTGTTTTTGTTTTGATTATTTTGCATCGTTAGAATTACTACAGCTTCATAAATCATTACATATAAAATCAACAGCAAAAAAGAGTGAAAAGCAGTTAAAATGTGATGATTGTAATTACGTTAGCATTCGATCGGGTGACATGAAACGTCACAAAATGACGCATTCTGGCGAGAAACCATTTAAATGCGAACAGTGTGATTTTTCAAGTATCACATTCAGTAAAATAAAGTTGCACAAAATGACACATACTGGTGAAAAGCCGTTTAAATGTGATCAATGCGATTACTCATGTATAACATCTAGTAAGATAAAGTTGCACAAAATGACACATTCCCTTGACAAACCGTTTAAATGTACCCAATGTGATTACTCATGTGTAACTTCATTTAAAATGAAAATACACAAAATGAGCCATTCTAGCGATAAACCACTAAAATGTGTTCAATGTGAATACTCATGTACACAATCTACAAAGATGAACGTCCACAAAATGACGCATTCTGGTAAAATGCCATTTAAGTGTGTCCAATGTGATTACTCTTGTACAAGATCCAATAAGATGAAAATACACACAATGACTCATACTGGTGAAAAGCCATTTAAATGTACCCAATGTGATTACTCGTGTATACAATCTTGTCACATGAAAATACATAAAATGACGCATTCTGGCGAAAAGCCATTTAAATGTGATGTATGTGATTACTCGTGTATTCAATCTAATAACATGAAAATACATAAAATGACGCATTCACTGCCTAACTGTGGTTAATTTCACTGTGTATTATATCTAGAAAAGTAAACTTACTAAAACATCCCACTATAATAGCCTAGGACAGCGCACGGCAACCTCGAAAATAACGATTTAATAAAATTTTCGGTACTTTAAAAACTGTATCGTAATATTATGTGATAATACACTTTTGAACATTGAGTAGTGTCATCTCCGTCCAAATCGGGAGCTAGAATAGGCATTCATCTCCTCGCTCAGTGTGATGGTTTTTCTTCTGTCATTAGGACTTCGGTGGTGATCAAATTAAAACACCGGAATTGTAATGAGAAACGGCGAGGTTTATTTTGTGTAATACTATTAAGTTCCATTTTTATAATTTCATTTATGCGTAGCGCAAGTTAATAATGTTTACTGTTTGGCTGTCTGCAGCGTTCTGTCGCGCCAAAACAAACGGCCGCTTACGACGCGGTACCAATGCGGCGATGCCATTATTAAATTTTGACGGCACACACGTACAGCGTTGTCGGATTGTTATTATTTATTTTCGCAATCAACCCTTACTATTTGTCGGCTTGATACTGATTCGGCTTCTCCAGATACACAGAGACATCCCCAAATGGGGACTATTTGGGAGTGTAACAGTAGGTATATTGATTTAGAGTTTATCGAATTTAAAAAAATATGAAATTTGGAAATTAAACTTTAAAACTGCCAGAGATGAAATCATGATAAACGAAGACAATTATCATCTTGACATGATAACCAAAAGTGGAATGAACTCCCAGACAGGTTTCATTGTATGAAAAAAAGTCGCATTCGCTCTTCTAAGTGTTTTCGGTAAAACGTACTACTATGAGCAAACATTCTCCGTTAAGAAATATATTATAAACCAGTATCAGAATCGTTTAACTGAAGAAAATTCAGGAATGTGCATAAAATTAGAAACTTCAAAATATTAACCAAATATTGAGTTGTTAGTTTAGATTTAAAACAATAAAATATGTTAAATAACTTGTTGTGTTTTTATACAAAAGTATATATATATATACACAGATAAGTATATATTATTGTATACACCCACGGTGGCCGCGCGGCTTATGCGTTGGACTATCACGCCGTGGGTTCCAGATTTGAATCCTGGGTCTGGCAAGTACACATATTGGTTTTCAAGTGTGTGGGTCAGGGTATGGACCTAATAGGTTGAGCAAGTAGCTGACATCCATTTCTCGTAAAAAACAAAATCTGTTCATACAAACCTCTACTCTGTGGAGGTCCATATGATCCTATTAGGATCGGACATGGTCGGAAAAAAATTACCTATACCTAATTAGCTATGTGCGTACAAAATAATTAAAAATCAAATAACATTTTTTTAACGGTCTATACCAGTGGTCGGTTAACTCAGTAAAACTATTGAAATTTCTTTTGAGAGCCAAATTTCTTCAACTTTAATTATATATTATGTAGGTACACTGTTTATTAACTTAATAAACTTTATTTAAAGTTTTAAGTCTTAATTAAACTATACTGAATAAAATTTTATATCATTCTTAATAATGATCATATTTAATGATAAAAATTAAATTTACGTACCTACGTATGTATGTTGTTCTTAATTTTAAGCACGATTCCAGCTTCTCATCAACAAGACGACTTCTCAATTTACTCTTGATTTCCTCTCTAAGAAACCTCTTTACTACCCACAAAACATACTATATTAACATTGTTGGAAGATTGTATTCAGTAATTTAAGTTTTGAATAAACGTGAAAATCTCGGTCCATTGAACTTGAAATTCACGGTGTTCGTCTTCCGTTTTTCTTTGCGATTCTTTGTAGCTATGTCAAATAGGGAAAAGGGCATTTATGGCAGAGCCGCATTCAATGGGCCAAAGAGCCACAAGTAGCTTACGAGCCATGGTTTGCCGACCACAGGTCTTTACCAAGGAAAAAATAATAATATATAATGAATGCAATAAAAGCTAGGTATTCTGAAAATGCTTAAAAAATATTTCAATGTTGTAGGCGACAGCCGTTGTGATTCGCATTATTTTTAGCCTCCACTGTAAAGTTTTGAAAAATTCACAAATAGTCAATTTTGAAGGCGCAACGACGATAGGTAAGTTAAATATTAAAAACCTCATTATGAAGTAGCCCGCAGGCGACTTTTTTAATATTAGAGCAAATTTGTGATGTGTGTTTATCTCACATATCTGATCGAACCGTCACGCCAGCCCCCCCTTGAGCCCAGGCCCCTAGGCTAGAGCCCTGTCAGCCCCCCCTAGTGGGGGCCATGACTAAACAAAACAGCGGATATGCATTAAGTGGATCTGTGGATCAATATTCATGCCGGGTATGCTTTTGTGTATGCCCCATCAAAGACATTAAAGCAATATTTTTGAAGTTATACTTCTTTTGGGGCGTTTGGTAGAGAGAGAAATTGACGCATGTACACCGTTACGAAATTGCGCGACAGTATGAAGTTTTTGCCCAAGACATTTCTGCACCAATTGGATTACATAATTAGATACCTAGTCATAGAAGAATTTTGCAACATAGGTACCTACCCATGGTCCCCACATCATGAAGCGTGCCCCCAGGCTCGGATCTTTGGCGGTCCCCCTGCCTATCACTAAAGATAAAGGCAGTGTGACACTCTACAGTAGCGTTTTCCACATGGTGTACACACTGTACACGGTAAAATTAATGTGTAGGTACCTATATTTTGTGTTTTATAGTATTTTTTAATACATCCATTTGAATTATGGAGACGTCGAGTCTCGATACACAATTAAAAATTGTGTCTTACAACCACATAATAATTTTAAATAATATATTATAGAAGGAAAACAGGACCGCCGGCAACTTTTTTTTTACTATTAGAGCAAATTTGTGATGTGTGTTTATCTCACTTATCTAGTCGAAACTCGCCACGTCGGGTCCCTCCTGAGCCCGGGCCCCCAGGCTAAAGCCCTGTCAGTCCCCCCTTGTGGGGGCCATGTATCTACCTATGTCACTCCTTTTTTAAATGTGGCTTATTGTACCTAACGTTTTCGAAATATAAGATTCATTTAATTTTAATTCCAAAAATGCAAACTTACCTACCTAAGATATCTTTTTATATAGGTACCTACTTTTTTGCAAAACGGCGTATATTATTCCATAATAATGAAAGTAGTTTTACCAACAATTATTAAAACTCTTATTATTCATGGTGTCTTAAGTCCCTTGACAATATTATGTAGATCCAAAGAGATTGGACTTTAATAATGTTTCCCATAATTTCAAAATCAGCCAAGTCCACCTTCAGGTATATTTGACTTTATTGTGAATTGCTGAAGAACTACTGCTTTCTAACATTTCTGCATTATCAAAATGTGGATTTTATTAATTTTAAATATTCTCTAAGTACTCGAAATAATATAAAAATTTCACCCTTGTGACTGTGTATTTGAGAAAACAAAAATATTTTTTTCTCCTATTCATCTATTATGGACTTGGCTGATTTTGAAATAAGAACACAAATCTCTGTATGTTGGTAGGTAGATCGTATTTATCGTATTGTGTTCTTCTGTGCTGGTCCTTTTTAACCCCTTTTTTTCTATATTTAGTTATTTTGACATAATGTGTAGGTACCTAGGTACTTTTATCTTATTATTATTCACAATATTTTTTTCATAAAAGTTTGATAACAGTTGTTAGCAAGAGTTATCATTATTTCTCTCTTTTTCTAGATATTATTATGTCTTGATTTAAACTTATTTACATTCCACGCCCCGCTCTAACAACCTATTCATAATCTATGTTGTCTATGAATTGTAATTGTCTATGGCACGAATAAAGTACGACAAACGAACGTCACGTCAAAACTCGCACAGGCTTACGCGGTAAAACACACGAAATGGAAGTGAAACGTGAACCGAATGAAATTGCATCTGACGCAGAAGAGCAGTGGTTCGATGTGCCTATAGTTAATCCCACCATACTAGATGACGGCACTTATATAAAGCAGGAGGATTCTGCCGATGTTGACAGCATTTTTGAGGTTACCTTTTTATTTTGTGTTTAACACCTATTTAAACGATTAATCACAAAAGAGTCTTAAAAACCTGACGATCCAGTAGCATAGATATCCAAACCACGAGTGTTTATTTAAAAGTTTAGGTAATAAAACCCTTTTACAACGATAGATTTAGTCGTCTCTGTTCTGGCAGAATACACTAACTGATGAATACTAGTTTTGAGTAATTTGACTTTGGTTAAACTGTTCGGTTAAAGCGGATACAGCGGAAAACGCATTTTGAAAATAGCCGATAAACTGGATTATTTGTTAGGTTAACCTTACCAAACCTAACCTAACCTAACCTAACCTAATCTAAACTAACCCAAACTAACAAATAATCCAGTTTATCGGCTATTTTCAAAATGCGTTTTCCGCTGTATCCGCTTTAACCGAACAGTACCCAATTTTTAATTGTGTATCGATACTCGACTACTCCATAATTCAAATAGATGAATTTAAATATACAAAATCACTAAATATAGGTACATATTAATTTTACCGCGTACACCATTTAGAAAACGCTACTGTAGAGCGTCACACTGCCTTTATATTATGCGATAGATATGGGGCCCGTCGAAGATCCTAGTCTGGGGGCCCGCTTCAGGATGTGGGGGCCATGTTTTTGTCCCATGGTACAACAAGGCCGTCGACATTGGGGAATACAAAATGAGTTATTTGCCTTTTTATGAATTTTATAGTACATTAGGACATGTCCAAAGTACAACCAGAATAGCGTCTCAAGGTGCAACTAATCATACCTACCTTCTTTGACAAAATAATTTTTCTAAGCGATATATTATAATTTTTAACAAATGATCTGATATATTGCTTACTTAAACAATGCTGCGACAGAACTACATAAAGAAATATCGATAAATTTTATGCTTACATTGTTTTTTCATACGTTTCGAAAATGACAGTTACCTACATTTTTGAAGGTGGCACAAAAGTTAATTGACACTTGACGCTTCAAAGAATAACTGAGGAAACTAAAATGGTCTTTAATTTTGTTGCCTGTCAATCCATGGTAGAACTGCATTGTATTGTTTAATTTAATAAAACGCAAATTTTTTTGTAGTACTTATTCCACTTTTAATCAAAAATTAGGATCGGTTTCGTCCGCCTCAGAGGGTCATTCAGTTGAAAATGTCCCTCTGAAGCGGACGAAACCGGTCCTAATTTATTGATTAAAAGTGGAATAAGTACTACAAAAAATGCGTTTTATTAAATTAAACAACAAAACTAAAATGGCTTATATAGTGAACAAATAGAGATAATTGTTGCCAACATAATGGATCTATTATTTCTACTGTCGCCGCTTGTAGAGGTTGAATTTATAGAGCAAGTGTTCATAATGTAAAACCATTCTAAGGTACAAATCTTCCCCTATTATTTTTTCAGAAATCTGTGAATGTAAAAACTGAGATTGATTATCAACGAGTTGACTTCAATGAAGATGATGTTGAAGGCACAATACGTCAAACCGGATTTGAAGATGCAGAACCCGGTTGCTCTTATTCAGAATACGTACCAGTAAGACAGGTAACTACCTACCTACCAATACTTCATTGACTTCAACCTTTTGCAGCATCATTATAAATCCCTTTCGATTCCATGCAGATGCCTGTCAACAATTTATAAATTTGGCATTTTAAGGCATTTCAAAAGCTAAATGATCACTTTAAAGGGCTAAATAGGTATATTATTAGTACTATCGACTGAGGGTACTTAATGGAATTTTAATTCGAATGGATTTAAGTTTTGTACTATTCCATGTGAGTCGTTTTCTGCGACCCAGATTTCGCCTGTTAGAGCACTTAGCAGCCCTAAGATTGGAGAAGGATACCTACATCACATTTGCGAATCATTTATTAAATAGGTAGAATATTATCTGATTACCTTGTTAACTCCATTAAATTTCTTATAGGTATCCATTGTTCCCAGTATTGACGATTTTTTTAAATGTAATATTTGTATTGGTTATAATTACTAATGATCTATTATTAGGTTTTTGACGATTTCTACGCTTATCGAGTGTATTATTAGTGATAAGGTTGGGGGTTTTTTTTACAAACCCTTCAACTATTCATAATTTGTTTGTTAATATTTTATTGTGATCCTTGACTTGGAATTAACTGTATTCGTTGTCAGTGTGTAGTTACCTTTTGGTGATTGCACATGGCGCCTGAAGATGCCGAAAGACGAAACCCAGGTCGCAAAAAACGATTCAAATATAATAGTTTTTTCTTTCTCGACATGTCCGATCCTGATAGGATCATATGAGCCTCCCCAAGGTGGAGGTTTGTATTAACAGATTTTGTTTTAACGAGAAATGGATGTCAGCTACTTACTCACCCCAGTAGGACCATTCTCTGACTCACACAAATTGAAAAACAATATGTGTAGTGTGTACTCTACTGGTCCGACCCAGCATTCGAATCTGGGACCCACGACCCTATAGG
Source organism: Rhyacophila brunnea (assembly GCF_057557595.1). Classification (NCBI taxonomy): domain Eukaryota; kingdom Metazoa; phylum Arthropoda; class Insecta; order Trichoptera; family Rhyacophilidae; genus Rhyacophila; species Rhyacophila brunnea. Next base: position 5,808,289 of record NW_028232785.1, read on the forward strand.
CCGACGCTTAAGCTACGATTAGACGATACATATATTGTTAAATACGTTTTACACGTTATTTTGTGTATAAATATTTTTATACAATGACGTTAAACATTTTGTGTGCTTACCTATTTATTTTATGTTATATATTCATTAATTGCTAATTATATCAATATATTTTGATTTTATTTAGTGTATTGCTGCAAGCACCGCATTGAAGAACATTGTACCACTCAAATCGAAGGTGAGAATTCCTGAAGTACGTACACATTCCGATGACTCCAAGTTTAGCAATAAACCCATAAAAAAGGAACCTAAAAAACCATATGAAACATTACAAAATTCAGAACCCATTTTTCGCATTGGTAACTATAATGGAATCCAATCTAAGAACACGACTTCTGAATTGCTAGTTGCTGTTATAGAGTTACAAAAAACATCATTTCATATGCGAAATTTTGTATGCAGTGTATGTTTCGATTTTTTTGCATCGTTCGATTTACTGAATGATCATAAGAAAACAAGATTATGTGCCACTAAAAATATAAAACATTTAAAATGTGAAGATTGTAACTTTTCATGCATACGATCTAGTAACATGACACGGCATAAAATGACTCATTCTGGTGAAAATCCATTCAAGTGTAACGAATGTAATTTCTCATGTTCACAATTCATTTACATGAAATCACACAAAATTACTCATTCTAGTGATAATCGATTGAAATGTGAACAATGTAATTATTTATGTGTTCGTTCTTCTGATATGAAAAGACACATTATGTCTCACTCTGAAGAAAAACCATTTAAATGTACTAAATGTAACTTTTCATGTAAACTACATTTTCAACTGAAATCACATAAAACGACTCATTATGGTAAACATCAATATCAATGTGAGCAGTGTAAATACTCATGTTCTCAGTTCAGTCACATGAAATCGCACCACATCGCACATACTGTTGAAAACCCATTGAAATGTGAACAATGCCATTACCTCTGCGTTCGATTAACCGACATGAAAAGACATAATAGATGCCATTCTGAAGACAAGCCATTTAAATGTGATAAATGTAATTACTCATGCAAATATTCCTTCCACATGAAATCGCACAAAACGACTCATTCTGGCGAAAAGCCATTTAAATGCGATAAGTGTAACTACACATGTGCACGATCTGATAACCTGAAATCACATAAAAAGACTCATGCTGGTGACCTAAATATATTAATATGTTGAATCTTATTACTCACATATAACAATCTGGACTCAGAGCCTGAAATGAACTGGTGCGAAGTTTGGTCTAATTAATTATATCTTGGTCATGCTAGCATGGCTGAGGATCGTGATCACCTTTGAGCGACCAAGACTTTCTATCCCCCTCGATCTTCCGCTTCTCAGGGCAGAATGAATAATGCCTTTTCACTTGGTCGCTCCAGCACACCCACGCTCTTCCTCTGCATCGTCTTCCCTGGAGGCCGCCCAAAAATCACCAGTCTTTCCAGCTTATCCAGTCCGTGCTGGACAATGGTATGTCCAAAAAACTGCACGATGCGTCTTAGACATAGTATTGTCGAGAGACGTTCCTTTATCTGCAGTCTCTGGATAATTGACTGGTTCGTCCTGTGCTCTGTCCAAGAAACACAAAGCGTCAAAACCACATCTCGAAGGTACCAATTGCCTGCAAGGTACATGACTCGACACCATATAAAAATAGTTGTATAGAATATCTTTAATCATCCATTACATGTATATACATTTTTTTTGACCATGTCCGATCCAAATAGGATCATATGGGCTTCCACAGAGTAGAGGTTTGTATTAACAATTTTTTTTACGAGAAATGGATGTCAGCCACTTGCTCAACCTATTAGGTCCATACCCTGACTCACACACAAATTGAAAAACAATATTTGTACTTGCCAGAGCCAGGATTCGATATGTGATAGTCCAACTCTTAAATGCAGCAGAGTGGCGTAGCGGAAGCGTGCTGGGCCCGTAGTCCAACTCTTAAGTAAGCCACGCGGCCACCGTGGGTGTTATACATATACAAAATAATAACGTCCCCTGTTGCTAGGCAGGTCACAAATTGTACTGCTTATCAATGACAATCAAATATGAAAATGACTCAATACAACTGGTTCTTGTTGATAATTTTATTTTGTCAACTGTTTAGTCCTGTACAATATAACTGTTTTTAATTGTAAACATTTTAATTGTACGAATTTTTGACTCATTCATCACTATTCTCCAATAGGTAGCCAATGTGTTATGTGAAGATCAAATAATATTATGAATAATTTGGAGTTTCATTGCTAGCTTAGTCTATCTAGGTACATAATCTGTAGCCTTTGTAATAACATGTATATTATGTCTTTAAGATACTTTGTCTATTTTAATCTTAGAAATTAACTGTTAATGACCACATTAAACAATAATTGTCATAAAATAATATAATTATTGTAAGTATTGTAATGTTAAAATTGAAAATAAAGCCATTTTGGTCCACTAAATGTCCATGGATAAAGCGCCTTCTCTAATTATTATTATTTTGTAAACACGTACATTCTATCTTTGTGTAGTTTTGTATTGGTACCCTTCTTTCACAGATAGTGCCCAATACATTTTTCAAATGATTCCTATTTCGTGATATATTCCTGAAAATTTATGAAAGTAGTAGGTATAAGCATGGCCCCCACATCCTGAAGCTGGCCCCCAGGCCAGGATCTTTGGCGGTCTTCCTACATATCGCAGGGTTAAAGCCAGTGTGACGCTCTTCAGGAGCGTTTTCCAAATGGTGTTCCAGGTAAAATTACGGGTAGGTATTCAGTGTATTTTTTGCCATTTTTTGTATTCTTGAATACAGCCATTTAAATTATGAAGTAGTCGAATATCGATAAACAATAATTAATAATTGTATTATGTAATCACATAAAGTCCTTATACTCTTGAAGTAAAATAGCGGCGCGGGCGACTGTATTTACCATTAGAGCAAATTTGTGATGTGTGTTCATCACACTTATAAGGTAGACGCGACACGCAGGGCCCCCCAGGCTAGAGCCCTGTCAGCCTCCCCCTTGTGGGGACCATTGGTATAAGTCAAACAACTTGGTACAATGTTTTACTTAAAGGAAGAAATTGTTGTTCTTTTCCACACCTGCAAATCCTAACTGCCAAAAGTTGGTATGTCTCGAAGTCATGTTATGGAGTAACTGAAATTTGAAGTTTGACTTGCCCTCTAAAATCAGGCATAATGCTAACTTCTATTTGCACGTTGTAAGATATCCGATGACGTTAATTTTTTTTAAATATATATATATATATCATCAGCCGGGGTCAATCTACTGCTGGATGAAGGCCTCCCCAAGGTTCTTCGAACTCTCTCGGTCCTGTGTCATTCGCTGCCACGTATTTCCGCCAAACTTTACCAGCGGCTTTTAGGGCAACCCTGTGGCCGTTTCGTGCCACTGGATGACGGCATTTGTTCATGCGGCCGTCCTTTCGGCGAGCAATGTGCCCCGCCAATCTCCATTTCAGCTGTTTGGCAACGTATATTACATCGCATACTCCTGTCTGCTTCCTAACCCATTCGTTTCTCTTACGGTCCTTTCGCGTGATTCCCAACATACACCTCTCCATGCCTCACTGTGCGACTCTTAGCCTTTGGTCATCTCTCGTGTTGAAGGTCCACGTCTCGCAGCCATACGTGAGCACGAGGGGGGGGGGGGGGGCAAATGGTAGGCTAGGGTATCAATGAAAATAAATGCACTAATGCCAATAGGTACATTTCTATAAAGTGTTGAGACGTTACACTACAGATAGCCAACAAATCCTATCTCTAGCCTCTACGCGGCGTCCCCCGGGCAATGCAGATGTGGTGTGTCTTATGACAGTATAACCCATCTGTTGCTAATAGAAAAGGGTGAAAGGCGAAACTGGCGCCTTAAAACGAGAGACCCCTTGGTTACGGGAAGGAAAACCCAGACAGAAAACCACACACCAACCCGTTTGGACAGCGTGGTGTGACACATAATCCGTTGTTTACTCTAAATACCTTAATTATTGTTTTATCAACTTTTAGCAGCACTCCCTCGAATACAAGTTGCCTCATAAGACAAGTTTCCAGAATTTCTGGTAAAATGAAACCATACCAACTAATTTGTATTATTTATTTTTAAAGCCACCGAAAATTATTATATTGATGGTTAAAGATTGCATCGATATGATTCTATGAGATTAATACCTATAGATGAACATCAGCTACTATCTTAAGACCCCACATACTCAACGTAGGTCAAAATGGAGGTTTTATGGTATTTTCAGAGCATATCCCTGGTCATTCCTTAAACGTTGTAGATAATCTATTTATATATTTTTGAAGCCTTGATATCCTTTAGGTATATTTATTTTAAACATTTGATGACTGCATAAAGTATTTTTATTACATAAAATAGTATTCTTTTAAACATCTAGATCTAATGTTTTAGAATATAGTCATATTTCAGTAGGCACAACCATGTGCAGTGGTGTTAATTTTTTTAGGTATATTAATTTTTAAACGCATTTAAACGCATTAAAATTTATGTCGACATTATTATATTGAAATATTAACGATAAAAAATTATATTAATAGGTATTCTCTATGATGCCAAACTTTACAAGAATTAGGCATTGTATTATTTAAAAATGGGCACGATTAACAAATTTGAAGACAATTATATAAAAAATAAGGTAGCATTTTTTTGAAATACGCCATTTCTATTGGCATTAATTCCCAGAGGTTAAGGCAATACTTGAGTGAAACGGCAAATAATTTTCAACTTTAGGCGTGACGAAATTTTGATCTCGCTGGCAATCGGAGAGCGAACGTCGAGGTGTGAATACGTAAATTTGTTTCATGATGGCGACGGGGGTATTAATTCTTAAATCGCGTGAAGATGACTAAAAACGTTACCCATTTAGTTTAAAAAGAAAACATATCAATGAATATATTGTTATTGTTACTAATAGAACAATAAACAGAACATTAAATGGATGCATGTTGGATTTATATGTCAAATTATATTTCGTTCGGCATGCGTCATTTGCACCCGCGACCCGTAATCAGCGCATCGCCTAGCAACGATCTTTTTAGACCATGCCTCAACTGAGGTATAGCTTTAAGCTACAACATAGGCCGTAGCCATAAATCGACACACGATAAATGAAGTAAGGAGTAAGATCATGTTAACGCGCGAGTTTGAACATGTACCTAACCGAAAAAAATCGTTTTTTTTAACGGTACATGTTCAAAATACTCGCGTTAAACATGTTATCGTTTATTATTTTAATTCTTTTTATTATATCAATACAGAAATTAAAAAGTGCATCTCTTCCGGCCTCGTTTCCGTGGTTTCTGGAAGGTCTCAAAATTCCGCATCTGCCATCTGTAATAATCGGTGTATGGACATAACTTTAGATCCAAACTAGATTTCTACGACAAGTATTTATTTATAAGGTTTGAAAGTTACCTATTTAGGGTAACTTTTTACAATTTAAGATTGATCTGTCGGGCTTAATTGACAGATCTAAAGAACAATTTCTATTTGTAAATTAGCAAAATAATCATGTCCTTGGACTTACATTGTTAGAATTTCTATTTCCGAAATTCCTTCATCTATATTTTATAAAAGTGAGTACTTAAAATTTTTACACTTCTTATTACAATTAAGAACATTAATTTATTATTTAAATTAAGTGTGTGCAATCAATACTTACAAAACGTAATCATTAGATTTTAATTACGACATTATCTGATATCATAATTTATTTATTTAAGATATTTCATATTAGTCGCCGGAAAAATAGATCGCAACCCAAATTACGTAAAATTAAATTTGATTTTATATAATTTAAAATTGGATTATTTATGAATGGACATTTGTTTACAATGTTTAACAATTGATATTACATAAGTCGTTTACAATTTATTATCTATTTTTAACCTTAATTCTATACATTTTAGTTATTCACATTTTATCCTATAAGACCGTTCGGTCTTCCTGAAAGAAAATTCATCCATAGTTCACTCTGAGTGGCTAAGTCGCTCAGACTGTACTATGAGACTCATTACATAATTGTTATAGCTTTGTTTAGAGGTAGGCCGCGTAATTTCAAACAAAAATCGACATTTATGGTCGGACCGAAAAGTTGTGACGTCACAAATTTATCGCAAGAAATGTCAGCTGAAGGCGTACATTTTGTGGCCGTGTCATCAACTTACAAGATGGTGTCGTTTACGTACAGGCAGAAGTCACTAACTCCAGTTTTGACGAAATTGAGATTTTAATGTCATTATATAGAAAAGTAATGCTGCTTGATTGGCAGATGTCACGATTTAAGATTATTGAACATAAAAAAAGTTATAAATAACTCAAAAAATAAAGATTTTACAACAATTTAAAGTAGAACAAACACACAAAACATTGATTATCTCAGAGCTGTGTATTTGGAGTTAGTGACTTCTGCCTGTACGCCTTTTTTGCTTGAATGACATTATCGTTAACTATATATGTTACATAATATGTTAATAATAATGACATCTATATGATTTTGACCAGAGTAAATACAAATACCTAATTTTATGTTTTTTTAATTCACTACATTGAATATATCTTCATTGTAAATCACACGTGTTACATATTAAAATTATATTAATCACAATTAAATCAAATAAACAGATATCAAAAGTATTCATACATATTTCACTGCTCACCCTACAAACAAATCTTGCATAACTGTATTAACAGTTATTTTATTATTGCCTATTGTTGTTTTTATATAACTTAACCTAAACGATAATTAAAAATCATTTAACACAGAGACTTATGGCTCGTACAAATAACAATCACATCACGTGAATGCACGTGAAGTCACGGTAAGATTGAACCAGTGGCAAAAAGAGTATAATGGAGTGTTTTTGGAAGGTATTTAAAATATTGACAGATTGATATTAAATTAAAATCGAATAGTGTCAGTAAAGTCAGAACCATCTATGTCATCTACCAAAAATGGACCAGAACTACAACTAAAGTCACCTCAGGATCTAGGACGATTCGGCGCCAAGATAACGAATGAAGTTCAACAATAAATTATTATATTTATATTTAATACCTACGTGGGGAGAATTTAACTATGCTCGGAAAAATCATTTATTTGTGCATATTACTGTCATACAAGCATGATAATTGTCAATCGGTAATAAAAAAACATTATGTTGAGAGCAAAATTAATTAAAAAATCCAAGTAGTAGATGTTCAATTCTATCACTACACAAAATTGTATTTTTTACCAGAATTTAGCATTTTGTGTTTTTTACATTTCCAGAAGGTGTATAAAGCGTCAATTACATTGAGCTTCTTTACGAGCTGTTTGTTGGCGAATTTAAAAGCAGGCGATTCAGCTACTGCGATTTGATTTTTACACACAAAACTTTCCATTCGCTGAGAAGCCCCAAGCCAGCGACTATTTTGACAGAACGTAGTTCGTTTTTTTACCGGGAGGTTGCTACTGCGCTCTACTGCGCATACGCAGAAGGCCCATACGCCGGCGTGTAGCGTGTAAAGTTGACCGGCTTTCAACTTTTCTCGTTAGAGCAGTGGTCTCCAACCTTTATGTTACTACGCCTCCCTTTAAAAATAATCTAATCTTGGCGCCTCCCCCCCTTTATTTCATTAAATAATACAGACACTTTTTTAACCCACAAGTTTTTACTACTTACTTATATCAAATTCATTTTTTAATTATTTTTTTTTTCATGCGACGAATGAGCTTGTTTATTACCACAATCAATTTTAATAGAAGTCAACCAAATTCATCATCGTTCATTGACAAAAATTGATGGATTCTATCATGAGCTCCATATAGTGAATAGGGCCCACAGGCCAGGATCTTTCACCCATATATTAAAAATATTTAATAGTCCTGAAACAAAGCAGCGCCGCAGGCGACTTTTTTACTATTAATAAAATTATATGAAAAATGCATTAGCAAACTAACCAAGAACTCAGGAAATAGATTTTTGTTTGCTTCAATATATCTGGCGTAGAAATCATTTAAAAGTGGAGACATGTATTATTGTTATATTATATTAAAGAAATCACGTCAAAAACAATTTAAAAAAAAAATATCACACCCTGCCTACACGCTTCAGTTGACACTTTAGCTACGAGTGACATTTAAATTTGAGGTTATTGTTTTCATGCAACCAGCGGTCGTTTTGTGCATTACCGAAACAGAGCGTTTGCAAAAGCGCCATTTTTAAATTTCTCCGCTCCAAATATTTTTTTAATAGGATTTAAATATATGTATTATATATTAAAATAAACATTCATGCACTGAATTTTCACTGTTACGTTAAGATATGAACTTTTATTTATTTGTAGATATTATGGTATAAAAAATAATGTATTCAAAAATTTTGGCGCCTCCCCTGGCAATAGATCGCGCCTCCCCTGGGAGGCGCGCCTCCCAGGTTGGAAACCGCTGCGTTAGAGTGTTTACAACCTGCTTGTTAGCTTATTCGATGATTACACTGGGTGACTTTACAGGCAGATTGTACATTCGCCAACAAACAGCTCGTAAAAAAGCTCAATGTAATTGGCGCTTAAGAGATATAAGCTATTTTGCCAGTATTTTTTTAAACTATACCTATATTTAAAAATAGTATAGGTACAAGGTAAACCTCATTCTTTACATTTCATTGAATTTTCTTCATAATGAGTTATTTTTTGTCTTGTTGTCTTACGAAACTGTGTACGCGAGTAGTAAGTTACATTACAAAAAGATAATATACACAAATAAATTCGTATAAAACATTTAAGCGGCTTTACAATACCGTGAGTCTTTTTATGTCTTTTCATTTTACATGACACACGTAACGCAAATTTGTACACAAATAACTTCATTCATCACATTGAGAAGGCTTTTTACCCGAATGGGTCATTTTGTAATATTTCAGAATGAATGATTTTATGTAATTTCATATTGCCAGATCGTGCATATGAAAATGTACATTCGTCACGTTTATCCGGATTTTCACCTGTATGAGTCAATTTGGGTGATTACATATTACCAGATGTAATACATGAGTTATGACATTCGTCACATTTTTTTGTTTTTTTTGTCAGAATGAATCATTTTGTGCCGTTTTATCCTACTAGATGTGTTACATGAGTAGTCACACTGGTCACACTTAAATGGCTTTTCACCAGAATGGGTCATTTTGTGATATTTCATGTGACTAGAAGTTATACATGAAAAATTACATAAATCACATTTAAAATACTTTTCACCAGAATGAGTCATTTTATGTGATTTCATATTATTAGTCATTCGACATGAGAAGTCACATTCATTACATTTAAGTGGCTTTTCACCAGAATGAATCATTTTATGTAATTTCATACTGTCAGATCGTGCACATGAAAATTTACATTGATCACATTTATACGGTTTTTCACCAGAATGAGTCAATTTATGTGTTTTCATATTACTAAATGTAATACATGAGTAATTACATTCGGCACATTTAAACGGCTTTTCGATACAATGAATCATTTTGTGCCTTTTCATCCTACTAAACGTTGTACATGAGTAGTTACATTGGTCACACTTAAATAGAATTTCAACTGAATGAATCATTTTGGGTCGTTTTATGGAATCGGATCGAACGCCAAAGCCATTACATATGGAAGGTTTTTTTACCGTTGATTGTTTATGAATCTCTTTGTGAAGCTTCAATAGATATAACGATGCAAAAAATTCAAAACAAATGGAGCATACAAAATTTTTGTCATAAAACAATTTTTTTTCTAATTTAATAACAGCTACAAATAATTCATTATCTGTAACGTTATTTGATAAGCGTTGATAACGGTTAGAGGTGTAACTGATGGATTCTATATTAGTATTTTTTTCATATACCCCGATTTCATTTTTAATGTCTTGTTTAACAATCTGTATTTTATTTGATGGCTCTTGTACTTCAGATATAACACGTGATGGTCCAGGACACGCAAAGGTAATAAATGCTGAGGTTGCAGGAATCAACTAAAATTTTTGAGAAATTACATGTTAGTTGAAGGAAATAATATTATAATAATATAATCATCTATTATGGTAAGATCTCTTGGATATTGCATTCAATTATTATTTAAACGCCGTTTACTTGATTTCTAAAGGGTTTTATCTTGATTTCTGAAGTCTCGAAATAACTTCTATTTTAATTATTGAGCAAAGTTTAAGATTTTTTTTTTTTACATAATCATAGAAATATATTTTTTTATCTTGTTTACTAAACATTTATGTTGGTTTCTCAACGTTTAAATCCGCGTTGTGACAATAGTCTATCACAGGGATGGCGAACCTTTTTACAAACGCGTGCCACATTTTCTCAAATTATATTTTTCGATTGTCTGACGTGCCAAGCAGTTTTTCGGGTGCGAAAAAAAAGTTTTCTAAAAAAATAGTTTTTAAGAATTCCAATAAAAAGTTTAAAAATTACAATTGAGTTCTTGATATTCTATGTTTAACCGTATCTCTAACCGAAGGGATATCTTTTCTTCTTTGAATATTTCTGTCTTGTTTTCAAAATTCTCAAAGAGATCATGGAAACATTTCAACCACTCTTCTAATATTATATTCTCCATCACTGAATGGTTTTCCATTTTTAGAGATTATATTTGAGTCAAAATAACAAGCAGTTATCAAATTTCAATGACTGCCGATAATTAATTGCATAAGGTTTTTTGATTGAAAATTTTTGCCCGATCATAATTACCGACCTATGCAATTGTATATTTACATTAATCGTAATGATTATCATGAAAAGGACATACCTGCTATTTTTTATACAATACGATTTTCCATTTATGCATGAATAGAATAGAAACATAATATGAAAAATCGAAGAAAATACACATGCCTATGTCGTCATTATTTTAAAAATATATAATATATAGTAGTAATTTATCTTCTCTTCAAAATGAAACTTTCGCGTGCCATGCAAAATCATCTCGCGTGCCATATGTTTGCCATCCCTGGTCTATCACGTCTTTTTGATGACTTTATTTTCGTGTATATCGTAAATATGTATATAATATGTAATAAGTCTAAACACATAAATTCTCAGGGCAGCTATTTGTAAGTTTGGCTTTATGTGTTAGATTAGATCATATTTGTGAATGTTTTTTGATTTTAACACAATTTTTTACAACGTTTTTATTAGGTCGTATTCTTATTTGTCCGGTGGTTGTTTATCTAGTACAAATCTTGCAATCGATTTCTAACTAACTTCCCGACTAGCTAAACATTTGAAACTTTTAGAACATATCATAACACGATACCAATGCGTTTTTTTAATACTTTTAGCCATCTTTAAGTAGAATTGAATTAATTTTCAGTTAATTCTGCTTTGTATGTAAAGTTATTTCGGAAGATATCCGTTAAAAGTTAAACACTATTATTGGTTGCTAAGGGTCTGGGGTCCTAGCAACTAAATTATTAATATATACATGCGTTACTATGGAAATCAATATGACATTTCAGTATTCTATATTTATTCAGTATGTATTTCTATCAAGTACAATTTTTTTTGATCGTTTAAGCTCGTCAAATCAAGTTTATATGATTCAACAGAAAACTTAAAAACGTTGTGTAAAAAAAGTTCTTTTTGTCTTGTAATTATGTAGGTACATTCTCAACAAACTAAAAATTAAAAATATTTTCGATTTACCATAGAAAACTACCCTTAGGTACAAATAGCTTCTCTGGAAATTTATGTTTTTAGACCTATCGACAAATTCAAGCCATCACGGATTTAATTACAATAAAGCCATACTGTATCAACCTACAAAGTATTTCTATCGCGAATTGACAGTTGACTCGGTATTAAAGAAAAATAAGAGTAATTCGCATCCGGGGAATAATAGTGGCACAAGTCAAAATTTGTCATTTTTGAGTTAAGTATGCAGAAATGTTCCACGATATCATTTCTATCCGCACAAATTGCGGCATTATTCTAAAAATATAATACTAGACTTAAAGGCATTTTTTTCATTATCATATTATAACATATACTTGAAATCATTGTGCCATTGTTTTAGCGGATAACATTCAAAATGAGATGACTCAAGTGTGCCAACTTCACGCTACTATAAAGTAAATTTAAAAAAAAAAAGTGATTTAACACACCAAACTAAAATATTCAAACTGCTCTCATGCAAAAACAACATTTCGAGTTGTGCCACTATTATTCCCCGTGTGCGAATAATTATTGTCTTCCATGGAAGAGTAATAGGAGAATAAAAAATGGCCGTGTGTTATGCAGTAGGTATTAAAACCTGTTGTGTAGGTACCTGATTTAATGGCCTGTACTCCGAATAAGAGCAACTTGGTTGAGGATCTGCATGATTGGAGGGGGACATTGTGTCTTCAATAAACTCTACCTTGACATCATATTCAGTTTTAACAGTGGTCATGTTTTGTAGAGGGTTCTGAAAATACAAAACAAAATGATATAACCACAGAACAGGTTAATAAATAGGATTCCGATAGGCTATACCCCGATACACTTCATTTTGACGCAAGATTTTGAATGTAAGAGTGTCTGGCGAAAATTAACAACACATTATAGACGTGCAATAGCGTGTGTTCAAATACACCAATATTGAATAAGTGTCAGTGCATGAACCAAAAACAGTTATTAAAACGAAATACAAGCGTGTTCTTGACACGTGTTTAAGATTATCCCATACTCTTCTACACTCAAGATCGGTTGCTTGTTACTCCACACCTCTTAGGTACCTAATTCAGTTACCATTATTTGTTTGTTTCCTGAATTTAACATAAATAATTTGAAAACGTCTCTTGCTTAACCCACTAGATAAATTTTTTTTAGAACAAAATGCGACATATGACGGGACTCGAACCTGTAACCTCTGGATTCCCGCCAGTGTCTTTTCAAAATAAATGAAGGAAGGGTATCCTACTTAATTACGACAAAATGCTTATTAAATTACGATAATAATGGTAGCCATCGGTTTTTGTATATTAAATCAATGTATTATCAATTATATTATATAATATATAAAAGAAAATGGTTTTGTGAGAATGCTTAATATAGGCTTCATTTTGTGAATATTCATTGCGGTTGCATTCTCTTCGCACTGCAGCGCCGATCCAATGGTTGAAACAGCATTCAATATTATGCATACGCCCTAAGAGGCGAACTCATGGAGAGCTGGAGCACACCAGAGCGCAACTCCAGATTGCGAAAACCTTAAAATGAGTCTGCGCGGTGTAGTTCGTTTTTTTTCCGGCAGGTTCGCCACTATCGTTATACTGCGCAGACGCAGATATCCAACAAATCCTAACTGTCGTGTGAAAATTCAGAAGTTTCCGAACTTTTTGGATTCATATGCATGCAATTTTTCAACTTGCAAGATAACACAATATGTTTACACGTGCATTTTGTTGTCACAGCCGCGATAATACTTACTGTAAGCAGTAAATCAATGCAAGTGTAAACGGAGTATAAGTACCATAATAATATAAATGACGATAAAGTCAAATAGTCAGCAAATCGTTTTGATTCGCGCAACCGAACGTGAAAATGTGAAAAACTCAAAAACTATCCTTTTTATAAGCGTATTTCTGCCTAGGTACATACAATATTAGGTACAAAAATCAATGTTGTCAGTTAACTAATTGTATTATTATAATAACTGTATAAGATCGCCTTGATGGTGGCCGACGTCCGCTAGGGGATGGCACAATAAGAAGAAGAATAACTGTATCTAGTACAATATTAATTATTAATAGTAAGGGAGATTTTAACACTATTAACACAGCTTCGAATGATAGGACCAAACCCTAGATTCTTCTGGATAAGAAGTCACACAGTGATAGCCTGAAACGAGGAAGCTAATATATACGCTAAACAAGCCACAGCAGATAAAAGACCTTCAACCGACACACACTTCCCTCTAAGTTACGCAAAACAAAAACTAAACGAAGACACAATAGAGCTATGGAACCACAGATACACAACATCCACCACAGGATCAATAACGCAGAAATTTATTCTAAACAAAAACTCTGCCATCACTCTTGCCAGGAACATTAAAATATCACATGAACTCACACAGTACTAACAGGCCACGGAGCGATGCTAGGTTATCTAAATAGATTTAAATTTAGGGATGATTACTGTTGTCCATGTGACGGCAACACATCTCAAACAGTGTGGCATGACATCAACGACTGCCCTATACTAGAAAGGGAGCGATGCACTCTAAGGACTCGATGTAGACAGCATAATCATGAAATTGACCTCCAAAAGCCTCACGAAGTACTAAGCAATAGAACAACACAATAACACTACACAACATATTTAATCCTGGCCATAAAGATAATTAAATATATAAATGGATGAACCTAATTAGCCTCACATCAATGCGACTAACTCACCTAACCACCTTGTACGAAAAAGCAAGGGCACGGTTATTAATATTAACAAAAAATATATATTAATTATCAAATTGTTTAATAGTTAGAATAGTCACCCACGTGAACTCTAAGTCCATATGATATTTTTATCACTTTCAATCGAGGATATCTACAAGAATTCACTCACCGACTTAATACGCATACGATAGCTTATTTTATATTTAAAAAAAACTAACCTCAAACTTGCAACTTGCATCATCTGTGATCTCTTGCTTTATATTACAATAGGTTTCCGGAGATTTTGGATTCTTCACTGGCACATACTCAAACCAATGCTGCCCTTCTGCATCAGATTCAGTTTGTTCGCGTTTCACGTCCATTTTGAGCAGGTATTTAAATCAAATATGTGCAAGGAATTACAACGAAACAAATAATATGTGGCAGCCGTGACATTACCCAATTTACCATAGATAATATTCATAGATATAATTATTCATGTTATAGAGGTCAATATTATAAATTTAAAAGATAGGGTTGATCTAAATTGAATTAAAAAATATTTCGATAAACCAAATAATTGCGCACTGATTAAAAAAATTATTGTGGTGCATTTAGCTCGTTTAAAATATTTGATACAATTTATTTATTTTCACAATAACACATTATTCTGTTAAAGTGTTGTTTATTAAATTATCAAGCATCTACGGTCACGGCTGTCAGTTTGTTGCTTTGGCTACTTTTATAATAATATTATTACATGACATATTTTTGTTTTTAGTTAATAAAATGAATGTAAAACGTGAACCAGGTGAATCCGAATCTGAAGACAGGCAGTATTTGCTTAATGTGCCAATTTTGGATACAAACAACACAAACACCAACACTTTATAAGCAAAATAATTCCGAACAAGTAAATGTTATAGGTACACATAGGTAGGTACGTCATGTTTGCAGATCAGTTGTCTGCAGTCGCATAAATTACGCCATCACAGAAACAAATAAATACTTACTTAAGTACTTATACAACAATATAATATTATTATCATACATTTTTTAAGCGTGTGAAATTATTGCAGTTTTCATTGATAAGAAATTAGATAAATATACGAAGCAATAAAATTGTTTTTAATTTTATACTTTTGCCAATATAGGTAATGTGTAACGTCACAGACCCCCGCAATGTCTCTCTCAACAATCAAAAATGCACGACCTGAAGAGAATAAAATTCATACACCAGTTTCTTTTTCGTAGGTAGTAGGAATATGTAGATACTTAGCTATGTTTAATATTAGGTAAATTGCGTGTGTTTTCGATTTGGTTTTACTTTATATTATACTTAGATTATCATAAACAAAGTTACCTGTCTTATATTTTTCCTTTCATTTCCATCTTTGCATCTGAGGTTTTCCTACTTTGTTCGACTAAAGGTCAGTATTGCGTTTTAAAATATATTATGTTAGATATATGTATTAAGAGGTGCCATTGAGACATTTTATTGCAGTAGGTACCTAGTATATATTTTATTTTGCAATAAAATACACGGAAATCTTCCACTATTTTCGAAGAGCCAATCGTGCTCCGGTAACGATAGGTACAAAATATTATAAAGTCAAGGATAGGCGTAGGTATTCCTTGGTTATGAGGAAAGCCTGGAATTGTCTTGTTGGGTTCTTCTTGGGCGACATATTGACAACGGATATTTGTAGAGAGCGGTGTGATTTTATATTCCAGAATTATGTGTTATTAATAATTGGAAGTAACGATCAAAGTAAGTATATTTCTTCTGTGTATAATAATATCATAATACACTAGGACGTTTGTCAATGTGACAGTCGATTCTAAACGACAATAACCAATAACTTATTTATACTCTTCAGTCATTATATAATACCAAACTCTGCTTGCAAGTACGTTATCAATAAATAGTATGGCAGTGGACCACTCGTTGTTCAGCAAAAAGTTATGCTCAGGCTTTATTAATCTAAAGATGGCGGTGCTCTGACCGCAAACACAAATTAAAAAATAATATATTACCAGACCCGGGATTCGAACATGGAACTCACGACATAAGACCCTAGACCAGTCCTAGGTCGTGGGCGAATGAATTATACCTATTTAAAAAATTGTGATGCTATGCCGATATTTGAAATTGCCTTCATGCAAAATAATTCATATTATTTCGCTACGGAAACACTAAAATGTATAATAAACCTAATCTCACAAAACATTTTTTAAGATAAGTATCATCACAAAATTACTTTGTTATTTTACTTGATATTATAATGTTATGATTGGTTACGCTTTTTATAAATCAATCAATCAATCAAATTTATTTATTTTACATATAATGAACATAACAAACTATAAATTCAAAGCGTTCATGACATTAAATAAAATAATTTTTAAAAATAAAAACAGAATAAGTAATAAAATAAGAAAATAAATAAAATAAGTAACAAATTAAAAGTAGATGGAAGCACACAGAGTGAACTTTGATAGACCCTATCTTAAAAACTTATAAAACAACGTCCACTAAATTCACCTCACGTAAGTGGAATATATCAATATCCGAAGCGATTTCATTAAACATGGTGGGGGGAATTATATTGAGGATGCCAGGCACAGACTTTTAATGATGATGAGGCTGGCTCCGTGGTCTGGTTCTCACTCACTCACACTACCACTCTCGCGAAATAACTGTTTAGTGAATCACCCTGTCACGGCGATTGACGGCCGAAACTTGCTAACGTAAATGACGTATTTATGTTTTACAGGTTACATATGTCAAAGTTCACCCGGTTGAAGAATGACAGCCTGTTAATAGTAGGCCTGGCAAGGATATTGATGGTGCCAGGTGGGTGAGACATTTATGTTATATCAGGGCCGCCATAATTGGCCTAACCAGTAATACATTTTAAGATGTAAAAATGGCATGATGATGTAAGGTGTGCAGATTAAGAGCGGGCTCAAGAGAAGGAGATTGAAATATAATCTAGTATAAAGAGGACATCGGCGTCGTTAGGACGTTAATTTAAATCGATATTTTTGCAAAAATCACTTATCATCGGAGATTTTATTTAAAAAAAAAAAAAAAAAAATTATTGTTATTGGTATTGTCGGCCGTCTTACAAATTATTATTTGATAAACACATGCAAGTGTCCGCCGATCAGAAAACTGGGCTGTCAAAATAATACTTGAATTAATATTTTTAAAATGTTAATTTCATCATAGTTTTTAATCAAACCCGTACAAGATCATTCTGATAACTTGGGTGGATATCGTAGCAAACATACTATTGATATATCTACGGGTATTTTATTATTATTACCTAATTCAAATTGAGCATATGTTGATACTCAAATACTATTATAGTATGTTTATGATTTCGAGAAAATAATACGATGGTATATAATCCATATCAATTATTTGAAAACATTACATTTGCATGTAGGTACAGTACAATATAGTGAAAAGGTCAGATACCTGTTTAATTTGCCAGATAACATCATAATTTGTATATACTTACCTAAATGAAGAATGACATTCATGAGTGAGCACGGCTCAAAGCTTGGAAATGAGTTTTTTTTTCGATTTGAAAATATTTTAATTGTGTATTATTTTATTACAGATTCATAATACATTATATAACTTTACTAATAGAACATAACGTTTTTTTTTCTATGAATAAAAAAGACTGGAAGGAACATATGAGCACCTTATTATCAAAAGATACCTAACGACCATTTTCGAGTTTTTTCAAATTTTGATGCCAAACTGTTCTCTATGGCAATACCTATAGAATAAATATTCATTCGCTTGCGTAACTGCTTTAAATACAGAGATAATTCATGTTGAAAATCATGTTCAGTATCAAATCGTGCTCAAATCCTTAATGGTTTAGTTTCAAAATAGACTCATATCTATACAACCAATGACATCAGAGATAAAAACCGCCATTTTGATTTTTCGTCCAATTAAAACCCGGCAGGTGACGTGTTATTATCTACTTCTTTATTCATTAATTTTATCTTTTCTTATATTTTGCAATAATTAAGCCCACAGCAGTTTTTTCGCTTTTGCCAACAATTGTGTTCGTGGAGTTAAGCAGGTTTTGATAATATACGCCTCATATTGTGTCACGGCAATCAAGAAAGACCGGAAAATATGGCCAACAATGCATGATACACAAACATAAAATACACAAAATTACCTATTTAAGTTTACCGCACACGTGCAGACCACGCGATATTTGTTTATGCAAAGTCGTCGCTTTCCAAAATGGCGAATTTGGTTGCCAGTTTTTATTGCGATGAATCAGTATGTTCCTTCCTGTCTTTTTTATTCGTAGGTTTGTTTACTATGTACACCAAGAAATTTCCATTTATAAAATCGAAAATGAGTTTTGGAATATAATGCAACTAAAACTGGAAAAATTCTATCGTGGGTATTTACTTCTTGAATTAGTTGACCCCAGAAACAACAGGTTCATTCCACTACGTGAACCACAGTGGATATTATGCTGGGTCCACATTGGCAACATGTCGCCGGCAACCTCGTTAAATTTTACGATAAGTATGATAATTGTCGTAAAATTTATCTAGTAATTATCGTAGTTGCCAGTGTGGACCCGGCATTAGATGCTCAAAACTTAAATAAAATATATTATAAATAAAATTTAAAAAGTACAAAATAATTAATTGCGTCGACAGCCCTGGCGTCATTTTTTATTCGCCCGCCAGTCGGATGGACTAATAAAAAAATAATGTGTGTAGTGACTGAATGTTAATAATTATTTTTAGGCACTCATGATATAAATTATTTCGCCCATTGGCTTTACATACAATAATGGTACTACCTACCACTTGTTTCACTAGTATAAAAGTGAAGTTGGGCAGGCAATAAAAAGTCACTTTCTTTTTATAATAGGCAGACACTAAATTCTACGTTTTAAAATATATTCATTAGAATTAATAAATACCTATTATTTTTAATACGTAGGTCCTAAACATTACAAATAAACACTATTCATTAGTAATGTTTTTTTGGATAGCACATGAAATAAAAATGTAGGTAGATTTGTATTTCAACATCCTTCGTATGTTTAGTTCTCGGACAATTTCAGGTTAAAAAGTTATTAATATATTATTAAGTTTATATCGTGGCTAACACATAATCAAAAAAGTTATCATATCCATCATATCAGTTGCAATACTTCCCACCAAAGAACTGATAAACATATTGAATTTAGTAACAATTATTAGAAAGTACTATTTTTTGGTCACCACATAGCTTCACTTGGAGGGAGTTTATTGAGACAAACATTGGCGGCAACCTTTTTATATTAACTAGTAGACCAGTTATTAATGACCACATGTAAAAAAAATCATATTTTCAATTCTCAAGGCCGATTCTGTAGAGAGTCCCCTTAAAACAGTAAACAAAATATTCCCACTATTTAATATTACATTTGTTTGAAAAAGCATAAAAGAAAAGATGCAAAGGAATATAAAATAAATGTCAACTTGTGCCACAAAATATTTTTTTATATTTACTAATGCTAAATTGAAATTTTATTTATTTTTACATAAGTAACCTAGGTCTGAGACTGCGTATGGTACGTTGTTATGTGCTCTCAATTCTTTTCTATGGTATGGAAGTATGGACGCTTAACCACGAGATGTCACGGAGACTTGAAGCTTTCGAGATGTGGCTGTATAGACGCATCCTCAAAATTCCTTAGACTGACCGGGTGACAAATTTTGAAGTTCTCAATCGAATGGGGAAGGACCGAGAAGTTCTACGTAGTATCAAAACCAGGAAACTACAATACCTCGGCCACATTATGAGAGGTCAAAAATACAGCATTCCCCAACTTGTCATTCAAGGAAAGATCAATGGGAAGCGTAGCAGAGGACGGCGCCGCATTTTATGGCTTAAGAACCTCCGTGATTGGTACGAGTGCAGCTCCACCGAACTGTTCCGGGTAGCAGACGACAAAGATAAGATCGCCTTGATGGTGGCCGACCTCCGCTAGGGGATGGCACAATGAGAAGAAGAAGTGAACATTACAAATTATGGTACTGTTCGGTTATACGGAATACAGCGGAAAACACATCATGATATTTAGAAACCAATCAATTATTAAAACATTATTATATAAAAGTTATTAAACAGTAGAAAAGTAAACATATAAATTAGATACAAGGAAGTACACCGAATTAGCAAAGCAGACCCTATTTTAAGAATTTATAAAGCAATGCCTAAATGTACTAATCCTCATGGTTGAACAGAGTTATGGCCCTCCCAATAGGTATTACCAAGAGCAGGTTAGTTCTGCATGTTGGAAGAATAAGCAACTGATGGCTGTGACGTCCCTCCCGAGGGGTAAGCAGATTGAGCGTTGCTTGGGGGTAGCAGTTACTTGAAGGGCGGAATCATTTGGTATATTTAGAAATAACTACCTAAACTGAGTACCTACCTTCTTAATAGCGAAAATATCCTTCCTTTCAAAAATTCAGCTCACTGGTTGGAAACAAAATGTGTTAGGTAATTAGCATAAAAGGTTTAAATGACTTTTTTGTCGGGTTTGCGATGTCTAGTTTACTTCCGTTCTTCTTCGACGTCATTGGTGACTAGAAACGACACGAGCACGGATGATAAAAAAATGTATAAAAAAGGTGGCGGCATATGGCGCTGCCCAGGGGCAGCATTTTGTCTACAGACGTCACTGACTGATGGTCCCGATTTATAATATAATAATCATGCACACGCAGGACAATACTATCAAGAATGGCAGAGTTCTAATTTGCACCGCGTATAAGTCGGAAGAAATACGCGGCGTTTATTAATATCACAATACTTTAACATCTTGATAATCCTCAATAACAAACAGTAACATCATATTGACACTCACTTTTTTGTCGGGTCTACCGAATGGCATAATCTGTTCTAACGCCATTACAATAAAGGTGATATTGCTATAAATTCCTGATGCTTATTGTCGGGTCTGCCGAATGATTCGGTTCGAACGGGTTCGCTCAAATGAACATTGACACTAGAAACACTATTGTAACGCCATTACAATAAAGGTGATATTGCTATAAATTCCCGATGCGTGATATCGCATAATGGAAATTGCGTGACGTCTACCCATACATGTGCAAATGTCGCTATGTGCGAATTTACTTATTAGCTACTGTATTGAGTGCGTTGTCCATTAATAATGTCATTGTATTATTCAGATTAAATTTTATTCAATACATTTACATAAAAGCATGTGTATAAAATTACACAATTTAGTAAAA
Organism: Rhyacophila brunnea; assembly: GCF_057557595.1. NCBI lineage: Eukaryota > Metazoa > Arthropoda > Insecta > Trichoptera > Rhyacophilidae > Rhyacophila > Rhyacophila brunnea. The sequence continues at coordinate 5,830,064 of NW_028232785.1, forward strand.
AACCTTAATTATTGTGTTTACAATAATTCTGGAAAATCAATCATATTTTAAGAAAATAAATGAGTGTATATCAGTGTTGCCATCTTTTCAAAGTGGAATTATAGTACAGAGCCTCCAAAATTATAGTATTTGGCGGAAAAATATGGTACGCATTGTCATCTGTTGAAAATGTATGGGTTTGTTTCTCAGAAAAAAATAACCGAGAATTTGAGAAACTCCAAGACCCCTTATTATTTAGGTACCTCATTCGACCAAAAATGCTTACCAGATGAATTCATGAAATATCATTTAAAGCCAAAGTCAAGGGATTTTTTTACGTTTTTCGAGCATTTTTTTCCAAGTTTTCCAAATTTTCTTATATTGCGAAATTATAGTACTTACCTACTTAGCACTAATTTCGAAAATATCGACATTTTAGTACTTTTTACATATTTTTTTCCAATATATTATAGTATTTTGGTCGTACTATACCCTTTTTATGTCGTACATAGTACGCGGACCAAAATTATAATACAAATACTGTAATTATAGTACGGTTGGCAACACTGATGTATCTGCTACTTTAAATTCATTAAGTTTAAAAGAAGCATTACTAAATAACCACGTGTTTTGATAAAAAGATACTCTTTGTTAAAAAAAATTCTTGCACAATACAGAATACAGTAATCTGTAATTTATTTAATATATTGGTTGAGCTTTTTAAGTGGACTGTAATTATTTTTAGGGAAGATGAGGAAGTCGTATCTAGGGGTGGGGGCGATGGAACAGAATGCCAGACACTGACCTTCGTGGTGATGTATGATGGCTCCGTGGTCTGGTTTCAACTTTCGCTCGCGCGGTATTGTTGTTGTTTTGGGTCACCCGGTTCGTACACTCACGCACTTTGTGTCACAGTTTTATGGATTATATGTGAGGGTGTATGAATGATGATGATAGATTCTGAATGAATCTGTTTTTATTGAGTCGATCACTCAAGCGACGGAAAGCTATTAGAAGCCCGCTCACGCCCGTTATCGAGATGCAACTAAATGTTCTTTGTAACACCGTCTCTCATGATCCGTAATTGCTTATTGATTGTCTGGTGACAATAACACTGGGGATTAGGAGGTGGGTGAGGAGATAAGGAGTGAAATGGGAAAATAAATGGCTCTACCATATATATTTAAAAGATCTGGTTTATTTGACCAAAAATTGTTATGAGTGAGTAATTTTATAATATTCACATAATTAATTCCATATACATACGACAAGTGATTACATACTTGTATAATTACTTATTTAAGCTCAGAGTAATAATATAGAGAGAGTGGCTATTGTTCGGCAAAATGAAACCGTGTTTCTTGCTTATGTCGTACAGTACAACCACAATTTTAATATTATTATCTTAACTATGAAACGTAATACTAAATTCACTAAAAATAATTACCACTGACTTTATATTTAACACAAAAACAATAAATATTAGCAAAAAATGGTCGCAGTTTTTAAATGAACTTAGTCATTTAAATCAATATTTACCGGCGACGTTTACAAAAATTTTAATTCAGCCGTAGAAATTCTAACTTACTCTAACGCATATTGCGGAGACATAAGTGTGCTGAATGCTTACTCACTCACACTTATGGTTCGTTTGTGTTCAGGCTTTGTGTATAAGTAATTTTACAGCTACTAGAATAGCAGTAAAATACGTTCACAACATTAAATCGGTTTTAACCAGGAATAATAAATAATTATTTATAATTGTTTTTTCATGAATGAGTCATTTTATGTTTCTTCAAGCTCCTAGATTCTGTACATGAATAATTACAGAGGTCGCACTTAAAGGGCTTTTCGCCAGTATGAGTTATCTTGTGCTTTTTCATGTTATTTGATTGTATGCATGAATAATTACATTTATCGCATTTGAATGGTTTTTCACCAGAATGTGTCATCATGTGTGACTTCAAACTACTGGATTGTATGCATGAGTAATTACAAACTGCACATTTAAATGGTTTTTCTCCAGAATGAATCATTTTGTGTGACTTCATACCACTAGATCCTATGCATGAATAATCACATTCGTTACATAGAAATGGCTTTACACCAGAATGAGTCATTTTGTGTGATTTTAAATGACCAGCTTGTGTGCACGAGTGATCGCATTCGTCACATTTAAATGGTTTCTCGCCAGAATGTCTCATTTTGTGACTATTCATATTACCATAATTATTGCACGAGTAATTGCATTGGTCACATACAAATTGTCGTGCAACTGAATGACTACTTTTCGTCAATCCTTTTTCATGCAACGCTTTGTGTAGTTTAAGTAAGTCTAATGATGCATAAAAACCGAAACAAGCGGAACACACAAAATTTTCTTTGTAAAATAAGGTTTTTTCTAACTGTATAATAGCAACTGGTAGTTCAGGATTTATCATATTTGATTTAATGTCATTACGATTATAAATGCGAGACGTGTCTTGTATTTGTTTGAAAACTTCATTATTTGGGTTGACTTCATTTTTAATGTCACCCTGAGTTTCTTGAACATTTTTCACTCTCCAAGATGATCTGCGACTTCCAACGTTCGTATGGAGATTACTTCCAGTTTCAATCTAAAAAAAACAATATAAGATAAAGATATGATGAAATTTTATCTGATAATAAGGGATCAAAGACAATTATGCCTTGCCATGACCATGTCCTATCCTTAAAAAATCATATGGGCCCCACAGAGGTTTTGTTTTTACGAGAAATGGATGTTAGCCACTTGCTTAAACTATTACCTCTATACTCTGAATCGTTATCAAATTTAAAAATAATATGTGTACTTGCCAGACCAAGAATTCGAACCTGGGACCCACGACGCCATAGGCCAACGCTTAAGCCACGCAGCCATCTTAGGTGTACATGTAAATGTGGTGTAAATATTTTGAAAACATCTCATGCATATACACACTAGAAAAAATAGACACCCGACGGGACTTGAACCTGTATCTGCTAGATTCGCGTCAGTATACTTTTCCAATTAAGCTACAGGCATTTTAATGAACTCCGACGATTTTAACTAGTAGTGAAATGCTTATCGAATTGCGTTATAATGATTTTGTTTGCATGAGATATTTTCAAATTATGTAGGTATATTCAGTATAAAGAATGTTACATTCTCAAATCTTGTGTCTTATTCTGTGTCTTATTGAATAAAATAAATTGTTTATATTAATATACAACCGGATTCCGGCGCCCTAGAAGGCCGCTAAATACTACCTATAGAGTGTATATTGCAGAGTTACGGGATGCTGGTTTGACATGGAACGATGCAAGAAGACTGGCGAACGACAGAGATTCTTGAAGGTGCCTCGTGGTGTCCATATGCTCCAACTAAGGGGCGGATATGGCCGAAGAACAATAAAAAAATATGAAGTTATTTTAGCGGTACAAAGCTGCATTAGGGGCCTGTATTTCGACTCTACGCTTCGATAACCGCTGTAAAATAACATAGATTATAGGTGGAGACATTAGAACGAGCTATACGGTTAAATCAGATCTCGATTAGCCAACAGCAGCAACATAGTCAGGAGAATCGAGAACTACTTTAAATAAATGCATTACAATTAACTATTTCTTTTATTCAACGAATAATTCACAAGATTTAAGAATGTACCATTCTAATTATTGAACATACTCGTACATAATTGTGAAAAACACTTTCTTAGAAAATATATTATAATCAATAGAAAAAATCTTTTTGAAAAAAGTCAGCCACCCCGGCAGGGAATCGAACCCTGCATCTCCTGGGTTTACGCTCCGTCCGTGCATTACTTCTATGCTACAAGGTGACGTACTAATTGCGACAAACTTTAAACTTTGGCCTGTTTAATACCCACTCATCAGCGTTTTTCTAAATCAAGCTACTTTGGCAATCGGTTTTTGTTTTATTAAATCAAAGTAGATACCTATTACTTAAATTACTAACCGACGTCGTGGAATTCTGGAGTGGGTATTGAAAAGGCCAATAGTTAAAGTTTGTCGCAATTAGTACGTCACCTTGTAGCATAGAGGTAATGCACAGACGGGGCGTAAACCCAGGAGATGCAGGGTTCGACTCCCTGCCAGGGTGGCTTAGTTTTTTCAAAAAGATTTTTTCTATTGGTTATAAGATATTTCCTAAGAAAGTGTTTTTCAAAATTACGTATGTTCAAATGTATTACAGCAGCGTACGCGAAAACATTGCGGTGCTCGGACGGACACAATAACTTGGGTGCCCGTGGAATTTTATAAAACTATTTCTTTTTCAACATATCCATCATCATCCATAGAGCTTAAATCCATTAGAATTTAAATTCAAATTCCATCAAGTACCTTCAGTCGATAGTATTAATATTATTTCCATCATCGTTTGATAAATTCTTACAATTAAAACAAAACACTAATCTTAGGATGGACGAAATATTGAAAATATTCTCTAATCAATATTTAAATATTTCTACTAAGGGAAAAGTATCGAATGAATCGGTATTGTCAACCTGTATTATATAAAAATAGAGTATACGAAAATATGGCTACAATGGAGGGGAAGATTTGCATTCTTTCGCTTCTCTTATTCGATAGGCCAAATTGATGTATAAATCAATGGTTGGGCCTATTATGATCCCAATCGAATCCTTAAGCCTGCAAAAATATCTCATGGCTACTATCCTTATTTAAAGTTGTCATCCCGGCGCTTAACTAGTTATTAATGAGTAATCAGTCGCCCGTGATTAATACAAAGACTACGATCGTGTAAACTTGCTACGGTGTGACCGTTGTTCAAGAAATACTTCTATTAGCGTCTTATTAAGAACACTGTACACGTGACAAGCCGTAAAGCCCATACAGGGTGACTCATCAAAAAAGTATCTTTTCAAGTGTCATTAATTAACCTCAAAACCCCAGTGTACCGTGCGAGTGTTAAAAATAAGCATTTTCATACTAGTGCGCGAGTGCATGACCCAAGACTTTAAGCCATAAACCCGAACAACACCAAGGTTAGTGTCTGGATTAACTCCCGTTTAAACTGCCCTCCCCCAACATCCAGATCGACAATCACCTCTGTTTACAGTACACTAAAAAGCGCCGCTGATCACTTTAAAATATACCTACACGACATTTGTCAACTCGCGATAATATTATGTGAAAAGAAAATAAAATACAAATAATTACAAGATAAAAAGAACTTTTTATATACCACGTTTTTAAGTTTTCTGTTGAATCATATAAACTTGACAATTCTATGTATTAATTATTTTGGACATATAAGGCAATTGTCAATAAATTATTTTTTTGCTATTTTGCAACAAACAAATATAGAATACTGAAATGTCATTTTGATTTCCATAGTAACGCACGTATATATTAATAGTTTAGTTGCTAGGACCACCCCCCTAGCAACCAATAATAGTGGATTGGATTACGGATTTCTTCCGAAATAACTTTTTATACAAAACAAAATTAACTGAAAATGAATTCAATTCTACTTAAAGATGGCTAAAAGTATTAAATGAATCCATTGGCATCGTGGTTTGATATATTCTAAAAGTTTCAAATGTCTAACTAGTCGGGAAGTTAGTTAAAAATCGATTGCAAGATTTGTACTGGATAAACAACCACCGCACAAACAAGAATAGGAGCTAAGAAAAACGTGGTAAAATAGATATAAGATGGTCACAATAATTACTGAGAGAACAAAATGAAATATATTAGAACTGACCTGCTCTACAGAATAACATTCAGAATGTGAGCAAGAAGGTTGTGGATCTTCACATTTTACTTGGCGCGTCGTGTCTTCAATATATTCCTGCTTGATGAAGCCATGTAGCTGAGAATTGGTCTCAGATTTTATATGGGCAAGATTCATATCAGGGTTCTGAAAAAATAATATAATATGCATTGTATTAACGAACAAGACCTTCTTGTCCACGTGTTAAAACTGTAAACTAACAATCTCTCCAGTGCAGCTAGTCGCATTTCAGTTCTCAGAATCTGCCGAAATCACCGTAGCAACAATAAGGTTACCTCACGTTGTACCGCACTGCATCGACACCTGCATGACTCAATTAACGTTTTATTATTATTTTCTACACGCCTACACATTTTCGACCCATCGTCGCTATATGATTGGTTTGTCGAATATCCGTTATTTTTGAAATCGACTTTTGAATGCAAAATGATTTTTTGTATCTAAATGGACCAGAACCATCCTTTTCTTTAAATTACTTTGTAATGAATGCAGCATTCATATGCTGTTAAAACAACAATTTAAATACCTCCATGTATTTAAATATATGATAATGAAATTTGTTTTTGTCTCCTGAACATTTGACAGTTGGTCTATTCGACAAACCAATCCTACAGTGACGTCATGTCAAAAACGCGTGTTTTTTGTTTTTAGCGGTTGGCACTATGTATTTTATATAAGAATGTTTATTATCTATGGTCTGCTGGTTGGGTTATGTTCAACATATTATAATATGGATATAATATCGCAAATAATTTTGACGTACGCACACGTAGAAACTGTTAAAATTAATTGCAATTAAGTAGCATGAATAATAATTCAAAATACTAATACATTAGAGTTGGCCCACTCCATCATTGAATTTACAGAGGTGGTGATCGTTTAAATTTTTCTGCAAAATAAAGAAACCACAGACTAAATATGTCGCCGTGACAACGTGACAGTACGCGACGTGCATCTCAATATAATCACAACATTACAATATTAATTCTTAATCATTTCTTAACATTCAGTCGATACTATTTATTGTTTGTTTATAAATATGTTTATGTATATACACATTACATTCCGGGGTAAATTATCGATATCTAGCAATCATTGACGTAACACGTGTTCACTTACAGTGTCAAAACACATCACAGAAAAACGCATATATCTACCGGTTATCGAACCCGGAGACCCGGTAAGGCATTGGACTATGAGGCGGTTGCTGATTATGAAATATGTCTTCTTATTATCATCGTGAAAATAAATATGGGAATCACTACATTGACATGAATCCGAATATAGCCAACACCGAAACGTCAAAAAATTGTTGTCAAGTTAATAAGATGTACTTAGCCACCGCCATCTTTAGATTAATAAAGCCTGAGCGTAACTTTTTGCGCAAGCAACAAGTGGTCCAATTTTCGGCTGTCAAAATCAGATCCCAGATTTCTTGACATATTTATTCGCCCTTTCTCGTTTCAAATTGTATTATAAAAAAATTTCAAATCAAATAATATATTGACTATCAGTGTTATTTATAAATAATATATATTCCTGTTATTCATCAGTTGTCAAAGTCAGACTAGTCCTTCACACAAAAACCGGTGGCAATATCGATTTCGAAAAAATATGTAGCATTGATCTATGCATTACATTCGTAGAAGGTGTATTATTAATCATTTAACTCATCTATAAGTGAACACGAGAGACGCGTCAGTATGAGCACTTCATAGACAACAGGAAGGGCGGAAAGGTAGGACCAGTCGTGAATGTATCGGCTTTCTCTTCAGTCGGCAATGACTTAGCACAATGTCAATATATCCATTGGATTTTCACTGACCAAGCGGATTTTACTTACGCTTTTGAATTATCAAAACAAAATTATACCCACAACAAATAAGGGCACAAGTCGATTATGGGGAACCCTGCAGCAAACACATTTTGAAAATAGCCGATATGCCTAATTATTTGTTAGGTTGGGTTAGTTTAGGTTAGGTTAGGTCGCCCGGCTTACCCATAACCGACTTGTCCCCAAAAAAGTTTACAAACAAAACAAACATATTTTAAAAATAAGTTTAGTTTTGCAAATCTAACCTCAAAAACGGAGCTGACATCATCGGCTTTCTCTTGTTTAATATTATACACGTTGGCGTCCGCGCTATCTGAATGCAATATGGGCACAGTAAACCAGTGTCTATCTTCTACATCAACATCTAATTCATCTGGTTCGCGCTTTATATCCATTTTACGAATTAAAAGCAAAATAATTTCACGCAGTCTTCTGTCAAAATAAGTAGAATGGCAGCCGTGGCAATAGACAATCTTTGAATTACCAGCAGGGTTGCCATCCTTTTGTCACCGAATTAATAGTATGCAAATAAATATTTATTTTAGTGTTTCTTGCCCAAATGCGCCACGTTCGTCAAAATGGAGATTATGGTATTTTCAGAGCATAATCCTGGACATTCCTTACGTTGTAGATAATCTATTTATATAGGTAATTTTGAAGCCTTATTAGGTATCCTTCATATTTATTTTAAACATTATTTTTTTTTTGATGACTGCATAAATCATTTTTTTTTAGATAAGTACAATAGTATTCTTTTAAACCTCTCGATCAAATGTTTTAGAATATACCTAGTCATATTTCAATACATCCATGTGCAGTGGTGTTAAGATTTTTTAGGTTTATTAATTTTTAAACGCATTTATAAAACCAATAGTAAAATAATTGATGTTAACATAATATAATGAAATATTTACATACGATAAAAACCACTACAACCACGGTGGCCGCGCGGCTTAAGCGTTGGACTATCACGCCTTGGGTCTCAGGTTCGAATCCTGGGTCTGGCAAGTAAGTACACAATATATTATTGTTTTTTAATTTGTGTGAGAGTCAGGGTATGGACCTAATAGGTTGAGCAAGTGGCTGACATCCATTTCTCGTAAAAAACAAAATCTATTAATACAAACCTCTACTCTGTGGAGGCTCATATTATGATCCTATTACGATCGGACATGGAAAATATATAAAATATAAGTTTTATAATATCTGTGATCCCAAATTTGACAAGACATTAATTTATTATTCAAAAATGGGCACGATTACGTACCACATTTGAAGATAATTCTAAAGATACTGATAATAATCTATGTCTTTGACCATTCAAATGTGATAAAACATTCTAAGAATGTAATGATTGTTCTATAATAATATGTAATTACTGACCTAAGGATACGGTAGTATTTTTTTTGAATTACGCCATTTTTATTGGCATTTTCCAGTAGTTAAGCTAAAACATACGGCCGTAGCCATAAATTGACAAACGATAACCGAAGTAGGGAGTGATCGTATTGTTAACGCGGTGTTTGAACATGTACCTAACCGAAAAAAAATCGTTTTATCCGGTTTCGGTTCGGAATAGTTCGAATTGTTCAAAAATAAGTACCTAACTACTTATGCCCGAGAAAAATATGCATCGTGGTCGAAAAAGTTTGGTAGGCACAAGGAGGTAGTAGTATTCTGCTAATAGGTACACATTTATTTTTGCATAATATAATATTATTATTTTATAATATTTCATGGCAATCTCAACGGACATTATAGTATAATACCCGGTTTACACGTGCATAGACTTACTGTGCACAGTAATAAAATATATGGGGAAACATGTATTATCCTGCAGTTGGCAAGATTGCGTGCATAAATAAAATACGTTTAGGACCTTCCAAATTCAACGCGACAGTTAAATTATTTTCGATCTGCGCCTACGCAGTAGAGCGATAGAGAGCTAGATAGCGATAGAGAACATGCCAGTAAAAAGACGAACTACTCATTTTGAGCTCCGATTTTCAAACGACCTGTCAGATAGTAGTATAAAATAACAACCTCACGTCTCGCTTACTCTTGAAGAATGAGATTGGAGAGACAATTAGCACTATTACGTGTAAACATTTATTGTTATGACAGTTTAAAATAAGCACAATTGCCGACAGTAATTCCATGCATGCGTACAGGCGCTATTATGCTAATATTGTCGAACTCAGACTTTGTAATACTGGCAATAATTCTGTATAAGATATATTTTTATCTGTTGCCAAAAATCTATGGTCTTTTGTTAAGTGACAATTTTGGCTTCAACCGGGCACATAAAATGGATGTAAAACGTGAACCAGATGACTTGAAAGTTGATGAGGAAAAGCATCATTGGTTTGATGTGCCAATATTGTATCCAAACAGCACGGATACCGACTTGGATATAAAGCAAGAGCATACAGACGATGCCAATAACAGTTTTGAGGTTAGTTTTTTTTCTTTACAGTTATTAAAGACTTGAGTTGCCTATTTCCAAAGTTCACCGTGTTAAAAACGTGTGTGGAACCTCAACATGAAAAAAATTAATTTCTCTTTTTTTAATTAAATTGATATAAATATATTATGCTTGCGAAAAACACATCGTTTTCTAAAATATCATACACAGTTTTTGAGATACTTGAAGATTTGTCATGGACAAGACGACTTTTAAAACAAGTTTTATGGACTTGATGTATTTTTGCAATGTTTTTATGGACAAGGTGAGTTATGGTAAATGATGATGATCGAAAAGATGGTGTTCGTTCATAATATGTTGCAAAATGACTAAATCATAGACTAAATTTGTTGCCGTAACGGCGTGATAGTGACGTGACATGCGTCTCAATTTGATCACAAATTATACGTCTGATTTAACATAATAAAACAATGTTTTGTTTTTCAGAGCCCTGAAAGAAGTCTTGCTAATATAAAAACTGAGGTTGAACATAAGCTAGTTGATGTCAAGGAAGAATTCGTTGAAGATACAATACAGCATGTAAATTATGAAGATGTACAGCCTGGTTGCACATATTTGGAAAGCAGGCCAGTAAATAAGGTAGGTATCTTACCCGTGATGTTACGTGGGGTAGGCAGGTCGTGCGTTGCCTAAGGTTGGCAAATAAAATAACGCATATGAGTGTTTTAGACAGTGGTAGTGATTTCCTACGAAGCAGGCGATGCGGTTAGTTCGTTAGGAAGTGTTAACATGTTAGTTAAAACAAAAATGGAAGCATACAAAATTCCGGCCGTTTATTTTATTTTGTGTTGTAATAATAGTTAATAACGGTTTATTGCATATTCGCATGTGGCCTCAGACATTTGCTTACCTTTAACAAAACTAAGAGTATTTTTTTTTGTAAATGCCCCAATCCTCAGTAGATGATAATATTTCTGTACCTACATATGTATTATCTTACAAGATTTCTTATGCATTCGTCTGTTTAAGACGTATCTGTATCTAATGGTTACATGTGAATTGTACGTATTACATTTCACCGTAGCACAGTTCGCCGTGAGGTTTCTTATCGGAAAGATATGGCCATATACCAGAAGTCTCGAACCTTTGGTACGCGTTTGTAGAGAAAAAATAATACCTATCATAATACGAAATGACAAATCACACTGCATAAAAAACAGGCAAATACCCTTCAAGAATAAGCAGTTCGTTTTATATAAATATATAATTGCATAGGTCAGTCCTTAGGATTTATGCGTCACATGTAATAACATCGCACTCACTCCATCCTGCCTGCCAGCGAAGCCACCATGTCCAGTCAAGAATTGACATTTTTTTTACAAGCCTTATAAAATGTTGTTCATTAACTCATTTAGTGCCAACAACGCGACTAGCGCGTTTGCAGTAGTTGGCCATTAGATATAATTAATATAATATAATTAATAATAATATAATTAATATAATTAACATGATTTTTAAATGTAACTATAACTTCCATGTTCGAATTTCTGGCATACCTATACACATATTGTTTTTCAATATTTTGTATCAATAGCATTTCTCGTAAAAACAAACCTTTACACTGTAGAAGCCCATGTGATCTTATTGGGATCGGACATGGTTGAATCTGATTTAATTTGACTAGAACGATAGCTGTATATCATGGGTGGCCAACCTTTTCAGCAGCCAGGCCAGATTCTAAAAATGAGATTTCCTACCGGGCCGCACAGTCGATTTTTTTTATACAAAACAAAAAAAGAAATATATATTATATATTAATAAAATAAAACAGAAATGGGAATCAAACATATTTATTAGATTAGACTTTTTTTCAATAATAAAAAATAAACAAAATAAAATTATATACATAATAAATTTTAGTGAGAAGTTTCATTTTGTGTGGCAGAACTAAGTGCATCAATATCGATATCGAGTGAGGTTGTTGCTACATGCAAAAAGTTTTCCAAATGCACATCAGTGAATCGTGTTCACACTCGGAATTTGATATATGCTTCATCCGACTAAAAAGCTGTTCACACAAGTGTTTCCAAATAGCGAATTAGAGCATGTTTGTAAAATGCAGGATATTTCTCCTTGTCCAAATATGTTTTGTAAAACTCTTCCAAACCAACCTGATGGAATTTCTCTTTTAAGTGTTCATCGCAACAAATTTGAAAATGTTCCATTTGTAAATTTCCCGGTAATAAATTCACGTCTACGGAGAATGGCGTTGCAAATGCAGCAAAAAGTACACGGTGCTTTTTAAAATCTTGAGCCAATAACGTATCTCGATTTGCGAAATTAGCACATCTAGCGGCAGCATTTAATATCATTTTTACTCTCACTGCTCCACGGACCACAAGTTTACACCCAGCGGGCAGCATGCGGCCCGCGGGCCTTGGGTTGGCCACCCATGCTGTATATCGAATTCCTATAGAAGAAATTACTTTAAAATAGTGTTTATAAAATAATGCAATATAAGTACTATAAAACTTTCAAATGGATTACAAGTTGATAACTCTGTTACGTCCGTAGAAAAACATAGTGCGCCGTTGTAAATCCCAATAGGTGAGAGTGCTGGTGGGTAGTATACTTACTACAAACTGAAAAAGACTATCAGGATGGAAGTCCCAGGAGTCAATGCGTCTTGTTACTCCGACTACTCCTTCGACCACATGGTTCACAAGACAAAGTTTATGTTCCGATGGGCTCAGTCGAATTATTTGTATGACAATTATAAAAAAAAATATATTCACCTATCTTCTTCTTGGTCGTGCACTCATGGCTGAGGATCGTGACCACATTTAAATTTCGCCTTCCTTTGAGCGAACAAGACTTTCCATCCTTCTCGATCTTCCGCTTCTCTGAGGGCAGAATGGATGGTGCCCCCAGTCAGCTCTTTCTCTTCTCAGACATATCGTCGAGAGCCGTTCCTTTTTCTTCAGTCTCTGGATGATTGACGTGTTCGTCCTGTGCTCCGTCCAAGAAATGCAAAGCATTCGGCGCCAACACCACATCTCAAAGGCATCAATTGCCTTCCGTTGTCTTGCCTTCAGGGTCCACGACTCGACTCCGTATAGAAATATCGAGAACACTAATGTTTGCACAAGCATCATTTTTGTGGCAATCGAAATTCCCCGATCCTTCCATATAGTGGTAAGGCGTCCATATAATGGTATTCACCTATACAATCGTCTTAATAGAAAGTTCGCCTTTGGTCTTTATTATTCTGTCATATAATATTGTATCATATACTTAATCATGGATTGTTTTGTTTAGATTTTGGCGAAAAATGTGAGCTTCAGTTTATCGCGGAGATTGGAAAGTGTACAAGAAACTTATCCTGACATACTGATTGATGAATGTGACATAAAGAAGGAAGTCGACAAAGATAATGGACGATTCACAAAAATGCACGGCATATATAGCACTCGTAAACGTAATGGTTTTGGATCTAATGTGACAAATGCTGAATTAATAGTAGTTGATATAAAGTTAGAAAAAAAAATATTCCACAAACAAAATTTTGTGTGCTCTATTTGTTTTGAATTTTTTGCATCTCTAACATTGCTCAAACTACACAAAGTGCTTCATAAAAAAGAAAGGGCGAAAAATATTACTTCGGGGGCAAGATTATTTAAATGTAATAAGTGTAATTTCTCGTGTAAATATTCTAGTTACATGAAAGAACACAAAATTACTCATACTGGTGAAAAGCCTTTTAAATGTGTCCTTTGTGATTATTCATGTATTCAACCTAGTGCCATGAAATTGCATGAAATGACTCATTCTGGTGAAAAGCCATTTAAATGTGAAAGTTGTGACTATTCATGCATAAGTTCTAATACCATGAAAAGACACAAGTTTACTCATTCCGGGGAGAAGCCATTTAAATGTGATAAATGTAATTATTCATCTGTCGAAGCCAGCAAGGTAAAAGTGCATAAAATGACTCATTCTGGAGAGAAGCCATATATATGTGATCAGTGTGATCACTTGTCTAGAACATCTAGTGCGATGAAATTGCACAAAATGACACATTCGAGTGAAAAACCATTTAAATGTGACACGTGTAGTTACTCATGTGTAGAGTTTAGTAAGATGAAATCACACAAAATGATTCATTCTAATGACAAACCTTTTAAATGCGATCAATGTAATTACTCGTGTAGACATTCTAGTAATATGAGAGTACACAAAATGACCCATTCCGGTGAAAAGCCGTTTAAATGTGCCCTGTGTGATTACTCGTGTATTCAATCGAGTGCAATGAAATCGCACAAAATGATTCATTCTGGAGAAAAGCCATTTAAATGTGAAAAATGCGAATATTCATGCATAAATTCTAATACCATGAAAAGACACAAGTTAACTCATTCCGGGGAAAAGCTGTAATATATGCTAATGTCAGATCACGTAAAATAAGCCATAAACAATAGCCATTATAATGAAATTTATTATAATATCATTTAAATGTACTTGTAGTTAAGTTTATTATTAAAATATAATTTTGATAACAATATAGTTTTTAACATAATACATTGTATAAACGTGAATGGATATACTGCTGATAGTACGTATTGTCTCGGCCATAACAAAAAAAATGTACAAATTACAAGAATGCATGCATTAATCAAAAAAAAATCAGAAGCTTCTGAATTGTCACGCGACAATTGAACCGTGCAATATTTGCGCCTGCGCAGTTGAACGAAATTAATGAACCTGACGTTAAACAACTAACCACAACGCTCAGTCTAATTTTGGGGTTAACTGATTTTCACGACCTGTCAAATACCAAACAATGATAACATCGCGTCTCGATTACTCTTAAAAATGATATCGGCGATACAGTCAGTAATTTTACGTGAAAAATACACAGTATTGATGCGAGTAAATCCATGCACTATACAGGCGCTATAATGCATGTTCGATATTTTGCGTATTGTACCATTTTTTTGTACACAAGTTTGCTATTAATAGTATAATGGAATTCTAACTAATAACTAATGCGCCATAATATTATTGGTTGAGCTTTTAAGTGGACTGTAATTTCTTTTAGGGAAGATGAGATGCTCGGATCTAGGGGTGGGGGTGATGGAACAGAATGCCAGTCACTGACCTTTGTGATGATGTATGATGGCTCCGTGGTCTGGTTTCAACTTTCGCTCGCGCAGTATTGTTTTGAGTCAACCTGTTCGTACACTTACGCACTTTGTGACACGGTTTTATGGATTATATGTGAGGGTGTATGGATGATGATGATAGATTCTGAATGAGTCTGTATCTATTGAGTCAATCACTTAAGCGACGGAAAGCTATTAGAAGCCCGCTCACGCTCTCTATCTAGATGCAACTGAATGATCCGTTATTGCTTACTGATTGTCTGGTGACAATAACACTGGGGATTAGGAGGTGGGTGAGGAACCAAGGAGTGGAATGGAAATATAAATGGCTCTACCATATATCTTTAAAAGATCTGGTTTATTTGACCAAACATTGTTATGAGTGAGTAATTTTATTATAATTACATAATTAATTAAAATCATTCCATATACATACGACAAGGGATTACATATTTGTATAATTACTTATATAAGCTCAGAGTAATAATATAGAGAGAGTGGCTATTGGTCGGCAAAATGAAACCGTGTTACTTGCTTATATCGCACAGTAAAACCTCAATGTTAATACTATTAACTTAACTTTGAAACGTAATACCATCATGATGCTTCTCAGTACGGCTACCAAATTTATACAACACACCTAGTTAACCCATCGCGCCATTACATATTGATTGTCTGGTAACAATACCACTGCTGATTAGAAGGTGGGTGAGGAGATAAGGAGTGGAATGGGAATATAAATAACCCAACCAATTATTATATAAAAAAACAAAAATTATCTGAAATATAAACAGTGTGAAATTGTAAATAGGCATGCAATAGGTTAAACATGTTTTTATTACTGAAATTGAAATTAAAACGAGTTCCATTAAAGTAAAATAACTAAAATGATAATATATTATATTATTTATTTTATATTATTATGTAGTTCAAAACAATATAATATCAACATTTATGGTGTTATCAAATGGGTTAATCGCACGATACACATCATCACGATTTATTACATTTGCCGTCCATAGGAGTCTCCATAAAGAGTGCAGAGTTATGAGTGATATTGACGGGAATATAAAAATATTTTTTTCAAAAAGGTTTTTTTTTATTGGTTACACCCACGATGGTCGCGTGGCTTACGCGTTGGCCTATTTCGTCGTGGGTCCCAGGTTCGAATCCTGATTTCGGCAAGTACAAAAATAAAAAAAAATGACTATGAGCCATAGTATAGACCCACTAGATTCAGCAAGTGGCTGACATCCATCTCTCCCAAAAACAAAAATCTGTCAATACAAACCTTCACTCTGTGGAGGCCCATATGCTCCTATTATGATCGGACATGGTCGTAAGAAAAAAAATGTATTTTATCAGAAGTGTTTTCAAAATGATGTATGTTATTCATAAGTCTTATTCATTATCAGCCTGAATCTATCCACTGCTGGATGAAGGCCTCTTCAAGCAGCTTGCACTTCTCTCGGTCCTGTGCATTGCGTTGCCATGTGGTTCCGCAGAACTTTATCATTTCATCGATCCAGCGGCCTCTAGGTTTACCTTGCGGACGTTTTATACTTCTTGGATAACACTGGATGACTAGATTTGTCCAACGATTGTCTCATCTTCGAGATATTCGAGTCCAGCCCATCTCCATTTAAGGCTTTTAATAAACTCTATTACATCGCAAACCCTTGTCTGCTTCCTTATCCACTCATTCCTCTTTTTGCCTTTCGCGTTATGACCAGCATGCACCTCTCCATACCACGTTGTGCTACTCTAAGTTTCTGAATCTCTCTTTTACTTAGGGTCCATTTTTCACACGCATATGTGATCATGGGAAACACATACTGGTTGAACACTTTGCGCTTTAGACACAGTGGAAGGTCACTTTTGAAGACATTATTCAGGCGGCCAAAAGCACTCCAGCTTAGCTTTATTCTCCGAACAATTTCATCAAATATACATCCATCTATAGACACTCTTGTTGTCCCAGATAGATGTAGCTTTTCACCTGTTCGAGCTGAGTGCCATTGATGAGGATCTCATCCTGGGAAGTAACCCATGCTTTAAATTATATGACAAGTGGGAAAGTCCCGGGGGAAGACGGTCTAACGATAAATATCCTCAAAAAGCGGGAAAGGATGCAAATGAAGTGCTTGCACAATTGTTCACAGCCTGCATACGCAAAGAGAATGTCCCAAAGGCATGGAAAAATGCCAGCACTGTCATTCTTCACAAAAAAGGTGACAGAGAAGACCTAGAAAATTATCGTCCAATAAGTCTACTCCCTATTCTCTACAAAACGTTCACAAAAATTCTCGAAAACCGTCTGCAAAATGTACTAGACGAGATCCAACCGAAAGAACAAGCCTGATTTAGAGGAGGATACAGCACTATGGACCATATCAAAGTTGTCAGAGAAATCATAGAGCGGTGCCAGGAATACAAACTGCCACTATGCATCGGTTTTATATGACTATGAGAAGGCGTTCGATTAGATAAAGAAATGTTCAATACTCATCGCATTCAGAGAACAAGGAATCCATGGGCGCTATATAAATATTTTCAATAATATATTATACAGTAGCGCAACAGCCTCTGTCAATCTCCAGAAACATCGCGCAGATTTCCTATCAGCAAAGGACTCTGACAAGGTGATACAATTTCACCTAAACTATTTACAGCTCGCCTTGAAGACTTATTCAGGCAACTTGACTGGAATGACAAAGGGATCCCCATAAATGGAGAATACCTACCTGAGTCATCTGCGATTTGCCGATGACATAGGTAGGTAGGTAGTAATTTTATCGCAAGACTCAGAAGACCTCCAAAGCAGAATGCAGGAATTCCCTGAAGTAAGCAACAAAATAGGTTTGAAAATAAATGTACCAAAGACGAAAGTCACGTTCAACTGCTTTGCGGGCCAAAAAAAAAAATCTTATTATTCCTTGAATAAAAAAAAAAATAATATTAAAAGCCTTGCGTTAAAATTTGTCGTAATTAAGTATACCTCCTTTAGCATTGTGGTCAATGTGCTTGGGCGGGATACCCGAGAGATGCAGGTTCAATTTCTGCGGGGTGTCTTACTTTTTTCAAAAAGATGTTTTCTATTAGTTGTGATTTTAAATTTTCTCAGAAGTGCTTCCAAAAATTATGTAGATTGAAAACTATTAGTTGCCAGTATAGACGGGTTGTAAATGACCTCACGAAGAAGTAAAATAACAAGCCATACAAGTGCGCCTAACTAGAGTGTACATAGTAATCAATTATCACCTAGTATTATAAATTTGAATGTCAACATTTTGATTAATTGATTAAGTTCGAAGGTTGTACGCGTATATGTTTTACGTTCACTGAAGAACAGGGGCCTTATGTTAGAACTTGCGAGTCCCAGTCGCCCGGTCGACATGACGTCGTATGACATCATTGTGACGTACTACCGGAGTGATAATAGCATTCGAGAAATTAACGCCGCTCAAACACTGGCGTTATCCATTGTTCCCATACACAAATAGGTGTTTCAGCATGTTTGAGCTGTGTGCGTTGGGCAGCTTGCCTCGACCGTGTATTGAATTACGTCATGTCGACCGGGCGACTGGGACTCGCAAGTTCTAACATAAGGCCCCAGGCGTTTGTAAAATTAAGTACAGGTTTCGCAATACTTTAGGCGTGACGTCACCTATGTATGACGTCAGGTTAACGCGGAGGGAATCCCGCTGAAGATAACTCGCGAGTACGTAGTACTAGGATTATCGAAACCCTTCGCGGGTTACGGAGAACGTTGTGAAGCAGGAGCCGGACGGAACTGATTTGTTCGACTTTGACTTGTGATATTCCTCGGTTTCAGGGCACCCGGGCTAATCCCACATCCCCTTCATCTGTATTTTTATCTGAATTTTAGGTTTGTATGATTTGTTCGAAGAGATTATATTCTTTTTATAGAGGTCCAGAGGGACATTGGGAGGAAGTTTTGTCAGAGAGGGAAAACCCTCCCGTCTCTTTCTATAAGAATGAAAATACGTGGGTGGTTAAACGAATCGGTTACAATTTTCCGATGCGAAGGGTAAGTGATTAGGTGGAGTCTGAGGGCCTGTAGGTATAGGGTGACTTCTATATGCCTAATTCCACCCTTTCTCACAGGAAACACTAGAATAACAGTGAAGAGCTAAGAGCATAGCTCTGGATGGGTGTCGGCAAATACGCAATAATTCGCTCAGAAAAGATATACATAAGGTAGAATCGATTGATAGACAGTAAATTGGATACTTTTGAGAAAGCTAGAATAATCAGAAATAGTAGATTGTGACATTCTTAATTCTCCATACAACTTATAATAACTAGTAAAGTTTACAAGAAGACTTAATTATTATATTCTAACATAAAAACTGTTCATCTTACACCTAAGTTTATACAAACCAATAATCGCATCACAAAAGATTGATTTGAAAAGATTTTTCTTTTGATTAATTCCGTATTTTGGGATTGTGAAATTGTCTCGCTCACACGTACGAGATTTGACTATAGAGAATTTGTCTTAGAGTGTTCTCTTTCTCACTCACTAAGCTTCATACATTGAACAAAACGTATGAAGAAAATATCATCCCGAGCGCTGACTCTATCTAACACAAAGGGTTATATAATAGTATTCATTAGAGAGAGAAGTCGCACGACAATATTCGTGCGAATTCACATGACGATAACATTTATATGAAAAGTATGGCTTTCGCATGATTCTATACATTGCATCTTAAATTTGATCCGCGATTTACATCGATAACATAATAAAATATTTCAAATACATAATATTGACTCGCAATGTACGCGAGCAAGACCTACAAAATTACAAAAACCACACTTACGTGATACCTTTTATAATACTCACTTATAATTTGTTCATGACCTTTTCAGGTCGACTTCTATCATCCACAGCTCACTCTGAGGAGTCGGTAGACTGATCAGTGTGAACTGCGGGACTTAATTTGGGGATTTAGTATCGGTTTTGTTGTGGGCAGTTAACGTCATTTCAAACTACTAAAGGATTGACTACAAGGCTGAAACATGCAGTTATGTCGTTACGATTCTACTTTTACTAACATCAACTAAAGATCAACCCATTTGTGTTGATGTCACTCGGCTAATCACATCACCAGTGTAAAGATTTTAACACCAGAAAATAAGACAACAGAACTGTTACGTAATGATGTTCACACGGAGTTCGCGACTTGCTCAAGTGTATTGTGAACCCGGTACAATTAGTTTTGAATTTCAAGCTGGTTTTGGTTTATGACATAAAGGAGCCTGGACTGAAATAAAAACTCAATTTTCTGCACAGTGGTTTTTATTTAGCGAAGCACGGTATTATTTACAGACAAGACTTAACTTTACTTTGCGGGTGGTTTAACGAGAGTTGTCATTTATTTACATGACCACACTTTTTTATGCTAGCAACTCGACGCAAAAGACTACCTCAGGACGCATGCGCGCGTCGAAAAGTTTGAAATAAGTTCGTTGAATTGAGTACCTTGGTATCAAAGTGGGACAAACGCCACCTCACACTAAATTCATGTTTTAATTGATTATGGTAGTGCAAGTGATGTTCTTTTCAAAACATCTACCAATAGTATCAAAAACGGTAGTTTTCATAGAGATTTTTGAGTTTAAAGTTGGTATGTTATATGAAAAATGGACACTTTTCACACATGTTTGTGAGTGTCCTGTAAAATTTTGTAAATGGCTTATGTCCCAATTTGATACCAAGGTACTCAATTATTTCCGGCGCCAAGCGGGCACGCTTTTTAACTTGATGCAGAAGCAACCATCGCTCTCTCAGTTTCTGGCGTCCAGACGATCAACATCTCTCTCGTTTTATGGTCTCCGGCCGAAGGACGTCTCCCTCAGTCTATGGAATTTGAAGGAAGAACATGGCTCTAAAACCTTGACGACACGCGACGGAGGATCACTTTTCGATTCCGCTTTGGAAGGAACCGAGGACGGAAGGAACTGAGGTTATTTTAACCTGGTATTTATTTTAATCAATTACGTAACGGTCCAACGAACTAGCACATTTTATCTGTGATTATAAATTAACTAAATTATTTCATAGCAGGCGCTCGTTAAGAATTAATTAATAATACACTTTTATACTTTCATTCTCGCCTGCTGGTTATATTTATACTTCAATTATACCTTTGTTAAAATTTAATACCCGCGTTTTTATTTAATTACCTTTTCATTGTCTTTATGCAATTCATAGAGTGGCACTCAAACTGATCTATTATCATGGCATTTTAATTACTATATTTATATTACAGTAGTAACCGAATGGGTAAAGCAGCCGACAGGTAACTGAGGCTTTGGAGGCATGTCAACCTCCCACGACCCTCTCCCGCGTCTCATTGCTCTGCCGCAATCCCATCCCATCCTCTATCCCATATCCACGCTCCCCATACACAGGCGCACCTGCCTTCTCTCATAATTCCCATCCTATCCTTCTTTCATCCTACCTACCCACCTTCCAACTCCCTTTTCTATCCGTTACAGAGTGTATATTTAAGTTAGCATCTTAAGTTTGTTTTAACACTTTAGAACTATGTTACTTTGTAAAAAGATAGTATTAAGTATGTCTTTCAATATCAATTTCAAATCATTTGCCAACGGCCCACTCTGCGGTCAGTGAACTCGGATGAGCAAACCACCTCACAATAACATATTATATTTTTTCTTGCTAAATTTACTGTTCATAAGAAGGCAGGAATGCAAACGCATCAATAACAAGTCATTATTATTGCGAGAAAATTACTGGTCCGATCGTGAAAGAATGCAATAGTGCAACATTGTATCATGAAATATATTATTAATTAATTTATAACGCGATATCGTAATGCAAACAGAGACATTTTTCTACGAATTTTCAATTTCAATTACAATTTTCAATTTCAATTTATTTATTTTTTAACATAGTGTGGACATTACAAATTATAAGTTTAAGACGTTCACAACATGACATTTAGAAACAAAGATATATAAATATAACATTATTACATAAAAAAAGAGATATATCAGCAGATAAATAAGATAGGTACAAGGAAGTACACCGGATGAGTTAAGCAGACCCTATTTTAAGAATTTATAAAACAACATCCACCTAAACTCATCCTCACGTAGGTGGAATATATCAACACCCGAAGCAATTTCGTTGAACATAGTTATCGCTCTCCTAATTGGCATTACCAGTGGCAGGTTGGTTCTGCACCTTGGGAGAATAAACAACTGATGGTCTCTATTTCTAAGATAGTTATCAGGGACATACAGGTCAACACTGCCCATAATGGCAGAGTTCTCATTTATAACTCGCATAAGTCGAAAAAATACATAGCTAAATAAAAATTTCTTCTAAATTGCAGACTGCAGTATGTAAGCATGCCTAAGAGAAAGTCAGTTGGATAAAGCCACGGATAGTATCCATACAACCTCAAGTAAAGGAGTCTCAAGAATTTCTTCTGTACCCTCTCCACCATAAGGTCATACTTCAACTGATGCGGTGCCCAAACAATAGACCCACTCTCAAGTCTGCTTCGAACTAAAGAATTAAATAAAAGTTTTAATACCGTAACATCTGAAAAGAAGTAAGAGTACGCATGACGAAGCCCAACATTTTAAGCGCTTAGGGTATGAACTCTCCATCGGTCATGCAATAAACAATGACATGTATCCACGGGTCGTTCGCCCCAAGCGAACCTAGCATTTCCTATGTCTCAAATCATAATAAAAGCCAAGGGGGCGAGAGATAAAAAGAATACTAGTAATCAAGCCATTCTAACTTCCAGTCGCATCTACGATCTAACGATTAGTAATTTTCTCACGCCGCATCTCCGTAATTAATACTATAAAAGTCACTCAATATCTTAGTACGTGTCTGTATTAAGAATTGTATCATTTATGGTTAAGGGAAATAAACTGGGTCTACTTTATCGCGCACAATCCTTCAATTCATTGGAATCAACCAACCTCATTTCACACATCTCTTACCAAAACTTATGTTAATTCCGGCGAACATAGTCAGCGGTGGGATTAAACTTCTCTTTTGACAATTCCCCACCCATCTGACCACCTGTGGCTTTTATAGAGGATCAACCCCTGGCAATAAAGTCCTTTGTGCATGGTCCATTTCCAATCGTGACTTTTCCGAGTGGAAAATTTGTATAGCTTCTTCTTCTTCTTTAGCCATATCCGCCCCTTAACTGGATCAAATGGCCTCCACGCAGCACTTCCAAGAATCCATGTCACTCGCCAGTTTTCATGCCTCGTTCCAGTGCAAACGAGCATCCCGTAGCTCCACCGTATACACTTCTGTAGATCGTATTTAGGGGCCTTCCAGGACGCCTGAATCCGGCTTGAAGAACAGGCAAGCCAGGTTGAAGTTCTCTTCTGGCATCCGCAGCACGTGGCCGAGCCAGGTCGAACGTCGCCTTTTCTCTTTCAGCGTGATGAGGGGCTGCTTGGTGCGTTCTCTTATCTCTTCGTTGCTCCTAAAGTCATTCCACCGCACACCCAGTATTCGTCACAAACATCTGTTTTCGAAGCTCAATATACGGTTTCTCTGAGCCATCGTAAGGTGTCATGATTCGCTACCATAAAGCAGCACCATCAGAATGCAAGCGTCGAATAGGCAGCATTAGGCTTATTGTTGCTTCATGCGCTTATAATTATTCGTCGTCCACAGATGTTCGAAAGGGTTTTAGTAAAGTTTATTACTTTAAGCTTACTTTGTGCCTTCCACAATCCTCAAATTAGACATGGTATAGTACCAATGTTTGTGGGTATGTGTGGACATGTGCTTCAGCACCTTTATGAAAATACATTGCATTAATAAGGTTTTCCAGCAGTATGTGTCATTTTATGTTTTTTAAGACTACTAAGTACCGAGCATCTATATGAACATACATTGCATTCATAAGGTTTTTCACCAGTATGTTTCATTTTATGTCTTTTAAGACTACCTAGTACCGTGTATTTATATGAACATACATTGCATTCATAAGGTTTTTCACCAGTATGTGTCATTTTATGTTGTTTAAGATTTCTAAATTGTGAGCATCTATATGAACACACATCGCATTTATAAGGTTTTTCACCAGTATGTATCATTTTATGTATTTTAAGACTACCAAGTCTTGAGCATCTATAGGAACATTCATTGCATTCATAAGGTTTTTCACTAGTATGTTGTATTTTATGACTATTAAGATTGGCCAGTTGCGAACATCTATATGAACATACATTGCATTTATAGGGTTTTTCACCAGTATGTACTATTTTATGTCTATTAAGACTACCAAGTTCCGAGAATCTATAGGAACATTCATTGCATTCATAAGGTTTTTCACCAGTATGTGTCATTTTATGTCTTTTAAGACTACTAAGTTCCGAGCATCTATAGGAACATTCATTGCATTCATAAGGTTTTTCACCAGTATGTTTTATTTTATGACTTTTAAGATTGCTCAATTGCGAGAATCTATATGAACATACAGTGCATTTATAGGGTTTTTCACCAGTATGTGTCATTATATGACTTTTAAGACTACTCATCATCGAGCAGCTATAAGAACATACATTGCATTTATAAGGTTTTTCAACAGTATGTCTTATTGTATGATTTTTAATTCCGTCCGTGTGAATCATTTTGTGACTTTTTAGAGCACTTCTGCATCCAAAAACTGCGTTACAAATGCTACAAATCAAATTACGTGAGAAATGTACTACCCTTCTCAGAATAAGTCGAACCTTCTTCGGAGTATCTGCTTTTAAGACTTCCTCTTTAATATTTTGCTCGTCTATCGTCATTTCTGAATAATGCATCATGAATTGATCTTGGATGCCATCAGCCGAGGATTGTTGACTTATATTTGTATCGTGAGGCGCTGAGAAGCATCCTTTCGTAGAAACCTAGAAACCAAAATTATCAAACATAATTTTATAAATTCAAAAGTAGGTACCTATTCCAAATAAGTGATAATTTTCAACATCTTCAGACAATATCTAGCAAAGAAGTAAGAATAAAAAGACGATAAGAAATGATAATATTACCTACACATCAATTAATATAATATAATGTTACCGTATGATCCAGTAGGTTAAAAAATGCACCTACATATTATATGCAAAATCAAATGCATAAAACAAAATCTGATAAAATTATCGTACAATACTTAGTATCCATATAATTATGTGCAAAAGTATAATAGTTTCGAATGCCAAATCACAGATTGAGAACAATTATCGACTGATATGGATAGGATAGTGTCGCCCTCCGAATCCCTCGACCAGCTGTGAGTGTGGGAGTGGAGGTCCATCGTTGAGGGAGTACAGTGTGGGGGACTCTCAGAATGTTTCTTTCACTATTATTATTTAATTAAAACTCACTGGTAGAATTAAGTTTATAGTTTATTTTAATCCACTGATTGTTGACAGTATTGTGATATTATCCTCAGAAACCTTTAGTTATTGGCACATAAAAACTTCTTCACATTAGGAGGATTACAAAACAAAGTCAAAAAGTCACAATTGTTCACATTAAATTGTATTACAATACAAGAAAAGTTAAAATTGATAATAGCACTAATTTATTATTAAGCGCACGGAGGCACCACGGTAAAGTTTGGATATTGATAGGCAGTAAGATAAAAGTTCGAAAGTGTTCAGAGCCTCCGAACTCAAACGGCTAAGTATCAAATAGGTATTTTAAAACTTCGCGTTCAAATGATTAGGTACCAAATAGGTATTTTAAAACATCGCGTTCGAAACGGCTAAATCTCACAATAGGTATTTACCCGCCAATGGGTGGTTTTTGGGTGGCAGATCTACTGGACACCGAGTTCAACGTTAACTTTAGTTGTATGGAAAACTTTGATTGAAATTGTATACAGAATGAGACGAAAATCTTGGCACAGAGTGACCCAGAGACAGGGTCTGAGTTGTGTTATGTTCAAAATGAACATAACCAATATTCATACTTCTGGCAACCCCGACGATGATCTATGGTAACGTCGATGGAGCGACGCGATTAATAAGAGATGTCGCTGTTGGAATTTCCGGCCGCAACGGACGTCGCGAGGTGCGAAAGAAGCAACAGGGCTTTTTGATTCTGTCTGTCATCCAGGATAGTCGTGCTCTGCTTTGGTTTTACCCAAAACTTATAATGGACGTCACTTAAAGCAGCACGATTGCAGCCGCAGTGCTTCAAGCCTCTGTGTCGTTCCAAGTTTGGTATTTTAAAACTATTACTATTTGATTCACTTATCTTCCAATGTTTCTTTTAAAACTTAGCTGCTTGCCTTTATTATAGTATTTCCTTATTAACCTTTTAATGTAATATTCTTGTTTTTGCTATAATATAGTTTCGGTCAAGTACATAAATTGCTCTTTCATTTATTATTTCCCCTTTATTCCACACTGCTATATAATTATAATCTTTCACGGTATCAAGACCGTGTGGCGTCCAGGACTTTAATAAGTACATCTTTAATCATAGATTGCACGTGCCTTCAGCCGTGCAATTCCTTTTTGTATTCTAATTTAATTTTAAAGTTGCCAGTTGCGAGGTTACGGAAGTAATTATTGTTCAGCTTGAAAAGGATGCACGTAACCCATGGCCTTTGCTTATGTCTCATGCTCAGCTCTTCAACTTTACTTTATTTTCCATCCTACCTGTCGATTTTCTCTTTTATTTTGTAGTTGTGACGATAAGGATCACAACTACAAAATATTAATATATCAGTTGCTCAAGAAGACTGATATAGAAATTCGAAAAAGTCGATCTTTTATTCGATCCGGAAGAGATGATCTCCCTTAGATCGGCGTTAGGGTGATAAAATTTGCATAACGGATGTGCTACATTATTGCCATTAATTAATCTGCTACGCCAAAGTTATCAGATACGATGTCAGCAAAGTTACGCCATATGGTCAGAGGGATTGCTGCCTTTGATTCTGCGCATACCCTGTTACGGTACTTGCCCGTTATCAAGCACTTCGCCTAAGTACGAGTGTAAATCCAAGAATACTTGTTATTTTGTTTTTCGATTAACCACGCGAAAACTCCACGTACGGAGGCGTATGAAGAATCGTTTACTTCGTCTTTGAAAGATCTTTTAGATGAGCTCACATATCGTCGCTATAGGATTTGTTTCCCGAATATACATTTTTGTCGAAATCGACATTTTAATGCAGTTCAATTTCTTTTATCAAACTCTACCGAAATCATTTATAAAAACAATATATTTTTATCTAGGAACAGAGATATTTTTTTAAAAAACCCGAATACGCCATGTTAAGCTACAATTACTCCGTGGTGTTCTCCCGAACGTCCAACTATTCGTACCTGAATATCCAAATTAATTTCGTTCAAAATGGATCTCTGGCTGAGTTTTTATTTCCCGATTATGACTTTAGCCAATCAAACCGCGCTGACGCCGTGCATCTCGCTCCCACATTCACGCTGTCTAACTCTAAAACAATCACACCCACTATCATATTTTTCGGCCGCCCGGAGTCCTCTTACAAATTTCGTCCTATTAATATTGTTTTAATAGTGAATTCATCAAATTTGAAGAGATCAATCATAGCTGATACGTTACCAGTTCGCCCTGAACTTACAGTAGAGTTATGGAAGTGAGTATTATAACCTAAATAACTGCATTTTGTTCTGTTAAATGGACACAAATCCCAACGGTTATATGAAGTCTACAGTGTGACCCGACAACTACTATGACGTAAATAATAAGTATTATTTCAATTTATTATTAATCAAAAATTATTCGTCTTTATTTTACTTTTAATGTAGGTATTTCTACGAAAATAAAGGCGATGCTATTATTTATTTTAGAATACGCTGATAGTTATTTTAATTAAATATGTATGTTAGTAACTATTTATTTGGTGAATATTATATACTTAGAATATAGATACCTACCTAATATTTGCAGCCAATGGTAATTAATTTATACATGCTATTATTTTGTGTGCTTATTCTTTACAATAGTAAATATATAATATTTATTTGGTGGTTTGTAATAAATTTAATTGTTAATTGTAGAAATATATAGATATATATAGAAAAAATATTTTTGAAAAAGTATCAATATAAAATAATTATTAGCAAGTACGAGTAAGTTACATCATAAAGTATTGGAGAAATCCGTGACGTCAGTAATTGAAGTAGTAGGTACCTACTTTTATTTAATAAACAAAAACCAATCGTCAATAGTAGGTTGATTTGTAAGAACGCTGATGAGCAGGTATTAAAAGGCTAATAGTTAAAGTTTGTCGTCATTAGTATGTCACCTTGTAGCATAGTGGATAATGCGCGGATTGAGGCGTAAACCCAGGAGACGCAGGTTCGATTCCTGCCGGGTGTCTTACCTTTTTCAAAAATATTTTTTCTATTGGTTATAATATATTTTCTCAGAAGTGATTTTCAAAATAATGTATGTTCAATAATTAGAATGGTGCATACTTAAATCTTGTGAATTATTCGTTGAATAAAAAAAAAAGATTATTAAAAACTATTTTATTACTTATTACAAAAAAAACCGAAAAAGGCGAATGCCGAATGTTAATATTACCTACGAACTTGGGTAATTACGATCATTAGGTATTTAAATAGTAAAAGTAATCATTAACAATTATGGTGTAAATAAATATAACATTGGAGGTGCGTACTTTTTGACCACTCAGTAATCCGTGGGCCGTGCAGCAATACGCTACGGTCTTAAATCCCGAACGTCCTTGTTTTGTCTCGAATATCCATTATTCTGAGAAAGCGCTAAAATTTTCCCGAATATCCACAACGAGTACTTGTAAATAAAACGCATTTTCTGTGCATTCAATGATTAATACCAGTATATTATTCTTGGAATCTATTCTTAGATAATGTTGCAATCATACAGTGTAGAAAGAATGATTGATACATCTACTGATATTTAAATATACGACAATGAAATTTGTTTTTCGTCTCCTGAAAAATTGACATTTGGTCTATTAGGGAAACGAATCCTATAGCGACGATATGGTATCGTAAGTATCGTCATTGCTGAGCGGCCCGAGTCACAAAGTTACGCCTGTTCAAAGGCCGCATCCGTGTGCCATACATTGTATCGATGAGAAATAAACTTATTCGAGATATATTATATTTTAACTAGCTAAGTGGATAAGTAGTATATCTAAATGTCTTATATTTAATGAAATAAAAATAGTCGGAGCCATGTGTGTCGAATATCTTGCAAGCGTCTTATATCACGCGGTCAACGATTTGATACGATCGTCTATGATCGGACCTAAATTAGTTTGTTTTAATTTTCAGCTCCATCGGATATAGGGATCGCGAGCTACAAGTGTTTGATTGAATGTATGAGATTCGTGGTTTTCCGCGGCATTGCGTGAGCGTGATGGAGCTTTACGTGTGAGCGAGATAGCGTCCGCAATACCGAATTCGGAACGCTGTGCGTGGAACAGCTTCTTCGCCCCCGATTTGGCTCTCCGGTGATAAGAGTCCCAGAATTCGAGCTCGATTTTTGCTCTCCGGTGGCAAAGTCCCCGAAATTGCGCGAGTTTTCAGACACTTTATGATAATGATATTTTTCAATATTTACTATGGAATTTATCCTTTACAAACTGTCGTGAAAATGAAATGAAAAACTCCCAAAAGTCGAAGTTATCCGATTTAAAACAGAAAACGACTTTCACCTGACGCATTAGATAAGGGGATTGTTAAAAAAAAATCAATAATATTTCTACATTTGGGAATGTGCAACAAATTTCTTTGGCCGCTCGATAGATGTCTGGTGTGGTTTTAACTCATTCACTACTGACTAGATAATGACATTTTAATTACCACTTTTAAATGCACGTTAATTAAATCGATCGGCCGCCTGGTCATTACGCGCCAGGTGCGTTTTCAGCGTCCAACGTATTAATAGTGTCCTTGTTTTCTTTAAGAAATATTAAAAAATGGTCAAATTCATCTTCAAAAGTACAAACATCAATGTCCTCTTTGTAAGTATCGATCAACTTTTTTATCGCGTTTTTTTTTTCTTCTATTGATAGATTCCAATCAAAAAATATTAGAAAAGGCTCTAAAACTATTTCATATGTTTGTGTTCTTTGCGATAGTTCTTGCTTTGGTTTTATCACATATGACATAATGAATTTACTTTAAAATCTTCTCTAGTTGTAAATTCATGTCCGACTTCTTTGTTTCCATCAAAAAACATTTTTCTTTTTTGTTGTCTGCTAGTTTGTCCATATTCATAATTATTGTTCGGAAACTAAGACTTAAGTAGTGAGACTATAATAAAGTAAACGTGGAACTGCAGCCAATCACAGAAATTATCAAAAATATTTCAGAAATTATCAAAAGCCGTCTGTAAGACCTTTAAAAGACATTCCAACATCTCGTGGCCGCTTAGTCCGCTTACCTCTAGACCCGCCCCTGTGCATCTGAACGAAAACGTCGACTCTTTGTTGAATCATTATGCGTTGTCTAAGGATTTGAGAACGTCTTTTAAGATTTGGTTGGACAGAGATCAGTGACGTCAGTGAACTGAATTTACTACGCGAAAACATATTTCTTTGAAAATGCTGGCCTATGTATAACTGCCGCCTAGTTTTACAATATAATTAATTCTTCAGGTACCTACCTGTGGATCATTATGGAACATCGGCCCAGTCGAGCAAACGCCGAATTCTTCAATCGGATGACAGTTTCCATCGACGTCAGGTTTGACATCAACCTACAAACAAACCAATAATTAGTTTATATAACCAATTTCAATAGAACATTTCGAAGACAGAGAATAAGTGTAAAAAACACTAATAAAACATAAATCAAATATGAATTATTTTATCGTTAACATGTTCTGGTAATATCGATGATCTTCCGGACAAAGCGAATGAGTATTTGTTATAGTATTGTATTTTATAACACTGTGCAGTATTTCGCCATCTCGTCCAACTCGTCAACGAAAAAAACGTCAACTCTACGTCCAACGGTTCACTTTTAATGTCCATATTAACAATAATATCACAATTGGCTATGAAAGACTGTCAATCGTTGTATAATTCTTTTAATAGCAGTGTTTATATTTCTAGCTCATTAATACACGAATAATGATAGGTAACTATCATATTAAAATAATAAGGCAAACACTCATCAATTGGAAGATAACACATTATTGTGACAAATGAAAAACAATGTCAAAATGATTATAGCTATTGAATTAAGAAACATATGGGCTGCGCATAGTTTTAAATCAGTGTTGCCACTCTCATACGAGACATACTCAATGTATAATTATAGTCTATGAACACACCTACCTATTCAAAAACAATCATTTTAAATAATTACTATGTAGGTAGGTACTGTTGCACTCCCACATGGTTCCTATTTGCGGATGTCTCTGTGTATCTGGAGAAACCCAAATCGGTATCAAGCCGACAAATAGTAAGGGTTGATTGTGAAAATAAATAATAATAAACCGGCAACGCTGTACGTTTTTGGAGCCAAAATTTAATATTGGCAACGCCGCATTGGTGCAGCTTCGTAAGCGGCCGTTTGTTTTGGCTCGACTATTATTAAAGTTAATGTATTAAAGAGGCCCCCTCAAAAATCCTAGTCTGAGGGCCCGCTTCAGGATGTGGGGACCATGGTGTAGGTACACGGAGTGCAATAGAGAAAAGACCGATAAACAAGAAATTAGGCTGTGAAGGAGAAAAAGAGCCTATAGGAATAATTTACATTTTCCTCCTTGCCCCCCCCCCCCCCCAATATTAAATCCTGGGTGCGCCACTGCATAGGCTAGAACCCTGTCAGCCTTCTTTGTGGGGGACATGCTATCAAGTAGGTATTCTTTAAAAAAAAACCTTTCAGAATCCAGCTCGATTGTCATTTGGTTGAGTTGTTCCTCCACATTTTCCACCTGCGGGTCTATTCTATACGCAAGCCTGCTTTCAGTCCGCTAAGGCAGCGAAATAGGGTAGGAAAGTATCGAAATATTAACACTTATTGTAACAATTACAATAAGTTAACCGTCTAAACTGTCCATCTCTGTCTAAAATTTATCACAGCCAAGAGAGGTGCTGTTAAAACATAGTACATACTTATTGTAACAATTATAACTAAATTATTGTAAATGTTAAAATAAGTGTTAATAATTCGATACTTTTCTACCCTATTTAGCTGCCGTAGCGGACCGAAAGCATAATAGACCAGCTGGAAGACATTTTTCATTCAAAATCCAGGTACCCACAGCCATTTCTTCTAACATAGATTCTGCTCAGAATGCAAGTAATTTTGTATTTCACGATAAACGTAATTTTGCATGGATAGCGCCCTCAGCTAGGTTAACAGTTCATCGCGGAAGGATTATTTCTCAGCTGCAAGAATGATGACCAAATGGTTGGAAACTTTTCTGTCACATTTCGGTTCGCCTTCAGTAGAAAGCAGTAAAATATATGTAAATGCATTCAAACTAATCGAACGTAGAATAATCATGTATAAAAACCTTTTCCTTGCTTGTTTTGTGTCTCCGTGAAACATAATATACCGAGATGAAGGTGCATATTATAATCATACCAGTACATACCTTATTAAATTTTTCAAAAGTAATTTGTTTAAAACTTTAATATACGGGCACATCAGAAACGCTTACACACAGATAAGTTGGAGTACGTGTTTAATGACAGTATCCGCAAAAATAAGTTGGTACCAAATGGATTAAATGCATCGCCCAATCTCGTTGTCTGACACCAATTAAAAATATATGTGCCTTAAAAAACTAACCTCAAAAGCACAACTGGAATCGTCGGGGCTCTCTTGCTTGATATAAGTATTGGTTTCCGGGATATATCGATGGTGTAAGGGCATCTGCCCTTCAGCATCAGATTCCAATCTTTCCATTTCGCGTTTCACGTCCATTTTTCGAACTAAATGCGTACGTTCGTGAAAGATTATCCATGCGACAGTGGTAATTTAGGAGTAGTGTTGCCATCTTTTTGTCACATTATTTTTACCATAAAATAAACAGACAATTTTATTGATATGAGGAATATTAATTGCGTCGATCGTATATCTATTAAATTAAATTTATTCGTGGATATAAACAGAGTTGAAACTAAGCTGTGTAACCACTGGTTATTTGCTATAATTATATTATTAACCATCAACTAAATTGGTCGTCGTTTAAGCGTATTACAGTAGTATCCGACGTAATGTATGACAATTTGAATCTTTGATGTCATTGTCGTTTCTAAAATCGTAACCCAATTCTTTTATTATGATAATAATATCAGGTAGATATACTAACATATAATTTTAATTTTGAAATTCATCTTTAATAATACTAGTTTTCATGGAGTTAGTATAATCATTGCAGTAAATATTTTGTTGTTTCGTCACTAATATTGTAAGTGATAAAATTATTATTGCAATATTGAATTTCATTGAAAAAAGTCAGACTGACTTCGCATTAACAAATTCAAGGCGGCTCTCGTGGTGCAGTGTGTAAGGCGCTTATCTTCCACTCGAGAGTAATTCTTGGGTTCGATACCTGGTCAGGACACACGATAATATTATTTATGTGTTTTTCTCAAAGCCCGGGTGTTTGTGATTGTTCAAAATTACTAACAACCACCTTGTACGAAAAAGCAAGGACATGATTATTAAGGCGATACTTCAGTGAAACGGCAAATAATTTTCAATTATAGGCGCGACGACATTTTGGACTCGCTGGCAGTCTGTGAGCGAACGTCGAGGTGTCAGTACGTCATATTGTTTCGTGATGGCGATGGGGGTATTAATTCATAAATCGTGATTTAATTAATTTAATTAATTGATTAGATGACTAAAAACCAGCGCCCGAAATGGAAAATTTTACGAACCGGATCGCTCGATAATTTTACGAAAATATTAACATTGTAATCTAATTGTATATGTATTTTAAAAAAATAAGTGTGTACCTAAGATTTTTTTATTATATGACATATCTAGCTCAGACAGTCAAATTAATATATTCACCAGACCGTGCGATAATTTTGGGGATTTTATGAACCGGAACGGTGCTCCGGTGCGTTCCGGTCCATTTTGAGCCCTGCTAAAAACGTTATCCATTTACTTTAAAAAGAAAACTTGTCAATGAATATATTATTATTGTTACTAATAGAACAATAAACCGAACATTAAATGGACTCTTGGTGGGAATATTGGAGTTATATGACAAATTATATTTCGGGAGGCGTGCGTCATTTCCCCCCCCCCCCCCCATCCGCAATCCGCGCATCGCCTAGCCACGATCTTTTTAGACCATGCCTCAACTGAGGTATAGCCTGAATAATTCTAAAAAAACAAATTAAGTAGGTACGAGGGTGGGTCAATAAGTCCTTAGAAAAGCCGACAGGTGGCGCGACTAGTACTGTAAGCGGTTTGTTTTCATGCAGCGGCACTACCGATTCAGTATGCTGCGAAGTTTCAATCAGATTGGTCGGGTTGTTGTTTTTTATTTTCGTACATTTAAAAAAAAAATTTGCTTGTTTACGAAAATGGAGAAAATTGAGTTTAGAGCTGTTATTAAACATTTTAATATAAAAGGGTTAACAGCAAAGGAAATAAAAAATGAGTTGGATTTAGTTCACGGCATATCTACTCCTTCACTTGCAACTATTTATAACTGGTTAAATGAATTCAAACGTGGTCGTACATCAACAAAGGATGAACCACGCTCAGGACGTCCTGTAGAGGTGACTACACCAGAAATGATCAATAAAATCCACGATATGGTGTTAAGTGACCGAAGATTAAAGTTGAGTGAGATAATTGAGGTTACAGGGATCTCAAAAGGTAGCGTCATTTCTATTTTACATGACAAATTGGGCATGAAAAAAGTTTCTGCAAGATGGGTGCCGCGTTTGCTCACAGTCGACAATAAACGCAATAGGGTGGTGGCCTCTAAAGCCCTGTTGTCGCTCATGCAACGCAATCCGGATGAATTTTTTCGTCGCTTTGTGACTGTAGATGAAACATGGATACACCACTATACTCCCGAGACGAAAGAACAGTCAAAGCAGTGGATTGCGAAAGGCGAACCATGTCCAAAGAAGGCGAAAACCGTAAAATCAGCTGGTAAGGTTATGGCTACTGTATTTTGGGATGCACGTGGAATTATTTTCGTTGACTATTTGGAAAAAGGAAAAACAATAACAGGGGATTATTATGCATCTTTATTGGACCAGCTAAAAAACGAAATTGAAGAAAAACAGCCTCATTTAAACAGGAAAAAAATCCTCTTTCATCAGGACAATGCCCGTGTTCACACATGTTTACGATCAATGGCTAAAATTGAAGAATTGAAGTTCGAATTGGTCGACCACCCACCGTATTCGCCAGATTTAGCCCCTAGTGACTTTTTCCTTTTCCCAAACTTAAAAAAATGGCTAAGTGGACAACGTTTTTTTTCAAATGAAGAAGTCATCGATCGGACAAATGCTTATTTTGAGGACCTTCCGAAAACTTATTTTTCTGACGGTTTAAAAAAAATTGAGAAACGTCTAACCAAGTGTATTGAGCTCCAAGGAGATTATGTTGAGAAATAAAAAAAAAATACAAAAATAAAAACTGTTTTAATGCTTTTTTCTAAGGAATTATTGACCCACCCTCGTATGTGACATAACTGTGAGATACTTTATTTTACATTTTTACAATGTTCACACCAATTTAGCATAAATTTCAGAATGTCAACATAATCGATCAATTTTCATTATTCGCTATTGACTCTGAAGTCCCTTGAGATGTTGATCGTATTTTTGCCTTGTGTTCTTCTGCGCTGGCCTCTTTTTACCCCCTTTTCTTAATGATTATTTACCTCTCTGGTTGTTCATCTTGTTTTTTACCGGCTGGCAGGACTGACGCTTGTATTGTGGCGTGCTTTGTCTTTGGTATTCAATTGTTTGATTGTAGTGCTTTGTTCGAAAGCGAAAAATTTTTGTCAGTGCAGTTATATTGTGAAAATTGTGCAATAATGGAGCGTAATGAAGCCAGTAACGTCGCGGAGGGACTAGCGATGGAGACCGACTCGAATGAATCGGAATTGCTGTTGGAAGATCCAGTGAGTGA
Organism: Rhyacophila brunnea; assembly: GCF_057557595.1. Lineage (NCBI taxonomy): Eukaryota > Metazoa > Arthropoda > Insecta > Trichoptera > Rhyacophilidae > Rhyacophila > Rhyacophila brunnea. The sequence goes on from NW_028232785.1 coordinate 5,866,396, forward strand.
GCTAAGGGAAACAGTTAGATCCCTGGACAACAAGGTATCACAAATTTTTTCAATCTTGACCCAACAGGGTCTGCCTGCAGTGGTGCCTACTCCGCAGAATCCGATGGTAAACATCGACTCTCCGGTAAGTTTTTTACGGCCGCCCGCAAGGCCTGAGACAGCGGAAAAACCCAACAGGATTCCGTTGCCTGTATTTAGCGTCATAGTTCAGGAGCCTGCTTTTCCGACGCCAGACAAAGCTCGGGTAGCGGAACTTACTAGGCTCCAACTGTTCGACACAGATAATTGGGCGGGGGTTCGCTACGCTGAAACCCAAAAACAATATTTGGCGGCCCCGTCTTTCGTTGAGTTGGGACTCAACGATGAGTTACGCCCCTACGACCATTCATCGCAAACAATACATTTAATGGAGCGTACGATTGCCGGCCTCCAAAATGCAATGCTTGCTCAAAAAGAGTGTATTCGGGACGCGTTGCAGCGAGTGGTCGACTCTGTCAGCGACCACACCATCGGTACGGCTCTTTTTGAGACGGTCGTAAAGGAGTTCGGGCCCTCTTCAGCACTCAACAAAGTGTCTGAGGACGTCACCCGAATCCTTTGTGGAAAGCGGGCAGAGTTAGTTCAGACGAGGCGGAAGAAAATCCTCTCCGGTATAAGAGACACCTTCACCCGAGAGGCTCTTAACAAGATCCCACCTAGCGCCGAACACATCTTCAATAAAGATAAACTGGCGGTATTCCTAGAGAGAGGTGGGGGTCGGGAGAAGGTCTTCGATCAGACCACCAAAGTGGTTGACCAGGTCAGGGAGAGTCAACCTAGCACTTCGTCAGGTGGACGCAAGGACACCTTTCGGAGGCAGGGATATACGAGGAGGATACCAGACCAGGTTAGGGATGGCCTGCCGAAAGGCCCACGCCCATCCAACCGAGGTTTTCCCAGAGATAACCGAGGTGGTGCAAGGGGCACTTACCCAAGACGCAGGTGACCGGGTCTCCCTCACCACGTTCAAAGGGGGACGACTCCAGCATTTCCAGGAAATCTGGCAGGCCAAGGGTGCACCACCACCATTATTAAAAATAATAACGGGAACCCGTATTCCGTTTATAAAGAAACCCCCTCTAATAATGCCTTCCGTGCAATTCCAGAAGGATTTCCAAACGCGACAATCGCCGGAGATCACTTCACAAATCGCGGAACTGAAGGAATCGGGAGTATTGGAATTGGCAGAACCATCTCCAAGCTTCCTCTCAACCCTGTTCCTAGTAAGGAAGCAAGACGGCAGTCAACGACCCGTCTTCAACCTAAAACGCCTAAACGGTTTCCTACAACCAAGGCCGTTCAAACTGTTCCACCACTTCAAGGTCCCAACATTCCTGCAAAGGGAAGACTGGTTAGTAAAAATAGACCTAAGCCAAGCGTACCTACATGTACCTATAGCTATACAACATCGCCGATTTCTTCGGCTAGTTTACCAAGGAGAACTCCTTCAATTCACGTGCCTTCCATTCGGACTGTCGGCAGCACCAAGACTGTTTGCCTCGTTAACAAACTGGGTGGCCGAACACCTCCGGGGAAAGGGTATGAGAATCGTCACTTACTTAGACGACTTTCTCATGGCAAATCAGTCCAGAGAGATTCTCCTGTCGCAACTGACTTATATGATAGATTTCATGCAAGCTCTAGGCTGGATAATCAACAAGAAAAAATCTTGTCTGATTCCAAGCCAACAGCGGGAGTTCTTGGGTATCACGTGGGATACTCACAGCAATCGGAAATATCTATCAACAGAGAAGTGCACATCACTTCGTCACCACCTGCAATTGCAGATCCAAAAAGGCAGTTGGTCGCTCAGGCAGGCCCAACGCCTCCTCGGGCGACTCAACTTTGCAACCTTCGTCACTCCACAGGGGAGGTTGCATTGCCGACGTCTACAACGTACGAGCGCTCAATTATCGAGGAGCCACCCTCACAAATCAGCATCGATTCCTCCACAAGCTCGAGAGGACATCATGTGGTGGATTCGAGCGGTGGGCTCCTCAGGAAAGATTCACAGGGCAACCTACAATCACTTCCTCACCACAGACGCAGCCGATTCAGGCTGGGGAGCGCAGTTAGACGAGTACCACCTATCAGGTACATGGACAAAACGCCAATCCACGTGGCACTCCAACCGAAAAGAGCTGTTTGCGGTACTTTCAGCCATACAACTCCGGGAACAAACGCTCAGGGGATCAGAATTACTCCTACAAACCGACAACAAAACAGTGGTGGCCTACATCAACAACGAAGGGGGCACAAAGTCCGCAAGCCTACTAAGTCTTTGCCGACAGATCCTGGAAATCGCCAACCAGGCCAGTATATCATTGACTGCACAATACCTTCCAGGAAAATACAACTGCGTGGCAGACCATCTCTCACGCAGCAAAATTATCCCAGAATGGCACCTAGTTATGGCGGCTACAGCTCCCCTATTTCAAAGATGGGGACTCCCAGACGTAGACCTGTTCGCGTCCAACACAGCCCTTGTTGTCGCAACCTATGTCTCACGAAATCCGAACGATGCTCTTGCACTGTTCCACGATGCCTTCAGTCGACAGTGGGACTTCAAACTAGCCTGGATATTCCCGCCACCGAATCTAATTCCACAAGTATTGGCACACCTGAACATGGCAAGGGGAAAATATTTACTAGTGGCCCCATGGTGGAAGAAGTGTTTTTGGAGCGCAGACCTACAGCAGAGATCACTGGAACCCCCCTACCCGATCCCGCACTTGGAGTCATTTCTAGTGGATACGGTGACAAACCATCCACCTCCACAAGTCCGGGACCTATCACTCCAGTTATGGATAATTTTGGGTGGGCAGAGTTAGTTTCTAGCTGGTCGGTAGAGGACAGATCACTTCTCACTTCTGGCTGGCGACCATCCACTTTGAAGACTTATAGACCGGCATGGGACAAATGGAAGACATGGTGCATGGCCAACACGATAAGCTATAATACCCCCGAGCCGATTGAAGTGGCTAGATACCTGGGTCACTTATACAATAAGGAAGGTCTTTCATATAACACTATTCTTGTACATAAGTCAGCCATAGCTACCTTTTGCAAACCTATGATCAGTAAAGACATCAGCAGTAACATAGTAGTGCGTCATATGTTAAAAGCCATATCCACCCGCAAGACTAGACCTACAAAACCACCGATTTGGGATCCTAGAATAATCGTGGACTACCTCAAGAAAACAACACCACTAGTATACAACCTATATGAGGTTTCACGCAGAACAGCTATACTATTATTACTCGCATCGGGACGACGGGTTCATGACCTTACCCTACTCAGTATAGCGGATAATGGCCTAGTCGATAATGGCGACCATATAATTCTATGGCCAGTGTTTGGTTCCAAGACGGACACATCAAGGCACCGCCAATCTGGATGGAAATTAAGCGCTTCCAGTTGCCAAAACATCGATCCAGTTTTTTGGCTACGAAAACTTATCTGCGTTTCCAATGAGAGAAGAGAAGAGGGTGGTAATATTCCGGCATTATTTATCTCGTCAAGAGGCCCCCCAAAACCTGCGACTCGAGCAGTCATTGGAAATTGGGTGAAGTCAGTACTCGCTGATGCAGGGGTACAGGAATCACCAGGCAGTACTCGATCAGCAGTCGCCTCTCTAAATTGGTTAGAGAACTACCCCATAGATGACATCCTGCAGAGAGGTAATTGGCGCCAAGAAGCTACTTTTAAGACATTTTACCAGAGACCGATAGACACACAGACTTCTACAGCGGGGGAACAAAATATGTTGACCTCTCTATTCAGCCCGGTACACTGAGCCTAAAAGCAAGGAGATGTTATACCTGATTCTCATGTTAGGTTCATCCACCTTATCTTGCAGGATCTATCTTGCTTTACCAGGTGATAACAAACAGATATCTCAAGGGACTTCAGAGTTAATAGCGAATAATGAAAGGAGTTTTACCTACCATTAAAACTCTTATTATTCTTGTTGACTCTGAAGTCCAGAGAACACCTACCTGGTTTCCTTGAGACATATCAAATTGAATACCAAAGACAAAGCACGCCACAATACAAGCGTCAGTCCTGCCAGCCGGTAAAAAACAAGATGAACAACCAGAGAGGTAAATAATCGAGAAGAAAAGGGGGTAAAAAGGGGCCAGCGCAGAAGAACACAAGGCAAAAATACGATCAACATCTCAAGGGACTTCAGAGTCAACAAGAATAATAAGAGTTTTAATGGTAGGTAAAACTCCTTTCAATACAACTTAATTTAATTTATAATATAAAATAATTATTTTACTCTCCATAAAAACACAGTAGGTACTGAGGGGTATGGGTTTACGTAGGGTGTTGATTTACACTTTTCCACTTATTAAAAACACTTATTCAAGGACATAAAGTATATTTCGCTTGACAAGTAACAATTAATTACTAACAACATTTTTTGTAAACACACGCTTTGGCGCGAAAATGGTAGCAAATCGTATTTAGAGGCATCGTAAGAGGCTCAAGGGTAGGTGGCCGACTGACTGTACCTACACTCGATCCTCCGTCCGCCCAGAAACAGATAACGGTAACTTTCTTTTTCTTAGTTTCGCTGTGCGTCCTGGTCTAGCCTTGACACATTTACAATTACAATAATAATTATTATCATTATATTCCCAACTCTGTCGATTGGAGGATTTTTGATGGGGGATTTAGGCATTATGATAATAAAATAAATATTATTTGGTATCAGTACCTACCCACCTACTTTATCAGAATATCTTTTTTTTACATTAACTTGGTTTACATTATTATTGAAAACAACGGTAAATGATCAGTAAGTAATGAAAATAAAATCAAGTAGGTACCTACTTCTAAAAAAAAGTTTAATGGGTAAATAAAGTGAGCAAATAGTAATTTTATTGTTAAGTAGGTATATTATGCTGATATTTTTGCCTCATCTGTATTATTTTCTATATTATTATCGAACGATGTAAAAATCCTGTACGTTTTCAATAGCTGACAAGGCGTTGTGTTAAACATAAAGTCAGTGGTAAATATTTTTAGTTAATTAAGTAGAAAAGATGGTTCTGTGTGTTGTATTAAAATGTGGTAACCGTACTGATATGCAAGAAGAAGGTATTACGTTTCATATGTAGGTACCTAAGTTGATACATGTTCGTGATAATTTATATGTATATTATTAGGTACCTATATATTTTAATATGAGTGACCTAGTGTGTCTTAAAATAACTTAAATTATGGATATCTTTATCTAATGGTTGCATTTTGACCGCTAAAAAATACTATATAACGTAAACAAAATAAATAGAAAATTATGTTTTAATTCTGAGCGTCTAGTGCGAGCACTTTGGGCGAGCACTAGCGAAATGGTCTATGGTCTCAAACATTTGTGTACGATTGCGTTCGCTCGCCCACAACCCAAACGCACGGTATGCAGCTTCATTTAGTAATGCAATGGGTGGCGTCTAGATGTATCTATAGTCTAAGGTACCTACTATAATTTTTGCCGTTATACAATATTCATTTTTCTGCATACTATAATTCAGTTACATACAGATGGCAACACTGCGGCTGTCAAAACGCCATTGCCAATCAATTGCCATTTCGATTACGTGTTACATTTTGATTTAAATAAATAAAATGGACGTGAAGCAAGAACCAGACGAATTCGACGCTGATGCTGAAGACCATAAATGGTTTGATGTGCCAATTTTTGATACAAATACCCCGGACGTCAACACAACACATTTAAAACAAGAAAACGCCAGCTCTACTTCTGAGGTTAGTTTGACAAAACTCGCTTAATTTTGGTGGTTAAATTCGAATGCTATTATATTCCTATCTGTTTAATAATATAACAATACTAGCGACCTACGCGTGTAAGGTTAATGTCAGCATTTTGCGGACATGGCTAATTATTAAGTTAGTATCAAATTGGGCCAAAGGCACCTTGATGTTTTTTACAGGAAGGGCGAAAAACTGTACATAGGTAGTTATACTTTTGACAATGTATAATATTTAAGTATGATAATTTTCTTAATGTACTATAACCTTTCCTGAATTCTTTTAAATAGGTACCTAGTAAATTTAAGTTAACTTTATTAAAAAAGCTCAATTTGACATCTTAAAATATGCTCTCGGCCAAATTTTGATACTGACTATTCTAGTTATATACTAGTTTGGCCGTTTTTGATATTCATTTACATTTAACATGTCGATTTAGCATAGATTCTGGTCGTTTTTGATGCACGAAATATGTAAGAGTGGTAGATATTGATATAAGTACTTACTTAATACTTAAAGAATATTTTGGCATTCAAATGTAAATAACGCTGAAAAGTGCCTTTGGCTCACTTTGGTACTGGGTGACTCAAATACTCTTAATGCAAAGAAATCGATTTATTGATTCATTTCAGTATATTTACTAATTGATGTGGGTAGGCAATAAAATGAGTACCTACCTTGGTATCAAAGTGGGACAAACGCCACCTCCCACTAAATTCATGTTTTAATTGATTATGGTAGTGCAAGTGATGCTCTTTTCAATAAATCCACCAAAAGTATCAAAAACGGTAGTTTTCATCAGGATTTTTGAGTTTAAAGTTATGTTATATGAAATACGGTCACTTTTCACACATGTTTGTGAGTCTCCTATAACATTTTGTAAATGGCTTATGTCTCACTTTGATTCTAAGCTACTCAATTTGTCATCATTGTATTGATCCTTGACTGTTGCTTATACCCCGTTTTCACGCGCATGGATTTACTGTTGACAGTAAGAAAATGTATTTTCCTGGAGTTGGCATAGCTTCCGAATTTTTATGTGACAGTAAGATTTCTCGATCTGCGCCTACGCAGTAGAACGATAGTGGCGAATCTGCCGGCAAAAAAACGAATTTTCGATTTGACCGATTGTCAGTAACTGTCAAATAGTGCGAAATAGTACCATTGACAACATCGCGTCTCGCTCACTCTTAAATAATGAATAAGAGAAACAGTCGACAGTCAGCACTTTTACGTGTAAACGGTTACTGTCATAGTTTAAAATAAGCACTATTGCCGCCAGTAAATCCATGCATGTGTACAGGCGCTATTATTTTACAATATCACGTGTCGGTTATGTTCCTGATTGCCTACATTTAGATTCATATGTGTACAGTTTAAGTCAATGAGAATGATCCAATCAATAACAGTTTCTAGATCAGGAGTGATGCGCCGGCCACAGAATCTCCACGAAAATTGATCGATGCAAAAATACGCATTTTGTTTATTTTACAGCATAACGTTAAAAAAGGCTACAACTCGTTGTGGACGGTATTAAATAACCAAACACCTAAATCAACGAACGGTTTATTTTCCTTGGCATTTCTTATTTATACGTCAATTATTATTATTATTATTTGCCCACGGTGGCCGCGCGGCTTAAGCATCGACCTATAGCGTCATGGGTCCCAGGTTTGAATCCTGGGTCTGGCATGTATACATAATATTGTTTTTTTAATTTTTGTATCAGTCAGAGTATGGACCTAATAGTTTGAGCAAGTGGCTGACATTAATTTCTCGTAAAAACAAAATCTGTTATTACTAAGGAGCGGATTTATATGCAACAAAAAATATGATTATATGCATGCACATATGCACTTAAAATCGTTAAAATGTGCACTAAAACTAAAGAAATATGCAGTTGAAAATGAACATTTTTATGGAAAAAATTGTAAATACCCACTTCACCATATATTACTGATAAAAAATCGAATAACAAATTAATAATCTCAATCAATATAATACATTAACAAAAAATACAAATAATCAATAATATAAAGTTAATCAATTACAATTATAAAAATAGTTTGTTTACAAGTACAAATAATTGAATAAGAAATGCAATGTAAACTATACACAACTTTAAAAAACAAAAACACACAATTAACTAGGTACTATTTCTAAATACTACATATTGTGCAATGGCATTAAAATTTTCCACATATCTGTCAGTATTTTGTTTATATTCGGAAAACGACCTCTCAACGTCCACAGAGGTGAATGCGCAAAATTTAAATAAAGGTGCCCGAGTTGACTTCACTTTTTCTGATAAATCCACAGTTCGGGGTGTCATTAAAAATGCAAGTGCATCTAAACTATCTAGGTACTTACCTAATTTAGTAAAAAACGGATTTCTGTGCAACTCTCATAGCTGTACATACACCCTAAGAAAACATGCACTAGCATATAAATCCGGGCCATAGTTATTACACACTTCCATTCGGTGGAGGCCTATATGATCTTATAAGGATAGGACATGCAGGCCTATGTTATAACTGGTGATATAAAGTCACCCGACGACATGACGTAATTGTGACGTAAGCCAATACACGCTCGAGGCAAGCCGCCCTACACACACTGCTCACCATAGATATTATTATGCTGAAATACCTATTTGTGTATGGGGACAATAAATAACGCCAGTATTTGACTAGCGTTATTTTCTCGAATGTTATTATCACTCCGGTAGTACGTCACAATGATGTCATATGACGTCATGTCGACCGGGCGACTACAACTCGAAAGTTCTAACATAAGGCTCATGGTCGGTATAAATTTAGAGGCGTACGTTATTGTCTTATTTAAAAATTAATTATTGAACGTGATGCTTAATAATAATATTCCAATTCTAAGTGATATTGAAACCCACAGCAAACATAGACCCATCCAAACCAAATCGCCCAACACCACGCATGGTCTTATTCGAGCGTATCACAAGGCCCTACGTTTGTTGTGAGGATGGATTCCTTCTGTACACATTAATTGCAATGATATTGTAGATTATTATGATATTGTAGATATTCATCATTAGCCAGGTTGAAATTCATGTCATTGGATTCTATGTCATACTTACCCCGAGTCACCTTATTTTTTAGTTTTAATTAGGTACACGCCCACGATGTCCGAGTGGCTTGTCATGTCGTGGGTCCCAGGTTCGAATTCTGAGTCTGGCAAAAACACATATTGTTTGTCAATTTGTGTGTAGAGGCAGAGTGTGACCTAATAGCTGAGCAAGTGGTTGAAATTCATTTCTTGGAAAAACAAAATATGTTGATAAAAACCTCCACTCTGTGGAGGCCCATAATATTATGATCCTATTAGGATTGGACATGGTCGGAAAAAAAAAAAAATTATTATTATATTATTTAAAAAAGCTTCATTGTGTATAATTTTATTTCAGAGTCTTGAAACAGACCATGCCAATATAAAGCTAGTTGACTTAAAGGACAATTGTGTAGATGATGGTGATGATCATGATGATGATAAAAAACATAAAATCGATTGTTATGAAGAACCACAATCCAGCCGCTCATATTCCGAAAGCAAGCCAGTAGAACAGGTACTATACTAGAACCATCATAAGTTGAGTTACACTTTTGAGCAGAAAACCTACCAGCTCATATATTATATACACAAAGCTGCTATCGAGAGTAATTTGTCATATTTATGTATTATAATCATTGATATACTACTGGATGAATCATATGCTTCTTAAAATGACGCCCGATTTTCAGCGACTCGGCCAGTGTTAAAACTTACTGTTTTAATATCAGCGGACTTAACTCGATACAAGCTCACTTAATACCTGGCAATAATTATGAGTAAGCCCGATCTAGCTTGCATCTTACTCTAAATAATAGTCAACGCATGGCGACTTGCTCTATCCGCTCAGACATGAATTTTTGGTAGCTTGCAAGATTTGGGTTGCAGACCCTTAGGGCCACTATTCCAAGAACGCAAATTTAGTTTTACAGCCAGGGCAATACGGGTGAAATTCGGGAATCCATGTTAACGGTCTTAACGCATTATACCTACAAGGAAATATTATAAGTATAATATATCTTCTTTTGTGGTACATTTTTAAAATGACACTTGTATGGGAACTCCTCACCTAGTAGTATATCAATGATTATAATAAATGTTAAAATAAGTTTGCCGTCAAAATGTCTATCTCGCTCTAAAAGTTAACACAGCTAATGAAGGTACTCTTGACAGTTCAGATGGTTAACTAATTGTAACAATTAACCGTATAAATACATACATAATATGATAAATTACCCTCGATAGACGCCGATAGCAGCCTTGTGTATATGATAGATGTGCTGGTTACTTTATTACGAGCTACAAAAGTTTCTTTGACATGTCTAACTATACGTCCATCGATTTACTTGACCTTCAGATCCTAATTCCGTTTTTTTTTCAATTATCATGTTTTCTTCTAATGATTTTTTTGCTGTCCATATTTAAGTTATAAGGTAAAATAGTAATAAATATCCCTGCTAAAATCCTGTTTGTACTTTAAAGTATGATAAAATGATCCCTAATTCTTCTTTCTACGGTTTTTTTAGTTTGTCGCAGAGAGAAATTTACTGTCGAATGATGCGGATGTCGGATCCTCATTGATGTTGGCCGAGGGACAATTGCCTTGCGAAGTCATACTGATTGAAGAACATGATATTAAAAATGATCTGCAATATAATGCAGGGTTAACAATTCAAGACGCAATTTGTTACACTGATGAAAGTAATGACATTAATATTCATAAAACGATTAAGAAAAGAAATCGTATAAAAGTCAGTAGTGGTGATATAAAATCATTTCAATGCGATCAATGTAAATTCGCATGTGTTCGATCTGATAAGTTAAGAATACACAAAATGACCCATTCTGGAGAAAAACCATTTAAATGTGACGAATGCAATTTCGCGTGCGCGCGATCTGATAAGTTGAAATTACATAAAATGACACATTCTGGCGAAAAACCATTCAAATGTGATATATGCGATTTCTCATGTGCTCGATCTGATCAGATAAAATTACATAAAATGACCCATTCTGGCGAAAAGCCTTTCAAGTGTGGTATTTGTAATTACGCATGTTCTCGATCTGATAAACTAAAATTGCACAACATGACCCATTCTGGAGAAAAACCGTTCACATGTGACATTTGTGATCACTCGTCTAAAACAGCAAGTAAAATGAAATTACACAAAATGACACATTCTGATGATAAGCCATTTAAATGTGAACACTGTAATTTCTCATGTATAGTTTCTATGAATATGAAAATACATAACAAAATTCATTCAGATAAAAAACCTGCAAGTGACCGAAGTGATTAAATAAAAATGGTTTCAATCTTTTGCCATGAAATCGCACAAAATGACTTGTTTTAGTGAAAAGTCATTTTAAAAGTGAAAGGCATGACAAAGTATGCAATAATTTCACTACCACGAAAACACCCAAGTTTACTTAATTCGTGAAATGTTCTTTAAGTATAAGCAATGTAATTTTTCAAGTGTAACTCTTTGGAACACAAGATCACACAAAATTACTCATAAAGTAAAGCCATTTAAATGTAAAATTACCTGTTATTCTCCAATGTGGTGGACATTCAGTTACTGAATTATTTTATTCTACTGATCGTATCATCCCCTTACCTAAGTTGACCACGAGCGGAGAATTAACTGCCTTATAATCTGCTACCTGGAATAATTTGGCAGAGCTGCACTCGTATCAATTACGGAGATTTTTAAGCCACAAAATGCGGCGTCATCATCTGCTACGTTTACCGTTTTTCCTTGGATGACAAGTTGGAGAATGTCGTATTTTTGTTTTCTCATAATGTAGCTGAGGAATTATAGTTTTCTGTAAAATATATTAAAATCGTATTAAATTATAATGTATGTTAGCAATAATATTATCTATTAAACATCTTTTGTGACTAATTTTCTTTCATAATAAATTACTGTAAGTATTCTCTATTTAAGTCTAGTTTAACTCGTAACAGGGTATTTTATTCTCTTACCGACTTCCCAAGCCTCTAAGTTACTTTAAAGCTTATTTGTTATTGACATAATGTAATAAATATTGTGGAAAAAAAAATATTTATAAAACTATTATAATATTGAAGTTCTAGGTACAACGTAAACAAATTTTTCGTCAATACCTAAGTAATGTGAATATTTCTATAAGCATCTAATTACTCATACAATAGTGTTCCATGATGAACAGAACCGTGATAAAAGAGAATTATGACAATTTAGAACAGGGAAAAATATAACATTAATATTTAAATTGCATCTCTATACTAATTTAAAATGTTGTATAGGCTTTTAATTAAATCAATTTATATAGTTTGTGCAATGCTAATGGACCTAGACTTTCGCGTTTTTTCAAAACTTAAATGGCCCACCGACCTGTATTATTTGTCGCATATGAAATTGGTGCATAACAATAAGTCAAATTTGGAAGGACACAATGTGTGTACAACTAAACACGCGTCCTTTAGCACTAAATATCCTGTCGGTGATGCAAGTAAGAAAGCAGTTGAGGAACTTTAGTAGAGTCAAGAAAAAACCATTTCTGTATTTAATTACTGAATACAATCTTCCAACAATGTTACTATTGCTTGTTTTGTGGTTAGTAATGGGATTTCAAAGAGAGGAAATCAAGAGTAAATAATTGAGAAGTCGTCATATTGATGAGAACCTGGAATCATCAATAAGACTTAAAATGAAAAACATCAACATACAAACCTGACTTACCCAAACTTTCCAAGGAGATGCAAGGCCATAATAATTCTCATTGAGTGTTTGTCAGTCATTGTAGTGATTTAATTTTATGGATATCTTACTTACAATAAATAAGATCATTATTAAGAATGATATGATATTAAGTTTTCTTTAGTGTACCTATAGTTTAATTAAGACATAAATCATTAACTAAAGTTTATTGAGTTAATAAATAGTGTACCTACTTATACCTTATGGAACTCACGTGGGTGTTGTGGAGTCCTTCATCTGGGCATTTTTTAATGTTTGAGGAGTGAGAGACATAACGGGCACAAATAGATATATTGATAACACAGATTTTCAATTTAAAAGCTCCGCGCAGAGCTAGGTTTATTTACGGTTATACAAACATTGTCATTATAACTGGGAGAGCATTGATTTTATTACATTATTTTAAAACAACTCAACGGGAATTTTTGCTTTTACGCAACACTGGCATTTGGGGTGGGGGTAGATTAACTTTAGATATATAGCGGTACTATTCACTTTGTATTAAGTTTCACGTCACAGTTATTTCGATCTTGCGTAGCGGGTATCACACGACAATGTATGTCGTTTAATAAGCAGGAGATTTTATTTTTTTCACTTTGTAGGGGAGTAAACGCGGGAAGTTAGCATTTTGAAGGTACATTGTCCGAGGCATCGCGCCTTACGCGACAAAGGGGTCTTCGCAACTGTCTCACAAACCATTTTTCAAAGGGAATCTTTGCACCTCGGGGTGCGGGGTAAGAGAAAGTCTTCCGAACAAACTTTCGAAAATATAACGGTAATTTTTGACCCGGGGTCTTCAAGGCCAGATAAGGTTCAGGTAGTTGTTTCTGGGTTCAAAGACACGCCTACAGAGCGCATTTCGTTTAAGGAGTATATTTTATTTTATATTTATCGGGAGGTCGCGAACTTTTGCAGGGCTGGTCATTTAACGTTGTCCTTAAATTTGTGGTTAGATTACTGATTTGGAATTTGAAACGTTTTCGTGCTAGCGGTTTCGTTTGGTAATACTACATAGTAATATAATTTCAGTTTAAGAAATTTGGCTCTCAAAAGAAGTCTCAATCGTTGAACTGTTGATATTTTGCTCTGTTGACTAATGAGTTTGCCGACCACTGGTTATGGGAATTGGAATAGAGAAGTGAGTAGGAGAGGTTGTAATGACAGGACACAGATAGGATAGCGTGTCATTGAGAAATATTCTTTTATTCACCCATTAATTTACAAGTGTTATGACAGTACAAAAATTAATAAAAAAAAAAAGGTAATTGATCAGATTACAAAAAGATGAATAATGTCGCATTTGTAAAAAGCAATGTAGATTATAATTTACTATGAAATGACGAAGTTAAGTTAAGAGAGTGGGAATTTATACCCGAAAACTCACTTATATAACAGCTGAGAAAAAAGAGCAAGGCTGTCTTTTTTTGGTTTGTATTCAGAAACACAACAGGCTAGTGTCGTTAACGGCCCGCATGCTCAGCGTAGGTCAAAATAGAGCTTTTATGGAATTTTCAGAGCATAACCCTGGACATTCCTTAAACGTTGTAGATAATCTATTTATATAATTTTGAAGTCTTTTTATCCTTTATATTTATTTTAAATATTTGATGACTACATAAAGTATATTTATTGCATAATATAGTATTATTTTAAACCTCTCGCTCTAATGTTTTAGAATATAGTCATATTTCAGTACATAACTTTGCAGTGGTGTTAAGATTTTTTATTTTTTAAACGCATTCAAAAAACCATTAGTAAAATTAATGTTAACATTATATTATAGTGATATATTTACGATAAAAAAATATATTTTATAATCTTTTTGATTCCAAATTTGACAATTAGGCTTTTTATTATTCAAAAAAAATTAACACACTTGAAGATAATTCTAAATATACTGATTATAAGCTATGTTTCTGACCATTCAATTGTGATAAACATCCTACGAATAATGTTTGCTTTATGCTTTTTTGCTTGACCTAAGATAAATGTAGTATTTTTTTGAAATACGCCATATCTATTGGTATTTCCCAGTAGCTAAGCGACAACATACGGCCGTAGCCATAAATTGACAAACGTTAAATGAAGTAGCGAGCGAGTAAGATCATGTTATCGCGCGAGTTTGAACATGTACTTAATCATTGCCGACTGAAGTAGAAAACCGATACATTCATAACGACTGGTCCTACTTTTTCCGACTGTCCCGTTGTTGTCTATGGATCCTCTGTCATTGTTCTATATAGTGCTCATGCTGACGCGTCTGTTTTATTCACACAGGGAATGGTAATGGGAAAATACCGTAAAAGCTCCATTTTGACCTACGCTGAGTACGTTGGCCCTTAATCTGCGTTTGCTTGACTGGGTGAGTTCATTTATGTACACCTTATACTACGGATGAAATATGTCCAGGGTCAAGTCGTACGCGTTTCAATATTAGATTACATGGGTACCTAATTGATATTACAATTTTCGCTAAGATCACCTTTTTTATTGAAATTGGCATGTACAATGGCTTTGTTTCATAATTGATTATTGTGACTACTAAGTAAGTATAATATATAATATTATGCATTAATATTAGCAGCCCAGATGTGCTGCGAGCCAGTTTCTTTCTGGTAGCAATGCCGTAATATAAACCCACCAAACCCAAATGTCATTTAATGTTTTTTGAGATTACTGCGGGTCTATTCTATACACAAGGCAGCTTTCGGTCCGCTACGGCAGCTAAATAGCGTAGAAAAGTACCAAACTATTAACACTTATTGTAACAATTACAATAATTTAGTTATAATTGTTACAATAAGTGCCATTTTTTAACAGCACCTCTATTGACTGTGATAAATTTTATACCTAGATAAACAGTTTTGACAGTTCAACTTGTTGTAATTGTTACAATAAGTGTTAATAATTCGATACTTTCCTACCCTATTTAGCTGCCGTAGAGAACAGAAAGCAGGCTTGTGTATAAAATAGACTCGGTGATGTATGATGATCACAAACACGAACATCTTGCTTGTTGTCTTGCTTGTACTGAATATGGTTTTTCCCAACACTACAATTGACATGTTATTGCCTATGCTCATTTTTAAAGCATATACAGTAACGAGACGATAATGTAAATTGTCTAGACCTTCAATATATAGCGGTTCTAAAGCACTCGGCATTTCCTAAAATATCATGTTAAAAGTATCATTATAAACCTAACAAGTATATCATAGGTTAATATACTTTAGTGTTATCCAATGTAAAATTATGCTATATACAAAACGATATAAATACCCACGCGTGTTTCTCTAATAGAGACCCATATAATATCACATCACACATCTAAACGCAACCGTATAATACATTAACGGGGTTAAGGCCCGTTTCAGACGAGACACCGGTGTCGCGCTCGTATATAATATAGGAGGCCTTTGTATTATGTTTATGAACGCCTTAGAGCTAATGAGTAAACGCATAATTTCGCGTTATAAACTGAATTAGATTAGATCGGCGGCTTAAGAATGTAGCGGCCGACGGAAAAGTGTACCGGAAACGTGTAGACTCATTAGCTCTTTCATAAACATAATACAAAGGCCTCTTTTTTCGAATACAAAGGCCTCCTTATTATATACGAGCGCGACACCGGTGTTCCGTCTAAAACGGGGGTAAGAACACCAAACACCCCTATAAATACAGATTTACACACATTACACATTACCTTCATGTTATTTTCTCGTGTTTCATTTTATGCTTTTTCAGATTGCCAACAATAGAGCATTTATACTCGCATATATCGCATTCATATGGTTTTTCACCAGTATGTACAATCTTATGTTTTCTGAGATTGCCCATAGTTGAGCATTTATATACGCATATATCGCATTGATATGGCTTTTCCCCAGTATGTATCATATTATGAATTCTTAGATTCCGAGAATGCGAAGATTGAAATGAGCAAATTCCGCATTGATATTGTTTTTCTTCAGAATGTGTCAGTATATGTCTTCTGAGATAAGCGATTTGTGAGAATGTATTAGAGCACATATTGCAATGATACGGTTTTTCTTGAGAATGTGTCATTTTATGCTTTCTGAGACTGCTGGAATTTGAGCATTTATACGGACACAAATCACATTGATATGGTTTTTCACCAGTATGTGACATTTTATGAATTTTTAGATCCCGAGAGTGCGAAGATTTAAATGAGCAAATATCGCATTCATGTGGTTTTTCGCCAGTATGTATCATATTATGCTTAGTGAGATTGCTTGTATTTGCGCATTTAAACGAGCAAAGAGCGCATTGATATGGTTTTTCCTCAGTATGAATTCTTTTATGTACTCTAAGATTATCAAGTCGCGAAAATTTGACTAAGCACAGATCGCATTGGTACGGTTTTTCTCCAGAATGTATCATTTCATGTCTTTTAAGATAAGCGAGTTGTGTGAATTTAATTAAGCAAATATTACATTGATATGGTTTTTCTCCTGTATGTGTCATTTTATGTCTTTTTAGATCAGCGAGATACGGGAATTTATATGAGCATACATCACATGTAAATATTTTTTTATCAGATCGTTTTTTTCCATCTTTTTCTAAGTCCGCGGATTCAATTGTAATATTTTTTGATTTCACGCATAAAATTAAATGACTTTTAAGTGCACTAGAGGATCCCAATACTAAGTAACAAATACTACAAATAAAGTTGCGTGGAAAAAGCATTATTCTTCTTAGCTTTAATCGAACGACCTTCGCCATGCACGGTATCTTCAATTCTTGTTTGATACTATTTTCGTGTACGGTTATCTCTGGATTCTGTAATAGCCGATCTTGGATTTCTTCGGATGCAGTTTCTAAGTGTTTGCTGAGGTGGCCATCTTTAATAAATGTATCCAAACCCACAGCGGCTAATGGACTTTCACATTTATGATCACGGCCTGCAAGCCATCGCTGAGTATAACTCTACAAAAAGATAATGGTTGTTTAATTCTATTAAATAGTATACAAAAAAAAATCTAATGGATTCAAGCTCTGTACTATTCCATTTAAGTCGTTTCTCTCGACCCGGGTTTCGCCTTTCGGCATCTTCAGGCGTCGTGTACACTCACCAAAGGCAAACACACACTGACAACGAACACTCTTAAGTCTACCTTATATAGTAAATCAATTCAATAAAGTAGGTAAAAACTCCGTTACCTACCTATCTAGTCGAAGTGTCAGTAAAAAACCTCATTAGTAAAAACCCTATCTTATTAATAACAATACACTCAAGAGGTGTAAATCGTCAATTCTAAGAAAAATAATTAATGGGGTTAACTAATGAGATATTAGTCGAACACCTAATATAACCAAAGTACCTACCTGAACTATGGGCGTGTAATCTGGTTGAAAACGATCTGTTTGATAATTTTCATCAACGGATTTGCGCAACGGTTCTTCAATAAACTCATCTTTGTTGTAAAATTCTTTAATATCAATCTCATGTTTCGTCATACCAGTTGCTGGGTTCTAAAAATAACAACACAACAATATTAAGAGCGTACTTCAGTGAAACGGTAAATAATTTTTAACAGTAGGTGCGAAAAAATGTCTCAATAGTCGCCAATCGGAGATAGACAGAAAGGTGTCCGCACGTCCATTTGTTTTGTCATGGCGTCCGATGAAAATATTCTTAAATCGTGTAAAGATGACTTAAAACCTTTACGTATGTACTTTAAGAAGAAAACATGTCAATGAATATACTATTATTGTTAGTAATATAATAATAAACATAACATTAAATGGACGCATGTTGGATTTTTATGACAAATTATATGTCGTTCGGCACGCGTCATTTGCACAATCGGCGCATCGCCTAGCTACGATCTCTTTAGACCATGCCTCAACTGAAGTATAGCCTTAAGTGATTGCCTGGGTACAGTTAGAAAATTATTGAAACAAAAAGTTTAAAAAAGGTTTTCATGGACAAAAAGTGTAGTATTAACTAATACTTAGGTACGTAACTACGTGAGGCAAGAAATCCTAGCTTACGCCTACTAGCAGTATCATATAAAATCAAAATAATATTATTTTATTGAAATAATCGAGTCAGCTATTACCTGGCGTTTACGTCAATGGATGACTGAGTAAGTAAAAAATGGATATTATTTATTATTGTGGTCAACCACCGCCATCTTTAGATTAATAAAGCCTGAGCATAACTTTTTGCACAAGCAACGAGTGGTCCACTGCCATACTATTAATTAATAACGTACTTGCAAGCATAGTTTGGTATCCTATAATGACTGAAGAGTATAAATATATTATTAGTTATTGTCGTTTAGAATCGACTGTCACATTGACAAACGTCCTAGTGTATTAAGATATTATTATACACAGAAGAAGTTTACTTACTTTGATCGTTACTTTCAATTAATAATAACACATAACCACTAAATCAGATGAACTCCAAGGTCTCCAAGATACGTTAAAATAATATGAAAGAAATCTGAAACTAAGAATACTCCGACAAGTGTACCCGACAGACGCGTCAGTATGAGCACTCTATTGACAATGACAGGTCATCCATAGACAACGGAAGGGGCGAAAAGTAGGATCAGTCGTGTAATGTATCGGCTTCCTTCTTCAGTGGGCAATATGTCAACCATTGCCAACTCGGGTCAGCACCTTAGCGAGTTTGCTATAATGAGTCACAGATACCGAAGAAGATTCTCGAAGGAAACCCTGGGGGTAAAGGCCAGTAGGAAAGCCACGCACACGATGGGGTGATAACATTTCAAAATATGCCAACCAGCTGCTAAAAATCAGGAACTGGAAAAGACGTGCGGAGGACCTTTTTGGCTGGAGGACGGCGGATGAGGAAAACAGGGCTCGACTTGAGCTGTAGCGCCATCGAAGAAGAAGAATATCACTATACAAGTATACAATTATTATTAAACGTACCTGATGAACTGGTCTGAAATCTGAATATGAGCATCCTGGTTGTGGATCTTCAGCGTAGAATGGTTGCTTACTGTCTTGAGTAAACTCTCGCTTGACGTCAATTTGGAGAAGTTTAAACTCAGGTTTAATATCAGTGAGGCCTGTTACAGGGTACTGCAAATAATAACATGATACAATGCAATCACACCATCAAGAGGTATACAATAATGAATAGTTGTTGAATTGGTTACGAAACGTGATATATCACATAATATAATATATGAGGCGTCTAATTCCAAAAAGCGACAAGTCCACATTCGGTCAAAATCGAGAAAAAACACGCACGTATTTTTTGTATAATTTTACACAATATGTATTGATCTATTAATTCCAAAACGCGACATAACCCTACGAAAAAAAATATTTTAAGACTCGATTTATTACAAAAAGCGCCAAGTCCGTTTTTCATATTATTTAAAAATTGGTTGATTTCGCGCGTATTTATGTCAACCAATAAGGGAACGTTCAATATTGAAAAGGGCGTCTCCCATGCTGTAGCATCTGGTGAACTTATGACAGTGCCACGGAAATTATGTGCCTTATGCGGGATAAATTAAAAAGTGAAGTACAAGTAGCGCTAAGTCCAATTTTATTTTGCCTATATTTATTACATTTAAGAGTTTATCGGCTGAAACAAATTGCCATTTGGTTCTAATTTCGACATAGAATACAACGAAAAAAAATCTCACATAATACAAATAATTAAAGCTAGAAACATAAAAACGTTGTTTCCCGGAAATATTGATTTGTAGACGCTTCATATTATAAATGCTCGTAATATAACAATATAATAGATTACAATATCATAAAAACTGCAGTAAATAAAATACAAAACGCTATAGCAAAACTAACCTCAATAGTACCTAACATTCTTATCATAGTCTAAGCTTCTTGAACGATGTTCGCTATACGTCTACCGAAACCCATTAAGGCCCATTTCAGATGGGACACCGGTGTCGCGCTCGTACATAATATAGGAGGCCTTTGTATTATGTATATGAACGCCTCAGTATTATTGAGTCAACGCATAATTTCGCGTTATAAATTAGAACATAAAACTGGCTGCAGTAATAAAAACAAATGTTAAACGATTTGAGAATGTAGCGGCCGACGGAAAAGTGTCCGAGCACGACCGGGCAGCGCCATCTTTAGATTATAAAGCATGAGCATAACTTTTTGCACAATCAACGAGTGGTCCACTGCCATACTATTTATTGATAAAAAAAACTTGCAAGCAGAGTTTGGTATTATATGTCACATTGATAAACATCCTAGTGTATTATGATATTATTATACACACAAGAAGTTTACTTACGTTGATCGTCACTAAATCAGATGATCTTCAAGGTCTCCAAGATACGTTAAAATAATCTGAAAGAAATCTGAAACTAAGAATACTCCGACAAGTGAACACGACAGACGCGAAAGTTTGAGCACAATATCGTCATTGTTCTGGCAGAAGACACTAATTCGAAAAAAATGACATATTGAGTTAGTTATACCAAAATGTTCCTTATTTCAAACGTTACCATCTGGAAACCTTCTTAATGAATTATGTCTTTATTTAAAAGTCATCCTTTTTACGATTACTTAATAAACTCACATGATAGACCATATCAAACATTTTAACAACTTTAAAGCCAAATTACTCAAAACTAGTATTCTCCAGTTAGTGTGTTCTGCCAGAACAGAGACGATATATACAATGACAGGTCATCCATAGAGAATGGGAGGGGCTGAAAGGTAGGACCAGTCGTGAAATGTATCGGCTTTCCGCTTCAGTCGGCAATGCTCTGGGCCGTTCATAAACACAATACAAAGGTCCCTTTATTCGAATACAAATGCCTCGTATATTAATACGAGCTCTACACCGCTGTCCCGTCTGAAACTGGTTTAAGAACGCAGTAATTACATATTTTATATTTTTACGCGTATTGAAAACCCGTGTTCTTAAAAATCTATACAACATAACATAATATGGAGATACGACAATTTCAATATTATTAAATGTTATATATGTATTTTTCCTGACATGTCATACGTATATCAGTTTTCTGTTTTGTCACCGTTCTGTTTATTCATATAACAAATCTGTTCATATACGCTTATGCCTCAATGACATTGAGCTACTCTAAGAGCTGCTTGTTGGCGAATTTACAATCTGTTTGTAAACTCGCCCAGTGTCATCATCTAACAAGCTAACAAGCAGATTGTAAAAGAAAAGTTGAAAGCCGGTCAACTTTGCACGCTGGCGTGTGGGCAGTAGAGCGATGGTAGCGATCTCTAGGTAAAAAAACGATCTACTCAATACGTCCTGTCAAAATAATACCTACCGAAAATGACGGTTTCAACTCGTTAGCTTGTTGGTTTCTGAGCGAGTGGAAAATTTTGTTTATCATCATTACAATCGCAGTAGCTAACTTGCCCGCTTTAAAATTAGCTAACAAGCAGCTTGTAAGGTAGCTCAATGTCATAATATACGCTTTACGGGGCGAAATACTAACCTCAGAAGAGCCTCCTATATCGTCAGTGTTTTCTTGTTTTATAAAATTAGTATCGACGTCCATGACGTTTGCTCTAGCCTTGTTTATATCAAACAATTGCCCCGTTTCCACACCAGATTCGCCGCTATCTGTTTCACGTTTAACATCCATCTTGTGCAAATATTATAGCGACAATTATTGTGATAACATATTTTATATTAAACTACCTACCATGATATATATGAATTTATTGTTAATTTATGACGACTTGCGATGAATTACGAGACGCACGGCAGCCATTAATCGTAAATGAGCTATTTGCCATAGACAACAATTGAAAAAAGTATTGCTACCTATTGAAAAATATTTCCCTTATTATTTTAATACTTATGCAAACATAAATAATTGTTTTATAATGGCTCAAATAGACTATATGACGATCGGTCTTATAAATGCCGAAAAACCCGTTTCTTTTGTTGGCGTCATGTGTCACAGGGTGTCACAGAGTGTAAATACGATGTCATAGCTGTCATACAATATGTATGTATAATAATATTATATTATGTCGGAATGGCATAGATATGATATAGACACTAAGGCCCGTTTCAGACGGGACACCGGTGTCACGCTCGTATATAATGAGGAGGCCATTGTATTGTAATGATAATAGTACCATTGTAATGAGAATAGTACATTTTCAGGCTCGCCAAAAAACTAAATTATTTCTTATTTTTTTTTCTATTTATTAAGGAAACAAACAGTAACATATTGGTTACAATTTTTTTCAAAACATAATAATGAAAAGTTATTGCAACCAGCAAAGTTTCCATGTATACATTATAATATAGTTAAGCCTAACAAGATAGAGAGTAAGAATTACATAAATATTAAGAAATTACATAAGAAAATTACGTGAGAAAAATGAGGAAGAATAATTAAAAAATTATATAAGCAAAAAATAGTAACATAAAAAAAATATAAATGTACATAAATTATATCTATTAATACAAATGCGTGAGAAACATGGACCCTAAGTAAAAGAGAGATCCAGAAACTTAGAGTAGCACAACGTGGTATGGAGAGGTGCATGCTGGGCATAACGCGAAAGGACAAAAAGAGGAATGAGTGGATAAGGAAGCAGACAAGGGTTTGCGATGTAATAGAGTTTATTAAAAGCCTTAAATGGAGATGGGCTGGACACATAGCTCGAAGAAGAGACAATCGTTGGACAAATCTAGTCATCCAGTGGTATCCAAGAAGTACAAAACGTCCACAAGGTAGACCTAGAGGCCGCTGGATCGATGAAATGATAAAGTTCTGCGGAAGTACGTGGCAACGCAATTCACAGGACCGAGAGAAGTGGAAGCAACTTGAAGAGGCCTTCATCCAGCAGTGGATAGATTCAGGCTGATGATGATGATGATGATGATGATGATGATGAATACAAAATTAAATTAGGTAAATTATTAAAAGGATCAACGGTGGAGAAATACATATTATAATTTAAACAAGAGCGCCGAATAAAAGAGATTTGTGCATAATTAGAACCCCTACGACTGATATGGTACAATGTTTGGTTTCGCGTAAATCTTGATGGACAATGGAAACCCACCCATTCGAGTAGGTTTGGCGAGTCAACAAAACCATTGATAATTTTTAAAAGAAAATAGGTATTATTCAGATATAGAACGTCGACTTTCCAAAGATGGTACCATAAAAGTTGCAGTGGTTGAATTAGATTTAGTTAAATCATATCAGTAAGCTTTAAACTTGACGTGCTTACGAAATCGCTTTTGTACCGCTTCGAGAAGATTTATGTATGTATAATCTATATCTAAATTCTTATAAAACAGAATTAGCCTAAATGAATTCGTTCATAATATTATTATAGGTACATCAACAGTTCACGTAGGTAGCAATATTAAAATACGCGAATAACATGTTAACTGTAAAAAACATTTATATACAATACTGATAATTGTATTTTTTGCCTACGAGTCACGACACATCTATATACTCAGGTTTACATTATAAATGTACCTACCTATGATATATTTGTAGCGGTCGAAGACATCAGGCCTTGTAAGCATTAGTTCTACGACGTAAGAATTAGCAATTCATTCAGCATTTTCTACACGTGTGAAATTCTTCGATGGAAACGCTCGAAGTTGCAATTATGCAGATTTCCCAATTACAAACGTCAGCAACAATGACTCGCATTTTACCGAATATTATGTATCCACCTACCTACATAAATAGACGGTCATATTTGTTGGATTGTTCGTAGTATCAATCTTAATATCCGATCAGTAATCGCTCCGTCCAGCAACTCTTCAGCTCCACTGAGTCTCAGACTAGCATAATCTCTCGTCACATCTCACCCTGAAGTATTTTTTCACCGTTCCCGGGCCTACAGCACCACTTCCACCGACCCTCGGACCAGTAACAGAACTCTTGTACCGACTGCTTACGCTGCAATAAAAACTCTCTCCTCCATTCAACCGAGCAACTTTCAATCCTCGACTTTCATCTACAACAGCGCTCTCGTCCCTAAACAAGACCCGGCCAAATATTAATAAACAGTTTAATTAGGTACCCATTTAAACTGTACCAATGTATAACTGTTAATAATACAGAGTAGTTTTATTTTATTTTTTTGTTGTATTACCACCTTTAATTTGTTTTTAATTAACGTTTCCAAAGGTACATACATCAACTGGTTTCCAATGGTACATGAATAAATAAATTATAGGTATCAAGGGAAAAATTTCTTCTTCTCAGGAAAAATGATGTTACTAAAGAGTAGAATGAAGTATTTATTAAATAACATATAAACTTCATAAACATTTGATTACAGCAAGTAGGTAAGAAGAAAAATAAAATTTCCAAAGGTACCTACACGACTTGCCCTACATCGCAGATAGAAGCAATAAAAGTTAATAGATTTTTACTAATAATGTCCTTTATTTTGTAGCTCCGCTAAAGGGAGAGAGAGGGTCAGCCACGGTGAGGGAGCCCTTAAGGCTGTGCTACAAGGGTATTTGTGCAATCTCTGGCGGCATCCGGAACACATCCTAGCCACGTGAAGCGTCTCTTCGTCACCTTAATCACCGAGGGCTGCCATGTCAGTTTAGTAATTCGAGTATTTGTGTACCCCTAAGATTCGGCGCGAACTTGTGCTTGACAGGGTGAAGTAATAGTAGTAGCCCCTATGAAAATTCCGGGAAAAGATATCACTAAATACGTTCAATGGTTTTGAAAGGCGCCACCGTATAATTATTATTACAACGTTTTTATTAGGTCGTATTCTTATTTGTCCGGTGGTTGTTTATCCGGTACAAATCTCACAATCGATTTTCCACTAACTTCCCGACTAGCTAGACATTTTAAACTTTTAGAATATATCAAAACACGATCCCAATGGATTATTTTAATACTTTTAGCCATCTTTAAGTTGAATTGAATTCATTTTCAGTTAATTCTTTTTGTATGAAAAATTATTTCGGAAGAAATCCGTAATCCAATCCACTATTATTGGTTTCTATGGGTCTGGGGTCCTAGCAAATAAATTATTAATATATACGAGCGTTACTATGGAAATCAATATGAATGCCAAAATGACATTTCAGTATTATTTAAGTACATATAAGATTTTTGATCGTTTAATCTAGTCAAGTCAAGTTTCTATGATTCAACAGAAAATTTAAAAACGTTGTAGGTATATAACAAGTTCTTTTTATTTTGTAATTATTTTTGATAACATCGCGTTGATTGTAATCTCATGTAAAAAGAGTTGTTTAGAAAATGAGTTAATGCGATTTAAAACAAAATGTTTTATTTATTTTGTCACACTTAAATAAATTATTGTTGAAAAATACAAAAGCTAGCTAATAACACTATTTAAAAAAAACAGAATAAGTAATTTTGGGTAATTGTATTGTGAAATAATTATGTTATACAACAAATTAAATGACTGTGCCATCTTTAAATAGGTTTTTACTAGAATACGTCATTTTGCTTATTTTATGATTTTTATAATTGTGGACTTGTGTAACCACATTGAATTCACTGAAATTGCCTTTTACACAAAACAAGTCATTTTGAACGAATAATCACATTGCACAATTGTTAAAATGGCTTTATATCAGAATGAACCGTTTTGTGTAATTTAAGGCTTTTGGATTGTATACAGGAGTAATCACAACTATCGCATTTAATTGGCCTTTCACCGGAATGAGTAATTTTATGTAATCTCATTTTACTAGATGTTATACACGAGTAGTCACAACTGTCACATTTGAATGGCTTTTCACCAGAATGAGTCATTTTGTGCAATCTTATCGCACTAGATGTTATACACGAGTAGTTACACTGATCACATTGAAATGGTTTTTCACCAGAATGCGTCATTTTGTGCCTTTTCATGACAGCAGAAGTAATACAAGAGAAATTACAACTATCACATTCAAACAGTTTTTCACCAGAATGAGACATTTTGTGTAATTTCATATGACTAGATTGTATACAAGAGTAATTGCAGTCATCACATTTAAATGGCTTTTCGCCGGAATGAGTCATTTTGTGTCTTTTCATATTACCCAATCGCAAACATGAGAATTTACATTGATCACATTCAAATAATTTTTCACCAGAATGAATCATGTTGTGTCTTTTCATTCCAGCGGATGTGATACATGAGAAGTTGCAATTGACACATTTAAATGGTTTCTCACCGGAATGTGTCATTTTATGTGATTTAATTTGACCAGATTGTATGCAAGTATAATCACATTCGCTACATTTAAATGGTTTTTCACTAGAATGAATCATTTTGTGCCTTTTCATTGCGTTAGGCCATATACAGGAGTAACTACATTCATCACATTTAAATGGCACTTCACCATCATGAGTCATCTTATGCCGTTTCATTTGGTTAGAGCGTTTGCATGTGTAATTACATTCAAGGCATTTGAATGGGTATTCAACCGAATGACTGGATTTATGGGTTTTCATCTTACCATAATTATTAATGCTTGAGAATTTACTTTCCGTCCTTGTATGCAAAACTTTGTGTAGTTTTAATAAGTCCTTTGATGAAAAAAAATCGTAACAAGTGGAGCACACAAAATTTGATACATGAAATAAGATTTTTTCTAACTTTATAACACCTACCAATAATTCAGAATTTGCTGCGTTAGAAGAAATGTCATTGCGTTCATGAGTGCGATATGTGCTGTGGACACGTGTGAATGCTCTATTTGCTTTGACTTCTTTTTTAATGTCACTTTCATCAATCAGCATGTCACCGCAAGTCTCTGGTAGATTTTCCACTCTGTGGTTTCCAAGTTTCGCCATAACAGTACTTGTGAGAATCTAAACAAAGCAATCAATGATTTAGTTTATGATGCAGTTACGAAGGGTGGAGGTGGGGTGTTATGATCCGACATAAGTAATGCACACTATAATTTGTCAGTCAAACTAAAAAAAAAAGTCAGAAAATACGACACCCTCCAGGAATTGACACTGCATCAACGAATAAAAAAAATTAAAAGTTTAGCAACTTCAAGTACTTAAGTTCCAACAAAAAATCTTGGAGTGATTCGTGACGTCGGTTTTTTTTTTAGAATTATTAATAACCATGTCTTTGCTTTTTCGTACAAGGTGGTTGTTAGTAATTTTGAACAATCACAAACACCCAGGCTTTGAGAAAAACACATAAATGTTTTTGTCATGACCGGGAATCAAACCCAGAACTCTCAGATGGAAGGCCAGCGCCTTACCCACTGCACCACGAAGGCCGCCTCGTGACGTCGGTTAGTAATTAAAGTAATACCTACTTTGATTCAAAATGCAAAAGCCGATCGCCAATATTAACTCAATTTGGAAACCGCTTCAGAGGGTATTCAGAGCCATTAGTTAAAATTTGTCGCAATCAAGTAAGATCCCTATAGGACAGTGGTATATGTGCATGGGCGCGAAACCCGAGAGATGCAGGTTCGCTTCATGTTGGGTGTCGTATTTGTTTACAAAAAAGATTTTTTCTATAGATAATAATATATTTTCTAAGAAATGTTTTCAAAATTATGTACGTATGTATTTGTTTTCATTGAATTTAGACTCCAATGTGTAGATAGTAATTTGTTAGTTTTAAAAATTCAATTAAACTTTGCCTAATCCAAGCCATAGTACATAATAGTAAAAAAAATAATCGTTTATCTATAAAATATCTAAAATTATGCCATCAAACCATACATAATAACTTTATGGTTGGTACACAAGGTTGAGAATTATTGGTATTTACCTACAATAATATAAAATATGCTTGACAGCGTCCGAAATGGAAAAAATTACGAACCGGAGAGCTCTATAACTGTACGAGAATATTAAAATACAGTCTGAAAACAAGATCTAGGTAAAAACCGGAGGTCGCTAGTGCGGTGACAAGTAGGAAGAGCTTCTAAGTTTACAGTTTTAACACGTGGACAACTCGTCGCTAACCGGAAGGCGCTTCAATCGAAGTGCGGTTAAAAATGAGAGGAGCTTGTTAGTTCACAGTTTTAACACGTAGCCAAGAACATCTTGTTGGACACTAGTTATCGAATTATGTGTGTATTTTATAAAAAATAAATGTGTTCGATTTTGTATTATGTTATATTTAACATTAATATGGACGAAGCATCTGGAAAAAATGACACTCACTTTTATATCGGGTCTGCCGAATGGCATAATCTGTTCTAACGCCATTAGAATAAAGGTGATATTGCTATAAATTCCCGATGCTTTTTGTCGGCTCTGCCGAATGGTTCGGTTCGAACGGGTTCGCTCAAATGAACATTGACACTAGAAACACTGTTCTAACGCCATTACAATAAAGGTGATATTGCTATAAATTCCCGATACGTGGTATCGCATACTGGAAATTGCGTGACGTCTACCTATACATGTGCGAATATCGCTATGAGCGAATTTACTTGCTAGCTACTGTATTGAGTGAGTTGTCAAATAATAATGTCATTGTGTCTAACCCAGGCGGTGAAATGAATATTTCCACAAGACAGAGATAATCTTGAGGATTTTATAAATCGGAACGGCGGTCCGGTGCCCCACTGTCCATTTCGAGCCTTGATGCTTGCGCTAATAATATATATTATTTCTCTTCTTCTTGGTCGTGCACTCATGGCTGAGGATCGTGACCACATTTAAATTTCGCCATCCTTTGAGCGACCAAGACTTTCCATCCTTCTCGGTCTTCCGCTTCTCTCAGGGCAGAATGGATGGTGCCCCAGTCAGCTCTTTCACTTGGTCGCTCCATCGCGCAGACGCTCTTCCTCTGCTTCGCCTTCCCTGGAGGCTACCCAAAACTACCAGTGTCTCCAGGTTGTCCGGTCCGCGCCTGACAATATGTCCAAAAAACTGCAGAATTCTTCTGACATATCGTCGAGAGCCGATCCTTTATCTTCAGTCTCTGGATGATTGACTGGTTCGTCCTGTGCTCCGTCCAAGAAATGCGAAACATTCGGCGCCAACACCACATCTCAAAGGCATCAATTGCCTACCGTTATCTTGCCTTCAGGGTCCACGACTCGACTCCGTATAGAAATATTGAGAACACTAATGTTTGCACAAGGATCATTTTTGTGGCAATCGAAATTCCCCGATCGTTCCATATGGTGGTATTATTTATAGATAATATAAAATATACTAAAATGTTTCTACCTGATTAACTGGCCGGCATTCTGTGTATGAGCAGCCAGGTTGCGAAGTTTCATACTTTATTTGGTGAAACTTATTTTCATCAAATTCTTCCTTTACATGAACTGGTTGGGAATCAATAATCTCAGGCTTTACATTTACAAGACTTATTTCAGGGACCTTAAAAAAATACACATTTTATAAATTTAATTATTAATCACATTTTTAATGACCTAATATCAGGTTGAGGTAGGCTGTTAGGATTCGACATAAATAGTGCATTTATAAAACATTGTCGGCCATACGTATTTGTTTTCATTGACCTAAGACTACAATTTGCAGATAGTGTTGGTTTGTTTTTAAAATTCAATTAAACAGTGCGGAAACTAAACCATAATAATATAGTACTTAATCAAAAATTGAAGATTTTTTTTTGATTTATAGGCTGGATACCTCAGTTGAGGCACGGTCTAAAAAGATCGTGGCTATGCGATGCGCGGATTGCGGGTCGCGGGTGCAAATGACGCATGCCAAACGAAATATAATTTGTCATATAAATCCAACATGCGTCCATTTAATGTTCTGTTTATTGTTCTCTTAGTAACAATAATAATATATTCATTGACATGTTTTCTTTTTCAAGTAAATGGGTAACGTTTTTAGTCATCTTTACACGATTTAAGAATGAATATTCCCGTCGCCATCACGAAACAAATTAGCGTGTCCCAGCTCGACGTTCTCTCTCCGAATGCCAGCGAGTCCAAAATTTTGTCGCGCCTATAGTTGAAAATTATTTGCCGTTCCACTGATGTATCGTCCTAATGAATAAGCGTAGAGAGCGTAACCCTCAGTTTTTAAATAGAGGTTTTATTGCATAATAACGTTGTACATTACTAATATACGTTGTATCCAAATAATTTCAGCTGCAGATGCCGATTTATTATTTAAATTTTGCTAGCAATTTTAAAAAAAGAAGCAAGTGACGTAGGAAAAACGACTTTACTATAATTTTTGTTAGTTTTTTTTTAATTTCCTAACTCAATAATTATTAATATCAGATAAGGGATGTAAAAATCGTATTAATAATTATCATGTAGGTACTTCGAGGTAATGTCTAATATAACTAACTATAACTAACTTCCCGACTAGCTAGACATTTGAAACTTTTAGAATATATCAGAACACGATGCCAATGTACTTGTTACTCGTACTTTTAGCCATCTTTAAGTAGAATCGAATTCATTTTCAGTTAATTATGTTTTGTATGAAAAGTTTTTTGGGAAGAAATCCGTAATCCAATCCACTATTATTGGTTGCTATGGGTCTGGGGTCCTAGCAACTAAATTATTAATATATACGTGCGTTACTATGGAAATCAATATGAATGTTAAAATGACATAACAGTATTATTTCAATCAAGTACAAACTTTGTTGATCGTTTAAGCTAGTCAAATCAAGTTTATATGATTCAAAAGAAAATTTAAAAACGTTGTATATAAAAAGTCTTTTTTATCTTGTAATTATTGTATTTTATTTTTGACCGAAAACCAAACCTAACAAAAACGGTTTTGTGCCTCCTGTAAAATTGTGTGGATTATGCCCTTTTACCTTTCCAAAGTCAATATATTGTAATGAAGTATTTTTAATCCAACAAAAACAAATAAGTATGAATGAAAAAGAGTTCAGGTACTATTTTTGTCGCATTAACCATATTATACCAAAAATATTAAGGTATTAGGCAAGGATTAATTGCTTTTTAAAAACTAACCAACACCGTCTGTAATTTGAAGTCTTAGTGCAAAGAAAACAAAAAGTTTAATGTGCACAGTTTATGTCGAATCTTAACAGCCCACCTCCACCCTTCGCCACTTCCTAACATCATAATATAATACCATATCATGGTACAATTACAAACCGCTTCTGTGCCTATAGTGTTTTTTGTGGATGTTCAATTTTGATCAAACTGCGACAACGATATTTTTTATAAACGATAATTTATTGCAAGGCTAATCTTATAAAATTATTGTAAGAAAAAAATGATTTCTTTAGCCCTTGATATGAATCGTTTGTGAAGACATCTTATAGTTGATTAATAATTGTTTTTAAAGACTAACCTCAAAACTGCAACTGGCATGGCCGATGTTCTCTTGTTTTACATACAAATTGGAGTCCAGGCTGTTTGCATGCAATATTGGCACATCAAACCATTGTTGCTCTTCTGCATCGTCTTCGAAATCATCTGGTTCTCGCTTTACATCCATTTTACGTATTTAAATCAACACGAAGTAGCGAGCCAAAATAATTACATTGACAGCCGTGACCATAGACAACAATTTTTCTTGAACAAAACATCTGCATATTCAGTGCTGCCATCTTATTGTCACTGAATTAAATTATGTTAATAATAATTATAGTACGAAAATCATTTTGAATAAGACTTGACTGACGATGGAAGGGAGCAAAGCAAAGAGATCGGACTCCTCCCACATAAGTAGCACACAAATACTAATACTATAATTTTGATTTCGGGAAAAATGTAAAATACTATAATTTTACGCCAAATATACCAAAATACTATAATTTTAAAGGATTCAAGACGAAAAATGTTCATGTACCTACTATATATTTTTCAGAAATACTATAATTTGTACGCCTTTGTACTATAATCAGCATAGAAAAATATGGCAACACTGGTGCGTACTCATTTTGTGAGACAAAGTTTTACCTCTCTGAAATTAGGTACACTTTGCTGCAAATGGGCCATACTCGGACATAAAAACGACCCACTGAGTATTTTTTTATCGACACTTCAGCTTACAACCAAATTATGATAAACGTAGTTTCATTATAAAAACTTCCCACAATTAAAACTTTATTAGGATTCAGGGTAAGAAAGAATAATGCAAATGGAAGTAAGTAAGTATGTTATTTTTAATAACACAAAAAACCAAAGAGATTAATAAGACTGTTCTTTTCGCTTCGTTAAAATAATTGTTATTATCTACTATATAAAAATCAATATTTTTTTGTTGGTTTGTTTGTTCGTATTTTATCCGCTGCCATACCGTTCATCCGATTGCGATAAAACTTTGTCAACTTATTGCTTGCACTTGCGCAAAGAGTATAGGCTATATCTTATATATAAAAATATCATATACCACTCATCCGATTGTGATGAAATTTTGGTTAGTGGTAAGCACACCTGCGAAGGTTCTGAATTAGAAAAACCATCTGCTTCTTCATTATAACATCTTCTTTTATTCGTGTGGTTCCTATACCATTCATCCGATTGCGATGAAACCTTCGTCAGTTGTTGTGGTAACACCAGCTGTAAAGGTTTCTGAATTAGTACAACCATTTTCTTCTTCTATTCGTATGCGTTCCTATTCCATTCATCTGATTGCAATAAAATCGCAACCCGCGTCCAATCTCTTTGCAAAAAACACAATATTTGGAAAAATTAAACTCAAATCAGTTAATAGGAAATGGTTAAATATTGGAATAAGAAATAATATGGTCTTGTTTTTACATATTGTTCTATATAAAATAACATAGGTACCTTGCATTATTGTTTAGATAAAACTGTTTGGAGCATTTGGAGCAAAGTGTAATGATATGGTGGATTTCAAAAAATTACTACCCACCAGCTACCAACCTCATTCTAAGTTCGACAATTAATAATTTATAAAGAAATCATAGGTACCTAATACTTGAGCTTTTCAAGTGGACTGTAATTATTTTAAGGGATGATGAGGAGTTCGGATATAGGGAAAGGGGGTGATGAACAAGAATGCCAGACACTAACTTTTGTGATGATATTTGATGGCTCCGTGGTCTGGTTTCAACTTTTACTCGTGCGGTATTATTGTTTTAGGGTCACCCGTTTCGTACACTCACGTACTTTGTGACAGTTTAATGGATTATTTATGTGAGGGTGTATGAACGATGTTGATTGATTCTGAATGCGTCTGTATTTTTACTTAAGAGGCGAAAGCTATTAGAGGCCAGCTCATGCCCGCTATCAAGATGTAACTGCCTGTCTTTTTGCAACACGGGCTCCCATGACCCATAATGATTGCTCATTCATTGTCTGATGACAATAACACTGGGGATTAGGAGGTGGGTGAGGAGATAAGGAATGGAATGGGAATATAAATGGCTCAACCAGGTAATAAAAAATATATGGAAATATAAGTAGGTAGATAGCTACCTACAAGCTGACATTTTCAAATTAAGAATTTGGTACATAGAGGCTGTCTTCTACAAGCTGGCGTGCCGGTTTCCCCCCCCCGCTTCAGCATCCATTTCATTGCCGCCAATTATAAAGTTGCAACAATTTAACGCGATGGCACATTGCTTTTCGTGTAACGTGTACACACGCCAGTTTATAGAATACAGACTGTAGGTAGGTACATATAATAATAATAATTGTCAATTAAGACATTTTATTCTGTTTATAGGTAGGTACTTAAGTATTAATAGACGTTGCCAAACAGCTGAAATGGAGATGGGCGGGGCACATCGCCGAAAGGACGGCCGCTGGATAAATGCCGTCATCCAGTGGTACCCAAGGGGCACGAACGGTCACAAGGTCGCCCTAAAAGCCGCTGGATTGCCGAACTGGTAAAGTTCGGCGGAAATACGTGGCAGCGAATGACACAGGATCGAGAGAATTGGAAAAAGCTTGGGGAGGCCTTCATCCAGCAGTGTATTGACCCCGGCTGATGATGATGATATGTAAGTATTAGGTAAGTACCTACCTATTCTCTACAAGTTGACAATGTCAGTTTGAATCGAACGGAAACCGATTAGGTATAAATTATATTAAAAGAAGCAGAACTAATAGATAGGTACCTACTTCATAATTAAAGAAATAAAGAAAAGACAATAAAGAAAAGTTGAAAGCCGGTCAACTTTACACGCTACACGCTGGCGTGTGGACCTATTGCGTCTGCGCAGTAGAGCGTGGTAGCGACCTCCCGGTAAAAAACGAGCTACGTTCTGTCAAAATAGTCGCCAGCTTGCTGGGTTCTCAGCGAATGGAAAGTTTTGTGTGTCATCATCACATTCGCAGTAGCTGAATCTCCCGCTTTTAAATTCGCCAACAGACAGCTCATAAAGTAGGTAGGTCAATGTAATTGACGCGTTAATGCCAATAAGTAATTATGTTAATATTAGTTTTATGAAACATCAATTCGAAAAATTTTAGT
The DNA here is from genome assembly GCF_057557595.1 of Rhyacophila brunnea. NCBI lineage: Eukaryota > Metazoa > Arthropoda > Insecta > Trichoptera > Rhyacophilidae > Rhyacophila > Rhyacophila brunnea. Next base: position 5,901,388 of record NW_028232785.1, read on the forward strand.
CTATGGGCTACGAGTGTACAATTATACTGGTACCTACCTACCTTATCGATTTATTTTGCCACGACTGTGTGACACTTTTTTTAATAGGCAGCTAAAATGGATATCAAACGCGAAATAGAAGAATTACAAGCTGATGCAGAAGGCCAACACTGGTTCGATGTCCCAATTTTAAACCAAAACAGCTGTGACGGCGACACAAATATTAAGCAAGAAAAGGCTGACAATGTCAATTGCACTTTTGAGGTTAGTTTTAAAAATATATTTACTTATTTTGTGTTATATTTTAGTAATTTGGAATCCCTATGCTTTTGTAATGATGGCAATTATTATTAGGTACATAATATACATGTCATTGTTCTCTATCACCCTATAATCTTACCACGTGGACTGTTTTGAAAGGTTCTCCTGGAAGGTTTTTCGATTGACATATTGTATTAGCTGACATTTTTAACAACTATTTATTATTTGTTGCCATTTTGTTGCGTCACTTTCAACGATAGTCGGTACCACAGAACAGATAATAAATATAATACCGATAGGCTATATTCAATACGCCGCATCTTGATGCAGGGTTTTGAATGTGTGATTGTCCTACGAAAATGAAGCACGCATTATGCACGTGCAATAGTGTGTGTAATACACCAACATTAAATGAGCGTAAATGCATAAACCGAGAGCAGTCTTCAGTATTCGACGTAAAATGTATTCTTGACACGTGTATAAGTTAAACCCGGATTCATTCTTATTCGAGTCGGTTACCTGCTATCGCCTTACCCGTTATGTATTTCAGTTTCCATTATTTATGAGTTCCCTGGTTGGTACATTCGATTTAATCTGCAGGCAGACCCAACTCGAGAAGAACGTTAAATAATCGGCCATGAATTATCATTTTATTAGCGGAAACAGTTTATCCCATGTAGACAATTAGGTATATTAAATTTCTTTTTCTGTCATCGGAGATGCTTTATGATGCAATAATTATTTTTAATTTAAAGTATGATATTTTAATACATTTTGATACATTATCATCACACATTAAGGTAGGTTGAGTATGGTCTAAAAAAGAGTTATAAAAGCTCTTTTGGTCATCTGCGTCACCATTACCAATGTTCCATAATAATATGTTTAGGGTTCCCGGATGTCCTTTTTTACCCGGACTAATCCTCTTTTTTAAGGCTATACTTCAGCTGAGGCATGGTCTAAAAAGATCGTGACTATGCGACGCGCGGATTGTGCTAATGACACATGCCGAACGAAATATATTTTTTCATAAAAATTTTACATGCGTCCATTTAATGTTATATTGGTAATAATAATAATATATTCATTGACATGTTTTCTTTTTCGAGTACACGAGTAACGTTTTTTGTCATCTTTACACGATATAAGAATATATTCCTCCGACGCCATCACAAAACGAATTGAAGTGCTCACATCTCGACTGCCGCTCTCCGATTAGCGACGAGTAGGAAATTTTGTCCCACCTATTGTTGAAAATTATTTGCCGTTTCACTTATGTATGCTCTTAAGGTCAATGTCAGTGTCCGGTATTTTTTTTCATTGTTATCGAATAATGGGTAATGTGTCCTATTTTACCGCTATGAACATTTATGCTCCTATTTTGTTGTAGGCAATTGTTCCGAAGGTACAAAATATTGTATTATGTTCATTTATTTGTATATTTCCACCAGTGGCGAAGGGTGAAGGTTGGCTGTTATAAATAGTGCCCAAAATCATCTGTATGTGTTTTCTGTATGATGTTGGTTGGTTTTTAATTCAGTTAATATCGTTAGTATTCTATTTTATTCTTGATAAATCTCTGTGAACTCTGAATAAATGTATATAAATAATATGTTTCTATTTTATAATAAAACAATATTATAATATAACGTTTTTTCAGAACATTGAAATGACACCTGCTAATATAAAACTTGAGCCTGATTCTCAACTTGTCGATTTCAAGGAGGAATCTGGTGATGACACTTTGAGCCAAATCAAATATGAACATCCGGAACCCGGTTGCTCATATTCGGAATACAAGCCAACAGAACAGGTACTTATAGTCCTATAGACCTTATAGACGTCAACGATGGTCGACCGGTTACCTCGTCGGCTAATCATGCGGGTACATACCTACCGCTTTAAAATTCACATGTTATTTTTGAATGTGTGCTTGCACTAGAGTATGGCCCTAACAGATGCAAGTAACTAACATCTATTTCTCTTAAAAATAAATCTGTTACAAACTACAAACTCAATATACATACAAACTCCTCTGTAAAGATACCCATATCTTAGGATAAGACATCTATTTGGACTATTAAACACAAGTAGCTTCAAAAGTATCTGGATTTTTACCTATTAAGGGCAGACGTGCTCAGCGTGGGTCAAAATGGAGATTTTTTTTCTATTTTCAAAGCATTCCTTAAACGTTGTAGATAATCTATTTATATAATTTTGAAGCCTTATTATCCTTTATATTTATTTTAAACATTTGATGACTGCATAAAGTATTTTTATTACATAAAATAGTATTCTTTTAAACTTCTCGCTCTAATGTTTTAGAATATAGTCATATTTCAGTACATAAATGTGCAGTGGTGTTAAGATTTTTTACGTTTAATAATTTTTTAACGCATTTATAAAACCATCAGTATAATTTATATCGACATTATTATAGTGAAATATTTACGATAAAAAATTATATTGATAATCTCTGTGATACCAAATTTGACAATTAGGCATTTTATTATTTAAAAAATGGGCAAGATTAACACATTTGAAGATAATTTTAAAGATACTGATTATAAGCTATGTCTTTGACCATTCAAGTGTGATAAACATCCTACGAATCATTATCATCATAGAATCATTATTGGTTGGATGTTTATCACATTCATCAATATAACTTTTTCTCGTAAATATTTCACTATAATAATGTCGATATAAATTATACTGATGGTTTTATAAATGTGTTTAAGAAATAATAAATGTAAAAAATCTTAACACCACTGCACATTTCAAAATATAGCGGTCAGGAACTTTTATTTCTTTTCAGCGAAATGGTTATCTATTGATTCAATTACCTATATTTTTTAACCTATCAAAGCAATACAGCTATCTCTTCAATCAATTTTGCAATTGGTAATAATATGTCTCCCGCGTATGAATTTTAAACCTCAAATTTCGACGCCATTTTCTCAATTCTCGTGTACACTTCCAATAATTCTAAATTTCATCCTTAATTTTTTTTATTGAGTAACCTATCAATTCATGGTGGAAATACATTGTATTATTGAATATTTGAAAAAGTTGAAAATGGCCCTCTGAGGCGGACGAGCCGGTCGAGATTCATTTATTAAAAGTGAAAAACGTGCCATACAAATTAAATTTAATTATAAATTATTTCATCGTATAAATTATGGAAATCAGACCGCAAGATAATTTATTCCCTGGTGAATGTCCCCAATGGTGGCCGCGCGACTTAAGCGTGGGAAGTCTAAGGTTCAAATCCTGGGTCTGGCAAGTACACGTCATATTGTTTTTCAATTTGTGTCTGTCAGGGTATGGACCTAATAGGTTGAGCAAGTGGCTGACACCCATTTCTCGTAAAAAACAAAATACAAACCTCTACTCTGAAGGCCAATATGATCCTATTAGGATCGGACATGGTCGAAAGTAGAAAAAAGAATGTTCTTTTGCTCTTATTTGATTAAAATAAATGATCTTTTATTATAATATAATATATTATATTATTTTTCTAGTTAACCGCTACGGGCAATGTGGTTGAAGAAATACCCGTTAATTTTAATGACATACAGATTGATGAGCAAAACATAAAAAGTGACCTCCTGGAATATACTGCAAGGTTACCAATTAACGTCATTTGTCACTCTGCTGAGAGTGATGTAACCCAATCCGATGAAAACGTTCAAGAAAAACAAATGATTAACACCAATACAAATGCAAAATCATTTAAATGTAAAACATGTGATTACGCATGCGTCCAACCGTCCCTCATGAAAAGACATAACATGACTCATTCTAATGAAAAGCCATTTAAATGTGATGTATGTGATTTCGCGTGTGCACGTTCCGATAAAATAAAATTACACAAAATGACTCATTCTAATGAAAAGCCATTTAAATGTAATAGTTGTAATTACTCATGCGTTCAATCTTTCCAATTGAAAAAACATAAATTATCTCATTCTGAAGAAAAGCCATTTAAATGTAAGGAATGTAATTACTCATGCAAACAATTCTATAGCATAAAATTACACATCATGACTCATTCTGGTGAAAAGCCATTTAAATGTGATACATGTAATTACTCATGCACTCTATCTGCCCTCATGAAAAGACATAAACTGTCTCATTCTGAAGAAAAGCCATTTAAATGCAATATATGTAATTACTCATGTGTACAATCTGGTAAATTGGCAGAACATAAAATGACTCATTCTGGTGAAAAGCCGTTTAAATGTGTCGAATGTAGTTATTCTTGCGTTAGATCTTCCGACATGAAAAGACATGAAATGTCTCATTTGGAAGAGAAGTCTTTCAAATGTAACGAGTGCAGTTTTTCAACTAAAACATCTGGTGGTTTGAAAAAACATAAAATGAGTCATCCTAGTGATAAGCCATTCAAATGTAAAGAATGTACTTACTCATGCATACGATCCCAAGACATGAAATCACACAAAATGACCCATACGGGTAAAAAGCCATTTTCGTGTGATCGATGTGATTATACATGTGTAACGTCTACTCCGATGAAATTACATAAAATGACCCATTCAGGGGAAAAACCATTAAAATGTGACAAATGTGTATATTCATGTATACAGTCAAGTCGTATGAAATTTCATAAAATGAGTCATTCTGGCGAAAAGCCATTTACCTGTGATGAATGCACATACTCATGCAATCGATCTACTGATATGAAAAGACACAAAATGACTCATTCTCGTGAAAATATTTTGTAATATATTGGAAGGTATTCCTTACGTTAAGGATCTGGTACCAAAAATAACCAAATAAGTTTGTTGGTCATTTTTCAAAAGTGTTCTTTACCATTTTACATAATATGATAGTATGGTATTAAGTCTTTAATTGAGACATTAGAAGAGCATGTTTCTGTAATGCATTTCGCAATCCTAGTTTTAAACTATTACAAGTCAAAGAATTGACATTTTGAGTTAATAATGCAGAAAGGTTGAAAATATCATTATTTATCTGGTCAAAGACTATCACAAGTCTGAATGAATTCTACGGAAACACAAGACAGAAATAATAGGCTCTAATTTTTATAAATAGTATTGTGTGGTATTTAAAGACTATGCTATTTTGAGTTGTTATGGTCTTAAATTAGGATTCAAAATTTTCACGAGTTTATGACTATGACATCTTGAATGATCATACTAGGTCAAGATTGGACAAAGTAAATAAAACTTGTGTTGTGGTCACATCGGTGACTGGCCATTCTGAAAACATTGAAAATTTGAAAGTAGTTGATAAGTACAGTAATAAATAAAACAAGCAGTGATGGAATCATAGAAAAGGATCTTAGAGGAACACATGAAAATCATATGAAAATTTATACCAAATTAAAACAATATGTAAGAGGCTCGCACATCAGAACTCGCCGCATGCGTCTTACAACAAATTCGTCGATGTGACGTCATCGTAAACCAAGAAACAAACAATATCAAATGGAGCTTCGCAGATTGGCCAATGCAAATGCGACGCGAGACGATCCGCAGATGCAACATGTCGCATTTGTTACAGCCTGCATGTTGGATCTAAAACAAGTCGACTCCGCTCAAGCGCACAGCTGCACAAACGGCCATTTCTCTACAGACTGTCGCCGCGTTCGGAGCAGCCACGATGCGGCGAATGTCGATATCGCTAGGCAGATGTGCGAGGTTTTATCAAGGAACACCGCCTGCCCGTTCTCGGAAGCTTTGATTTATGGCGGTTAGGCACACGAGGCGAGTTGTGATGTGCGAGCCGGTTTAGAGATCACTTCAATAGCATTCCTATGGTAGAATCCTACTTCCAGTCAAAAGCCATTCAAATGTGATCTGTCTGATTATTCGTGTATAGAGAGCAGCGGGATAAAAAAACACAAAATGATACATGTTGCCGAAAAGCCATTTCAATGTGAGCAATGTGATTACTCCTGTATAAAGTCTAGCAGGATGAATAGACACAAAATGACACATTCTGGTAGAAAAAAATATTTAAATGTGACCAATGTAATAACTCATGTATACGACTTGGTGGGTTAAAAGTCCACAAAATGATACATTCTAGTGAAAATCCATTTAAATATGACCAACGTAATGACTTATTAATAAAATCACTCTGGGAAATAATATTTTAATTTTATATGAGTTACTTCATAATATTTTCATCAAGTATATTATATATTTAAGTATCCATATTCAAATGTATGTTGACAAGAAATCCGAAGTGGTTAACTTACAATTCATACAACTAGACCCTGGGGACCGTCTGCTTTCAAAACTGTCGACTGCAATCGGTCATCGATGCAACAGGTGTCTGCCGTTTATCTGAGTACCTACCTAAATCAGTGTATGAGCATACAAATTGTTATGAAGTAGGTACGTTCCTACTAAAAAATGGTTTCTTCTGAGGACACATACATATCTGGCAACACTGTTGCGCTGACAAATCATTATACTATACAAAACAAATCTCCTAGAACAATCACAGATGCCTAGTGGTTTGTACGCAATACCGCTACTCATAGAAACTTGAACGTACTCGAACATTCTAAAAAATTCTACAGCTCCTTGACAGCAGGCTTCCTAAACCAGTCGATCAAAGATCTAAACAATTACAATCCAGCCATGTCCACCGAATTTTCAAGACCACGAGCAATACTGCTGTTAAAGTCTTCTTAGTATATATTTTCTTCCCTATAGTAAAGTTGGAGACAATAAATAAGAGAGACCATTTTTTTAGGTCCCTCATCATATGCATAGTATAAAAAATAAAATATTACGCTGTGCTGACTCCGTCAATTCGAAGGAGAAACCACTGTAGTTATATCCCCTATTTTCCCATCTCTTCTTTTTGTTTTTCATTTCTTTCCTTCATACCCTCGACGAAGTGCCATGCGCTCTTTGTTAAGGTATACAAACGCTAGTACTACAGGTGACGAGGAAAAAAAGCCACATGGCCTTCGTGCCTACTTTTATACCTACCTATATATAATTGAAATTGTATTGCTCTGTGTGAACTTGTATTTAAAATATCAGTCTTCTTTGTTGGCGCGAGAGAATTAAAATAATTGAATACGTGTATTAAATAAGGCTCTAAGTACCAAAAAGTAGTATTGCCTGTAGTTACAAAATACCGAGTCATTGCATTAAAATTTCATGAAGCAGACCTTTTAAAAAATGTAGTTTTACAGTGTGAAGCAATCACGGCAGATTTTAGGTATTAAGAACTCGCAAGTGTCAACACACCATCGTCAGCTATTTTATGTTGAATGCCGTTGACCACTGCAGTGCTACTTATACCATTATAAATAAAACACGCCAACGGACTTACAACGTCGACAGGTTTAATTATGTTGCTGTATTTTTTTGACTTGCTTGAAGCTCTTAGACTATGGTTGAAGTTATTGGCGTTGGTATGTAGAACATTTTTCTATAAAAATGTCAGTTTTTGTTTTTTTGGTACTTAGCGCCTTAATTAATTAATACACGTATTCAATTACTCGCTCTCGTTTTAGTATATTATTCTCGTTACTGTTTGCTTCAGAGTACCTATGTTGTTCTGACGTGTTTGATTAGTGGTGTTTTCCGTTTAGAAGGAAAGATCGTGATGTATTCCACACGTGTTTTCTTATTTCTCTTATTACCTATATATTGATAGGTAGTATAAGTTTTTATATTTTTAAGATAGTACTTAAAATGTCATGCGAAATTATCGATTACCTACAGTTTGTACCTACTATACAGAATCTTCCGTCATGTCTACTTACATGACAGCTGATATTATGTTAACTTAAGAAGAATGTGCTTTCATTAAATAGTGTTTTGAAAATTTCTAACGTCTTTTATTTGCCAATTATAATCGCATACCTAGATGTATCTTATGTCTCAAGTATTGAACTACAATGTATGATTTAAGCATAGAAATAAGATCACCAACACAAAGTTTTACATAGGTAAGTACATAATTTTGAAAAACACTTTCTGAGAAAATATATTTATTATAACCAATAGAAAATCTTTTTGAAAAAAGTAAGCCACTGACGTTCACCCCAGTCCGGGAATAGTCTCAAAGGTACTTTATCTACAACCGGTCCTGCCCTCGGACCGATTAAGAACCTTTGTTTGGCTAGCTCGATACTATTCGGGGAGAGGGTGATCAACTAAAGTTCTCGATTGACACTTTTGGAATACACTTGATCATTATTATTTAACTTTATATTATTTAGGGCCACTACCTAGTGATAGGTTAGCACCTAGATCATTAATTATCCGATTGTCTTTCAGATCGAACTTATTTTCGTAAATATTTACGTAAACGTCAAAGACAGCTGACTATCTGTCACTTCCCTTAGTATTAGATGTTTTTCACGAAATGTTTCGTTGGTTGTTTTTCAAAATGAAAACTCCTTTTGGTAATTCAATTCAAATTATTTATTAAATTATTCTCGATAACAACTTTAATTTCTTTTCTTAATTAATTATAATCGACAATTATACACTTTAGTTTAATTTTGAATAATTACATAATTATCTTATACTCTTATTTAAATTAATTATTAAATAAAGTTAATCAATTATAATTATTTTATGTTTAATTAATGTACGATTACACACTTATAACTAAGAGTCGCCGACCGTAAACTTTAAGAAGCTATGCTCCTTTTATATATATAATAGATCGCGAATAGATGACACGTACTATGACGATATGTTTACTATATCATCTGACAGCCCGAACCACGTGTCGCTTACGATGACGTTTCAACTCGTGACACGTCGGACGTAATCTTCGTGAACGAATTACTTCGCGAAAATAATTAAAACTATGTGAATTTGGTGCGCCCTCAGGCACAACCTCACGGTGATATGAGAAGATCGACTACTTCTCGGTACATAAAATGCAGACCGTTATATAGACTCACAGCGGGAAAAACCCGAGATTTTGACGTCATTCGAAATATGGACCAATGGGAGATCGTTCTACCTCCTCCACAGAGCTAATGGCCAAAGTTTCGGACCAATCATAGAAAAGCTGTTTATTTCCCGGCTTTTCCGGAAAATTATGATCATTCAATAGAACAAAAATGTATAATTAATTAATACCTATAGGCGGTACAAGTTTAATAACAATCGTGAAAGTCCTTATAGGGCTTTTGACACAAATTGTCCAAATATCTGTTAGTTCGTTTATCGAGCTAACGGAAAGGAAAAATGAAAATATTTTCGCTAAAAATAATACGTAACCAAGACGTGAGTCATTAAAATCACCGTCCAAGAACGTGGATATAATAAGACTGGCAGAAATCGCAGTTGTCCGTTTCTTTTATGCAGAACTTTTGCGGGCTAATTACAGATAGCCGGAAAGGGTTGCGATTAAAATTTATTCAATTATATTTATAGAACACTTCAACTTAAAGGTATAACATTAGTTTCAATCAAAATTTCTATGACAAGTCTTCATTTATTGAGTTTGAAAATTACCTATTTTGGGTAATTTAATATTGATCTGTCGAGGTTAATTGGCAGATCTAAAGAATAATTTTTATTCGTAAATTAAGAGAGCAACCGAGTCCTTAGACTTACATTATCAGAATTTCCATTTTCGAAATTCCTTCATTTAACTTTTACAAAAGTAGGTACTTAAATTGGTACCCTTTTTATTACGATTCGAAATATTAATTTATTATTTAAATTAAGTGTGCGTAATCAGTACTTACAAAACGTAATCATTAGATTTTAATTACGACAATATTTGATATCATAATTTATTTATTTAAGGCATTTGACTTTGGCCGCGGCGAAAACATGGCGACTTAATTTAGAAAAATAAAATTTATTTTTATATAATTCAAAATCAGATTAAATAGAAATGGACATTTATTTACAATGTTTAGCAAATGATATCTCATAAGTCGTTTACAATTTATTATCTATTTTTAACCTTAATCCTATACATTTCAATTACTTACATTCCACCTTATAAGACCATTTGGTCTCCTTGAAAAAAATTCATCCGTAGTTCATTCTGAGGGGCTATATGTCACTCAGACTGTACTACGGGACTCAATACACAATAACTATAGCTTTGTTTAGAGATTGGGCACGTATTTTTCAAGTAAAATCGACATTCACGATCGGATCGAAAAGTTGTGACGTCACTAATTTATTAAGGAAAAATGCTGGCTGAGGGCCTACATTTTGGGGCCGTGTCACCACTCCGGAAGGGAATTGAACCCTGCATCTCCTGAGCTTACGCCCCGTCCGTTGCATTTTCCTCTATGCTACAAGGTGACGTACTAATTATTGCGACAAATTTTAATTATTGGCCTTTTTAATACCTACTCATCAGCGTTCTTCTAAATCAATTCAAATCAAATCAATTTGTTCAATAATCAGAATGGTACATTTTTAAATCTTTTGAATTATTCGTTGAAAAAAAAAATAGTTAATTACAAAGTTTTACTATTTTACCGAGGTCTCTCTTTTCTTCTTGTTCGTGCACTCATGGCTGAGGATCGTGACCACATTTAAATTTCGCCATCCTTTGAGCGACCAAGACTTTCCATCCTTCTCGATTTTCCGCTTCTCTCAGGGCAGAATGGATGGTGCCCCCGGTCAGCTCTTTCACTTGGTCGCTCCATAGCGCAGACGCTCTTACTCTGCTTCGCCTTCCCTGGAGGCTACCCAAAACTACCAGTCTCTCCAGGTTGTCCGGTCCGTGCCTGACAATAAGTCAAAAAAACTGTAGAATTTTTATCAAACATATCGTCGAGAGCCGTTCCTTTATCTTCAGTCTCTGGATGATTGACTGGTTCGTCCTGTGCTCCGTCCAAGAAATGCGAAGCATTCGGCGCCAACACCACATCTCAAAGACATCAATTGCCTTCCGTTCTCTTGCCTTCAGGGTCCACGACTCGACTCCGTATAGAAATATCGAGAACACTAATGTTTGCACAAGCATCTTTTTTGTGGCAATCGAAATTCCTAGGTAGGTATAGTTATACTTTGTTGAATTATTACCAAATTAGATAAGGGACATTATAAAAAATATAAGAAAATACCTATATAAACCTAGAACACATTTAACACACTTAACAAAAAACATAATAAAAATAGCTACATACCTACTTAATATTAAGGAATGATGAGGTGTGTGGAGATAATGTCGTAGTTTGTTGGAACTTTCGAGGAGAGAGTTCATTAAATCGTTACAAGAATAAATAAATTCAATCACAATTATTATAATCGCAAGATTAATCGAACCGCAAGACTGGACTCGAATATATGCCGATTGACTGAGTCGAGTGACCGGACTCGTGATGAGTGAGTAGTAAAATTATGGAACGTTCTAGCTATTTTTATACAAATCGACTTCTGCAAGGCAAAAAGGGATAAGCGACAGTTTTGATAAAATTGAGTTATATATAATATCATTGGAATCGCCTGACTTTATGTGTCAATTGGGCTATATTTCGTGTCCTAACGATGACTTTTGTGTCGCGTATATCAACGGTAATTTGGAGACCAACAAGTGATATTTTATTACTAACCAAAAAATATTTGACTAGTTGGTAAATTGTGGTGGTTAGTTTAAATTGACCCAACAAAATTATAAGCTCGTTTAATTAAATGCTCAACCCATCTAGTTTTTTTTGAACGTGATAAATTTGTCTGACGTCGTTTAGATTGTTTAACCTTGCAGTAATATAATCTTTGCATGGCCATTATTATTTTATGTCTGCACCTCTAAAAACCATATAATATAGGTAGCTTAGATAGTTTTTCCTGATTTTTATGTGCGTAGGTAAACATTGTCGCTTAGCTATCCCTTTTTACCTAAATACAGATTGCACATTGTTTTGGCGGTTAGGAGGTTATTACTTACCTACAATTTTTCAAATCAGAACTGGCATTTAAGCTTCTGCACCGCGATTTCCTAACTATCGTCTCGTGTGTCAGCCGACGACATGACGTAATTGTGACATCAGCCAATACACGCTCGAGGCATGCCGCCCAGCACACAGTGCTCACCGTAGATATTATTATGATGAAACACCTATATGTGTATGGTGACAATGAATAACGCCACTGTCTGACCAGCGTTATTTTCTCGAATTCTATTATCACTCCGGTAGTACGTCACAATGGTGTCATATTATGACGTCATGTCGACCGGGCGGCTTGCACTCGCAAGTTCTAACATAGGGCATAAAATTACAAACTTAAATCAACTTGAGATAGGTATGAACATTGTCATATTATATTTCCTACGCACAATAAACAAAGTGTCGCTTGAGCTGTATTCGAACAAGCATCTTTAGGCTGCGATCCCGACCTAACCCCGGTACACCGCATTTTGTGAGTCAAGCGCTACCACCTACTGAATTACAGTCAAACACTCCTACATCATCTACATTACTTGTTCAGTAAGATGCTTTAGGCCCGTTTCAGACGGGACACCGGTGTCGCGCTCGTATATAATAAGGAGGCATTTGTAGGTATTCGAAGAAAGGGGCCTTTGTATTTTGTTTATGAACGCCCCAGAGCTAATGAGTCAATGCGTGTCCGGTACATTTTTCCATGGGCCGCTACATTCTCAAGCCGCCGATACACTTGTTTTTATTACTGCAATGTTCTAATTATTATAACGTGAAATTATACGTTGACTCATTACCTCTGGGGCGTTCATAAACATATTACAAAGGCCCTTTTATTCGAACACAAAGGCCTCCCATAATATATACGAGCGTGACACCGGTGTCCCGTCTGAAACGGCTCTTAGTTACAGACAAAATGAATGAGGATTTCAGTGAATCTAGAAAGTAACCTTCCATCTCTCATGCAACAGAGATAGGTACACGATGATGGTGCTGGTCCATCAAATATATCCCTTGTGATGCCCAGTGCTCGAAATGGACCGGAGCGCCGTTCCGGTTCGTGAAATCTATAAAGTTCTACAAAATCTACAAAATAATTTGACCGTCTGAGCTAGATATGCCATATAACAAAAAAATCTGTCACACTTATGTTTATAAAATTTGATAAACATGTTAATATCATCAGAAAAATTTCGAGCGCTCCGGTTCGTAAACTTTTCCATTTCGAGCGCTGGTGATGCCGTTAGGTTTTGTTCATGTGTCCATCTCAGCGAGGTATGGCGGCGTACCTATATAATTATTTGTTCTGGACAAAGACTTTTTACAAAGCATCACTGTCAGGTAACCAAGGAAGTTATATTAATTTTATCGATTCTGGGTCTGGCGGGTACACCTATTATTTTTCAAATTGTGTATGAGTCAAAGTATGGACCTAATATGTTGAGTAAATGGGTACCTCAATAATGTATATTATATTGACTTAAGAGCGTACATAAGTGAAACGGCAAATAATTTTCAACAGTATATGGAACGAAATTTCGCAATCGTCGCCAATCGGAGACTGAAAGTCGAGGTGTGAGCACGTCAATTTGTTTTGTAACGGTGTCGGAGGCATATATTCTTAAATCCTGTAAAGATGACTAAAAATCGTTCCGCATGTACTTGATAAAGAAAACATGTCAATGAATATAGGTACTATTATTATTACTAATATAATAATAAACATAAGATTAAAAAGACGCATGTTGAATTTTTATGACAAATTATATTTCCTTCAGCTCGCGTCATTTACACAATCTGCGCATCGCCTAGTCACGATCTTTTTAGACCATGCCTCAGCTGAAGTATAGCCTTAAATTACTATTTATATTTTGGGTGTCCTCTATTATAAGAATATCGAGTCTACCAGTTATTAGAGGTAGGTACCCAAAAAAGCAAAATAATCAACTACGGATTTTGTTGTGTTTAAAAAAATGGCCTGAATCCATCCACTGCTGGATAAAGGTCTCTCTAAGCTGATTCCACTTCCGTCGGTCCTGTGCATGCATAGCTCTTAATTATTAAATTTAAAACTTCTTTCAATCTACAAAGTACAACAGTCAGTATTATTAAGGCAAACCAATTGAAAGACAATACCTACCCGACAGCGACATCCCTAGACAAAATGCTGCCCCTAGGCAGCGCCAAAATGCCACCCTTAGACTATAGATAATCATGCCACCCCATTTTTATACATTATTTTTTAAATAATCTTTTCATGACTCCAATCTCTAACAAACGTGTTGTATCGTTGTATGGATACCACAATATACCACACATCAAAATATATACCACAAAATCTAATTTAAATGCCATCTCTACCTTAATAGACAATATTGCAAGTCCATGGTTTTAGATACATTTAAAAACACACCTGGCAACTTTCAAAACTCGCGAATCACTGGCAAAAATATTTGGATAAATTAATTAGGTAAGTAATTACCTACCTATAATTCAAATATAATTCGCAAATCTGCACGTTTCATTGCTGGTCATCAAGGACATGACGCCCAAGGACAACGGAAGTAAACTAGACACCGCAAACCCGACAAAAAAATATAATCCTATATAAAAACTCTTTCACTGCTAAAGACACGCCTGGTGTGTGGCCATTAGATATATATACTTTCACAGCTGGCCATTTAATTCTAATCTTTTACTATATATAATTAATACATTTTTTTCAACCAGTATAGTTAACCAGAAGATATTTCCGTTATTACAAAGTTTAGGTACCTACTCGTACCTATTCCTATATATATCTAATGATTCTCCTCGATTTGCCGCCCTTCGAGTAACTGCCGCCCCCAAGCGACGCTCAACCTGCCTACCCCCACGGGACGTCACTGCTACCCGAAGAAAATTAGATATCGTTTTCGAGAGATATCTTTCGGCCATTGACATAATTATTGAATTATTCTGATCCAGAATAAATTATTTAGGGCGCCACCGATGCTTTTAACCTGATCCGTGCCACATACGAATTAACTCGCCAAAGCATGTATATCGCGTCAGGCCACGGACGAATATATTCGCGGGTTCTTGTAAACGTCATAACTTCTGAATAAACATTCTGTGTATATTTTCTAAACAATATTAATTTATCATTTTAGTGTGAAAATATTCACGATAAACTTGAAAAACATGATGTGTTGCTAAGTTTTCACAAATATTAAATTTAGCATTCCGTTCCTATTTCATATTTTTTAAAGGATTTATTTTATTCCGAAAATAGCTGGCATACAAGTGTCCACCTAGTAAAAATTGGCTGGCAGTGATAAGGTTAAGTACCTACTTGAAACACAAAATTACATCTGTGCAATTATGACTAGCAAATAAAAGACATTTGAATTCTCAAATAACTATTTATTGAAACAACTTTCTTCTGAAGTTAGCATAATATCTGTCATGTACGTAGACATGACGCAAAATTCTATATACCTAGTACAAACTTTATTCGATAATTTTGGATTACATTTTGCAGCATTAACATTATATAAAAACTTAAGACAATCGATACATAATAACATAATTAAGACGAAAATCGTGGGGACTACCGTCATTCCGATTGTTTCTTTAACACATCAGCACGGCTGGTCAAACACGTCCGTGTTCTAACAACTCCGAAGCAAACAGTAACGAAAGAAAAATAATTTCATTTCCGACACGTGAACAAGGAATATTATTACTTAGTTTTAATACTTGTTTCCAGAGCGCGAGTGTTGCATGCTATAAATAATTTCTACCTACAAGAATCTATTTTTTAGTATGAACGTACTAAGTTGAACAGCATTCACCTGTTTCATCAGTCAAGCGACGATCGATTTCAGCTGCAGTTTTGAAAGCGGAGGTCCCCAGGGTCCAAATGTCTCGAAACCCAGAGGACAGACGATATAATTCGATGACATATTTTTCACACCTTCCTTTAACTGACTTATTCAGATCAGATGCCACGAGCATATTCACGGCAATAGCATGTCAAACCCAAACATATTTTAAATACAATATTTTTAATGTTTTTATATAGGTACGTAATGAATATTAATGACAATTAAAACTGTTAATAATAAGTATATATTTTAAATATTGACACAACAATGTAAATATGTCACAAGAATGATTCTCTTTATGTCTTTTCATGTGACCAGACAGTGGATGTGTGATGACGTCGGTCATAGTTAAATGCCTGTTCACAAGAATGGGTCATTTGAGTGCTAGATTTCAAAATCAGCCAAGTCCACCTTTAGGTATTTTTGACTTTTTTATGAATTGCTAAAGAACTACTGCTTTTTAACATTTCCGCATTATCGAAATGTGGAATTTATTAATTTTTGAAATAATATAAACTTTCACCCTTGTGACTGTGTAGTTTACAAGACAAAAAGTTTTTCTCCTATTCATCAATTATGGACTTGGCTGATTTTGAAATTTAGCGACACAATTTTTATGTTGTTTCATAGCGACACACCGCTAGGACATTGGTCCTCTACTGACGTCCACCCTGGAATAATTGCTAGGCCTAAACATGTAACCAAATCCAATAGGCACTTGATCACCAAAAAAAACTACCGTTAAGGATTATAACATTCTAGATTAATTGTAAAATATACATTTGATTAATCTTAATGTAGAAATTAAACGGCGTATGTTGATAAAATAACTATAGAGTCATGTAGGTACGTGAGTCAGTTTGGACTGTACGCGAGAAATGCAGGTCCCATTCTCATTAGCAGTACCCACCTGCCATTCAAATTTAAAAAGTCTGGATTAAAAGACAATTTCTATCAGAGGTGTGTGCAGCCGTACATACATCAACTCAAAAATATAAATTTTCCTAACATTTCCCTTTATCACGAATTATATTAACCCACGCATAAAGTAATTAACTTTACTCCAACTCTTTCGAACGTCTGTGGACTTTACAAATAATTAAAAACCACATAAATTATTAGTGCATAGAGCCAATGACATTATTAATGGGAAAAGCACTCAGTAAAGAAACTAGAAAGTAAATTCGCGCATAGCGACATTCGCACATGTATAGGTAGACGTCGCGCAATTTCCATTATGCGATATCACGCATCGGGAATTTATAGCAATATCACCATTGTAATGGCGTTAGAACAGTGTTTCTAGTGTCAATGTTCATTTGAGCGAACCCGTTCGAACCGAACCATTCGGCAGACCGACAAAAAGCATCGGGAATTTATAGCAATATCACCTTTATTGTAAATAACGTTAGAACAGATTATGCTATTCGGCAGACCCGACAATAAAGTGAGTGTCTTTTTTTCTTCCAGATGCTTCGTCCATATTAATGTCATTGCATAAAGCCATAACAAATTTAACGCTGGAATATCCATCATAAATGGACCGATTACGAGAGGCATTATTGCCGAGGGATGGACCTCTATAAAAGCCACAGGTGGTCGAAACGGGGAAACAGTCGGAAAAGATCAAGAATCCCGAAACCACGTCGGTTTCTAATTATTCTCAATGTGAGATTTGAGACGTAACGGATTAGGCCTAGCGTAATTACGCGGCGTCCATCCAAGCTTATATTGTTGACAGACAACCTAGTACTTTTTATTGAAAAAAAATGACAAGGTTAACTGAGTAAATAACGACGATCGAAACTCTCAGTCCACATATGTTTAACAAAAATATTATTATGTTTTAGACCGTAACTTTAAGTAAATACCTTCGGATAAGAACATGCACACGTAACGCTATTCATGCATTTCAATCAAAAATGAAATAAACCGTTTTAAATGTAGTTAGCCTTTTTTCGATAAGGGAAAATTAATTTGAGTAGGTATTGAAAATATACATGAATATTAACGACAAGTACTATTAAAACGTCTCATTATAATATCAAAATTATTGATATCTACATCTGACGTGTACTTTCGTAAACAGACGCCATATTATGTATAGTATATCAATAAAAAATATACAAATTATGCCACTGTGGCACAATTTATCACCGTGCGATAATTTACAATTAACACACTATACTTAAGTACAGAGGAAAGACCAATGGTAAATATAGCAGACAACGACGCCGCATTTCACGGTTTAAGAATCTCCGTGGTTGCAGCTTCACCGAACTGTACCGAGTAGTCACAAATATCGCCCTGATAAAGGTCGGCCTCCGTTAGGGGATGGCATGAAAAGAAGAATAACTTGACCATTAACTACCTATTTAAATGTTATTTTACAATTACTTTATAATAAAATTATTCAATTTACGTTGTACGGTTTGCATACTATTACCATTGTACGACAATAAAAAATATTTAAAAAAATATACAGACCATTTGTTTATTTTGTAAATGAGTTTGATACTCATTTCTAAACGTTCACAGTGTTCTTAAAGGCTTAAAATTATTCGGTAAGTCTTAACAAAATAGCAAGTATTTTATTAAAATAGTGGCAATTATTTAATGGTAACAGCAAAGCGATTATCTACATAATATTACAACGCATTTATTAAATTTTTCACCAGTATGCAACGTTTCATGTTTAATAGAACTTCGAAGTCGCAAGCACCTATATGAACACACCTCTCATGTGTAAGGTTTTTCAGAAGAATGTGTCATTATATGCGTGCTTTAAGATATTAAAGTTGTGAGCAACTATAAGAGCACACAAAGCATCATAAAGGTTTGTCATCAATTTGTGTCATTTATGTACTTTAAGATAACTGAGGCGCGAGCATCTATATGAACACACATTGCATTTATGGAGTATTTCACCAGTAGGCATGTGTCATTTTATGTATTTTAGGACTACTGAGTGTTGAGCATTTATATGAACACACCTTGCATTTATAGGTATTTTAACCTGTATGTGTCATTTTATATTTTTGAGGATCGCGGAGTAGCAAACATATATATATATTAAAATACATGGCATTCAAAAGGCTTTTCACCAGTATGTGTCATTTTATGTGTTTTAGGATGACAAAGTCGCGAGCATCTATATGAGCACACATTGCATTTATAAGGTTTTTAACCAGTATGTGTCATTTTATGTCTTTTAAGACTACTAATATTCGAGCACATATATAAGCACGCATTGCATTTATAAGGTTTTTCACCAGAATGTGTAATTTTATGTACTTTAAGATGACTTAGTTGAGTGCACCTGTATGAACACACATTGCATTAATAAGGTTTTTCACCAGTATGTGTCATTGTATGTCTTTTAAGATTACTAAAGTTCGAGCATCTATATGAACACACATTGCATTTATAAGGCTTTTCACCAGTATGTGTCATTTTATGTATTTTAAGATAACTAGATTTCAAGCATCTATAGGAACATACATTGCATTTATAAGGCTTTTCACCAGTATGTGTCATTTTATGTCTTCTAAGATTATCAAATTTCGAGCATCTATATGAGCATACATTACATTTATAAGGTTTTTCAACAGTGTGTGTCATTTTATGTCTTTTAAGATTTCGAAGTAACAAGCATTTATATGAACACACATTGCATTTATAAGGTTTGTCACTAGTATGTTTTATTATATGACTTTTAAGACGGCCCAGTCGCGAGCATCTATATGAACATACATTGCATTTATAAGGTTTTTCACCAGTATGTGTAATTTTATGTTTTTTAAGATCGCCGTGTCGCAAGCATCTATATGAACACACATTGCATTTATAAGGCTTTTCACCAGTATGTGTCATTTTATGTGTTTTAAGATGACAAAGTCGCGAGCATCTATATGAACACACATTGCATTTATAAGGTTTTTCACCTGTGTGTGTCATTTTATGTCTTTTAATACTACTAAGATTCGAGCATCTATATGAACACACATTGCATTTATAAGGTTTTTCACCAGTATGTGTCATTTTATGTCTTTTAAGACTACTAATATTCGAGCATATATATAAGCACACATTGCATTTATAAGGTTTTTCACCAGAATGTGTCATTTTATGTACTTTAAGATGACTTAGTTGAGTGCACCTGTATGAACACACATTGCATTTATAGGGTTTTTCACCAGTATGCGTCATTTTATGGCTTTCAAGATTACTAAGTCCCCTGCATCTATAGGAACACACATTGCATTCATGGGGTTTTTCACCAGAATGTATCATTTTATGTCTTTTTAGATAGTTAGATTTTGAGGATGTATATGGACACACATTGCACTGAAAAGGTTTTTCACTAGTATGTGTCATTTTATGTTTTTTAAGATTACTAGGTTCCCTGCATCTATAGGAACACATATTGCATTCATAGGGTTTTTCATCAGTATTTATCATTTTATGTATTTTTTGAGAACTAAACTGTGAGTTCGTGTGAATCATTTTGTGACTTTTAAGAGCACTCCTGCATCCAAAAACTGCGTTACAAATGCTACAAATCAAATTACGTGAGAAATGTACTACCCTTCTTAGAATAAGTCGAACCTCCTTCGGAGTATCTGCTTTTAAGACTTCCTCTTTAATATTTTGCTCATCTATCGTCACTTCTGAATAATGCATCTTTAATTGATCTTGCATTCCATCAGCCGAGGATTGTTGACTCATGTTTGTATCGTGAGGCGCTGAGAAGGATCCTTTCGTAGAAACCTAGAAAACAAAATTATCGAACATAATTATATAAATTCAAAAGAAGGTACCTATTCCAAATGAGTTTCAACATCTTTAGAAAATATCTAGCAAAGAAGTAAGAATAAGAAGACGATAAGAAATGATAATATTACCTAAACATCAATTAATATAATATAATGTTACCGTATGATCTAGAAGGTAAAAAATGCACCTACATATTAAATGCAAAATCAAATGCATAAAACAAAATCTGATCAAATTATCGTACAATACTTAGTAACCATATAATTATGTGCAAAAGTATAATAGTTTCGAATGCCAAATCACAGATTGGGAACAATTATCGACTGATATGAATAGAATAGTGTCGCCCTCCGAATCCCTCGACCAGCTGTGAGTGTGGGAGTGAAGGTCCATCGTTGAGGGAGTACAGTGTGGAAGACTCTCAGAATGTTTCTTTCACTATTATTATTTAATTAAAACTCACTGGTAGAATTAAGTTTATATTTTTTTTTCGACCATGTCCGATCCTAATGAGGTTTGTATTAACAGATTTTTGTTTTTTACGAGAAATGGATGTCAGTCATTTGCTCAACCTATTAGGTCCATACCCTGACTCACACACAAATTGAAAAACAATATGTGTACCTGCCAGACCCAGGATTCGAACCTGAGACCCACGGCGTGATAGTCCAACGCTTAAGCCACGCGGCCACCGTGGGTGTTTGAGAATTAAGTTTATAGTTTATTTTAATCCACAGATAGTTTACAGTATTGTGATATTATCGTCAGAAATCTTTGGTTATTGGCACATAAAAACTTCTTCACATTAGGAGGATTACAAAACAAAGTCAAAAAGTCACAATTGTTCACATTAAATTGTATTACAATACAAGAAAAGTTAATATTGATATTAGCACTAATTTATTATTAAGCGCACGGAGCCACCACGGTAAAGTTTGGAAATTGATAGGCAGTAAGATAAAAGTTCAAAAGTGTTCAGAGCCTCCGTTGAAGAACCGCTGATTAAAAATAAAATTTTCGCGCATCAAATTATCAAATAGGTATTTTAAAACTTCGCGTTCAAATGATTAAGTACCAAATAGGTATTTTAAAACATCGCTTTCGAAACGGTTAAGTCTCAAAATAGGCATTTACCCGCCGATGGGTGGTTTTGGGGTGGCAGATCTACTGCACACCGAGTTCACCGTGAACTTTAGTCTTATGAAAAACTTTGATTGAAATTTGTATAAAGAATGAGACGGAAATCTTGGCACAGAGTGTCGCAGTGACAGGGTCTGAGTTGCGCAAAAAGACTGATATAGAAAATCGAAAAAGTCGATCTTTTATTCGATCCGAAAGGGATGACCTCCCTTAGATCGGCGTTAGGGCGATAAAATTTGCATAACGGCTGTGCTACTTTATTGCCATTAATTTAACCGCTACGCCAAAGTTATCAGATACAATGTCAGCAAAGATACGCTATATGGTCAGAGGGATTGCTGCCTTTGATTCTGCGCATACCCTGTTCCGGTACTTGCCCATTATCAAGCACTTTGCCTAATTACGAGTGTAAATCCTAGAAAACTTGTTATTTCGTTTTTCGATTAACCACGCAAAAACTCCACATACGGAGGCTTATGAGGCATCGATCGCTTCGTCTTCGAAAGATCTTTTAGATCACACCTAGTATCGTAAGTATCGTCATGGCTGAGTGGTCCGAGTCACAAAGTTGCATCTGTTCAAAGGCCGCATCCGTGTACCATACATTGTATCGATGAGAAATAAATTTATTCGAGAAAAGGTATATTTTAACTAGCTAAGTTGGTAAGTACTATATCTAAATGAGATATAGTACTATATTTAATGTATATGTATATATAGTATGTATCTATATTTAATTAGATAAAAATAGTCTAAGCCAAGAGCCATGTGTGATCGAATATCTCGCAACCGTCTTATATCACGCGGTCAACGACTTGATACGATCGTCTATGATCGGACCTAAATAAGTTTGTTCCAAATTTCAGCTCCATCGGATATAGGGATCACGAGCTACAAGTGTTTGATTTAATGTATGTGATTTCGCGGTTTTCCGCGGAATTGCGTGAGCGTGATGGAGCTTTACGTGTGAGCGAGATAGAGTCCGCAATACTGATTTCGGAACGCTGTGCGTGGAACAGCTTCCTCGCCTCCGATTTGGCTCACCGGTGATAAGAGTCCCACAATTCGAGCTCGATTTTTGCTCTCCGGTGGCAAAGCCCCCGAAATTGCGCGAGTTTCCAGACACTTGCGATATTTTTCAATAATTACTATGGAATTTATACTTTACAAATTTTCGAAGAAAAAATGAAAAACTCCCTAAAGTCGAAGTTATTTGATTTCGAGAAAGATAATGATTTTTAAGTTTTATGTAAAATTTTTGTATGTGACTGGACTTATTTTATTTAATACAAAATTACGCGATTCTTATCCGCGTATTATTATGATTAAATCTAATGTTACATGATTATTGCTAACAACTTAGATTACGCTCCTAACATTAATGATATTAAGTATTTATTTATTTTATTCCTACAACTCATATATATACAAAACGCCCGTCCATATCTTTATTTTAATATTTATCAAATCGTTTTACATTATATTCAATTTACATTATGTTACATTTACATTCCATCTTATTTATATTACATAGATCTATACCTATTTATTCTCCTAATATGTTTATCCTAAATTTGCTCATATTTTATTATTTTTTTGTCGTTACTCTAATTGTTTACTTGTATATACATGGTCCTTATGACCACCTCACCTTGAGAGGCCGTGAGATCTGTCAAGCTGAACTGTAGGACTTTTTGACATATTTAATTGTTTTAAGCTTTGCCAAGGGATATGCATCTTTGATCTAGTGGTAGGTTTCACTATTGAGGCCAGATCGAAATTGTTACGTTTCCACTACTCTACCTGGGGAGCATTCGCAGAGGGTTGACAATTGTGTCTGTGTCAATAGGTTCACTTTGCAATTGCAGAATTTGTATATGTCAAAAAATTTACCATTACCAGAATATTGTAACGATGGCTGAAAGGCTTACGAGCCGATCTATCATGTCGCGGGTTCCAGGGACGAATTATGGGTCTGGCAAATACAGAATATATTCATTTTTAATTTGTGTTTTGGTCAGAGTTATAATTATCGGTTGTTTAATAATGAATAGTTGTATGAAAAGTAGTTATCGAACATTTTATACAGTTATGATAAAATGTAATTTAAAAACCTATATCCAAAGATAAATTAATAAAATCATAACCCCTTTTCCCTTTAAAAAAAAAGGGTATTTTTTCCCGTAATGGATATTTCAATACCATTTTTCAGTGTGAGAACGTGCATCAGACTAAGTATATTATGAATAGTTTAATAAATGGAAGATGTATTAACTGATATTATCAGTAACGCATCAATTCTGCCGCTAAGGTAATTTTTACTAAACCAACTCTAATTATTGATCATTACGGCAGGTGGATATTTTCGTGTCTGTTCCATGGCAGTCATCCAGTAATATATTGTTTTAATAGTCTGTTATTTATCGGAATTGTATTTGCTACTGAGCAAAAAGTGATCTCGTTAGTCAATAATTGTGTGTTATGTGTTATCTAAGAATTTGGGAATATTACTTAACATTTAGTTGCCCACGGTTCATAGACTACTCTAAACTGAATATATAAGACAAAAATGTATTTGCGATTCATTTTTTTTTAAATGATGACATTTTTTAAATCTGTTGGTACTTACATGTGCATCATTATTGAACATCGGTCCAGTCGAGCAAACGCCGAATTCTTCAATCGGATGACAGCTAAGATCGACGTCAGGTTTGATATCAACCTACAAACAGACAATTAAGTAGGTTTATGGTTTCCATAGAAAATTTCGAAGAAGGAATGAGTGGAAAAAACATTTTCTCATGCAACATTAATTTTGTATTATCAAAGTAACCTGAATTGTGTTCATCAAAGTCAACAAGTTCTGGTGATGATCGACCTTTCAGGCTGAGCGAATGGATATGCACTACACGAGTATGCCATTTTATGGCTTTTAAGATGACTAAGATGCAAGCATTTATATGAGCAGATTTTGTTTAGACGCAAGCAACCTTATAAACATACTTTGATTTTATATGGCTTTTCTCCAGTATGTATCAATCATTTTATGTCGTTTTAGAATGCTAATCCGCAAGCATCTTAAAGAACACTGAATTTATATAGGTAGTTTTAGTGTGTCTTCTTACGCAATTTAAGATTACCAATTTGCATGCTTTTATATGAACATAGGTATCTTGTATTTAATAAATTCCTGATTTCGATCAGCCATCACGTCCGTGTGAACCATTTTGTGACTTTTTAGAGCAGTTCCGCATTCTAAAACTGCGTTACAAATGCTAAAAATCAATCAGGCCCTGTATAATTAACTGCCACCTAGTTTTACAATATGATTAATTCATCAGTTACCCACCTGTGAATCATTATGGAACATCGAACCAGTCGAGCAAACGCCGAATTCTTCAATCGGATGACAGTTTCCATCGACGTCAGGTTTGACATCAACCTACAAACAAACCAATAATTAGTTTATATAACCGGTTTTAATAGAACATTTCGAAGACAGAGAATAAGTGTAAAAAACACTAATAAAACATAAATCAAACATGAATTATTTTATCGTTAACATGTTCTGGTGATATCGATGATCTTCCGGACAAAGCGAATGAGTATTTGGTATAGTATTGTATTTTAAAACACTGTGCAGTATTTCGCCATCTGACTCTACGTCCAACAGTTCACTTTTAATGTCCATATTAACAATAATATCACAATTGGCTATGAAAGACTGTCAATCGTTGTAGAATTCCTTTAATAGCAGTTTTTATATTACTAGCTAATTAATACACAAACAATGATATGTAACTATCATATTAAAATAATAAGGCAAACACTCATCAATTGGAAGATAACACATTATGGTGACAAATGAAAAACAATGTCAAAATGATTATAGCTATTGAATTAAGAAACATATTGGTTGCGCATAGTTTTAAATCAGTTTTGCCACTCTCATACGAGACATACGCAATGTATAATTATAGTCTATGAACACACCTACCTATTCAAAAACAATCATTTTAAATAATTATAATGTAGGTAGGTACTGTTACACTTCCAAATGGTCCCCATTTGCGGATGTATCTGTGGATCTGGAGAACCAGAATTGGTATCGAACCGACGAATAGTAAGGGTTGATTGCGAAAATAAATAATAATAAACCGCAACGCTGTACGTGTTTGGCGCCAAAATTTAAAATTGGTAACGCCGCTTTGGTACCGCGGTACCGTAAGCGGCCGTTTGTTTTGGCGCGACAGAAAGCTGCAGACAGCCAAACAGTAAACATACGCATTTCGTCCTCCGTAAAATAAAAAAATAATTAAAAATTTGTATAAAAATGTAACCATTGGTAGGTATTAACGTAAATAAATCTCCTCGTTTCCGTCCACAATTCCGGTGTGTTATTTGTTCACCTGCAAGTCCAGAACCCAGACGAAAAAAAACCTTAAAAAATTAAAAAGTGACAGCATCTTTTCACTTTCGCAAATTTAATGGAGGGAGATGACAGTACCTACCCAAGGAATTTGGACAATAAATAAAAGTACGTTATTTCTGTTATAACAAGTAACTATTATTTTGCAACCGTATGTCGCGTAGATTAAATTGGTAAACTCCACAAATAACTCCACAAATATTAACATCGCTCAGTTGCCATTCCGATTGGTTTACATACGCAACAGCGGCCATATTTTATTTTCATTTTGATTAGGTACCTGCCTACATATTTACAGTTTTTTTAAGATACTTAACTACAAAGTACTTATTTCTTTAATATACTTATAACAATGCCGATGAGTATCTAGTATTTTTATTGAATACTTATTAATCTATTCATCGTGACGGATTTTTCTATTTTTATAAACACACATTAGCGAGACCATTATTCATTGTTTCGTCTCCTTCATTTTCATTCATCACACGTCATGCAATGGCCCTTATTAAATATATTATCGTATGCTTACATATACCTATCAACAGTGTGATAATATTCTGTTGCTCAATGCTTAAAGGTCCTATGTCAAGAATTTACCAAAGTGAGTTATCCGTCAAATATAATTTTATGATCACGTTGTGCTCAGAGTAAGCTGCCGCTACAGGAAAGAAGTGTCGTGTGTCGTTGTATTTACAATGTTATCTCACTGATGCTCGAACCCGTAGCACATTTTTAAACTTTAAACAAACATTGTCAGTTGGCAACATCTGCCGAAATCACCAGAGCACAATGAGGCCACCCACAGACTACTCTATTTAGCTAATACCGGAGACAACCAAAACCTGGGCACACAGGCTCAGTGGCGTACCCAGGCGGGGGCAATGGGCCCTGGCACCCCTCAAAAATGAAAATTATCAGAATGATTTTAAACATTGAAAGGCAATAAACTATACCTTTGGGCTTAGATAAATAAAAACACGGCAAAAAAATGATTTGTAATAATTCTCCAGAACCCTTTTTTGAAAAATTTCTTAGATTTTATTTTCTAACACAAAAATTTCGAAACACTAATGTCAGGTTTTTTTAGAAACCCTATCCCTAATGGAACTGTCAAAAAATTCTCGGTGTCCACCCGAATTCCGAAGTGGTGTAGGTCATGGCTGGGGAGGGCTGACAGGGCTCTAGTCTGGGGGCCCGGTGTGTCAGGTTGACCAGATAAGTGAGATAAACAGACATCATAAATTAGTTTTAATATTAAAAAAAGTCGCCTGCGGCGCTATTATACTTCATGACTATGAACATTTTCAATTACTTATATAATTGTGCAATATATTTATTTTTATTTGTCAATACTCGACAGCTCCATTATTAAAGTTAATGTATTAAAAGGGCCCCCTCAAATATCCTAGCCTGAGGGCCCGTTTCAGGATGTAGGGACCATGGTGTAGGTACACGGAGTGCAATAGACAAAAGACCGATAAACGAGAAATTAGGCTGTGAAGAAGAAAAAGAGCCTATAGGACTAATTTACATTTTCCTCCTTGCCCCCCCCCCCCCCCAATATTAAATCCTGGGTGCGCCACTGCACAGGCTAGAACCCTGTCAGCCTTCTTTGTGGGAGGCGTGCTATCAAGTAGGTATTCTTTAAAAAAAACCATTCGGAATCCAGCTCGATTGTCATTTGATTGAGTTGTTCCTCCACATTTTCCACCTGCGGGTCTATTCTATACACAAGCCTGCTTTCAGTCCGATAAGGCAGCGAAATAGGGTAGGAAAGTATCGAAATATTAACACTTATTGTAACAATTAAAATAAGTTAACCGTCTGAACTGTCAAAACTGTCCATCTCGGTACCTACAAAATTTATCACAGCCAAGAGAGGTGCTGTTAAAACATAGTGCCTACTTATTGTAACAATTATTAACTAAATTATTGTAATTGTTACAATAAGCGTTATTAATTCGATAAATTCTGCTCAGAATGCGAGTAATTTTGTTTTTCACGTTAGACCTCATTTCGCATGGATAGTGCCCTCAGCTAGGTTAACAGTACATCGCGGAAGGATTATTTCCCAGCTGCAAGAATGATGATCAATTAACGGTTGGAAACTTTTCTGTCACATTTCGGTTCGCCCTCAGTAGAAAGCAGTAAAATATAAATGTAAATGCATTCAAACGAATCAGAACGTAGAATAATCATGTATAAAAACCCTTTCCTTGCTTGTTTTGTGTCTTCGTGAAACATAATATACTGAGATGAAGGTGCATATTATTATAATCATACCAGTACATACCTTATTAATTTTTTCAAAAGTAATTTGTTTAAAAGTTTAATATACGAGCACATTAGAAATGCTCACACACAGATAAGTTGGAGTACGTGTTTAATGACAGTATCCGCAAAAAATAAATTAATACCAAATGGATTAAATGCATCGCCCAATCTCGTGTCTGACGCCAATTAAAAATATATTTGCCTTGAAAAACTAACCTCAAAAGCACAACTGGAATCGTCGGGGCTCTCTTGCTTGATATAAGTATTGGTTTCCGGGATATATCGATGGTGTAAGGGCATCTGCCCTTCAGCATCAGATTCCAATCCTTCCATTTCGCGTTTCACGTCCATTTTTCGAATTAAATGCGTACGTTCGTGAAAGATTATCCATGCGACAGTGGTAATTTAGGAGTAGTGTTGCCATCTTTTTGTCACATTATTTTTACCATAAACAGACAATTTTATTGATATGAGGAATATTAATTGCGTCGATCGTATATCTATTAAATTAAATTTATTCGTGGATATAATCAGAGTTGAAACTAAGCTGTGTAACCACTGGTTATTTGCTATAATTATATTATTAACCATCAACTAAATTGGTCGTCGTTTAAGCGTATTACAGTAGTATCCGACGTAATGTATGACAATTTGAATCTTTGATGTCATTGTCGTTTCTAAAATCGTGGCCCAATTCTTTTATTATGATAATATCAGGTAGATACTAACATATAATTTAAATTTTGAAATTCATCTTTAATAATTAATACTAGTTTTCATGGAGTTAGTATAATCATTGCAGTAAATATTTTGTTGTTTCGTCACTAATATTGTAAGTGATAAAATTATTATTGCAATATTGAATTTCATTGAAAAAAGTCAGACTGACTTCGCATTAACAAATTCAAGGCGGCTCTCGTGGTGCAGTGTGTAAGGCGCTTATCTTCCACTCGAGAGTAATTCTTGGGTTCGATTCCTGGTCAGGACACACGATAATATTATGTATGTGTTTTTCTCAAAGCCTGGGTGTTTGTGATTGTTCAATATTACTAACAACCACCTTGTACGAAAAAGCAAGGACATGGTTATTAAGGCGATACTTCAGTGAAACGGCAAATAATTTTCAATTATAGGCGCGACGACATTTTGGACTCGCTAGCAGTCTGTGAGCGAACGTCGAGGTGTCAATACGTCATTTTGTTTCGTGATTGCGACGGGGGTATTAATTCTTAAATCGCCTAAAGATTACTAAAAACGTTATCCATTTACTTTAAAAAGAAAACATGTCATTGAATATATTATTATTATTGTTACGAATAAAACAATAAACAGAACATTAATTGGACGCATGTTGGATTTATATGACAATTTATTTTTCGGTCGGCATGCGTCATTTGCACTCGTCAACAATCCGCGCATCGCCTAGTAAATCACGATCTTTTTAGACCATGGCTTAACTGAGGTATAGCCTTAATAATTCTAAAAATAAAAACAAATTAAGTAGGTATGTGACATAACTGTGAGATAACTTATATTACATTTTTACAATGTTCACACCAATTTAGCATACATTTCAGAATGTCGACAATATTATCGATCAATTTTCAATATTTTAATTTATAATATAAAATTATTTTACTCTCCATAAAAAAACAGTAATCAAGTAAGTAGGTACTTCCTACTTAACTAATTAAATTTTATGTACCTACCTACTTCTAAAAAAAACGTTAAATGGCTAAATAAAGTGAACAAATTATAATTGTTAAGTAGATATTTTTTAGTAGTTATTATTTGCCTCATCTGTATTATGTTCTATATCGAACAATATAAAAATCCTGTATGTTTTCAACAGCTGACAAGGCGTATCTACTATAATTTTTGCCGTTATACAATATTCCTTTTACCGCATACTATAATACAGTGACATACATATGGCAACACTGCAGCTGCCAAGACGCCATTGCTAATCAATTGTCATTTCGATTACGTGTTACATTTTGATTTAAATAAATAAAATGGACGTGAAGCAAGAACCAGACGAATTCGACGCTGATGCTGAAGACCATAAATGGTTTGATGTGCCAATTTTTGATACAAATACCCCGGACGTCAACATAACACATTTAAAACAAGAAAACGCCAGCTCTACTTCTGAGGTTAGTTTGACAAAACTCGCTTAATTTTGGTGGTTAAATTCGAATGCTATTATATTCCTATCTGTTTAATAATATAACAATACTAGCGACCTACGCGTGTAAGGTTAATGTCAGCATTTTGCGGACATGGCTAATTATTAAGTTAGTATCAAATTGGGCCAAAGGCACCTTGATGTTTTTTTACAGGAAGGGCGAAAAACTGTACATAGTTATACTTTTGACAATGTATAATATTTAAGTATGATAATTTTCTTAATGTACTATAACCTTTCCTGAATTCTTTTAAATAGGTACCTAGTAAATTTAAGTTAACTTTATTAAAAAAGCTCAATTTGACATCTTAAAATATGCTCTCGGCCACTTTTGATACAGACTATTCTAGTTAAGTATATAATAGTTTGGCTGTTTTTTATATTCATTTACATTTTACAAGTCGATTTAGCATAGGTACTGGCCGTTTTTGATGCGCGAAATATGTAAGAGTGGTAGATATTGATATAAGTACTTAATACTTGAAGAATTGTTTGGCATTCAAATGTAAATAACGCTGAAAAGTGCCTTTGGCTCACTTTGGTACTGGGTGACTCAAATACTCTAAATGCAAATAAATCGATTTATTGATTCATTTCAGTATATTTACTGATTGATGTGGGTAGGCAATAAATTGAGTACCTACCTTTGTATCAAAGTGGGACAAACGCCACCGCCCACTAAATTCATGTTTTAATCGATTATGTTAGTGCAAGTTATGCTCTTTTTTAATAAATCCACCAAAAGTATCAAAAACGGTAGTTTTCATAGAGATTTTTGAGTTTAAAGTTATGTTATATGAAAAACGGTCACTTTTCACACATGTTTGTGAGTCTCCTATAAAATTTTTTGTACACTTTCTTTTGAACACTTTTTTTGTCATCTTATGTATTTTTAAACTAGCGAGCATCTATATGTACACTGATCACATTTAGGTTCTTCGTCACAATGTGTTATTTCATGTTTTTTACGAGTATCGCTGGCACCATTCATTCTGCTCTGCGAGAAGCTGAAGGTCGAGAAGGCTTTAATGTCTCGGTCGCTCAAAGGATGACAAAATTTAAAAGTGGTCAAGATCCTCAGCCATGAGTATACAACCAAGAAGAGAGGAGAAGACAACTAATTTGCGAGCATCTATTAGAACTTTCATCGCATTTATAAGGTTTTTATCCGTATTGCCATTTAATATGTTTTAAGCTTACTAGGTATTTTTAAATTACATATTTAATTATATTGGAAATCACATTCATCACACGCAAATGGTTTTTCTCCTGAATGTGTAAGTTCATAAGTTCTTTCATTGAATAAGTTCATGTTATTTGAATATGTTTCTGATAATTCTCCCATATACCTTCTGTTAAAAATAATGTATTTTCTATGCCATTTTACCATAATATTTACAAACTTATTTCGGAAGTCCTATATTATTAAATTTTAGCTCAACTATTGAAAAATATTAAAACTGTTAGGTAATAGTATTACAAAGATTTTACCACTGCGTTTCATTAGTTAGATTGTTATCTAAATTAAAACTGTAAACATCTTTACAGTCTTCTGATGTTGGTAAATTGAACGATCAAGAGTTACGTATTTTTAACATAATGAATAGCTGCTAAAGAAACTATGTTTTAAAAATCGGATGAACTTGATATTTTATATGGCAAACGTATATAAGTATAGACATCTTATCCGTGGTAAGCTCAAAATACCTAAACTATCAACTTACCAACTTTTGGCAGCATCGTATCGAATACGTTGTTTAAGAACTCATAAACTTACACATTCAGGAGAAAAACCAGTTGCGTGTAATGAGTGATGACTTTGAAATGTAATCAAATATGTCATTTAAAAAACCTAGTAGTCTTAAAACATGTGGAATGACAATACTGGTGAACACACTAACGAATGCAATTTATGTTCATATAGATGCTCGCAAATTAAAGTATTAAAAGACACAAAATGACACATTCCGATGAAAAATCTAATAAATGCAATGTATGTTCATATAGATTTTCGCGAATAATATGCGTACTTGCCGGACCGAGGATTGGAACTAGGGACCCTTGACGCAATATGCCAACGCTTAAGCCGCGCGGCCATTTTTGGTGGATGGTGAAAAACCTTATAAATGCAATGTATGTTCATATAGATGCTCGCAACTTAGTCATCTTAAAAACTAACAAATGACAAATTCTGGTGAAAAACCTTTAAAATTCGATGTATATTCATATAAATGCGTACGATTTTGTTGTCTTAAAAGACATGAAATGAATATGTACATATTATATAGAACATACTCGTGAAAAATCTTATAAATGCAATGTATGTTCATTTGGATGCTCGCGACGGAGTAATCTTCAAACATATGTAAAGATACAAAATGGTGAATAACCTTTGAAAAAAATTGACTACTTATACGGAGGCTCGGCACAAAATTATGTTAACGCTCATAAAACGAAACAGGAGAAAAACCATTTGCGTGTGATGAATTTTATTTTGAAAGTAGTACCTAAACAAATATGTCATTTAAAAACTCATAATCGTGATGAGTTTAAATAGAAATGTAAACAGATATGTAAGTAGGTACGTTGTTAAAGAACTAATAAACACACACATTTAAAAGAAAACCATTTGCGTGAAACAATTGTCGAAGCCGTCAGAGGCAATAACTTTTTAAAGAACCTACAAAACTTTATTTGATATCGATTCTGAATAGCATAATATGAAGTGACTAACACTTCTCTCCTAACATAACACCTACCAGAACTACAAGCATACGTTGCACCACCTGGAGAAACAAAGAAAAAGAAGATGCAAATATTATTAGGAAGAGTTAAGTGCCTGCAAGTTAACCCCTTTATATAAAAAAAATATAAATGTCATTCCAATATTATCTTTTGAAGAAAATATCGTTGCATAAAAACATATTGCATTTTTCAAAAGTATGCACACCTAATTGTATTCTAATAACTTAACGATATTTATTTTTATTACAGATCATTTTAAAAAACAGTAGGTAAGTATAATTATATAATTTACTGCATTTTTCCTTATGAAACTGACATTGATCCATTCAAAATCATAAATAAATAGATTAATGTTAAGAAAGTTGAATGATTTTGAAATTTTGACACTTTTGTTTAATCAAATTGTCAATTTTGAGGTAGTCTATTATAAACCGACATATTTAGTGAGCCTTACACCGTTTTGGCTATTTTGAGGAGACTCTTTTGACTGGATGTTCCAAACGGATACGGTCGTTTTTGTTCAGGACATTTTGACGGGGTACTTAGTGGAAATGGAAAAATGCGAATTTTTCGCGAATTTAAATGGAAAAACAATAAAAACTTCATGCAAAATCATGTAATTAAATTACTCAAAGGTGTGCATTTAAAAAATGTGGAAAAAAAATGTTTGGTTTTAAAACTTGACGGCCACTCAAAATCTAATAACTAGCTTAATATAAGAGATAAAAATTTAAAAAATCGTGCTAAAAGTTACCATAAATAAACTTAATCGGATGCACTAAACAAAAAAATTTAAAGACAAATTTAATGGTTCAAGTATCAAGTCACTAAATTTAAAAAAATAATATCTCACGATATAATCGATAAAACAAAAAAAGCACGTGCACAAACGTAAGCCAATAATAGACAAATTGATGACTTAATAAACAGTTAAAAAAGTTTGTTGGGTGATATGAGGAAAAAAATTAAAAGTATGCAGAATTGCACACTAGCTATGCAACAAGAGATTTCACTACAAAATATTTTTTAAACCTACCCAGTCAGATTTTGCATACAAACTTTAAAATTAAATAGCGCGCTGAATATAGGTGAAAAAGCAAAACAAAATCGTGCACTAACGTCCACTACCAACGCACAAGTGTTTACAATTTAAATTTAAGGAAAAACACGTGTTTAGTGACACAAGTATCCAGCATTTAGCTGGGTCACCCAAATTGAAATGCGAATAATCCCCTTAATGTGCGTGCACAAACAAAAAAAATGCGTGCACAAACGTGCACTAACGATGCACAAACGAATGCACTCGAAAAAAGTTGAAATTTCAACATTGGGTGACCCAACGTTTAGCTGGAACACCCAATTTGAAATTGGAATTTTTCGCTTATAGGTGCACAAACGACAAAAAATCGTGCACAAACGTGCACTAACGATGCACAAACAAATGCACGCAAAAAAGTTGGAGTTTTAACATTGGGTGTTCCAAGTAAATGGACCTTAAAATTATGCCATCAAACCATACATAATAACTTTATGGTTGGTACACAAGGTTGAGAATTATTGGTATTTACCTACAATAATATAAAATATGCTTGAAAGCGTCCGAAATGGAAAAAATTACGAACTGGAGAGCTCTATAACTGTACGAGAATATTAACATATAGTCCGAAAACAAGATCTAGGTAAAAACCGGAGGTCACTAGTGCGGTTACAAGTAGGAAGAGCTTCTTAGTTTACAGTTTTAACACGTGGACAACTCGTCGCTAACCGGAAGGCGCTTCAATCGAAGTGCGGTTAAAAATGAGAGGAGCTTGTTAGTTCACAGTTTTAACACGTAGCCAATAACATCTTGTTGGACACTAGTTATCGAATTATGTGTGTATTTTATAAAAAATAAATGTGTTCGATATTGTATTATGTTATATTTAAAATTAATATCGACGAAGCATCTGGAAAAAATGACACTCACTTTTATATCGGGTCTGCCGAATGGCATAATCTGTTCTAACGCCATTACAATAAAGGTGATATTGCTATAAATTCCTGATGCTTTTTGTCGGCTCTGCCGAATGGTTCGGTTCGAACAGGTTCGCTCAAATGAACATTGACACTAGAAACACTGTTCTAACGCCATTACAATAAAGGTGATATTGCTATAAATTCCCGATGCGTGGTATCGCATACTGGAAATTGCGTGACGTCTACCTATAGATGTGCGAATATCGCTATGAGCGAATTTACTTGCTAGCTACTGTATTAAGTGAGTTGTCAAATAATAATGTCATTGTGTCTAACCCAGGCGGTGAAATGAATATTTCCACAAGACAGAGATAATCTTGAGGATTTTATAAATCGGAACGGTGGTCCGGTGCCCCACTGTCCATTTCGAGCCTTGATGCTTGCGCTAGTAATATATATTGTTTCTCTTCTTCTTGGTCGTGCACTCGTGGCTGAGGATCGTGACCACATTTAAATTTCACCATCCTTTGAGCGACCAAGACTTTCCATCCTTCTCGATCTTCCGCTTCTCTCAGGGCAGAATGGATGGTGCCCCAGTCAGCTCTTTCACTTGGTCGCTCCATCGCGAAGACGCTCTTCCTCTGCTTCGCCTTCCCTGGAGGCTACCCAAAACTACCAGTGTCTCCAGGTTGTCCGGTCCGCGCCTGACAATATGTCCAAAAAACTGCAGAATTCTTCTGACATATCGTCGAGAGCCGTTCCTTTATCTTCAGTCTCTGGATGATTGACTGGTTCGTCCTGTGCTCCGTCCAAGAAATGCGAAACATTCGGCGCCAACACCACATCTCAAAGGCATCAATTGCCTACCGTTCTCTTGCCTTCAGGGTCCACGACTCGACTCCGTATAGAAATATCGAGAACACTAATGTTTGCACAAGCATCATTTTTGTGGCAATCGAAATTCCCCGATCGTTCCATATGGTGGTATTATTTATAGATACATATAAAATATACTAAAATGTTTCTACCTGATTAACTGGCCGGCATTCTGAGTATGAGCAGCCAGGTTGCGAAGTTTCATACTTTATTTGGTGAAACTTATTTTCATCAAATTCTTCCTTTACATGAACTGGTTGGGAATCAATTATCTCAGGTTTTACATTTACAAGACTTATTTCAGGGACCTTAAAAAAATACACATTTTATAAATTTAATTAATCACATTTTTAATGGCCTAATATCAGGTTGAGGTAGGCTGTTAGGATTCGACATAAATAGTGCATTTATAAAACATTGTCGGCCATACGTATTTGTTTTCATTGACCTAAGACTATGTTTTGCAGATAGTGTTGGTTAGTTTTTAAAATTCAATTAAACAGTGCGGAAACGAAACCATAATAATATATTACTTAATCAAAAAATATACGTCTATCTACAAAATATATAAAATTATACTATTAAATCATACATAATTTTAGATATTTTATGGATTGAAGATTTTTTTTTTGATTTATAGGCTGGACTTAAGGCTATACCTCAGTTGAGGCACGGTCTAAAAAGATCGTGGCTATGCGATGCGCGTTGCGGGTCGCGGATGCCAATGACGCATGCGAAACGAAATATAACGAAATATAATTTTTCATATAAATCCAACATGCGTCCATTTAATGTTCTGTTTATTGTTCTCTTAGTAACAATGATAATATATTCATTGACATGTTTTCTTTTTCAAGTAAATGGGTAACGTTTTTAGTGATCTTTACACGATTTAAGAATTAATACCCCCGTCGTCATCACGAAACAAATTAACGTGTCCCAGCTCGACGTTCTCTCTCCGAATGCCAGCGAGTCCAAAATTTCGTCGCGCCTATAGTTGAAAATTATTTGCCGTTCCACTGATGTATCGTCCTAATGAATTAGCGTAGAGAGCGTAACCCTCAGTTTTTCAATAGAGGTTTAATTGCATAATAACGTTGTACATGACTAATATACGTTGTATCCAAATAATTTCAGCTGCAGATGCCGATTTATTATTTAAATTTTGCTAGCAATTTTAAAAAAAGAAGCAAGTGACGTAGGAAAAACGACTTTACTATAATTTTTGTTAGTTTTTTTTAAATTTCCTAACTCAATAATTATTAATATCAGATTAGGGATGTAAAAATCGAATTAATAATTATCATGTAGGTACTTCGAGGTTATGTCTATTTTATTACAACGTTTTTATTAGGTTGTATTCTTATTTGACGGGTACAAATCTTGCAATCGATTTTTAACTAACTTCCTGACTAGCTAGACATTTGAAACTTTTAGAATATATCAGAACACGATGCCAATGCATTTTTTAATACTTTTAGCCATCTTTAAGTAGAATCGAATTCATTTTCAGTTAATACTGTTTTGTATGAAAAGTTATTTGGGAAGAAATCCGTAATCCAATCCACTATTATTGGTTGCTATGGGTCTGGGGTCCTAGCAACTAAATTATTAATATATACGTGCGTTACTATGGAAATCAATTTAAATGTTAAAATGACATAACAGTATTATTTCAATCAAGTACAAACTTTGTTGATCGTTTAAGCTAGTCAAATCAAGTTTATATGATTCAAAAGAAAATTTAAAAACGTTGTAGGTATATAAAAAATTCTTTTTATCTTGTACTTAATTATTGTATTTTATTTTTGACCGAAAACCAAACCTAACAAAAACGGTTTTGTGCCTTATGTAAAATTGTGTGGATTATGCCCTTTTACCTTTCCAAGTCGATATATTGTAATGACGTATTCTTAATTCAACAAAAACAAATAAGTATGATTGAAAAAGAGTTCAGGTACTATTTTTGTCGCATTAACCATATTATACCAAAAATATTATGGTGTTAGGCAAGGATTAATTGCTTTTTAAAAACTAACCAACACAGTCTGTTATTTGAATTAGTGCAAAGAAAACAAAAAGTTTAATGTGCACAGTTTATGTCGAATCTTAACAGCCTACCTCCACCCTTCGCCATTTCCTAACATCATAATATAATACCATATCATGGTACAATTACAGAAAGCTTCTGTGCCTATGGTGTATTTTTGTGGATGTTCAATTTTGATCAAACTGCGACAACGTATATCAAACGATCGTAGTTAATATTTATAAACGATAATTTGTTGTAAGGCTAACCTTATAAAATTATTGTAAGAAAAAAATGATTTCATTAGCCCTTGATATGAATCGTTTGTGAAGACATCTTATAGTTGATTAATAATATTGTTTTTAAAGACTAACCTCAAAACTGCAACTGGCATGGCCGATCGTCTCTTGTTTTACATACAAATTGGAGTCCGGGCTGTTTGCATGCAATATTGGCACATCAAACCATTGTTGCCTTTCTGCATCGTCTTCGAAATCATATGGTTCTCGCTTTACATCCATTTTACGTATTTAAATCAACACGAAGTAGCGAGCCAAAATAATTACATTGACAGCCGTGACCATAGACAACGATTTGACTTGAACAAGACATCTGCATACTCAGTGCTGCCATCTTATTGTCACTGAATTAAATTATGTTAATATTAGTTACAGTAAGAAAAACATTTTGAATGAGACTTGACTGACGATGGAATGGAGCAAAGCAAATAGATTGGACTCCTCCCACAGAGGTAGCACACAAATGTCAGTGCGTACTCATTTTGTGAGACGAAGTTTTATCTCTCTGAAATCAGGTACACTTTGCTGCAAATGGGCCATACTCGGACATAAAAACGACCCACTGATTATGTTTTTTATCAACACTTCAGCTTACAACCAATGTACTATGATAAACGTATTTTCATTATAAAAAGTTCCCGCAATAAAAACTTTATTAGGATTCAGGGTAAGAAAGAATAATGCAAATGGAAGTAAGTATTTTATTTTTATTAACACAAAAAACACAATATTTTGAAAAATTAAACACAAATCAGTTAATAGCAAATGGTTAAAAAATATTGGAATAAGAAATATGGTCTTGTTTTACATGTTGTTCTATATAAAATAACATAGCATTATTGTTTAGATAAAACTATTTGGAGCATTTTAATAATATGGTGGATGTCAAAAAATTACTACCTACTGTTACCAGACAAAAAAGAAAAGAACCCGGCACGACAGTTTCAAATTCTAGATCAACAATTTAACAACCAAAAAAAAATACCCAGCTCCGCTGGCGAATGTTTAGAATCTCTGACAAAGTTAAGTAAACAATAACACCCTCGACGGGCGGACAAAATTGTACCTGCCGACGAGAGCGTCATCCGGTCGAGGTGACAGAAAAGATCACCGTTAGGTTTTGACTTGACCGAAGGCATTCCCTTTGTACCCCTCCCCGCTGTCTCACCACCGATAGGGTCGTTGCAGATAAGGGCGGACAGTACTCATTCTCCCGCCAAAGTGGAAGCTGATATCCAGGGTTGCACCTTTGGTGTGGCCCGGATTCTTTACGATGTAAACTGTAAAGTCGCGTTCGTTTCATTATTATAAATCAGTGAATTCCTTTTGAGTAAGCGGCCCAATAGTAATCCCAATAACCACCTCAAAACCATGTGTCGCGTCCTCGATAAAACACTTTCGCGCCGATTCGGCTAATGTGTTTAAACACGTGTTCCCATATAATGACTGTGCGATAGCTAAATCTAAGACTCCTGTGCAAGTGTAATTAATGATGTAATCCAACCAATGTCTGAAAAGTTAATGTAATTAAACGTCCCTGCGCAGGGAAATTGTCAAATCAAAAAGATGTGTTTAATATGATTAAACCCCGCGATGTCACACAACCTCAAATTAAGTGATGCCTTTGAAGAATGCTGCCAGCACACATGTGAGCTCTCCACCGTTCTTCTTGGCTTCACTACCTACCTACCTCATTCTAAGTTCGACAATTAATAATTTATAAAGAAATCATAGGTAATACTTGAGCTTTTTAAGTGGACTGTAATTATTTTGAGGGATGATGAGGAGTTCGGATAAAGGGGAGGGGGGTGATGAACAAGAATGCCAGACACTAACTTTTGTGATGATGTATGATGGCTCCGTGGTCTGGTTTCCACTTTTACTCGCGCGGTATTGTTGTTTTAGGGTCACCCGGTTCGTACACTCACGCACTTTGTGACAGTTTAATGGATTATTTATGTGAGGGTGTATGAACGATGATGATTGATTCTGAATGAGTCTGTATTTTTACTTAAGCGACGGAAAGCTATTAGAGGCCTGCTCATGCCCGCTATCAAGATGTAACTGCCTGTCTTTTTGCAACACGGGCCCCCATGACCCATAATAATTGCTCATTCATTGTCTGGTGACAATAACACTGGGGATTAGGAGGTGGGTGAGGAGAGAAGGAATTGAATGGGAATATAAATGGCTCAACCAGGTAATATAAAATATATGGAAATATAAGTAGGTAGATAGGTACCTACAATCTGACATTTTCAAATTAAGCATTTAGTACATAGAGTATGTATTCTATAAGCTTGCATGCCATTTTCCCCCTCGCTTCAGCATCCATCTCGTTCCGCCCATTGAAAACTTGCAACAGTTGAACGCGATGGCACATTGCTTTCCGTGTGACGCGTACACACGCCAGTTTATAGAATACAGACTGTAGGTACATATTATAGTAATAATTAATTGTCAATTAAGACATTTTATTCTGTTTATAGGTAGGTACTTAAGTATTAATAGACGTTGCCAAACAGCTGAAATGGATATGGGCGGGGCACATTGCTCGCCGAAATGACGACCGCTGGATAAATGCCGTCATCCAGTGTTACCCAAGGGCACGAAACGGCCACAGGGTTGCCCTAAAAGCCGCTGGATTGACGAACTGGTAAAGTTCGACGGAAATACGTGGCAGCGAATGACATAGGACCGAAAGAGTTGGAAAAAGCTTGGGAAGGCCTTCACCCAGCAGTGTATTGACCCCGGCTGATGATGATGATAGGTAAGTATTAGGTACCTACCTATTCTCTACGTCAGTTTGAATCGAACGGAAACTGGTTAGGTATAAATTATATTAAAAGAAGCAGAACTAATAGATAGGTAAGTACCTACTTCATAATAGGTATTATGTTTTATTTTTTTTATTTTATGTTTTCACCAAGAATATTATTTGACTGATTTCCGTCAATTACATTGAGCTACAATTTACAAGAATTTACAATCTGCCTGTAAAGTCGCCCAGTGTTATTATCGAACAAGATAGCAAGCAGATTGTAAACAGTCTACCGAGAAAAGTTGAAAGCCGGTCAACTTTAGACGCTACACGCCAGCGTATGGGTCTATTACGTCTGCGCTGTAGAGCGTAGTAGCGACCTCCCGGTAAAGAACGAACTACGTTCTGTCAAAATAGTCGCTAGCTTGCTGGCTTCTCAACGAATGGAAAGTTTTGTGTGCCATCATCAGAATCGCAGTAGCTGAATTGCCCGCTTTTAAATTCGCCAACAAACAGCTCGTAAAGTAGCTCAATGTAAGTGACGCATTGATGCCAATAAATAAGTTAATATTAATTTTGTGAAACGTCAATTCGAAAATTTTTAGTCTATTGGCTTCGGGTGTACAGTTAATACTGGTACCTACATTATCGATTTATTTTTGCCACGACTGTCTGACACTGGTTTAAATAGGCAGCTAAAATGGATATCAAACGCGAAATAGAAGAATTACAAGCTGATGCAGAAGGCCAACACTGGTTCGATGTCCCAATTTTACACCAAAACAGCTCTGACGGCGACACAAATATTAAGAAAGAAAAGGCTGACAATGTCAGCTGCACCTTTGAGGTTAGTTTTAAAAAAATATTTACTTATTTTGTGTTATATTTTAGTAATTTGGAATCCCCATGGTTTTGTAATGATGGCAATTATTATTACATATACATGTAATTGTTCTCTATCACCCTATAATCTTATCACGTAGATTGTTTTGATAGGTTCTGATGGAAGGTTTTATATCAATAATTGACATATTGTATTAGCTGACATTTTTAACAACTACCTATTTATTATCTTTATTGCCATTTTGTTGCGTCACTTTCAACGATAGTTGGGTTCATTCGATTTCATCTGAAGGCAGATCCAACTCAAGGAGAAGGTTAAATAATTGGTCATGAATTATTATTTTATCGACAGAAACAGTTTATCCCATGTAGACAATTATATTAAATCCGTTTTTTTGTCAGGGGAGATGCTTTTCAATCCATTAATTTAAAGTTTGATATTTTGATACATTTCGATACATCTTCATCACACAGTTAGTTGGGTTAGGTTAGGTGTGGTCTAAAAAAAATCGGTGTGTGTACCTACTTATGTACGCGCGATAGAAGTTATACTCCTTTGGCGTAACAAAACAAAATAAGCCGTTACCTGAGTCTATTAATATTACAGTGGATTAGGTTGATGAAAACGTACGCGATTCATCTGTCTCATATAGCACATAATAATTGTAATTTAATTATTGTATTGCACCAAAACTCATCTTTGTCATACAGCGGTTATAATCGATTCAGAAGTGTTGAAATTTTAATATATTTTTTTAATTATTTACTAACTCACCATTCACAAAATTTATTTATTTATTGATATATAATTTTACTCATAAACATATAGCCTCAAATCTTGATACACAATCTTTACAATGAAAAATAAATATACACTCCAATATAAATAAAGTTTTATGAATATAAATTAACAGTGTAGAACGTTAGTCTCTAGAAATTTGTTTATAAACATATTATGTATATAATAATATATTATGACACAATATTGGTTACGTTTACAACACGTGCTGTGTACTCGGTTGTATTGAACGACTAACTAAATGACACTATGTGCATGCGCATGTACCCCTGAGACCGAAATGAATATAATCATAATAATAAATTATGTGTTGCATCGGTGCGCGTAACGTCCGTCACATTCAAACGTGTTACATCAGCGCGCGCAACTTCGTCACACGCCAAAAATACACTGATCTTTTGTCCCAAATGTGCCTTATGAAGTATAACTTCAAAAGTTATAAAAGGTCACGCGGTCCTCTGCGGCACCATTACCAATGTGACATATAAATATGTTTAGGGTTCCCGGATGTCCTTTTTTACCCGGACTAGTCCTCCTTTTTAAGATCAATGTCCGTGTCTGGTATTTTTTTCATTGTTATCGAATAATGGGTAATGTGTCCTATTTTACCGCTATGAACATTTATGCTCCTATTTTGTTGTAGGCAATTGTTCCGATGTTACAAAATATTGTATTATGTTCATTTATTTGTATATTTCCATCAGTGGAGGTTGGCTGTTATAAATAGTGCCCACAATCATCCGTATGTGTTTTCTGTATGGTGTTGGTTGGTTTTTAATTCAGTTAATATCGTTAATATTCTATTTTATTCTTGATTAATCTCTGTGAACTCTGAATAAATGTATATAAATAATATGTTTCTATTTTATAATAAAACAATATTATAATATTACGTTTTTTCAGAGCATTGAAATGACACCGGCTAATATAAAACTTGAGGCTGATTCTGAACTTGTCGATTTCAAGAAGGAATCTGGTGATGACACTTTGAGCCAAATCAAATATGAACACCCGGAACCCGGTTGCTCATATTCGGAATACAAGCCAGTAGAACAGGTACTTATAGTCCTATAGAACTTATAGACGGCAACGATGGTCGAGCGGTTACTTCGTCGGCTAATCATGCGGGTACATACCTACCGCTTTAAAATTCACATGTTATTTTTGAATGTGTGCTTGCACTAGAGTATGGCCCTAACAGATGCAAGTAACTAACATCTATTTCTCGTAAAAATAAATCTGTTAATACAAACTCCACTGTAAAGATACCCATATCTTAGGATAAGACATCTATTTGGCCTATTAAACACAAGTAGTTTCAAAAGTATCTGGATTTTTACCTATTAAGGGCAGACGTGCTCAGCATGGGTCAAAATGGAGCTTTTATTCTATTTTCAAAGCATGATC
The DNA here is from genome assembly GCF_057557595.1 of Rhyacophila brunnea. Classification (NCBI taxonomy): domain Eukaryota; kingdom Metazoa; phylum Arthropoda; class Insecta; order Trichoptera; family Rhyacophilidae; genus Rhyacophila; species Rhyacophila brunnea. Next base: position 5,945,909 of record NW_028232785.1, read on the forward strand.
CTGGACATTCCTTAAACGTTGTAGATAATCTATTTATATAATTTTGAAGCCTTATTATCCTTTATATTTATTTTAAACATTTGATGACTACATAAAGTATTTTTATTACATAAAATAGTATTCTTTTAAACTTCTCGCTCTAATGTTTTAGAATATAGTCATATTTCAGTACATAAATGTGCAGTGGTGTTATAGGTAAGCTCAACAGAATTGCCCTTGAGAATTGAAAATATGTTTTTTTTATATGTGGTCCGGAATTGTTGGTCTACTAGCAATATACAAAGGTCGCCGACAATGCTTGTGTCAAATGTAAATGGTCTCGAAATTAAATTTAAATCATAAACACGGTCGACGTGAAGACAGAATGGGGTGACCAAAAAATAATATCTTCTAATATAGGTAGGTACGTAAATGTTACTAAATTCAATTTGTTAATAACTGTTTGGGAGAAAGTATTGAAACCAATATGACGGTGACATTTTCAATTATGTGGTTACCACAATATAAACTTAATAATATATTAATAACTTTTTAACCTGAAATTGTCCGAGAATTAAACATACGAAGGATGTTGAAATGCATATCTACCTACATTTTTATTTCATGTGCTATCCAAAAAACATTAATAATGAATAGTATTTATTTTTAATGTGTAGGACCTACATATTAAAAATAATAGGTACTTATTGCGCAATTTTACTTTTATACAACTAGTGAAACAATAGGTAGGTAGTACCTACCATTGTTGTATGTAAAGCAAATAGACGAAATAATTTATATCATGAGTGCCTAAAAATAATTATTAACATACAGTCACCACACACATTTATTTTTTATTCGCCAGTCGGACTGGCAGGCAAAAAATAACGTCAGGGCTGTCGAAGACGTAATTATTTTGTACTTTTTAAGTTTTATTTATATTATTTAAGTTTTGTCCATCTAATATCCACTGCGGTTCACGTAGTGGCATGTACCTGTTTTTCTGGGGTCAACTAATTCAAAAAGTAAACACCCATAATAGAATTTTTCCAGTTTTGGTTGCATTATATTCCAACTCATTTCCGATTTTATTAATGGAAATTTCTCGGTGTACATAGTAAACAAACCTACGAATAAAAAAAGACAGGAAGGAACACATTGATTCATCGCAGTAAAAACTGGCAACCAAATTCAAAATTTTGGAAAGCGACGATTTTGCGTAAACAAATATCTTGTGGTCTGCACGTGTGCGGTAAACTTCGTATGTGTTTGTAATTTTGTGTATTTTTTCTTTGTGTATCATGCATTGTCGGCCATATTTTCCGGCCTTTCTGATTGCCGTGATTTTTTATTCGTAGAAACAAACAGCATTTTCTATTAGTTATATAAAGTCAACTTTGAGCTTTGAGCCGTGCTCACTCATGAATGTAATTCTTCATTTAAGTAAGTCTATATAAATTTTGATGTTATCTTGCAGAGAAAACAGTTATCTGACCTTTTCACTATATTATATACATGCAAATATAATGTTTTCAAATAATTGATATGGATTATATAATATATTCCATCGTATTATTTTCTCGAAATCATAAAGATACTATAATATAGTATTTGAGTATCAACCTATGTTCAATTTGAATTGGATTATAATAATAATATACCCGTAGATATATCAATAGTATGTTTGCTACGATATCCACCCAAGTTATCAGTATGTACTTGCACAGGTTTGATTAAAAACTATGATGAAATTAACATTTTACAAATATTATATTATTTTGACAGCCCTGTTTTCTGATCAGTGGACACGTGCAGGTGTTTATCAAATAATAATGTAAGATTTTCCACAATAATAATAATTTAGAAGGTCGACAAAAGTAATAATAATGTTTTTTTTTTAAATAAAATCTCTCATGATTAGTGATTTTTGCCAAAAGATCGATTTAAATTAACGTGCGTACGACGCCGAGGTCCATTTCATACTAAATTATATTTGAATACCGAGCTCTTCAGCCGCCCCTTAAGATTTTTTACATTTATTAATTTTTGAACGCATTTATAAAACCATCAGTATAATTTATATCGACATTATTATAGTGAAATATTTACGATAAAAAATTATATTGATAATCTCTGTGATACCAAATTTGACAATTAGGCATTTTATTATTTAAAAAATGGGCAAGATTAACACATTTGAAGATAATTTTAAAGATACTGATTATAAGCTATGTCTTTGACCATTCAAGTGTGATAAACATCCTACGAATCATTATCATCATAGAATCATTATTGGTTGGATGTTTATCACATTCATCAATATAACTTTTTCTCGTAAATATTTCACTATAATAATGTCGATATAAATTATACTGATGGTTTTATAAATGTGTTTAAGAAATAATAAATGTAAAAAATCTTAACACCACTGCACATTTCAAAATATAGCGGTCAGTAACTTTTATTTCTTTTCAGCGAAATGGTTATCTATTGATTCAATTACCTATATTTTTTAACCTATCAAAGCAATATAGCTATCTCTTCAATCAATTTTGCAATTGATAATAATATGTCTCCCGCGTATGAATTTTAAACCTCAAATTTCGACGCCATTTTCTCAATTCTCGTGTACACTTCCAATAATTCTAAATTTCATCCTTAATTTTTTTTATTGAGTAACCTATCAATTCATGGTGGAAATACATTGTATTATTGAATATTTGAAAAAGTTGAAAATGGCCCTCTGAGGCGGACGAGCCGGTCGAGATTCATTTATTAAAAGTGAAAAACGTGCCATACAAATTAAATTAAATTATAAATTATTTCATCGTATAAATTATGGAAATCAGACCGCAAGATAATTTATTCCCTGGTGAATCTCCCCAATGGTGGCCGCGCGACTTAAGCGTGGGAAGTCTCAGGTTCAAATCCTGGGTCTGGCAAGTACACGTCATATTGTTTTTCAATTTGTGTCTGTCAGGGTATGGACCTAATAGGTTGAGCAAGTGGCTGACACCCATTTCTCGTAAAAAACAAAATCTGTTAATACAAACCTCTACTCTGAAGGCCAATATGATCCTATTAGGATCGGACATGGTCGAAAGTAGAAAAAAGAATATTCTTTTGCTCTTATTTGATTAAAATAAATGATCTTTTATTATAATATAATATATTATATTATTTTTCTAGTTAACCGCTACGGGCAATGTGGTTGAAGAAATACCCGTTCATTTTAATGACATACAGATTGATGAGCAAAACATAAAAAGTGACCTCCTGGATTATACTGCAAGGTTACCAATTAACGTCATTTGTCACTCTGCTGAGAGTGATGTAACCCAATCCGATGAAAACGTCCAAGAAAAACAAATGATTAACACCAATACAAATGCAAAATCATTTAAATGTAAAACATGTGATTACGCATGCGTCCAACCGTCCCTCATGAAAAGACATAACATGACTCATTCTAATGAAAAGCCATTTAAATGTGATGTATGTGATTTCTCGTGTGCACGTCCGATAAAATAAAATTACACAAAATGACTCATTCTAATGAAAAGCCATTTAAATGTAATAGTTGTAATTACTCATGCGTTCAATCTTTCCAATTGAAAAAACATAAATTATCTCATTCTGAAGAAAAGCCATTTAAATGTAAGGAATGTAATTACTCATGCAAACAATTCTATAGCATAAAATTACACATTATGACTCATTCTGGTGAAAAGCCATTTAAATGTGATACATGTAATTACTCATGTACTCTATCTTCCCTCATGAAAAGACATAAATTGTCTCATTCCAAAGAAAAGCCATTTAAATGCGATATATGTAATTACTCATGTGTACAATCTGGTAAATTGGCAGAACATAAAATGACTCATTCTGGTGAAAAGCCGTTTAAATGTGTCGAATGTAGTTATTCTTGCGTTAGATCTTCCGACATGAAAAGACATGAAATGTCTCATTTGGAAGAGAAGTCTTTCAAATGTAACGAGTGCAGTTTTTCAACTAAAACATCTGGTGGCTTGAAAAAACATAAAATGAGTCATCCTAGTGATAAGCCATTCAAATGTAAACAATGTAGTTACTCATGCATACGACCCCAAGACATGAAATCACACAAAATGACCCATACGGGTAAAAAGCCATTTTCGTGTGATCGATGTGATTATACATGTGTAGCGTCTACTCCGATGAAATTACATAAAATGACCCATTCAGGGGAAAAACCATTAAAATGTGACATATGTGTATATTCATGTATACAGTCAAGTCGTATGAAATTTCATAAAATGAGTCATTCTGGCGAAAAGCCAGTTACCTGTGATGAATGCACATACTCATGCAATCGATCCACTGATATGAAAAGACACAAAATGACTCATTCTCGTGAAAATATTTTGTAATATATTGAAAGGTATTCCTTACGTTAAGGATCTGGTACCAAAAATAACCAAATAAGTTTGTTGGTCATTTTTCAAAAGTGTTCTTTACCATTTTACATAATACGATAAAATGGTATTAAGTCTTTAATTGAGACATTAGAAGAGCATGTTTCTGTAATGCATTTCGCAATCCTAGTTTTAAACTATTACAAGTCAAAAAATTGACATTTTGAGTTAATAATGCAGAAAGGATGAAAATATCATTATTTATCTGGTCAAAGACTATCACAAGTCTGAATGAATTCTACGGAAACACAAGACAGAAATAATAGGCTCTAATTTTTATAAATAGTATTGTGTGGTATTTAAAGACTATGCTATTTTGAGTTGTTATGGTCTTAAATTAGGATTCAAAATTTTAACGAGTTTATGACTATTACATCTTGAATGATCATACTAGGTCAGGAATGGACAATGTAAATAAAACTTGTGTTGTGGTCACATCGGTGACTGGCCATTCTGAAAACATTGAAAATTTGAAAGTAGTTGATAAATACAGTAATAAATAAAACAAGCAGTGATGGAATCATAGAAAAGGATCTTAGAGGAACACATGAAAATCATATGAAAATTTATACCGAATTAAAACAATATGTTAGAGATCACATCAATAGCATTCCTATGGTAGAATCCTACTTCCAGTCAAAAGCCATTCAAATGTGATCTGTCTGATTATTCGTGTATAGAGAGCAGCGGGATAAAAAAAAACACAAAATGATACATGCGGCCGAAAAGTCATTTCAATGTGAGCAATGTGATTACTCCTGTATAAAGTCTAGCAGGATGAATAGACACAAAATGACACATTCTGGTAAAAAAAAAAAACATTTAAATGTGACCAATGTAATAACTCATGTATACGACTTGATGGGTTAAAAGTCCACAAAATGATACATTCTGGTGAAAAGCCATTTAAATATGACCAACGTAATGACTTATTAATAAAATCACTCTGGAAAATAATATTTTAATTTTATGAGTTACTTCATAATATTTTCATCGATTATATATATATTTAAGTATCCATATTCAAATGTATGTTGACAAGAAATCTGAGGTGGTTAACTTACAATTCATACAAATAGACCCTGGGGACCTTCTGCTTTCAAAACGGTCGACTGCAATCGGTCATCGATGCAACAGGTGTCTGTCGTTTATCTGAGTACCAACCTAAATCAGTGTATGAGCATACAAATTGTTATGAAGTACGTTCCTACTAAAAAATGGTTTCTTCTGGAGAAATATACATATTTGGCAACACTGTTTCGCTGACAAATCATAAACGCTACAGACTATACAAAACAAATCTCCTATAACAATCACAGATGCCTAACGGTTTGTACGCAATACCGCTCCTCATAGAAACTTGAACGTACTCGAACATTCTAAAAAATTCTACAGCTCCATGACTGCAGACTTCCCAAACCAGTCGATCAAAGATCTAAACAATTACAATCCAGCCATCTCCACCGAATTTTCGAGGCCACGAGCAATACTGCTCTTAAAGTCTTCTTAGTCTATATTTTCTTCCCTGTAGTAAAGTTGGAGACAATAATAAGAGAGACCATTTTTTTAGTTCCCTCATCATATGCATAGTATAAAAAATAAAATATTACCCTGTGCTGACTCAGTCAATTTGAAGGAGAAACCACTGTAGTTATATCCCCTATTTTCCCATCTCTTCTTTTTGTTTTTCATTTCTTTCCTTCATACCCTCGACAAAGTGCCATGCGCTCTTTGTTAAGGTATACAAACGTTAGTACTAGAGGTGACGAGGAAAAAAGGCCACATGGCCTTGGTGCCTAATATTATACCTATATATAATTGAAATTGTATTGCTCTGTGTGAACTTGTATTAAAAATATCAGTCTTCTTTGTTGGCGCGAGAGAAATAAAATAATTACTCTCTCTCGTTTTAGTATATTATTCTCGTTACTGTTTGCTTCAGAGTATGTTGTTCTGGCGTGTTTGATTAGTGGTGTTTTCCGTTTAGAAGGAAAGATCGTAATGTATTCCACACGTGTTTTCTTATTTCTCTTATTACCTATATATTGATAGGCAGTATAAGTTTTTATATTATTAAGATAGTACTTAAAATGTCATGCGAAATTATCGATTACCTACAGTTTGTACCTACTATACAGAATCTTCCGTCATGTCTACTTACATGACAGCTGATATTATGTTAACTTAAGAAGAATGTGGTTTCATTAAATAGTGTTTTGAAAATTTCTAACGTCTTTTATTTGCCAATTATAATCGCATACCTAGATGTATCTTATGTCTCAAGTATTGAACTACAATGTATGATTTAAGCATAGAAATAAGATCACCAACACAAAGTTTTACATAAGCACATAATTTTGAAAAACACTTTCTGAGAAAATATAATTATTATAACCAATAGAAAATCTTTTTGAAAAAAGTAAGCCACTCCGGCAGGGAATTGAACCCTGCATCTCCTGGGCTTACGCCCCGTCCGTTGCATTTTCCTCTATGCTACACGGTGACGTACTAATTATTGGGACAAATTTTAACTATTGGCCTTTTTAAGACCTAGGTACTCAGCGTTCTTCTAAATCAATTCAAATCAAATCAATAATCAGAATGGTACATTTTTAAATCTTTTGAATTATTCGTTGAAAATAAAAAATAGTTAATTACAAAGTTTTACTATTTTACCGAGGTCTCTCTTCTCTTCTTGTTCGTGCACTCATGGCTGAGGATCGTGACCACATTTAAATTTCGCCATCCTTTGAGCGACCAAGACTTTCCATCCTTCTCGATCTTCCGCTTCTCTCAGGGCAGAATGGATGGTGCCCCAGTCAGCTCTTTCACTTGGTCGCTCCATCGCGCAGACGCTCTTCCTCTGCTTCGCCTTCCCTGGAGGCTACCCAAAACTACCAGTGTCTCCAGGTTGTCCGGTCCGCGCCTGACAATATGTCCAAAAAACTGCAGAATTCTTCTGACATATCGTCGAGATTTAGTCTCTAGTCTCTGGATGATTGACTGGTTCGTCCTGTGCTCCGTCCAAGAAATGCGAAGCCGTTCTCTTGCCTTCAGGGTCCACGACTCGACTCCGTATAGAAATATCGAGAAAACTAATGTTTGCACAAGCATCTTTTTTGTGGCAATCGAAATTCCTAGGTAGGTATAGTTATACTTTTTTGAATTAACCAAATTAGATAAGGGACATTATAAAAAATATAAGAGAATACCTATATAAACCTAGAACACATTTTGCTTAACAAAATACATAATAAAAATAGCTACATACCTACTTAATATTAAGGAATGATGAGGTGTGTGGAGATAATGTCGTAGGAGAGAGTTCACTTAATCGTTACAAGAATAAATATATTCAATGATAATTATTATAATCCCAAGATTAATCGGACCGTGAGACTGGACTCGAATATATGCCGGTTGACTGAGTCGAGTGACCGGACTCGTGATGAGTGGGTAGTAAAATTATGGAACGTTCTAGCTATTTTTATACAAATCGACAATTGCAAGGCAAAAAGGGATAAGCGACAGTTTTGATGAAATTGAGTTATATATAATATCATTGAAATCGCCTGACTTTCTGTGTCAATTGGGCTATATTTCGTGTCCTAACGATGACTTTTGTGTCGCGTATATCAACGGTAATTTGGAGACCAACAAGTGATATTTTATTACTAACCAAAAAAAAATTGACTAGTTGGTAATTTGTGGTGGTTAGTTTAGATTGACCCAACAAAGGTATACGCTCCTTTACTTAAATGCTCAACTCATCTAGTTTTTTTTGAACGTGATAAATTTGTCTGAAGTTGGTTAGATTGTTTAACCTCGCAGTAGGTAATATAATCTTTGCATGGCCATTATTATTTTATGTCTGCACCTCTAAAAACCATATAATATAGGTAGCTTAGATAGTTTTTCCTGATTTTTATTTGCGTGGGTAAACATTGTCGCTTAGCTATCCCTTTTTACCTAAATACAGATTGCAAATTGTTTTGGCGGTTAGGAGGTTATTACTTACCTACATTTTTTTAAATCAGAACTGGCATTTAAGCTTCTGCACCGCGATTTCCTAACTATCGTCTCGTGTGTCAGCCGACGACATGACGTAATTGTGACATCAGCCAATACACGCTCGAGGCATGCCGCCCAGCACACAGTGCTCACCGTAGATATTATTATGATGAAACACCTATATGTGTATGGTGACAATGAATAACGCCACTGTCTGACCAGCGTTATTTTCTCGAATGCTATTATCACTCCGGTAGTACGTCACAATGATGTCATATGACGTCATGTCGACCGGGCGGCTTGCACTCGCAAGTTCTAACATAGGGCATAAAATTACAAACTTAAATCAACTTGAGATAGGTATGAACATTGTCATATTATATTTCCTACGCACGATAAACAAAGTGTCGCTTGAGCTGTATTCGAACAAGCATCTTTAGGCTGCGATCCCGACCTAACCCCAGTACGCCGCATTTTGTGAGTCAAGCGCTACCACCTACTGAATTACAGCCAAACACTCCTACATCATCTACATTACTTGTTCAGTAAGATGCTTTAGGCCCGTTTCAGACGGGACACCGGTGTCGCGCTCGTATATAATAAGGAGGCATTTGTAGGTATTCGAAGAAAGGGGCCTTTGTATTTTGTTTATGAACGCCCCAGAGCTAATGAGTCAATGCGTGTCCGGTACATTTTTCCATGGGCCGCTACATTCTCAAGCCGCCGATACACTTGTTTTTATTACTGCAATGTTCTAATTATTATAACGCGAAATTATACGTTGACTCATTACCTCTGGGGCGTTCATAAACATATTACAAAGGCCCCTTTATTCGAACACAAAGGCCTCCCATAATATATACGAGCGTGACACCGGTGTCCCGTCTGAAACGGCTCTTAGTTACAGACAAAATGAATGAGGATTTCAGTGAATCTAGAAAGTAACCTTCCATCTCTCATGCAACAGAGATAGGTACAAGATGATGGTGCTGGTCCATTAAATATATCCCTTGTGATGCCCAGTGCTCGAAATGGACCGGAGCACACCGGAGCGCCGTTCCGGTTCGTGAAATCTATAAAGTTATAGCTCCGTCTCGTGGACAAAATAATTTGACCGTCTGAGCTAGATATGCCATATTACAAAAAAATCTGTCACACTTATGTTTATAAAATACACATAAAATTTGATAAACATGTTAATATCATCAGAAAATTTTCGAGCGCTCCGGTTCGTAAACTTTTCCATTTCGAGCGCTGGTGATGCCGTTAGGTTTTGTTCATGTGTCCATCTCAGCGAGGTATGGCGGCGTACCTATATAATTATTTGTTCTGGACAAAGACTTTTTACAAAGCATCACTGTCAGGTAACCAAGGAAGTTATATTAATTTTATTGCTCCTGGGTCTGGCGGGTACACCTATTATTTTTCAAATTGTGTATGAGTCAAAGTATGGACCTAATAGGTTGAGTAAATGGGTACCTCAATAATATATATTATATTGACTTAAGAGCGTACATAAGTGAAACGGCAAATAATTTTCAACAGTATATGGAACGAAATTTCGCAATCGTCGCCAATTGGAGACTGAAAGTCGAGGTGTGAGCACGTCAATTTGTTTTGTAATGGCGTCGGAGGAATATATTCTTAAATCGTGTAAAGATGACTAAAAATCGTTCCGCATGTACTTGATAAAGAAAACATGTCAATGAATATACTATTATTATTACTAATATAATAATAAACATAAGATTGAAAGGACGCATGTTGAATTTTTATGACAAATTATATTTCCTTCGGCTCGCGTCATTTACACAATCTGCGCATCGCCTAGTCACGATCATTTTAGACCATACCTCAGCTGAAGTATAGCCTTAAATTACTATTTATATTTTGGGTGTCCTCTATTATAAGAATATCGAGTCTACCAGTCATAGGAGGTACCCAAAAAAGCAAATTAATCAACTATGGATTTTGTTGTGTTTAAAAAAAATGGCCTGAATCCATCCACTGCTGGATAAAGGTCTCTCTTAGCTGATTCCACTTCCCTCGGTCCTGTGCGCTGCGTTGCCATGTACTTCACTTCTGCAGGACTTACCCATTTCATCGATCGAAAATTTAATATATTGGTACCTAGCTACCTACCTACCTGAAAATAAAAGACGTAAAGTATGCATAGCTCTAAATTATTAAATTTAAAACTTCTTTCAATCTACAAAGTACAGCAGTCAGTATTATTAAGGCAAACCAATTGATAGACAATACCTACCCGAAGAAAATTAGATATCGTTTTGGAGAGATATCTTTCGGCCATTGACATAATTATTGAATTATTCTGATCCAGAATAAATTATTTAGGGCGCCACCGATGCTTTTAACCTGATGCGTGCCACGGACAAATTAACTCGCCAAAGCATGTATGTCGCGTAGGCCACGAACGAATATATTCGCGGGTTCTTGTAAAGTTGTAAACGTCATAACTTCTGAATAAACATTCTGTGTATATTTTCTAAACAATATTAATTTATCATTTTAGTGTGAAAATATTCACGATAAACTTGAAACACATGATGTGTTGCTAAATTTTCACAAATATTAAATTTAGCATTCCGTTCCTATTTCATATTTTTTAAAGGATTTATTTTATTTAGAAAATAGCTGGCATACAAGTGTCCACCTAATAATAATTGGCTGGCAGTGATAAGGTTAAGTACCTACTTGAAACACAAAATTACATCTGTGCAATTATGACTAGCAAATAAAAGACATTTGAATTCTCAAATAACTATTTATTGAAACAACTTTCTTCTGAAGTTAGCATAATATCTGTCATGTACGTAGACATGACGCAAAATTCTATATACCTAATAGATACCTAGTACAAACTTTATTCGATAATTTTGGATTACATTTTGCAGCATTAACATTATATAAAAACTTAAGACAATCGATACATAATAACATAATTAAAACGAAAATCGTGGGGACTTCCTACATTCCGATTGTTTCTTTAACACATCAGCACGGCTGGTCAAACACGTCCGTGTTTTAACAACTCCGAAGCAAACAGTAACGAAAGAAAAATAATTTCATTTCCGACACGTCAACAAGGAATATTATTACTTAGTTTTAATACTAGTTTCCAGAGCGCGAGTGTTGCATGCTATAAATAATTTCTACCTACAAGAATCTATTTTTTAGTATGAACGTACTAAGTTGAACAGCATTCACCTGTTTCATCAGTCAAGCGACGAACGATTTCAGCTGTAGTTTTGAAAGCGGAGGTCCCCAGGGTCTAAATGACTCGAAACCCAGAGGACAGACGATATAATTCGATGACATATTATTCAAACCTTCCTTTAACTGACTTATTCAGATCAGATGCCACGAGCATATACACGGCAATAGGTAGCATGTCAAACCCAAACATATTTTAAATACAATATTTTTAATGTTTTTATATAGGTACGTAATGAATATTAATGATAATTAAAACTGTTAATAATAAGTATATATTTTAAATATTGACACAACAATGTAAATATGTCACAAGAATGATTCTCTTTATGTCCTTTCATGTGACCAGACAGTGGATGTGTGATGACGTCGGTCATAGTTAAATGCCTGTTCACAAGAATGGGTCATTTGAGTGCTAGATTTCAAAATCAGCCAAGTCCACCTTTAGGTATTTTTGACTTCTTTATGAATTGCTAAAGAACTACTGCTTTTTAACATTTCCGCATTATCGAAATGTGGAATTTATTAATTTTTGAAATAATACAAACTTTCACCCTTGTGACTGTGTAGTTTACAAGACAAAAAGCTGTTTTTCTCCTATTCATCAATTATGGACATGGCTGATTTTGAAATTTAGCGACACAATTTTTATGTTGTTTCATAGCGACACACCTCTAGGACATTGGTCCTCTACTGACGTCCACCCTGGAATAATTGCTAGGCCTAAACATGTAACCAAATCCAATAGGCACTTGATCACCAAAAAAAAAACTACCGTTAAGGATTATAACATTCTAGATTAATTGTACAATATACATTTGATTAATCTTAATGTAGAAATTAAACGGCGTGTGTTGATAAATAACTATAGAGTCATGTAAGTACGTGAGTCAGTTTGGACCGTACGCGAGAAATGCAGGTCCCATTCTCATTAGCAGTACCCACCTGCCATTCAAATCTAAAAAGTCTGGATTAAAAGACAATTTCTATCAGAGGTGTGTGCAGCCATACATACATCAACTCAAAAATATAAATTTTCCTAACATTTCCCTTTATCACTAATTATATTAACCCACGCATAAAGTAATTAACTTTACTCCAACTCTTTCGAACGTCTGTGGACTTTACAAATAATTAAAAACCACATAAATTATTAGTGCATAGAGCCAATGACATTATTAATGGGAAAAGCACTCAGTAAAGAAACTAGAAAGTAAATTCGCGCATAGCGACATTCGCACATGTATAGGTAGACGTCACGCAATTTCCATTATGCGATATCACGCATCGGGAATTTATAGCAATATCACCTTTATTGTAATGGCGTTAGAACAGTGTTTCTAGTGTCAATGTTCATTTGAGCGAACCCGTTCGAACCGAACCATTCGGCAGATCCCACAAAAAGCATCGGGAATTTATAGCAATATCACTTTTATTGTAAATAGCGTTAGAACAGATTTTGCTATTCGGCAGACCCGACAATAAAGTGAGTGTCTTTTTTTCTTCCAGATGCTTCGTCCATATAAATGTCATTGCATAAAGCCATAACAAATTTAACGCTGGAATATCCATCATAAATGGACCGATTACGAGAGGCATTATTGCCTAGGAATGGACCTCTATAAATAAAAGCCACAGGTGGTCGAAACGGGGGCACAGTCGGAAAAGATCAAGAATCCCGAAACCACGTCGGTTTCTAATTAATCTCAATGACGTCATATTTGAGACGTAACGGATTAGGCCTAGCGTAATTACGCGGCGTCCATCCAAGCTTATATTGTTGACAGACAACCTAGTACTTTTTATTGAAAAAAAATGACAAGGTTAACTGAGTAAATAACGACGATCGAAACTCTCAGTCCACATATGTTTAACAAAAATATTATTATGTTTTAGACCGTAACTTTAAGTAAATACCTTCGGATAAGAACATGCACACGTAACGCTATTCATGCATTTCAATCAAAAATGAAATAAACCGTTTTAAATGTAGTTAGCCTTTTTTCGATAAGGAAAGATTAATTTGAGTAGGTATTGAAAATATACATGAATATTAACGACAAGTACTATTAAAACGTCTCATTATAATATCAAAATTATTGATATCTACATCTGACGTGTACTTTCGTAAACAGACGCCATATTATGTATAGTATATCAATAAAAAATATACAAATTATGCCACTGTGGCACAATTTATCACCGTGCGATAATTTACAATTAACACACTATACTTAAGTACAGAGGAAAGACCAATGGTAAATATAGCAGACAACGACGCCGCATTTCACGGTTTAAGAATCTCCGTGATTGCAGCTTCACCGAACTGTACCGAGTAGTCACAAATATCGCCCTGATAAAGGTCGGCCTCCGTTAGGGGATGGCACGAAAAGAAGAATAACATGACCATTAACTACCTATTTAAATGTTATTTTACAATTACTTTATAATAAAATTATTCAATTTACGTTGTACGGTTTGCATACTATTACCATTGTATGACAATAAAAAATATTTAAAAAAAATATACAGACCATTTGTTTATTTTGTAAATGAGTTTGATACTCATTTCTAAACGTTCACAGTGTTCTTAAAGGCTTAAAATTATTCGGTAAGTCTTAACAAAACAGCAAGTATTTTATTAAAATAGTGGCAATTATTTAATGGTAACAGCAAAGCGATTATCTACATAATATTACAACGCATTTATTAAATTTTTCACCAGTATGCATCGTTTCGTCGCAAGCACCTATATGAACACACCTCTCATGTGGAAGGTTTTTCAGAAGAATGTGTCATTATATGCGTGCTTTAAGATATTAAAGTTGTGAGCAACTATAAGCGCACACAAAGCATCATAAAGGTTTGTCATCAATTTGTGTCATTTATGTACTTTAAGATAACTGAGGCGCGAGCATCTATATGAACACACATTGCATTTATGGAGTATTTCACCAGTAGGCATGTGTCATTTTATGTATTTTAGGACTAATGAGTGTTGAGCATTTATATGAACACACCTTGCATTTATAGGTATTTTAACCTGTATGTGTCATTTTATATTTTTGAGGATCGCGGAGTAGCAAACATATATATTAAAATACATGGCATTCAAAAGGCTTTTCACCAGTATGTGTCATTTTATGTGTTTTAAGATGACAAAGTCGCGAGCATCTATATGAACACACATTGCATTTATAAGGTTTTTAACCAGTATGTGTCATTTTATGTCTTTTAAGACTACTAATATTCGAGCATATATATAAGCACACATTGCATTTATATGGTTTTTCACCAGAATGTGTCATTTTATGTACTTTAAGATGACTTAGTTGATTGCACCTGTATGAACCCACATTTCATTTATAAGGTTCTTCACCAGTATGTGTCATTGTATGTCTTTTAAGATTACTAAAGTTCGAGCATCTATATGAACACACATTGCATTTATAAGGCTTTTCAGCAGTATGTGTCATTTTATGTATTTTAAGATAACTAGATTCCAAGCATCTATAGGAACATACAATGCATTTATAAGGCTTTTCACCAGTATGTGTCATTTTATGTCTTCTAAGATTATCAAATTTCGAGCATCTATATGAGCATACATTACATTTATAAGGTTTTTCAACAGTGTGTGTCATTTTATGTCTTTTAAGATTTCGAAGTAACAAGCATTTATATGAACACACATTGCATTTATAAGGTTTGTCACTAGTATGTTTTATTATATGACTTTTAAGACGGCCCAGTCGCAAACATCTATATGAACATACATTGCATTTATAAGGTTTTTCACCAGTATGTGTAATTTAATGTTTTTTAAGATCGCCGTGTCGCAAGCATCTATATGAACACACATTGCATTTATAAGGCTTTTCACCAGTATGTGTCATTTTATGTGTTTTAAGATGACAAAGTCGCGAGCATCTATATGAACACACATTGCATTTATAAGGTTTTTCACCTGTGTGTGTCATTTTATGTCTTTTAATACTACTTAGATTCGAGCATCTATATGAACACACATTGCATTTATAAGGTTTTTCACCAGTATGTGTCATTTTATGTCTTTTAAGACTACTAATATTCGAGCATATATATAAGCACACATTGCATTTATAAGGTTTTTCACCAGAATGTGTCATTTTATGTACTTTAAGATGACTTAGTTGAGTGCACCTGTATGAACACACATTGCATTTATAGGGTTTTTCACCAGTATGCGTCATTTTATGGCTTTCAAGATTACTAAGTCCCCTGCATCTATAGGAACACACATTGCATTCATGGGGTTTTTCACCAGAATGTATCATTTTATGTCTTTTTAGATAGTTAGATTTTGAGGATGTATATGGACACACATTGCACTGAAAAGGTTTTTCACTAGTATGTGTCATTTTATGTTTTTTAAGATTACTAGGTTCCCTGCATCTATAGGAACACATATTGCATTCATAGGGTTTTTCATCAGTATTTATCATTTTATGTATTTTTTGAGAACTAAACTGTGAGTTCGTGTGAATCATTTTGTGACTTTTAAGAGCACTCCTGCATCCAAAAACTGCGTTACAAATGCTACAAATCAAATTACGTGAGAAATGTACTACCCTTCTCAGAATAAGTCGAACCTCCTTCGGAGTATCTGCTTTTAAGACTTCCTCTTTAATATTTTGCTCATCTATCGTCACTTCT
The DNA here is from genome assembly GCF_057557595.1 of Rhyacophila brunnea. NCBI lineage: Eukaryota > Metazoa > Arthropoda > Insecta > Trichoptera > Rhyacophilidae > Rhyacophila > Rhyacophila brunnea. Next base: position 5,962,285 of record NW_028232785.1, read on the forward strand.
GAATAATGCATCTTTAATTGATCTTGCATTCCATCAGCCGAGGATTGTTGACTCATGTTTGTATCGTGAGGCGCTGAGAAGCATCCTTTCGTAGAAACCTAGAAAAATAAATTATCAAACATAATTATATAAATTCAAAAGTAGGTACCTATTCCAAATAAGTTTCAACATCTTTAGAAAATATCTAGCAAAGAAGTAAGAATAAGAAGACGATAAGAAATGATAATATTACCTAAACATCAATTAATATGATATAATGTTACCGTATGATCTAGTAGGTTAAAAAATGCACCTACATATTAAATGCAAAATCAAATGCATAAAACAAAATCTGATAAAATTATCGTACAATACTTAGTAACCATATAATTATGTGCAAAAGTATAATAGTTTCGAATGCCAAATCACAGATTGGGAACAATTATCGACTGATATGAATAGAATAGTGTCGCCCTCCGAATCCCTCGACCAGCTGTGAGTGTGGGAGTGAAGGTCCATCGTTGAGGGAGTACAGTGTGGAAGACTCTCAGAATGTTTCTTTCACTATTATTATTTAATTAAAACTCACTGGTAGAATTAAGTTTATTTTTTTTTTTCGAAAATGTCCGATCCTAATAGGATCATATCGAGGGCTTAGTGTCAAACAACACTATCTACAAAAGTGCAACTTTACAGGAGAGCCAAAAATAGTTATTTTAGATTCTTGTAACTCAACAAGGGAAATGTTTATTTAAAACCTAATGTTAATACTTTATAATTTATTGTGTATTGTACATTTATCTTGCTTATGATGATGTTAAAATTTATAGGGATAGTTTTTGAAAAATATGAAAACAAGGATAACTTATGTAGTTAGCGTTAAACTTTACTGACGATTTAATAAGAAATTAGAAAAGATTGACATAACGTTGTTTGACTATCATGTAGCCGTAAATGTAAAATAACGTTATCTAAAAAAAAAAAAAAACACTTTTTTGTAGATAACGTTGTATGACTTTAAGCACTCGATATGGGCCTACACAGAGTAGAGGTTTGTATTAACAGATTTTTGTTTTTTACGAGAAATGGATGTCAGTCATTTGCTCAACCTATTAGGTCCATACCCTGACTCACACACAAATTGAAAAACAATATGTGTACCTGCCAGACCCAGGATTCGAACCTGAGACCCACGGCGTGATAGTCCAACGCTTAAGCCACGCGGCCACCGTGGGTGTTTGAGAATTAAGTTTATAGTTTATTTTAATCCACAGATAGTTTACAGTATTGTGATATTATCGTCAGAAATCTTTGGTTATTGGCACATAAAAACTTTTTCACATTAGGAGGATTACAAAACAAAGTCAAAAAGTCACAATTGTTCACATTAAATTGTATTACAATACAAGAAAAGTTAATATTGATATTAGCACTAATTTATTATTAAGCGCACGGAGCCACCACGGTAAAGTTTGGAAATTGATAGGCAGTAAGATAAAAGTTCAAAAGTGTTCAAAGCCTCCGTTGAAGAACCGCTGATTAAAAATAAAATTTTCGCGCACTCAAACGGCTAAGTATCAAATAGGTATTTTAAAACTTCGCGTTCAAATGATTAAGTACCAAATAGGTATTTTAAAACATCGCTTTCGAAACGGTTAAGTCTCAAAATAGGCATTTACCCGCCGATGGGTGGTTTTGGGGTGGCAGATCTACTGCACACCGAGTTCACCGTGAACTTTAGTCTTATGAAAAACTTTGATTGAAATTTGTATAAAGAATGAGACGGAAATCTTGGCACAGAGTGTCGCAGTGACAGGGTCTGAGTTGCGCAAGAAGACTGATATAGAAAATCGAAAAAGTCGATCTTTTATTCGATCCGAAAGGGATGACCTCCCTTAGATCGGCGTTAGGGCGATAAAATTTGCATAACGGCTGTGCTACTTTATTGCCATTAATTTAACCGCTACGCCAAAGTTATCAGATACAATGTCAGCAAAGATACGCTATATGGTCAGAGGGATTGCTGCCTTTGATTCTGCGCATACCCTGTTCCGGTACTTGCCCATTATCAAGCACTTTGCCTAATTACGAGTGTAAATCCTAGAAAACTTGTTATTTCGTTTTTCGATTAACCACGCAAAAACTCCACATACGGAGGCTTATGAGGCATCGATCGCTTCGTCTTCGAAAGATCTTTTAGATCACACCTAGTATCGTAAGTATCGTCATGGCTGAGTGGTCCGAGTCACAAAGTTGCATCTGTTCAAAGGCCGCATCCGTGTACCATACATTGTATCGATGAGAAATAAATTTATTCGAGAAAAGGTATATTTTAACTAGCTAAGTTGGTAAGTACTATATCTAAATGAGATATAGTACTATATTTAATGTATATGTATATATAGTATGTATCTATATTTAATGAGATAAAAATAGTCTAAGCCAAGAGCCATGTGTGATCGAATATCACGCGGTCAACGACTTGATACGATCGTCTATGATCGGACCTAAATAAGTTTGTTCCAAATTTCAGCTCCATCGGATATCGGGATCACGAGCTACAAGTGTTTGATTTAATGTATGTGATTCGCGGTTTTCCGCGGAATTGCGTGAGCGTGATGGAGCTTTACGTGTGAGCGAGATAGAGTCCGCAATACTGATTTCGGAACGCTGTGCGTGGAACAGCTTCCTCGCCTCCGATTTGGCTCACCGGTGATAAGAGTCCCACAATTCGAGCTCGATTTTTGCTCTCCGGTGGCAAAGCCCCCGAAATTGCGCGAGTTTCCAGACACTTGCGATATTTTTCAATAATTACTATGGAATTTATACTTTACAAATTTTCGAAGAAAAAATGAAAAACTCCCTAAAGTCGAAGTTATTTGATTTCAAGAAAGATAATGATTTTTAAGTTTTATGTAAAATTTTTGTATGTGACTGGACTTATTTTATTTAATACAAAATTACGCAATTCTTATCCGCGTATTATTATGATTAAATCTAATGTTACATGATTATTGCTAACAACTTAGATTACGCTCCTAACATTAATGATATTAAGTATTTATTTATTTTATTCCTACAACTCATATATATACAAAACGCCCGTCCATATCCTTATTTTAATATTTATCAAATCGTTTTACATTATATTCAATTTACATTATGTTACATTTACATTCCATCTTATTTATATTACATAGATCTATACCTATTTATTCTCCTAATATGTTTATCCTAAATTTGCTCATATTTTATTATTTTTTTGTCGTTACTCTAATTGTTTACTTGTATATACATGGTCCTTATGACCACCTCACCTTGAGAGGTCGTGAGATCTGTCAAGCTGAACTGTAGGACTTTTTGACATATTTAATTGTTTTAAGCTTTGCCAAGGGGTATGCATCTTTGATCTAGTGGTAGGTTTCACAATTGAGGCCAGATCGAAATTGTTACGTTTCCACTACTCCACCTGGGGAGCATTCGCAGAGGGTTGACAATTGTGTCTGTGTCAATAGGTTCACTTTGCAATTGCAGAATTTGTATATGTCAAAAAATTTACCATTACCAGAATATTGTAACGATGGCTGAAAGGCTTACGAGCCGATCTATCATGTCGCGGGTTCCAGGGACGAATTATGGGTCTGGCAAATACAGAATATATTCATTTTTAATTTGTGTTTTGGTCAGAGTTATATTTATCGGTTGTTTAATAATGAATAGTTGTATGAAAAGTAGTTATCGAACATTTTATACAGTTATGATAAAATGTAATTTAAAAACCTATATCCAAAGATAAATTAATAAAATCATAACCCCTATTCCCTTTAAAAAAAAGGGTATTTTTTCCCGTAATGGATATTTCAATACCATTTTTCAGTGTGAGAACGTGCATCAGACTAAGTATATTATGAATAGTTTAATAAATGGAAGATGTATTAACTGATATTATCAGTAACGCATCAATTCTGCCGCTAAGGTAATTTTTACTAAACCAACTCTAATTATTGATCATTACGGCAGGTGGATATTTTCGTGTCTGTTCCATGGCAGTCATCCAGTAATATATTGTTTTAATAGTCTGTTATTTATCGGAAGTGTATTTGCTACTGAGCAAAAAGTGATCTCGTTAGTCAATAATTGTGTTATGTGTTATCTAAGAATTTGGGAATATTACTTAACATTTAGTTGCCCACGGTTCATAGACGACTCTAAACTGAATATATAAGACAAAAGTGTATTTGCGATTCATTTTTTTTTTAAATGATGACATTTTTTCAATCTGTTGGTACTTACATGTGCATCATTATTGAACATCGGTCCAGTCGAGCAAACGCCGAATTCTTCAATCGGATGACAGCTAAGATCGACGTCAGGTTTGATATCAACCTACAAACAGACAATTAAGTAGGTTTATGGTTTCCATAGAAAATTTCGAAGAAGGAATGAGTGGAAAAAACATTTTCTCATGCAACATTAATTTTGTATTATCAAAGTAACCTGAATTGTGTTCATCAAAGTCAACAAGTTCTGGTGATGATCGACCTTTCAGGCTGAGCGAATGGATATGCACTACACGAGTATGCCATTTTATGGCTTTTAAGATGACTAAGATGCAAGCATTTATATGAGCAGATTTTGTTTAGACGCAAGCAACCTTATAAACATACTTTGATTTCATATGGCTTGTCTCCAGTATGTATCAATCATTTTATGTCGTTTTAGAATGCTAATCCGCAAGCATCTTAAAGAACACTGAATTTATATAGGTAGTTTTAGTGTGTCTTCTTACGCAATTTAAGATTACCAATTTGCATGCTTTTATATGAACATAGGTATCTTGTATTTATTAAATTCCTGATTTTGATCAGCCATCACGTCCGTGTGAACCATTTTGTGACTTTTTAGAGCAGTTCCGCATTCTAAAACTGCGTTACAAATGCTAAAAATCAATCAGGCCCTGTATAATTAACTGCCACTTAGTTTTACAATATGATTAATTCATCAGTCACCCACCTGTGAATCATTATGGAACATCGACCCAGTCGAGCAAACGCCGAATTCTTCAATCGGATGACAGTTTCCATTGACGTCAGGTTTGACATCAACCTACAAACAAACCAATAATTAGTTTATATAACCAGTTTTAATAGAACATTTCGAAGACAGAGAATAAGTGTAAAAAACACTAATAAAACATAAATCAAACATGAATTATTTTATCGTTAACATGTTCTGGTGATATCGATGATCTTCCGGACAAAGCGAATGAGTATTTGGTATAGTATTGTATTTTATAACACTGTGCAGTATTTCGCCATCTGACTCTACGTCCAACAGTTCACTTTTAATGTCCATATTAACAATAATATCACAATTGGCTATGAAAGACTGTCAATCGTTGTAGAATTCCTTTAATAGCAGTTTTTATATTACTAGCTCATTAATATACAAACAATGATAGGTAACTATCATATTAAAATAATAAGGCAAACACTCATCAATTGGAAGATAACACATTATGGTGACAAATGAAAAACAATGTCAATTGAATTATTATTGAGCTATTGAATTAAGAAACATATTGGTTGCGCATAGTTTTAAATCAGTGTTGCCACTCTCATACGAGACATACGCAATGTATAATTATAGTCTATGAACACACCTACCTATTCAAAAACAATCATTTTAAATAATTATAATGTAGGTAGGTACTGTTACACTTCCAAATGGTCCCCATTTGCGGATGTATCTGTGGATCTGGAGAACCAGAATTGGTATCGAACCGACGAATAGTAAGGGTTGATTGCGAAAATAAATAATAATAAACCGCAACGCTGTACGTGTTTGGCGCCAAAATTTAAAATTGGTAACGCCGCTTTGGTACCGCGGTACCGTAAGCGGCCGTTTGTTTTGGCGCGACAGAAAGCTGCAGACAGCCAAACAGTAAACATACGCATTTCGTCCTCCGTAAAATAAAAAAATAATTAAAAATTTGTATAAAAATGTAACCATTGGTAGGTATTAACGTAAATAAATCTCCTTGTTTCCGTCCACAATTCCGGTGTGTTATTTGTTCACCTGCAAGTCCAGAACCCAGACGAAAAAAAACCTTAAAAAATTAAAAAGTGACAGCATCTTTTCACTTTCGCAAATTTAATGGAGGGAGATGACAGTACCTACCCAAGGAATTTGGACAATAAATAAAAGTACGTTATTTCTGTTATAACAAGTAACTATTATTTTGCAACCGTATGTCGCGTAGATTAAATTAGTAAACTCCACAAATAACTCCACAAATATTAACATCGCTCAGTTGCCATTCCGATTGGTTTACATACGCAACAGCGGCCATATTTTATTTTCATTTTGATTAGATACCTGCCTACATATTTACAGTTTTTTTAAGATACTTAACTACAAAGTACTTATTTCTTTAATATACTTATAACAATGCCGATGAGTACCTAGTATTTTTATTGAATACTTATTAATCTATTCATCGTGACGGATTTTTCTATTTTTATAAACACACATTAGCGAGACCATTATTCATTGTTTCCTCTCCTTCATTTTCATTCATCACACGTCATGCAATGGCCCTTATTAAATATATTATCGTATGCTTACATATACCTATCAACAGTGTGATAATATTCTGTTGCTCAATGCTTAAAGGTCCTATGTCAAGAATTTACCAAAGTGAGTTATCCGTCAAATATAATTTTATGATCACGTTGTGCTCAGAGTAAGCTGCCGCTACGGGAAAGAAGTGTCGTATGTCGTTGTATTTACAATGTTATCTCACTGATGCTCGAACCCGTAGCACATTTTTAAACTTTAAACAAACATTGTCAGTTAGCAACATCTGCCGAAATCACCAGAGCACAATGAGGCCACCCACAGACTACTCTATTTAGCTAATACCGGAGACAACCAAAACCTGGACACACAGGCTCAGTGGCATACCCAGGCGGCACCCCTCAAAAATGAAAATTATCAGAATGATTTTAAACATTGAAAGGCAATAAACTATACCTTTGGGCTTAGATAAATAAAAACACGGCAAAAAAATGATTTGTAATAATTCTCCAGAACCCTTTTTTGAAGAAAAAAAAAATACCAAATGGATTAAATGCATCGCCCAATCTCGTTGTCTGACGCCAATTAAAAATATATTTGCCTTGAAAAACTAACCTCAAAAGCACAACTGGAATCGTCGGGGCTCTCTTGCTTGATATAAGTATTGGTTTCCGGGATATATCGATGGTGTAAGGGCATCTGCCCTTCAGCATCAGATTCCAATCCTTCCATTTCGCGTTTCACGTCCATTTTTCGAATTAAATGCGTACGTTCGTGAAAGATTATCCATGCGACAGTGGTAATTTAGGAGTAGTGTTGCCATCTTTTTGTCACATTATTTTTACCATAAACAGACAATTTTATTGATATGAGGAATATTAATTGCGTCGATCGTATATCTATTAAATTAAATTTATTCGTGGATATAAACAGAGTTGAAACTAAGCTGTGTAACCACTGGTTATTTGCTATAATTATATTATTAACCATCAACTAAATTGGTCGTCGTTTAAGCGTATTACAGTAGTATCCGACGTAATGTATGACAATTTGAATCTTTGATGTCATTGTCGTTTCTAAAATCGTGGCCCAATTCTTTTATTATGATAATATCAGGTAGATACTAACATATAATTTTAATTTTTAAATTCATCTTTAATAATACTAGTTTTCATGGAGTTAGTATAATCATTGCAGTAAATATTTTGTTGTTTCGTCACTAATATTGTAAGAGATAAAATTATTATTGCAATATTGAATTTCATTGAAAAAAGTCAGACTGACTTCGCATTAACAAATTCAAGGCGGCTCTCGTGGTGCAGTGTGTAAGGCGCTTATCTTCCACTCGAGAGTAATTCTTGGGTTCGATTCCTGGTCAGGACACACGATAATATTATGTATGTGTTTTTCTCAAAGCCTGGGTGTTTGTGATTGTTCAATATTACTAACAACCACCTTGTACGAAAAAGCAAGGACATGGTTATTAAGGCGATACTTCAGTGAAACGGCAAATAATTTTCAATTATAGGCGCGACGACATTTTGGACTCGCTGGCAGTCTGTGAGCGAACGTCGAGGTGTCAATACGTCATTTTGTTTCGTGATTGCGACGGGGGTATTAATTCTTAAATCGCCTAAAGATGACTAAAAACGTTATCCATTTACTTTAAAAAGAAAACATGTCATTGAATATATTATTATTATTGCTACGAATAGAACAATAAACAGAACATTAATTGGACGCATGTTGGATTTATATGACAATTTATATTTCGGTCGGCATGCGTCATTTGCGCTCGTCAACAATCCGCGCATCGCCTAGTAAGTCACGATCTTTTTAGACCATGGCTTAACTGAGGTATAGCCTTAATAATTCTAAAAATAAAAACAAATTAAGTAGGTATGTGACATAACTGTGAGATAACTTATATTACATTTTTACAATGTTCACACCAATTTAGCATAAATTTCAGAATGTCGACAATATTATCGATCAATTTTCAATATTTTAATTTATAATATAAAATTATTTTACTCTCCATAAAAAAACAGTAATCAAGTAAGTAGGTCCATTTACCTGGAACACCCAATGTTAAAACTCTAACTTTTTTTGCGTGCATTTGTTTGTGCATCGTTAGTGCACGTTTGTGCACGATTTTTTTTCGTTTGTGCACCTATAATAACCGAAAAATTCCAATTTCAAATTGGGTGTTCCAGCTAAACGTTGGGTCACCCAATGTTGAAATTTCAACTTTTTTCGAGTGCATTCGTTTGTGCATCGTTAGTGCACGTTTGTGCACGCGTTTTTTTCGTTTGTGCACGCACATTAAGGGGGTTATTCGCATTTCAATTTGGGTGACCCAGCTAAATGCTGGATACTTGTGTCACAAAACATGTGTTTTTCCTTAAATTTAAATTGTAAACACTTGTGCCTTGGTAGTGAACGTTAGTGCACGATTTTGTTTTGTTTTTCACTTATATTCAGCGCGCTATTCAATTTTAAAGTTTGTATGCAAAACCTGACTGGGTGGGTTAAAAAAAATATTTTGTAGTTAAATCTCTTGTTGCCTAGCTAGTGCGCAATTCTGCATACTTTTTTATTTTTTTTCTCATATAGTGCGTGAGTTATTCTATATGAAATATTTAATGATCGTTAAGTAGAACCACCCAACAAACTTTTTTAACTTTTTATTAAGACATCAATTTGTCTATTATTGGCTTACGTTTGTGCACGTGCTTTTTTTGTTTTATCGATTATATCGTGAGATATTATTTTTTAAATTTTAGTGACTTAATACTTGAACCATTAAATTTGCCTTAATTTTTTTTTGTTTAGGGCATCCGATTAACCTAATTTATGTAAACTTTTAGCACGATTTAAAAAAAAATTATCTCTTATATTAAGCTAGTAATTAGATTTTGAGTGGCCGTCAAGTTTTAAAACCAAACATTTTTTTTCCACATTTTTTAAATGCACACCTTTGAGTAATTTAATTACATGATTTTTCATGAAGTTTTTATTGTTTTTCCATTTAAATTACGCGAAAAATTCGCATTTTTCAATTTTGACTAAGTACTCTGTCAAAATGTCCTGAACAAAAACGACCGCATCCGTTTGGAACATCCAGTCAAAAGAGTCTAGTCAAAATAGCCAACACGGTGTAAGGCTCACTAAATATGTCGGTTTATAATAGACTACCTCAAAATTGACAATTTGATTATACAAAAGTGTCAAAATTACAAAATCATTCAACTTTCTTAACATTTATCTATTTATTTATGATTTTGAATGGATCAATGTCAGTTTAATAAGGAAAAATGCAGTCAATTATATGATTATACTTACCTACTGTTTTTTAAAATGATCTGTAATAAAAATAAATACCGTTAAGTTATTAGAATACAATTAGGTATGCATACTTTTGAAAAATGCAATAGGTATGTTTTTATGCAACGATATTTTCCTCAAAAGATAATATTGGAATGACATTTATATTTTTTTTATATAAAGGGGTTAACTTGCAGGCACTTAACTCTTCCTAATAATATTTGCTTCTTCTTTTTCTCTGTTTCTCCAGGTGGTGCAACGTATGCTTGTAGTTCTGGTAGGTGTTATGTTAGGAGAGAAGTGTTAGTCACTTCATATTATGCTATTCAGAATCGATATCAAATAAAGTTTTGTAGGTTCTTTAAAAAGTTATTGCCTCTGACAGCTTCGACAAGTGTTTCACGCAAATGGTTTTCTTTTGAATGTGTGTGTTTATTAGTTCTTAAACAACGTACCTACTTACATATCTGTTTACATTTATATTTAAACTCATCACGATTATGAGTTTTTAAATGACATATTTGTTTAGGTAAGTACTACTTACTTTCAAAATAAAATTCATCACACGCAAATGGTTTTTCTCCTGTTTCGTTTTATGAGCGTTAAGATGATTTTGTGCCGAGCCTCCGTATAAGTAGTCAATTTATTTAAAAGGTAATTCACCATTTTGTATCTTTACATATGTTTGAAGATTACTCCGTCGCGAGCATCCAAATGAACATACATTGCATTTATAAGATTTTTCACGAGTATGTTCTATATAATAAGTACATATTCATTTCATGTCTTTTAAGACAACAAAGTCGTAGGCATTTATATGAATATACATCGAATTTTAAAGGTTTTTCACCAGAATTTGTCATTTGTTAGTTTTTAAGATGACTTAGTTGCGAGCATCTATATGAACATACATTGCATTTATAAGGTTTTTCACCATCCACCAAAAATGGCCGCGTGACTTAAGCGTTGGCATATTGCGTCAAGGGTCCCTAGTTCCAATCCTCGGTCCGGCAAGTACGCATATTATTCGCGAAAATCTATATGAACATACATTGCATTTATTAGATTTTTCATCGGAATGTGTCATTTTGTGTCTTTTAAAACTTTAATTTGCGAGCATCTATATGAACATAAATTGCATTCGTTAGTGTGTTCACCAGTATTGTCATTCCACATGTTTTAAGACTACTAGGTTTTTTAAATGACATATTTGATTACATTTCAAAGTCATCACTCATTACACGCAACTGGTTTTTCTCCTGAATGTGTAAGTTTATGAGTTCTTAAACAACGTATTCGATACGATGCTGCCAAAAGTTGGTAAGTTGATAGTTTAGGTATTTTGAGCTTACCACGGATAAGATGTCTATACTTATATACGTTTGCCATATAAAATATCAAGTTCATTCGATTTTTAAAACATAGTTTCTTTAGCAGCTATTCATTATGTTAAAAATACGTAACTCTTGATCGTTCAATTAACCAACATCAGAAGACTGTAAAGATGTTTACAGTTTTAATTTAGATAACAATCTAACTAATGAAACGCAGTGGTAAAATCTTTGTAATACTATTACCTAACAGTTTTATTATTTTTCAATAGTTGAGCTAAAATTTAATAATATAGGACTTCCGAAATAAGTTTGTAAATATTATGGTAAAATGGCATAGAAATTACATTATTTTCAACAGAAGGTATATGGGAGAATTATCAGAAACATATTCAAATAACATGAACTTATTCAATGAAAGAACTTATGAACTTACACATTCAGGAGAAAAACCATTTGCGTGAGATGAATGTGATTTCCAATATAATTAAATATGTAATTTAAAAATACCTAGTAAGCTTAAAACATATGAAATGGCAATACGGATAAAAACCTTATAAATGCGATGAAAGTTCATATAGATGCTCGCAAATTAGTTGTCTTCTCCTCTCTTCTTGGTTGTATACTCATGGCTGAGGATCTTGACCACTTTTAAATTTTGTCATCCTTTGAGCGACCAAGACATTAAAGCCTTCTCGACCTTCAGCTTCTCGCAGAGCAGAATGAATGGTGCCAGCGATACTCGTAAAAAACATGAAATAACACATTGTGACGAAGAACCTAAATGTGATCAGTGTACATATAGATGCTCGCTAGTTTAAAAATACATAGATGACAAAAAAAGTATTCAAAAACAAGTGTACAAAAAATTTTATAGGAGACTCACAAACATGTGTGAAAAGTGACCGTTTTTCATATAACATAACTTTAAACTCAAAAATCTCTATGAAAACTACCGTTTTTGATACTTTTGGTGGATTTATTAAAAAAGAGCATAACTTGCACTAACATAATCGATTAAAACATGAATTTAGTGGGAGGTGGCGTTTGTCCCACTTTGATACAAAGGTAGGTACTCAATTTATTGCCTACCCACATCAATCAGTAAATATACTGAAATGAATCAATAAATCGATTTATTTGCATTTAGAGTATTTGAGTCACCCAGTACCAAAGTGAGGCAAAGGCACTTTTCAGCGTTATTTACATTTGAATGCCAAACAATTCTTCAAGTATTAAGTACTTATATCAATATCTACCACTCTTACATATTTCGCGCATCAAAAACGGCCAGTACCTATGCTAAATCGACTTGTAAAATGTAAATGAATATAGAAAACAGCCAAACTATTATATACTTAACTAGAATAGTCAGTATCAAAAGTGGACGAGAGCATATTTTAAGATGTCAAATTGAGCTTTTTTAATAAAGTTAACATAAATTTACTAGGTACCTATTTAAAAGAATTCAGGAAAGGTTATAGTACATTAGGAAAATTATCATACTTAAATATTATACATTGTCAAAAGTATAACTATGTACAGTTTTTCGCCCTTCCTGTAATAAAACATCAAGGTGCCTTTGGCCCAATTTCATACTAACTTAATAATTAGCCATGTCCGCAAAATGCTGACATTAACCTTACACGCGTAGGTCCCTAGTATTGTTATATGCATGAACAAATAGGAATAAAATACCATTCGAATTTAATCACCAAAATTAAGCGAGTTTTGTCAAACTAACCTCAAAAGTAGAGCTGGCGTTTTCTTGTTTTAAATGTGTTATGTTGACGTCCGGGGTATTTGTATCAAAAATTGGCACATCAAACCATTTATGGTCTTCAGCATCAGCGTCGAATTCGTCTGGTTCTTGCTTCACGTCCATTTTATTTATTTAAATCAAAATGTAACACGTAATCGAAATGACAATTGATTATTATCCGTGGTAAACTCAAAATACCTAAACTATCAACTTACCAACTTTTGGCAGCATCGTATCGAATACGTTGTTTAAGAACTCATAAACTTACACATTCAGGAGAAAAACCAGTTGCGTGTAATGAGTGATGACTTTGAAATGTAATCAAATATGTCATTTAAAAAACCTAGTAGTCTAAAAACATGTGGAATGACAATACTGGTGCACACACTAACGAATGCGATTTATGTTCATATAGATGCTCGCAAATAAAAGTTTTAAAAGACACAAAATGACACATTCTGATGAAAAATCTAATAAATGCAATGTATGTTCATATAGATTTTCGCGAATAATATGCGTACTTTCCGGACCGAGGATTGGAACTAGGGACCCTTGACGCAATATGCCAACGCTTAAGTCACGCGGCCATTTTTGGTGGATGGTGAAAAACCTTATAAATGCAATGTATGTTCATATAGATGCTCGCAACTAAGTCATCTTAAAAACTAACAAATGACAAATTCTGGTGAAAAACCTTTAAAATTCGATGTATATTCATATAAATGCCTACGACTTTGTTGTCTTAAAAGACATGAAATGAATATGTACTTATTATATAGAACATACTCGTGAAAAATCTTATAAATGCAATGTATGTTCATTTGGATGCTCGCGACGGAGTAATCTTCAAACATATGTAAAGATACAAAATGGTGAATTACCTTTTAAATAAATTGACTACTTATACGGAGGCTCGGCACAAAATCATCTTAACGCTCATAAAACGAAACAGGAGAAAAACCATTTGCGTGTGATGAATTTTATTTTGAAAGTAAGTAGTACTTACCTAAACAAATATGTCATTTAAAAACTCATAATCGTGATGAGTTTAAATATAAATGTAAACAGATATGTAAGTAGGTACGTTGTTTAAGAACTAATAAACACACACATTCAAAAGAAAACCATTTGCGTGAAACAATTGTCGAAGCTGTCAGAGGCAATAACTTTTTAAAGAACCTACAAAACTTTATTTGATATCGATTCTGAATAGCATAATATGAAGTGACTAACACTTCTCTCCTAACATAACACCTACCAGAACTACAAGCATACGTTGCACCACCTGGAGAAACAGAGAAAAAGAAGAAGCAAATATTATTAGGAAGAGTTAAGTGCCTGCAAGTTAACCCCTTTATATAAAAAAAATATAAATGTCATTCCAATATTATCTTTTGAAGAAAATATCGTTGCATAAAAACATACCTATTGCATTTTTCAAAAGTATGCATTCCTAATTGTATTCTAATAACTTAACGGTATTTATTTTTATTACAGATCATTTTAAAAAACAGTAGGTAAGTATAATTATATAATTGACTGCATTTTTCCTTATTAAACTGACATTGATCCATTCAAAATAATAAATAAATAGATAAATGTTAAGAAAGTTGAACGATTTTGTAATTTTGACACTTTTGTGTAATCAGATTGTCAATTTTGAGGTAGTCTATTATAAACCGACATATTTAGTGCACCTTACACCGTTTTGGCTATTTTGAGGAGACTCTTTTGACTGGATGTTCCAAACGGATGCGGTCGTTTTTGTTCAGGACATTTTGACGGGGTACTTAGTGAAAATGGAAAAATGCGAATTTTTCGCGTAATTTAAATGCAAAAACAATAAAAACTTCATGAAAAATCATGTAATTAAATTAATCAAAGGTGTGCATTTAAAAAATGTGGAAAAAAAATGTTTGATTTTAAAACTTGACGGCCACTCAAAATCTAATTACTAGCTTAATATAAGAGATAAAAAAATTTAAATCGTGCTAAAAGTTTACATAAATTAACTTAATAGGATGCACTAAACAAAAAAAAATTAAGGCAAATTTAATGGTTCAAGTATCAAGTCTCTAAAATTTAAAAAATAATATCTCTCACGATATAATCGATAAAACAAAAAAAGCACGTGCACAAACGTAAGCCAATAATAGACAACTTGATGACTTAATAAAAAGTTAAGTTTGTTGGGTGGTTCTACTTAACGATCATTAAATATTTCATATAGAATAACTCACGCACTATATGAGAAAAAAAATAAAAAAGTATGCAGAATTGCGCACTAGCTAGGCAACAAGAGATTTAACTACAAAATATTTTTTTAAACCCACCCAGTCAGGTTTTGCAAACAAACTTTAAAATTGAATAGCGCGCTGAATATAAGTGAAAAAGCAAAACAAAATCGTGCACTAACGTTCACTACCAAGGCACAAGTGTTTACAATTTAAATTTAAGGAAAAACACATGTTTTGTGACACAAGTATCCAGCATTTAGCTGGGTCACCCAAATTGAAATGCGAATAACCCCCTTAATGTGCGTGCACAAACGAAAAAAACGCGTGCACAAACGTGCACTAACGATGCACAAACGAATGCACTCGAAAAAAGTTGAAATTTCAACATTGGGTGACCCAACGTTTAGCTGGAACACCCAATTTGAAATTGGAATTTTTCGGTTATTATAGGTGCACAAACGAAAAAAAATCGTGCACAAACGTGCACTAACGATGCACAAACAAATGCACGCAAAAAAAGTTAGAGTTTTAACATTGGGTGTTCCAGGTAAATGGACCTCGATTTCTGACTACTAATAATTAGTATTGCCAATACTTAAAATTGCTTCAATAATTATTCGACCCTAACAGCCGTATTCATACAGCTTTGAACCGCGCTCAACGTAGTCAGTGGTTTATCGGCCGAATAAGAAACCTATAAAAAATGAGATGCGCACAGGAATGCGCACGGAAATTAAACATGGCGGCGTCCACCTCCTGTCAGTTTGACATATGACAGGAGCATACTTATATACATACGTAAAGAGTCGGCAAAAATGAATTCATTACAAGTTTTTGTTGGTTAGAATTGTTATTATTGAGAACCCATCAATTTTGTAGATTCGGTAGAGCATTTGCGAACTTTAAACAGTAATTGTGCCGTTTAAAAAACGCATCATGAATTTTAATCCATATTCTAGATACAATGTTCCCGTGGTTCGATTACTCACTAAAGAAGTCATAAAAAATGTAGTATTTCCCATGGATAAGATGGATGTACGTAACATTACGATAAAATAGGTACTACATAATAATATATGAGCCTATTAGGTAGTTACTGCTTTATTTAAGATATATATGCAATTGGAAGCAGTCTGCATTGTTTCAAAATATCACCTAAACTGTAATAAACAAGATTAAAATCTCAAACACACTGGTAAGACTGTCATAGGTTGATTGGTATATGATAATAATTAGAACCTTTTTCATTTCTGTATGGTACATTAGGAAGGATTCTCGCAGTCAATAAATGTCATCTCATAACATAAATGAAGCTAGCTGCAAGACAAAAGTGTGGCCACTCAATTCCTAAATAAATATTTATATTGTTAGAAGTATAAAATAAATATGATGTCATAACTAATAAATTATTTAAAGTTCATGATAATTATTTATTTATAATTATTAAATTTATATGGTACCGTTTCCACATTTTTACACCGATTCACAATTTTAAAATTTTAAATTAATTTTCGGGAAATTTAAATTTAAAATTTGGTAACATTACCCATGGCATGACGCGTATTACGTCGCCGACGTGACGTCACTATTCGTCAGATACATATTAGGTTTATGCATGCAAATTTGCAGTAAATAGCTTGAATGCAGTTTGCTGTTATATGCATACGCCTGTAAAACAGCAACACATTTATTGAAATATCAACTTGTTATGAATTTCTAACCTCCTATAGCTCGTCGTCTACAATACACAAATTTAACTGTCGTATTCATTTATTTCAAATGTACAAAATATAAATAATGACTCATGAATAGGTAGTCATTTAGTTAATTTATACGATTTATATGAAAAAGGTTTTTTTAAATTACTTTTGCCCAAAGCTCTTCATAATCGCTCACTTGTTTGATTGTTTTCATTTCGACAATATGATATTGTGACTAAGACGACAATCGAACATAAATTGATAAAATTCGTTAAGTAATAATATAATACCTGATCATTATTACAGACTCGGGGCCCGCTTCAGGATGTGGGGGCCATGCTTATAACCAACCACCGGCAAAAGTGAAACGTGATATATTTATAAAAGCGACGGTAAATAATTGTCAATAGGACAATGTCAAATAGATGTCAGCCAACTAACTCCAATGTATCAACAAACTGTTATGTTTGCATTAGTAGCGTGATGAGATAAATGTAATACGCTAACAAAGATCATGAATAAATGTATACTAATTACTGAAAAAGCGATCACTTGCCATACATAACATATATAAGACGAACAATCGCTAATAATTAACAAACACGAACAATAAACTAGTAATTTCGAAAAACTAACCTCAAATGTCCGACTGTCATCGTCGACATTCTCTTGCTTTATGTAAATATTGGCAACTGTACTGTTTGGTTCCAATTTGGTCGCATCAGACAATTGCTGCCTTTTCGAAACATCATGAAATTCACCTAGTTCGCGATTTATATTCATTATGCGTACCGCAAAAAAATATTGTGTCAAAGGTATCGTGGGTAGGGGCGTCGGGATCAATGTTGCCAGTGTTTTTTCACGGAATTATAGTATTTCGGGAAAAAATATAGCAAGTTCACTTTCTCATCTGTTGGATGAAAAATACTTTCCAGGGAATACCTACCTGAAATTCCACTTACAATCAAAGTCTCGGGCATTTTTGAGTTAGATAATATGGAGGGTCAGCATAGAATATACCTACCTAGCAATCTCCGAAAACTTGGGAAAAAAGCTGTGAATGCAGTTCCATAGAGATTCTAATTATTGTGATTATACCTACCTGACGCCCTTAGCAACCAAGGAATTTCCAGACGCTACATAAACATATTGAACAGTAGGATATACAGTGATGCCACATCATGCGTGAAAACAGCGCTCGAAATGGAAAAGTTTACGAACCGGAGCGCTCGACAAATTTTCTGAAGATATTTACATAGTCATCAAATCGTATGTGTATTTCATAAAAATAAGTGTGTCAGATTTTCTTTCTATGGCCTATCTAACTCAGACGGTCAAAATATTTTTTCCACGAGACGGAGCGATAATTTCACAAATCACGAGCCGGAACGGCGGTCCGGTGCGTTCCGTTCCATTTCGAGCCCTGCGTGAAACTCCACGAACGGTCGTGTAAATTCCCCATTAACAAAAAGGTTTCCGGCAAGGTGATACCATTTAGCCTAAACTATTCACCGCTACTCTTGAGGACTTATTTAGGAAACTTGATTGGGAGGAAAAAGGTGTTCCAATTAATGGGGAGTACCTCAGTCACCTGCGCTTTGCAGATCGTCGCTATACGATTGGTTTATTGAATATCCGTTTTTGTCGAAATCGACCTTTTAATGCAGAATATTTTTTTGTATCTAAATGGACCAGGACCATCCTTTTCTTTAAATTGCTTTGTAATTAATACAGCATTCATATGCTGTAAAAACAACAATTTAAATACCTACATGTATTTAAATATAGGATAATGAAATTTGTTTTTCGTCTCCATAACATTAATTTGATATTTGATCTATTCGTCAAACCAATCCTACAGCGACGAGATAATATAGTTATACTCTCACAAGACCCGATAGACCTCCAAGGTAGAATGCAAGAACTCGCTGATGTCAGTCAAACGGTCGGCCTAAAGATAATTAATGTCTCAAAGACAAAAGTCATAAGGAACTTACTGTTTTTCGGACCCTGCGATTATCTGTATTACTGGCACCCAACTCGAGCAAGTCAGCAGCTACGTCTATCTCGGACTGCAGGTGCCCATAAACGGAAGCATGCACGACGAAATTGTTCGAAGAACAAAGCTGTGATAGAGTGCTTTCGGTCGTCTGAATAGTATCTTCAAGAGTGACATACCATTATGTCTTAAGCGTAAGGTGTTCAACCAATGTGTGCTACCGTGCTCACGTATGGCTGCGAGACGTGGACCCTCAACACGGGAGATGTCCAAAAGCTAAGAGTCGCACAGCGAGGCATGGAGACGTGTATGTTGGGCATCATGCGAAAGGACCGTAAGAGAAACGAATGGGTTAGGGAGCAGACAGGAGTACGCGATGTAATAGACGTTGCCAAACAGCTGAAATGGAGATGGGCGGGGCACATTGCTCCCCGAAAGGACGGCCGCTGGATAAATGCCGTCATCCAGTGGTACCCAAAGGGCACGAAACGGCCACAGGGTCGCCCTAAAAGCCGCTGGATTGACGAACTGGTAAAGTTTGGCGGAAATATGTGGCAGCGAAAGACACAGGACTGAGAGAGTTCGAAGAAGTTTGGGGAGGCCTTCATCCAGCAGTGGATTGATCCCGGCTGATGATGATACCTACCTAATTATTATTCTCGTGGCTAGGGGCGCAAAGAAGTGTCAATACGTACTCTAAATTTTGACATCTATAGTATTTGTCGGTTTCAATCACTTGATATTTTTCCCTATTTGGGTTATATTGTATATGGTTAGTGGTGATTACAATGCAATATAAAATAATTGTATAAGTACCTATGTAGGTACGAGTTTAGTAGTTATATCAAAACCATAATACCTAATTTCAAAATAATGAAAGGAGTTTTACCTAATTGACATCTGGAGTTTATTAATTAAATGTTTCATTAACGATATGACATTTTAAAGATATCAACATACATCGCGGGAGCTCCGGCGGACACGGTCCAGCCTACGCATCCCGGGTATCAAGTCCCGAACAAAGGGCTCACATGTTTTATAATTTAAGATAGGTAGGTACTTTATGCAGTGACGTCCCGTGGGGGTAGGCAGATTGAGCGTCGCTTGGTCGCGGCAGTTACTCGAAGTGCGGCAAATCGAGGAAATCAAGTATGTAATGACGAAAATAGTACATTAAAAAATTGAACTCACTGGTTTTGTCGGGTTCGCGATATCTAGTTTACTTTCGTTGCCCTTCGACGTCCTTGGTGACCAGAAGCGACACGTGCAGATTTGGGAATAATTAGTTTGATATTTTGTTAGTAATGTAACCATAAAACACATTTCTTAGATATTGGACTCATGAAAGGATGACAAAAATAATGTAAGTATAAAAAAATGAGGAAGCATTTTGGCGCTGCCTAGGATCGGTATTTTATCTAGGGACGTCGCTGACTTTATGTTACTGCCCTTACTGGCAGACAAAATGGTTTGGCGTAGCCTTTATTAATAAATTGATATATTACAAGAATAATTAATATAAGTAATATTATTCCCAAGCCCTCCGCATGAGCCGATTTTAGTGAGTAATATTTCACCAAGTGCATAGCCAAGACGCCAGTGTTGCCATAATATAATTTATAATAACATCGCTTGTAAAATTATAACATTGGAATAAATATTCGATATCTGGTAACACTACGACACGCACACTGTCACACATATTTTCGAATAACCCCGGAAGGGGCCGCGGAGGAAGCGTGAAGGGGGCGAGGCAAGTGCGTGAAAAAGTTCGTCATGTTTTGAAGGACAAACACATGCAATAGCTCTATCTACTATAACCTAAGATTATTCCATAACAGTGTGTCACGAATACTAATGTATTTGTGACACATTGGTGAAGGTTGACACTTGGGTCAATTCTCGTTTTTGGGCCTTTCTCAAAATACATAATATTATTATTAAAACCTATTACTTACCCTAAAAAGTATCTTTTGAGATACTTACATGTTAGTGAAATAATATGTTCATATTCAAATTCTAAATTCATTACATCTCTCTTCTTCTTGGTCGTGCACTCATGGCTGAGGATCGTGACCACATTTAAATTTCGCCATCCTTTGAGCGACCAAGACTTTCCATCCTTCTCGATCTTCCGCTTCTCTCAGGGCAGAATGGATGGTGCCCCCAGTCAGCTCTTTCACTTGGTCGCTCCATTGCGCAGACGCTCTTCCTCTGCTTCGCCTTCCCTGGAGGCTACCCAAAACTACCAGTCTCTCCAGGTTGTCCGGTCCGCGCCTGACAATATGTCCAAAAAACTGCAGAATTCTTCTTAGACATATCGTCGAGAGCCGTTCCTTTATCTTCAGTCCCTGGATGATTGACTGGTTCGTCCTGTGCTCCGTCCAAGAAATGCGAAGCATTCGGCGCCAACACCACATCTCAAAGGCATCAATTGCCTTCCGTTCTCTTGCCTTCAGGGTTCACGACTCCACTCCGTATAGGAATATCGAGAACATTAATGTTTGCACAAGCATCATTTTTGTAGCAATCGAAATTCCCCGATCCTTCCATATAGTGGTATGGCGTGTCATCGCACTTTGTACGTAATATACTTTGTAATAGTTCACACAGTCATTCGTATGTGTCTCTTTCAACTATAACCACAATTTACAGATGGTGTTGGTTGGTTTTTAAAATTCAGTTAATATCGTTAGTATTCTATTTTATTCTTGATCAATCTCTGTGAACTCTGAATAAATATATAGAAATAATATGGTTCTATTTTATAATAAAACAATATTATAATATTACGTTTTTTCAGAGCATTGAATTGACACCTGCTAATATAAAACTTGAGGCTGATTCTCATCTTGTCGACTTCAAGGAGGAATCTGGTGATGACTCTTTGAGCCAAATTAAATATGAACACCCGGAACCGATTGCTCATATTCGGAATACAAGCCAGCAGAACAGGTACCTATAGTCCTATAGACCTTATAATCTATCAGATCGAGGAATATCGCAGCCTTCACGCGAATTTAAAATCTATTCAAATACGTTGATGCCATTTTATGGGAAACCTTGATGTCTCTTGTTTGGTTACTCATTTATTTGTCGTATCTTTTGCAAACCACCTGTAGCTCAGTGGAAATTAATGGTTATCATGGTCAAAATGTTTAACTATTGATCCAATTACTTATCTTTTTTTAAGCTATCGAAGCAATATGGCTATCTCTTCAGTTAATTTTGCAATTTGTCTCCTGCGTATTAATTTTAAACCTCTCCATTTTCTCCATTCTCGAGTACTCTTCCAATAATTCTTAATTTCTTTTATCGAGCAACCTATCAATTCATGGTGGAAATAATACATTGTATTATTGAATATTTGAAAAGTTTAAAATGGCCCTCTGAGGCGAACGAAACCGGTCGAGATTTATTTATTAAAAGTGAAAAAAGTGCCATACAAATTAAATTTAATTAAAAATTATTTCATCGACTAAATTATGGAAATCAGACCGCAAGATAATTTATTCCCTGGTGAATATCTCCCACGGTGGCCGCGCGGCTTAAGCGTGGGACTATAACGCCGTCGGTCTTAGGTTCGAATCCTGGGTCTGTCAAGTACACATATTGTTTTTCAATCAAACCTCTACTCTGTGGAGGCCCATATGATCCTATTAGGATCAAACATGGTCGAAAGAAGAAAAAAGAATGTCCTTTTGCTCTTATTTGAATAAAATAAATGATCTTTTATTATATATTATTTTTCTAGTTTATCGCTACGGGCAATGTGGTTGAAGAAATACCCGTTCATTCTAATGACATACAGATTGATGAGCAAAACATAAAAAGTGACCTCCTGGAATATACTACAAGGTTACCAATTACCGTCATAAGTCACTCTGCTGAGAGTGATATAACCCAATCCGATGAAAACATTCAAGAAAAACAAATGATTAACACCAATACAAATGCAATTTCATTTAAATGTACGACATGTGATTACGCATGCGTCCAACCGTCTCTAATGAAAAGACATAATATGACGCATTCCAATGAAAATCCATTTAAATGTGTTGAATGTGAATTCGCGTGTGCACGTTCCGATAAAATAAAATTACACAAAATGACTCATTCTAATGAAAAGCCATTTAAATGCAATATTTGTAATTACTCATGCGTTCAATCTTTCCAATTGAAAAAACATAAATTATCTCATTCTTAAGAAAAGCCATGTAAATGTAAGGAATGTAGTTACTCATGCAAACAATTCTATAGCATAAAATTACACATAATGACTCATTCTGGTGAAAAGCCATTTAAATGTGTTACATGTAATTACTCATGTACTCTATCATCCCTCATGAAAAGACATAAATTGTCTCATTCCAAAGAAAAGCCATTTAAATGCGATATATGTAATTACTCATGTGTACAATCTGGTAAATTGGCAGAACATAAAATGACTCATTCTGGTGAAAAGCCGTTTAAATGTGTCGAATGTAGTTATTCTTGCGTTAGATCTTCCGACATGAAAAGACATGAAATGTCTCATTTGGAAGAGAAGTCTTTCAAATGTAACGAGTGCAGTTTTTCAACTAAAACATCTGGTGGCTTGAAAAAACATAAAATGAGTCATCCTAGTGATAAGCCATTCAAATGTAAAGAATGTAGTTACTCATGCATACGATCCCAAGACATGAAATCACACAAAATGACCCATACTGGTAAAAAGCCATTTTCGTGTGATCGATGTGATTATACATGTGTAGCGTCTTCTCCGATGAAATTACATAAAATGACCCATTCAGGGGAAAAACCATTAAAATGTGACAAATGTGTATATTCATGTATACAGTCAAGTCGTATGAAATTTCATAAAATGAGTCATTCTGGCGAAAAGCCATTTACCTGTGATGAATGCACATACTCATGCAATCGATCCAGTGATATGAAAAGACACAAAATGACGCATTCTCTTGAAAAGATTTTGTAATATATTGAAAAGTATTTCGTTAACGATCTTGTACCAAAAATAAATCTCTCAGAATTCCGCTTCTAACTGACTGTACTATCATCGCATATGCAGACGATGCGCTGCTATTGGTAGAAGCCGATAGCAGGGCGAAGATTGAGAGTGCAGTTAGCGAAGCTCTAAAATCAATTGAGGCATTGGAAAAATTATGTAGACTGTCTTTTGCACTGTAACGTTATTTATAACCGCAAATAATTATAAATACGTTACTAACTGGCAATACCGAAAACTAACGCGAAGCAACGGCAGTGTTGGTAACTCGGAAATTTTTTTACGTTGGCGGGCTTGCGTCGTGAAGAAGAACGATCGATGGGTCACTACTCACTTGTACTCGGACGCCGGAGTGAAGCAGTCTACTAGTGATTTGTGCTCCGTTTTATAGTGCCGCGCGTCCGGATGACGCGTGCAGTGACGACCCTTGACAAAATGCCGCCTCTAGGCAGCGCCAAAATGCCGCCCCATTTTTATACAGTATATTTTATCATCCTTTCATTACTCCAATATCTAAGAAATGTGTTATATGGATACATTACTAACAAAATATATACCACTAAATCTAATTTAAATGCCATCTCTACTTCAATAGACAACATTGCGAGTCCACGATTTCAGATACATTTAAAAATACACCTGGCAACTTCCAAAACATGCGAGTGACTGGCAAAATAATTGGATAAATTAATTAAGTAAGTATGTACCTACCTATAATTCGCAAATCTGCACGAGTCAATTCTGCTCATCAAGGACATGACGTCCAAGGACAATGGAAGTAAGCTAGGCATCGCAAACCGACAAAAAAAATACAGTCCTGTTAAACTTTTTATGTTAATTAATAACATTTTGTTTCCTACTGGTGAGCTGATTTTCTTAATGGAAAGATATTTCCGTTATTACTAAGTTTAGGTACCTATTTCTATATATACCTAATGATTATTCTCGATTTGCCGCCCTTGGAGTAACTGCCGCCCCCAAGCGACGCTCAATCTGCCTAACCCCACGGGACGTCACTGGACGCGTGGCTTTTCTCAAAAATGGACTGGGGTAATTTTATATCACAAAAATTTTGGTGTTAATTTCTTATATTAATTAAGATTTCTATTGGCCCCCCACAAGTTTTCCTTGAGAAAGTAGACTTAAAATTTTGTTCGTTCTTCGCTTCAATTGATTGTATTACGGCTTGTATATTCTTTAATGTTATAATACATACCCGTGTTTTGGATTACTCCTTACTAAATTCTTTTATTATTTTATTTCCTAATTTGTTACATATTGTGTCTGTTAAAAGGGCTCTACGGATAGATTTAGATGGCACCCGGCATACTCAATGATAGGAATTGTGTTGCATGTATTGTTCTAGAATTCACCGCGACGAAACAGTCTCCACACCCTTCCCGTTTATTTACTCCTTTGTCTCATAGCTCCGGTTTTTTCTCCGGCTGAGCGGTTGGTTTGCTAGCGAATAGGTGCATTATTATCTCTCTTAGGCATAAAGCCCACCAAAGTGGCGCTCGGTGTGCTCTCTACAAAGTAGGCTCCCTCCCACCCCGCATTACCCTTCACCTATGTAATAAGGGGCTCAAGGAGCACAAAATAATTACTATTATCAGCGTCTCTCATAACAAAGCAATAAAAATATTATTAAATTTCTCGGGGCTTGTAATTAATATTCACAATGACATCATTCTACCAGCGAAATATCGGCACGCAATAACTAAACAAAGAGTTCACTGTTATTAAATAATGCCTTCTCGCCCGTCTTATCGACGACGCTTCCAGGAGCTTGATTTTGCTTGCCGTGTTCAATGAATGGACTACGTTGTATTTTCGTTAATTCGTATCGCTGAGAAGCCAAAAAACGATGAATCATGGGGCAGGCGGCCACAATGCGTCGTCAAATCCAGTGTGCGCTGGCGTATTTGATTGCGTTGTATTTTCGATGATTCACATAGAATATGCGCGAGCGCCCCGCAAGTCCGCTTTAGTGGACTTTATGCCTACACACTCGCATCCTTAAGACGAGTAGGTACTTTTTTATTATTATTCACACACACGCACCGTTCGTTACAGTACCTTCCAAAACAGAAGCAATTGTTTTAAAAGGACCATGTAGACTTACAGTCCGCTTTGGTAGGTAAGTACCTAATATTAGCGATGAAGTTTCAAAAATTGTCACCTATTTCGGCGATGAATTGAAAACTATGTTGAATTTCGATCAAATGCGTGGGAGCATTGCCGACTCAAGTAGAAAGCCGACAAATTCACAACGACTGGTCCTACTTTTTCCGTCCCTCCCGTTGTTGTCTATGGGTGACCTGTCATTGTTCTATAGAGTGCTCATACAGACGCGTCTGTCGTGTTCACAAAGGGAATAGTTTGATTTGGATAGATGAGTTACGTCATGATAAATAATTAGCATTAACACACCTTCTACAATAATTTAATGCATAATATATCAATGCTACATTTTTTTCGAAATCGATATTACCACTGGTTTTTGTGTGAGGGACTAGTCTGACTTTGACAGCTGATGAATAACAGGAATGTCTATTATTTATAAATAACACTGATAGTTCATAATATAAGTATTTGATTTGAGATTTTTCAATTTGAAACGAGAAAAGGCGAATCAATACGTCAAGCAATCTGGGATCTTATTTTGACAGCTGAGCAGTAGACCACTCGTTGCTTATGCAAAAAGATAATATGCTCATGCTTTATTAATCTAAAGATGGCGCTGGTGGAAGTTATTTAAATTATGTCGGGAGAAGGCGGTCAACCAATTCCGCATAGTGTCATGTAGTAGACTTCCTGTGTTTCTCTCTGTCAGGCTCTCTATTTCGAACCTTCGAGGCAATTGGACGTCTCCAGAAGATGATCTCTGGACGTGATGGCGTCATAAATATTATATCTTTATTTTATTATAACTTCCAATGTTTTACACACAGCAGACGATTGATTTGTCATAGGTTCGTTGTTTATTGTTCCTGAGTATGTATGTTATCTCACTGTATTTGATTTGATCATTTAATGTATTGAAATACAGTTCGTTAAACACGTAACTGACTTTATTTAATTACCTTATTGTTTCCATATGTTATTGTGTTCTTTTGCATTGTTTCTGTACTTATTCTATGACATTATTGCAGTCACCTTCCGAAACCATATTGGTTTCGGGAATCCAGCTCGAGTGGGCTGGGTTTCGCCAAAAAAGAAGAGTGCTCGAATACCAGCACCCTGCATATCTCATGGTCGCACTGATCTGCGAAGATGGGATGATCATTTCTTTCTTCAATTTTATAATAATAGTATCTATATACTACATTAACAAAATATTTCCTTAAATGTTTTCAATTAATCATATATTTTCAACTGCTTTGCGGACAAAAAGAAATCCTCATCAATGGCACTCAGCTCGAACAGGTGAAAAGCGACATCTATCTGGGACAACAAGTGTCTATAGATGGATGTATATTTGATGAAATTGTTCGCAGAGTAAAGCTAGGCTGGGGTGCTTTTGGCCGCCTGAATAATGTCTTTAAAAGTTACTTTCCACTGTGCCTAAAGCGCAAAGTGTTCAACCGGTGTGTGCTTCCCGTGATCACATATGCGTGTGAAACATGGACCCTAAGTAAAAGAGAGATCCAGAAACTTAGAGTAGCACAACGTGGTATGGAGAGGTGCATGTTGGGCATAACGCGAAAGGACAAAAAGAGGAATGAGTGGATATGGAAGCAGACAAGAGTTTGCGATGTAATAGAGTTTATTAAAAGCCTTAAAAGGAGATGGGCTGGACACATAGCTCGAAGAAGAGACAATCGTTGGACAAATCTAGTCATCCACTGGTATCCAAGAAGTACAAAACCTCCGCAAGGTAGATCTAGCGGCCGCTGGATCGATGAAATGATAAAGTTCTGCGGAAGTACGTGGCAACGCAATGCACAGGACCGAGAGAAGTGGAAGCAGCTTGAAGAGGCCTTCATCCAGCAGTGGATAGATTCAGGCTGATTATGATATATTTTCAATATGTAGAATGTTACATTTAATTTACAAACCTTGTGTCTTATTCGTTAAATAAAAGAGATTGTTTATTAATAATGTTTTTATTTATAATCAGATTATCTTATTCTATATGCAATAAAATAGTTACTTATAATTCTTTCTTCTTTTGACCATATCCGATCCCAATAGGATCATATGCGCCTCCACAGAGTGGAGGTTTTTATTAACAGATCTTAGCCACTTGCTCAACCTTTTAGGTCCATACTGTGACTCCAAACACAAATTGAAAAACAATACGTGTATTTGCCAGACCGAGAATTCGAACCTGGGACCCACAACATTATACGCCGACGTTATGCCGCTCGTATATTAATAAAATGGTTTCGTTTGTTCTAATTTACTGTGAAAAATAATCCTCCGCGATGGTCGAGCGGTAACGTGTCGGGTTATCATATTCTAATACCGGGTGTGACAATTTCACATCATTATGTCAGTGTTAAGTCTCAAGGAACGGACCTAATAGAATGAGCAAGTGGCTTAAAACCATATCTCGTAAAATAAAATAAAAACTAGTTATAAAATAATCTCGTCAATAGATAATGTCCACATTAAATTGTAGAGATAGTTACAAAATATATCTACTAACATATACAAATAGGTATAAAATAACATATTACAAAAATATTTATAAAAAAAAAAAACATAAAGCTAACGTTCGAATTTATCGAGTTTAAAAATATTTTCTTGTAATTTCAAGATCATCTATGTATATATATATATATAAGCAGGCTTGGGCAAACTAAGGACCGCCAAGAGTATCTGTGGGGCCCACGATTTTTAATCGAATTTAAGAAACAAGCTTTACAACACTTAATTCGAACAACTTAAAGAGTGTGCTTGAAAAATGTTGGTAATTTTTGAATCAACCTATATAATATTATGTGAACAAACATTTTTCATAATGAATATCAGTAAAAAAATCTTCACAATCAAGCATCATCGATTAATATAATATACAAGCAGTTTTATGAGACTCAACTACAAAACTAACAAAAACGAAAAATGCAAAACAATTTTATTCTTCTCATTAAATTGTTGGCTGTTGAAGAATGATGTTTTAGTATGTTAATAAATAATGTATGTCTAAAAATAGTATTAACTTGCGGCCCGCTGTCCATTTAATATTTCTTATGTGGCCCTTTATCCAAAAAGTTTGCCCAAACCTGCATATGAAGAAAAAAAATCTACACAATACCTTTTTTTACAAATGAAAAATACAACAAATATATAAAAAAAAACTCTGAATAAAAACCTTTTTGCGTTTTCCTTCACCATGATTGTATACTATATCGTACATAATTATACAAAATAATGGCTCAAATTAGACTCTATGACGATCGGTCATATAAATGCCGAAAAACCCGTTTCTTATGTTGGCGTCCTGTGTCACAGAGTGTAAATACGATGTCATAGCTGTCCTACAATATGTATGTATAATATGTCGGAATGGCTTAGATATGATCATAGACACTAAAACGCTCTTGGCACATATGTGCCCAATCGTCATATAGTCTATTTGAACCTTAAGTCTTTTTTACTGTTTTCATTTCACCAGATTGTCCACATAAACATTAATATTGTCACATTTAAGTGGCCCATCACGGGAATTAGTAATTTTATGAAATTTCATCTAATCAGGTAATTTCGATTCATGAAATTTAAAAATGTATAGTATGGAGTCATTTAACATGATTTCATTTAAACGGAACATCTTCGTGGTTCATAATTACAGTCACGCATTCAAATGGATTTATACTGGAATGAGTAAGTTTGTGCGCTTTCATAGTATCAGAACGTGCACACGAGTATTTACACAAATCGCATTTAAAAGGTTTTTCACCTGAATGAGTCATTTTGTGTAATTTTAGCTTATCAGATCGAGCACATGCGTAATTACATATATCGCATTTGAATGGTTTTTCACCAGAATGTGTCATTTTATGTAATTTTATCTTATCAGACCGAGAACATGCGAAATTACATTCATCGCATTTGAATGGCTTTTCACCAGAATGGATCATTCTGTGAATTCTTAACTTATCAGACCGAACACATGCGTAACTACAGTCGGCACATTGGAGTAGTTTTACATTAGCTCTAGTGATCTTTGCCATATTTTTTTTCTTAATCGTTTCATGCAAATGAATGACATTTCTTTCACTATTACTGCAGATTGCGGCTTTGGTTGTTAAGTTTGCATTGTATTCGAGGATGTCATTTGGAATGTCTTGTTTGTCATCGCTAAGTGCTTGTATTTTAGCCTCCATCCATTGCGATCCGGGGTCTGTATCATTCGCCATTAAAGTTCCCGTCGTGACAAACTAATAAAAACGAAGAATGGAGAATTAGGCATTATTTATCAAAAGCAAATATTGTTTTATTCAAATTTCAAACAGGATTTTAACAAGGATAAATTGCATGTCGTGGTGGTACAGGCAGAAGTTACTAACTCCAGTTTTGACGAAATTGAGATTTAAAAGACATTATATAGAAAAAAAATGCTGCTTGATTGGCAGAAGTCACGATTTAAGATTATTGAACATATAAAAAAATAAAAGTAATGAATAACTCAAAAAAATAAAGATTTTAAGACAAAACACCAAAAACACAATTGATTATATCAGAACTGTGTATTTGGAGTAAGTGACTTCTGCCTGTACGTGCACGATGTAATATTGTTTTTTGACCCGAAAAGATTATCACCGATTCACAGGTTTGTAAAAATAATAAGGAGCCTAAAAATATTAAAAAACAAGAAAAAATGATGAAGGCGAGGCTGGATTTCTGCTCAAAGCATATATTATTATATATGTACATCATGATTGCATAATATGAACAAAATGAATCTCAAAATTCTGATGGAAAAGAATTTCTTGTATGGTTTTAACTGCCAATTCATGATGTAAATGCATTTTATATCGCAGAAAAGTATTATTAATTTTAATTAAACACAATTTAAGGCTACCGTCCGACAACAAGATCTTGGCGATAACATGAAGTCGATGAAGTCGCGTTTTGTAACACTGCATTTTGACGTACCTGTCATGGCGGCAACGCGTGCTAGGGAATTGTTCAAATATTGTATAGGGTCGCCTTTTAGATGGGACTCTTTTTCTTCTTCGTAATCAACAGAAAGTTTACTAATATGTAATTTGAAAATCATTTCTGATTGCTTTAGACATATTTTTATTATAAAGAGCTGCAAATTAGGTACGTAAATTGATAGATCCGTACACCACAGGAGAGTGAATTAAATAAATAATTTGGAAGCGTTTCTCATTTGAAAACGGATGGGCAATAATTAGCTGTCCTGGAGGGGATTGTTAGTTCACAGTTTTAACACGTGGACGATAAGTTTTTGTTCGACAGTAAATATTATCATCAACCTATTAAAAATATTGATTAAAGAATATTGTTTTATGATATACAATATCATGGATTTTTTTGTTTTATGTTAGCAATTATGATTTTCTGTTCTAAATTTTTATTAACGATTCATTATTAAATATTAATATTTAATTTATTTATTTAATTAGGCAGCTAAATGTTATCATTATTATTGTCTGATAAGCTAGTTAAATGTATTTATTTTTATTTGTGAGTGATTTTGTCTCTTTTTATGTTAGTTTTGTATCAGAGCGTTGGAGCGAGCTCCGAGCAGAAGCACGGGGCAGTGGAGCAATGGAGTTTTACCCGGAGCATCGAACATTTGTAGTGCTCCACTGCACCGGATGTTTTTTGTTATCAAATTTTCATACTAAAATCCAATGAAAATTTTATAATCTACATTTTCCAGCTCTGGAATTATTTGAAAAACTCTCGAGTGATAAATAACTTTACCCTGTTTAACACTTTCATACTGGACCACAGTGCAACCATTATTTTCCGGTATTTTTTTCTATCTTCCCTCAGACCCGCGACGAAGGGCCATGAGCTCTTCGTTAATAGGTACACAAACGCGAGTACTACAGATGACGAGGATAAAAGACCGTTTGGCCATGGTGCATCAAACTATTCATAATATTTATAATAGGATATTCTGTACTAGTTGACAATGTGACAATGTCCCTCTGAGGCTAACGAAACAGGACCAGAGTAATGTTAAATACAAGTTGAATTAATACTTTAAAATTGTGTTTTGTTTAAATAAATAATTAAATAAGGATTAGTACCTGTTCTACTGGCTTGCTGTCTGAATATGAGCAACTGGGTTGTGGGGCAACATGACTGATTTTCCGTTTTCTATTAACAATTTTTTCTTTGTCATCAAGTCGCTCAGAATTAATCTCAGAGATTAATGTAGCAAAATTCGTTTCACCATTCTGAAATAAAATTGTACGTTATTAAGTATATTATAGGATGTGGAATAATTATTGTTAAGATGTTTAGCATAAATGCAAAGATCCAAATAGTTTTGACAATAATGGACAATTCAGTTGTTAACTTTCAAAACTGGACATGTCCCATATATGCCGAAAACGAGTTATTATCGGAATATCATTCTATGAGGTGACACACTTTGTTGACTTTCAAAAATAGCCACAGAACACCAATTTTATATTGAAAAGACGTTTTAAAAAGTAGGTTGACATTCAAATAAGGACACGTCTAACGTTGTTGACATTCGAAATGAGATATGTCACTTTCAGCTAATGGCGGGACTGTATTGAGTCACGTGACCAAGTATGTAGTCATTCAATCTGACAGTTTGGTTTTTGTCGCGTGCGTGTTTTCGCTCTGTGTTTTTATTTGAAAAGTTCATTTATCTCTGAGGAGTGAATAATGGACATGTCCAGTTTTGAAAAATAACCACTGAATTGTCTGCGCATTATGCGAATAAGAAAAACAAAGACAAACCGTTAGTTGATTTCGGTGTTTGGTAACAATGGCCATTAACAATGCGTTGTGGCCACTTAAAGTTATAATATGTTGTTATATAAATTGGTATGTAGCGGTGTATGGCGAGAGTGCTCGCAGAGCCAAACTGGCATGGAGTGCAATTGAGCTCCTAAATAGTATCTTAAAAATTCACTCCCATTATGTCTTAAGCGTAAAACGTTCAACCAATGTGTGCTATCAACGTTCTCGTTTGCATGTGAAACGTGGACTCTTAATGTAAGAGAAATACACCTAACACAACGTAGCATTTTGAGCATAACGTGCTCAAAATGATCACAAAATAAACCAATGGATAAGGAAGCAGATAAGAGTGTGCAATGTGATAAAGATAGCTCAGCAGATTAAATGGCAATGGGCTGGACAAATGCTGTCATACAGCGGTACCCAGGTGGCTGGCACGAAACACCCTAAAACCCCCCGTGTTCGGAAACTTGTAAGTATGCAGTTCGCCGTATCACACTTCACCGTAAAATGTTGTAACTGAAATATGATATTATGGCCGTATATCAAAAACCGTCCAACGTCTGATATAAAATTCATGTCTAAATAAAACACGGATCTTGTCGGTTTACACTTTACAGAAAGCCAGCAGCAAAAAAATTTTGAATAATTACAAGATAAAAAGAACCTTTTATAAATAACGATTTAAAATTTTCTGTTGAATCATATAAACTTGACTTGACTAGCTTAAACGATCAAAAAAAATTATACTTGAAAGAAATAATACTGACATGTCATTTTGACATGTCATATTGATTTCCATAGTAACGCACGTAAATATTAATAATTTAGTTGCTAGGACCCCAGACCCCTAGCCACCAATAATGGTGTCGAAATAACTTTTCATACAAAACAGAATTAACTGAAAATGAATTCAATTCTACTTAAAGATGGCTAAAAGTATTAAAAAAATGCATTGGCATCGTGTTCTGACATATTCTAAAAGTTTCAAATGTCGAGCTAGTCGGAAAGTTAGTTAAAAATCGATTGCAAGATTTGTACCGGACAAAGAACCACCGGACAAATAAGAATAAGAGCTAAGAAAAACGTTGTAACATAACCGATACACTGGATTATTTGTTGGGTTAGGTTA
Source organism: Rhyacophila brunnea (assembly GCF_057557595.1). Classification (NCBI taxonomy): domain Eukaryota; kingdom Metazoa; phylum Arthropoda; class Insecta; order Trichoptera; family Rhyacophilidae; genus Rhyacophila; species Rhyacophila brunnea. The sequence continues at coordinate 5,996,267 of NW_028232785.1, forward strand.
GGTTTTCATTCATGAATTTATGATTTTTGCTAAAATCAGCTATGAAAATTGAATTACTTATAATAAAATTAATTCTAATAAAATTGGAGACCGTATAATACACGATCATCTCTTTCCGATAACAAAGCTCACGGCAAACTGTCCCACGGTGAAATGTTTTACGTACAATTTACATGTAATTAAAACCCTATGTGTTGTCGAACTTATAAAGTTCGTTGGATATACGCGGCAGTAAAAACTAGAGAAGACCTTCATCCAGCAGGGGATCGACCGCGGTTGATGATGATATAAATAACATAAGGCGTAGTCTTTTATGACGATTCTGTGCCTACTGCGCCAAATCAAACCATTGGCATTATTAATTTTATTGGGTTATTATCCTTGACGAAATATCGATGTCAAATTTGTCACATTTCATAAGGTTATCTAATCGTAATGAGTGCATCAGTACCTATTACATAATATGTAAGCAAATTAGCCTAAAGGAAACATATTAGAGAAAACTAACCTCAAAACTGCAGCTGGTATCATCGATATGCTCTTGTTTTAAATATAAAATGTTGACTTCCGGACTATTTGTATCCATTATAGGCACATCAAACGATTTCTGCTCTTCAGCATCAGCGTCGAATTCATCTGGTTCGCATTTCACATCCATTGTACGAATTTAAATATAAATATATCACGGAGTACGTGGCAAAAGAAGTAGAGATTCTATAATTGACAGATGCGGATAAGCGTAAATTATTATCTATGGCTGCGACGATAGAATAAAACAGTATTGCCATCTTTTTCTATGCTGATTATAGGACAAAAGCATACAAATTATAGTATTCCTGAAAAATATATAGTACAGGAACATTTTTCGTCTTGAATCCTTTACAATTTTAGTATTTTGGGTACTGTTCGGTTATCAGGAATACAGCGGAAAACACATTTTGAAAATACCCGAAATACTGGATTATTTTTGTTAGTTTGGGTTAGTTTAGGTGAGGTTAGGTTGGGTTAGGTTAGGTTAGGCTAGGTTTAGTTAGGTTAACTAAAAATTAATCCAGTTTATCGGCTATTTATTTTTCAAAATGTGTTTTCCGCTGTATTCCTGATAACCGAACAGTACCGTATTTTGGTATATTTGGCGTAAAATTATAGTATTTTACATTTTTCGCGGAATTAAAATTGCAGTATTGTACTATAAATATAGTACGGTTGGCATCACTTCACTACAAACTAAATCATAGATAATAGCCTGTTTATGAGTGCGCGGATTTACTGCTGACAGTATATACAATCACGTCCACAACATGATAATGCACGTGTAAACATAAATTTTATTATCACGTAAGTGTTGTAAGATGGCATAAATGAATGAAAAAGTTCAGAAGACACTTAGGATTTTTGTTCGATGTCTGCGCCTGCACAGTAGGTAGAAAGATAGTAGCAAACCTGCCGGAAAAAAACGAACTACAGTCATACCCACAAACTTATCTTTGATATTTTACTCATGGTTGCCAGACTTCGTCCGTCGATCACTATGCAAATGCGATTTGACATTAATACGCAATTATTCGGAACGTAAAAAATTGTTTTAAACATTTTTATTGATTAATTTGTTAACTTACACACTAGAAAATGACAGATTTACCAATAATTTTTTTATTTGTATTTATGAAATTCATAAAAGAAAACGTAAAACTTGTGTTGTTTTAACTGCTATATTATTGTATGCAAGTCTACAATGTAGATGTAGATAATATGTCATATAAATAACACAAAATTATAGGATTATCGGAAGACATTACGACAAACGCAAGTTTTGACTTTTGACAGCTCGACTTTTTTATTCGTTCGTTAATCAGTAGCAAAGCAGAGACAAATCGGACGATTAAATCGTTTTATTGTCATCGGACTTTTGACTCGCCAATGGAGCCCCGGCATACAGAACGTTCAAAAATGAAACTACGGACCATCATATAGACGCCATTTTGAAAACGTCATTCGAATGTCAGATTCTGTCAAATTGCGAGTCTTGCTTGGGTAGTTTTCGACTGTGGCTTCCCCATCCATTCTAAAAATAAGAGGTCTGTATACTGCCTACAATCATTTTGAGGTTAACCAATTTTCACGATCTGTCAAATAGTACCTAGGTACTTAATACAAAATAACAATATCCCGTTTCGCTTACCCTTGAAGAATTAGAAGACAGGAGGCACTTTTACGTGTAAACAGTAATAATAATTATTATTATCGCGATAGTTTAACATACATACTATTGCTGCAAGTAAATCTACACACGTGTACAGGCCTGCTGTAAACTGAATATTTTCAGTTATTCAAAAATATTTTGAACGTATGCTTTTAAAATTATAAATCATTCAGTGAAAACTATAAATTGATTGGAACCGGAATTTTTACTAAAATTTTTGTGCTATTCAATGGCCGACTCAAGTAGAAACCCGTTACATTCACAAATACTGGCCTGGACTGGACTACTTTTTCCGCCCCTCCCGTTGTTTTCTATGGGTGACCTGTCATTGTTATGAGTGCTCATACTGACGAGTCTGTCGTGTTCACAATGTGAATGGTTTTTGGATAGATGAGTTACATGATAAATAATACACTAGCATTAACACACCTTCTATAAATGCAATCTACATTTTTTTCGAAATCGATAATATTATCACTGGTTTTTTGTGTGAAGGACTTTAGTCTGACTTTGACAGCTGATGAATAACAGGAATGTATATTATTTATAAATAACACTGATAGTTCATAACATATTTGATTTGAGAATGTTTTATAATTCAATTTGAAACGAGAAAGGGCGAATCAATAATAATATGTCAAGCAATCTGGTATCTGATTTTGACAGCTGAACAGTGGACCACTCGTTGCTTGTGCAAAAAGATATGCCCAGGCTTTATTAATCTAAAGATGGCGCTGGCTATTCGCATGTAAAAATAGGGATTCTTTATTTATTTTAGTGACAATACTGACTATGCTATGATATTCTTATCTATACCACGTTCACCATTAATTTTACGCTATCGCCCTAGATATTATTATAAATAAGTAAAATGGATATAAAACGTGAACCTAATGAATTCGAATCAGTCGCAGAAGGACAAAATTGGTGTGATATGCCAGTAACATATTCCTTTATACAACATTATTTGAAGGTCCATTCTGGCTAAAGAGATATCTCTTTGATTCTGTCTTATGAAAAAAATACAATTAAACTCTAACTATGAATTTCGGTTATACAATAAATTATAAAATAATATTTCGGAATACAAATTATAATTCTTTTCTCTAATTGTTCTAGCAATTTTTAAATGGGAAATAATGAACCAACAGATAATCAGTGACGTCCCTAAATAAAATGCCGCCCCTAGCCAGTGCCAAAATGCCGCCTCATTTTTTATACAGTATTTGTGTCATCCTTTCATGAGTCCGATATGCAATAAATGTGTTGTATGGATACTTCTTCTTCTTCCACCCTGTCACGTCCCAACAGTGGGGCATAAGGGAAGCACAAGTTGGCGCCACATCCCTCGGTCCATCGCCAACTCTTGCGCCTCCCGCCATGTCAGACCTGCAGCACGTGGGTCGTTCTTGTAGCACCGCTGCAGGGTATGGGAGGGCCGGCCACGGCGACGAAACCCTTGAGGCCGTTCAACAAGGGTACGAAGTGCCGCACTCTTTGGCGGCATCCGGCATACGTGTCCCAGCCACGTAAAGCGTCTCATCGTGATAATTTCAATCACCGAAGGCTGTTATGTCTGCTCACGAACTCGGGTGTTTGTAACGCGGTCGTACCAATGTACCCCTAAGATTCGGCGGAGACGTCGAATCTCAAAGCTCAAAAGCCGAGACTCTTGAAGCTTAGTAAGATGCAATGTCTTACAGCCATACAGGAGCACAGGTAGCACGCACGCCTTAAACAAACGACATTTGGTCCTCACAGAATACAGCCTTGACCTCCATGCGACTACAAGTTGGTTGAACGCAGAGCCCGCCGTACCCATGCGTATTCCAAGCTCACTAGAGCAACTCACTCGGCAACCGTGGCACCCAAGTATTTGAACCTGGACACCAGCTTGACGGGCAGACCGGAAACCCGCAGAGGAGTTTCGGCGTCGATGCATGCAGCACTGCACATGGATTTGGTCTTAGCCGTATTCAGATGAAGACCCACACGTTTCAAGTTCGCGGCGAGCCTGTTCACGGTTACCTCCAACCCTTCGATCGTCGAGTCAAACACGACTGCGTTATCTGCATACTCCAAATCGCACAGTCTTTCTTCGCATGGTTCGGATGTATCATAATGATGTAGGCGTATCCCTCTGTCGGGGCAAACCGTCTTACGCATTATGAAATCAATCATGCTGATAAAAAGAAAGGGCGCAAGTACACATCCTTGCTGGACTCCTGACGTGATTTCAAAGAGGTCAGAGGATGTTCTGGTTGCTCTCCCGCGACACTCTGTATTGGTGTAGAGAGCACTTATCACGGCGATCAGTTTCAGTGGGACACCATAGCCTAGCAGAATTTGCCACAGAGATTCAAGATGAGGACTGTCAAATGTCTTTTTATAGTCCACGAAGCAGCAGGCGACAGGTATATTCATCTCTTGGTACTGTTGCAAGAGGCATCGGAGAGTTGAAATATGTTCCGAGCAGCACTTCCCCGGGACAAATCCACTCTGCTGCGCACGCAAAACCTCCAGCATGGGACTTCTAATTCTGTACAGGAGAATCTGTACCGACACCATCCCGGGAACGCTGAGGAGATTGATTCCTCTTTAATTAATATAGTCTTGTGGGTTACATTTTTTGTGCAGAGTATGGATACATTACTAACAACATATCAGACTAATTATTAGCAAATCTGCACGTGTCGTTTCTGGTCACCAAGGACGTCGTAGGGCAATGGAAGTAAACTAGATATCGCAAACCCGATAAAACCAGTGAGCTGATTTTTTTTGATGGAAAGATATTTTCGTTATAACTAAGTTTATGTAGCTATTTCTATAATATATTCCAATTAATGATTCTCCTCGATTTGCCGCCCCCAAGCGACGCTCAATCTGCCTACCCCCACGGGACGTCACTGCAGATAATATCTTATATAGGACTTTCACCATGTAGTGTTCAACTTCTCTACCTGGTGATTAACTCACGTGAATTTTCCCTGGAATAGCAATTGGAATGGAATTCTACGAAGTAAATGCTGACTCAATTATTAAATTATAAAATAGGTAGTTTATTAGGTATATTAAATGTTGTGTCAAATATGACAAAAATATTACAAACACATGTTTCAAAATGTTTAGTACTAGTATATAAAATTATGGGTAGACTATTAATACGCTTCGTAACTTTTCACTCCGGCTCTAGAATGTAAATTATGTACTTAATATATCGAAAAATATTTTTAAGTACTTAATATATTATCTATTTATTTATTTATTAGTAGGTACATATAGTAATACAAGTGAATATCATTTGATTTAATTGTATGCGAGGTGATCAGGCAAAGAGGCATGTCAGTGCAGTAAAAAGTGCTAAGTTATAAAACGTATACATACCTACATACAGCTAGAAATGCTCAATGCGTGTTGAGTAGGGATCCCGAGCAATTTTCAATACCTATGAATCCCGGGATTGATAAACATAATCCCGAAGCTTTCGGGATTTATTTTTCTATCAATTTTTATGGAAAATAAAATAAAAACGAAATTATAACAGAAAAAATACTAGAAATAAACTGAATTTGAATGAAGTTTGATTTATACCCATGTGTAAGTTGCCGATTCATTTTATTTTTTCACATAAATTAATAAAAATGAGAAAGATTGGAAAAAACAATGCTTCGCACCATTAACAAAGTAATTCCACCATGATCTCATACGTTTTACGGCAGTTTCATATGTGGCTGACTAATTTGATTTATGAAGCGGAAAGGCCATAAGTACACCATGATTTGCTCTACTATTTAAAATCTCGCTAACCCATTCATTAGATCTTTACTATCAGAAACAGCAATCTTATATTAAATTCACTTTATTATTTATATTACAATATTTTTTCCATTAAACTTATGTATTTCCAAGATTGAATGAACGTATACAATATTAACAATAAATGTTTTACATAAGTAGTATAAATTATACTAGATTTATTTTTGACCGATTTTATCAATGTTATTTGTAAATATAAAATTTTTATATTAACAATGGAAAGAAATGCCAATCCCGGGTTGCGGGGATTGTCAAATTGTAATCCCGAAATCCCGGGATCAGAATTTTGGCTCGGCATCGGATTTCCTAGTGCTGAGGCCTACAACAAAATTACTTTGTTTATTTTTTTATATTAATTAATATTAAATTAATATTATTAATTAGTTTGCTGAAAATGATATTAAGAAATGGATAAAATAAGCCATAAAGCATAGAACAAAGTAAATCAATCGCTTCAGAAAAAATAGATATACACGCTACTGAAAAGTCAGTATATTCAACAACTATAATTAAATAAGATTGTCTCTTATGACCAAAATCGTAGGTGAGTATATATAATCAACATGTACCTACTTACAACATTTGACAATATAAAACTATTGCGTTTTGATCGTTTTCTTACTAAACAGAGTTATTTAATAATTTTTCTCTACAATTCGATTCAATTCAGATCAATTATTTTTTAACATATTGGGGACATTACAAATTATAAGTTTAAGACTATCACATGACATGAAACATTATTATAAAGAAAAAAACGGAACAAAAGCGATAAAAATTTAAATATAATACTTAATTACAAGATAAAAAGAACTTTTTATATACAGCATTTTTAAATTTTCTGTTGAATTATTATGCTCAATATGCTCAAATTTGTACTTGATATGAAGTACCTAAATAAAAAACAAACAAATATAGAATACTGTAATGTGATTTTGATTTCCATAGTAACGCACGTATATATTAATAATTTAGTTGCTAGGACCACCCCTTTAGCAACCAATAATAGTGGATTAGATTACGGATTTCTCCCGAAATAACTTTTCATACAAAACAGAATTAACTGAAAATTAATTCAATTCTACTTAAAGATGGCTAAAAGTATTAAAAGAATGCATTGGCATCGTGTTCTGATATATTCTAAAAGTTGCAAATGTCTAGCTAGTCAGGAAGTTAGTTAACAATCGATTGCAAGATTTGTACTGGATAAACAGCCACCGGATAAACATGAATACGAGCTAATAAAAACGTTGTAAAAAGAGAACAGATTATTAACATATAAAAGCAGTGAAAAAACAATTATACATCATTCGATTAGAAGTTCAAAGTACACAGAGTTAGCTAAGGAGACTCTATTTTAAGAATTTATAAAAGGTGTAAACCTAAACTCATCTCTCACAGGTAGAATATTAGCATGACCAGTGGAAGGTTGGTTCTGCAAGGAGAATGAACAACTGATGCTTTCTATATTATGCTATCATCACACAAGATTGTCTCGTCCAGTAGTAATATCGCAAGGGATGGATGATTGGTAGCTTGATTCCAATGAATAGAAGGATTGTGCGTGATAAAGTAAGACCAAATATAATTCCCTTAACAATAAATGATACAATTTTAATACAGACACGTACTATGATATTTAAGTGATTTTGACAATTAATGATTACGGAGATGCGTTGTGAGAAAATTACTAATCGTTAGATCGTAGATTCATTATGTTAGAATGATTTGACAACTTGTGTTGTTAGGTCTCTCGCTCCCTTGGTTTTTATAGTGATTTAAGACAAAGGAAACACTATGTTAGCTTGGGGCGAACGATCTGGAGATGCATGTCATTGTTTACTACATGACCGATGCAGAGTTCATGCCCTGGTAAACAATTCATGGAAAATGAATCTTTGCGAAATCGCATTATCAAATAATTAATAAATAGTAATACATTTTATTATACAAAGTTGCACTACTTGCATTCTTCCACGATCGATGAAAATATTTACTTGCAATAGCAATAACTCGATAGTATTATGTTCGCATTGTGAATTATTATAAACAGTTGATTTAGCAATAAAAATATTGTGTGTCATGAAATCCTCGTCGAGGCGATCTGCTTACCGGGTTTATTGTACGCGGAGCGTGCCGTTGACAATGATTTATAGCTGATATTAAAAGACATACCTAACAACTAGCTGTCTTACAAAGTAACATACTATAGGTTCTAAGGTACTTAAACAAACTATGATGAGAACTTAAAATATACACTATGCTTGAAGATCCATGTAGTTCCTTCCCACATTAATTCTATTCACATAATTCATTAAAAATCCTAAAATAATAGAAGGTATATTCTTATAGTATTAAATTGGAGTAATTGGATTCGAAATATTATATTAAAAATAAAATTAGCAAGAATGCTATTTCAATCAGCTAAAAATTCTTACTAAACAGAGTTATTTCATTTTTCTCTGTACATGTGACTCATTATACGAGATTGTCTCGTTCAGTAGTAATTCTATTCACATAATTCTTTAAAAATTCTAGAATAATCGTAGGTACCTACATTCCTATAGTATGGAATCTGAAGTAATTAGATTCTAAATATTATATTAAAAAAGAAATTAGCCTGGATGCTACGTATTTGAATTAACAAAAAATAAGTTCACAAAATTTAACTCATTTTTATCAAGATCACATAAGTTAAATAGATATTATGATAAACGAGACATTAGGGGCGGCTCTCGTGGTGCAGTGCGTAAAGCGCTGGTCTTTCATTCGGGAGTTTCTGGGTTCCAACCCGGTAAGGACACAATATATTTATCTATTTTTTTTCAAAGCTTGGGTGTTTGTGATAGTCAAAAATTACTGACAACCTCTTTGTACGAAAAAGTAAAGACATGGTTATAAATAATTACAAAAAAAAATTAGTACATAGTATTTCATTAAAAATTTAAGATAGAACAGTTTTTTCATTTTGCGTTTCTTTATACATATGTCGCATTTAGAGTGCTAATCGCCAGAATGAGTCCTTTTGTGCGATTCCATGTTACTCGATAAGTAGTTACTTTTATCACATTTGAAAGGTTATTAACCAAAGAGTCATCATTTGTGACTTTATGCAAATGGATTGTCATGTTCGAAAATTTGTACAAATACAGTTCATTGTATCACTTTTCACCGTGAAATCTTGTATTGGAAATTAATGGTCATATATCAAAGACCGTCCAGCCTCGGTGGGTCGTATAGAACTGAGATAAAATTCATAACTAAATAAAACACGGTTTTTATAGGTTTACAGGAAGCCAACGGCTTGAAAAGAAAAAATTGAAAATAGCTGATATACTGCATTGTTTGTTAGGTTAGGTTTTCATTCTTGAAGGAACATTATTGTCTGCAATGCTCCACGAACAACGCGTAATTATTTCAACTCGGTGCTATAGAGATGGTCGTATAGTATACGGTCATCTATTTGCAATAAGTAAGCTCACGGCGAACTGTGCTACGGATAAAATGTAATACGTACAATTTACATGTAAATCTGGATTGTAAGGCAAAGTGATTAGTTTTCATACATTGGAATAGTTTTTCTCCAGAATAAATAATTGTGTGATTTTATGTTAAAAGATCGTTTGCTCAAGTAAACATCACATTGAAATGTCTTTATACCGGATTGAGTATTTTTTTGTGATTAAACACTTTTCAAATGAACGCACATATAAGTATATTCTTCACATTTTAACGTATTTTCACCAAAATGAGTCATTTCGTGGATATTCACGATAGTAGATGTTAAACATTGGATGGAGCTGCCAGTGACTGCCGTATTCTGGAGGTACTGAATTGGAAAGCGGCCACACTGGATAGGGACAGGTGGAGGGAGCTGTTGGAGGAGGCCAGGGGCCTTATATTATAACTTGTGACATGAAGTCACCTGACGACATGACGTAATTGTGACGTAACCTCAATAAACGCATCGAGGCGAGCCGCCCAAGCACACGGCTCACCAAAGATATTATTATGCTGAAACACCTATTTGTGTATGGGGACAATGAATAACGCCAGTATTTGAGTAGCGTTAATTTCTCGAATGCTATTATCATTCCGGTAGTACGTCACAATGATTTCATATGACGTCATGTCGACCCAGCAACTTCAACTCGCAAGTAACAACATAAGGCCCCAGGACCGGGTTGTCGTGCCTCTGATGATGATGGTGAGATGTTAAACATGGGTAATGTAACTCTGCACTTTTAACAAGTTTGAGCCATTTTAATATGAATTCGAAATTAAATCACTAAATGTAAATGGGTTTTCACCGTAATGAGTAATTTTGTGTTTTTTCATATTACTAAATCGTTTACAAGAGAAATTACATTGATCACACTTAAATGGGTTCTCATCAGAATGAATCATTGCGTGTCGTTTCAAAACAGCAAATGTTGTACACGAAAAACCACATTGATCACAATTAAATGGTTTTATAATAGAATGTGTCATTTTGTGAGATTTAAAGTGTCCAGGCTGAATGCACGAGTAATCGCATTCGTCACATTTAAAAGGCTTTTCAGTAGAATGTGTCATTTTGTGAAGTTTAATCTTACTAGATGTGATAGATGAGTAATCACACTCATCGCATTTAAATGGCTTTTCACCGGTATGAGTCATTTTGTGTAGTTTCAACTTATTAGGTCTTGTACATGCGTAATCACATTGGTCACAGTTGAATGGCTTTTCGCCAGAATGCGTCATTTTGTGAAGTTTCATTGAAGCAAATCGAATGCTGAAGTAACTACATTCATCACATGTATATGGTTGTAAATTCGTCATTTTTTTCATTTCTTTTTTATGAGCCGTTTTATGGCGCTTCAATAAACGTGCCGATGCAAAAATATCATAACAAATACAGCATACAAAATTTTTCTTGTACATTGATATTCTCTCTATATTTATAACAGCTACTAATAATTCTGGACATTTGAGGTTCGACTGTATTTGATTAATTTTAGCAGCTCGACTGACAGTGTCTATATTTTTAATCGGTTCGTGTATCCCGAATTCATTTTTAATGGATTGTTTTGAGCTACGTATTTCATTGTATGGGTTAAGTATCTCCGAAATTCTTTTGGACAATCCGAGACTATCGAAGTATGGCAAGGCAGAGTTTGCAGGAATCAACTGAAAAAAAAACATTAGCATTAAAGTAAATAAAAAAAATTGGGCCATTATATTCGCACTCATCCATTCTTTCCACCAACCTCAAATCTCCAATTATTGTCACAAGACCACCAGTCACGGGTCACGATCGACCGTGATGAAAGTTAAGTGCAGTTGTCTCAAGACATCGTGTGAGTGTTGGCCTATTACCGCGAAACCACAGTTTATTGATTAATTCAATTATTATACAAACTGATTCAGAAGTTGTTCATGGGCTACAGCCAGTTCAGCTTGATATAAAGTGACCGTCGTCCAAACAACACTTCTGAATACTTATTAAGCCGTGATACTGGCTCTCATTATTCATACAACCTATCATTATCATTCATCAACCTCACATATCATCCATCAACAGTGTGCATCAACATCAACAACTGCGCAACGGGTAACGGTTACTTAACAAACCATACCGCGCAAGTGATAGTTCAACCAGACTACGGAGTCATCATGTTAAACCACCCCCTTTTCCCTAGATCCGGAATCCAAACATTATTACAGTCCACTGCTACAAGCGCCACCAAAAACAAATGAGATAATGTTAAAAAAATCAAATACTTTATGCCTTATAGACATACAGGGATGGTAGCGTATAATTTAGAAGAGAATTATGTTGATACGTCATATCTTTTATTCTACATTTCAATACCATTAGGCATGCTTAAGGTTTAATCACTGTAGTGATTGGTGAGTGTGTTAACACTTTCAGCCCAGCAAGTTTTTATAAATCTAGCCCTATTCCCGGACAAATTTGAGTGAAATTGGTGTTTTATAGTAAATAATGTAATCTTAGTTTATTGGATTATTTATGGAAATATTTAAATGAAACTTTCAAGAATAATAGAAAACAGTTAAATAATTTCGAATAGTGTGATATTTTTGCAAACAATCTTCTTTGTGCAGAGGAATATCATACTCTTTACACGTGTACCGAGTCTCGCCTCTCTTCTTCATCTTGCCACATTCCTTACACACCCTTGACGGGTATGCCTTTTTCTGTGTTGCTGGAATCGTCTGTAAGGTATATCCAGATATATCTCCAGATAATCTGATAGGCGAATTCAGATTTCACATTACGCCTTGGAGCCGGAGAAGACGAGACATCGTTATCAGAGGACAGTGATAAAGTAACAAGAGATCCGGGCTTCGTTACTTACTTATTTCTGTAATGAGACCCAAATCTATCATGTCGCTGGAATGGATAGATGATATCATCCTTACTCTGCGCTTATCTCTCCAATAATGTAATGGTACGTTTACATTTGACACTAATATCGTCATATTTATGTATGACACCATATTCACCAAGTGTAAACAGTAATTATATTTGTACCAGCCACTTATTTTTCGTGTGTCGACACTCACCTGTCACTTATTCAATCTACTTATATACGCAAATGTAAACACCGCGTATTCGACAATTCCGAACTTGCCGCGATATATCACCGAAGTTGGACCACCGTCCACTTTTATATCAAGTACCTGACACATTATTCGTAGTTTAACAGGTACCTAGTGAATTGCATAGGTATATTTCTAAAACAACGGACAATCAATTATCATAGGTACACCATGAATGTATGCCCAAAGTTTACGTTAATAAATGTACCTACTGTAGCGATCTGTCAAAAATCATAGACAGTGAGAAATAAATCGGATATGCCGTGTTCTATGGATTTTGTTCGAAAATAAAATATCGCTTGTTCTCGGCACATACGATTAATTCTGATGCACTCTGTGAAGAAAAAATGCGCTTCAAATGGTATTACCTAATTCATTTTGGCCCACACCTGCACTTGTATTACGATATTATATTGAATATGCATGAATATGCAATGACGATCAAGTGCTAGATATCGCAATGTTACTGTTAATCGTTCTTCTACACTTATTGCATTTCTGAATTGTGTGTCTTGTTTTTTGGCAAAAGGTCCAATCTTGCAAACTAAAGTTCACAAATTGAGTTGGATCTTCGATTTTAAACTCTGACATTAAACGGAAGGCACATAGTTCTTCTCGTCGCTGAATCCATTCCCGCACCCATCTAGACCATTTTTCCTCCTTTTTGTTGCCAAAAGACTTAAAATAATAACACTCGCTGCTTTCTTTTTTAACATTCCCATATTGTCAACTGACATAACGTTTTTGAGAAGTATACAAAATAAGTGTCCGAATAAATTACAATACCATATGTAAACACCGCATATATTTATTCCAATGCTGCCATTGAATAAAGTGTCGAGACTTTATTTCAACGAGAAGTATACCAGAATTTTATGTCAGATCCATGCAGGTGTAAACAGTAAGTGAATTTTTATGTCAGACACATAAAATAAGTATATCGGTATAAGTGTCAGATGTAAACGTACCATAAGATAATATCTCCTTTTATACAGATAACCGACTGTATATACGAATATTGTATGACTTTAGGTGAGTACATTGTTGAACTTTCAATAGTGAATATTGTGTAGATACCTGATTTATTGGTCCGTGTTCTAAATTAAAGCAGCCACTTTGCGGATCCTTATGTTTACTTTGGCGTACTGTATTTTCAACAGACTTGTCATTAAAGTCAATACCCTGAAAATTAGTATCCGATTTCATAATGGAAAGGGCTGTTGAAAGTTTCTGAAAAAAATATATAATAAAATAATAATAAATTAAAATAAAAAAAAAATAGCGCGCGACCTCCGAATACTTTCTCGCTCGCACATCGGACGTCAGTCAGCGCGGGCATCCCCACCACCGCGCGTTCCCGCTATCTGGCGTCCCCCACCGAAGCGCACCGGCGTTATCACCTGGACGGCAAGGAAGGGGCCGCCTAGTTCGCTATATAAGGCGATGCACGGCCTTGAACAATCAGTCAGCTTTGGGCCGGACTTGGCCCTGACACACGGTTAGCCGTGACTCTATCAGAGTACAGTGAGCTATTGTAGTGAGCGAGGCACAAGCTCAGGTTTCGCCATTGTTCCACCTTCAACATCACAACGAACTCATTTCAAATTTATTAAGGAAGTCCCTAAATTTACCCTTATAAAGTCATTTTTCACTGTACCCGTAGTGACTGAATTGCAGATTATATGAATATACTTGAAAGGAAATTGCTGAACAGTGACGTTGCTAGACAAAGTGCCACCCTCAGATTTAGAATGCAGACCATTTTTAATTTTAAAGTATTATCTAAGATGCTGGTTTTGTACTCTTTATCTGTCTTAAACAGACTGGTTAAGCCAAATTGTGGTCGCATTCATCCTTAGTCCCCCCAACTCAAATCCCATTATTTAGTATTGTCACAAGAACAGACGATAAGCAATTACGGGTCATAAGAAGACCGTAATTGCGAACAACATGCAGTTACTCCAAAATAACCGAGCGCGTAGGCTTGCTAAAGCTGTCGAGCTATATCTGATACAATACGAACGAGGCCGTGTTAGATATAGTGATTTAACAGTTAGCTGAAGTGATATGCAGCAAGCGGACGTGGACAAGTTGTTATATTTTACCGTCGCTTCCTATCTACAGCGTGATTCAAAAGTTAACTAAAAACATATCTGTTCGACCTTCGTTGCACTAAGCCTGTTGCGGTTTGAATAATTACTGAGAATATAATTGTTTTCAATTAAAAACCTAATTTCGCCGGATTGGTTTCTTGAAAAATGACAACATAAAAATCTTCTACACGCTTCTAAAGAGACTTTCTGTTATCAACGAGATCTTGTTGTGGACAGTAGTTTAATATTTTATTCATATTGAAAGAAACTTTGACGATTTTCTACGTGCAATACGGGTTGTTTCCTTCTAAGATGCTCGTGTACTGGCTGAAAACAGCCGAACACAACCAAACATCAAAATGATCACTTTTATGTTGTCGGATTATAATTGACAATATTTTCTGTGAATACGCAGGTACAAGGTTTAACCCAATATGGAAACCCGACCCACAGTTATGCTAACCAGCTTTGCCAGATGTTTTTGTTAGGTTGGATAAAATATACGATGTTCATATGAGTGATTTAAGTATTTAAAATAGATAAAACCTTTTGTATATAGGTACCTGATTAAGCAGATTGAGTCCAGAATGAGAACAATGGGGGCGTGTAGCTTCATAAGTGATCTCAAGTATCGTATCTTTGACAGATTCATACATGGAATCGACCTGCTGAAAACACAGAGCTTGTGTGTTAGTAGGGTCCGTCTCAGGGGTCTGAAAAAATGCATTTCATATCAGTGTCAGTATTTGATAAAAATAAAAAAAAATGAGAACAAGGCATTAACGACTCAAGTAGAAAGCCGATACATTCACAACGACTGGTCTTACCTTTTCCGCCCCTCCCGTTGTTGTCTATGGATGACCTGTGATTGTTCTATAGCAGTGGCGAAGACTCCATACTAGGCGATTATATAAAGCGTACCTTCTTAGGAAAAATATTTTTTAATTGCATATTTACATATTTATATACTTAAACACGTCATTATTTTATGTTATATAAAAATAATTTATTTTGCCAACGAGAGATATCGTATATTATGTAGGAATGTATTACACAGTTAACAAAACAATCTGCAAAAATATACTACAGCGCGCCATAAATAAATAATAAACGCCGCGACGTCTCGATGTAAATAAATTCCGATTATGTGTGAAATAATTCTGATTTTTTTTCGTATGGACTTTACGTCTCGTAACCTCAGCAAGTGTGCTGATTTGTACGAAATAAGGTAAGCTCCTATCGCAGAGCCTAAAACATTCGCGCATAATATTGTTGTCACGACTGCGCACTTTGTCCAAAATCATTATAATTTGGATTTAAAAAAAAAAAAATCAACGGCGTTAAATCGAATAGTAATAAATAAGTAAGTATAGATTGTTTTTATGAATAAAAATAAATTTTATCTAATGATTTTTGATGGGTATACATGTTTTGAAAAATACCTAATTTAAACACATCGCTCATTTTCATGTCGTCAATGAGTTTTTGAAGTTTTATTGAATTAGTGCGTCGTTGTCATTTATTAGTGTGTAGCTATTCATTAGTAGTAAATATCGTACTATTCTCGTAAGTATACCTGACACCCTTCTCTTTTTATCAGATCTCCACAACCTACCTCTTTCCAAAAGTCACCCTTCGCCACTGTTCTATAGAGTGCTCATACTGACGTGTCTGTCGTGTTGACATATGGAATGGATTGATTTGGATAGATGAGTTACATGATAAATAATACACTAGCATTAACACACCTTCTACAAATGTAATGCATAGATAAATGCTACATATTTTTTGGAAATCGATATTACCACCGGTTTTTGTGTGAAGGACAAGTCTGACATTGACAACTAATAAATAACAGGAATATATAGTATTTATAAATAACACTGATAGTAAATATTTTTGATTTGAGAATTTCTTTATAATTCAATTTTAAACGAGAAAGGGCGAATCAATATTTCAAGCAATCTGGGATCTGATTTTGACAGCTGAAAAATGGACCACTCGTTGCTTGTGCAAAAAGTTATGATCAGGCTTTATTAATCTAAGGGTGGCGGTGGACAAGGACGTTCACCCTAAAAAGGACTTATTCGGGTAACTACATCTAGGAATCCCAGTCACGCGTGAAATAATCGAATGTCAATAAAAATATGTCAAATGCAATACAATACGGTTACCTACATGTAAATTGTACGTATTACATTTCACCATAGCACAGACGTGAGCTTGCTTATCGGAAAGAGATGAAAATGAAAATAGATATAGTAGCACCGAGATAAAAAAATATAAAATGAGATGAGACTATAAAATAGCCCCGAGATGAAAAAAATACTCGTTATTTGTAGAGCATTCCAGACAATAATGTTTCAATATTATTAGATTCAATATGAACATTAATTCAATTTTCATAGCCGGTTTTGGCAAAATGTATGGATTCAAGAATGAATACGTAATCTAACCTAACCTAACTTAACAAATAATACAGTATATCGGCTATTTTCTAAATTTGTTTGCCGCTGGCATCCTGTAAACAGACAAGAACCGTGTTTTATTTTGACATGAATTATATCTCAGTAGGTACTTGTACGTCCCAATGAGGTTGGACGGTCTTTAATATACGATCATAATATATTTCCGACAAAACATTTCACGGTGAAGATACGGCGAACTGCATACGCACACATTTCTGGACACGATACAATACACCCATCAACCTGCTCACGCAATACTATACCTTACTTAATCACACTATCAAGATTTTAATCGCATACTGTTTAACATGTAGGTCGATTTAATAGTCTAATGCGTCAATGACATTGAGCTACTTTACGAGCTACTTGTTGGTAAATTTACAATCTGCCTGTAAAGTCGCCCAGTGTTATCATCGAACAAGCTAACAAGCAGATTGTAAACAATCTACCGAGAAAAGTTGAAAGCCGGTCAACTTTACACGCTACACGCCGGCGTGTGGGCCTGCGCAGTAGAGAGCAGTAGGGACCTCCCAGTAAAAAACGAACTACGTTCTGTCAAAATAGTCACTAGCTTGTTGGCTTCTCAGCGAATGGAAAGTTTTATGTGTCATCATCACAATCGAAGTAGCTGAATCGCCCGCTTTTAAATTCGCCAACAAACGGCTCGTAAAGTAGCTCAATGCAATTGACGCTTTAATGAATTTAGAAAAAAATAACCTTGACTACGCGGCTGGCATCATCAGCATTGTCTTGTTTTATCAAAATGTCGGGGGCCTGCATGTTTGGAGTCAATATTGGCACATCAAACCATTGTTGCTCTTCTGTATTGGCATCGAATTCATCCGGTTCCCGTTTTACATCCATTTTGCGCATAAAAATAAAAATTCTTTACGTTGTAGATTTAGAAAATGTGTAAATTGACGTGCGTGACAGATTATGAGACCATAGACAAAAATTTGCCGTTGTTATTATAACAGTGTTGCTAACTGTACTATAATTTTGGTCCGAGTAATCTTGGCTATTTTTACAGGTCCATTTACCTGGAACACCCAATGTTAAAACTCCAACTTTTTTTGCGTGCATTTGTTTGTGCATCGTTAGTGCACGTTTGTGCACGATTTTTTTTCGTTTGTGCACCTATAATAACCGAAAAATTCCAATTTCAAATTGGGTGTTCCAGCTAAACGTTGGGTCACCCAATGTTGAAATTTCAACTTTTTTCGAGTGCATTCGTTTGTGCATCGTTAGTGCACGTTTGTGCACGCGTTTTTTTCGTTTGTGCACGCACATTAAGGGGGTTATTCGCATTTCAATTTGGGTGACCCAGCTAAATGCTGGATACTTGTGTCACTAAACATGTGTTTTTCCTTAAATTTAAATTGTAAACACTTGTGTATTGGTAGTGAACGTTAGTGCACGATTTTGTTTTGCTTTTTCACCTATATTCAGCGCGCTATTTAATTTTAAAGTTTGTATGCAAAACCTGACTGGGTGGGTTTAAAAAAATATTTTGTAGTTAAATCTCTTGTTGCAAAGCTAGTGCGCAATTCTGCATACTTTTTTATTTTTTTTATCATATAGTGCGTGAGTTATTCTATATGAAATATTTAATAAACGTTAAGTAGAACCACCCAACAAACTTTTTTAATTTTTAATTAAGTCATCAAGTTGTCTATTATTGGCTTACGTTTGTGCACGTGCTTTTTTTGTTTTATCGATTATATCGTGAGAGATATTATTTTTTAAATTTTAGGGACTTGATACTTGAACCATTAAATTTGCCTAAAATTTTTTTGTTTAGTGCATCCTATTAAGTTAATTTATGTAAACTTTTAGCACGATTTCAATTTTTTTTATCTCTTATATTAAGCTAGTAATTAGATGTTGAGTGGCCGTCAAGTTTTAAAACCAAACATTTTTTTTCCACATTTTTTAAATGCACACCTTTGAGTAATTTAATTACATGATTTTTCATAAAGTTTTTATTGTTTTTCTATTTAAATTACGCGAAAAATTCGCATTTTTCCATTTTCACTAAGTACCCCGTCAAAATGTCCTGAACAAAAACGACCGCATCCGTTTGGAACATCCAGTCAAAAGAGTCTCCTCAAAATAGCCAAAACGGTGTAAGGTGCACAAAATATGTCGGTTTATAATAGACTACCTCAAAATTGACAATCTGATTACACAAAAGTGTCAAAATTACAAAATCATTCAACTTTCTTAACATTTATCTATTTATTTATGATTTTGAATGGATCAATGTCAGTTTAATAAGGAAAAATGCAGTCAATTATATAATTATACTTACCTACTGTTTTTTAAAATGATCTGTAATAAAAATAAATACCGTTAAGTTATTAGAATACAATTAGGTATGCATACTTTTGAAAAATGCAATAGTTATGTTTTTATGCAACGATATTTTCTTCAAAAGATAATATTGGAATGACATTTATATTTTTTTTATATAAAGGGGTTAACTTGCAGGCACTTAACTCTTCCTAATAATATTTGCTTCTTCTTTTTCTCTGTTTCTCCAGGTGGTGCAACGTATGCTTGTAGTTCTGGTAGGTGTTATGTTAGGAGAGAAGTGTTAGTCACTTCATATTATGCTATTCAGAATCGATATCAAATAAAGTTTTGTAGGTTCTTTAAAAAGTTATTGCCTCTGACAGCTTCGACAATTGTTTCATGCAAATGGTTTTCTTTTGAATGTGTGTGTTTATGAGTTCTTAAACAACGTACCTACTTACATATCTGTTTACATTTATATTTAAACTCATCACGATTATGAGTTTTTAAATGACATATTTGTTTAGGTAAGTACTACTTACTTTCAAAATAAAATTCATCACACGCAAATGGTTTTTCTCCTGTTTCGTTTTATGAGCGTTAAGATGATTTTGTGCCGAGCCTCCGTATAAGTAGTCAATTTATTTAAAAGGTAATTCACCATTTTGTATCTTTACATATGTTTGAAGATTACTCCGTCGCGAGCATCCAAATGAGCATACATTGCATTTATAAGATTTTTCACGAGTATGTTCTATATAATAAGTACATATTCATTTCATGTCTTTTAAGACAACAATGTCGTAGGCATTTATATGAATATACATCGAATTTTAAAGGTTTTTCACCAGAATTTGTCATTTGTTAGTTTTTAAGATGACTTAGTTGCGAGCATCTATATGAACATACATTGCATTTATAAGGTTTTTCACCATCCACCAAAAATGGCCGCGTGGCTTAAGCGTTGGCATATTGCGTCAAGGGTCCCTATTTCCAATCCTCGGTCCGGAAAGTACGCATATTATTCGCGAAAATCTATATGAACATACATTGCATTTATTAGATTTTTCATCAGATTGTGTCATTTTGTGTCTTTTAAACCTTTAATTTGCAAGCATCTATATGAACATAAATCGCATTCGTTAGTGTGTGCACCAGTATTGTCATTCCACATGTTTTAAGACTACTAGGTTTTTTAAATGACATATTTGATTACATTTCAAAGTCATCACTCATTACACGCAACTGGTTTTTCTCCTGAATGTGTAAGTTTATGAGTTCTTAAACAACGTATTCGATACGATGCTGCCAAAAGTTGGTAAGTTGATAGTTTAGGTATTTTGAGTTTACCACGGATAATATGTCTATACTTATATACGTTCATGGCATTTATAAAGTTTTTCATTAGAATATGCCATTGTTTGTCTTCTAAAATATTAATTCGCGAGCATCTATATGTACACAAATCGCATTAATGAGGGTGTCCCCCGTTATGTTTCATATTATAGATTTTAATGTTTCTAGGTTGCGAGCATCTTTATAAACAATAATTGCATTGATAAGGTTTTTCAACACTATTTATTATCACTTTTGTCTTTTTAAACTACTGTGTTGCGAGCAGCTATATGTGCACTGATTAAATTTAGGTTCTTCGAAAGAATTTGTCATATCATGTCTTTTACGATTACTGCGGCCACCATTTATTCTGCTTTGCGAGAAACTGAAGATCGAGAAGGCTTGAAAGTTTTAGTCGCTCAAAGGATAACAAAATTTAACAGTGGTCAAGATCCTCAGCCATGAGTATACAACCAAGATGGGAATCGAAGACAACTAATTTGCGAGCATCTATATGAACTTTCATCGCATTTTAAAGGTTTTAATCAGTATTGCCATTCCATATGTTTTAAGCTTACTAGGTATTTTTAAATTACATATTTGATTATATTGGAAATCACATTCATCACACGCAAATGGTTTTTCTGCTTAATGTGTAAGTTCATACGTTCTTTCATTGAATAAGTTTATGTTATTTGAATATGTTTCTGATAATTCTTCCATATACTTTCTGTTGAAAATAATGTAATTTCTATGCCATTTTACCATAATATTTACAAACCTATTTCGGAAGTGCTATATTTCAACTAAACTATTGAAAAATAATAAAACTGTTAGGTAATAGTATTACAAAGATTTTACCACTGCGTATCATTAGTTAGATTCTTATCTAAATTAAAACTGTAAACATCTTCACAGTCTTCTGATGTTGGTAAATTGAACGATCAAGAGTTACGTATTTTTAGCATAATGAATAGCTGCTAAAGAAACTATGTTTTAAAAATCGGATGAACTTGATATTTTTATATGGCAAACGTATATAAGTATAGACATCTTATCCGTGGTAAACTCAAAATACCTAAACTATCAACTTACCAACTTTTGGCAGCATCGTATCGAATACGTTGTTTAAGAACTCATAAACTTACACATTCAGGAGAAAAACCAGTTGCGTGTAATGAGTGATGACTTTGAAATGTAATCAAATATGTCATTTAAAAAACCTAGTAGTCTTAAAACATGTGGAATGACAATACTGGTGCACACACTAACGAATGCGATTTATGTTCATATAGATGCTTGCAAATTAAAGGTTTAAAAGACACAAAATGACACAATCTGATGAAAAATCTAATAAATGCAATGTATGTTCATATAGATTTTCGCGAATAATATGCGTACTTTCCGGACCGAGGATTGGAAATAGTGACCCTTGACGCAATATGCCAACGCTTAAGCCACGCGGCCATTTTTGGTGGATGGTGAAAAACCTTATAAATGCAATGTATGTTCATATAGATGCTCGCAACTAAGTCATCTTAAAAACTAACAAATGACAAATTCTGGTGAAAAACCTTTAAAATTCGATGTATATTCATATAAATGCCTACGACTTTGTTGTCTTAAAAGACATGAAATGAATATGTACTTATTATATAGAACATACTCGTGAAAAATCTTATAAATGCAATGTATGCTCATTTGGATGCTCGCGACGGAGTAATCTTCAAACATATGTAAAGATACAAAATGGTGAATTACCTTTTAAATAAATTGACTACTTATACGGAGGCTCGGCACAAAATCATCTTAACGCTCATAAAACGAAACAGGAGAAAAACCATTTGCGTGTGATGAATTTTATTTTGAAAGTAAGTAGTACTTACCTAAACAAATATGTCATTTAAAAACTCATAATCGTGATGAGTTTAAATATAAATGTAAACAGATATGTAAGTAGGTACGTTGTTTAAGAACTCATAAACACACACATTCAAAAGAAAACCATTTGCATGAAACAATTGTCGAAGCTGTCAGAGGCAATAACTTTTTAAAGAACCTACAAAACTTTATTTGATATCGATTCTGAATAGCATAATATGAAGTGACTAACACTTCTCTCCTAACATAACACCTACCAGAACTACAAGCATACGTTGCACCACCTGGAGAAACAGAGAAAAAGAAGAAGCAAATATTATTAGGAAGAGTTAAGTGCCTGCAAGTTAACCCCTTTATATAAAAAAAATATAAATGTCATTCCAATATTATCTTTTGAAGAAAATATCGTTGCATAAAAACATAACTATTGCATTTTTCAAAAGTATGCATACCTAATTGTATTCTAATAACTTAACGGTATTTATTTTTATTACAGATCATTTTAAAAAACAGTAGGTAAGTATAATTATATAATTGACTGCATTTTTCCTTATTAAACTGACATTGATCCATTCAAAATCATAAATAAATAGATAAATGTTAAGAAAGTTGAATGATTTTGTAATTTTGACACTTTTGTGTAATCAGATTGTCAATTTTGAGGTAGTCTATTATAAACCGACATATTTAGTGCACCTTACACCGTTTTGGCTATTTTGAGGAGACTCTTTTGACTGGATGTTCCAAACGGATGCGGTCGTTTTTGTTCAGCACATTTTGACGGGGTACTTAGTGAAAATGGAAAAATGCGAATTTTTCGCGTAATTTAAATGGAAAAACAATAAAAACTTCATGAAAAATCATGTTATTAAATTACTCAAAGGTGTGCATTTAAAAAATGTGGAAAAAAAATGTTTAGTTTTAAAACTTGACGGCCACTCAAAATCTAATTACTAGCTTAATATAAGAGATAAAAAAAATTGAAATCGTGCTAAAAGTTTACATGAATTAACTCAATCGGATGCCTTAAACAAAAAAATTTTAAGGCAAATTTAATGGTTCAAGTATCAAGTCACTAAAATTTAAAAAATATTATCTCTCACGATCGATCGTCGATAATCGATAAAACAAAAAAAGCACGTGCACAAACGTCAGCCAATAATAGACAAATTGATGACTTAATAAAAAGTTAAAAAAGTTTGTTGGGTGGTTCTACTTAACGATCATTAAATATTTCATATTGAATAACTCACGCACTATATGAGAAAAAAAATAAAAAAGTATGCAGAATTGCGCACTAGCTAGGCAACAAGAGATTTAACTACAAAATATTTTTTTAAACCAACCCAGTCAGGTTTTGCATACAAACTTTAAAATTGAATAGCGCGCTGAATATAAGTGAAAAAGCAAAACAAAGTCGTGCACTAACGTTCACTACCAAGGCACAAGTGTTTACAATTTAAATTTAAGGAAAAACACATGTTTTGTGACACAAGTATCCAGCATTTAGCTGGGTCACCCAAATTGAAATGCGAATAACCCCCTTAATGTGCGTGCACAAACGAAAAAAACGCGTGCACAAACGTGCACTAACGATGCACAAACGAATGCACTCGAAAAAAGTTGAAATTTCAACATTGGGTGACCCAACCTTTAGCTGGAACACCCAATTTGAAATTGGAATTTTTCGGTTATTATAGGTGCACAAACGAAAAAAAATCGTGCACAAACGTGCACTAACGATGCACAAACAAATGCACGCAAAAAAAGTTAGAGTTTTAACATTGGGTGTTCCAGGTAAATGGACCTTATTTTTACAAAATTTTTATTAGGTCGTATTCTTATATTATTGTCTGGTACTCAGGCGCTTACGCCATGCGGCCATCGTGGGTGTCACGTCCGGTGGTTGTTTATCCAGTACAAATCCGGTACTTAGTCTAGGTCTACTTAGGTAGGCTAGGTCTCTTTTTATGTTGGAACAACGCGAAATTTTATGATGTTACAATAAATAATAATAAATAAAGATGTTCCAGTATTGAACGGCAACAAGTCAATAATTTGACATTATTTCGCGATATTGGTATCAAAATACTAGTAAAAATGGGCTCTTGTCGGTTTTGTAGAGAAACAACTCGAAAAAAATAATTTGGAAACCTAGGTAAGTACCTACCTTGAGAGCCAAAAAACCCATACGTATAAAATTTTACAATCTTTCAAACAAAACCAGTTTTGTACAGATCCATTTCGAATAGTTTCCATTTACAACTTTTATAGATTATAGGTAGGTACGTTTCAAATTTAGAGTAGATTAATAATTCTCACATGTATCCTTTTAAAACTTGTCAAATCTTGTGTAGGTACCCATTTTAAAATATTCAAAATATTAAAAAAATGATTAAGTAGGTATCTCAAAACTACGATTTTTATTTGTAACCGTTTCATACTGGGTCATTGATAATACTTAGGTACTTATGTAATTTTATTGTTTAACGTTACCTACAGTTCCCACGATAGGTAGGTACCTACGTTATGTGTTATTATTAGTGCTTAATGATCAAACATGTTTATTGTAATTTGCTAGCAGTTTATCCGCAGTTCAAAAGCATAATAATAGAATACGTGTATTAAATAAGGCTCTAAGTACCAAAAAGTAGTATTGTCTGTAGTTACAAAATACCGAGTCATTGCAGTAAAATTTCATGAAGCAGACCTTTTGAAAATGTAGTTTTACAGTGTGAAGCAATCGCGGCAGTTTCTATAATTTTAGGTATTAAGAACTCGCAAGTGTCAACACACCATCGTCAGCTATTTTATATTGAATGCCGTTGACCACTGCAGTGCTACTTACGCCATTATAAAAAAAACACGCCAACGGACTTACAACGTCGACAGGTTTAATTATTTTGCTGTATTTTTTTGACTTGCTTGAGGCATTTAGACTATAGTTGAAGTTATCGGCGTTGGTATGTAGAACATTTTTCTATAAAAATGTCAGTTTTTATTATTTTGGTACTTAGCGCCTTAATTAATACACGTATTCTATAATTATGATATTATATTCTTATGATACATCATTTTATTATCCACAGTACTTTTAAGCACGTGTTTAAAGGAATTTAATATTATAATACTCACTAGGTACCCACTTGTAATGATCGATAATGAATGCCGAATAGATGAAATGAATTCTTGAAACGTGTATATTATGTTTAGCCCGGATACTTCTTTACTCGAGACGGTTACATGCTATCGCCTTACCCGTTGGGTATTTCAGTTCTCATTATTTCTGAGTTCCCTAGTACCTATATTATAGGATTAAAATATCTTCCATTGTATGTATCTATGTGTAATTGAAGTGAACACCTTTGTCTTATATGAAGTAAATTCTACCTATTCCAAACTCTAGTCTAGAGGTACGAGGGTGGGTCAATAAGTCCTTAGAAAAGCCGACAGGTGGCGCGACTAGTACTGCAAGCGGTTTGTTTTCATGCAGCGGCACTACCGATTCAGTATGCTGGTAAGTTTCAATCAGATTGGTCGGATTGTTGTGTGTTTCTCGTACATTTAAAAAAAAAATGCTTGTGGAAAATGGAAAAATGGAAAATGGAAAAAATTGAGTTTAGAGTTGTTATTAAACATTTTAATATAAAAGGGTTAACAGCAAAGGAAATAAAAAATGAGTTGGATTTAGTTCACGGCATATCTGCTCCTTCACTTGCAACTATTTATAACTGGTTAAATGAATTTAAACGTGGTCGTACATCAACAAAGGATGAACCACGCTCAGGACGTCCTGTAGAGGTGACTACACCAGAAATGATCAATAAAATCCACGATATGGTGTTAAGTGACCGAAAATTAAAGTTGAGTGAGATAATTGAGGTTACAGGGATCTCAAAAGGTAGCGTCATTTCTATTTTACATGACAAATTGGGCATGAAAAATATTTCTGCAAGATGGGTGCCGCGTTTGCTCACAGTCGACAATAAACGCAGTAGGGTGGTGGCCTCTAAAGCCCTGTTGTCGCTCATGCAACGCAATCCGGATGAATTTTTTCGTCGCTTTGTGACTGTAGATGAAACATGGATACACCACTATACTCCCGAGACGAAAGAACAGTCAAAGCAGTGGATTGCGAAGGCAAACCATGTCCAAAGAAGGCGAAAACCGTAAAATCAGCTGGTAAGGTTATGGCTACTGTATTTTGGGATGCACGTGGAATTATTTTCGTTGACTATTTGGAAAAAGGAAAAACAATAACATGGGATTATTATGCATCTTTATTGGACCAGCTAAAAAACAAAATTGAAGAAAAACGGCCTCATTTAAACAGGAAAAAAATCCTCTTTCATCAGGACAATGCCCGTGTTCACACATGTTTACGATCAATGGCTAAAATTGAAGAATTGACGTTCGAATTGGTCGACCACCCACCGTATTCGCCAGATTTAGCCCCCAGTGACTTTTTCCTTTTCCCAAACTTAAAAAAATGGCTAAGTGGACAACGTTTTTTTCAAATGAAGAAGTCATCGATCGGACAAATGCTTATTTTGAGGACCTTCCGAAAACTTATTTTTCTGACGGTTTAAAAAAAATTGAGAAACGTCTAACCAAGTGTATTAAGCTCCAAGGAAATTATGTTGAGAAATAAAAAAAAAGTACAAAAATAAAACCTGTTTTAATGTTTTTTTCTAAGGAATTATTGACCCACCCTCGTATTTGCATAATGTTTGAGACTTGTTACCTATCGTAATAGATTTATGGGTTGTAACCATCTGTTTTTCGTCCTTCTCTCGACTTTTCGGGCTCGTTGCTTAGGTTACTTTCAACAGTGCCCGAAACGCAATTCGTATGATAATAATTAGCATTGTGTATTTGCATATCGTGGTCTGTGATCAGGTATCTGAATAGGCGGTTTGTGGCATTCCCAAATTTCATTGGTGCAGACGTTACTGATGATTCCAATATTATCTCCTGTATAAATTAAATAAAAACTTCTCTCTTATGATAATTCCTATAAGCTTAAATCTTATTTTTCATTTTCAGAATGCAATGAGAAATAGGGGAATTACTTAGCGTTGTTGCTTGTCTCAGAATAATATCAACAAGCCTACATGAGGCAATGGGATGAGCAAGGCCAAGTGATATTATTTTCAAGACGCAATGCAATGTACCTATGAAGGTCCGAGTCGGCAGCGGCAACTTACCGCCTGTTGAGATCTTCAACGAGGGTTTGCCGTCGTAATCTACTGCCCCAGAACCTGTAGTCATGGCTGCTTCACCTGGAATAATTGTTCGCACAGACGATGCGGTTATAGATTGCACTAGCCGAACACTTCCAGTAAATCGTCCAAAGAAAAAAAGCACTGACAGTGGCAAAATATTTCATTATATAACTATTATTATTATGATAAACTTTATTTTTATTACAGTAACAGGGGTAGGTAGTATTATTTATTTAAAAAAGAATACATTAGTAATATTAATATAATTTATTCCAAAAACAAAATTAGGTACATAAAAAATGATAACTAATGAGAGATACTCGTAAAATACAATTGAATAAATTAATCAAATAACAATCACATATTAAGTCATTCACTAGAATGGGCCCTTATGTCTTTTCATTCATCGGAATTGGCACGACAAGTTGAATTTTTTACATTATGATGGTTTAACAGAATGTGTCATTTTGTGGTTTTTCATAGTTTTATAATGCATACATGAATAGTCACATTCAACACACTTAAATTGTTTCTCACCAGAATGAGTCATTTTATGTGTTTTCATGCTACGTGACCATATACATGCGTATGAACATTGATCACATTTAAATGGTTTTTCACCAGAATGAATCATTTTGTGACATTTCATATGGTGGGAGCGGATACACGAGTAATTACATTCATTACAATGATATGACTTTTCACCAGAATGAGTCATTTTGTGTGTTTTCATTCTATAAGAATAAAAGCATGAAAAGTCGCATTCATCACATTTAAGAGGCTTTTCGGCAACATGAGACATTTTGTGTGATTTCATCTTACTAATTATTTTGCACGAAAAATCACATTGATCGCATTTAAACGGCATTTCAGCGGAATGAGTCATTTTGTGTATTATCATGTTACTTGATGTTATGCACGAAAAAATACATTCATCACAGTTAAACGGCTTTTCAACAGAATGAGTCATCTTGTGTCTTTTCATATTATCAGATCGAGCACATGTGTAATTACATTCAGGACATATAAATGGCTTTTCACCAGAATGAGTTAATTTGTGAGATTTCATAACATCAGACCGAGCACATGAAAAATGGCATCCGTTACATGTATACGGCTTTGCACCAGAATGAGTTAATTTATGTATTTTCATGCGATTAGATTCAATTGCCGAGTAATCACAATCATCACATGTAAACGGCTTTTCACCAGAATGAATCATAGAGTGTCTTTTCATGTTACTTGAAGATTTGCAAGAATAGTCACATTCATCACATTTAAATGATCTTAAACGTGCATTTTTAGTTATTTTCACATTTTTTTTGTGATAAAACGTTTTATGACGGTTCAATAAGTTTAATGATTCAAACAAATCATAACAAATACAGCAAACAAAATTTTCTTTGTGAAAAGCCATTTTTTGTAACTTTATAACCACTATTATCACTTTAGTGTTTGTTTCGTCTGAATGATTTTCGTTTCGTTCACCAGTGTTACAAGTACCGTACATATTTGATAATCTCACATTGTATTCTTCTATTTCTTTTTTAATGTCATGTTTATCAATCTGCATATCGTCGCAATGCGCTTGACGTACATCGATCACCTACAAAAATAAATTATACTAATTAACGGGGGACATGCTCAGCGTAGGTGAAAATGGAGTTTTTATTGCATTTTCAAACCACGACCCTTTACATTTCTTAAACGTTGTAGTTAATCTATTTATATAATTTTGAAGCCTTATTATCCTTTATATTTATTTTAAACATTTGATGACTGCATCAAGTATTATTATTACATAAAATAATGTTCTTTTAAACCTCTCGGTCTAATGTTTTAAAATATAGTCATATTTCAGTACATGGATGTGCAGTGGTGTTAAGATTTTATACATTTATTATTTTTTAAACGCATTTATAAAACCATTAGTACAATTTATGTCGACGTTATTATAGTGAAATATTTACGATAAAAAAATAATAAATGTAAAAAATCTTAACACCACTGCACATGCATGTACTGAAATATGACTATATTCTAAAAAATTAGAGCGAGAGGTTTAAAAGAATACTATTTTATGTAATAAAAATCTTTTATGCAGTCATCAAATGTTTAAAATAAATATAAAGGATAATAAGGCTTCAAAATTATATAAATAGATTATCTACAACGTTTAAGGAATGTCCAGGACCATGCTTTGAAAATGCGATAAAAGCTCCATTTTGACCTACGCTGAGCATGTCCCCCCTTAAGACATAACATGATTTAGTTTTATGGTTTGGTTGGGCAGGGTATAATTTATTTTTTAAAACTAACTAAAACTATCTGCAAATTGTAGTATCAAATACCTTTGAGTACATAAGAAAGTTTAATATGTACTATTTATGGCGGATCTGAAGGGTTTATATACACCCTTTTCTACTGATAGGTAGCTACATACCTGATTTACTGGACTGTCTTCCGAATATGAGCACCCAGGTTGTGTTTCTTCATAATTGGTTTGACGTCTCGTGTCTTCAACGAATTCTTCCTTGACAGTAAGTTGGTCAGACTCATTCTCAGATTTACTATTAGCAAGGTTCATTTCAGGTCGCTAAAAAGCAAATAGATACATATTATGTTATATGATGGAAATCGTATTAGGTTCGAAGAATATTGTAATAGTGTATATTGAGTACAAACATTTCTGCATGTTGAGTATTTTCACAGAAGTTCAATTGTCACAACAGCATCAACGCTAATCAATAGGTTGAAAGCTAAATATTATAATTTATCGGTTCATCCCCACTGATTTCAAGGCCTTCGCGAGAATCTCAAAAAAAACTAGACTGGACATAAAATTCCAGCCAGTATCTGGCTAATGTAATTCAATGGCGGCTCGCTAAGTTTCAAAATGTTCGCGACTACACTGAGGACGCGACATGCTGGTCTCCAAGTTTCTACTCCCCCATAAAATAGTGGTGTCAGTAACAGCAGATTCGATGAACAATCAAATTTAGGTACTTACCAAAATTGGTAGCACTGAACTCAACTGAACAAGCAATAACAAGCCAAGACACCAAAGGTTAAAGATGGGCGAACCGATTTTTAATATAAAATATGTGGCAGAAGTTGAAAAATACTCCTGCCTGTATAATTAGGTACAGGTGTCAGAATATTCCCGTAAAGATATTACTGAGAAATCTTGCAATGAAGTAGGAAGTAGGTCCAGTTTGAGGTTATGAGATTATTATTTCAAGTGTGTTTCATTTTCGCCGTGTGCGAAGCATCGGTCATTGGCCAGTTTATGAGTTCCGTCAGTAACTAGTTCGTCGGATTTTAGTTTCTCCATGAGCGAAAGGCCAAAGTTATTGCTTTAGTAGCCTAACAGCGGTAAATCTCTAAGGTGATATAGGTACTAATCAAATAATTCTTAGTGAGTTTCAATAAAATTAGTGAAATTTATTATGTATATTGGTTTAGCTGGCATGTTTTAATTTTTCACAAACTTTGTTCTCACACAAATTCATGTGATGTTATTATTACGAATTAAATGTGTAGGGATTGTTTACAAAGCAAGTTTGGTTACACTGTTGAACATGTCGATAGATCTACAGGACCGCTTGGCCAAATCAACAAACAAGTTAAGTGAGGCTTGTGAAATAATTCAGTAGGTAGGTACCTATTGGAAAACTTACCCCGACAGTGCAGCCAGTAATGACAGCATTCTCTTGTTTTATACAAATGGCGGCTGAGCTGTTCGGATGCAATATTGGCACATCAAACCAATGCTCCCCGCCTGCATCATGGTTAAATTCATCTTGTTCGCGCTTTATATCCATTTTAGGTCTTTAAAACAATGATCTGTCACGGAGTACTAGCGTGTCAAAATAATATAATATGTAATCAAATTGACATCCGTGACAATAGACTCAAGGCCATAGACAAAAGTTTTGGTATTGCTATTTGGAGGTAAGTCACACCTAAAATTAGTGCTGCCAACCATACTATAATGTTTCCTTTTATCTGATATAATGTTAACGAGCTGTTTCCTTTCGAAGCCTTTTGTTTTTACCTATCCAATAATTCTTTTTTCTCGACTCCCTAAATTAAAACTTTCGAAATTATAGATTTTTGCACCAAATTATGATGATAATTTATTATGTAAGTACGGAAAAGCCGAAATTATTGTACATAGGTACGCCTACAATGGCTGAACGGCTTACGCGTCAGGTTATAATCTCGTGGGTCCCATGTCCCATGTTTAAAACCTGGGTCTGGCAAATTCATAATACCTAATAATATTATTATGTTATATTGTTTATTACTGTGTGTTTGGTGTGAGAGTACGGAGGTAATAAGTTGAGCAAGTGGCCCATTTTTCGTTAAAACAAAAATCGGTCAATCTTTTTCGGACTTTGCCGCCGTGTAAACAGCACTCGAAATGGAAAATTTTACGAACCGGCAGTCCGATGTTGTCATTTGTGACATGAAGTCACCCGACGACATAACGTAATTGTGACGTATGCTCAATTCACGTATCGAGGCGAGCCGCCCAATGCACACGGCTCAGCATAGATATTTTTTATGCTGAAACACCTATTTGTGTATGGGGACAATGAATAACGCCAGTATTAGAGTAGCGTTAATTTCTCGAAGACTATTGATTCACTCCAGTAGTACCTACGTCACAATGATGTCATATCGCCGGGCGGCGTCAACTCACCAATTACAACATATTAAGGCCCCGGAACGCGATACGGGTATTTACGACAATAATGGCTGTATCATTTTTGTTAAAATAACTACAGATATGGGAATTTCGCAGTCGATGGGCAGTATTTTTGTTGTTTCTAGTAGGTACTTCAAAAAGCCATTTTCGTCATAGAGGTCAGACACAGGGTATTAACATTCGACAATCGATGTGTGTTTGCCAGACCCAGGATTCGAGCCTAAGACCCACTTTGATTTACCAACATTCAAGTCAATTACAAATTACCAAGTCGAGTTCAAGTCCAAGTCATAGGGACCAACACGTAAAGTAGTTAAGACGTATATTATGTATCCGACCATGTCCGATCCTAATAGGATCATATGGGCCTCCACAGAGTGGAGGTTTGTATTAACAGTTTTTTTTTACGAGAAATGGATGTCAGCCACTTGCTAAACCTATTAGATCCATACCCTGACTCACGCACAAATTGAAAAAAAAATAGGTGTACTTGCCAGACCCAGGATTAGAACCTGGGACCTATGGCGTGATAGTCCAACGCTTAAGCCGCGCGACCACCGTGGGCGTTATATATACTTATACTATGTATATATATATTATGTATACTTATTTTTATACAATATAGTGAACATTATCTTCATTTAACAATAAAACTAAAAAAAATAAGCCGAAGCGAATAAATGACAAATTGTGTTGCATAAGGGAATATTAATTTTATTCAGCATTTTATTTTACTACATTAAAACTAACTACATTTATATACTTAAGTACTTTAGATAATTAATTGATAAAGGTGAATTATGAACATAATACATTATTGATGAACACTACTTTAAAAAATTCAAACTTATTTAATGTAGAATAGTTATGTAAGGATAAGTTTTTGGTTGAGATTATAACAATTTTTATTGTTTAAATTCCTTAAAGTCACTTGAATAAAATATTTCAGTCAAAGTATACTTCGTTTCATATATCAGTTAATTTTATAACTATCAATAATACATATTATACTAATAATAGAAAATGTATGTGACTTTCGTGGTGCAGTGCGTTGGGCTCTGGCCTTCCATCTGGGAGCTCTGGGTTCGATTCGGTGAGGACACAAAATATTTATCTGATTTTCACAAAGCCTGTGTGTTTTTGATTGTTCAAAATTACTAACTACCACAGTGTACAAAAAGCAAGGACATAGTTAACTCATTCGACGCGGATGACACGGCTGCCGTGTCCCCGTTAAGCGGCCGATCGATCCAATTAACATGTTATTTAAAATACGGTAATTAAAAAGTAATTAAAAGTTACGCAGCGATTGTGTTAAGCGTCAATGACATTCGGCTACTTTACAAGCTGCTTGTCGAATTTAAAAGCAGATGATTCAGCTACTGCGATTGTGATGATGACACACAAAACTTTTCATTCGCTGAGAAGCCACAAGCTAGCGACTATTTTGACAGAACGTAGTTGCAGATCATAGACAATAGATAATATACACAAGCTAGCGAGTTGAAATCATAATAATATTGTGTTGTTTACTTTTATCGGGCTCTAGCGCTACGAAGTGGAACGTAAATGAACGTAAAATGCTTGCCGTTTGCTTTCCATTTTAAAACGTCAAAAAGGTAAATGTGAAAATGAGTAGTTCGTTTTTTTACCGGGAGGTCGCTACCGTCTCTCTACTGCGCAGACGCAGTAGGCCCACACGCTACCGTGTAAGCTTGTAAGTGCTCAGCCGTAGTGGTTTGGCGGGCGCGGCGCGCCGGCGTCTTGCGAAACTCAAACGTATAACCGTGTGTGAAATGTTCGTAGATAGTGTCTTTTTTTGAGGCATAATACACACGACTATTCCTTTGAGTTTCACAAGACGCCGCCAAATCACTACGGCCGAGCACTTAAGTTGACCGGATAACAACTTTTCTCGGTAGATTGTTTATAATCTGCTTGTTAGCTTGTTCGATGATGACACTGTGCGAGTTTATGAGCAGATTGTAAATTCGCCAACAAGCAGCGTATAAAGTAGCTCAATGTCATTGACGCTTTAGGTAATAATAAACAATAAAAAAAGAAATATTATTTGTTTAAAAAATAATAAAATAATCCGGTAAATACAGATAACTATTAGGTACCATCATTGCCCACTGAAGAAGGAAGCCGATACATTACACGACTGGTCCTACTTTTCGTCCCTCCCGTTGTCTGTGGATGACCTGTCATTGTCTATAAATAGAGTGCTCATACTGACGCGTCTGTCGTGTTCACTTGTCGGGGTATTCTTAGTTTCCGACTTCTTTCAGATTATTTTAACGTATCTTGGAGACCTTGGTGTTCATCTGATTTAGTGGTTATGTGTTATTAATAATTGGAAGTGACGATCAAAACAAGTAAACTTCTTCTGTGTGTAATAATATCATAATACACTAGGACGTTAGTCAATGTGGCAGTAGATTCTAAACGACAATAACTAATAATATATTTATACTCTTCAGTCAGTTTAGAATACCAAACTCTGCTTGCAAGTACGTTATCAATAGATGGTATGGCAGTGGACCACTCGTTGCTTGTGCAAAAAGTTATGCTCGGGATTTATTAATCTAAAGATGCCGGTGGTACCATACAATGAAATATACGCACTCACTTTTGAACAAAACCAAAAATATAAAATCATGTACACAGATATAAAAGTATATAATTAGACAAATACTTATATAGAGTAAGCGGTGTGACGTACATAGCAATATATATATACATACACGGACGTAATTATGCAGAAAGTAGCCAGTCCACAAAAAATAAAAAAAATAGATATGATATAGATCAGATGCGGGAAGGTTTTCTCTACATTCTGCTGAAAATAGCCAAGCCGCAAATAAATATTCTTGAAATAAAATACTATTTACCATTTGACATTATTCACATACATTTTTAACAATCATTTTGTTACTAAAGTGCCATTATCTCAGCTCGACATTATTGTGGACTGGCTACATTCTGCATAACTACGTTCAATTAATATGCCAAGCCGTTACTAGCCCATATTTTTAATTAAATTATCAATGACTTTGTCAGTCATCGTTTACTAGACTTTCATGTCATCTTAAATGGTTTCAAGTCGTTTGATTTTCAACTTGAGAAATTGGATTTGTCACAATTGTTAAATCATTTTTCAACTCAGAATGCCGCAAATTATGTAACTTCATACTACTAAACCGTATACATGAATAATTACACACAATACATTTAAACGGCTTTTCACCAGTGTGGGTCATTTTATGTCTTTTCATGCTACTGGAGTGTATGCACGAATATTCACATTCGCTACACTTGTAAGGTTTTTCGCCAGAATGGATCATTTTGTGTGATTTCATGCTTCCAGACTGTCGACACGAGAAATCACACTCCCCGCATTTAAATGGTTTTTCATTTGTATGAGTCAATTTGTGTAATTTCATGTCAGAATACCTTATGCACGAATAAAAACAATCATCACAACTGAATGGTTTTTCACCAGAGTGTATCATTTTATGTGTTTTTAAACTACCAGATTCTATGCAAGTAAAATTGCAATCTTCACATTTGAATCTCTTCTCGCCAGAATGCGTCAT
This sequence comes from Rhyacophila brunnea, assembly GCF_057557595.1. NCBI lineage: Eukaryota > Metazoa > Arthropoda > Insecta > Trichoptera > Rhyacophilidae > Rhyacophila > Rhyacophila brunnea. Next base: position 6,032,502 of record NW_028232785.1, read on the forward strand.
TTTATGAGTCTTGATGTTACCAGATTGTATACAAGAATAGTTACATAAATCGCATTTAAACCGTTTTTCACCAGAATGAGTCATTTTGTGTGATTTCATATTACTGGAAGTTATACATGAAAAATTACATTCAAGACATTTAAATGGCTTTTCACCAGAATGAGTGAGTTTGTGTGCTTTCATTGCGCTAGAAGTAATACATGAATAATCGCATTGATCACATATAAAGGGATTTTCACGAGTATGAGTTCTTTTGTGTGATTTCATGCTACCAGATCCCACACAGGTGAAACTACATTCATTACATTTTAATGGTTTTTCACCAGAATGAGTCATTTTGTGTGATTTCATGTTACCCAACTGAATACATGAGTAATTACATTGGTCACATTTAAATGGTTTTTCACCTGAATGCGTCATCATATGTTTCTTTAAATCGCAAGGGTATTTACACGAGTAATGACAAATATCACACTTATACCGTTTCACACCAGAATTAGTTATTTTAGGTGTTCTTTTTTTATGATTTGCTTTGTGAGTAATTAGTTTATCAAGCGATGCAAAAAAATTAAAACAAATACCGCAAACAAAATTTTCGTCATAAAATAAAGTTTTTTCTAACAGTATAACAGCTACTAATACAGAAGGATCTGTGACATTAGATCGATTAATCTTATGTTTACCAGTACGACAAACGACATCTATACTAGTGAATCTTTCATTATCGTTGAGTTCTTTTATTATAAATTGTTCGTCCAGTTGTATTTCATCGGGAGGTGTTTGCACTTCTGATTTACTCCACGACGAAGCGGTTGTAGCAAGAGGCTAAAATATCATTTTTAAAACAAATTAAATCAATAGCAAACATATACAATTACCAAGCATAGTCTAGTAGACTTGTATCTCCCCACCACTGGTTTGCAGATTTTTTTTACTTTCTGGTCCACAAATGATTGACGCCCAAAAATTCTAACCAATTCGTAATTTAAAAAAAATAACTAGGTACTGTTAAGCGTCATTTACATTGAGCTTCTTTATGAGCTGTTTGTTGGCGAATTTATAATCTGCCTGTAAAGTCGCCCGGTGTAATCATCGAACAAGCTAACAAGCAGGTTGTAAACACTCTACCGAGAAAAGTTGAAAGCCGGTCAACTTTACACGCTACACGCCGGCGTGTGCGTCTGCGCAGTAGCAACTTCCCGGTTAAAAAACGAACTGTCAAAATAGTCGCTGGCTTGTGGCTTCTCAGCGAATGGAAAGTTTTGTGTGTAATCATCAAATCGCAGTAGTTGTCGCCCGCTTTTAAATTTGCCAACAAACAGCTAATAAAGAAGCTCAATGTAATTGACGCTTTACGCCCATGATTATTGGGCCTCTCCCGATAGTCTAAATTACGTAATTATTAGGTGTAACCATGTTACCTGACCTAGTCAACAATGGGCGTATGTACGTCCAAAATTCCTTGATTAACTGTCAAAATATCCAATATGTACCTACTTAGCACGTAAGAATTTTATCTAGTTATAATAATTTTATGTCAGGAAAGAATGTGATTGGGCCGAATAAAAGAGACGAAATCCAAAGAAATTTAATATTAAGAAGTATGTAAAAAAAAAGATGGCAACACTGCTCAATATAAAAAAGTCAGTCTAGGGTCGCCAACTAAGGAGTGAACATCGGCCCAACAACTCGGAGAGTTAAACAGATACATAATCGAGCATGGGAGTGAAAAATGGGATACGGAGTAAAAGGCCATAGATTAAGAGTTGTGAACGATAACAATTATTAATAACGAGACTAAAATTAGGAGCATAAAACATTTGGAAGTGTAACTAACATTAGTAATCTAAGAATATAAATCGACCAAAATACAACGAGTTTCATTTAATCCTACCATGAAACAAATTTCAATTGAATTAATTTTGTGAATCTTGTATGAATTTTATGTATGTCGCTTAAAACGATTCAAATGGAATGGTACCATATTAAATTTCAAAGCTTAAAAATTATGAAACTATTTACAGATAAATGAATGTATTTGTTTACCTACTATATTGTAAATCATAATCATCAATAAAGACTTATTTAACAAACGTATAAGAATGTGGTGACTACCAGAGTAGTTAGGTATTTATTTGATGACAATACATCGTTCAAATAGCTACCTAAGCTCTGGATCTGTTAAAAACGTATATGATTGTAAGTACATTCACTGAAAGACACAAGTGGATGGATTTATTTTTTTTAGTTTTAGTTTTATTTTCTCTAGTGGATGTAGGTGTCATGTATACGTTTTACACATTTGAAAATTTGAACAAACTATTTCTGACGTTAGTAAAATTATGTGATCCTTAGTTAGGTACCACTTGAATATATCACTAGTTAAATTATCCTCAACTAAAAAAAAATACATCAAAAAACTTTGACCTCAATTTACTCAAAACTTTGATTTTATAACATAACTCCTTCATCCAGTTGTCTTAATTGTTAAAAAAAAATGTGATAATATATTGTAGCTACCAGATTTGATGGCGTGATCTTTGAATTTGAGCAACCAGGCTGAGGATCTTCTGAATAGTTTTGGCGTTCAGTGTCTTCAACAAACTCGCTCTTGATATCAATAAGTTGAAGGTCGGTCTCAGATTTTACAGCATCCAGGTCTGTTGAAGAGTTCTAAAAGAATAATATAAATTAAATTCAAATTAGATATATTATAATATCAGTAGCGAAAAACCCTACAGCAATGACGATAACGTCCATTCAAATCTGTTTAGGTTTATACAATATGAGGCATCTAATTACAAAAAGCGACAGTCCACAATTCAATATTTTCGGGAAACAACGTTTTTATGTTTCAAGCTTCAATTATTTGTATTAACATGAGATTATTTTTTCCGTTGTATTCTATGTCGAAATAAGAACCAAATGGCAATTTGTTTCAGCCGATAAGCTCTTAAATGTAATAAATATAGGCAAAGCAAAATTGGACGTAGCGCTATTTGTACCTCACTTTAAAATTTATGTCGCATAAGGCACATAATTCCGTGGCACTGTCTTGAGTTTACCAGATGCTACAACATGGGAGACACCCTTTTCAATATTGAACGTTCCCTTATTGGTTGACTTAAACACGCGTGAAATCAACCAAGCTTTAAATATTATGAAACACGGACTTGGCGCATTTTGTAATCAATCGAGACTTAAAATATATTTTTTTGTAGGTTTATGTCGCGTTTTGGAATTCATACATCAATACATATTGTGTAAAATTATACAAAAAATACGTGCGTATTTTTTTTTTCGATTTTGACCAAATGTGGACTTTAAGCTTTTTGGAATTAGACGCCTCATATAATATAGTGGTCAAAAGTTACACAAACAAATTGACCAATATCATTGTCGTAAACGACATTCTTTGTATTATCATGCCATCCTTTAGGCCCGTTTCAGACGGGACACCGGTATCGCGCTCGTATATAATAAGGAGGCCTTTGTATTCGAATAAAGGACCTTTGTATTTTGTTTATGAACGCCCCAGAGCTAATGAGACAACGCGTGTCTGGTACACTTTTCCGTCGGCCGCTACATTCTCAAGCCGCCGATACACTTGTTTTTATTACCGCAGCCAGTTCTAATTTATAACGCGAAATTATGCGTTGACTTATTAGCTCTTGGCGTGCATAAACATAATACAAAGGCCAATTCATTCGAATACAATGGCCTCCTATATTATATCGAGCGCGACACCGGTGTTCCGTCTGAAACGGGCCTTTGAGCCGTTTCACACGAGACACCAGTATCTCTAGACGCTGCATCTACACATTAATTAATGGGAGCGTTCAGACTAAGACAATAGTGCATGGACCCCATATCATGAAGCGTGCCCTTACCTATCGCTGAGGTTAAAGGCAGTGTGATGTTCTACAGTAGTGTTTCCTAAATGGTTTAAATACATCAAAAATAATTATAAAATAAAATCGCATATGATAATAATCATTTAATTATATTATATTCATCATACCTATTCCATCATACAGCCAGAATAGTGTTAAATGAAAGCTAATAGCGCTTTATTGGAGCACATTTGTGGTGTGTGTTTATCTCACTCAACTGGTCGACCAGCCATGCCGCCCCCCCCCCCCCCCTAAGCCCGGGCCCCTAGGCTGGAGCAACCGTCAACGGAAACAGCGTCCGATACACTTTTTATTACAGCAGCCAGTTTTCATGTATTCTTTGTTTGTATTTCTAGAATATTGTCATCTGCCACCTACCCATTACAGTTCAGTGAAAACATACGTCTTAAGCTATGTAGCAACAAACTATTTTGACAGCCTCGATAATAAAAAGTACATGCATATTCTGACTTTAACAATCGATGAATTGCACACGTGGTTGAACAATATTGCTGGCATTGTAAAAATAACATTTTTGGCCGTAAATGTCATCATTTGTCTTTATTACACACAATGTGTTGTTTGTTTGTCTTTCGAACCAATAACATTATTAATGGACAACGCACTCAATACAGTAGCTAGCAAGTGAATTCGCGCATAGCGACATTCGCACGTGTATAGGTAGACGTCACGCAATTTCCATTATGCGATGTCACGCATCGGGAATTTACAGGTAGCAATATCACCTTTATTGTAATGGCGTTAGAACAGTGTTTCTAGTGTCAATGTTCATTTGAGCGAACCAGTTCGAACCGAGCCATTCGGCAGACCCGACAAAAAGCATCGGGAATTTATAGCAATATCAGTTTTATTGTAATGGCATTAGAACAGATTATGCCATTCGGCAGACCCGACCAAAAAGTGAGTGTCATTTTTTCCAGATGCTTCGTCCATATTAACGTCATTGTTTCGAGCAGATATGACTATTCAACTATCATAATTATCGAAATTGGGAAACACCATTGCCGACTCATGGAAACACATTATATTAAGACATATCAGGTGAAAACGTCAGATTTTTTTAAAAATACCAACCTCAAAAACGGAAGTGTCATCGTCGGCTTTCTCTTGTTTTATATGAGTAGCTTTATCAGGGCTGTGGGAATGAACTATTGGTACATCAAACCAATGCTGCACGTCTGCTTTAGATTCGAATTCATCTGGTTTACCCTTTACGTCCATGTTTAGTATCTTGTAAGCGCGTGTGAGATTATGTCATGTCTTAATTGCCATAAAATATAGATAACTAATACCTATATTAGTCTATGGTCCCTACCTAGGATGTTCATGTAACGACGTCAAAAAATCATTTTTAAAAATCATTAGCTAGCTTTATGATAGTATTAGCATAGTAAATTTTAATATAGATTATGTATGTATTTTATAAAAATTTAATTTCATGTCTTCAAAGTTAAATTGTGAAGTTAGATGAGTTCAATTCTGTTCGCCAAAAGTTAAATGAATGTATTAAAATAAATACTAAAATGTGGTCCAGTAAAAACTACATTTTTTAGGTATTAGGCAAACTAATACTAATGCCATTCAAATAATAATAAATGATAGAATTAAAATTCGTGTTTCCCTGAAATAGACACGTAGGTATAATAAATGACCAAATGTGTCAATGAATGTTTTAAAATAAATACCCACTAAAATGTAGTCCAGTAAAAACTACATTAATTATTAAGCAAACTTAATGAAAAGAAAGAAAGAATAATAAATTATTAAAATTCGTGTTTTCCTGAAAAAGAAACGTATAATAAATGACAGAATGTGACAATGAATATAGGTACCTACCTAATACAAAAATGTAGTCCAGGAAAAACTACATTAGGCAATATATTGCTAATTAAAAAGTGGATAAAATAATTGAGTAGACTATTTTCAAAGTTCACTTTGTCCATTTTGTTTGGTTTAGAGATATTCACTAAAAACGTGTATGGAAACTCTACATGAAAAAACTAAGTGTCTCTTTTTTTAATCAAATTGAAATAAATATTATATGGTTGCGAAAAACACATCGTTTTCTAAATCATACACAGATTTTGAAGTATTTAAAGATTTGTCATGGACAAGATGACTTTTGACATAGTTTTATGGACAAGGCGCATTTTGAAATTGGACGCTGTTTTTCAACCGTTTAACTGGCTGCAAACGACTACTATTGGAAATGTTTATAGAATATATAATATGTGCCCCTTTAAATATGCATTATAACTGCATATTTAGTTCATTTTTGGTCAAAACTGGACAAGATGAATTTTTAAAATAGGCGATAGGTTTCCCTGAAAAGCAGTGATGTCCCAAGATAAAATTCCACCCCTAGGCAGCGCCAAAATGCCGCCCCACTTTTTTTACAGTAGGTATTTTTATCATCCTTTCATGAGTCTAATATCTAAGAAATGTATTGTATGGATATATAAAATATCAGACTGTAATTACTCGCAAATCTGCACGTGTCATTTCTGGTCACCAAGGAGGTCGAAGGGCAACGGAAGTCAACTAGATATCGTGAACCCGACAAAACCAATGAGCTGATTTTTTTTTTTGGTTTACACGGTAGAAATTATTTTGAAAATTTATTAATAGGTAATCATTATCGATTAAATAATATTGTGCTTAGAGATAAAAGGATCCTCAAGCGTCCCAAAACATGGTGGAGTGTGTTCTCTTATAAAATTAAATATTATACAATATAGTCATGTGATTAAATTTATGACAAGAATAAAAAATAATATTGCCAATCAGCTCTCAATTATACGTCAATTGGAAATCAAATACCTAATAGGGTAAATGCATTTAACGTGTTGCGTAAATCTCCAAATTATAATTATAGTTAAGTATGTAATTATGTAATTTCTGCGAAAGCATAAAACCTTATCTATTTTAGGTGGGTTCGATTGAATTACTTACACTTAAATTATATGGGCTGTATTGATAATTCTTGCCAAGACACTATAAATAGTGAAAGAAACGCGAAATCTTGAGCTGTATTTTAGTTCGTTTTGTTAAAATGTAAGATATGAAGCGCCTAGTTTCAAAAGCCCCTTACACGGTTTTTGAAAATTTTTGAGTTAGATAATAATATAAAATGTATTTAGATTGATAATTTTTTTACCTATATGGTGGCCAATGATTGAACTTTAAAAAACGCCAGAAATCGTCAATACGTATGATCAAATTGTGAATTTCAAAACCAGCTAAAATGGTTGGGTGTGCTTTTCAAATACCCCCAAAATAGAAAGTAAAAATACTCTTTAGAATGTAACGAATTAAAATATAAATACATAAAGTTCACAGATTTAATAGATAATATCTATTAAATCAGAGATGAAAGCGAAATAATTCAAATTATAAAGGAAAACAAAAAGAAAAAAGAAGTGGTGGTAGAAGCTTCAGGCTCAACAATAACAGCTACAAGTAGTAGCGTAAAGCCTACAAAAAATAAGAAAAATTCAAAGGGGAAGGCAGAGATTAATTCGAATTATGAAAGTCTTGAAGAAAGGGAGAGATTGGCAGCTGGAATGGGTATGCAAAAACTTCAAAGAAGGAAATTTAGGAGAAATTCTAAAAGAGGTTCTGCAACAAATGGATAAAAAAAAAGCTAATTAGGATTTTACAACGGAATACCAGAAGTATGAAGCAAAAAAAGAATGATATAGAACTTTACTTAATAAGACAAAAAAATAACAATAGCCTTGATCTCAGAGACTTGGCTGAGGTCTGAATTAGACTATCTGAAATTCAGTGATTATACGTTGCATCGAAAATACAGAGGGGATGGATACGGAGGAGTAGCGATTCTGGTCCATAAAACATTGGTGTCTAAAGAAGAAAGAAAGAAAGACGGAAGAGCTAGGCAAAATAATAATTATAAAGCTATTTAACAGAATAGGAGTGAGGACCTGATCGACGGATCCCCTTCTATAAGAGAAAAGGCGATATGACAGCGAGTCGCAGTCAAAGCCTCGGTAAAATCACAAAACAAAAAGAAAAAAGTCTATTAAATCTGTGAATTTTATCAATAACCATATTCGTAAACATATTTTGATTTTTTCTCATTTTCTCAAAACTACCTAAAATCGTTTTTCTCATTTTTCTCAAAACTACATAAAATTGTTTTAGGGGCTTTTAAAACTAGGCGCTTCATAATATTATCGTCAGTGATGAGAGAGCAGCATAAAAATAGAAGGGTAGAGAAATATAGTTTTTATATCGTATAATGATAATGAGAATTGAGGAAATTGTAGCTTTATTATATATGGAATAAAATATTTCAAATTAAAACGAATCTATAAATTCGGTTGCGTACAACCACATAGGAAGAAACAATGGTAATACTATGAAGGATAGGAAAAAAATCCCTTTTTTACAATACTTTTTCATCAATACATCGTTACTTTAATTCCTATACGATCAGTGACGTCCCGTGGGGGTAGGCAGATTGAGCGTCGCTTGGGGGCGGCAGTTGTCCAAAGGGCGGCAAATCGAGGAGAATAATTAGGTACTTATATAAGCATAGAAAAATCTACATAAACTTAGTAATAACGGAAACATCTTTCCAATAAAAAAATAACCTCACTGGTTGGAAACAAAGTGTAGGTACCGTCTATAAAAGTTTTAACAATACTTTATTTTTTTTTTTGAGTTCGCGATGTCTAGTTTACTTCCGCTGTCCTTGGACGCCACGTTCTTCGTGAACAGCAATGACACATGCATACCTAATTTAAAATTTATCCAAATATGCCACTCGCAAGTTTATGAAGTTGTCAGGTGTATTTTTAAATGTACCTATCTGAAGCCGTAGACTCGCAATATTGTCTATTGCAGCAGAGATGGCATTTAGATTACATTTAGTAGTACATAATTATTTTGTTAGCAAGTAACCTTTCAACACATTTCTTAGATATTGGAGTCATGAAAGGATGATAACAAGTACTGTACAAAAAAATGTGGCGGCATTTTGGCACTGCCTAGGGGCGGCATTTTGTCTAGGAACATCACTGTATACGATACACATAGATTGCCACCTTTTTATCAATATCGAATCATTGAAAGATATTTTAAGGCTTAATTAGTTATCAACACCACAGACTCGCAGACCCAACCACTTTCAACGATCTGTTATGTCCTAGTGATGAGTAGCTTAAGGAAGTAGGAGATCTGGGTTGGCAGGTCCTGTATGGTTTGATGATATTAACCTTCCTTAAGTTTCTTACCAGAATTAGACACTCTGTGAAACTCCTTGATGTAATTCTTCACAGTTTTCTTGTACGGTTATAGACTGTACGTCTTGAAGGTAGTTTTGTCAGGAGATTTACCTTCTAGGATGCTTGAGCGGTGGGCGTTTGTAATTGATTGTGAACACGGCGAGAGCAATAGTGTTTTACGTAAAGTAAAACATTACTATTTATTTCAGTAATAATTTTAGTACAAAGTGTTTGACAGACAAAGGTTACGTACTGTACAATGGTTGGAGACTAAAGACAACAGGGGTAACATTCCCTGAGGTTTTATACTATTCTCTTTAATGGGTTTTTGACTTGAACAGACTGCATTTCATCTGCACGTGTGATTGTGATATATGTTTTACATTAACAAGAAATAACATTTATGACATTATTTGACTATGCAGGTGTTCATAAGTGTCTAAACTAATCCAAAAAGATGCACATTTGTGCAGTTAATGTAAATAACAAATTGCTTTACTTCAAGTATTGAACAGAAGCTCGTAAATAGTACTGATAATTACCAGTTAAGTGCTTCTTCTGGCTTATTTCCATAACACGCAAAAGCGTGGGAGCGATTTAATAATGATGCATTTGTTTAAATCAACATAGTTAAAAATGGATGTGGCGTGCAGGTGTTCACTCCAAAAGGGTGAGAACAGATTTGCATGAGCTCGTAAATAATACCAGTTAAGTGTATTACTTAACTCGTGTCATTATTTTAAAAGAGGGTAAAGTGCTATTTGTATAAAAGGATACATATATCATCTTATTTATTACTGCAGGTGTGCGTTTTGGTTACTGTGAGATCCCTTTGAACATTTCTTATTTGACACATTCAAGTGGGTGCATAAATGTTTATATTATATTATATTGTTTACTTTAAAAGCTTAAAGTTTATATGATGCTATAATCAAATAGCATTGTAAATTAAATAGTTGTGATGTATTATTAGTGTATATAACAGATCGATGTGTTTTATTCTAGCAACCGTCGACTTTAAATCGCAATTTCGCGGGACGGTTCAGCTACCTACAACTACCTACCGGCAATATTATGAAAGGCCAAAATACAGCATTCAAGGAAAGATCAACGGAACATCTCACCGCATTCAGTGGTTTGAGAACTTCCGTGATTGATACGAGCGCAGATCTAGTAAATGCGACACCCACTGTGAATATCACCCTGATGGTGACCGTCTTCCAACCCCAATAGTTGATAACATATTAAGGAGAAGACTTCTCCTTACCAACTTAGTTGTGCGATTTTAATGAAACCAAAATATAGTGATCGACCATATTGTTTCCATTTTATTTTATTTCAATTTAATTAGGTAGGTATAAAAATACTTATAAGTAGGTACCTACCTATATAACAAATAATATGTAGTAAATGTGCCGCAGATGCCGTCATGAGATTTTATAACTTTCTTCTCAGACCAAACATAACCTAACCTTCTTTAGCCATATCCACCCCTTAGCTGGAGCATATGGACACCACGCGGCGCCTTCAAGAATCCCTGTCGCTCGCCAGTCTTCTTGCTTCGTTCCAGGTCAAACCAGCATCCCGTAGCTCCGCCGTATGCACTCTGTAGATTGTATTTAGCGGCCTTCCAGGTCGCCGGAATCTGGTCGGCTTGAAGAACAGGCAAGTCAGGTTAAAGTTCTCTTCTGGCACCCGCAGCACGTGGCCGAGCCAGGTCCAACGTCGCCTTTTCATTTTCAGCGTGTTGAGAGGCTGCTTGGTGCGTTCTCTTATCTCCTCGTTGCTCCTAAAGTCATACCACCCCGCACACCCAGTATTCGTCGCAAATATTTGTTTTCGAAGCTCAGTATACGGTTGCTCTGAGCCTTCGTAAGGTGCCATGATTCGCTACCGTAAGCAGCACTGTCAGAATGCAAGCGTCGAATAGGCAGCATTTGGTTTTGACCGAGTACAGTCGTGTGGTGTGATATGCATTAAAATGTATGAAAATTTCAAATTTTGAATCAACAGTTACTGGATCGAAAAGCCTATGCGCCGACAGAAAAAAGTATTTAAGTATTATTATTATTGTCTAAACTAAAAGCTCATGACGGCATTTGCGGCAGAATTACCCAAACTATAATAATAGGTAGGAATGTGAACATTATTCAGACTCAGATCATTTCCTACTGTATGGAAAAGTTAGAGCAAAGATCTCAAACACCAAAAAGGAAATGGGAGCAAAACCCTTTGACACAGAGAAACTGAAGATTCCACATGAACTGGCTCGGTACTAGAAGAGCTTGAACACTCACCTGAGCGACAATGTTGAGGGTGGAGACCATGAAGAGGTGAATCAACACTGGGAAGAGTGCAAGACTGCCATAGTATCCTCTGCTAATGATACCTTAGGAGGCCGAAAAACAGGTGAACGATCAGATTGGTTTGACGAAGATTGCCGCGAAGTCACTACGAGAAAGAATGAGGCTTACTACTTAATGATGCTACAGAAGAAAACACAGGCATCAGACAATGAGTATAAAAAGCGCCGGCGTGATGAAAAGAAACTACACAAGAAAAAGAAACGTGATTATTTAAAAAAGGAAATGATCCTACTCCAAGAACACTATAAAGCCCAAGAAAGCCGACTGTTCTATAGAAAGATAAATAATGTTAGGAAGGGTTTCAAGCCTCGTATCACAATGTGCAAGGATGACGATGGCATGATACTCACAGAAAAGCACCGTATTCTTGCCCGGTGGGTGGGTTTCTTTGATCAACATTTAAATACCCCCATAATGATGCCGGCAACACAAACATATAACTCCTGACCAGGAATCAGTACAGAGTGGCATAGATGATAACGAAGAACCACCGACATTAAATGAGGTAAAAGGTGCCATGTCATGGTTAAAAACAAACAAATTGCCTGGAATAGAACTATAACCTACAGAGTGAATTAATAAAATGTGGGGGAGAAAGCCTGCTCAAACATTTGCATAGCCTAATCCACCAAGTATGGACTTCAGAAAAGATGCCAGGGGAGTGGAAGGATGGGCTGATTTGTCCCCTGCACAAGAAAGGAGACCAACTGGAATGAAGTTACAGAGGTGTGACACTCCTTAACTCTGCATATAAACTGTTGTCGATTCTGATATTCCAGCGGCTGCAGCCCGATTTCCTAACTATCGTCTCGTGTGGCACCAGACGACATGACGTAATTGTGACGTCAGCCAATACACGCTCGAGCGGACGGCATGTATTGGCTGACGTCACAATTACGTCATGTCATCTGGTGCCACGCGAGACGATAGTTAGGAAATCGGGCCCCTGGAACCCATTGTAAAAGGAATACTCGGGCACTACCAAGGAGGCTTTCGACGAGGGAGATTATGTGTTACTCAAATATTCACTTTAATGCAGATTCTAGAAAAGACCTCTGAATTCAATATTAAAACGTATCACCTGTTCATCGATTTTAAGGCAGCTTATGATATCATTAATCGATACCGGTTATACGAAGCGATGCGAGAATTTGAAATTCCGACGAAAATAAATAAACTTGCAAGGATGACAATGACACCAGTACAATGCCGGGTGAAGCTTCAAGCGGAAATGTCCGAGCCATTTATATCACTGAATGGCCTCAGGTAATGTGATGCTCTGGCATGCGTTCTTTTCAATATTGCGCTAGAAAAGGCAATACGGGATGCAAACATTTATGCCCGTGGCAGTAGCACGATATTTACTAACCCTGTGCAGCTGCTGGCGTATGCCGATGATATCGACACCATTGCCATATCAGAATTGGCACTGAAAAGGGCATTCACAGCACTAGAAGCCTCTGCCAAAAGAATGGGTTTACAGATAAACGAGGCAAAAACTAAATACATGCCTGTCTATGTCACACCACGAGAAGTCGCACCAAAGTTAGATATTGATGCATACCTACAAGTTTGATACGTTCGACAGTTTCATATACCAAGGATCTCTTGTAACTCGACATCATTAGGTTACAGAAGAATTCAACAAGAGAATCATGTCTGCGAATAAATGCTACTTTGGCCTGTTACAACATTTTAAGTCCCGCATACTATCTCGCCGATATGCAAACATGTAAAAAGTACTTACTAAAATTTAGATATTTTCATTGGATCTGTAATTGGTGCAAAGTACTATAATTTTGCAATATTAGAAGATTTGGAGTACCTACTTACTTTTTGGAGACTGGAAAAAAAATTGCTCGACAAACGTAAAAAAATCACTTGACTGGCTTAAAATGAAATTTCTTGAATTCTTCGGTAAGCATTTTTGGTCGGAAGAGGTACCTACCTAAATAAAAAGGGGTCTCGAAGTTTCTCAAATTCTCCGTTATTTTTTATCTGAGAAACAAAAAACCTATTCATTTTCAACAGATGACTACGCGTTCTATATTTTTCCCCAAACCTACTATAACTTTTAAAAGATGGCAACACTGCGGTATATCGTCATGATTTCACGGCTGCTAAATTGTGCTCTGTCCCGATAATCGTTAGCTTATTCTCAATTATTCAAACACTCAAAATGGACGTAAAACGCGAAATATGTGACCTCGAATTAAAAGATCATAGCAATCATTGCTCTAATGTGAAACATGCAAGCAAACCAGACGCCAGTACCAATATAAAACAAGAGAATGCTGACGATGCCACGTGCATTTTTGAGGTTAGTTTTTTATTACAAATTATCTATACCTACTTTAATTCTGAAAATATATTTGGGTGTTTGTTTGTACCGTCATGTCGGACAAAATTTGAAGGGTAGACGGGTGCGTGATTCTTCTCCATTTTATCTTATTTTATTCGGATGGTTCCTATACCATTCATCCAATTGCGATGAAACTTTTGTCAATTGTTGTGCGCACATTCGCGAAGGTTTCTAAATTAGTACAACCATCTTCTTCTTCTTCATTCTATCTTATTCTATTCGTATGCATTCCTATACCATTCATTCGATTGCAATGAAACTTTGGTAAGTTGTTGTGCGCGCACCCACGAAGGTTTCTGAATTAGTACAGCCACCTTCTTCTATTTGTTTGCGTTCCTATACCATTCATCCGATTGCAATGAAACTTTGGTAAGTTTTTGTGTGCACACCCACGAAGGTTTCTGAATTAGTACAACCACCTTCTTCTTCTATTTGTATGCGTTCGTATACCATTCATCCAATTGCGATGAAACTTTTGTCAGTTGTTGTGCGCACATTCGCGAAAGTTTCTAAATTAGTACAACCATCTTCTTCTTCTTCATTCTATCTTCTTCTATTCGTATGCGTTCCTATACCATTCATCCGATTGCAATGAAACTTTGGTGAGTTGTTGCGCGCACACCCGCGATGGTTTCTGAATTAGTACAACCACCTTCTTCTTCTTCTATTTGTATGCGTTCCTATACCATTAATCCGATTGCAATGAAACTTTTTTCAGTTGTGCGCACACCCGCGAAGGTTTCTTAATGAGTACAACCATCTTCTTCTATTCTATTTTCGTCTATTCGTATGTATTCCTATACCATTCATTCGATTGCAATGTAACTTTGAAGAGTGTGCGCACGCCCGCAATGGTATAAATATTTTTAAAAAACATCGTTTTTTCTAAAAATATTAATGTGTATAACTTGAAATCATTTTTATTTATATTTTTAATGACGTTTTTTTAAATACATAATATATAACAATATTCTTTTTTATTTTATTATTATTGAAGAATATAGGTATTATTATTTGGATGTTTGTATGTTAGTACCGTCCTTCGGTTTTTCTTTATACAAAAATTTAGACAGTAGACGGAGGCCAACAAGCCGGAGTGCGTGGTCGGGGTTTCGAATTAACACGTTGCACCTCGGGGACAGTTTTACGGTTTTTTCGGGGAAAAAACTGCCGCGTACAGGTCCTTGAAACGCGGAAGTTAATGCTGGCAACCCCTATTTTTTTTATTAAAAATGTCGCTGGAATGTGTACATTTTAAAAATATTTGCGTTTTTTTTCAGCTCGATCGGAGGTCAAATGGGAAAATTAGATTCAAATAATTGTGTAATTAGAATCGCTAATCGGTAGGGAGCCAACCGAGCCGGCGCGACGCGGGCGACGCAGTGCTGCCAAATTTTCTAATGAATTAAATTAAAAAATGTTCAGCGAGACATCCTATGTGCAATTTTCAGCTCTGACAGATTGCATATAGATAATATAATGATTTGGCGTAAACATTTACATCGCGTTTACGTGTTTTTTAAATTCAATCCTTTGCACTCTACGAATTAAATTTAGAATTTGTAATTTTCAAATATTTTACCATTCCACTCCCGGGCAGCGGCGCGTGATACTGCTGGTTAATAATAATATTATGTACAATGAATGTACATAGTTCGTTTTTTTGCAGGAATGTTTCACAGCATTTCAAACCAATTAAACGAAGTTGGATGATTGGATTTGAACGATTTGACAAATATTTTACGAGGAAGCGATTTCCGAACTTAGTGGTTGAGCTTTTTAAGTGGACTGTAATTATTTTAAGGGAAGATGAGGAGGTCGGATCTAGAGGTGGGGGCGATGGAACAGAGTGGCAGACACTGACCTTTGTAATGATGTATGATGGCTCCGTGGTCTGGTTTCAACTTTCGCTCACGCGGTATAGTTGTTTTGGGTCACTCGGTTTGTACACTCCCGCACTTTGTGACACAGTTTTATGGATTATATTTGAGGGTGTATTAATGATGATAGTTTATGAATGAGTCTTTATCTATTGAGTCAATCACTTAACTCATTCGCTGCTGACTATATAATGAGATTTTAATTAGCACCTTTAAAATGCACGTTAATTCGGCCGCCTGGTCATTACTCGCATGTGCGTCTTGAGCGTCCAAAGTATTAAGCGACAGAAAGCTATTAGAAGCCTGCACGTGTCCGCTGTCGAGATGCAACTGAGTGTTATTTGTAACACCGTCTCTCATGACCCCTAATTGCTTATTGGATGTCTTGTAACAATAACACTGGGGATTAGGAGGTGGGTGAAGAGATGAGTGGAATGGGACTATAAATGGCCCAACCAATTAGTTTGCCAGTACCTAAAATTAATTCAATAATACATTTTTCTCTAAAACAGCAACACATTGACTGAAATGTCAACTTGAGATGAGTATCATGAAATTCTAACCTGCTACAGCTCGTCGTCTACACGTCACTTTCGAAATCATTTATATCATAATATATATATATGCAACCATAACATTATTTGATTTGTATTTAATACCTAGGTAGGTACTATAATCATTTTTGCTCTCACCATTTTACTTAATAATGTCTGAAGGTATCAATAAGCAAAAGCGACGAATAAAATGGCTCGCATTGATGAGTATAAAACATAATTTAGAATTTATAATATTAAGTTCGAATATAATGGTTTTTCTAGGTTACTACAACGGGAATTTTTACAAGGGATCACGATACAAGTATGAGTCAACAATCTTCGCCTGATAGAGTGATAAAGTATTCAGAAGTGATAATAGATGAGCAAAACATCAAAAGAGAAATTTTAGAACAAGATACTCCGAAGGAACTTCGACTTATTCTGAGAAGAGTAACACAGTTCTCACGTTATTTGATTTGTAGCATTTGTAACGCAGTTTTTGAATGCGGCAGTGCTCTAAAAAGTCACAAAATGCTTCACACGGAAGTGATTGCTGATCAAAGTCAGGAATTTAATAAATACAAGGTAAGTTCATATTATAGAGGCTCGCAAATTGGTAATCTTAAATTGTATAAAAAGACATAAAAACTATATTAATGCAGTGTGTTTTTAAGATGCTTGCTTCTATGCAATATCTGCTCATATAAAATGCTTGCAACTTAGTCATCATGAATGACACATACTCATGTCGTAGGTATATATCAATTCGTTTAGCCCGAAAAGTCGATCATCACCAGAACTTCTTGGCGATATTATCACAGTTCAGGTTCTTTGATAATAATTAATGTTGCACGGGAAAATGTTTTTTTCACTCATTCTCTGCCTTCGAAATATTCTGTGGAAACCATTAACCTACCTATTTAAATGTTTAAAAAATAAACAATGCTCCATGGCACCCACGATGGCCAAGAGACTTATTTTATTGGTAGCGCAATAATACTTCAATAAAATGACAATTACGAAATATTTATCATAACGAAAATCATACATAAATGAATGCCTACTGAAAATTATGGGTTTACGTAGCGTATTGATTTATACTTTTCCACTTATTAAAAACGCGGATTTAGGGACATTGTAAGTATATTTCGCTTGACAAGTAACAATTATTTATTAATAACATTTGTAAACGCATGCTTTGGCGCAAAAAAGTGGCTAATCGTATTTAGAGGTGACGTTTAAGGCTCAAGGGTAGGTTACCAACTGACCGTACCTACACTCGATCCATCGTCCGCCCAGAAACAGATAATGGTAACTTTTTTTTGTTTGTTTCGCTGTGAATCCTGGTCTAGCTTTGACTCGTTTACAGTTACATTAATATTATCATTATATTCCCAACTCTGTCGATTGGAGGATTTTTGATGGGGGATTTAGGCATTATGATATTTGGTATCACTACTTACTTATTGTTTTTAGGTTAGGTAAGTAATATTTGGATTGTTATCAGTTTGACAGATCGTCAATAATTTGCTTCGTGTAATTCCGGTCTTGTGGTCCGGGGACCGATAATCCTTTCTTAAAAGCTATATTTTGATATCTGACTAATGCGTCAATGACATTGAGCTACTTTACGAGCTGCTTGTTGGCGAATTTACAATCTGCCTGTAAAGTCGCCCAGTGTCAGTGCCAGAGTTACCTATTTTAACAGAATTGACATCGGGAGTTTATTAATTAAATGTTTAATTAACAATACGGCATCTTAAAGAGATCGACAATCATCGCGGGAGCTCTGGCAGACAGACGGTCTAGCCTTCGCCTCCCGGATATCAAGTCCCGAACTTTTTTTTTCTACCTTTTCTTTTAACTGAGACCTTGTGAGGTCTGAGAAGCAGACCTCGGTTTCCTGACTATTATTTCTAGGGCTGGGTCTTGTGAGTACATTAATGCCCTTTCCCGCATGTAATCTAGCTAAGTATTGAGCTGTTGAATTTACATTTACCTTCGCTTTTCAAACAAGTCTTTCGAGGAAAAACAGTTAAGAAAAACCCTCTTCCGAATAGTGTCCTGATGGGTCCAACAAACAAAAAGTTAATCCTTTAGCGGGATGTTCGGCATGAAATTATGATCGTGTGTGGATCATTTTATAACATCAAAGATGTTCGCCAAGCCCCGAACAATGGGCTCACAGCATGTTTTATAATTTAAGATACTTTATGTTGCTACCCTTACTGGCGAACAAAATGATTTGGCGCAGCCTTTATTAATATCTTTATATATTACAAGATTAATTAATATAAATAATATTATTCTATAACAATACCTCCAAGTACAGTTTTGGCACAAACTAAATTTTTATCAACCAGGAATAAATCCATACTTATGTCAACTTTAATCGCTATATATCAATACCATAATCATCATTAGCAGATGTCGATCCATCACAGCATGAAGGCCTCCCCTTGCCTCCTTCTCTCTTCTCTTCTCTGGAATCAGTACCATTTTAATTATAAACAAAACTAACCCCTCATACTAAAATAATGGCGTTTGAAAGTTATTTGTGTGTTTTCCAGTTGCCTGATATAAACCTTGCTGGTCTACAGTTTGAGACAGATACTCAATTAGTTGATTTGAGGGACGAGTTTAAAGAAGATACACAATGCCAAATCAAATACGAAGATTCACAACCGGGTTGCTCATATTCCGAATGCAAGCCAGTAGAACAGGTAAGAACGTTTATAATTTGAATAATTGATTTATTACTATGTAATTATAATTATGATAGAGTATACCCCGTATACACGTGCATAGATTTACTGCTGACAGTACATATGAGGCGTCTAGTTCCAAAAAGCGATAAGTCCACATTTGGTCAAAAGCGAGAAAAAAATACGCACGTGTTCTTTGTATTTTACACAATATGTATTGATCTATAAATTCCAAAACGCGACATAAACCTACGAAAAAAAATATTTTAAGTCTCGATTTATTACAAAAAGCGCCAAGTCCGTGTTTCATAATATTTAAAGCTTGGTTGATTTCGCGTGTGTTTAAGTCAACCAGTAAGGGAACGTTCGATATTGATTAGGGCGTCGCCCACGCTGGAGCATCTGGTAAACTCATGACAGTGCCACGGAAATATGTGGAATAAATTAAAAAGTGAGATACAAGTAGCGCTAGGTCCAATTTTATTTTGCCTATATTTATTACATTTAACAGTTTATCGGCTGAAACAAATTGCCTTTTGGTTTTAATTTGAGCTTGAAACATAAAAACGTGTTTTCCCAAAAATATTGAATTGTGGAGTTGTCGCTTTTTGTAATTAGACGCCTCATATTATCGCGGTCCAAACAAGAAAATGGACGTGTTAACAGGTATTATCGTGCAAGATTGCATGCAATTTATTCGTACTTGCATGGTGGTGCGTATGCGCAGTAAAACGGCAATGGCGAACCTACCGGAAGAAATACGAACTACACCCAACAGAATATTTTGACGTCTACCGATTATCTAAGAACGTGTCCAAATGACAACATAAGACAGAAAGGTATATCATGGGAATCGAGTCAGTTGTCACGAAATTAGCGATTTAATGTAATACCTGCCATAAAATACAAAGTCTCGAACGTCTTATATAATAATTGAATAATAAATACCATCTTTAACGAGTGTAGTTATGTGCATTGGTTAAAAATTCATCTCTAAAATAAGATAAGTGATAGCATCGCTCACCCTACTTTGTCATAGACTAAGATTATGGAAAACTAATGGTCAAACGACTATTCATTATTAAACGATATTTAATAGTATTATTCCAAATTAACGAAATATTGACACAAAAATTAATATTTTCCACTGGGTATATAAATTTTGTGTTTCGGTACCAAATAACAATTCCCACACCATACCAGATTTTCTCCAATATGTAGTCGTACTGGTAGTTAAGTCACGTGGAATTCTGAACTATGAGCGGAATGCAGAAACATTTGTCCCATAAAAACCATAACGAAGCAAAAGTGACAGTTTGTTTTCACTTACCAAAATGGAGGGAAATGATACTTAGTTAAGATCATTTCTATTGAAAATAATACCATATTTAAAAATTCTCTTTCCTATAGTTTAGGTAAATTATTTTTCAATTGTTAAACGATGACAAAAATATGACAACTGCATTTCATAAATGCAATAACTATAAATATATCGACTACCTCATGGAATAACACACTAACTCTAAATTATCAACTTTTCAGGAGAGCAAAAAAACCATTCAAAAAAATCTGTAGCAAAAGCCGATTATTGTGTGCAAATATTATTTAAATTATAATTTATATCTTTAAGTAGCGAATCATTTAAGCAGACAATCAACTTTCGCATGACATTAATTTAGGAAATAACACCCTAAATGTGTTTTTCCACGTTCAGTTTGACAACTTAAATATTACATCTAGATTTGGTGTGATTTCTCCCGTTTATATTTTTAGAGGGTGTAGGATATCTATACTTGGTATGTTTTTCCACGTAATTATTATTTTTTTCATAAAAAAAGTACCACGTAACTTGAGATGGTGTTTTTTTCCATGCTAATTCTGAACGATAATCTTAAATATCTTGACTTAGAGAGATTTTTGTTTTGAATTTTACGAGGTATGACATACTATGTGCGCTTAGTATTGTTTTTTCTCGATGATATTTGATTAAACTAAAAATATTTTTAGATATTTTGATGGAATATGCGGAGATTTTTTAATTAAACAATATTTTATCGCAATAAAATCTATTTTAACCATTCAGTCAATTTCAGGTAATTGTTTTACAGAGCATAATATTATATAAAGATAATTTCAAAAGGTACTAAATGAATATTTCACTCAACATAATAATGATTGATAGTACAGGTTAAAAAAAATATAGGATAGATAGTTACCTATGTATTTTACGTAAATTACGTTTGCCTTGCAGCATTATCAAGTACATATGTACCTACATGGATAATAATTATAAACGTTATGTAAATAAATCTTCTTTCATAATATTAAGTGTGTGAAAACTATTAACTAACATACAACTGTATTCATAAAATTAGATTTAAAATATTTAAAAATATTACTTATTAGACTTATACAGCTACTTATTTCTATCGCACCTCGCTTAGCTGTTTGTAGATGCCAAAGATAACAATAGCCATCCTTGCTAACACTATCATAAACAGTGAGATTGTAGATGGCATATTTTCTTTTATAATCAAGACTCATACTTCATTTTCTGACACAGTTAAAACTTTTTGTAAATCACAGCATGCTATAACAGTTGTAATGCGATTTTATGTTGCACGATTTATATCAACCTGTTTCATCTCTCTCGAACGTTTTGTAAATAATAAATGTTGCTGATAATCACTATCCAGTTATTGTTTCCGTTCCTGGTCAGACGAATTGCAAATAAAACACTTTTCACACAGGTCCTTTTTAGGGCGAAAAAAGAATAGGTTGAAATACGTGAAAAATATGTCTTTATATTGGCGTTCAGTAGCAATTGGAAACTGATCATTTTTTATTCCAAACCATATGCTATATTGGCGAAACATTTTCACCATATTCAAATTCTCGTCTAAATATTCTTTTATTGTTTTTTTCTAACATACTGGGATTATTTTTTAGGTAAAATATTTTTATATTCAATTACACTATTTTTTGTTGCTTCATTGAGTGGATGAGGACGGTTGTTGTGCCTGCCTCGACTATCCAATAGCAATTCTGACTTAATTTTTTTTAAAGCAATAACCACCCACATATTATTTGGAATTGAAAGCGTTTGTAAAAACATAGTTTTACACACTTTTATTATTTCATTATTGCATGGCAAATTATAAATAAGTGCTTTTGAACGTCTTGAAGAAACTGGTAGTTTTTGGGTTATATTTTGTACTGACTTGACATATCGTAAGATAGAATATTTGAATGAATATTTGAATACCATGGAAGCACCGTGTATAAATTCTTGCCGACATTATAATCCCATTGTCTCATGATTGCCGATTATCCAAAATGAATCAAAACTAACTTGACGTTCGGATTTACTCATTTTTGGGGCACATTTGAATCGGCAAGAATTTTTACACGGTGCTTCCATGGTATTCAAATATTCATTCAAATATTCTTCACCCGAATTGAATAATTTGTCGGCTTTCTTCCTTTTCCACAAGTTTTAAATTACAGCTCTCTTCTTTTTTCGATACAGGTGTGTCAATGGTGGAAATACTCTGTACAGATTCACTAGATAAGGACAACGTCTTGTCTGGTGATGTGATGTCTATAAGTGCATTAGTGTTGTCCAAAGGTGGCAAAGTACTCAGACAGAAGTATAATGTTATTATGCTCTGAAGTATAGCCATATATTTCATTCTGTGTAAGATCTGCTGGAGATTTCGTAATTTCTTCGATCAAATCATCAATCATTCCGAAATCTTCTCCAAATATTGGTGTCACTTTTGGCACACTGGAAGAACAGCTAAATTAGACTAGATTAATAAAGCTACATATTATTTACCTTTATTGTTTCGATCCTTTATTTTATTAGTCTCTTGAGCTAATTGTAATATTCGCCGAGATCTAGTTAGAGACATATTAACTAAATGGAATAGTACATAAGTTAAATCCATTTGAATTTAAATTCAAAATCCATCAAGTACCTACCATCGGTCGATAGTATTAATATTAAAATTAGTCACTTGTTCACAATAAAAAAAATATTACAACTTTACTGTCACAAAAGCAATTAGCGATAATGAAAGTAAGTGCGATTCATTACAAAGGATAATGATTTGTCAATACAGTGTTGTTCTATGTTGATAAAGGCGAGAGTTTAAGGTAAAAGTTGAATTAGTGTCATATTCCACGGTGAAATCATAGTTAAATGATACACTAAAACGATTTGTGTAGGGAGCATGTATAATTTTATATGTAGGTGCATTTTTTTAGCTACTAATAAATCATTCCGTAACATTATTTATTTTTTTATGTATCTAATAATTAGATAGCTACTATTAACATTTTTTAATGTCATTTTACTCTCACTTCGTTATTTATTGCCGTCTGAAGATGCTGAAATGGTTTTTCTAGGTTTCTACCAAAGAATTTTTCACGAGGGATCACGTTCCAAATAGGAGTCAACAGTCTTCACCTTTTGGAATCAAAGAGAGAACGATACAGTATTCTTCAGAAGTGACGATAGATGAACAAAACCTTAAGCAAGAAATATCAGAATTAAATACTCCGAAGGAACTTCGACTTATTCTGAGAAGAGTAATACATTTCTCGCGCAATTTAATTTGCAGTATTTGCAACGCAGTTTTTAGTTGCAGAAGGTCTCTGAAAAGTCATATGATGGTTCACGCAGGAATGAAAGTTGATCAAGGTCAAGACAGTGTATTTTCGCAACCTAATCATCTGAAAGCACATGCAATGACAAGGACCGGTGGAAAACCTTATAAATGCGATGTTTGTTCATATAGAGGCTCGCGACTTAGCAATCTTAAAGAACATAAAATGACACATAGTGGTGAAAAACCTTATGAATGCAATGTGTGTTCATTTAGATCTCCGACCGCTAGAGGTCTTAGAAAACATAAAATGACACACACTGGTGAAAAACCTTATAAATGCATTGTATGTTCATTTAGATCTTCGCATCTTGATTGTCTTAAAATGCATAAAATGACGCATACTGGTGAAAAACCTTATAAATGCAATTTGTGTCCACAGAGATGCTCGACACTTAAAGGTTTAAACCAACATAAAATGACACATTCTGGTGAAAAACCTTTTCAATGCAATATATGTTCACGTAGATTCTCTCAACGTTGTGGTCTTAGTAGACATAAAAGGACGCATACTGGTGAAAAACCCTATAACTGCAATTTGTGTTCATTTAGGTGCGCGCAGACAAGTACTCTTAATACTCATAAACTAACACACAATGGTGAAAAACCTTTTAAATGCAATGTGTGTTCATATAGAAGCGTGAGACTCCGCGAACTTAAAAACCATAAAATGACACATACTGGTGAAAAACCTTATGAATGCAATGTATGTTCATACAGATGCGTGACACTTCGTAGTCTTAAAAGTCATAAAATAAAACATTCTGGTGAAATGCTTTTTAAATGCAATGACTGTTCATATAGATGCTCGCAACTTTGCAATCTTAAAAAACATATAAGGACACATACTGGTGAAAAACATTATGAATGCAATGTATGTTCATATAGATGCATGTCACTTCGTAGTTTTAAAAGACATAAAATTACACATACTGGTGAAAAGCCTTTTAAATGCAATGAATGTTCATATAGAAGCTCGCAACTTTGCCATCTTAAAAGACATAAAAATACACACACAAGTGAAAAACCTTAGTGTTTACGACTTCGAAGTCTTATAAAAAATAAAATGTAGGATTATAGTGAACATCTTTATAAATGCATTGTATTACTATAGAGATCATCGCTTAATTATTGCCTATGTTTTAAAAAGATACTTATTGTACGTAGAACGCTGATACTAATAAAAAAATTGAGTTTAGAAATGAGAATCAAAAAAAATATTATAACAGCTCGTGAGACATGGCATCTTACCAAACTTCAAAGACCTGGACTTTTAGGTTTGAGAATCGATATCTTCGTAGAATCTTAGTTGTACATTGGTACGACCACATTAAAAACGCTCCAGTTCGTAAGCGGACACGACCGTCCTCGGTGATTAAAGTTATCACAAGGAGATGCTTCATATGGATGGAAACAATTGAAAATACTGCAGGTTCAAAGTGAAGAATGTGGATTTACTGTGAATATACTTGATATGAATATGCATATGGTTATGGAGGGTATTTACGTACTGTTGTGTCCCTCGGGGAGGGAGGCAAAGTAAACCGGTAGGTAGCTTGTGTTGACAGGAACCTGATTTGGCGTGATGGTATTACATTTCCTTCGTTTCCTTACCAAAGACAAGACTTCTGTGCGACTCCTGATGTAATAAATCAAATCAAATTTATTTATTTTACATATAATCTATGCGTAATATGCATATTACGTACTATCTACGTAACAAATTATAAATTCAAAGCGTTCACGACATGTCATTAAATAAGTGTTAATAATTTTTAAAAATAATAATAAAGAGAAGTGTGAGTTAATAATACATTAAGTAATAAAATAAGAAAATTAATTACAAAAATAACAAAATAAAAGTAGATGGAAGCACACAGAGTGAACTTTGATAGACCCTATCTTAAAAACTTAACAACGTTCTCCTAAACTCACTCTCACGTAAGTGGAATATATCAATATCCGAAGCGATTTTATTAAACATGGTTGTTGCCCTCCCAATTGGCAGTTTAGTTCTGCACCGTGGGAGAACAAACAACGGATGCCCTCGATTCCTAAGGTAATTATCAGAGACACAAGCCAACACCACAAAGAATGCAGAGTTCACATTTACGCCGCGCATAAGTGAAAAAATATCTAGCTAAATAAAGATTCCTTCTAAATTTTAAGCTACAGTATGTAAGCATCCCTAAGAGAAAATCAGTCGGATAGTATCCATGCAGCCGAAAGTAAAGGAGTCTTAAAAAATTCTTTTGGACTCCACCATAAGGCCGTACTTCAACTGATGCGGGGCCCAAACGATAGACCAACTCTCAAGTCTGCTTAGCACAGATGTTACGTTTAGAGGCCATCGTCTAGAAAGTAACCGTCAATTTACCTTCAAGGGTGTAGATTTAGACTAGATGGTGAGAATATGATTGGGAAACAATATGTTTTCACGGAAGTTAAAACATAAAGTTTATTCAATCGGAAATGTGGGACAGAATATACGCGTTACAATGACAAGGGCGCATGTTGCGTGTCCCCTTTTATAAATAGTTTAGTGATTACATTTTAATTAGTTTCTTGACGTCTCTCGTATGATCTGGTGTAAGTACATTGACGAATGACTTCTAACGCCCTTTACACTTTTGTTTATTAATTTAAGAATATTATATAAGAAAGTGTATCATTGGGTCTATTATACACTTATCGACTGCTTAAGTGATAAAGTGATAGATATTATTAATTGAGTTAGCATGTACTTGGTAGAATTTCATTTTAAAAGAAATGAAAATATAAATAATATTTAATTCTACAGGTTTTTTAAAAATCGCATACCATCAATGATAAAATAACGCCAGAATGTTTGCATATATGTAACAAAGGTCTAAAATTAAATTTACTTGAAAATTTGGTAATTAATCGCGAATTATTCAAAAGTAATCACATAATTAATGAAAATTTGGTAATACATTCGTTGCCACTATTAAATATAATTTAAGCACAGGAACAACAATTATACCAATAATATTTTAATTGATTAATAATGTCAAGAAATAAACAAAGCACTTGAGCACTGTACTTTCGATAAATTTTGTAATTTTGATATCCATTAAAAACCCACTTAGGGTTTTCAAATAATTAATAATATTACAGTACAGTACAAATTCATAATATTGTTTGAACGAATAAGAGAATGTATTCTGTCTCTATCTATGCATATAGTATTTAAGCAAAGGCAAACGATATATCTGAATAGCAATGGCGAAGGGTGGAGGTAGGCTGTTAAGATTCGCTATACATAGTGCACACTAAACTTTGTTAGTCATATGTATTTGTTTTTATGGAACTATGACTACAATTTACAGATGGTGTTAGTTAGTTTTTAAAAATCAATTAAACCCTGCCTAAACGAAACCATAATAGATTTGGTCTAATTTGGGCGATACGACAAAATTGTGCACACTTTTTCATTCATAATTATTTGTTTTCGTTGTATTACAACTACATATTGTCGGTTCATTTTTTTAATTCATTAAGCCCTGCGTAAACCAAACTATAATAAATAAAAAATATTATTCTATCTATAAAATACTCAAAGTTATGCATGATTTAATTACATAATTTTAAATATTTTATACATAGACATGTATTTTTTGACTATTATCTATTATGGCTTGGTTTCTCAGGTTTAATTGTATTTTAAAATCTAACCAACACTATCTGTAAATTGTAGTCTTATTTCAATGAAAAAAAATTATGTATGCCTGAAAAAGTTTACTGTGCACTATTTATGGCGGATCCTAACAGCCTACCTCCACCCTTCGCCACTGCTGAATAGTCTTGATAATGGTGTTACAACCGAAATAGCTATTGACAAACCTTTTTAAAAAAACCTGTAGAATTTAATATTAATCCTATTTTCATTTCTTTTTGTGAAAGATATTATCAAACTTAGGGTAGGTTTATATCAAAGTATTAGCACTTATTGTAACAATTATTACAATACGTTAGTTGTATTATTGCAATAAGTGCTATATTTTAACAGCAGCAAGAGAGAGAGAGAGTGAGTTGCAATAAACGTAACGATTATTGCAACAATTACAATAAGTGCTATCGATATGTACAGAATATAACCACATAATTTGTTTTTATTAAATAAATCAATAAAACAATGCAGTTGGGAATGGGACGACTGGCCTCCGGATAATTGGACGCTACACTATCGTAGACACGTATACAGAACGTAGACGAGGTATTTTAATCAGTTTATAGCTACTACTTAGTAGTTTGAATTCAGTTACTCTTAACATAATGTATTCTTTATCGCGGATTGAGAATTACCATGACAAAAGCTTTATATAAAATAAAAACTCTTTTTTCGTTGGAACTTAAACATACGCACGATTAAATTAATGTTTACGTCTGCATATTTACATTCTTATCAACTATTAAATCATTGAAATAATATTGAATATATTTTTTTAAAGTACCTATAAGTACCTATCGTCTATTTATTTTAGAATTCCGTGGCGTCTAGTTGTCCGGTGCCTAATCGTCTTAGACCCAATGCAGTTCCACCATGAATTGACAGGTTATCAAAATAAAAGCAATTGTATCATATAACATGGTTATAGTTTATTAACCCTTCTAACTTGTAAAGTTTTGTAGGTATAATATACCTTCATAATTAATAGTACGTAATGTGATGAAATTTATGATATAATTGTTACAGAAGAGACCACATTTTGTATTGATCTTAAATGCGGATATAACAATGTTATTCTCTAGCCCAGCGCTGTCCAATTGGTAGCTCGCGGGCCAAATGTGGCCCGCTAAAAAAAAATTGCGGCTGCACAGCAAATTTTTCATCAAACACTGGGGAGCAAAGCTTTTCAGAATTAATATTTGACCTGCAATGTCCGGTGAAAGAAAATATAAAATTGTGTTCAGAATAACCATCATACAATTTGATGACCTTAAGCTGAGTATTAATTTATTCATTCAATATCGATATTAGATCTGTTGATCCTAAATATCTATTGGAATTCTGCGACTTTCAGGCTGAAACATTTATTGCATCTAGTGGAGCAACTGGAATAGAAGTGTTCAAACTTTTGGTTATAGAAAAATACCAAAAAATTAGAGATTTTGGAATTCAAATCATTTCTATGTTCGGAAGTACGTATATCTGCAAGCGTGCCTTCTCTGACATGAAATACATAAAATCAAAACATAGAAACAGCTTGAAAGACTCCACGCTTAAAAATATAATTAGACTTGCCACAACAAATGTTGATATTGACATGAAAGAAATTGTTGCTCAACAACTAAGGCCACAATGCTTCCATTAACTCGTCCCACTTATAAGTACGTATAAGTTATTCTATGTTTTGTAAATGTAATTAATATTATTGTTTTTTTATTATTTCTAGTTGTGTTATTTTTGATTTTTTTTTTGTATAAAAAAATAACTTTTGAATTGACATTAACTGACTTTTCATTTACCTATACTCTATGGCCCCAAAATGTTTGCTGAAGAAAAAATGGCCCGCGGCCTAAAAGAATTTGGACAGCGCTGCTCTAGCCGAACCAAATTCATTAATTGTGTATGCATTCACATATTTGTGAGGCTGTTATAATCGTCCCGAAAGTGGAATTAACAATTTTATTTTTGAAACTACGATCCATCTTATCTGTTCGTGAAACATTATATATTGTATAATTGAAATAAAAGTGAAATTAATAAATTGCGTTTTATTTCGAATGATAATTATATTATAATACATTTGCAAATGAATTATTGACAGTTAACACCAAGACATTACGTAAGTTCAACAATACAAATATTATTAATTATATGAACAATCTATCTGGGACAACAAGTGTCTATGGATGGATGTATATTTGATGAAATTGGTCGCAGAGTAAAGCTAGGGTGGAGTGCTTTTGGTCGCCTGAATAATGTCTTCAAAAGTGACCTTCCACTCTGCCTAAAGCGCAGTGTTCAACCAGTGTGTGCTTCCCGTGAACACATATGCGCGTGAAACATGGACCCTAAGTAAAAGAGAGATCCAGAAAATTAGAGTAGCACAACGTGGTATGGAGAGGTGCATGCTGGGCATAACGTGAAAGTACAAAAAGAGGAATGAATGGCTGAGGAAGCAGACAAGGGTTTGCGATGTAAGAGAGTTCATTAAAAGCCTTCAATGGAGATGGGCTGGACACATAGCTCGAAGAAGAGACAATCGTTGGACAAATCTAGTCATCCAGTGGTATCTAAGAAGTACAAAACGTCCGCATGGTAGACCTAGACGCCGCTGGATCGATGAAATGACAAAATTCTGCGGAAGTACGTAGCAACGCAATGCACAGGACCGAGAGAAGTGGAAGCAGCTTGAAGACGTCTTTATCCAGCAGTGGATAGATTCAGGCTGATGATGATGATACGGACAATTTTCAACATCCGAGGCTTATGCAAATATGGGTATTTATTCATGAACACTATTTTTTAGTCAACATAGTTTATGACGTTGAAATGTGAAAGATTTTGACAGATCAAAATTTTAGGTTTGTAAGTGTTTTTCTTTTGAGAATATTTTCTATAAATTGTAGAAAGTTGCACAACGTGGTATCGAGAGTTACATGCTGGGACAAAAAGAGGAATGGGTGGATAAGGAAATATACAACGGTTTGCGATGTAATAAATTTCGCTAAAAACTTCAAATAGAAATGGGCCGGACACATAAATCAAAGAAAAGACAATTGCTAGACAAATATAGTCATCCAGTGGTATCCAAGGGGTACAAAACATCTGCAAAGTAGACCTAGAGGCAGTGCTGCCATTTTTTTTATGCTGATTTTAGTACAAAAGCGTAAAATTTTTTGTCTTGTAGCCAAATATACGGCGTAAAACTATAGTATTATACATTTTTCGCAGAATTAAAATCACAGTATTGTACTATAATTATAGTACGATTGGCATCACTGCCTAGAGGCTGCTGAATCGATAAAATGATTAAGTTCTGAGAAAGTACGTGAAAACAAAACGCACAGGACCGAGAGATGTTGAATCACCTTGGAGATGCCTTCATCTAGCAGTGGATTGATTCAAGGTGATGATTAGAATTAAAATGCACCTGAATTTTGTTGGCATCATGCTACGATATTTTACAATCGGAAGTTACATTAAACTCGGAATGAGTAATCAACTTTTAAGAACGTCCATACATTAATGAGTGTTTTCAACAGGATGAGTGTTTTTGTGTGATTTCATTTGGCTAGATTTTCGGCATGAAAAAGTGCATTTATCACACTTAAAAGGATTTTCAATAGAATGCGTCATTATGTGCTTTTTCATTCTATTCGATGTTATACACGAGTAATCACATTTAACGCATTTGAAAGGCTTTTCGCGTAAATGAGACATTTTGTGTACTTTCAAACTGTTAGACTGTATGCACGAGTAATCGCAACTATTACATTTAAATGGCTTTTCACCGGAATGTGTCATTCTGTGTAGTTTCATGCTATGTGATGTAATACATGAGTAATCACATTTTTCGCATTTAAATGGCTTTTTACCAGAATGCGTCATTTTGTGTATTTTTAAGCTATTTAAAGTTATACATGAATAATCACAATTGTCGCATTTAAATGGTCTTTCACCAGAATGAGTCATTTTGTGTACTCTCAAACCACTGTACTGTATACACGAGTAATCGCATGTATCACATTTAAATGGTTTTTCACCAGAATGGATCATCTTGTGTATCTTCATACTATGTGATGTTTTACATGAATAATCACATTGTTCACATTTGAATAAACTTTTACCAGAATGCGTCATTTGATGTATTTTCATACTATTTGATGTTATACATGAGTAATCGCATTGGCCGCATTTGAATGGCCGTTCATTAGAATGAGTCATTTTGTGTATTTTCAAGCTACAGGACTGTATACACGAGTAATTACATACATCACATTGAAATGGCTTCTCACCAGAATGCGTCAATTTGTGCAATTTTATGGAATTGGAGGTTATACACGAGTAATCACAAAGAGCACATTTAAATCGCTTTTTTCCAGAATGCGTCATTTTATGTAGTGTCATACTACCTGATGTTATACATGAGTAGTCACATTGGTCGCATTTAAATGGTTTTTCACCGGAATGAGTCATTTTGTGTATTTTCAAACTGCTTGATTGTCTACACGAATATTTGCATATATTACACTTAAATGGCTTTTCACCAGAATGCGTCATTTTGTGTAATTTTAAGTTACTTGATGTTATACACGAGTAATTACATTGATCGCATTTAAATGGCTTTTCAACAGAATGATTCTTTTTGTGAAGTTTCATGGAACCAGATCGAATGCTAAAATAATTACACTCATTACATTTGTATGGCTGTATACTTGAAAGCCTCCCTTCCGTCATATCTTTTTTATTTACAGGTACTAATAATTCAGTGATGTTAGGCTTTATTTGATTACACTTAGCAGTGGAACTGCTGGCGTCTATATCAGTAATTGTTTCATTTACTCCGAGTTCTTCTTTTATGTCATGTTTATCAATCTGTATTTCATCGTATGGCTCTTGTACACCTGAGATTTTCTTTGAATATTTGAGACCAGCAATGTCAGTCAATGCAGACGTTGCAGGAATAAACTACAAGAAAATTGAGTATTTCATTACAGTCCAGAAAAAAATTAGAAAATATTTTTAAAGAATTAAACACTCTAAAGGCGAATGATTTATGAATGATGTCATGTAATGATGAGTATATTCAGCCGTGTCTGGAAACGTGTACGTATGCAGTTCGCCGTTTCATACTTTACCGGAAATAATATATGGTCGTATACTAAAGACCATCCAACCTATTCGGGTCGTATAGTACTGAGATAAAACTAATGTCTAAATAGCCGATATACTGCATAATTCTTTAGGTTAGGTTTTCATTCTTGAATTCATGAATTTTGCTAAAATCAGCTATGAAAATTGAATTAATGTTCATATTGAATCTAATAAAATTAGAAAACGTATAGTATACGGTCATCTCTTTCCGATAAGAAAGCTCACGGTGAACTGTGCTACGGTGAAATGTTTACGAACAGTTTACATGTAACGATATTGTTATGTTTAAAATAAACTTCACGTACAATATTAATTAATTCAACTGGTCACACCGACTTGTCTTTGAACGAGCTATCTTCGCGAGTCGTGTGGACTAATTTGGCGCTGTTGGAATTTCCGGAGTCAACGGCATGTTGCGTGGTGGGATATAAGGAACATGGCTTTTTGATTCTGTCTGCCGTCTAGTACAGTCGTACTCCGTTTGAGTTTACCCAACATTAATCATAGACGTCACTTAAAGGAGCACGATGCAGCCGCCGTGTCTGGAGCCTCTGATCGTTCCAATTTGGGTATTTTAAAACTTTTATTTGATTCACCATTCTTCCAATGTTCTTTTCAAACTTAGCTGCTTGTATTTAAATTTAGTATTTCAAATTTCAGTATCGAGCCGCTTAATAACTTTTTAATATATTCTAAATTATTGTCTTTGCGATAATATAGTTTCTGTCAAGTATATAAATCGCTCTTTTATTTATTATTCTCAATTCTATATTCCACACTATTAAATATTTATTATCTTTCACGGTCGTAAGATCGTGTGGCGTCCATAAATTTATTATGTACATTATAAACCATAGATTGCACGTGCCTTCAGCATTGTAATTTCTTTTTTTTGTAATTCACTTTATAGTTGTCAGTTGCAAGGTTTCTGACGGATTGCGGAGTTTCAGCTTGGAAAAGATCAGGTAACTTACGGCCCTTGTCTCACTTGTCTCATGCTCTTTACTATTACGTTACCTTCTATTCTTTGCAATTGTGACGTCAAAGATCACAAGTACAAAATATTAATATATCAATATTTAGCAAGGAATATGTCAATTAATTTTATTTTTATATCGGATGATATTGTTTTACCACTAATCTTGCTTTAGATTATATCGTAAGCGTTCAGATTATAGATGACAGGACAGTTAACAAAGTGCTTGTAGGCAATAGTTAGACATTGTATATCATATCATATATAGTAAAACATCTGTATCAGAGATGATCAATTCGAATTATACATATTCCGCTGACGACAAAATAATATAACTCAACCGTCGTAGACTAGTGCGTAAGGCGCTGGGCTTTCATCCGGGGGCCCAGAGTTCGATCATGATGAGGGAACAATAATTAACATATTTATATAATTTTCTTAATGGCTAGGTTTTTGCGACTGTTTCTCTTATATTAATAAAACACTACTACTGTCATTGGGCATGTCGTGGGCATTTCACACCAAGAGAAGGCGCACCAAAGCTAGATATTGGTGCATACAAGTTTGATACGGTCGACAGTTTCATATACCTTGGTTCTATTGTAACTCGACATAATGATATTACAGAAGAAATCAACAAGAGCATCATGTCTGCGAATAAATTCTACTTTGGCATGTTAAGACATTTTAAGTCCCGCATACTATCTCGCCGAACTAAAAGCACTCTTTACAAGATACTTGTAAAACCAGTGCTCGCCTACGCATCGGAAACCTGGACATTAACTCTGCGAAATGAACGAGATCTGAACATTTTTGAAAGAAAAATTCTCCGCCGTATATATGGACCGATCAGGAACGGCACTAATTGGAGAAGATATAATGCTGAGCTCTACGGGTTGTACGAAGATTGCAGCGCTGTTCAATCAATTCAGATAAGGAGGCTACGTTGACTAGGTCATGTGCACCGTATGAATGACAATAAACCGGCAAAGAGAGTGATGTCCAGCAATCCAATAGGGCGTAGAAGAAGAGGCAGGCCCAAGATTCGCTGGTTGGATGGAGCTGCCAGTGACTGCCGTATTCTGGGGGTACCGAATTGGAAAGCGGCCACACTGGATAGGGACAGGTGGAGGGAGCTGTTGGAGGAGGCCAAAACTCATAACGGGTTGTCGCGCCCTTGATGATGATTACTGTCATTGGGCCTTATAAGTTGTTATACAAACTCAACATACCTTAAAAAAATAATGTTTATAATAAACGTAGGGAAGGTCAATACCTTACCATCCGCGTGACTTAATTTCTAATTACAATGTATCTTGCAACATAATATTGTTGAAATAGCAAAACAAGCGATTTATTTGAATCAATCAATTTTTAACAGAAAGATAATTTAGCAAAAATAATTCAATAATTATATTTATCAATTATTTATAATTTACAAAACGATTTATCATGATATGCACAAAAATTGTTTATATGAAAATCAACTCTGCCTAATTATTAAAAACTGCTTAATTGTTCAAATTAAAATTTATTATTTTCAAACGAGCCATGCATTACACAATAAACCTAATAAGCATGATTATCAAAATATCCAAATAGTGATAGCAGCATTTTCTATTGTATCGAATCTGTATAAAACACTCAGTAGAAGAAAGCAAAATAGTCAGTCAGTTATCAAAGATTTAACCGTAATGTTATCGTTCGCTCCGCCTGATCGACTTCGCAATTCGTCAGAACGCATAACCGTGATTTCACCCAGCTAAATTATAATCTGTAAACGTACCTGTAATAATTAAATTAATATTTATTTGGAAGGAGATAATACAACCAGGGTTCATTTCATTCACGCGTCACTCTTCTTATTATTGGAGTCAAACCAACCTACCCTGCCTGTTCCCTATTTCATCTCCCTCTAAATAAATAAAACATTATAATGGTAACAGGTATAATATGTACCTGTTTTACTGGTTTGTATTCCGAATAGGAACATCCAGGTTGAGGATCTTCATAATTGATTTGCTGCACAGAGTCTTTAACGAATTCGTTCTTGAAAACAGTCTGTTCTGAATCACATCCAGATTTAATGATGCCAAGATACAGTTCAGGGCTCTAAAAAAAACAATAGATACTGTTAGCGGAATCTATATCATAAAATTCATGCATGACTAATCCAAATAAAACATAAATAATTACAATATTAAAAGAACTTTTTATATACATACCACGTTTTTAAATTTTCTGTTGAATAATAATATAAACTTGACAATGCTATGTATTATTAAAAACTTTTTAATGTACTTGATAGAAATACTGAATAAATATAGAATACTGCAATGTCATTTTGACATTTCATATTAATTTCATTAGGAACGCACGTATACATTGATAATTTAGATGCTAGGACCCTTTAGCAAACCAATTATAATGTTTTACTTAATACGAATTTTTTCCAAATAACTTTCCATACAAAATAGAATTAACTGAAAATGAATTCAATTCTGCTTAAAGATGGTTAAGAGCATGACCTCCACATTTTGAAGTGGGCCCCCAGGCTAGGATTTTGGCGGGCCACCCTACTTATCGCTAAGGATAAAGGCAGTGTGACGCTCTATAGTAGCGCTTTTAGTGTCTTTTGATTATTTTAATAAGTCCATTTGAATTATGAGGTTGTCGCGTATCGATAAGTATACAATTAAAAATTATATCATACAACCACACAAGTTGAAATAATAATAGTATTGAAGGAAAATGGCTCCGCAGGCGATTTTTTAAAACTATTATAGCAAATTTGTGACGTGTGTTTATCTCACTTATTTGGTCAACTCGCCATGCTGGCCCCCTCCTGAGTTTGGGCCCCCAGGCTAGAGCCCTGTCAGTCCCCCCTTTGTGGGGGCCATGGCTAAAAGTATTAAAGGAATGCATTGACTCAACTCATCAGTAACAACTAAATTACGTATTCATGGAATGATCTTAGAGTGTGTTGCTAACTTAGAATATGTATTTAGGTTATTCCCATATTTGACGATGGTAAATGAGGGTATCTTTCTTAATCAGCAGATATCTTATAGTCCTATGCCATCATGGCCCCCACAAAGGTGGGACTGACAGGGCTCTAGCCTGGGGGCCCGGGCTCAGGAAGAGCCCGGCGTGGCGAGTCGACCAGATAAGTGATATAAACACAAATGACAAACAAAATTTTTAATAGTAATAGTAAAAAAAAGTCGCCTGCGGTGCTATTTTTCTTCAATAATGTTATTATTTAAAATTACGTGGTTCTACGACACAATTTTTAAATGTCTATCATTACTCGACAGCTCCATAATTCAAATAGATTTATTAAAATATACAAAAAACACTAAATATACACATTAACTTCACCGATTTGGAAAACGCTTCTAAAGAGCATCACACTGCCTTTATCTTTAGCGATAGGTAGGAGGCCCGCCCAAGATCCTAGCCTGGGGGCCCTCTTCAGGATGTGGGGCCCATGTATGCCATACAGGGTCTCCAGGATCGAACCAGGTTGTTATCTCACAAAAAATAATGTGATTTTCTCAATTCTGAGTGTTTCTGTGATGTTTTTGCCACTGCAATTGAAACCTTGGTATGTCAACGATTGTTAGACATCGATAATTTACGCCAAAATGTAATAATTTTACTTTTAATAATAACTACCTACTTTAATCTACTTTATTTTATTTATTTATTTAGAAATAGAGTATACGGCATTACGGCGATTGGCCAATGCGCCATAATATATAATAAATACAAAATTATTAAAATGTCTTAATTACAAAATAAATAACAACTAATATAACAAGAAAGTAGAAGAGACAGCATGTGTTTCTTCTTTCGACCATGTCCGATTCTAATAAGATCATATGGGCTTCCACAGAGTAGAGGTTTGTATTAACAGATTTTTTTTTCTTTACGAATGTCAGCCACTTCCTCAACCTATTAGGTCCATACCCTGACAGACACAAATTGAAAAACAATATGTATAGGTACTTGCCAGACCCAGGATTCGAACCTGGGAAACACGGCGTTATAGTCCAACGCTTTGTTTCCACTGTGTGTTTATGTAAATATTAAAGAAACATAATAAATACAATTATAAATTTAACCTATTTAACATTATATAGTTATTAAAAAATACATCAACCTTTTTTTAGTCGGCAATGGTCTGGTGGATTTAATATCCTGGATCAAAGTTTGAGAAACTAACCTCGACAGTTCTGCTGTCATCGTCAGCATTCTCTTGCTTTATGCAAATGTTAGCGGCCGGGGTTTGTTGATGCAATAATGGTACATCAAACGATACGTCATGCCGGTCTCCATCGCCGTTGTATTCATCTATTTCGCATTTTACATCCATTTTACGTATTTAAAGCAAAAATGTGTCATGGAGTATGTATCGTCAGAAAATTTTATGTAGGTACAGTATCAAAAATGTCAATAACTTACTCAAGGCACAACACAAGATGGCGCTACTCAAGTCCATAGTGTTGAGATACGGCAGAAACAGTGTTGCCGTTGAAACAATATTAATTATTATTACATTTCGGCAAAACTCTCAAAAAATAAATATTACAGACTTACGAAATTCTAATGCCCTTTTTTAATGGTAGATAGATACCTTTTTCAACAAAAATGCTTACCGGTGAATAATCCAAAAAAATTAATTGAACTTGAAAATATTAAAGTCAAGAACTTTTTTTTTTGTTTTTTGTTCACCTTTTTATCGGCCCGCCCTTTTTTCTTCTATTAGAAAATAATAATAAATTATAATAGTAGCTACTTTTGACTTGTTTTTAATGCCCAAGTTATTATCTTTATAATAAAAATACGGCATTTTTTCCAATAATTAATTCCAAATTATTAAATAATTGTGACCATATTGAAGTCAATCATACAAAATTATAAGGACTTAAGTAGGTACCTACCACAAATAATAATAATACTACCTACCTACCAATAATATAATAAATTAGGTATAGTAAGGTTGTCATTATATATTATAATAATGAAAGGAGTTTTACCTACCAATAAAACTCTTATTATTCATGTTGACTTTGAAGTCCTTGAGATAGGGTTTGCTCTTTCTTCTTCGCGTGAGGTTATATTCTACTAATTTATTTTCCTTTTTCTTTTCGTTGGTCATTCTCCCCTTTTTATTTACTGGTCATACCCGCTTGCCTTTTTTATGTAGGGAGTTTGGCATTCCTTTGTTTTCATTATGATATGGCTCAAGGAACCAGGTAGAAGTTACCTGGACTTCAAAGTCAACATGAATAATAAGAGTTTTATTGGTAGGTAAAACTCCTTTCATTATTCGAATTTGACTTTGAAGTCCTTGAGATATCTGTTTGTTATCACCTGGTGTTGGGTATGCCAAATTCCTGTATGTGACAATGATTCATTGACGAGGTATAGACCATCGTGACTTTCAATGTATATAGTTTAATAGAGAAGTTAATGGGTTCTTTTCCCCTTCTGATAGTGGTGTGTCCATCGTTCTCTGGTAGTTGTCGTGAAATGTCGACACTACGCCAGTTACCTCTCTTTAAGATATCATCTATTGGGTATATTTACTGTTTAAGGAAGCCACCACTGAGCGGACACTGCCTGGTGGTTCTTGTACACCTGCTTCCAACAGTAATGACCTTATTCAATTCCCTATAACTGTCCTGGTGGCTAGTTTTGGTGGTTCTTTTGAAGATATAAATAATTCCGAAATATCCTTCCTCTCTCCTTGGGTTTGACATGCAGACGTGTTTCCGTAACCAGAATACTGGGTCGATGTTTTGACACGTGGAAGCGCTTAGCTTCCATTCCGATTGACGATGCTTGGCGGTATCTGTCTTTGCGCAAAACATTGGCCATACAATTATGTGATCACCTTTATCCACTAATCCATTGTCTACTATTACTGAGTAGTGTGAGGTCATGAACCCTTCGTCCCGATGCGAGAAGCAGCCGAGTAGGTAGCTGTCCTACGAGACATTTCGAAAAGGTTGTACTCCACCGGTGTTGTTTTCCTAAGATGATCTACCACTCGTCCTGGATCCCAAACCGGTGGTTTGACAGGTTTCGTTTTGTGTACCGAAATTGCTTGTAACATATTGTGTTGTACTAGGTACCTCGTTGATGGTGATATCTACAATGATAATCGGTTTGCAAAATGTGGCTATGGCTGACTTATGCACCAGGATGGTGTTGTACGACAAACCCTCCATGTTGTGCAAGTAGCCTAGGTATCTGGCCAATTCCATTGGTTGACGGCTATTATGATCCATTAGGTTCATGTTACACCATGTTATTGTCTTCCATTTGATCCAAGCTGGTTGTAAGTTGTTAGAGTCGAAGGCCGCCATTTGGAAGCAAGGAGTGCCCTTTCTTCCACCATTCAATTTGATGTTATTTCCCCCTACCCGAAATTTACCATAGTTAAAGGGACAGGTCCTGGGTCCTTGGAGGTGGACGGTTGGTCTCCATACCTACTAGTGTCGTATGTAGGTGAGGCATTGTATAAGGAGGTACTGTCGCCCTTTTTCGTAAGTCCACTTCCCAAAAGCATTGTTTCCAGCTCGGTGCCACTAGTAAGTACTTCCCTTTTGCTGAGTTCAGGTGCGCTAGGACTCGTGAAAGTAAGTTTGGTGGGGGGAATATCCACGCAAGTCCTATACTCGGCTGAAGGCGTCGTGAAACAGCGCACCACTGTCTGTAACGTCTCGTGACACATACGTTGCAACGACATGTGCTGTTTCGATTGCGAATAAATCCACCTCGGAAACACCCCATCTTTGAAACAGGGGGATGGTTGCGGTGTTGATGAGATGCCACTCGGGAATGAGTTGTCTGCGGGAGAGATGATCTGCCACACAGTTGTAATTTCTGCGGAAGTATTGTGCAGTAAACGTGATGTTAGCTCGACTGGTAAATACTAGTATCTGTCGGCATAGGTTTAGGAGGTGACAGATTTTGTGCCGGCCTCGTTGTTGATGTATGCCACCACTGTTTTGTTGTCTGTCTGCAGAAGCAGATCTGATCCTATGATTGATTGTACCCGAGATTGAATTGCAAACATTTCCTTCATGTTGGAATGCCATGCCATGCTAACTGGTCTTGTTCCCACGTACCTGATAGGTGGTGTTCTTTCAGTTGGGCTCCTTAGCCTGTGTCGGCTGCGTCTGTCGTCAGGAAGTGATTGAATGTCGTTCTGTGTGTCAACTATGAGGAGCCTATCACCTGGAGCCACCACATGATGTCCTGTTAGGCCTGTGGTGGGATTGTCGCCTATTGGCGAGAATGTCACCTCGACAATATTGATGACTGGAGCTTTGTAGCCGTCGGCAATGCAACCTTCCTCGTGGAGGTAGGATGCGAAGTTAAGTCGCCCCCAGAAGGGATTGAACATGTGCTTGCCTGAGGGACCAACTGCCTTTTTGTACCTGCGTTGTGTCAAATCTGAGGATCCTATCGCCTAGGGCCACCACATGATGCCCTGTTGGGCCTGTGGTGGGATTGTCATCAATTGGCGAGGATGGGACCTCGGCCATATTGATGACTGGAGCGTTGTAGCCATCGGCAATACAACCTTCCTCGTGGAGGTAGGGTGTGAAGTTGAGTCGCCCCAGAAGGGATTGGATATGTGTCTGTCTGAGGGACCAACTGCCTTTTTGTACCTGCGTTGTCAACTCTGAGGATCATATCGCCTAGAGCCACCACATGATGTCCTGTTGGGCCTGTGGTTGGATTGTCATCAATTGGCGAGGATGGGACCTCGGCCATATTGATGACTGGAGCGTTGTAGCCGTCGGCAATGCAACCTTCCTCGTGGAGGTAGGATGTGAAGTTGAGTCGCCTCAGAAGGGATTGGATATGTGCCTGTCTGAGGGACCAACTGCCTTTTTGTACCTGCATTAGCAGATGGTGACGGAGTGCTACACACTTCTCCGGCGACAGAAACCTCCGCTTGTGTGTGTCCCACGTGATGTCCAGGAACCCTCATTGGCTTGGCTTCAGACAGGGTCTTTTAATATTAATTAACCACCCTAAAGACTGTAGGAAGGTTATCCTGTATTCCACCTGAACCGAGACTGTTTCTCGGATTGGTTGGCCACTAAGAAGTCGTCTGGTAAGTGAATATTCTCAGCCATTCTTTCGTAGGAATTCGGCGACCCAATTGGTCAGGGATGCAAACATAATCGGAGTGGCTGACAGCACGAACGGAAGACACATGAATTGTAGGAGCTCCTCTTGGTAGGCTAGTCAAACGAATCGACGATGTTGAGAAGCCATGGGTACCTGGAGGTATGCCTGGCTTAGATCTATGATTACTAGCCAGTCTTCTGTTTGTAAGACGGCTGGAACCTTGTAATGGTGAATTAGTTAGAATGGCTTTGGCTGTAGAAACGCATTCAAACGCTTTTGGTTGAAAACAGGGCATAGGGTCCCGTTTTGTTTCTTGATCAGCAACAGGGTTGAGAGAAAACTGGGGGTTGGACCCGCTTCTTCTAGAACCCCTGAGTTCTTTAAGTCCTCAATCTCGAGAGTGACCTCTGCTGATTGTTGCGTTTGAAATTCTTTCCGTAAAAGTAAAGAAGGTCTTACCAATGGTGGTGTCCGCACAAAAGGTGTCGGGCTACGGCTTTTATTTTTTTTTTACCAATGTTGGGGGGGGGTACACTACGCCATCCAGCTCCCCGAAAGTCTCCTAGGCGGCCCCCAATGTTGTTGGTCGTCCAGATGCGGTCACCTCCGCTTAGAGTACGAATCCCTGGTAGAGCCCGTACCTCCGATGGAGAACTCCCTTCCCACAGGACGTGCCTCCCGAGTGAAGGTATCCTTTCGGTAAGGATCTGTTGGGAAAACATCGTATTCTGGAGGGCCGCGATGGTCCTCTCCGTCAGATGGTTTGCTGATGACGAGTGGTCGCACCGACGCAACTTGTCATATAGACCAACTCTACGACCGTAGGGGCCGCCAATAATTATTTTTTGGGCGTTGTGCCACTCCTTGCCGGTCCCCCTGCTGAAATAAGGTACGTAACGAGGATACCTCAAACATCAGCATCTTAATCGACGCTCGTACGTTGAACTTTTCCTCCTGTAGCAGTCCTGCTTCGCCGTCTGATGTCCATTGCTTTTAGAATATCCTCCTCACTTCAGATGTTGCGCCACAATCACTGATCACTTAACGTTCACTTAACTATCACTTAACGTTCGTTCAAGATATTTTTTTTAATAGTTAGAATGAACTGTCAGCGCAACATGTAAACTATAAGAAAGCCAAATCCATAATGAAAACAAAGGAATGCCAAACTCCCTACATAAAAAAGGCAAGCGGGTATGACCAGTAAATAAAAAGGGGAGAATGACCAACGAAAAGAAAAAGGAAAATAAATTAGTAGAATATAACCTCACGCGAAGAAGAAAGAGCAAACCCTATCTCAAGGACTTCAAAGTCAAATTCGAATAATACCCAATATTATAAAGATAAAAAAATGGATGATACACTATTACGATTTGATTTTTAATGCGCCTATCAAAAATATGGCACCCACCTGAGGAAATTAGATCGTTTGATGACACGCTTTTGCCAAATAACGTCTTTATTAATATGTAGATACCTAATAATTTACAATAACTGTTTTACATAATGAGACTATACAATAGGTATTTAGGCAGGTAGGTAGGTAGGTATGTAGGTACATAGATTATAAATAAACGACGTTTTTGTTTGCTTAGGTTGTCATGGCGATTTTCTGTTTTTATTAAATCGGTACCTTCAACCTGCCACACGATTGTTTTTATATAGAGATATTGATACTTACCTATTGAATTAAATTGAATTAACAAACCATCAAGCACAATAACATAAGATTGGATTGCTAGGGCATCATTAGAAATGGGGAAATGGAGTAGGCAAGTCTTTTCTACCATACCACGAGAGGTGCCCTGGTTTGTAGAGTCTCCTTTGGCAAGGAATGATACTGAGGCTAAGAAATGGGCACACAATAGGCAAAAGATTTGAGGTCTTCATGGGAAGAAGCGAATAGCAACTCTGCGATGAATGTCATGTTTTAGAGGACATTGTACATATAGCACTACAATTATTACCTAAATATGAACTGACAGCTTACAGAGTATA
The DNA here is from genome assembly GCF_057557595.1 of Rhyacophila brunnea. Lineage (NCBI taxonomy): Eukaryota > Metazoa > Arthropoda > Insecta > Trichoptera > Rhyacophilidae > Rhyacophila > Rhyacophila brunnea. The sequence goes on from NW_028232785.1 coordinate 6,076,160, forward strand.
GCTGCGAATTGCGGATAACTATGAGAATGTCGACGAATTGAAGAAGTGTCCTGGCGGTGGGTAAGACGGAGGAGCTAGGCAAAATTGTAAAGTTATTTAACAGAATAGGAGTGTGGACCTGATCGACGGTTCCCCATCTAAAAGAGAAGAGGCGATATGACAGTGATTCGCAGTCAAAGCCTCGATAAAATCAAAAAAAAAAAAATATATTTGATTGCAAATATTATCGGTAAATAATTATTAGAAAAGGCGAACAGCGAAATAAAGCGTCAAATAAAGTAATTATATTTCTATAGAAAGCATCGTACCTATATTATCTATGATTCAATTAGTCCTGAATTAGTCTATGGATTCTTTCGCACAGTATAATTATACACATAGATGCTGTTCTGTGACGCGTTTTTATTTTATATGTATTATAATGAATGTAAAACGTGAACCTGATGTTTTAGGGTATGGTGCTGAAGGTCAGGACTGGTGTGATGAGCCATTATTCCAATCGAACAACCCGCACGACAGCATTCACATAAAACAAGAGAATGCCGACGATGAGACTTGCCCTTTTGAGGTTAGTTTTTCGACGAAATAATATTAATTATTGTGAGTTCGGTGCTCGTGACTGGTCGTCCGCCGTCTTTGGCTGTCAGTCGCCATCGTTGAATTCTGCTATCTTTTTGTCATCGGATTATAAGTACGCGGTCCATGAAATGATAGTATTTCTTCAAAAATTATAGGACGTGTTGAAAATGTAAAAATATGCTAACCGGGGAATTCAATTAGTTCCATTTCTTAAAAATTGTGATATTTTTGACGTACTATACTTTTTTCATAGTACGCGGACCAAAATGTACTATAATTATAGTTCGGTTGGCAACACTGCGTTCATTGACAGATGGCAGCGCGCGACGGCGGAGAACTAGTCACAAGACCCGTGAGTTCTAGTATATTTTTCAGATTTGACGGATATAAAACCTACCAATCGTTTTCGTTATTAAGGGCGGACGTGCTCAGCGTGGGTCAAAATGGAACTTTTATTCTATTTTCAAAGCATTATCCTGGACATTCCTCAAACGTTGTAGATAATCTATTTATATAATTTTGAAGCCTTATTATCCTTTATATTTATTTTAAACATTTGATGACTGCATAAAGTATTTTTATTACATAAAATAGTATTCTTTTAAACCTCTCGCTCTAATGTTTTAGAATATAGTCATATTTCAGTACATAAATGTGCAGTGGTGTTAAGATTTTTTACATTTATTAATTTTTAAACGCATTTATAAAACCATCAGTATAATTTATATCGACATTATTATAGTGAAATATTTACGATAAAAAATTATATTGATAATCTCTGTGATCCCAAATTTGACAAGAATTTGGCATTTTATTATTCAAAAAATGGGCAAGAAGAAAGATAATTCTAAAGATACTAATTATAAGCTATGTCTTTGACCATTTAAGTGAGCTCGGGCCCCCAGGCTAGAGCCCTGCCACCCCCCCACCCCTTTGTGGGGGCCAGGCATCTAAGACATCCTATTTTCAATCTTGGGAGTTTAATCAACTATTTGCTTGATTAAGAAAACATCGATATACTTTCTTAAATAATCTTTATTTTTATTTAGAACTCCACGACGGGCGTGTGGACTGTCAAAACGGAGACTGATTCTGAACGAGTTGATTACAAAGTTGAATTTATCGAAGACACAGTGTGCCATATCAAATCTGAGGACACACAACCTGGGTGTTCCAATTCGGACTGCAACCCAGAAAATCAGGTAACCTACACAATACCATAATTCGACCGTGTATAGGAAAAACGGCGTAACCCACACAGAACAAATTTTATAGTAGAGGCAAAAAACGTTTTATGAATGATTTTGGTTTAGTAATAATAAAAAATAGGCATATACATTAGGTGCATGATGATTGATGATTTGGTGTAATATCTTTTCGATCCACTAATAATCAAAGAAGTTATTACAGAAAATCATTAAAATTGAGGGTAAATGCTTTTTTCCTTAAATTAAAACTTAATTAAAGCTTAATTAAAACCAGAATTTTGATAATAAATTGGCATTTGCTGCTTACTTCCTTTTTACCGAACGTGTATTTCGTTGTATACATTGTTAATATCTAATAAAAGCACTTTTCGAAAAATCGAGGTCCTCAATCGAGGTCCAAATCCTAAACACAGTCGAATATTTATTTTAAATACTGCCTATATAAATGGTGGCGAACCTATGGCACACGTACCACTTATTTTGGACGTGAAGATCTCTTCATATAGATTTTATATGTCTGTATAATTTAATATGCTTTTTGTATTATATTTATAATTAAATTTATTTTACTTTATGTTAGTTCTACGTGCTTTTCTCTCCTATGGCACTTTTTATTGACAAACAACTCAGTCAAAACTCTCTCCGGTGCGTGGCGATCATCTGCTCCTGAGACATTACTAGGCGTAAAAAACTGCTAATGTTTCACATCCAAACGTAGGGCCTCATGATACGCTCGATTAAGTCCGAGTATGGTGCGGGGGCTCACTTGAGCGTGGTGAGACTTGTGTATCTGCTCTTGAGACATTACTAGTAGTAAAAAAACAGCTAACTCTTCGAATCCTAACGTAGGGCCTCATGATACGCTCGATTAAGACCGAATGTGGTGTGGAGTGGGTTGGTTTGGAGGGCTCTATGTTTCTGTTTTTGTCTCGAGATGCCCTGCGGTGATTATCTATACAAATGCCGTAGCATATTATCTTAATGGACTTATTCCAATCTAATCAGTCTGAGATCAATAATAAAATTGATATAGCGAGTTGTTTTATATTGGTCAGCTTTTTTTGCTAATTTTACTGTAGACCCATAAAATAATATTATCAAAAGTATGATACAATGGTGTGACATCATCATCATTAGCCTCAATTTATCCACCGCTGGATGAAGACCTCTTTAAGCTGCTTACACTTCTCTCGGGTCCTGTACATTGCGTTGCCACGTAATCTAACTTTTATCATTTCATCTATCCAACGGCCTCTAGGTCTTCCTTCGGACGTTTTGCACTTCTTGGATACTACTGGATGACTAAATTTGTCCTACGATTGTCTCTTCTTCGAGCTATGTGTCCAGCCCATCTCCATTTAAGGCTTTTAATAAACTCTATTACATCGCAAACCCTTGTCTGCTTCCTTATCCACTCATTCCTCTTTTTGTCCTTTCGCGCTATGCCCAGCATACCACGTTGTGCTACTCTAAGTTTCTGGATCTCTCTTTTACTTAGGTTCCATGTTTCACACGCATATGAAATCGCGGGAAGCACACACTGGTTGAACACTTTGCGCTTTAGGCACAGTGGAAGGTCACTTTTGAAGACATTATTCAGGCGGCCAAAAGCACTCCAGCCCAGCTTTACTCTGCGAACAATTTCATTAAATATACATCCATCTATAGACACTTGTTGTCTCGGATAGATGTAGCTTTTCACCTGTTCGAGCTGAGTGCCATTGGTGAGGATCTCTTTTATTATTGTAGGATATTATTTCAAAAATTCAATCTAATCTCTTTTTGGTTTTCAGTTTACTTCAACAAACACCGCATTGGCTAACGATATCAGATTCAAACCGTCGTGCAGGACATTTGAAACTCAAGAGCTCTCAAATAACAGTCAAATTGATGAGAATGACATAAAAAAAGAACTCGAAAAATATGATAAACCGTCAACAAATCCAGAATTAGTACCTGTATTGAATTTAGAAAAAACATTTTTTTTCAAAGAAAATTTTGTTTGTAGTACCTGTTTCAAAAATTTACTATCATCAGAATTACTGAAGATGCACAAGGCATCGCATACAACTGTAACAGGATCATTTAAATGTTATCATTGTGACTACTCATGTACAAAATTCTCTGACATAAAAATACACAACCGGTCTCTTTGTACTAAGAAGCCATTAAAATGTAATATATGTAATTATACAGCGATTAATAATCATGACATGAAATCACATAAAATTACACATTTCAGTGCAAAGACGTATAAATGTGACGTGTGCAATTATTCATGCAATGTCTTTACTGTCATGAAATCACATAAAATGATTCATTCAGGTGAAAAGCCATTTAAATGTATTGAATGCAATTTCTCTTGCATTCAATCCTCTCATATGAAATCACACAAATATACTCATACTGGTGAAAGGCCTTTTAAGTGTGATGCATGTAATTTTTCAACTATACAAGCTTATTTAATGAAAGCACACAAAAAGACTCACTTTGGTAAAAGACCTTTTAAATGTGATAAATGCCATTACTCTTGTGCACGATCTGATACATTGTAAGCACACATATCGACTCATTTTGATGAAAAGCCTTTGAAATGTGATGAATGTCGTTTCTCTACTAAACGACTTTATTCATTGAAATTGCACAAATTGACACATTCTGGTGAAAAGCCATTTAAATGCGATCAATGCAGTTATTCTTGTATAACATCTTATTACATGAAATTTCACAAAATGAATCATTCCGCTAAGAAGCCATTGAAATGTAGTCAATGAACTTAGACACACACTTGAACGCCACATGAGATTACATAAAAAAGGCATTCATCAAATTCCGTCAAATTACGTTTTTATATGTGAATATTGTGTGAACTTTGTAACTGACGAGATTGGTGCTGATGATTGCTTTTCCTTTCACCACTCGCCACGTCTCCACACCCGTTATGCAGGCGTATTCTGTGGCGTAATGATCGTTAAGCGCTCTTTAAAGTTACGCCGAAAGTGTTTCAAGAGCGACTTCCCAAGACTTTGTTTGGCATGCAATAGAGTGTGCATGTTTCCTACTCCGATATACTGTATTACAGTCAATTGTCGATGTCGCAAACTTATTAAAGGCTGAGAGATTTTTGTTCGTAGATACAAGTCGCAATGGTCGACCGGTCCAACTTAGGCTCGGACCGATTTGAAAATATCTTCCCTTTCAACCTACATATGGGGACACTTCCAGAGGATAAGATCGGCATCATGCAATTTGCCACATAAGCAAATCGGCGATTCTATTATGGCACGCTGTCATAGAATGGAGACAAAACCGTGTCCCGATGACTATGAAAAATGTCATATAATTATTACTACATCTCTATTCATGGACTTGCGGCTGCTTGTTCTAGTGATTTCAAGTTTCTATTATATATAGATTCATAAATAAATTGGTTTTTATATACTTTTGTAATGGTTCAAATATACTATATGACGATCGGGCACATATATGCTAAGAGCGGTTTAGTGTCTATGATCATATCTATGCCATTCCGACATATTATACATATATATTGTATGACAGCTATGATATCGTATTTACACCCTGTGACACAGACCGCCAACATAAGAAACGGGTTTTTCGGCATTTATATGACCGATTGTTATAGAGTCTATTTGAGCCATAAGAGGGAATTAACTTAACCATTGCCCACTAAAGAAGGAAGCCGATACATTACACGATAGGTCCTACTTTTTGCCCCTCCCGTTGTCTATAGATGAACTGTCATTGTCTAAAAAGTGCTCATACTGACGCGTCTGTCGTATTCACTCGTCGGAGTATTCTTAGTTTCAGTTTTATTAACGTATCTTGGAGACCATGGAGTTCATCTGACTTAGTGGTTATGTGTTATTAATAATTGGAAGTGACGATCAAAGTAAGTAAACTTCTTCTGTGTATAATAATATCATAATACACTAGGACGTTTGTCAATGTGACAGTCGATTCTAAACGTCAATAACTAATAACTTATTTATACTCTTCAGTCATTATAGAATACCAAACTCTGCTTGCAAGTACGTTATCAATAAATAGTATGACAGTGGACCACTCGTTGCTTGCGCAAAAAGTTGTCCTCAGGGTTTATTAATCTAAATATGGCGGTGACTTAACTATATCGGACTTTAGAAGCTGACTTGTATTAATCTTATGATTAATAAAGCGTGAATCGTGTATCAATTAAAGTAATCTACACACCGGCTCGCGTTTATTATACCGATGACTGAACCAACTAACTATTCTGAAGTCTTAAAGAAGCGATGACTTTGTATGCAATTTCTGTACACCCAAATCTGACAAGAATTATACATTTTATAACTTAGAAAATGGGCCCGATTTACACACTCCATGATAACACCATTCAAATATTGACGATATATCCGACTAATTATGATTTTTACAACGTTTTTATTACCTCGTATTCTTGTTTGTCCACTACAAATCTTGCAATCGATTTTTAACTAACTTCCCGACTAGCTAGACATTTGAAACTTTTAGAATAGGTAGAACAGATACTTTTAGCCATCTTTAAGCAGAATTGAATTAATTTTCAGTTAATTCTGTTTTGTATGGAAAGTTATTTCAGAAGAATCCGTAAAAAGTAAAAGACTATTATTGGTTGCTAAGTGGGTCCTAGCAACTAAATTATTAATATTTACGTGCGTTACTATGGAAATCAAAATAACATGTCATAATGACATTTCAGTATTCTATATTAATTGTTTGTTTGTTTGTTTTTTTTATTTACTTCATATCAAGTACAAGTTTGAGCATATTGATGCTAATAATTCAGCAGAAAATTTAAAAACGTTGTAAGTACTTTTATAAAAAGTTATTTTTATCTTGTGATTATTTTATAATAATTATCGACTCGGGGTGATAATATTTTTTACTTCCTTCATCTCCTTCGATCCCTTCCTCCGTCAAAACTAGCGGTAAATCCGCTTCCAACAGATGAAGAGACCTCGATCGTGTGAACATTTCCAAAATAAATAAAAGTAGAGATAAATATTATCTACACAATATTACGAGTATTATCGAATATTACTAATATTTCTAATGGATTTTCTTAAATTCATTACAATTTAATTCCACCAATTCTCACGGCGGCATCTATTATCCGTCGACCATCTTCTTTTTTAATGTTTGGTCATAGGGACAATATAGAAGGCTGTAGATTTAATGAAAAAACTATTAGATAATTTCATTGTAACTAGATAGAAGGCCCGTTGCTTAAGGCTATACTTCAGTTGAGGCATGGTCTAAAAAGATCGTGGCTAGGCGATGCGCGGATTGTGCAAATGACGCGTGCCGAACGAAATATAATTTGTCATAAAAATCCAACATGCGTCCATTTAATGTTATGTTTATTGTTATATTACTAATAATAAAAGTATATTCATTGACATGTTTTCTTTTTTAAGTACATACGTAAAGTTTTTTAGTCATCTTTACACGATTTAAGAATATTTTCATCTGACTTCATGACAAAAAAAATCGACGTGCGGACACCTCGACTATCGGTCTCCGAGTGGCGACTAGTGAGAAATTTCGTCGCACCTACGGTTGAAAATTCTTTGCCGTTTCACTGAAGTTACCTCTTAAGTCATTGGACAACATTGGTAACGATCAGGCGGCCATTCGATGTAATTAGCATGCTATTTAAATGTTGTCGTGAATTCAGTGGTTACCTATTCAACTTCGTTCGAATACCTTTATTTTTATAGTATGTATATAAGGTGTTTTCAAATTATGTATGTTCCTTTAAGTTTTGTTGATGTAGTTGTACTTGTTTTAAAAGTCTATGCATTTTAATAAATACATCTGATCTTTAAAAATCTATTTTTATTAACGTAATAAAATTATCAACAACAAAAAATACACGCCTTCGATATTGATTTTGTTAAAGAAAGTGCAATATTACTAATGATAACAATAAAAACTTCATGCAAACAAGATTTAAAATATATTTTTTATTCTAAATTTTAATTCAATAAATTACTGGCGTTGTTACTATGAAGGAAAATACAAAACATCTGTACACACTTGCCTCTTAACCCTTTTCAGGTAAATTTAAAAGGATAATAAGATGGACCAAGTCAGATTTAATTTTGTTGTAAATTTTACATGAGTACGAAATTAGCTACACCTCTTTCATTGTATGTGTTATTTCAATATATCTTTTAACATTGTGTAATAAATGTGTTGGTGATTTTATAAGTTTGAAGATATTTTATTTAAAAATATTTTTTACCAAGAATAAGGCCCGTTTCAGACGGGACACCGGTGTCGCGCTCGATATAATATAGGACGCCTTTGTATTCGAATAAAGGTGCCTTTGTATTATGTTTATGTACGCCCCAGAGCTAATAAGTCAACGCATAATTTCGCGTTATAAATTAGAACATAAAACTTGCTGCGGTAATAATAACAAGTATATCGGCGGCTTGAGAATGTAGCGGCCGACGGAAAAGTATACCGGACACGCGTTGACTCATTAGCTCTGGGGCGTTCATAAACATAATACAAAGGCCTCCAATTATATACGAGCGCGACACCAGTGTCCCGTCTGAAACGGGCCTAAGTGTCGCAGAATCCCGTGGTCAACAGTGGCATCAAATTGGCGTCGATTGCCTCCAATGGGATTCGGTGAGACAATATGCTGATCCAACTCTTATCATAGGTTGTATATAATAGTACCTATTTACCTTTTAATAAATGGTACTTTTACCTATGATCTTTATTAGAAACATGTCGAATATATTTGTGAATACCTTATGAGATTGAGTTGCTATTAGTGTTTTATGATTGTACTGCGAAAAGCCATTACGCTTAAAATGCTGTACTATATATTATTATAAACATGTAATTATAGTTAATAAAACAACTACCCTTGTCGTATCATAAAGTTTATCTTGCACAGCCAAAGTACTACCCAGAGAGTCAGAGACCCCACAAGGAGGGGCTGACAGGGATTTAGACTCAGGGCCCGGGCTTAGGGGACCCAGGAGTGGGAGGTCGACCAGTTAGGTTAGAAAAATAGACCATAAATTTGCTTTAATAGGAAAAAAGTGCATTTTAAAATATCTGACTATGCGATGCAATAATTGGATGAGATAAATATGATTGATTACATTAAATAACAATAATTCACTCTATAATTTTATTTTATAACACGCTGAAGTACCAGGCACAGGGTCGCTTCGTGGATACATTTACTTTAGATATTTAAAAAATAATAATCCTAAGTAATTATCTTTTTAATATTAAAATATCTGTGTAATACAATATGGCAATATGAAAGTAATTCTAATAAGAGTAAACGTCAAAGAAAAGAACAGTAAATTAAAATCGAATCCAAAATATGCAAACGTTATTAATAGTATTAATATGTAGTAAAAAATTCAAAATTGGATGAAAGAAACAAACACCAAACTTTGTATTTTATATAATACTAATTTGAAAACCTTCGCAGGTGTGCGCACAACAACTGATAAAAGTTTCATCGCAATCGAATGAATGCTATAGAAACGCATACGGAACAGATAGACAGACACACATTCATTTTTATATATAAAATATAGCCTATAACCTTCGCGCAAGTTCATGCAATAAGTTGACAAAGATTTATCGCAATCGGATGAACGGTATGGCAGCACATAAAATACGAACAAACAAATATTGATTTTTATATATTAGATAATGTGTGTTTCCTTAATGATATTTATCAAATGTACTGAATGGTCGCATATTACTTAGCTTACATGAAAGAGGTTGCGAACAATGCTTTGTAATATGATGTCGAATGCCGACAACTCAATAATTCAAGTGGATTTATTGAAAAATGGAAAAAATCGCTAAAACTACACGAAACACCCTTAATTTTATTATACCTCGCATAACCGTAGTGTTTCACAGAATACCATCTGTCCAAACATTCTGTCCTGGGGGACCATATTAGTTTCGAAAGACAGTGAACGTGTGTACCTACTGATCGGATTACGTCGTCATCGATGAACTTAGTCTTTCTGAAACGGAATCGGTTAAAGGTGAGTGACAGTTGACGGGTTGAATGTTAAATGTGGTTGTATATTCTTCGATATTTCGAATGAAATATTCTTCATTTCTTGGAGGCCAATCTTCTCCGCGACAAAAGAACCAAATCAAATTTAAAAAAAGTCATCAGAAATTAAGACACTCCTAAATTTAAAGTAAGCACATTGAAAATGTAACAGTAATAACAAAAAAAAATACAAAAAACATCATTTTAAAAAACATAAGAAACGTAGGTAGAAACTTTAACTCACATCTTTCACTTTCCGGGTGAATGCTTTGGCCTTTAAGCTAAGACTTGAGTTCGAGACTCACTCGGTTAAACTTATTTTCTAGAAATTTTTCTAATATGTATGTTTCTGACAGTTAAAAATTATGTCATTACTATATAATAATCAACATTCTTTAAAAACCTTATTTAATCAATATTGAATTACAAGAACATTCATAATACATTGCGAACATGTCCGATCCTAATAAAATCATATTGGCCTCCACCGAGTGGAGGTTTGTATTCATATTTTTTTTACGAGAGATGGATGTCGGCCACTTGCTCTACCTATCAGGTCCATACTCTGACTCATACACAAATTGAAAAACAATATGTGTACTTGCCACACCCAGGACTCAAACCTGGAACCCACGATGCTTAAGCCACGTGACTTTAATTGAACACAAAACAAACTGCCATTTGGAATTTGAAGTCCTCAGTTTAAACATACATATAAGAGATAATTCGGATGAATCATTGACGGATCGATAGCTGACACCAAAGCCTTCACTCGGAAAATAAAAGACGCCATTTTGAGTCCCCCTCGTCCTTACAATTTTACCACGTTTTTCTTAGCTCGTATTCTTGTTTCTCCGGTGGTTGTTTATCCAGTACAAATCTTGCAATCGATTTTTAACTTACTTCCCGACTAGCTAGACATTTGAAATTTTTAGAATATATCAGAACACAATGCCAATGCATTTTTTTATTACTTTTAGCCATCTTTAAGTAGAATTGAATTCATTTTCAGTTAACTCTGTTTTGTATGAATATTTATTTCGGTAGAAATACGTAAAAAGTAAAATACTATTATTGGTTGCTAAGGGGATGGTCCTAGCAACTAAGTTATTAATATAATAGACGTGCATTACTATGGAAATCAATATGAAATGTCAAAATGATACTAGAGAATTCTAATATATTTATACAGTACCTATTTCTATCAAGTTCAATAAAAAGTATTTATTAATACATAGAATTGTCAAGTTTATATGATTCAACAACAAATTTAAAAACGTGGTATATAAAAAGTTCTTTTTATCTTGTAATTATTATAGACTTGTTTTAATGTGTTGCTGAGTTTATAAAATTAAGTTATTTCTATAACAAAGAATCAAACATTCTTAAAAACATTGTGTATATTCAATATTGAATAAAAAATAAAACAATTATGTATACAAACAATGCATTTAATTTATTATAGGTAAAATGTTTATTATATTTACAAAATTAATATAAACATATGTAAAGAGACGGTATACATTTAATTATTACAATAAGTCAATGATATTTTAGACATAATGAGTGTAAGCCGGCTCGCACATCAAAACTCGTTTTATCTGCAACGTGTCGAATACATATATAATGTGACTTCATTGTTATTTACAAAACACACCTTTTTGCACATTTGTGGTATGCGACTTTTGAGTTTGAAAAAAAAACATATAGTGCTGCTAGCAACACAACGCATGCATTTCGGGCTGCAAGTCGAAGCCGCCAGAACGGATACGCACACCTACGAATTAGTCATTACTATACCGGCTCGCTAGGTGCCAATGTGCGTGGTCTCCATGCAATATCGGAGCAACGTTTCTACAAGGTTTGATTTATGGCTGCGCGGCAGACAGGCGAGTTTAGCGGTGAGAGCTGGCGGAGACCCGAAAAATGGCTTTATCGCATGTTAAAAAATAAGCTATTCATTCAATTAAAATTTAATAATTAATCGATAAACATTGTTTCAAGCTAAATTATCACTAAGAAAAATAATGTTATTTTATGACTATTAATCTAATTGGATTTGTGGGTGCTACATGGATCTTCAGACAGAGTGTACCTTTAAGTTAGCATCTTAAGTTTGTTTTAATACCCTACCATCCAGCATGACTTGGCAGGAAACCATTAATTTAAAACTACAATGTATCTTGCACCATAATATTGTTAAAATTACAAAACAATCGATTTATGTGAGTCAATCAAATTTCAACAGAAAGCTAATTTAGCAAAATAATATAATAATTTAATGAATCAATAATATAGCAAATTAAGAAATAATGCTGTTTGCTATGATATGCACAAAAGTTGTTTTTATGAAAATCAATCATACTCAATTATTGAAACTGCATAATTGTTCAAATTAAAATCAATTGATTATAACTTACGAAAGATTCACGCATTGCACAATAACCTGCATAAGTATGATGATCAAAATAACACAAGTAATAAAGCCGTTCTAACCTACAGTCGCATCTACAATCTCACGATTGGTAACTTTTCTCGAGACATACTTACGAAATTATTAATTGTACAATTCATTAATCTCATTGTACAAGTCTGTATTAACGATTGTATCTTTTTGATGGTTAATGGAAATAAACTGGGGCTACTTTATCACGCACAAATCCTTATACTCATTGGAACCTACCTACCCCATCTCACTCCATCCCTTACCTCAGATTTTTTTAAAACACTAAATATAGTTTAAAAATATAAAATTTTTCGCGAGATTTAAAAAAATGTGACGCCATTTATATATCTGCATTCGTGTTAATATTCGCCACACTCAAAGTGTTATCCCTGATATGAATCTTCATATGTTTTTTTAGATTACTGGGGTCATTTCCTGTGTAAATACACAACTGACATTTGAAAGGTTTTTCATTACTATGAACCATTATATGTCTCTTTAAACTGCGCGGATCTTTACTTTTGTAGTCGCACGTATTACACTGAAAGGGTTTTTCATTAGTATGTACCAATTTATGTCTCTTCAAATTAGCGGAATGACTGCATTCGAAATCGCACAAATCGCATTTGAATGGGGTTTCACCAGTGTGGACTCTTATATGCCTTTTGAGAATTCCTGACTCTTTACATCTGAAGTCACAAATTGTACATTGAAAAGGTTTCTCTTCGCTGTGTACCATCATATGGCTCTTTAAGGCAGTGGAATTTTTACATTTGTAATCACATAAAGAACACTCGAATGGGTTGACTCCACTATGAATAAGTAAGTGTCTTTTCAAGTAACGTAAATCACCAAATTTGTAATGACATAAATTGCACTCATAAGGTTTTTCACCACTATGAATGGCATTATGTCTTTTTAAATCGGCGAGATATTTTGTTCTATATTCACATACATCGCATTTGAAAGGTTTTTCTGTGCTGTGAACCATTTTATGTTGCTTTAAATTGCTTAAGTCCACACATTTGTAATCACAAAAATTGCAAATGAACGGTTTTTCTCCACTATGAACCATTTTATGTCGGTTCAAATGAGACACATGTTTTGTTTTGTAATTACACTCATCGCAAAAGTATCGATCATTTGAATCAGCTGCTTTTTCTTGTGTCAGTATAGATGGAACCTGCGGGTGAAAAAAAAAAATATTATTCTTCTCCTGAACGTATTGCAATAGTTTTCGTAGACTATCACAGCTTCGAATGACAGGAACAGACCCTAGAATCATCAGGATAGGAAGTCACCCATGGAATGCCGGGAACGAGGTAGCTGATAAATACGCTAAACAAGCCACAACAGACAAAAACCTTCGACCTACACACACATCACCTTCAGTTATGCAAAACAAAAACTAAACGAAGACACAATAGAGCTATAGTACAATAGATACACTGCATCCCCCACATGATTAATAACGCGGAAATTTATTCCAAACATAAACTCTGCCGTCATTCTTGCCAGGAACATAAAAATATCACACAGATACTAACAGGTCACGGAACACTGCGAGCCTATCTAAAAAGATTCACATTCATATCTTAAACTGTGTGGCATCATGTCATCAACGACTATTAGAAAAGGATCGATGGGCTTACCATGAAATTAGCCCCCAAAAACGAAAAACATAACAACATAAGAACACTACTGACCATAAAGAAAATTAAAGATGTACTTAAATGGAGGAATGAAATTAACTGCACATCAATGTAATTAACCCTCATAACCACTTTGTACGAAAAAGTTAGGGTATGGTTATAAAAAAAATAATTTTCACAAAAGAATGATATAGAATCTCCATAACAGGTATAATACGCTTAAGCGCAAACCACTTTGATATGCATGTCACGGTTCATGTCGCCTACTTTCACGCGGTCGCGGCGAATATTTATTCCATGGTTTCGTCATTTTGCAGAATATTTTAAACGTGCACCATCTCATAAATTCACTGAAGAATGATACTGATGAAGAGTGCCTACTATAATGTATTAGTAATTTGAAATAGTATTAATTATTCATGCTAATTTCATTTACTTTTAAAAGTTTCTACGTGTGCATACGTTAAAATTACGTTTGACATTACATCCATAGATAATATTTTTAAAAGAACCCAACTTGCAGACCGAACTAAAAGCACTCTTTACAAGACACTTGTAAGGCCAGTGCTCACCTACGCATCGGAAACCAGGACATTAACTCTGCGAAATGAACGAGCCCTGAACATGTTTGAAAGAAAAATTCTCCGCCGTATATATCCGCCGATCAGGGACGGCACCAATTGTAGGAGAAGATATAATGCTGAGCTCTACGGGATGTACGAAGTTTGCGGCGCAGTTCAATCAATTAAGATTGGGAGCCTGCGAAGGCTAGGTCATGTGCACCGTATGAATGACAATGAACCGGCAAAGAGAGTGATGTCCAAAAATTCAAAAGGGCGTAGAAGAAGAGGCAGGCCAAAGATTCGCTGGTTGGATGGAGCTGCCAGTGACTGCCGTACTCTGGGGGTACCGAATTGGAAAGCGGCCACGCTGGATAGGGACAGGTGGAGGGAGCTGTTGGTGGAGGCCAGGACCCTCACCGGGTTGTCGCGCCCCTGATGATGATGATGAACTTGTAGACCATAGATAATAGACAACATTCTCATGGAAAATACATAGTGCCAACCGCTAAAATAAATCGTGATTTTGACATAACATTCGAAAAGTGCAGGCATTTGGAATATGATAAAAACGTCATGCAGCCGATGCAGTGCAGTTGAACGTGAAGTGCCATCATTCTTGATTTAATGATTACGGCAGATTTTGCCAACTGAAAATGTTCGTTTAAAGGTTCACAATGTGCTACGGGATGGGAGCATCAGTTTAGATAACATTTTAAAGACCAGGAACAACGACATTACACACTTTTTTCCCATAGCGGCAGCCCGTGACAGTAGGCGACAAGCACCGTGACATGAACCTCAGTTTGGGTCGCGCTTTAGAAGATGTCGACATGAGAATGTCGGTGTGAAACATTGCTATTTGGCCGATTGAAATTAAGTCCAAGATGACAATTATTAACGAAATGTCAGAGATCTAATAAATTTCCGACTAAGATATAGACTTTTTTTTCCCTCCACCACCCGCCACGTCTCCATACCCGTTATGCAGACGTATACCGTGGCATAACGAACGATAGGCGCTCTTCAAATTTGTGCCGAAAGTATCCCAGGAGCAACTTCCCAAGATCTTGGTTGGCGTGCATTAGAGTGTGCGTGATCCCTACTTCCATATAATGTATTATGGTCAATTCTCGATGAGAAGACATTTTCGCTCGCAGTAAAATGCCGCAGACTTTTTAAAACCTGAGAAATTTTCCCTCGTCGAGTCGGGCTGACTTGAGAAGCTCTTCCCTTTCGACCGACATATGGGGACACTCCCAGAAGATGTGATCGGCATCCTGCAATTAGCCACATAAGCAAGTCGGAGACTCTATTAGACGAAGCTGATAGAGCTTGGAGGCAAAACCACCGTGTCCGGTTAAGAACTGAAAAGTCCAATGGTCTGGAGTCAATCTGGTTATCTCCATGCGCCACTTTATATTAGGAAAAACAAATGCGTTTGTCTGCCCTTGGAAGAAGTGGTCCATCGCCCCTGCCACGCACGCAGCACCGTGTCATACGCCAGGTCGCGTACAATAACTTTTCGAGCGCACCGGCTCATGGATCCAAGCCCTAAAGGTGACGATATAAAGATACCGCCAACCTCCGCCCCCAGACCTTCGAGCAAGGCGGTCGTGGCACCATGGACTTGAATGTGCAGGTCTAACGGAAGCACTCCATATAGACTAGTAATATTATATATTATGCAATCCAGTATCATGGCTCCTTCTTGCGGCGTAAAAGATGTTCGTTGATGGAGCCATTCTTCGTTTTCATGTAGGGAATATCATAACTCTGTTTTTCCCTTAATAATGACACGATTTGATAAAATACACGTTCAAAAGATTAACAATACCTGATATGAACATCCGGGTTGTGAATCTTCTAATGCTGGAATTGTGCCTTCAACAAATTCACCCTTGAAGCCGTCTAGCTGACAATCAGTTTCCGATTTTATATTTATCTGGCCAGAGTCCTGAAAAAATCAATGCATTAATGACCATATTATTATGTATTTTCGTCATCTTCCACATAATTCCCATAACACTTCATGATTAAATCAGATGAAATTAGAATTGAGATTAAAATAGTTTCCACTATTTTAACCAGTGACGTCCCTAGACAAAATGCCGCCCCTAGGTAGTGCCAAAATGCCGCCACATTTCTTTATACAGTACTTTTTATCATCCTTTCATGACTCCAATATCTAAGAATTGTGTTGTATGGATGCATTACTAACAATAACAAGATATAGGTATCTAGTTATACTACTAAATCTAACTTAAATACCATCTCTGCTTCAATAGACAATATTGCGAGTCTACAGTTTCAGATAGGTACATTTAAAAATACACCTAGAAACTTCCATAACTCGCGAGTTACTGTGAAGAACGTGACGTCCATGGACAATGGAAGTAAACTAGGCATCGCGAACCCGACAAAAAAATAAAGTCCTGTTGAAAATTGTATAGTACTTATCTAATTAATATCTACATATATATTGTTTCCAATCGGTGAGCTGATTTTTTTAATGGAAAGATATTTCCTTTATTACTAAGTTTAGGTAGATTTCTATAGGTATATACCTAATGATTCTCCTCGATTTGCCGCCCTTTGAGTAACTGCCGCCCCCAAGCGACGCTCAATCTACCCACCCCCACGGGACGTCACTGATTTTAACCTACGCCTCATCTTTTGGTTAGTCCATTGCTCTTAACTATTCACTATAATACATAAATTAAATTTATGGTATTTAAAATTTTGAACGATTTTACTTTAAAACTATTAACTACATTTATAATGTTTTACCGCTCGTTATGGCTACGAAAATAAAACTCTGTGCACAAGTTTCAAATGTTAACGCAGAATGTTACCAGCCGAGTGGATGACGGTCTCGTCCGATCACTGAAATTAAGCAACATTGCGCGCGGATACTTGTTGGACGGGTGACCTTTTAACGTTCGAATCCCACAGCTGACAAATATTTTTATATTTTATTATTTTTCAACGGTTTTAAACTCAATTGTCAATTACAAAGAGAAAGTTCGCAGACAAAATAATTTTAATTATTACATGTTATTTTTTGACGCAATAATTATTAGGTAGTTCATGGGCTGACAGGGCTCTAGCCTAGGGGCCCGGCGTGGCGAATCGACCAGATTAATGGGATAACAAACAACTAAAATTTGCTCTAATACTAAAAAGTCTATTTTACTTTGGGGTGATTACCATTTTAGAATATATGGTTTGATGCAGTTTTTGGTCGTTACAGTCATGTTGATACTCGACAATTCCTCCATTAATTATTCCATTAATCGATGTGTTCGCAAAAATCGCTAAAAATGCACTGAATATTATTTGACCTCAAACTCCATTTAGAAAACGCTACTGTCGAGCGTCATACTGCCTTTAACATAAGCAATAGATGGGGGGGGGGCACCAAAGATCCTGGCCCGGGGGGCCGCTTAAGGATGTGGGGGCCATGAGGTAGGTACATTATTCTTTTTTTTTGGTAGATTTTCAGTTTGATACGTAATTTGGTGGTTTCATGGAGGTATAGTGTTTAAAAAAATGTACCTTGGAGGCGCCCCGGGTATCGATCCCGGTAATGTAATAGGTATATAATTTGAAAAAAAAACTCCATTATCTATATTTTTAACACAATCCTTGGTACAGTGGTGTAGGTGCATAGTAGAATACAATCACTTTTAAAAACTAACCTCAAATGTATGGCTGGCATCGTCAGCAATCTCTTGTTTTATATAAATGTTGGCGTTCAGGCCGCTTGGATGCAATACTGGCACATCAAACCAATCCTGCCCTTTTGCATCGGCTTCTACATCATTAACTTCGCGTTTTACATTCATTTTATGTCTTTAAAGCAAAAATGTGTGAAAGGGTCTTGTGGCTTGTGGACAGATTGGCAGCCGTGGTACTAGAATCTTCACCATAGACCAGTGTTGCCATCTTTATATTGCCACTGAATTATTAAAGTTTTTTCCCAAAAATTAAGCTAACTACGCGATGTCATCCGATAGAAATGTTATTTATAATAAATGATGGTAAATTTTTAATGTTCGAGACAATCAGAGGCCGACTAGATTGTAATATTTCAATACGAATTTCGATGTACTAATGCCAATACCCCGTATCTAACTTACTTATATGAAGAAAATTACTTCTTGATGTAGATAGGTACTAAAAACAATAAAAATACTGCCCATCGATTACAAAATTCCCATATCTGTAGTGTTTTAAAAAAATGATACAGCCATTTTAGTATTTTCCCGTACGTAACTGAACATTGCATACATACACCTGTGATAGCCCGTAAGTAGGTACTACCTAGCTGTCAAGCGTGTTGCATGAATGCATGACGTGTGTTGAATTCAGCTTGAAAAGGTCACTTTTGACTTGGTATTTAAAATGTAAAATAGCAGGTACCTAATACCTATAACAAATTTGGATATTTATCTTTATTTATATAGGTACATACGTATGTCACATTTTATTGGATGGTATCATTACCTATATAAGGCATTTGTGCTTTACTTTACCTAGGTAGGTACCGCTTTTGACGTTACGCGTTATTCTACAACATGTGTGAACTAATAACAGTCAGAAACGGCCAAAGAGATTGGACTCCTCTTTTGATTGGAGTTTTCAATGTCTTTGGATACGGCATATTAAAATATTTAGTTATTTCACTTACGGGTTATTGACATTAGGCGATCGATTCACAGTCAAGAACATTATTCAAAGTGACATCTCTAGCCGAGAATCTATCGTCACGGCTGTCAATCTATCTACTTGCCTAATATAACATTAAACAAGCCAGCGTCTTTACTTTTTGACACATAATATTTGATTTAAATCCATAGAATGGATATAAAACTTGAACCAGGTGAATTCGAAGCTGATGCTGACGGACAGCATTGGTTTGATGTACCAATATTGCGTCAAAACAACCAGGACACCGAGATTTATATAAAACAAGAAAATGATGCCAACTGCACTTTTGAGGTTAGTTTTTTAAATAATAATAGGTATCTAATTGTTCCGGATTTATTAAAGCCCTGTTGACACGGTCCAAGTACGATCCAAGTACGCTTGGACCGAGTGCCATCCAAGTGCACTCGTATGAGACATCTTCATACTAATTATTATTCCCATCCAAGCTACTTGGACCGCGTCCTACTCATCCAAGTTAGCTTGGATTGGAGTGATAAGTGTTAAGCTGTCACTTGGATGGCACTCGATCCAAGTGTAGGTACTTGGATTGTATTTGGACCGTGTCAACGCGGCTTTACCAATCGGCCATTTGAATTTCAATGGTACCTATTGTACACCCTGTTGAAGCATTTCATAATAAAATACCTACGCTTATGCTATGATAGGCCAATGTTTACATTTTCTGATATCGATCAACTGCAACATCTGCAAGTAATTTCGGTAAAGTGCCGCAGACGATGTCATGAGATTTTATAACTTTCATTTTAGACTAAACCAAACATAACCAAACCTACCCTAACCTAACATTACCGTATATTATAATCTTTGTTTGTGTTAATGATGCATTAAATGTATGAAAATTTCAAAATTAACAATAAATTATTGGATCGAAAAGCCTATGCGCCGACAGAAGAATGTATTTATTACAATAGTGTAGGTTAGTGACGTCCCGTAGGGGTAGGCAGATTGAGCGTCGCTTGGGGGCGGCAGTTACTCGAAGGGCGGCAAATCGAGATTTGGTATAGAAATAGCTAAAAATATTTTGTTTACATGTTGTACCTACCTACAATAATAGCTTTGTAAAAATGGTGCGGAAATAACAAATCTGTGTTTTGCCAAATGGTACAAACCAAATGTGTCAGAAATATCAACCAAATACGACATCAGACTTTGATGATTTGGGTAAATGCTTAACTTAAGTAATTATATTTATTCGCTTTTTATATCTAAATTTAATTTTGTATGCTTTATTGATGTATATTTTGTTGATTATGTATCAATACAACACATTTCCTATATACTGGAGTCATGAAAGTGTGATAAAAATACTGTATAAAAATGGGGTTGCTTTTTGGTGCTGCCTAGGGGCGGCATTTTTCCTAGGGACGTCACTAGTCTAAGTACATAGAATAAACTGTTTTCGTAAAAAAAAATCATAAAAGCCCATGACATCTGCGGCACAGTTTCCGTAATTTACTTAAAATTCATTCATAATCATTGTTAGAGTACCTATTGAATGAATAATAATTGGTCTGTTACTGATACCTTCCATGATAACAGTCCATTGAAACATTAAAATGTGTTACAGGGTGTAAGTAATAAATTTGACATAGTGTGTGGAGACGATGATGGTGTATGTAGAGATAAAGTCATAGTGGATGACCGAGTTTATTTATCTATACAAGTATAAATACCTAAATACAATGAAAGAGTAATGCTTTAAACGCGGGTGTACTGATGCACTGATGAGATTTACTATATTATTGAACTGACTGGAAATGTACCTACCGAGATGTTAATATAACTGTGACTAGACTCGAGATGAGTAATGCTCCAAGTGACGGACTCGATGTGAGTGATCCTCCGAGTGATGGACTCGAGTGGAATGATTAGTTATTTTCCTTGATATTTATACAAATGCATTCCATACATTACATGATACTTTGTCAAAATTAAACAAAACATAATAGACCCACTGAACTAGTTATGATTGAGGAAATGCTGAAGATCGCTTCCGCTCCATTGCTTTGATTTGACAACAATGCATACATATTTAAGTGTGTTACCCTTGCTATGTTGAGTGGTATAATTACTACAGTTAAATTGAACTTTGCCAACATCTATTTCTATCATGTATAATCATGTGCCACTTTTACTGCTGGTTGTCTGTTCCATCCTTTTTTGACCATTCGAAGAAAGAATTTATGCTAAATATCTTCCAAGAGTGCATGAGGGCCAATGACAAGAGTGTAGTGTAAACAGTACTGTACTATAGAAGGAGCATGTCTCACACAAGGGGTACCAATAAAGCAGTAACCGGGGGCCCGGCGGGGGGGGGGGTCGACCAGTTAAGTGAGATAAACAGACACCACAAATTTGCTTTAATAGGAAAAAAATACTTTACCTAAAAATATTAACATTTTAAAATATATGGCTGTATGTTGCAGTTTGGTGAGATATGATTGATATAATTAAATGTTAAAAATAATAAAAATGGCGATTTACCCAATATAGCGAATGGCCGCATGTTACTTGGCAACCATATGAGGGGGTTACGATTAATGTTTTATAATATAATGTCGAGTGCCGACAACTCATTTATTCAAGATGATTTATTGAGAAAAGGTACACGCAACACCCTTAATCATGGCCCCCCACATCCTTAAGCGGGGCCCTAGGCCAGGATGTTATCCCCCCCTCCCTACTTATCGCCAATGTTAAGGGCAATGTGGTGTTCTATAATAGTGTTCCCCAAATGGTACTCCGTGTATTTAAACGATTTTCTATATTTTTAAATAAATCCCCTTGATTTGTCGGTACTCATATCATATTATCGGTCGGTATCATGTTATCAACCACTGGTCGCGACCCCCTCTTGTGGTAGCCAAGTAGCATTCGACCCTTCGATATTGGATAAATAACGATTTTTATTATTCTGGAAACACTACAAATAATTGTAATATAAAATGATACACGTGAATTATCATGTAGTTACTTATATATCAATTATTATATTACATCAAATAATTGTATTCCCATGTTTTTTAATGTTAATTTTGATGTAGTAGTGTAGCGCCACAGGTGATTTTTTTGTAATATAACAAACTTCTGGTGTGTGTTTATCTCACAACTGGTCGAGCTGCCACGCCGGGCTTCCAGCCTAGAGCCCTGTCAGCCCCCCCTTTTTGGGTGCCATGCCCTTAATTATACCTCGCAGAACCGTACGGTTTCGCGGAATAACATTTAGAGAACACTATTGTATAACCCCAAACTGCCCTTAACCTTGGTGATAAGCAAGGGGCCCGCTTCAGGATGTTTAGGGCATGATTAGGAGTCAAACCCCTCAGATGATACGCCAGTTTATTATGGACTGCGAGGTCTTCAAAAGATTTTCTTTATGATATTATACAATGATGTGTTGTTTTTAGGTCCCTCAAACGAACCCTAACATAAAAACTGAGATTCATTCCCTACGCGTCGACTTCAAGGACGAACCTGTTGAAGACATGATAACGAAAGTCAATTATGAGGATCCACAACCTGGTTGCTCATATTCTTCACGCAGTCCAATAAATGAGGTGCCTATTACTTTAGTATTAAAAAAATGTCGGCTGACGGTTCTTAATAGAATTTAAATTTTTGTATTACTATTTCATTGGAGTATTTTTTTCGTTTCGGTTTTCGCCTTTTGGTATATTATGACACACTGACGCCGAATGGCAAAACCTGGATCGAAAAAAATACCCAAATGGTTTATATCAATTAACTATAATTTATATTTTATTTTAAATAGAGCCCGTGTAATAGTATAAATAATTGTAGTCCTCTACAATCGTGTATTTTTTATTTTATTACAGTAATATTTACTGATAGACACCTCTACAAATGGGGTTTTCATTTCAGTTTGATCCCCTGTCAACTTAAAAGAATCATCCAAAAGCTACAGATTTTTAAATATATTGTTATTGTATACAAGGTACTTGTATTGTATTTTGTACAATTTGTACGATTGTACTTTGTTAGAGAGAGAATTAATTATGTTCGGTCTCACTCACCCCAAAGTATTTGTTTTATCAGATCTCGCATCTTTCGATAACTTTTTCAGTATAACTGGAAGCCTGTATTCTACTACGATCAGCCACGGTGGAAACCTAAGATTTTTGTAGGAACTCAGGGTATAAATAAATAAGCCTGTTTTACACGTGGCACTGGTGTTCTCACACATAAGTCTACAACCACTCGATACTGCAGTAGCAACTGCAACCGCTAAATAGCTAATATATCGAACATACTTAATTTTGAAAAACACTTGCTGAGAAAATGTAACCAATAGAAAAAATCTTTTTATGAAAAAAGTAAGTCACCCCGGCAGGAAATCAAACCCTGCATCTTTCGGGTTTACGCACCATTCGCGCATTACCTCTATGCTACGCGGTGACATACTAATTGCGACAAATTTTAACTATTGGCCACTTTTAATACCCACTCATCAGCGCTCTTCTAAACCAAGCTACTTTGGCAATCGGTTTTTGTTTTATTAAATCAAAGTAGATTAGAGAAAGTTGACCTATTACTTCAATCACTAACCGACGTCGTGGATTTCTCCAATATTTTATATGATGTAACTTACTTGAACTTGCTAATAATTTATAATTATCTATTTCTTTTATTGAACGAATAATTCACAAGATTTCTTACTCTTGAATAGAAGAAACAGTTCATCATGTCTTTGACGTCAGAGCCAACGTTACATGTCCACCCTTTTGAAAGAGTCCCATTTCGTTTCTTGTATTATTTATATGAACGCATCAGTCGCGACTGAGTCGACGCCTGATTTCGTTTTTAAAATCAGAAATACAAACAATGGAGACATAAAAATGGCTGCAATAATTAAAAGTGTCTCGGCAGCTCGACAAGTGAGCTGCTGTGTCCGTAGTACGAGACACTAGTGTCTCCATCTGAACGGCGCCCATTCATTTATGTGTAAATGCAGCGTCTCGAGACACCGGTGTCTCGTGTGAAACAGGCCTTAAACATGATGACATTATTATGTAAAATGTGATTATCGATTTTAGGCAAGAGAACGGTGGCTGGGCTTTTCACTTTGAATAATTGAATTGCACGAAAGTTGATCATTTATAAAGATTTCACTCATGTTTATATTTTTTAGTTACTTGCTACGAGCAGTGCCGCTAATAATACAGAGCTCGGAACGCCATGGATGGATGCAAAAGTACAACGACCTAGTGGAGATATACAGATTGATGAGCAAGATATTAAAAATGACATATTGGGGTATAATATAAGTTCACCAACAGTAGACGGCACCTCCGGGAATGAGAAAGTCAATATTAGTCAATCGAATGTCAAAGACTTGCGTGAGGTTGATAAAACTAATGATGAAATAGGAAAGATCAAGGTCCCTACTACAGATTTAAAGCCATTTAAATGTGATGAGTGTAATTTCGCATGTGCACGTTCTGATAAAATAAAATTACATAAAATGACTCATTCTAGTGAAAAGCCATTTAAATGTGATCAGTGTAATTACTCATGCATACGATCTAATCAGTTGAAATCACACAAAATGACTCATTCTGGTGAAAAGCCTTTTAAATGTGATGAATGCAATTTCGCTTGTACCAGAGCCGATAAAATAAAATCACATAAAATGACACATTCTGGAGAAAAACCATTTACATGTGATGAATGTAATTTCTCATGTGCACGATCTTCTAGCATGAAACAACACAAAATGACTCATTCTGGTGAGAAGCCATTCAAATGTGTGGAGTGTAATTACTCATGTGCACGATCTGATATGATGAAATTACACAAAATTACTCATTCCGGTGAAAAGCCGCTTAAATGCGAGGAGTGTGATTATTCATGCATACAATCTGTTCACATGAAGTCACATAAAATGACTCATTCTGGTGAAAAACCATATACATGTGGCGAATGTAATTTTTCATGTGCACGATCTGATGTGTTGAAATCACACAAACTGACTCATTCTATCGACAAGCCTTTTAAATGTTTTGAATGTAATTACTGTTGTTCGCGATCTGATACCATGAAATTACACAGAATGACTCATTCCCGTGAGAAACCTTTTATATGTGGAGAATGTGATTTCACTGCCATACAATCTGGTACCATGAAGAGACATAAAATGACTCATTCTGGTGAAAAGCCATTTAAATGTGATAAATGCCCGTTTTCGTGTCGACAATCCGGCCAAATGAAATTACACAAAAAGATTCATCCAGTTGAAAACACTCTTTAATGTGTGAACTTAGTTAATGATTGATTTGACATTATCACTGGCCTTCTTCGCTCTTAGGCGGAGATTCTAGACCTAGACAATGACAAGGCCAAGAGGCGGGGGTGGGGAACAGAAACGCACGATGTAGGTTTATCAAATGATGGTATTTAATACCTATATATCAAATATATATAAAACAATTTACAAGCAGTAGCTAAAATGCGGTTGGCTTGCTGGAGCGCAAAAGAGCAAAAACAATAAAGCAGTATGGAGCTATTACACAGAAGGTCGAAGTTTTCTAATTGCAGTGCTTGCTGCTTGCAATTGCTGTGGCAGGCGGTAGTTTAAGGGACAGTGGATGGTTCGCTCAGTTTCTTTACGGTGGTCTCCCATGGCTCCCATGGAAGACCTTCATCTGGTATCAACATGCATACAAATACGTTAAATGAAATTTCTTTAAATGACTTATTCTGGATGAAATGTAACCGATTTGTAAAATACCGTAGCAAGACCGTATCTAAATTCAAAAATTACCTTGTAATTTGATGTATTTTACTTCTCATAATTATGGAATATCTTAAAACGAAATTATAAAAGTCATTATTGTGGAAAACTAATAAAACTCAAATTTGATAAAGTATAAGACCCGTTTCACACGAAACACCGGTGTCTCACGTTACTCCATTTAGCAGAAATGAATCAACGATGTGATGTAACCATTGTTTGTATTTATAATTTTGGACGCGAAGATTTCTATTGTTGACTTATTCGCTACTGAAGCGTTCATATAAATAATACATGAAAGTAAATGGGACTCGTGCAAAACATGTAACTTTGGTTCTGACGTCAGAGACACATGAGCTATTCGGTGGCTGCCATAGCTACTGCAGTGTAGTGATTGGACAGTTTGGTATCTAGACATCGGTGTCCCTTGTGAAACGTGCCTAGCTTACTCTTTCACAATTTATCGTAAAAAAAACTATTTAGATTAAAATAATAAACATATACTTAGTAGAAGTATTGTTGAGATACTCTTACAGTTTACCACATAATTACTTTCGTTACAATTAATAAGGGTTTATGGAAATAGTGTTTATATAATATAAGTGTTTATATAATATAAATATAAGTATACGAGCTGTGAAATATCTTGCTTTCAAGTTTGGATAAGTATCAAATGTAACATATTTAATGAATAAATCTTATTTTATATAATACGGCGTTTTCTTCTTGGTCGTGCACTCATGGCTGAGGATCGTGACCACATTTAAATTTCGCCATCCTTTGAGCGACCAAGACTTTCCATCCTTCTCGATCTTCCGCTTCTCTCAGGGCAGAATGGATGGTGCCCCGCAGTCAGCTCTTTCACTTGGTCGCTCCATCGCGCAGACGCTCTTCCTCTGCTTCGCCTTCCCTGGAGGCTACCCAAAACTACCAGTCTCTCCAGGTTGTCCCGTCCGCGCCTGATAATATGTCCAAAAAACTGCAGAATTCTTCTCAGACATATCGTCGAGAGCCGTTCCTTTATCTTTAGTCCCTGGATGATTGACTGGTTCTTCCTGTGCTCCGTCCAAGAAATGCGAAGCATTCGGCGCCAACACCACATCTCATAGGCATCACGACTTGACTCCGTATAGGAATATCGAGAACACTAATGTTTGCACAAGCATCATTTTTGTGGTAATCGAAATTCCCCGATCCTTCCATATAGTGTTAAGGCGTGTCATCGCACTTTTTGCAATTTGTGTGCACCTTCTTATTTCCGCTTCGCATCCGCCCTTTACGGCTTTACCCTTCTTTAAATTAATGTACTCGTACCTACTACAAATTAACTATTTCTTTTATTCAACGAATAATTCACAAGATTTAAGAATGTACCATTCTAATTATTGAACATACATAATTTCGAAAAACACTTTCTGAGAAAATATATTATAACCAATAGAAAATGATTCGAAAATAGGTGATTAGTATGTCACCGCGTAGCATAGAGGTAATGCGCGGATGGGGCGTAAACCCGGGAGATGCAGGTTTCTATTCCCTACTGGGGTGGCTGACTTTTTTCAAAAAAGATTTTTTCTATTGGTTATAATATATTTTCTCAGAAAGTGTTTTTCGAAATGATGTATGTTAAATAACTACAAATTCTTAATTGGTTACCATTCGCTATGATTAATAGTTTGTCGAAGAGAAGGGTTACTATAGTCGAACAACATCTTCGTGGCTACGTGTTAAAACTGTGAACTAACAAGTTCCTCCCATTTATTCGGCGACAGCGCCTTCCGGCTCGTGCCTAAATCTTCTTGTTGGACAGTACAGTGCCACAAATTTATCTTTCGAATTGATGGGGGAGCCACAGTCGAAAACTATCCAATCTAGACTCGCAACTGACCAGAATCTAATAGTGAAGTGACGTATTCAATATGGAGTCATAGCAATTCCATTTTTTTTCGCTCTACAGAAATGTCTGTGGGACTGTACTCCGTGTAACTTTAAATCGTGGTACCTACACAGTGACGTTCCTAGGCAGAATTCCTTTTCATTATTAGTCTCAGATGTATGCATTTTTTTAGTTAACTACCCACCCATTTTACTACATACCTATGTAAGTACCAGATATTTATTTTTGCATATTATATCTTTAAGGCGATAGATACATCAGTGAAACGGCAAATAATTTTCAAATATAGGCGCGAAGAAATTTTGGACTCGCTGGCAGTCTGAGAGCGAATGTCGAAGTGTCAATACGTCATTTTGTTTCGTGATAGCGCTGGGGTATTATTTCTTAAATCGTGTAACGATGACTAAAAACGTTACCCATTTACTTTAAAAAGAAAAGATGTCAATGAATATATTATTATTGTTACTAATATAACAATAAACAGAACATTAAATGGACGCATGTTGGATTTATATGACAAATTAAAATTCGGTCGACATGCGTCATTTGCACCCGCGACCCGCAATCCGCACATCGCATAGCCACGATCTTTTTAGACCATGCCTCAACTGAGTTATAGCCTTAATACATAATATATATTCTCAACTCTAACTCAAATGGAATATCGTAGGTATATAATGTGTATACTCATATACACATTATATACCTACTGAGGATTGCAACATTTCCACAAAACTTTCTTTCGAACGATATTTTAGGCAGATGTAAGTTTTTAGGAGGTCCCTTCGTAAAAAATAATCATTTTCTATAGACCGCCATTGGGTATTACAATACCTACAAAAATAAAATAAGTTGCCAGGTGCTTTTGCTTCCATTATAGTTGTAACGAAGAAGTCAGCACTTTATAGTGAATCAACTGCATCGTATCCTTTATGAAAACCGCCACAACAAGTTGTAGGGTTTTTTTTTCAAACTAAAAATTCCAAACCGTCCAATCTGTGGGGCTCCATTTGCCAACGTTACGTGTGTTTTGTAAATAATGATGACGTCACATCGACGTATTCGACACGTTGCAGATGGGCGAGTTTTGATGTGAGAGCAGGTTACAATTTGGTCACTTACACAGACGCCACTAAAAAATAAAAATGTTTAGCCTAATGCATTTCAACAGGTTATTAAATATATTTTTCCCATGTATGTGTATTTCTAAATAAATATTTTAAATACAATATACTTACTTATTATAAAGATAAGTGTAACATATTATGTAATATTTCTTTTATTTTGTTAACTGTCAATTCATGGTGGAACTGCATTATATTGTTGTTTTTATTTAATAAAACGCAATTTTTATGTCGTACTTATTCCACTTTTAATCAAGAGATTAGGACCGGTTTCGTCCGCCTCAGAGAGACATTTTGTGTGGAAATTTAGAGGGACAGTTGAAAATGTCCCTCTTAGGTGGACGAAACCGGTCCTAATCTATTTATTAAAAGTGGAATAAATACTTAATAAAAATTGCGTTTTATTAAATAAAAACAACTATATGTAATATTATAAATTGTATTAATCTATGGACAATATATTATAAACAACGTATTATTAATGTATGTGAAGTAGCAAGTTTCTGCTAAATTAACAGTTTTTATTAAATGAAAGTAGTAAACCTACGAATAACCTGAAAATACTGAGATATATACCCGAAAATATCACAATTGAAATTTATTGGGTAAAGCATATTGGCGCAATACCACTGGATATATGGGTTCAAATCCCATTAGCCGTCGTATTATTTTCAAATGTGATTTTTTTCGAGTGAATATAATAGGATATATCTCACGTTTTTAAGTTATGCATGTTCAATATATGGAATGTTACATTCAATTTCAATAAATAATAGAATTTGCTGAAAATTCTAGTTTTAATACGCAATTAATTCTTCTTTTTACACCCTATCACGTCCCAACATTGAGGCATAGAGCAAGCACAAGTTGGCGCCACTTCACTCGGTGTAGGAACCATACGAATAAAAGAAGATAGAATGAAGAAGACGAAGTTAGTTTTTATAATTCAGAAACCTTAGCAGGTGTGCACACAATAACTCACCAAAGTTTTATTGTAATCAGATTAATGGTATAGGTAGAGTGTACATATAATTACATATATTTAGTTAGTGGCTGTCTCTAGTTTATATTTTGTCATTATGCATTTTTGAATATTTGTAAGTTGGTAAAACTGGTCCTGATTATTCATAAAATCTGTGAAAAAAGTATTAAGTCAATATGTACATATTTAACGTTTTCAATGGTAAACTGTAATTATTTTATATCAAGTAATTTTATAATTAACAATTGGGACAGTATGATGAGACACCACGCAGAAATTGTCAATATTCACTTGCTGTTTTTGGCGTTCGATATTGACTTTCAATGTTTCTTTTCTTCGTAAACACTTTCTTGACTCATTTGGCTTACATTTCGGCATATTATTCAGTTCAACATTCATTATAAATATTGAAAAACACTATTGACCTACAGAGCGATCAACGCGAAATCACTTTAATTTTGTTCAGGCAGACATATTGAAATCCGTATCACATGACCATCAGAGCAGCCGCTGATTGGCTTATTCATTTTAGGGGGATTTGAAATTCACATGAAAACTGTTTTAAGGGGTTTTGAAATTGAAATGATAATAAATATTGAGGGTTCTAGGACTTTTTTGAAACTATAACTTTGTCCAACATGTAGAGGACAAAAACATATCTCTATTTCTAACTCAAAATTTTATGAAAACCGTTTTATGGGCTTTTGAAACTAGGCGCTTCAATTGAATAATTCATGTGGATTTATTATTTTTGAAGAACGCTTCTGTAGAATATAACCACAGAACAGAAAATAGAAATTTAAAAGTTATGCCATGGACCAAAGTCCTGAACACCATAAAATCCATGTAAAAAAACCGCATTGACTGTTCCCAAAGATTGAAAGGACGTCAAAATAACCGGCCAAGCTAAAATTCATAACTATTAATTATTGAAAATAGCATATTCTTTAACACGTGTTTAAGTTTATCCCATATTTTTCCTTACTCGAGATATTTAGCATATTATACTACATCTAGTAGAGTAAGCCAGTTCCCATTAATTTTGTGTTCCTTGAATATAACCCTATACGTCTTAACGTATGTGATAGATAAAATGGCACACTTTAGTGTGTCGGGGATATGCTAAGATATTACTACTATTCACTAGTATTTTTTTTGCGACCATGTCCGATCCTAAGATGATCATATGGGCTACCACAGAGTAGAGGTTTGTATTAACAAATTTTGTTTTTTACGGGAAATGGATGTCACCCTGACTCACACATAAATTAAAAAACAATATGTCTACTTGCCAGACTCAGGATTCGAACCTGGGACCCACTGCGTGAAAGTCCAACGCTTAAGCCGCGCGACCTCCATGGACGTTAAAATATGCATATAATATACAAAGCGTCTCCTTTAGGGGAAGAATTTCTAGATAAACCGTGTAATAATTGAAGTACCTATTATATGGTACGTTTATATGTTTAGTTTGTTTTGCTATTGGTAAGGTGGAAGGAGTTGAATTAAAACTATACTGTGTCACAAACAATTACATTTATTTACTAATTATTAATTCATTTACACAATATCTACATTAGTCAGTAGATTTATTATTTAACAGTAGAGCAGTGGCGAAGGGTGGAGGTAGGCTGTTAAGATCCGCCATAAATAGTGCACATTAACCTTTATCAGTCAAACGTATATATTTTTATTGAAATAAGACTACAATTTACAGATTGTATTGGTTGGGTTTTAAAAATCAGTTAAACCCTGTCTTAACCAAACCATAATAGTATTGGTATATTTTAGGCGATATGACAAAATTGTGCACATTTTTTTATTCTTACTTATTTGTTTTCGTAAGATTAAAAATACGTATTACACATATTGTTAGTTAATTTTTTTAATTCAAGCTATGCCTAAAACAAACTATAATAGATGAAAATTAATATTCTATCTATAAAATATCCAAATTTATGTATGATTTAATTGCATAATTTTAGATATTTTATAGATATATGAGTATTTTTTGACTATTATCTATTATGGCTTAGTTTTCGCAGGGTTTAATTGAATTTTAAAAGCTAACCAACACCATCTGTAAAATGTAGTCTTATTTCAATGAAAACAAGTATGTATGACTGACAAAGTTTAGTGTGCACTATTTATGGCGGATCTTAACAGCCTACCTCCACCTTTCGCCACTGCAGTAGAGTGACCCAAGTTGGTGCGAGTCATTATACTTGTAAAGCATGTTCGTTACGATTCAAATTAATTACCCAGCGTTGCAAACGTACGTGTAGTAAAAAAACAATATTTATTATCTTGATTTTTCGACGAACAAAATACATAAATTTTGTGGTTTTTTGATATCATTTTAGTGCCAGGATAAATAACATACATTAATTTGATTTATTTCCAGTGCAAAAATAAAGGACACTACGACGAGTGAAAATGAGTGACGCGGAATTCACGTCATGCCACTTACTGAGGTATCGCATGATTGATGAATTTGATACATGATTAAACATTATGTATATTATATTGATTCACGGAGTAATGATTTGTATGAAAAAGTCAAAAGGCACTTTTATCTGTCGAGTTTTAAATATTACAATAACAGTATTAAAAAAACCAAAAAATTGCTACTTTTATTTCTTCAGCAGATCGAAACAGTGTTCTTGTATTGGGTTATAAAAAAACATCTAATAATTTAATAAATCTGCACACATGTTTGTTTAAAAAACAAGTGTCTTAAAAATATACAATTTTATATTTCACTTGTAAAGCGTCTAAAAAAAGGATGTTATCACTAAATATAGCCATATAACTATCCTTATTATTTTTCTACGAAATGAATCTTTTGGTGTGCTATAATTCTATCAGAACGTACACATGAATAATTGCATTTATCACATTTAAATGGCTTTTCACCGGAGTGAATCATTTTGTGTGAATTCATGTTACTAGAGGTTTTACATGAATAATCACATTTATCACATTTAAACGGTTTTTCATCAGAATGAGTCATTTTATGTGTTTTAATGCCGGCTGCTCGGATACATGAAAAATCACATTGATCACATTTAAATGGCTTTTCACCGGAATGAGTCATTTTGTGTAATTTCATGCTAAAAGCTAGTACACAAGAGAACGAACATTCATTACATGTAAATGGTTTTTCAATAGAATGAGTCATTTTGTGTCTTTTCATGTTACCAGGTCTAAAACAAGAATAATTACATTCTTCACACTTCAAAAGGTTTTCACCAGTATGTTTCATTTTATGTATTTTAAGATCAACAGCCCGTTTACATGAAAAATCACATTGATCACATTTAAATGGTTTTTCACCAGTATGGGTCATTTTGTGACATTCTAAAACATTGGACCGAATACATGAGAAATTGCATTCGTCACATTTAAATGGTTTTTCATCAGTATGCGTCATTTTATGCAGTTTTAACGAACCAGTATGTTTACTGACAAAATTACATTCATCGCATTTAAATCGTTTTTCAGCAGAATGAATCATTTTGTGTAATTTTAAATAACCAGATGTTCTACACGAGTACTCACATATGTCACATTTAAATGGCTTTTCACCGGTGTGGGTTAATTTATGTCTTTTCAACTGAGAAGAATGTAAAGCTGAAAAATTACATTCATCACATTTAAACGGTTGTGCCCCAGTATGCTTGAGTTTGTGAAGTTTTAAAGCTTTGTCATAATAAGATGCATAATTACATTCTTCACATTTGAATGGCTTTTCGATAGAATGGATCATTGTATGTTTCTTTAATCTACTATGTATTAAAGTTGAATAATTACAGTGTACACATTTATATTTATTTTTATCAGTAAGAGGCTTTGTTGCCATTGCTTTTTTATGGGACGCTTTGTGAAGCTTTAATAAGTCTAATGATGCAAAAAAAACAAAACAAATACAGCACACAAAATTTTTTACATGAAAAATATTTTTTTTAATCTTTAAAACAGCTACTAATAATTCGGGGGTTGTGAAACTAGATTGTATTCTATTTGTTTTACCAGTGTGATACAAGTCGTCCGTATGCGTTATACATACATTAAGTTCCCCAGTTTCAGTTTTAATGTCCTCCTTGTCTATCTTCATGCCACCATAAGGCATTTGTACATCTGAAACCCTCCATAACGATGTGAGACTCGCCTCATTGGCCGTGCCCGCAGGGTTCAACTACACAATACAAACATAAACAATTAAATTAGACGTCTAACGCAAAATACTATATCGACTTTGGAAAGGCAAAAGGATTTAACTCTCACTTTTTGAAAAATAGGTACACAAACTAAATACACGTTCTGTGTAAAGGATGTAAGCTGCAAAATGCCAAATAATTATCAATTTTTAGCTTTTAATTTTTAAAAAAGAAGCACGTTTGAAATTTGCGTCCAGGTAAAAGGATTTATTCCACATCAATGACATTATTAGTCATTCAAGTAATCTTTTACGAAGAGGAAAAAGGCGTTATGTATTTTACGTTGCAAATGTATGAAAATAATGGTAGTTTTACTAAACTCTGCCGGCCGACGGGGTAATTTATGAACCAGAAGGAATACTTAAACCACGTACAGTCGTTTGACAGGTAACAAAAAAATCCTTTAAAGTTTAAACATTGAGTGAAAATGGCTACAGAACGAAGCAAAATGATTCTTGAAAAGTGTGGTGTTAATATGGACGCAACAAATAATCCCCACAAGAAATACATATATCACACACGAGAAGAGCTATTGTGAATTCTATCTATATCAGTATGAAACGGCCTGTTACAATTTATAATTGTCGATTATCGATTAATTGATTTGATGATTTCATAATATCTGAGAAAAGTAATACAATATTTGCTAATTCACTTAAAACACCGCCATGCGATTTATAGGTTATGTGATGTGTCAAAAATACTTCTCCATTGAAATTTGTATGTTAATATATTATAGTAATAACATGAATCGCAAGTAAAATGGACGTGTCTATCTCCAAATATGTTAATACCTACCTAATTTTTTGTCAAGTAAAATAACTTACTTCTCATTTTTATTAGTTTTTCTTCAATAACTTCATTATTTAATTATAGATTGGGGAAAAAACACCAAATTATTAATCATCATACACTTCAAGTTTGTGTCTATTTTATATTTAGACTTTTGCCCAAAATCATTATCAAAACGTTTTTTGTGCCTCTTGTAAAATTTGATTAGTGTGGATTAACTCTTTTTGCCTTTCCAAAGTCGATATACTTAATAAATATCTCAAGTTTATCTGGTATCTAAGACACTGATTGGGCCAATTATGATCGCTTTCATCGCTCCTACCATAATTATTGTCGCAAGCTCAGGCGGCCAGCAATTACGGGTCATCGACCGTGATTGAATGACACTTAGTTGCCTAAAGTTACCTCAAAATAGGGGGCGAGTTCTAGACTTGTTACAGCTCGACCTAGATGTAATCACAAGTGCATACGGGCTGATTCAAAAATCATTAGTACATCACGGCCGGGTCAACTTGATAAGGTGTGACCGTCATTCAAGCGATAATTCTGAACATCTGATAAGCCGTGACACCGGGTCTTGTGATTCATCAACCTCATTTATCATATCATTCATCGAAAGTGTACCGCGGGTAAGCTAACAAACAAATACCGCGCGAGTGATAATGCAACCAGACTATAGAGCCAGCCTCAACAGCAATAGGTTCAGTACCTGGCATCCAAACGTAACCCCCAAGCATCCACATTCACAATCATTCTAATCAATTAGAGTCCATTATAAAAAGCGCAACCAGACATAAATAAAGCAAGAGTTTTCAACTGATTTTAAATGAGTTGAATAATAATGTCCCGTATTGATACTACACCAGCAATAGCTGTACATTTGAATACTTGTTAAGAACTAGAATTTCTTATGTTGTGCAGTTTGGTGTTAATAATAAAAATAAACATGGTCAAAATTAAAATAATGCTTGAAAAGTACCTGATTTCTTGGCAACGATTCTGAATATGAGCAGCCAGGTGTAGCATCGTCATAATTAAATGGGAGTGTTCTTTCTTCCTCAAACTCGATCTTGAAGCCAACTCGTTCAGAATCAATCTCAGAATTTATATTGACTAGATCTGTTACAGGGTCCTGAAAAAAAAATTATATCTACGAGTGGTGAAGAATGATACAACGATTTCACGATCCTGCTGTGTAGACTGGTCCTACGTCACTCGATCAAGCGCTCATTATATTCAAATGTTGCCAAAGAATTATAGGCATTTAAAATCTGACAATATTTTATTGGTACATGCCTACATTAACATGTCCCCATTGAGAGTTACTAAACGTAGTTTTATGTCAAAAGCTCGTTTCTGCCTAATATTGACCAAATGATGAGTCAACCATTCAGGAATAAATTCTATAAAATGTTACAAACATTTTACAAGAGCTGCGTCAACTATAGAACATTGGGAAT
Organism: Rhyacophila brunnea; assembly: GCF_057557595.1. Lineage (NCBI taxonomy): Eukaryota > Metazoa > Arthropoda > Insecta > Trichoptera > Rhyacophilidae > Rhyacophila > Rhyacophila brunnea. The sequence goes on from NW_028232785.1 coordinate 6,112,663, forward strand.
TACTGCTCTAAATGGACACACAATATTATCATAATAATTTAAATAATTAAAACATCTATGTTACTAGCTAAAACGGGACATGAACCTGTAGCCATTGAATTCACGCTAAGGTACCTTACCAATCAAGCTACGAGCATCTCATCAAATTACGATTAAATTAACTAGTAGTTTTTACAAGAAATGATTATCAAATTGGGTTATTTTTGTGATTTAAATGAAGAAATCAAATAAGTGGAACAGGTATTATAAAGAGGCACCATGGGTGATTCGCAGATGTATATTTCTTTTCTGCAATTCCTGTTTTTATACTAGTAAACTATATAATAATGGAAGCCTTTCTTGACGTTAATTTTTTTTTAATTGTACTTACTTGACAATTCCATAATTCAAGATGTATTAAATTCAGAAACAAACTAAAAATCAGTAGCCTGATGATGAGAACCTCCGCTACACTGAAGTACATTCAAACATGTAAAAGTCTGAGATCGATTGAAGACACATATTTACATTCCAATGTACTTCCATGTAGCGGAGGTACTCAGCATTTACCCACTAACCAAATATTGTTTTCAAAATTGATTTTTTTACCCAGTCTCTCAAAAGGTTACCGACCACTGATATAGATAGTGTTTGGTACTTTTTAAAATTAAATTAAACCCTAACTCCAAGTCATATTAGATAATAGTCAATAAATATTCATTTATTTATTAAAATATCTAAAAATATGCCATTAAACCATACACAATTTTAGATATTTTATAAATAGAAGAATATTATTTATCGTCAATTTGTTTAGTCTAGTATTCACTTATTAATGTATATTTGTCTTACTAAGGTTAAAAATATAAATTAATAATTTAATAAATACATATTAGTAATAAAATAAAATATAAAAATATTTGTCGGAAGTTGGATTCGAACCCTCGCCAACAGAACTTTAATTCAATTTTTATACATTTACTGCAGCCTTAAGACCGCTCGGCCACCGTGCTTTTCGCGATATTGTAAAAAAAATGAGTTTTACGGTAACATTTTGCGTTACACTTGAATTTGGTGCACAGAATTGTATTTTAATGTCATGACGAGCGGTAAAACATATACATGTTTTAAAAAATCGACGTCTTATTGCGGACATGAAGATCTCTTCACATAGGTTTACTAGTCCGCATTATTTTAGTTTTGTTTTTTGCACTAAATATTTTTTAATTGAATCCTTTGTTTTTAATAGTTTACTGTGCTCCTCTCTGCCATGGGCACTTTTATTAGTAAGTATGTATCTATAAACTCAGTCAAAGCACACTTAAGCTTGTAGCGATTAGCGACTGTTGTCTTGGGTATCTTCTCCTGTACATTCCCAGGTGTACAAAACTGCCGATGATTCCAAACCTACGGCGTCGTGATGTGCTCGATTAAGACCGAGTGAAGTGGGGGGCTTAAGCGCTATTTAAAATCTTTTGTCGAATCGATTTCATTATATGCGTCAAAAAATATCGCCGCTATATGCGACACTATAATTTGACAATCAATGGAATTTGTAAGAATTTGTTCCAAATCTAGTCTCTGAGTCGTAATATTATCGTAATTTATTATACATCACGCGATACGTCTAAGTGCCCATACGCACTTGCGGCAGGCCGCCTCGCGGCTAGCCGCGGCGGCCTGCCGCCTATCGTTTTTTGTATGCGAAGTGCGATATGCGGCAGGCCGCTGCGGTTAGCCGGCATACAAAAAACGATAGGCGGCCTGCCGCAAGTGCATATGGGCACTAAATGAGTAGTCAAATCTAATCGTTTAAACTATAAATAAACCGAAATTCACCAAAAGGCCCTCCTCCTACGGCGCAACTGAAATCTGACGGAACTGGTTAGTGATGGAACTCATACACTGACCAATGTGATGCTTCGCACACGGCGCTACTAAAACCTACTGGAAATAATAATCACATAACCTCAAACTGTCAAACTAGACCATCAGCTGTTTTGTGCAAAAACTGACAACACGCACGCTGCTGCGTTTAGGTACTCGAATACAATTAGGTTATTTCAATTTTGCTTATCTTGTACTTTTGACGTCTTGTGTTGTTATGGTTTTTATACCATGACGCTTGTTACGCAGTGCTACTAATTTTGGTAAGAAAATATGATTTTTCACCGAATTTACTGACATTGGTACCACTGTTTTACGGTGACTGGAAACACGCACGCTGCTGCGTTTACTTCAATACAATAAGGTTATTTCAATTTTGCTTATCTCTTAATTTTGACATCTTAGGTTGTTATGGTTCTAACCGTAATTCAACCGTAAATAGCATGAAGCAATCGTACGCAGTGCTAGCAATTTTGGCAAAAAAATATGATATTCACCGAATCTACTGATATTGGTACCACTGTTTTACGGTGACTGGAAACTTGAGACCACGCGATTGGCATGTCGCGTCTCATCGCGACCGTTTTGAAACTGAGAGATTCCAGTCTCGTTGTCAGCGAGCCGCCATTGAAACATATTAAGTAACTAGATACTGTTTGGAATTTTAGTTTCAGTTCTGTTGGACTTCAGTTGCTCCGTGGGAAGAGGGCCTGAGTAAAGATATATTGAAAACTAACCTCAAAAGTGCTACAATCATCTTCAAATATCTCTTTTTTTATAGAAAGGCCGGGGTTCGAGCTGATTGGGTGTAATAGTGGTACATCGAACCAGTGCTGTTCTTCTGCGGCAGATACGCACTCATCCGGATCACGTTTTATATCCATTTTACGAATTTAAACAAAAATATGTCACGTCAGATCGACACGTCAATATGGAATGACAGTCGTAGGTAACCATAGACTAATACACTGTCGTAACAAAAGAGGCCATAGAGCAGTCGATTTCATTGAACTTGACTTGCTGTCGCTGAATACCCACCTAGTTATTTATTATTAGATAGGTACCTACTTACATAATATCGAGGGTATACTGACAGAACGCATTATTTCAGTTTTTGCTGTTTTTCTGTTTTAAATGCCAAAATGTATACAATTTTACGCTCTACGTCCTGGTAAAACGCACAAAGGCATAGGATATAATGGTGAGAGAATAGAAACATTATTAAATCATATTGTTATTTTTTTATTCTGATAGAAAGCATGATAATGACCTAATGCGTTCTGCGTATACAAATTACATAACTTGTAACATGTCGTATATTGTGTTTGCCATAAAGATTAGTCTTTATAATGTAGAAAAATGTTTTTTAACCATAAAAAAATCTACATGGGAGAACGCTTTGAAAAAAAAATGAAAGTCCTTTTTGCGATTATCTCAGAACTTGTTTTAATGAGTTAATGCTTTCTGTCAGTATACCCTCGATATTATGTTGCCGAAAATTTGTTTTTGTCTGAAACGTAATGCCGTGTCCATACTGGCAAGTTGCTGACACCTCATTAAATTTCACGATAATTATCAAATTTTGTTTGAACAAAAATTATTTTAATCAAAATTTAATGAGGTTGACAGCAACTTGTTGCCAATGTGGACACGGCTTAGGGCTAGTGACACGGCCGTGACAACGTCACAAACATATTTTTTCGTATTACATTTTTATACAGTTTAAATGGCCAAATCCTAATATCATTCTCCATCTATCATACTAGCTCTTTCCCGTTATATCCCTGTTTCATGTTCCCAGCGTCAAGAACACAAAGCATGGGCTCATCCTGAAACAAAAACAACAATTTTCTGGAAGACAACTAAGTGATACGATCATAGGTTTTTTTTTTGCTCCGCTAATTTACTTATGTGTCAATTACATTGAGCTACTCTACGAGCTGTTTGTTGGCGAATTTAAAAGCGGGCGATTCAGCTACTGCGATTGTGATGATGACACAAAAAACTTTCCATTCGCTGAGAAGCCAACAAGCTGGCGACTATTTTTACAGAACGTTTTTTACCGGGAGGTCGCTACTACGCTTTACTCACGCCGGAGTGTATTGTTTACAATCTGCTTGTTAGCTTGTTCGATGATGACAGTGGGCGACTTGCAGGCAGGTAGTAAATTCGCCAACAAGCAGCTCGTAAAGTAGCTCAATGTCATTGACGCTTTATGAGGTCAAAAGTCTCACTTTAGGCCTAAAAACTTTATTTCCGACTTTCCATTTAAGACGGGAACTACATTGGCATATTGTCAGTACCTCGTATATAGTTCCACTATGGTCGAGCAGCTTAGGCGTCGACTTATAATGTCGCGGGCCCCAGGTTCGAAACCTAGATCTGAATTATTATACTTTCTTACAAAATATTTGAAGTCATAGAAAAAATTAATGATGATAATGATCATAATTTTATTAGTATCCGACACGGTCAAAAGAACCTGCTACCTAGTTTCATTTACAAGCAATAATAATTCAAATTAAAAAATTGTTGCAATGCTGCCAATACCTACTAGAATATTTTTTTGTCTATGACGTGTACCACTGTAGATATGGGAAAAGAGTCACTTAATGAGGACTCCGACCGAATAGGTTAATTACGGATAGGGATTTGTTCGGACAGATAAGGTCAATTGTGTCTTTTGTTGCCGTAATAAAATGTATAGTACTAGCCTGGCAGCGTGTCCTTCGCACCCAAGTTTCTTCCTATACTGCGCGCGCACTCTCGCGTATCTCGTTCGCCTCGAACGACATATTCCGTTCGCCGGGCAGCGTATCCTTCGCACCCACGTTTCTTCCTATACTGCGCGCGCACTCTCGCGTATCTCGTTCGAGGCGAACGACATATTCCGTTCGCCGGGCAGCGTATCCTTCGCACCCACGTTTCTTTCTATACTGCGCGCGCGCACTCTCGCGAATCTCGTTCGCCTCGAACGACATAAGCGCCAGGTGACACGGGACCGATTTGTTCGCTGGCTATAGATTAGCTTTAAAGGATACGTTCGTTCGAGAACGACGCATGTCTATGTACCAGTGACAGCTTGCAATTAACTGCCCATTGCCGATTGATAGATGGTTGTCAATACTCCATATTTACTTCCAACGTAATTTCTCATTTTTTCTGTTAAATCAAAGTACTAAACCTAGAAATAACCTGATATATACCCGAAAAAATCTCAATTGAAATTTATTGGTAAAAGCTTTTTGGCGCGATACCAGTGGATATACGGGTTCAAATCCCGTTGGCCGTCGTATTATTTTCAAATGTGATTTTTTTCGAGTGAATATATAATATTATCACATGTTTTCAAGTTATGCATGTTCAATATATGGAATGTTACATTCTCAAATCTTGTGAATTATTTATTGCATAATATAAATGGTTGATTGAAAGTAGTAAAATCTTAAATCATAAATATCAAATAATTTGAACTTGAAACAAATACAATGACAAACAAAATTCAAATTTGTAACCGTCGGATACGGCCAATGTGCGGCAGTAGCTCCATCCGCCGGCATTATAATATGATATGGACAGGAACCAAATAGATAAATAAATTTAAAATCTCACTAACAAGCCTAGGTAGGTACTGATTTATTTCGTTTTATAATTATTATCTGTTTGACGTTTATGAAGGCGTACCAACCATAAAGTTTGTCAAGCGTCATGTTGGTAGTATTTATCAGTGGCAAATATGTGACACAATAGATTTTACGGCATCGTGTGTAAACGGATTGGCACATACGGGTGTCATAGAATCTATGCCCACGCCTCTGTCATAGATTTTTTTGACATATATTGGCTCATGTGTAAACGGAATGGCATAGATATGATCATAGACACTAAAACGCTCTTGTCACATATGTGCCCAATCGTCATATAGGTAGTCTATTTGAACCTTAATCAATTTAGCCACCTGCTTTCTACCAAATTACGATGAATTTTAATAACTAATAGAATTCTCTTAAAATTCTAGTTTTTACAGGCTATTAATTACCTACCAATAATTAATTATTATTGAATAAAGTTTTTCTATATTCAACGAATAAATCACAAGATTTCTGAATAAATATTCTCAAAACCACCATGGCTGATACTAAAAGGATCATATGGAACCTCACGGGGTTAAGGTTGTATTAAATTTTTGATGTTTGTTTTTATAAGAAATGAATGTTAGCTACTTGACCAACCCTACTCTTCGGCTAGCATTTTTTTTGCGTCGATTTTATGACGTCACAATTGTTTTGGTCCGATCGTGAATGTCGATTCCACGTTGAAGTACGCGGTCTACCTCGAGACAAAGCTAAAAGAAACATGTGATAAGTCCCACAGTTCAGTTTGAGAGACTTGCAGCCACTCAGAATGAACTATGGATGATTTTTTCAGGTAGACCAAAAGGTCTTATAAGAGAAATGGAAGTAATTAAAAAGTCTAGAATTTAAGATTAAAAGTAAACAATATTATGTGAACAACTTATGCGTTACTATCCTTAGCTAAATGCTGTAAACTAAGGCTAATTTATAACTAATCTTCTTTGCATTATATTATAAAATCATTTTTGCATACGTAAAAATTTAAATCTCCAGAGATTCTAGATTGAAAAAACACGAAAGTTGTAAATTTAATAATGTAAGTCTTGAGGTACTATTATTTTGTTAATTTACAAGTAAAAATTATTTCTTAGATCTGTCAGCTAAGCCTTACAGATCATTTTCAATTTGTAAAAAGATGCCCTAAAACAGGTAAGATTTGGACCTCGTAAACTCATACTTGTCGTGGGAATATCATTTAGATCTAAAACTTTATTTGTGCCTTATAGTGCCTCATAAATATATTTGTATAGAATAAAGTCGTACTTTCTCCCTGAAGGAGAGAAAACGGCGCGAAAAGTATTGCCTATAAAAGAAGGCGCGGGATTAAATTTTAATTCAGTCTTGCGGTCACAGTATGTTTGCATAGTTGATCACGGCGCAATATTTCCGTACGTATTAATAATACGCGCGGTTTTAAATCGACGATCTTATAATCTTGATATTTGAATCAGAAAATATTTATCTGATCTACGTTAAAAGTACTCAAAGTGCTTTTGCTTTTAGATACCTGTAGGATGCTTATTTCTAACTTAATTAGATACTCGTAATTTTCCGGGAAAGCGGAAAAACAAACCGCTTTTCCGTAATTGGCCCGAGGGTTTTGCTCCTAGTCTGGTGGAAGGAGATGAAAACGATCTCATTGGTCCACCTTTCGGGCGTAAACACGCCCTAAAAAAATATATACTGCTTTTTCCCACATTTCCTTAATCTATAAAATATTAAAATCTATATTATTATAGCACGTATCGAGACTCCTACAAGCCAATATAATTTCTTTATCAGAATTATTGACGGTTCTTATGATAATTTCTTGAAAACCAAAGATTAGGGATGGGGGTCTTCACATCCCTGACGTCAGTTTTTCGGGAAAATCCCGCCTGACGGGTATAAAAACCTGTGTTTTTCCATACAAAATCAGTTCCTGACTCTGGCGATTGATGATAACACCTAAATCCACGCAGCCGCGTCGTAAAAGTTAACAGTTATTCGTGATTCGACAAATCTATCGAGAGATTATTTTCCTTCGCAATTCGCGTGACGTCACGTCACAGCGATCGCGTCATCGTTCATTTGCATCGCCGGTATATGACGTGGCGGGAAAGTTATTCACACGTTGGTGGAAACCTCACTAAGTAAGTAGTATTAAGTACCTACCCAAGAGTACGTCTATAAAAGGAACAGTGTTTCTCAATCTTTATAGTCGGTGCCTTAATAATATTATAATAAGTGCGCAGCCATACCTATAAATTAAAATAAATATAAACTTGATTATAAATAGTTATATACAATAAAAATTGAGTAATTAAAATAAGTTTATATAATAAATATTGTTAATTATTTAGTAAATAAAATATAGTGTTAAGATATTTAATAAAAAATATTTTATTAAAGAATAATAAAATAAATATTTAAAACAATAACTACGAAGATTTTTTAAAATTCAAATAAATCTGCGATCTTTATCCGGGCGTGCAATTCGGTACATAAACCGAGTGGCAGCCATCAGCTGTTTTTGACGTTCCACGCACGTGGGTGCGGAACGGATGTAAATTAAATAAATAAAATATTCATTGGATTCTGGCGTCATCCTATTATCGGGTGGCGTTTTTAAATCATTATATCGCAATATTGTTTTGGAGTGTTCTCAAGTGTCGTTCAGAACTCTTACTTGACCATCCTGTCTGACCCCGTGCTAGCCAAAAGCAGGGGTTCTCAACCTGGTCTAGGGGCAGGGCCGATTGAGAATATAACGCCCTTGTGACTTTACCAGGACCGGGGTTTCATCACAGGCTCATACTCAAACGTATATTGTGGTTCGAAGATGAACGCCGCGTCAATTACCGTAATTCATAAACTCATTACCCACCCATCCGTCACAAGTACAGTGTAACCGTGAGAGTGGTCGTACTAGTTGTTCAAGTTATTGATTACAGAAGCAACCCAGCGCGCCCGCCAACTCAGCATCAAAGGTTAGTGCCTTGATTAAAGCATGTGAATCCCCACCCCCCGCATCTGAATAATCCTCTTCATACAGTCTACGAAAAAGCGGTGCCAATAATTAATTTTAGTTTGTTTCATTTACTAATAAAATGGCTATTTATTCTATTGTGAGGGGAAGAGGAGGTTGATGGACATGGTAGGTAGATGGAATTCAATGAATCAAAGGTGGATGCGTGTGTGAGTAATAACCAAATTATTCCCTTCAACCTTGATACAAATTATAACAGACAGTATATTTATGATTAATATTAAATTGACAAATTTAAATTACGATGGCGTGTTTACGAGAAAAGTTAACTGATTCGACGATCAAAAATTCGACTTTAGGTTAGCAAGAATTTACGACGTATGATAACAGATTTGTCCCGCTCCGAGCTTTTATATGAATTTATAATAAAGTAAATTCATTATAGCTCAGGAGTGTGAGTAACATGTGTGTGTAACATGTCACTTGTTTACTGCATGAACCCCACTAGGTTCACGCAAATCTGATACATCAGCATTTCCGTATTCCATTTTATAATAATGAAATACTTAATCAAGACATTCTTAGATACAATGTTGCTGCGCAAGTATTATGAATAATTAAATTTTATCAAGAAAGTGTTGTATTATTACGCAATTGATGACTGGCAAATAGCTAAGTCCGGTTGACTGACCTCTGGTACGTGCCGTCAAACCGGATCGTATGAATTATGACGTAACACGCCTTTCTTATCGACTAATTTATAAAGTAGCATACGTTATTTGGTACTTAAATAGATTATATACTATGGTGAGATTCCATGCTAACCCCACATTCAATATGGCGAAGAGTCGCATGTTATTTGATTACCAAAAAAAGGGTTACGATCAGTTCTTCATAATATGAATTTGGTGCTTAGTGCTAAAAATTGAATAATTCGAGTGGATTTATTATTTAAAAGATACAGAAATCATTAAAAATACGCGGACTAACAATTAGAGAACGCTACTGTAAAACATAAACACAGAACAGATTAACGATTAGAAATGTAAAAGCTATGCCATGGACCAAAGTCCTGAAGCAGGGTAGTTTATTGCTGGACCACCATAAAACCCACGTAAAAAACCGCGTCGACTGTTCCCAAAGATTGAAAGGACGTTAAATGAACCTGCTAAGCTAAGATGCATAATTATTAATTATTGAAAATAGCATATATAGCTATAGGTCTTAACCTATGTGAAAGATAAAAAAGGGCCCGCTTTGGTGTGTGGGTTACATGCTAAGATGTTATTACTATGCACTAGTATTTTTTTTCGACCATGTCCGATCCTAATAGGATCATATGGGCCTCCATAGAGTCGAGGTTTGTTTTTTACGAGAAATGGATGTCAGCCACTTGCTCAACCTATTAAGTCAATACCCTGACTCACACACTAATTGAAAAACAATATGTGTACTTACCAGACCCAGGATTCGAACCTGAGACCCATGGCGTGATAGTCCAACGCTTAAGCCGCGCGGCCTCCATGGGCGTTAAATTATGCATATACGATGGTAGTCCCAGAAGTACCTGACCTAACAAAGAAAACAGAAAAAAATTGGGGTACTTTTTTTTATTTCTCTACGTTGTCTTCTTTTACGTCGATACACTTTTTCCAGAAATGTTCAATAGCTTCGATACCCTGTTTATAGTGAGAATCGTCGAGCTTCTCAAAATAACCATCAACCGCCAACTCCACCTCTTCATTGTTGGCAAATCTTTTACCACCGAGGCATTTTTTCATGTTTGGAAACTGAAAATAATCCGAGGGAGCTAAATTTGGTAAATAAGATGCGTGAGGAAGCAATTTGAACTTTAACTTATTGATTTTGGACATTGCGATAACGGATATGTGAACTGATGAATTGTCCTAATGAAACAACTCTATCTTTTTCGCCAAAATGCGGTTGTTTTTTCTTGATTTCATCACTCAAACGCTGCAATAAGTTTACATAATACACGCCGTTGATTGGTTTTTCTTTCTCGAGATAATCGATGAAAATTACCCCACGCGCATCCCAAAAAACTGACGACATGACCTTGCCTGCAGATGGAACTGTCTTCGCCTTCTTTGGAGCTGATTCTCCCCTTTCAGTCGATTGTTTTGACTGTTCTTTCATCTCAGGTGTGATGTAATGGACCCATGTTATGGTTATAAATAGATGCAAAAACTCTGCTATATTGCTGTGAAACTTCGCCAAACATTCGATTGAAACATCCTCACGATGCTGTTTTTGTTCCATTGTGAGTAATCGTGGCACCCACCTTGCGCACAGCTTTCTCATGTCCAAATTTTCAATCAATATGTGATGTACAGCACTTTTTGAAATGCCTATCACGTCTATTATCTCGCTTAATTTCAGTCGACGTCCATCCAATACCATTTACTGGATTTTCGTAACCATTTCTGGCACGGTCACGTCATTTGGTCGACCACTGCAATGTTCGTCATGGCAGCGCGTACAGTTTCGTTTAAACTCAGCCACCTGTTAGTTGTAAACAAAGGAGCAGACACCCTCAGAGTAGAATCTAGCGCCGCTTTGATATTGGTTGGACTGAAGAATATCAAATGAAGAATGTATCAAATACATTTGACCAATTTTTTCCATGTTTCACTGAGAGAGTTCACTGTTGATGCCTGACAAATAATAACTGAACAATGTGGCATCGTCAAACTTCAAAATTAGGCTTTATAAACTAGGTACTTTCTATCATGGTTACTATTTTCAAACAACTACTATCTATACGTCAGGTCGGGTCAGTGTTGCCATCTTTTTCTATACTGATTATAGTACAAAGGCGTAAAAGTTATAGTATTCATGAAAAATATATAGTACAGGAACATTTTTCGTCTTGAATCATTTAAAATTATAGTATTTTGGTATATTTGGCGTAAAATTATAGTATTTTACATTTTTCGGGGAATTAAAATTATAGTATTGTACTATAATTATAGTACGATTGGCATCACTGGGTCGGGTACTTATGGGACTACTGGTAATATAAAATGCATCTCCTTTAGGGGAAGAATTTGTAGATAAACCTTGATATAATTGAAGTACCTATTATATGGAACGTTTATGTGTTTAGTTTGTTTTGCTTTTGGTAAGGTGGAAGGAGTTGTATTAAAACTATATTGTGTCACAAACAACTACATTTATTTACTAATTATTAATTCATTTAAACAATATCTACATTAGTCAGTAGATTTATTATTTAACAGTAGTGACCCGAGTTGGCGGGAGTCATTATACTTGTAAAACATGTCCGTTATGATTCAAATTAATCACCCAGCATTGCAAACGTACGCATAGTAAACATGCGATATTTATTATCTTGATTTTTCGACGAACAAAATGCATAAATTTTGTGGTTTTTTATTAATATTTTAGTGCAGGATAAATAATATACAGACATTGAATTGATTTATTTCAAGTGCAAGAGTAAAGGACTCTCCGACGAGTGAAAATGAGTGGCGGATTAAACATCCTGACTGACATCCTGAGATCCATGCCACTTACTGAGGTATCGCATGATTGACGAATTTGATACATGTTTGGACATTATGTTTATTATATTGATTCAAGGAGTAATGATTTATATGAAAATTGTCGAAGTCAAAAGGCACTTTTATCTATCGAGTTTTAAATATTACAATAGTATTTAAAAAAAAAACCAAAGAATAGCTACTTTTATTTCTTTAACATTTCAAAACAGTGTTCTTGTATTAGGTTATAAAAGAACATCTGAAAATTTGATAAATCTGCACACATGATTGTTTAAAAAACAAGTGTCTTCAAAATATACAATTTTATATTTCACTTGTAAAGCGTCTTAAAAAAGGATGTTATCACTAAATCTAGCCATATAACTATCCTTATTATTTTTCTACGAAATGAATCTTTTGGTGTGCTATAATTCTATCAGAACGTACACATGAATAATCGCATTTATCACATTTAAATGGCTTTTCACCGGAGTGAATCATTTTGTGAAATTTCATGTTACCAGAGGTTGTACATGAATAATCACATTTATCACACTTAAATGGTTTTTCATTAGAATGAGTCATTCTATGCGATTTAATGCCATCAGCTCGGGTACATGTAAAATCACATTGATCACATTTAAATGGTTTTTCACCGGAATGAGTCATTTTGTGTGCTTTCATGTTATTAGCTTGCACACAAGAGAACGAACATTCATTACAATTATATGGTTTTTCAACTGAATGAGTCATTTTGTGTCTTTTCATGTTACCAGGTCTAAAACAAGAATAATTACATTCTTCACACTTCAAAAGGTTTTCACCAGAATGATTCATTTTATGTATTTTTAGATCAACAGCCCGTTTACATGAAAAATCACATTGATCACATTTAAATGGTTTTTCACCAGTATGGGCCATTTTGTGACATTCTAAAACATTGGACCGAATACATGAGAAATTGCATTCGTCACATTTAAATGGTTTTTCATCAGTATGCGTCATTTTATGCAGTTTTAACGAACCAGTATGTTTACTGACAAAATTACATTCCTCGCATTTAAATCGTTTTTCAGCAGAATGAATCATTTTGTGTAATTTTAAATAACCAGATGTTCTACACGAGTACTCACATATGTCACATTTAAATGGCTTTTCACCGGTGTGGGTTAATTTATGCCTTTTCAACTGAGATGAATGTAAAGCTGAAAAATTACATTCATCACATTTAAACGGTTGTTCCCCAGTATGCTTGAGTTTGTGAAGTTTTAAAGCTTTGTCATAATAAGATGCATAATTACATTCTTCACATTTGAATGGCTTTTCGATAGAATGGATCATTGTATGTTTCTTTAATCTACTATGTATTAAAGTTGAATAATTACAGTGTACACATTTATATTTATTTTTATCAGTAAGAGGCTTTGTTGCCATTGCTTTTTTATGAGACGCTTTGTGAAGCTTTAGTAAGTCTAATGATGCAAAAAAAACAAAACAAATACAGCACACAAAATTTTTCACATAAAAAATATTTTTTTTAATCTTTAAAACAGCTACTAATAATTCGGGGGTTGTGAAACTAGATTGTATTCTATTTGTTTTACCAGTGTGATACAAGTCGTCCGTATGCGTTATACATACATTAAGTTCCCCAGTTTCAGTTTTAATGTCTTCCTTGTCTATCTTCATGCCACCATAAGGCATTTGTACATCTGACACCCTCCAAAACGATGTGAAACTCGCCTCATTGGCCGTGCCCGCAGGGATCAACTACACAATACAAACATAAAAATTAAATTAGACGTCTAACTCAAAATACTATATCGACTGTGGAAAGGCAAAAAGATTTAACTCTCACTTTTTGCAAAATAGGTTTTATTGAATAATAGCATTGCACACAACTAAATACACGTTCTGACTAAAGGATGTAAGCTGCAAAATGCCAAATTATTATCAAATTTTAGCTTTTAATTTTTAAAAAAGAAGGACGTTTGAAATTTGCGTCCAGGTAAAAGGATTTATCCCACATCAATGACATTATTAGTCATTCAAATAATCTTTTACGGAAAGGAAAAAGGCGTTATGCATCTTACGTTGCAAAAGTATGAAAATAATGGTAGTTTCACTAAACTCCGCCGGCCGACCGGGTAAGTTATGAACCAGACGGAAGACTTAAGCCACGTACATTTCTCGGTCGGTCGTTTGACAGTTAACATGGATTTCGAGTCTTTTCATAAAAAATCATTTACAGTTTAAACATTGAGTGAAAATGGCAACAGAACGAAGCAAAATGATTCTTGAAAAGTATAGTGTTAATATGGACGCAACAAATAATCCCGACAAAAACTTTTAGTGTTTAAAATTACATATATCACATACTAGAAGAGTTAATGTAAATTCTATCTATATCGGTATGAAACGGCCTGTTACAACTTATATTGTTTTTTAATTGTCGATTATCGATTCGATGATTTCATAATATCTGAGAAAAGTAATACAATATTATCTAATTCACTTAAAACACCGCCATGCGATTTATAGGTTTTGTGATGTGTCAAAAATACATCTCAATTGAAATTGTTTTCAATTTGCTCTAATTTACGATTAATATCATTGTAATAGACTAATATCATTATTGTGAACTGTTTTATGTTAATATATTATAGTAATAACATAAATCGCAAGTAAAATGTACGTGTTTAACTCCAAATATGTTAATACCTACCTACATTTTGTCAGGTAAAATGACTTCCACCTCATTTTTATTAGTTTTTCTTCAATAACTTCATTATTTAATTATAGATTGGGTAAACAAAACACCAAATTATTAATCATCATGGACTTCAAGTTTGTGTATATTTTACATTTAGACTTTGGCCCAAAATCATTATCAAAACGTTTTTTGTGCCTCCTGTAAAATTTAATTAGTGTGGATAAACTCCTTTTGCCTTTCCACAGTCGATATACTAAATAAATAACTCAAGTTTATCAAAAAAAAAAAGACGTTGGTTGGGCCAATTATAATCGCTTTCATCGCTCTTACCATAAATCCCATGCTATTGTCGCAAGGACAGGCGACCAGCAATTACGGGTCATCGACCGTGATTGAATGACACTTAGTTGCCTAAAGCTCCCCAAAACAAGGGGCGAGTTCTAGACTTGTTAAAGCTAGACGTAGATGTAATCACAAGTGAATACATCATGGCCGGGTCAACTTGATATAGTATGACTGTCGTCGAAGTGATAATTTGCGATAATTCTGAACACCTGGTAAGCCGTGACACCGGGTCTTGTGTTTCATCAACCTCATTTATCATATCATTCATCGAAAGTGTACCGTAGGTAAGCTAACAAACAAATACCGCGCGAGTGATAGTGCAACCAGACCATGAAGCCAGCCGCAACAGCAATAGGTTCAGTATCTGGCATCCAAACATAACTCCCACAGCATCCACATTCACAATCATTCTAATTAATTACAGTCCATTATAAAAAGCGCAACCAGACATAAATAAAGAAATAGTTTTCAACTAATTTTAAATGGGTTGAATAATAATGTCCCTATTGCTACTACTCCAGCAATAGATATACATTTGAATACATGTCAAGAACTGGAATTTCTTATGTTGTGCATTTTGGTTGTAATAGTAAAAATAAACATGGTCAAAAATAAAATAATGCTTCAAAGGTACCTGATTTTTTGGCAACGATTCTGAATATGAGCAGCCAGGCTTAGCGTCGTCATAATTAAATAGGAGTGTTCTTTCTTCCTCAAACTCGGTCTTAAAGCCAACTCGTTCAGAATTAATCTCAGAAGTTAAATTGACTAGATCTGTTACAGGGTTCTGAAAAAAAACAATATATTATCTACGAGTGGTGAAGAATGATACAACGATTTCACGGTCCTGCTGTGGACTGGTCCCACGTCACTCGATCAAGCGCTCATTATATTCAAATGTTGCCATAGAATTATAGGCATTTAACATCGGACAAGATTTTATTGGTACATGCCTACATTAACATGTCCCCATAGAGAGTTACTAAACGTAGTTTTATGTCAAAATCTCGTTTTTGCCTAATATTGGCCGAATGATGAGTCAACCATTCAGGAATAAATTCTATAAAATGTTACAAATATTTTACAAGGGCTGCGTCAACTATAGAAGGTTGGGAATTACTGTTCTAAATGGACATACAATATTATCTTAATAATTAAAACATCTACGTATATCCTATTTTGTAAGAACATCTAAGATATAACCTTACTAGCTAAAACGTGACATGAACCTGTAACCACTGAATTTACGCTAAAGTACTTTACCAATCAAGCTACGAGCATTTCATCAAATTACGATTAAATTAAATAGTAGTTTTTTAAAAGAAATGCTTATCAAATTGGGTTTTTTTGTGTTTTAAATCAAGGAATCAAATAAGTGGCACATGTATTATAAAGGGGCACCATGGGCGATTCGCAGGTGTATTGCATTTTTTCTGCACTTACTGTTTTTATACTAGTAAACAATACAATAATGGAAGCCCCTGGTGTTTAATTTTTTTTAATTGTATGTTAATACTTGACAATTCCATAAATCAAGATGTATTAAATTCAGAAACAAACTAACCATCAGTAGCCTGATGATGAAACCCTCCGCTACACTGAAGTACATTGGAACATGTTAATGTCTGAGAGCGATTGAAGACAAATATTAACATTTCAATGTACTTCCATGTAGCGGAGGTACTCAGCATTTACCCACTAACAAAATATTGTTTTCAAAATCGATTGTTTTACCCAGTCTCTCCAGAGGTTACCGACCACTGATATAGATAGTGTTTGTTACTTTTTAAAATTAAATTAAACCCTAAATCCAAGACATATTAAATAATAGTCAATAAATATTCTTTTATTTATTAAATATCTAAAATTATGCCATTTAAACCATACACAATTTTAAATATTATATAAATATAAGGATATTTTATATCGCCAATTTGTTTGGTCTAGTATTCACTTATTAACGTATAATAATTGTCTGACTAAGGTTAAAAATATATATTATTAATTTAAGGCATACATATTAGTAATAAAAAATATATATAAAAATATTTGTCGGAAGTTGGTTTCAATTTCAATTCAATTTTTATACATTAACTGCAGCCTTAGACCGCTCGGCCACCGTGCTCGTCGCGATATTGTGAAAAATTGTAATAAAATGAGTATCACAGTAATATTTTGCGTTACACTTGAATTTGGTGCACATAATTGTATTTTAATATCACGGCGAGCGGTAAAATATAAACATGTTAAAAAAATCGGCATCCCTTTGCGGACATGAAGATCTCTTCACGTAGTTTTGTTAGTCCGCTTTGTTTTTTGTATTAAATATTTTTTAATTGAATCCTTTGTTTTTAATAGTTCACTGTGCTCCCCTCTGGCATGGGCACTTTTATTAGTAAGTAGGTATATATGAACTCAGTCAAAGCACACTTAATCTTATAGCGACTGTTGTCTTGGGTATCTTCTCCTGGACATTCCCAGGTGTAAAAAACTGCTTATGCTTCCAAACCTAGGGCGTCGTGATGTTCTCGATTAAGACCGAGTGTTAAAGACCTAAAGACCTATTTAAAATCTTTTGTCGAATCGATTGCAACATATGCGTCAAAAAATATCGCCGCTATATGCTACAATATAATCTGACAATCAATGGAATTTGTAAGAATTTGTTCCAAATCTAGTCTCTGAGTCGTAATATTATCGTAATTTATTATACATCACGCGATACGTCTAAATGGGTAGTCAAATCCAATCGTTTAAGCTATAAATAAACCGAAATTCACTATAAGGCCCTCCTCCTACGGCGCAACTGAAATCTGACGGAACTGGTTGGTGATGGAACTCATAAACTAACCAATATGATCCTTCGCACACAGCGCTACTGAAACCCACTTGAAATAATAATCATATCGCACCCCCAGTAAGATACTGTCGTAAGTCTGAAATGGGCGTTTTCGAGTTATGGATGTGGTTGGATTCGTATTTTTTTTTGCTATTTTAATAAAATACTGTCGTTTGTCAAACTCAAATAGTGTCAGAGAGAAAGCACTTAATACAGTACATTACTTTCCGAAAACTGTTAAATCGATAATAAAATAGTGTTGTAACTAAGTTACGACAGTATTTTACAAGAAGCTTTCTAAAAAACTAAAACAATACTTTTCAAAAAAATACTGTTGTAACTCTGTTACTACAGGAAGATCTTGAGATACAGCGTAATTTTCTCACTAGTTGCATGGATATTATTGTTCCAAAGTATTCAAACAAAAAAACTGGAAGCAGTAGAGGCAACAGTTTTTATTATCAACTTCAATTAAATAGAAGTAGAATAAAAAAAAGTATGCAAAAAATACTTTATCAACACATATGGGGTGAGTGAAAGGTACTGCTTCACTGCGTGGAAAACAAGAGATCTCCTTTCCGGAATCCCAATTCCAGAACAAAGAGGTCACCATGGCAATCACAAAAAAAATTGATGACGATTTAAAAAATGATATAAGAGCTCACAATAAGTCTTTCCCAGTGATCGAGTAACATTATTCGCGTGCACAGACGTATAGTTTGTTTTTGGATGGTAAATTAACAATTGCTGAAAAATAAATGACAGCAAAATGCCATTTGGAAAAGAATACTATTATACGCATCCATATTAATGGCGAATTTAATATTAGCTTCTTTAAGCCTAAAAAAGATTTGTGCGTTGAATGCGACCTATACAATAATTCTTCACCAGAAGAAAAAAACAACTTCAAGAAAAGTATGATACACATCAACCTGGAAAAATAGAGGCAAAGGATGCAAAGGCCAAAGACGTAGCAGAATCCCGAACTAATGGCCAAAATAGCGTCATTAATGCTGTATATGATTTGCAGGCTGTTTTACCGCTTCGTTGCGGAAATGTGTCAACTTTCTATTATAAACGAAAGTTGGCCATGTACAATCAAAGAGTCTATAATATCACTGAAAATATTTCAAACTGATACACGTGGGACAAGAGTCAAGTTGCATGAGGATCCAATGAAATTGGTAGCTGTGTACTCGATTACGTGAAAAATATCACCCACATTGAGCATTTTATTTTTTACAGAGACAATTGTGCCAGGCAGAATAAAAATAAATACATTGCTGCAATGTATTTATATGCTATCGGGAATTAACAAAAAAATAAAACGATCTCTCATAAGTTTTTGGTCACCGGGCATACCCTAAATGAAGGCGATATTGTCCATTCTACAATTGAGCAGCAGAAGACTAGGGCTCTAAAAAGAGGACCAATATTTGTGCCCAGCCAAATGATTACCATTGTACAAACAAGTAAGAAAACAGGACAACCATACATTGTTAAACCCATGGCGACAAATAATTTTCACAACATGAAAAAACTAGCAGATAAAATTGGTAAAAATTACAACACGAATAAAAATGGAGAAAAAGTTTTGTGGCAGAAGATTAAAGTTATAAAAGTAGACATAGACTAGCCATACATTATTTTTTTTAAAACTAGTTATCATGAAGAATGTAGGAAATTGAATGTTCGTCAACGGCAAATAGGTAAACCGTTACCAATGGATGGTCTCAATTTATCCAAAGCATATCAAGAGCGGCCAAAAATAATGACAATTCAAAAGAAGGATTTGCTTTCTCTCTGCACTGCTACACATCGTGAATTTTATTATGATTTTTTGGCTTCTCTTCCAAGTGATGTTTAAATATTAAAAATCGTACCTAAAATTTTTATTTGCATATTAAATAAAATAATTAAGTATTTTTTTTTGTTGTTTTGAACTAATAATTGTATTTTTCTTGTTTTTTTAATAAATCTTTAAAGATTATACCATAACTTAATATTTTGAAAACCTTCCTTTACAGTGCCCAACAAATTAGTCGAAATTATTAGAGTGATGGTAGGGAAATTTACATAGAAAGTATTGAGTTGATTCAAATTTTACCATGAAATTTTCAAATATCCTAATAAAATACTATCGTAACTCAAAAATATTCAAATATCTCAATTTGTATATGTTTTATAGAAAAATGGTGAATACAGTTGAAAATAGATCATGTTTTTCCATAAAAATGAGTAATAATTTTTACATTCAGACTTTTCCTGTATTTACAAAGAATATTTGAAACTTCAAATGGCTCTCCTGCAAAATGCCATTTTTGGATTACTACAGTATTTTACTGGGGGTGCGATATAACCTCAAACTGTCAAACTGGACCATCAGCTGTTTTGTGCAAAAACTGACAACACGCACGCTGCTGCGTTTAGTCGAATACAATTATTAGGTTATTTCAATATTGCTTATCTTGTACTTTTGACGTCTTGGGTTGTTATGGTTTTTATAGCATGACGCTTGTTACGTAGTGCTACTAATTATGGTAAGAACATATGATTTTTCATCGTATCTACTGAAACTTGAGACCGCGCGACTGGGGTCTAGGACGATTTGGCACCGCGAACTGGCCTCCGCCGATTGGCCTCCGGTAATTGGCCGCCGGTACAATCGGACGCCGGCCCAATTGGACGCCGACCCAATTCGACGCCGACCCAACTGGCCTCCGGGAGATTGGACGCCGCATAGTTGAATTAAATGCGCAAAGGAATAGACGTACGTTACGATTTGTCGGAGTAAATAAGCAAGTCAGTTTAATATGCTTCTATCTTCTCAGTAGTCGTACTTTATACATTTTGCGCTTGACACATTTTTAATATAGATTGAGAAAAATTATTATGCCTTATGATGTTTATTAAAAGAAAATAATTCTTCCCTCGCTAAAACTTAAGGATGTGCATAATCAATTAATTTATTGTCTATACATGGGTACTTATTTATATTTACAACAAATATTAAAAATAATGTTAGATGTTAGAATGAAAATTACATTATATTTCAGCGTTTTATCGACTAAATATTATAATAAAGCTTAAATATGTATATTATTATGCATAAATGCGTATTTTAAGATAGTATGAAATTACAAACAAAATATTAAGTAAGTTATCTGCTAAGTATAAATGTTTTAGTAGTTTGATTGATAAACTACTTAGATACTGGGTGCCGGACGAAATCTCGAAGGCCGAAATCCCGAAAGCCTAAATCCCGAAAGCCGAAATCCCGAATATCGAAATCCCGAACGCTGAAATCCCGAATGGCCGGAATCCCGAAGGCCGAAATCCCGAAAAATAAAAAAAAATACAAACATCAATAATTGCACAATTTTTGCAAGAGACACAAAAACCCATTTTTTGTGGAAATATAAAAAAATGTAAAATACAAACATCAACAATTGCGCAATCGTGGATTGCGCAATTTTTGTAAGATGCACAAAATCCATTCGTTCTACAAAATGGTCTCTCCTGAAAAAAATTGCGCAATCAGAAAAACCCATTTTCCGAAAAAATGGGATTTGTCTCTCTTACAAAAATTGCGCTCACGATTGCGCAATTATTGATGTTTGTATTTTACATTTTTTATATTTCCACAAAAAATGGGTTTTTGTCTCTCTTGCAAAAATTGCGCAATTATTGATGTTTGTATTTTTTCATTTTTCGGGATTTCGACCATTCGGGATTTCAGCATTCGGGATTTCGGCCTTCAGGATTTCGTCCGGCACCCAGTACCTAAGTAGTTTATCAATCAAACTACTGAAACATTTATACTTAGCAGATAACTTACTTAATATTTTGTTTGTAATTTCATACTATCTTAAAATACGCATTTATGCATAATAATATACATATTTAAGCTTTATTATAATATTAAGTCGATAAAACGCTGAAATATAATGTAATTTTCATTCTAACATCTAACATTATTTTAAATATTTGTTGTAAATATAAATAAGTACCCATGTATAGACAATAAATTAATTGATTATGCACATCTTTAAGTTTTAGCGAGGGAAGAATTATTTTCTTTTAATAAACATCATCAGGCATAATAATTTTTCTCAATCTATATTAAAAATGTGTCAAGCGCGAAATGTATAAGGTACACCTACTGAGAAGATAGAAGCATATTAAACTGACTTGCTTATTTACTCCAACAAATCGTAACGTACGTCTATTCCTTTGCGCATTTAATTCAACTGTGCGGCGTCCAATCTCCCGGAGGCCAGTTGGGTCGGCGTCGAATTGGGTCGGCGCCCAATTGGGCCGGCGTCCGATTGTACCGGCGGCCAATTACCGGAGGCCAATCGGCGGAGGCCAGTTCGCGGTGCCAAATCGTCCCATTCCCCGCGACTGGCATGTCGCGTCTCATCGCGACCGTTTTGAAAATGAGAGTATCCATTCTCGCCGTCAGCGAGCCGCCATTAAAATACATTAAGTAGATACTGTTTGGAATTTTGGTTTAGTTCTGTTGGATTTTAGTTGCTCTGTGGGATAACGGCCTAAGTAAAGATATATCGAAAACTAACCTCAAAAGTGCTATAATCATCTTCAAATATCTCTTTTTTTATATAAGGGCTGGCGTTCGAGCTGATTGGGTGCAATAGTGGTACATCGAACCAGTGCTGTTCTTCTGCGGCAGATGTGCACTCATCCGGATCGCGTTTTACATCCATTTTACGTATTTAAAACAAAAATATGTCACGTCAGATCGACACGTCAATATGGAATGTCAATAGTAACCATAGACTAAAAGACTGTAAGGACCAAATACACTCTATGACGATCGGGCACATATATGTCAAAAGTGTTTTAGTGTCTATGAACATATCTATGTCATTCCGTTTTCACATAGAATATATTTCAAAAAAATCTATGATGAGGGGTGGGCATAGATTCTATGACACCCGTATGTGCCAATCCGTTAACACACGATGCCGTAAAATCTATTGTGTCACATATTATTTGCCACTGATAAATACTACCAACATGACATTTGACAGACGGTTGGTACGTCTTCGAAAAATATATTAAGCTATGAGTAGGTAGGTACCTATTCGCGAACGTCAATCTGTCAAATGAAAATCGAAATATGACCGAAATACATCAGTTGCATAACAGTTGGCTTGCTAGGTTGTAGGTAGTGAGATTTGATGCTACCTAAGTATACTTATTAACTATTTTGTTCTTGTCTACATCGTATTATAATGCCGGAGAATGTAGGAAACCCATGGATGCTACCGTAATTTAATAAGAAAATAAGAAGTTATCATGTACTTATCTATGCTTGTAGTGTGACTATTTCGATGGGTGATTATTAAACGTTGAGCCCTTTATAAAAACCCGTATGCGAAAAATAACGGCCGGTGAGCGATGATTGGCAATAACATTGCGTTCCAAACCCTGAACTATTTCGACCCAAGCAGCATTTATTTTAACTCTGTTTTCATAGTCGGATTGTGCGCAATCCCACAATCGTGGACTAGTTTCCAAGAATATAATTAAATTAATAACAGCTTCATCCGTCGATTCCACCCCAATTTTGCGAACTCTTATCAGTTTTTTCATTTCATTACTGTTTATATAACAATAATTACCGTGTACCTATGTCAACTGTCAAGATGGCGTTCGAAATATGACAGAAAAAACACTCCCCGCGCGATATATGACCCATAAACAATAATATATTATGACAACATGTTTGGCATCGACGTCACAGGCAAGAACGAGTGTCACACAAAATTATCGAGGAGTTCATACCTAGCCGAAAAACTATGACATTGAAGGCTGTCATAGTTCGTTTGACATATATATGACAGTCTGATAACGTCTTTACAGTCTGTGACACAGGACGACAACATTAAGAAACGGGTTTTTAAACGGGTTCGAGAGATGCTTTGAAATTAGGTGTTATATTATTGTCAATCTCTGTACCTAAGTAGGGATTATCTGTCACCTCTTACTCCTGACATTCCCAAAGAGGACAATAGCGAGAGCGGCGTAGTTGCACCGTATTGTCAACGTGGTTGGAAAATACATAATGCGTGGTGAACGTACGAATTTCAGCGGCTCGGCGAGTAAAATATCAAACATGTTTGAAATCCAACGAGCCTGGTCTGCGGATTAAAAAGTCCGCAGACCTGGGGTGCTCCACGCGAAAAAAAAGTCCGAAGACTGTAAATCGTCTGACTTGCGTGCCAATGGAGCGCCGGCATTTGATATTTTACTCGCCGAGCCGCTGAAATTCGTACGTTCACCACGCTTTACCGTCACATTATTTATATATATGCCGACGGACGACAGCGCCATCATTATTTTACTGTCATTCAAAGTGTTCGGACATCTCACATCGATAACAACAATGGTAGATCTACGAGTGCATTCGAAAAGTTTCTTGGAAGATTTTATTAGTTGTTTTAAAGACAACCCATCGTTGTGGAAGACGACCAGCCCACTATACAAGAATCGTGATGCCAAGTCCTTGGCGTATGCGGAACTTTTGGAGATTTTAATCAAGGTGGAGCCGCAGGCAAGGGTCGACGATGTTAAAAAGAAAATACAGACATTGAGGTCGGGTTACAGAAAGGAGAGAAATAAAGTAAGGACATCATATCGAAGCGGAGCCGGCACAGACGCAGTTTATCTACCCAAACTGTGGTACTATAAAAATTTGGAGTTCTTGAACGACCAAATGGAAGGTACGTAGGAATGCTTTAAAGCTATTTATTATACACGTGCAGATTATGAAATTGTCGTACCTAGCTCTGAAAGTGACATCGCATTAGATTAGCTACTATTAAGCAATTAAAACATACAGCTATGAATCATTTCTAGTCACAATAAAATTTCTTATTCTTTGCCGAGGTAGGTAATAAATAATAATAATATATAGGTACGAGGGAATGCTTTAAAGCTATTTATTATACACGTGCAGACTATGACATTGTCGTATCTCTGAAAGTGACATCGCATTAGATTAGCTACTATTAAGCAATTAAAACATACAGCTATGAATCATTTCTAGTCACAATAAAATTTCTTATTCTTTGCCGAGGTAGGTAATAAATAATAATAATATATAGGTACGAGGGAATGCTTTAAAGCTATTTATTATACACGTGCAGACTATGACATTGTCGTATCTCTGAAAGTGACATCGCATTAGATTAGCTACTATTAAGCAATTAAAACATACAGCTATGAATCATTTCTAGTCACAATAAAATTATTTATTCTTTGCTGAGGTAGGTAAGAAATAATAATATATAGGTACGATCATGGCGGTGGAAGCGCGGCTTATTGAGTCGTGGTCGGGTCCCAGGTTCAAATCCTGGGTCTGACAAGTACACATTGAATTTCAATTTGTGTATGAGTCAGAGTATGGACCTAATATGTTGAGCAAGTGGCTGACATCCATTTCTCGTAAAAACAAAATCTGTCAATACAAACCTCCACTCCGTGGAGGTCCATATTATGATCGGACATGGTCGAAAGAAGAAGAAAAGAAATGATCATAAAATCAAAAATCGCTCGAGTTAGGTTCCTTCAGAGACAATCAATAAATCGTCAATCATCAATCAAAATTAATGGTACAGTTTGGTTATGAGGAATACAGCGGAAAACACATTTTGAAAATACCCGATATACTGGATTACACCAATTATACCAATATCAATATTAACCGTATGAAGGAATGGGTACTTAGGGGAGAGATAATAAAAAACAAGTTTGAGTATTATGTTGTATTTTAACAATGTACATTTTGTTTTACAGAATCGAGCTCAATATCCAGCATGGTGGACGATTTGGAAAACATGTCTCCTGATGAGAGTTACTCCAACTCGTTAAACAACGAAGATTGTATTGAGGTAAAACATTTTAACTAAATTGTTACATTGGTTTAATTTATCTATTGCTTATCATACTTTCTTGCCATGTGACAGCCCCGGTAGTATTAAAATATTTTTCGAAATCTCCTCGCGCTTTCTTAGCATTGGCAGTCGAGTTCCGATTAGTCGTTGCTTCCAAAGGCGCTAAGGTGTCCTGTGACCTCAGTCCGAGCTCTATTAAACCTGTCTCAGAATTTTCCCTATCAAGGTCATGAGAAGGAGTATAAGTATGTGTTGATTTGCGACGAAGAAAGTTGTGCAGCACACAGCAAGTTAATACAACTGTATTGATATTTTCAATTTTCATGTTTATTGGAGCTTGAAAAATGCGGAATCTAGCAGCTAAAATGCCAAAAACATTTTCTATAATTCGCCTGGCTCTGCATGTCCGATAATTATATATTCTTTTACTGTGAGTTAATTGCCTTTGTGAATACGGCTTTATGAAATCGTTACGTAATGCAAAGGCTTCATCGCCAATATAAACAAATGGCAGTGCATCAGAATTAGCAGTAGGTTTTTTTGGTGCAGGTATTTTTAATCTGCCTTCGTCTAAACGTTTGAAAAAATCAGATTTTCTCAGT
This sequence comes from Rhyacophila brunnea, assembly GCF_057557595.1. Taxonomy (NCBI): domain Eukaryota; kingdom Metazoa; phylum Arthropoda; class Insecta; order Trichoptera; family Rhyacophilidae; genus Rhyacophila; species Rhyacophila brunnea. The sequence continues at coordinate 6,139,077 of NW_028232785.1, forward strand.
ACGCCTCCATCAGAAATACGTCCATTTGTTCCAACATCAACATAAATAAATTCATAATTAGCATTTGCAATCGCCATCAAAACAATGCTGTGGAAATGTTTGTAATTATAAAAGTGGGAGCCGGCGCCTGCAGGTGGCACGATTGCAATGTGTTTCCCATCAACTGCGCCCAGGCAATTTGGAAATTGCCATTTACTATTAAATTCTTCTGCAATCGTCTCCATTTCTTCGTGCGTATCAGGGAACTGCAACAAAAAATAATCAACATTTTATTTACAGATAGAATATTCGCCTTCAACATCCACGTTGTCGACTACTCCAAGGTCGAATCTCAATAGAGCACCAGAACCCCCATCGTTCAAACGAAAAAAATCGAATGATAGCGCCAACAAAGTGTTAGAATTAATCACCGACAAACTAAGCAAGACTGAAGATGAATTTGATGTTTTTGGCAAAATGATGGCCATGAAACTACGATCGATGTCACAGGGACAAAGATTGCTGGCCGAGAAGCTGATGCATGAAGTTGCCTTTATGGGACAAAGTGACAAAATAACGCCAGCAACTACTGTTCATACTCAACCAGTTTATCGTATATTAAGCAAAAATGTACAAAAGCCGGTATAATAAATTAATGTTTTTTGTATGAATAAATATCTTGTAAAAATATTTGTTTTTTTGTTTGTTTTTATGCCTATAAACCTTAGCTTAAGCGATACAACAAATGGTAAGTATTTGAGCTATGTTAGCAAACCTATATTATTATGTGGCCTCATTTAGAAATCAAATTCCATGCTTGCTTTTCGAAGAATATGACTAGTATTACAATACATTCAACAGGAATAATTAAGCAGCTTGCTTACAGCCTATATGGAGAGTCCTGGCTAGGTACAGCATTCTAATGGTCTATTGAATATTTAGCATGTCAACGATGGCCTTATTTGTGACTATATATATACCTATCTCAAATGCATCTTGTCTGCCATTCTTATGATGTTGCCGTCTATGATTTATATAGGTAAAACAATCCACTAAACGTTCACTTTATAAGACCAACCAATGTCTACTTGTTAATGATATATTTGTAAATTTGCCCAACTTTATTAGATGACGTATAATATAATACACACCTTGAAATATTCTCCTTTCAAAACGTCAATGATGACTTGGCAAGTTTCGGGAATTATCTTGCCCAGAGTTTGTCTTCCAATCGCAGTTCTATAATGCAAGTCAGTGAATGTTCCGCCGGCAGCCAAAAATCGCAGGGTTGCACATAATCTATCATGAGGAGAAATAGCTTCCCTCATCATAGTATTTTTTTTTTTAATAAATGGGGAGACCAAATTATACAGTTCTGTGTATACATCCTCCGACATTCGCAAATAATTGCGGAAATCGCTCGGTTGCAAACGCAATTCTCGTATTAAATTTGTGTGGGATAATGTCGTTCGTTTCCTTATCCAATGTTTCACCCAGTATTTGTGTACCCTTTGCTTCGTTATTACATTATCTGCCACCCAATAACCCAAAAAACATAAAACGTCGGTATCATTTAACGCCATCACGATTTAACTGTCAGATATACGTATATTATCTATGCTGTCAAAGTCGACTGTTTTACTCGTCAAATTAATTATATACTCGTTTCGTTGAACGTCTGTTGGCCAGTAGCAGAACGTAGAAAAATCTGAAGACTTATTGTCGTCGGACTTTTGGCTCGCCAATGGAGCGCTGGCATAAGGAAAAGGTATCGACATCAAATGATATTTCGATATTGTCAAAACTAACGACACCAGTAAGTATGTATCTAACGTATCAATACTTTTACGTCCCTAATTGCATTGAACATTCCGACCTCATCTTGTTTCCTTCTGTTTTTTTCTATTGTTAGGTACCGTTCCGCCACTCGCACGATGCAAACATTTTATTCTCGTTCGATAGAAGTATAATTTAAACACATTGGTCAGTGTTAATAATTTTATTTTAATATAATAGTAATTACTGTTTGCATAACTGCTCTTATATCAATACTTAAAGCGATTGACATTCTTGCATAACCTAAAAATTGTGACACTTATCTTGTGTAGTATTTCAGTTTTCGGTAATCGGATTATTGAAAAATTGGACATTAAAAGTGAACCGCTGGACGTTGAATCAGATGGTGAAACACAACGCAGTGTTATAGTGATACCTACACGTTTCTACGTGTATGGAAGACCCCTTTAGGGTAAAGTACGAGCGAAGCTATGGCTGCCATATTCATGTTTCTTATAGTCCGCTAAGCCAAATATCCGTCTATCGCCGCTCGATGAATACAATGCTCTGTATTTATTAACTAAAAATGTTCAAATTACCAGATGGGCGAGATAAAGATTGGTCACGCAGGATTAATATTTATAGTCGTAATTTGAATATTTCAAAAACCATACCTAATATTGTGCCTTTTGAGCCCAATTCCCCGAATTCATATAACACGGCTACCTGGCTGAAATTATAGCCAAAAAAACCCATGGCGGGTAAAAGACGAAGGTGTCTGCCGCAGGCGAGAGTGATAGAGGGGTTAGCGTTCAGGGGTGGATTGAGAGGGACAGCGATAAGGTTGAAAAGGGGACAACGCCGGTGGTGCGAGGGGCCAGGTCAGTAAGCCAAAGGCTTTCGATCCGTGATGGACACGGTGTCCCCGCGCACCACTCCTAGTGTTATAATTTTCGCTGAATTGTAAAATAATTTCAGAGTTCGCGTGCTACGTACGTTGTATGTAGAATTCGCTAGTGTTACGAACCAAGTGATTCATAGATCCTTAAATTTTAATTTCCGCAGCCCACAGCGCCCATCATTAACAAATTTAGGGCTGTTGCAAAATTAGGGCTGTTGCAAAATTATTCATGTGTATTGATAATTTGTATCTGTGTGTATAGCGAGTAACCTTTTTTGGGAACCTAAACTGTTAAAAATAAAACTTTCTGCTAAGATTTGTGCTATGAACAACGTGTGTTTCATTTTGAATGTCCACCATCATCAACTGTCAATCCTGCATCTTTACCCAACTGTCAAGACCTAACCTTACACTGAGCGTGCTCTACCACCACCAAACCCAGCTTCGATTGACTGCCCTGAACAATTAACATCATTGAGCTAGTCGAAGGGTGGAAGCTGGTCGTGTGACTCACTCGTATCGACCTACGGCGCGCTATCAAGGGTGTCATTAACGTCAGGTCGACCGGAGAGTTGAGCGCGGAGGTCGGAACGGGCTGAGCGGCCCCGACTCCCTTCACTACCCGGACTTCCGGGGTGTCAATAGAATATAAAATTATACCAAATATCCACCAGCTTAGCCCGAAAGGTCCTTCATTATCAGAACTTGTTAAAGATACCACAATTAAGGTTATTTTGATAATGTTGCATTAGAAAATGTTTTTTACACTCATTCTCTGTCTTCGAAACGTTCTATTAAAACTGTAAACCTACTTACCTATTTGTTTGTTTGTAGGTTGATATCAAACTTGACATCGATGGAAACTGTCTTCTGATTGAAGGCTTCGGCATTTGCTCCATTGGGCCGATGTCTAATAATGATTCACATGTGGGTACCTGACTAATAATTAATTACATTGTAAAACTAGGCGGCGGTTATACAGAGGCCGGCATTTTCAAAGAAATATGTTTTCGCGTAGTAAATTCAGTTCACTGACATTAACCGTCAATGACATTTAGCTACCTACTTTACGAGCTGCTTGGACGAACTGCTCACTGTCATCATCGAACAGGCTTACAAGCACATTGTAAACAATTTACCGAGAAAAGTTGAAAGCCGGTCAACTTTACACGCTATACGCCGGCGTGGAAGCCAACTGTGTCTGCGCAGTAGAGCGTAGTAGCGAACTACGTTTTATCAAAATAGTCGCTAGCTAGTTGGTTTCTCAGCGAATGGAATGTTTTATGCGTCATCATCACAATCGCAGTAGCTGAATCGCCCGCTTTTAAATTCGCCAACGGCGGCTTTCAACTTTTCTCGGTAGAGTGTTTACAATCTGATGTTAGCTTGTTCGATGATTACACTGGACGACTTTACAGGCAGATAGTAAATTCGCCAACAAACAGCTCGTAAAGTAGTTCAATGTAATTGAAGCTGCAAGGGCAAGGGCCTGTTGACTGACGATTGTGAGCCGTAAGATTTGATGCCCAACCTTCCCGTCCATTTTCTTTGGCTGGATGTTTTTAAATATATTATGTATCCTGTGACTTGGTCCAGCCACGTCAGTTTCCGAAAATGACTCAATGTTCAAGGTGCTTGGAGTTTGGTAGGACTGGCCCTGGATAGAATTTTGTTCTCCGCCGGCTCTTACATCTAAACTTGCATCATCTTCCGCACAGCCTTAAATCGAACCTTCCAAGATCGTCGATCCGGTGTTGCATATGTAGACCGCGCACACCTACCTAGCGACAGTCGTGCGTAACCTTCGAAACGTATAGATATTTGGATGCGGCGATCAGGTATAGGAATGACCAATAATTCATAGGTGTTAGTATGCGTCCTGACGTCTTAGTTTCGCAGCCCGAGAAGCATATAACATGTCGATTGCAACAGTAGATTTTTTTTTTCAAACTAAAAAGTCGAATTCGTCCAATCTGTGGTGCTCCATATGGCAACGTTACGTGTGTTAAATAACGATGACGTCACATCGACGCATTCGACACGTTGCAGATGAACGAGTTTTGATGCGAGAGCCGGCTACAATTTGGTGACATACACAGATGCCACTAAAAGAATAAAAATGTTTAGCCTAATGCATTTCAACAGGTTTTAAAATATATTTTCCCATTTATGTGTATTTCAAAATAATTATTTTAAATACAATATACTTACTTATTATAAAGATAAGTGTAACTTATATAATATTATAAACTGTATTAATCTATGGACAATATTTATTATAAACAACATATTAATGTATGTGAAGTAGCAATATCTTATTAAATTTAAGGTTTATTATATTTTTTTTATTATACGATTCTCCATATTTACTTCCAACGTCATTTCTCGTTTTTTTCTATCAAATGAAAGTAGTAAATCTACGATTAACCTAAAAACACCCGATACAATTGATATTTATTGGGTAAAGCATACTGACGCGATACCAGTGGATATACGGGTTCAAATCCCGTTAGCTGTCGTATTATTTTCAAATGTGTTTTTTTTCGAGTGCATAATATAATATATCTATACATTCTCTGGTCACATAAGTTATACTACACCCAGTAGAGTAAGCCAGTTCCCATTAATTTTGTGTTCCCTGAATATAACACTACGTCTTAACCTATGTGAAAGATTAAAGGGCCGCTTTAGTGTGTGGGGTACATGCTAAAATGTTATTACTATGCACTAGCATTATGCATATAATATACAAAGCGTCTCCTTTAAGGGAAGAATTTCCAGATAAACCTTGATATAATTATTGAAGTATCATATGGTACGTTTATTATGTTTGGTTTGTTATGCTTTTGGTAAGGTGGGAGAAGTTGAATGAAAACTATATTGTGTCACAAACAACTACATTTATTTACTAATTATTAATTCATTTACACAATATCTACATTAGTCAGTAGATTTATTATTTAACGATAGAGTGACCCGAGTTGGTGCGAGTCATTATACTTGTAAAACACGTCCGTTACGATTCAAATTAATCACCCAGCATTGCAAACGTACGCGTAGTAGAAATGCGATATTTATTATCTTGATTTTTCGACGAACAAAATACATCAATTTTGTGGTTTTTTGATACCATTTTAGTGCCAGGATTAATAATATACATTGAATTGATTTATTTCAAGTGCAAGAGTAAAGGTCTCTCCGACGAGTGAAAATGACTAACTCGGAATTAACGTCATGCCACTTACCGAGGCCTCGCATGATTGATGAATTTGATACATGATTGGACATTATGTTTATTATATTGATTCACGGAGTAATGATTTATATGAAAATTGTCCTGTATAAGGCAAAAGGTACTTTTATCTGTCGAGTTTTAAATATTACAATAACAGTATTAAAAAAACCAAAGAATTGCTACTTTTATTTCTTCAGCATATCGAAACAGTGTTCTTATATTGGGTTATAAAAAAACATCTAATAAATTAATAAATCCGGACACATGTTTGTTTAAAACAAATAAGTGTTTTGATAATATACAATTTTATATTTCACTTGTTAAATTAAAACAGTTAAATTAAAAAATTAATGTTATCACTAAGTCTAGCCAAACAACTATCCTTATTATTTTTCTTGGAATGATTCTTTTTGTGTAATTTCATTCCATTAGGAAGTTTACATGAATAATCGCATTTATCACATTTAAATGGCTTTTCATCAGAATGAGTCATTTTATGTGTTTTAATGCCGGCAGCTCGGGCACATGAAAAATCACATTGATCACATTTAAATGGCTTTTCACCGGAATGGGTCATTTTGTGTGAATTCATGTTACTAGAGGTTATACATGAATAAACACATTTATCACATTTAAACGGTTTTTCATCAGAATGAGTCATTTTATGTGTTTTAATGCCGGCAGCTCGGATACATGAAAAATCACATTGATCACATTTAAATGGCTTTTCACCGGAATGAGTCATTTTGTGTAATTTCATGTGAAAAGCTAGTGCACAAGAGAACGAACATTCATTACACGTAAATGGTTTTTCAACAGAATGAGTCATTTTGTGTCTTTTCATGTTACCAGGTCTAAAACAAGAATAATTACATTCTTCACACTTCAAAAGGTTTTCACCAGTATGTTTCATTTTATGTATTTTTAGATCAACAGCCCGTTTACATGAGAAATCACATTGATCACATTTAAATGGCTTTTCACCAGTATGGGTCATTTTGTGACATTCTAAAACTCTGGACCGAATACATGAGAAATTGCATTCGTCACATTTCAATGGTTTTTCATCAGTATGCGTCATTTTATGCAGTTTTAACGAACCAGTATGATTACTGACATAATTACATTCCTCACATTTAAATCGTTTTTCAGCAGAATGAATCATTTTGTGTAATTTTAAATAACTAGATGTTCTACACGAGTACTCACATATGTCACATTTAAATGGCTTTTCACCGGTGTGGATTAATTTATGTCTTTTCAACTGAAAATAATGTAAGGATGAAAAATTACATTCATCACATTTAAACGGTTGTTCCCCAGTATGATTCAGTTTGTGAAGTTTTAAAGCTTTGTCATAATAAGATGCATAATTACATTCTTCACATTTGAATGGCTTTTCGATAGAATGGATCATTGTATGTTTCTTTAATCTACTAGGTACTAAAGATGAAAAATTACATTGTACACATTTATATTTATTTCTATCACTAAGAGGCTTTGTTGCCATTGCTTTTTTATGAGACGCTTTGTGAAGCTTTAGTAAGTCTAATGATGCAAAAAAAACAAAACAAATACAGCACACGAAATTTTTTACATGAAAAATATTTTTTTTAATCTTTAAAACAGCTACTAATAATTCGGGAGTTGTGACACTAGATTGTATTCTATTTGTTTTACCAGTGTGACACAAGTCGTCCGTATGCGTTGCACAGACATTAAGTTCCCCAGTTTCAGTTTTAATGTCCTCCTTGTCTATCTTCATGCCACCATAAGGCATTTGTACATCTGACACCCTCCAAAACGATGTGAGACTCGCCTCATTGGCCGTGCCCGCAGGGATCAACTACACAATACAAACATAAACAATTAAATTAGACGTCTAACTCAAAATACTATATCGACTTCGGAAAAGCAAAAGGATTTAACTCTCACTTTTTGAAAAATAGGTACATAAACTAAATACACGTTCTGTCTAAAGGATGTAAGCTGCAAAATGCCAAATTATTATCAAATTTTAGCTTTTATTTTTTAAAAAAGAAGCACGTTTGAAATTTGCGTCCAGGTAAAAGGATTTATTTCACATCAATGACATTATTAGTCCTTCAAGTAATTTTTTACGGAGAGGAAAAAGGCGTTATGCATCTGACGTTGCAAATGTATGAAAATAATGGAAGTTTTACTAAACTCTGCCGGCCGAGGGGGTAAGTTATGAACCAGAAGGAAGAGTTAAGCCACGTACAGTCGTTTGACAGGTAACAAAAAAATCATTTAAAGTTTAAACATTGCGTCGCTATAGGATTTGTTTCCCGAATAGACCAAATGTCAATTTTACAGGAGACGAAAAACAAATTTCATTGTCGTATATTTAAATATCAGTAGATGTATCGATCATTCTTTCTACACTGTATGTTTGCAACATTATCTAAGAATAGATTCCAAGAATAATATACTGGTATGAATCATTAAATGCACAAAAAATGCGTTTTATTTACAAGTACTCACTGTGGATATTCGTGAATTTTTTAGCGCTCTTCAGAATAATGGATATTCGGGACAAAACAAGGACATTCGGGATTTAAGACCATAGCGTGTTGCTGCACGGCCCACGGATTACTGAGTGGTCAAAAAGTAGGCGCCTCAAATGTTATATTTATTAACACGATAATTGTCAATAATTACTTATATTATTTAAATACTTAATGATCGTAATTACACAAGTTCTTATGTAATAATAACATGCGGCAATAGATTTTTCGGTTTTTTTCGGATTAAGTAATAAAATAGTTTTTATGTAATTAACTATTTTTTTATTGAACGAATAATTCACACAATTTAAAAATGTACCATTCTAATAATTGAACATACGTAAGTTTTAAAATCACTTCTGAGAAAATATATTATAACCAATAGAAAAAATCTTTTTGAAAAAGTAAGACACCCGGCAGGAATCAACCCTGCATCTCCTGGGTTTACGCCCCAGTCTACGAATTATCTACTATGCTACGAGGTGACATACTTATGACGACAAACTTTAACTATTGGCCTTTTAATACCTGCTCATCAGCTTCTTCAAAATCACGCGTCTATCGGCGATCGATTTTTGTTAATTAAATAAAAGTAGGTATCTACTACTTCAATTACTAACCGAGGTCACAGATTTCTCCAATATTTTATGATGGTGCTAAAAATTTTATATTAATAATTTTTCCAAAAAAAAAAAAAATCTATGTATATCTGTATATTATTATATCTATATATTTAACAATTAAACTTATTTTAAACAACAAAATAAATATTATATATTTACTATTGTAAGGAATAACAACACAAAATAATAGCATGTATAGATTAATTACCATTGGCAGCTAATAACATTAGGTAGGTAATAATATCCTAAGTATATAATATTCACCAAATAAATAGTTACTAACATACATATTAAATTAAATTAACTATCAGCGCATTCAAAAATAAATAATAGCGTCGCCTTTATTTTCATAGAAATACCTAGATTAAAAGTAAAATAAGGACAAACAGTGTTTGATTAATAATAATTTCAAATAATTATTATTTTTTACGTCATAGTAGTTGGCGGGTCACACTGTAGAATTCATATAACCGTTGGGATTTTATGTAATTAATCAAAACAAAATGCAGTTATTTAGGTTAAAATACTCACTTCCATAACTCTATTCTAAGTTCAGGGCGAACTGGTGATGTATCAGCTATGAATGATCTCTTCAAATTTGATAAATTCACTATTAAAACAATAGTAACTTTAAAAACAATATCAATGAGACGAAAATTGAAACAGGGCCCCGGACGGCCGAAAAATATGAAAGTGGGCGTGATTGTTTGAGAGCTAGACAGCGTGAATGTGGGAGCGAGATGCACGGCGTCAGCGCGGTTTGATTGGCTAAAGTCATATTCGGGAAATAAAAACTCAGCCAGAAATCTATTTCGACCGAAATTAAATTGGATATTCAGTTCCGAATAGTTGGACATTCGGGAGAACACCACGGAGTAATTGTAACTTAACATGGCGTATACGGGTTGTTTAAAAAAATATCTCTGTTCCTAGATAAAATTATATTGTTTTTATAAATGATTTTGGTAGAGTTCGATAAAAGAAATTGAACTGCATTAAAATGTCGATTTCGACAAAAATGGATATTAGGGAAACAAATCCTCTAGCGACGATTGAGTGAAAATGGCAACAGAACGAAGCAAAATGATTCATGAAAAGTGTGGTGTTAATATGGACGCAACAAATAATCCCAAAAAGAAATACATATATCACACACGAGAAGAGCTATTGTAAATTCTATCTATATCGCTATGAAACGGCCTGTTACAACTTATAATTGTCGATTAATTGATTTGATTATTTCATAATATCTGAGAAAAGTAATAAAATATTTTCTAATTCACTTAAAACACTGCCATGTGATTTATAGGTTATGTGATGTGTCAAAAATTCTTCTCCATTGAAATTTTTATGTTAATATATTATAGAAATAACATAAATCGCAAGTAAAATGTACGTGTTGATACACTCTCACATTAGCCTATTGCTAGTGCCTACACTGTAACTTCAGAAAAGGCTGAAACATGTTACCTAATCTCAAAAATCGTCGGCTTAACAAAACATACAACCAAGCTCCTTGATAACCCGTCAATATATTCTAGAAGTTTTAAATTAATGTTAAATAATGTAACATACATTGTACAGCGCGATGGGTGAATGCAATTTAAATTCAGTAGAATCGTTTTTAATAGTAAAATCTAAATTCTAAACACGCAATAATATTAAAATGGCAACACCATCCATTGTAAAATTATTGTGTGTCGCGTGATAAAATAAAGAGAACCCCATCGCGCTTCCGATAGAGATTTTGAGCTTAACTGGGATTGTGAACCCCGTCGCAATCTGTAACCGTCAGTAAGCGTCCAAGGGGCAACCGATAAAGACAGACTGTCGGGAAGTTAAATTTGTGTACTCCACGTAAAAAAACAAAGAAACTATTGTTTTAATTATTAGCATATAAGTGTGTAGCAAAGAAAAATTACTGAAAATATAAAGCCACGTGCTTATAACCAAAAACAAAAAGACAAAGACTTTTCATTTAACCCTAATCTATTTAATTAATTTTTGTGAATCCTGAGTTCGAATTAATCTGAGCTAGACCGGAACTCGGGATATCTCAGTGTCTATCTCCAAATATGTTAATACCTAGCTAATTTTTTGTCAAGTAAAATAACTTACCCCTCATTTTTATTAGTTTTTATTTAATAACTTCATTATTTAACTATAGATTAGGGAAAAAAAACACCAAATTATTAATCATCATGCACTTCAAGTTTGTGTCTATTTTATATTTAGACTTTCGCCCAAAATCATTATCAAAACGTTTTTTGTGTCTAATGTAATATTTGATTTTTTTCAGACCATGTCCGATCCTAATAGGATTATATGGGCCTCCACGTAGTGGAGGTTTGTTTTAACAGATTTTGTTTTTTACGAGAAATGGATGTCAGCCACTTGCTCAACCTATTAGGTCCAACCGATTAGTGTGGATTAACTTTTTTTGCCTTTCCACAGTCGATATACTTAATAAAAATCTCTAGTTTATCAAAAAAAAAACATTGGTCATTGGCCAATTATGATCGCTTTCATCGCTCGCAGCGAAAGTTAACTCAAAACAGGGAGCGAGTTTTAGACTTAGTACAGCTAGACCTAGATGTAATCACAAGTTCATACATCACGGCCGGGTCAACTTGATATAGTATTGTGGCCAGAACAAAACTCCTCAAACAAAGTACACCGTGTTAATTAGCATTTTAAGTCATAGTTGAAAGCCTAAAAATATATACATTATAAAACTAATCTTAAATGTCTCTCAAACCAATAATTGCCAGTAATATAATTTTTACGGTCAGTGAACTCGATTGTGTGAACCGACTCATTTATATTTTCCATCGTTCGCAAGAATCAATGGAATGTCAACGCGTCAAATTTCACCCATTGTATTGCAAGAATCAACGAGTAAATAATGCATTTCTGCAACATTGTAGCAAGAAATACATTATTTAATTGATAACGTTTTTGTCATAGTCAAATTTCACAGACAAATTTCTAAGAAATGATCCACAGGGTGTGAACCCACGGCGGTACTATAAAAACGAATGTGGCAATACATCAGTAACTCGTATCTTAAAATCGTTCAAACTAGCTACACGCATCTCGCTTCAACGTTAGTAATTTTTATCGCAAACACAACTCTCTATGATTATTATTGTAAAATTTACATTGTACGAACTGTAATTACGATTGTATCTTTGTTGGTTAAGGGAAAAATAAATTGGGCTACTTTATCACGCAATAAATCCTTCTACTCGTTCGTAACGTACTACGTCATCCCTTACCAACAGTATGACTGTCGTCGAAGTGATAATTCGCGATAATTCTGAACACCTGGTAAGCCGTGACACCGGGTCTTGTGATTCATCAACCTAATTTATCATATCATTCATCGAAAGTGTACCGTGGGTAAGCTAACAAACAAATACCGCGCGAGTGATAATGCAACCAGACTATAGAGACAGCCTCAACAGCAATAGGTTCAGTACCTGGCATCCAAACGTAACCCCGCAGCATCCCCACCTTCACAATCATTCTAATCAATTACAGTCCATTATAAAAAGCGCAACCAGACATAAATAAAGAAAGAGTTTTCAACTGATTTCAAATGGGTTGAATAATAATGTCCCGTATTGCTACTACTCCAGCAATAGATATAAATTTGAATACTTGTTAAGAACTGGAATTTCTTATGTTGTGCATTTTGGTTGCAATAGTAGAAATAAACATGGTCAAAAATAAAATAATGCTTCAAAGGTACCTGATTTTTTGGCAACGATTCTGAATATGAGCAGCCAGGTTTAGCGTCCTCATAATTAAATGGGAGTGTTCTTTCTTCCTCAAACTCGGTCTTGAAGTCAACTCGTTCAGAATCGATTTCAGAAGTTATATTGACTAGATCTGTTTCAGGGTTCTGAAAAAAAACAATATATTATCTACGAGTGGTGAAGAATGATACAACGATTTCACGGTCCTGCTGTGGACTGGTCCCACGTCACTCGATCAAGCGCTCATTATATTCAAAGGTTGCCATAGAATTATAGGCATTTAAAATCGGACAAGATTTTATTGGTACATGTCTACATTAACATGTCCCCATAGAGAGTTACTAAACGTAGTTTTATGTCAAAATCTCGTTTCTGCCTAATATTGACCGAATGATGAGTCAACCATTGAGGAATAAATTCTATAAAATGTTACAAATATTTTACAAGGACTGCGTCAACTATAGAAGGTTGGGAATTACTGTTCTAAATGGACATACAATATTATCTTAAAAATTAAAACATCTACGTATATCCTATTTTGTAAGAATACCTCAGATATACCCTTACTAGCTAAAACGGGACATGAACCTGTAACCACTGTATTTACGCTAAAGTACTTTACCAATCAAGCTACGAGCAATTTATCAAATTACGATTAAATTAAATAGTAGTTTTTTAAAAGAAATGCTTATCAAATTGGGTTTTTTTGTGTTTTAAACAAGGAATCAAATAAGTGGCACAGGTATTATAAAGAGGCACCATGGGCGATTCGCAGGTGTATTGCATTTTTTTTCTGCACTTACTGTTTTTATACTAGTAAACAATACAATAATGGAAGCCCCTGGTGTTTAATTTTTTTTTAATTGTATGTTAATACTTGACAATTCCATAATTCAAGATGTATTAAATATAGAAACAAATAAAACATCAGTAGCCTGATGATGAACTCTCCGCTACACTGAAGTACATTGGAACATGTACATGTCTGAGAGCGATTGAAGACACATATTAATATTTCAATGTACTTCCATGTAGCGGATGTACTCAGCATTTACCCACTAACCAAATTTTCAAAATTGATTATTTACCCAGTCTCTCCAGAGGTTACCGACCACTGATATAGATAGTGTTTGTTATTTTTTTAAATTAAATTAAACCCTAAATCCAAGTCATATTAAATAATAGTCAATAAATATTCATTTATTTATTAAATATCCAAAATTATGCCATTTAAACCATACACAATTTTAGATATTATATAAACAGAACAATATTTTATATCGTCAATTTGTTTGGTCTAGTATTCACTTATTAACGTATAATTGTCTTACTAAGGTTAAAAATATAAATTAATAATTTAAGACATACATATTAGTAATAAAAAAATTTATAAAAATATTTGTCGGAAGTTGGTTTCAATTTCAATTCAATTTTTATACATTAACTGCAGCCTTAGACCGCTCGGCCACCGTGCTCGTCGCGATATTGTGAAAATTTTTAATAAATTGAGTATAACAGTAACATTTTGCGTTACATTTGAATTTGGTGCACAAAATTGTATTTTAATATCACGGCGAGCGGTAAAATATATACATGTTAAAAAAAATCGGCATCCCTATGCGGACATGAAGATCTCTTCACGTAGTTTTGTTAGTCCGCTTTGTTTTTTGTACTAAATATTTAATTATTGAATCCTTTGTTTTTAATAGTTCACTGCGCTCCTCTCTGCCATGGGCACTTTTATTAGTAAGTAGGTAAATATGAATTAAGTCAAAGCACACTTGAGCTTGTAGCGACTGTTGTCTTGGGTATCTTCTCCTGGACATTCCCAGGTGTAAAAAACTGCTGATGCTTCCAAATCTAGGGCGTCGTGATGTGCTCGATTAAGACCGAGTGAAGTGCGGGGCTTAAGCCCTATTTAAAATCTTTTGTCGAATCGATTTCATCATATGCGTCAAAAAATATCGCCGCTATATGCGACACTATAATCTGATAATCAATGGAATTTGTAAGAATTTGTTCCAAATCTAGTCTCTTGAGTCGTAATATCATCGTAATTTATTATACATCACGCGATACGTCTAAATGAGTAGTCAAATCCAATCGTTTAATGGGGAGACGCATGCCAGCAGAGAACCTAGCGGAAATATACGAAGCTTGCAATTTGAGATTTTTTTTTGATAATTTACAATTTCAACTGTATTATTTAATAAATATGTATCCGAAAACATTAAAAAGATTTTTTATTTTTTTTAAACTTAAAGATAAACCTACACTTGTAATAAAATGTGAATTCGTTGCAGGGTCAAATCTTATTATTGCATTATATTTTATGGTCATAATTATCATTAAAATTTAGTTTATTAAGTTGTAGATTTTATGTGGTGTAGATTTTTGACTAATTCATCGTTTTAATATTTTTTATATATATTTTAAAAAACATCGATTTTTATAAAAATATAAATGTGTATAACTTGAAATCCTTTTTATTTATATCAACTCGAGCTTCAATATTGTGACCATGCCTAAAATAAAATTTGATATAAATAAAAAGGATTTCAAGTAATACACATTTAATTTTTTTTAAAAATCGATGTTTTTTAAAATATATATAAAAAATATTAAAACGATGAATTAGTCAAAAATCTACACCACATAAAATCTAAAACTTAATAAACTAAATTTTAATAATAAATATGGTCATAAAATATAATGTAATAATAAGATTTGACCCTGCAACGAATTCACATTTTTTTACAATTGCCAGTTTATCTTTAAATTAAAAAAAAAATAAAAAATCTTTTTAGTGTTTTTAGATGCATATTTATTAATTACTACAGTTGAAATTGTAAATTATCAAAAAAAAATCTCAAATTGCAAGCTTCGTATTTTTCCGTTAGGTGCCTCTTTTCGCCTCTGATAGTATAAGCATCCCCCTTAAGCTATAAATAAACCGAAATTCACTATAAGGCCCTCCTCCTACGGCGCAACTGTAATCTAACGGAACTGGTTGGTGATGGAACTCATAAACTGACCAATGTGATGCTTCGCACACAGCGCTACTGAAGCCCACTTGAAATAATAATCACATAACCTCAAACTGCCAAACTGGACCATCAGCTGTTTTGTGCAAAAACTGACAACACGCACGCTGCTGCGTTTAGGTACTCAAATACAATTAGGTTATTTCAATTTTGCTTATCTTGTACTTTTGACGTCTTGTGTTGTTATGGTTTTTATAGCATGACGTTTGTTGCGCAGTGCTACTAATTTTGGTAAGAAAATATGAGTTTTCACCGAATTTACTGACATTGGTACCACTGTTTTACGGTGACTGGAAACTTGAGACCGTTTTGAAACAGAGATTCCAGTCTCACCGTCAGCGAGCCGCCATTGAAATACATTAAGTCGATACTGTTTGGAATTTTAGTTATAGTTCTGTTGGATTTCAGTTGCTCCGTGGGAGGAGGGCCTAAGTAAAGATATATCGAAAACTAACCTCAAAAGTGCTACAATCATCTTCAAATATCTCTTTTTTTATAGAAAGGCCGGGGTTCGAGCTGATTGGGTGCAATAGTGGTACATCGAACCAGTGCTGTTCTTCTGCGGCAGACATGCACTCATCCGGATCACGTTTTATATCCATTTTACGTATTTAAACAAAAATATGTCACTTCAGATCGACACGTCAATATGGAATGACAGTCGTAACCAATAGATACAGGTCGTAACCATAGACTAATATAATATTGTCGTAACAAAAGAAGCCATAGAGCAATTGATTGCATTGAATGTTATTAATTTTGTTATTAATGTTATTAATGCTGTTCGCTGAATACCTACCTAGTTATGTATCATTAGATAGGTATGTACTTATATAATATTATGTTGCCGAAAATTTGTTTTTGTCTGAAACGTAATGCCGTGTCCATACTGGCAAGTTGCTTACACCTCATTAAATTTCACGATAAATATCAAAATTTGTTTGACCAAAAATTATTTTAATCGAAATTTAATGAGGTTGACAGCAACTTGTTGCCAATGTGGATACGGCTTAAGGCTATGACACGGCCGTCACAACGTCACAAACATATTTTTCGTATTACAATTTTATACAGTTTAAATGGCCAAAGCCTAATATTCTTCATCTATCAAACTACCTATTTCTTTCCCGTTTCATTCCTGTTTCATGTTCCCAGCCACAAGAACACAAAACATGGGCTCATCCTGAAATAAAAACAACAATTTCCTGGAAGACAACCAAGTGATACGATCATAGGTTTTTTTCTGCTCCGCTAATTTACTTATGCGTCAATTACATTGAACTAGGTACTTTACGAGCTGTTAGTTGGCGAATTTAAAAGCGGGCGATTCAGCTACTACGATTCTGATGATGACACACAAAATTTCCATTCGCTGAGGAGCTAACAAGCTTGCGACTATTTTGACAGAACGTAGTTCGTTTTTTCATTCGTTCACACGCCGGAGTGTGGCGTGTAAAGTTGACCGGCTTTCAACTTTTTTCGATATATTGTTTACAATCTGTTTGTTAGCTTGTTCGATGATGACACTGGCTGACTTTACAGGCAGGTTGTAAATTCGCCAACAAGCAGCTCGTAAAATAGCTCAATGTCATTGACGCTTTATGAGGTCAAAAGCCGCACAACTTTATTTCCGACTTCCCATTTATGACGGGAAGTTCATGGGCATGTCAGTACCTAGTATATAGTTCCACAATGGTCGAGCAGCTTACGCGTCGGCTTATAATGTCGTGGGTCCCAGGTTCTAATCCTAGATCTGAATTATTATACTTACAAAATATTTGAAGTCATAGAAAGACCTAATAAGCTGAGCAAGTGGCTAACACCAATTTCATGCCAAAACAATAATCTATTAATACAAACCTTCACTTGTATCTGGAGGCCCATATATTATGATCAGTGACGTCCCTAGACAAAATCACGCCCCTAGGCAGTGTCATACTTTTTATCATCCTTTCGTGACTTATATAATATCTAATAAATGTATTGTATGGATACATTACTAACAAGATAATAATATAATACCACTAAATCTAATTTAAATGCCATGTCTGCTTCAATAGACAATATTCCAAGTCTACGGTTTCAGATAGGTACCATATAAAAATACACCTGACAACTTTCAAAACTCGCGTGTGACTGGCAAACATATTTGGATATATTTTAAATTAGGTATGCACGTGTTATTGCTGTTCACCAAGAATGTGACATCTAAGGACAACGGAAGTAAACTAGACAGTGCAAACCCGATAAAAAAGTCTTGTTAAAACTTTTATAGTACCTAATAAATACATTTTGTTTCCAACCAGTGAGCAGAATTTTTTAATAGAAAGATATTTCCGTTACCTACTAAGTTTAGGTAGCAATTTCTATATAGGTATTATACCAAATCATTCTCTTCGATTTGCCGCCCTTTGGGCAACTACGGCCCCCAAGCGAAACTCAATCTGCCTAACCCCACGGGACGTCACTGATTATGATCATAATATCGTCTCTGTTCTGGCAGAACAGACTAACTGGAGAATACTAGTTTTGAGTAATTTGACTTTGAAGTTGTTAAAATGTTTGAAATGGTCTATCATGTGAGTTTATTAAGTACTTAATCGTAAAAAGGATGACTTTAAAATAAAGACTGTTTATTTATTAAGAAGGTTTCCAGACGGTAAAGTTTGAAATAAGGAACATGTTGGTATAACTAACTAAGTATGTCATTTTTTCGAATTAGTGTCTTCTGCCAGAACAGTGACGATATTAGTATCGGACACGGTCAAAAGTACCTAAGAAGAAGATTGGTACCTTGTACCATTTGCAAACAATAATAATTCAAATTAAAGAATTGCTGCAACGCTGGCAATACCTACTAGAATGTTTTTTTGTCTATGACGTGAACAAGTGACAGCTTGCAATAGCTCATTGCCGACTGAAAGATGGTTGCCAATAGCTACATTTTTTCAAATAAAATATTAAAAAGACATAATGGATATGAAACGCAAACCAGGCAAAGAATACCAGAAATGTTTTAATGTACCGGTAGAGCATATAAACAAACCAGGCCCCGTTACATATATAAAACAAGAGAACACTGACAATGATAGTCGCGATTTTGAGGTTAGTTTATCAAAGTGTGTTGATTGATTTCTACTTTGTTTTTTTCTCCAATTGATCATGAATAGTCTTTTAACGTTTGCAAATATAGTTAAAAATTAATGATTACATTTACATTATGGTGATTGAAAATAAAATGTTCCTCAGTCCTCAAAGAAATTCCCATTTTTTTAATTATTGTCTTGCTAATTGCTACACTGTTAGTAATATTTTTAAGTGTTATTATGCATTGGCATATTGTATGAAGACTCGATTGAAAGCTTTACAAACCAATAATTGTGTGTCATTAACATCTTATTGTCTAACAATAGGTACTGAGATATCTCGGGTCCTGTGGCTAGCTCGGGATGTTGGTAGGACCCGGGATTCACAAAAATTAAACTCAATTGAAATCTGTTTCATGGTAGGATTAAATAAAACTCGTTTTATTTTGGTCGATTTATATTCATAGGTTACTCATGTTAATTACACTTCCAAATGTTAAAGGGGGTTTGAACGCGTGTTTGAATATGTACCTAACCGAAAAAAAAACTTTTTTTTTAAACGGTACATGTTCAAACACGCGCGTTAGCATGATCTTACTCACTACTTCAGTTTTAGTTTGTCAAATTATGGCTACGGCCGTATGGTGTAGCTTAACCACTGGGGAATGCCAAAAGAAATGGCATATTTCAAAAAAACACTACCTTATTGTTAGGTCAATAATTATAATAAAGCAATCTCTATTCGTAAGATGTTAATCACATTTGAATAGTCAAAGACCTTATAATCAGTATCTTTAGAATTATCTTCAAATAATTTGTTAATCTTGCCCATTTTTTGTATAATTAAAATGCCTAATTCTTGTCAAATCTGGGATCACAGAGATTATCAATATAATTTTTTATCGTAAATATTTCACTATAATAATGTCGACATACATTATACTGATGGTTTTATAAATGCGTTTAATAATTAATAAATGTAAAAAATCTTAACACCACTGCACATTTATGTACTGAAATATGACTATATTTTAAAACATTAGAGCGAGAGGTTTAAAAGAATACTATTTTATGTAATAAAATTACTTTATGCAGTCATCAAATGTTTAAAATAAATATAAAGGATAATAAGGCTTCAAAATTATATAAATAGATTATCTACAACGTTTAAGGAATGTCCAGTATCATGCGTTGAAAATAGAATAAAAGCTCCATTTTGACCTACGCTGAACATGTCCGCCCTTAATGCTCCTAATTTTAGTTTCGTTATTATTAATTACTAGCTGAAGTACCCGGCTTCGCACAGGGTCGCTTGGTGGTTATATTTATCTTAGATATTTAAAAAATAATATGAGGTAACTATTTTTTTAATATTAAAATATCTGTGTAATACAATATATCAATATGAAAATAATTGAAAAATTAATAAAAAAGGTTAAAATCGAATCCAAAATATGCAAACGTTATTAATGTTATTAATATGCAGTAATAAACCAAAATCGGATTAAACAAACTTTGTATTTTATATAATACTAATTTAGAAACCTTCGCAGGTGTGCGCACAACAACTTACAAAAATTTCATCGCAATCAGATGAATAGTATAAGAACGCATACGAATAGAAGAAGATAGAATAGATGAAAAAGAAGAAGAAATGGTTGTCTCAATTCAGAAACCTTGGCGGGCGTGAGCACTATACTTGATCAAAATTTCATTGCAATCGGATGAATGGTATAGGAACGCATACGAATAGAAGAAGATAGAATATAAGAAGAAGATGGTTGTACTAATTCAGAAACCTTCGCGGGTATTGGCACAATTACTGACGAAAGTTTTATTGCAATCGGATGAATGGAATAGGAACTCATACACATAGAAGAATATAGAATGAAGAAGAAGATGGTTGTACAAATTCAGAAACCTTCGCGGATGTTGGCAAAACCACTGACGAAAGTTTCATCGCAATCGGATGAATGATATAGGAACCATACGAATAAAAGAAGATATAATGAAGAAGAAGAAGAAGATGGTTGTACTAATTCAGAAACCTTTACGGGTGTTACCACAACAACTTATGAAGGTTTCATAGCAATCGGATGAATGATATAGGAACCATACGAATAAAAGAAGATAGAATGAAGAAAAAGAAGAAGATGGTTGAACTAATTCAGAAACTTTTACGGGTGTTACCACAACAGCTGATGAAAGTTTCATCGCAATCGAATGAATGGTATAGGAACAATACGAATAAAAGAAGATAGAATGAAGAAGAAGAAGAAGATAATGATTTTTCTAATTCAGAAACCTTCATGGGTGTGCATACAACCACTTACCAAAATTTCATCGCAATCGGATGAATGGTATAGGAACCATACGAATAAAAGAAAATAGAATGAAGAAGAAGAAGAAGAAGATGATAATTTTTCTAATTCAGAAACCTTTATGGGTGTGCATACAACCACTTACCAAAATTTCATCGCAATCGGATGAATGGTATAGGAAACATACGAATAAAAGAAAATAGAATGAAGAAGAAGAAGAAGATGATGATTTTTCTAATTTAAAAACCTTCATGGGTGTGCATACAATCACTTACCAAAATTTCATCGCAATCGGATGAATGGTATAGGAACGCATACGGGACAGACTCACAGACAGACAGACATACAGACAGACAGACATTCATTTTTTATATATTAGTATAGCCTATACTCTTTGCGAAAGTGCAAGCAATAAGTTGACAAAGGTTTATCGCAATCGGATGAACGGTATGGCAGTTCATTCAAAACGAACAAACAAACAAACACACAAACAAATATTATTTTTTATATATTAGATATCGTTCACAACTTTTAATCTATGGCTTTTCACTTCCATACTCGATTTGTATTTTTTTACTCCTGAGTCGTGAGGGCCGATGTTCACTCTTTAAATGGCGACCATAGACTTTTTTATATTATCAAGCAGTGTTGCCATCCTTTCCTTACATACTCCTTATTATTCTTATTATTCAATTCCTTTGGCTTTCGTCTCTTTTATTCGGCAAATCACATCCTTCTCTAACATACTATTATTATAATTAGATACAATTCTTACGTGCTAAGTACATGTTGAATATTTTGACAATTAATTAATCAAGGAATTTTGGACGTACGTACGCGCATTGTTGACTAGGAGGTCAGGTGACATGGTTATACCTAATAATTACGTAATTTAGACTATCGGGAGAGGCCCAATAATCATGGGTGTAACAGTACCTACCATGTTTTTCTGCAGTTAATTACCTTTCGGAAAGTCTGTTGATGAATCAGCGCCCCTATTAATATATATAATATATATAAGGCTGCTATCGGCGGCTATCTAGGGTAGTTTATCATAATATGTATTTATTGAGGCGATTAATCGTTACAACATGTTAACCATCTGTAATTTCAAAAAGTGGTATGTGTTAACAGCACCTCTCTTCGCTGTATTAACTTTTAAAACGAGATAGACACTTTTGACAGTTGAGACGGTTTACTTATTGTAGGTTATAATTATTATAATACCTCAATACATAAATATGATAATGTACCCTCGATGTTCGCCGATAGCAGCCTTTTGTATGGAATACATGCGCAGATGGATGAATCATTCGCAAATTAATAGAAAATAATTACTAGGACTTTTTATATTTTAAATTTTCGGTTGAATCATATAAACTTGACAATTCTATGTATTAATAAATCCTTTTTTTGTACTTGATAAAAATACTAAATGAATATTATAGAATACTGAAATGCATTACTGATATGCATATACTGATATGCATTTTGACATTTCATATTGATTTCCATAGTAACGCGTGCGTGTATATATTAATAATTTAGTTGTTAGGACCCCCTTAGCAACCAATAATAGTGAGTAGAAAAAAATATTACTTTTAACGATTTTTTTCCGATACATACAAAACAGAATTAACTGAAAATAAATTCAAATCTGCTTAAAGTCGGCCAAAAGTATTAAAAGAATGCATTGTCGTCGTGTTCTGATATATTCTAAAAGTTTCAAATGTCTAGTTAGTCGGGAAGTTAGTTAAAAATCTTCAATCGTCTAATAAAAATCTTGGACAAACAAGAAAAAATTTATACTGGACACACAAGAAAAAATCTGTACCGGACAAACAAGAATACGAGCTAAAAAATTGTGGTAAAAATACCAGGTGACGGTGCCATGACGTGTAAACATTCTTGTAGAACTTCATTTGTCAAAATATTATGAAAGTATCATATTATTAATTGTTTTCTTTCATGAGCCGATTAAAATAAACGACTCCTTTATTTTCATGTAGGCTTATATTTCACATTTAGAATTTGAGTTGACGTATTTTGTTTCTTTCACCTTACCCTATTTAAGACGTCTTCTCCCTGCCTCGCTCTCTCGTTTACTTTTACATAATATATTTTCTCTCATGCGTTACAGATAATTTATTGTAGAAAAATACATTTATATAAAATGTAATGTCGTAGTGATATCCAGTGGTAGGTACAGTTCAATAAGCTTGCACAGTTTACTGGATATGACATTTTTTTTCTGAAAATTAATAACACAACGATAGACTTAATATAGGTACTTATACTCGAACAACATCTTCTTGGCTACGTGTTAAAACTGTGAACTAACAAGCTCCTCCCGTTTAAGCGTCAATTACATTGAGCTTCTTTACGAGCTATTTGTTGGCGAATTTATAATCTGCCTGTAAAGTCGCCCAGTGTAATCATCGAACAAGCTAACAAGCAGGTTGTAAACACTCTACCGAGAAAAGTTGAGAGCCGGTCAACTTTACATGCTACACGCCGGCGTGTGGGCCTACTGCGTCTTCGCAAAAAAACGAACTACGTTCTGTCAAAATAGTCGCTGGCTTGTGGCTTCTCAGAGAATGGAAAATTTTGTGTGTAATCATCAAATCGTAGTAGCTGAATCGCCCGCTTTTAAATTCGCCAACAAACAGCTCGTAAAGAAGCTCAATGTAATTGACGCATAAGCAACATGAATGAAAATCATCACAACGGATAAGATTTAAGACAAGGTATTTAGGCCGTTAAGATCCGACATAAAATGTGCACACTAAACTTTGTCAGTCAAACATATTTGTTTTCATTGAAATCGCAGTAAGCACCATTAGACATAGATGATATAAATTGGCAGCAACATCCATCCACCCTTTACCCAATTACATTGAGCAACTTTACGAGCTGCTTGTTGGCGAATTTACAATCTGCCTGCAAAGTCGCCCAGTGTCATCATTGAACAAGCTAACAAGCAGATTGTAAACAATATACCGAGAAAAGTTGAAAGCCGGTCAACTTAACACTCTACACGCTGGCGTGTGGGCCTACTGCATCTGCGCAGTGGAGCGTAGTAGCGACCTCCCGGTAAAAAACGAACTACGTTCTGTCAAAATATTCGCTAGCTTGTTGGCTTCTCAGCGAATGAAAAGTTTTGTATGTCATCATCACAATCGCAGTAGCTGAATCGCCCGCTTTTAAATTCGCCAACAAACAGCTCGTAAAGTTGCTCAATGTAATTGGGTAAAGGGTGGATGGATGTTGCGTGCTAGGGATTATCAATAGCCTAGCTCTGATGTATTCCTCAGAATTATCCCACATTAACATTTTTACATGTTTTAAAATTGTTTAATTTTCGAATTATTATTCTGTCATTTTTCTTTATCGTAATAGGTAAGTACTCTATTTTTTCAGTTGACTCCACGAGCATCTGCCTTGACATATACGGCTAGTCTCGGAATGTCAAGCAAAATGTCAGATCTACAAGAACCAGACGATAAAATACTGTTTGACGAGCAAGACATTAAAAAGGAACTCGAGGTATATGAAAAGATTTCTACTTTAGGTGCCGTAAGTCCCGCTGCTAACTGTAATCAAACACAATCTACTGTTAAAAATCCAGATTTATTAGAAACTGTCATAAAGATTGAGAGAAGATCGATTTATAACAAGAATTTTGTATGCGGTTTGTGTTATGATTTTTTTGCTTCGTTATATTTATTAAAGCTTCACAAAGCGATTCACACCAAAGATAAGACGGATGTAAAACAATATAAATGTAATGAATGTAATTACTTTAGCATACGTTTTGCTTCCATGAAACTACACAGAATGAATCATTCTAATGAAAAACCATTCAAATGTGTACAATGTGATTACTCGTGCACAACGTCTTATAAGATGAAAGTACACAAAATGACTCATTCTGGTGAAAAGCCATTCACATGTGACAAATACAAATACTCGTATTCAACGTTGTCTAGCTTAAAAGATCACAAAATGACTCACTCTAGTGAAAGGCCTTTTAAATGTGATCAGTGTAGTTACGCATCTATAAGGTCTGGCAACATGAAAAAACATAAAATGACCCATTCTGGTGAAAATCCATTTAAATGTTTCCAATGTGGTTACTCGTGCATATCATCTAGTAAAATGAAAATACACAAAATGACTCATTCTGGTGAAAAACCATTTGCATGTGATAAGTGCCATTACTCGTGTTCAACAATCTCTACCTTGAAATTACACAATATGACGCATTCTGGTGAAAGACCATTTAAATGTAACCAATGTAATTACGCATCTCTAAGAGCTAGTGAGCTAAAGGTACACAAAATGAGGCACTCACGTATAAAGCCATTTATTTGTGATTTTTGTGATTACTCATGTATATCATCTAGTAACATTAAGAAACACAAAATGACTCATTTGGATGAAAGGCCACTTAAATGTGATCAATGTAATTACTCGTGTATAACATCTAGTGATATGAAAGTACACAAAATGACTCATTCTGGTGAAAAGCCATTTCATTGTGATCAATGTGATTACTCATGTATAGCATCTAGCCGGATGAAAAAACACAAAATGACTCACTCTGTTGAAAAGCCATTTAAATGTGATCAATGCAAATACACATGCATTACAGCTCATAAGTTAAAAATACACAAAATGATTCATTCCGGTGTAATGCCATTTGCATGTGTTAATTGCAATTACTCATGTTTAACTTTCACTAGCTTAAAAGAACACGAAATGACTCATTCTGGTGAAAGACCGTTTAAATGTGATCAGTGTAATTACGCATCTGTAAGGTCTAGTAACATGAAAATACACAGAATGACACATTCTGGTGAAAAACCATTTAAATGTACCCGTTGCGATTATTCGGCTATAACATCTAATAAGATGAAAGTACACGAATTGACACATTCTGGTGTGAAACCATTTAAATGCAATCAATGTGATTACTCATGTATCCAATCTAGTAGGATGAAAATACACAAAATGACTCATTCTGGTGAAAAACCATTTAAATGTGTTCAGTGTGATTACTCATGCACGACGTCTACCAAGATGAAAGTACATACAATGACTCATTCTGGTAAAGAGCCATATACCTGTAGTAATTGAGATTATACGTATTCAACTTTTTCTTCTTCTTGGTCGTGCACTCATGGCTGAGGATCGTGACCACATTTAAATTTCGCCATCCTTTAAGCGACCAAGACTTTCCATCCTTCTCGATCTTCCGCTTCTCTCAGGGCAGAATGGATGGTGCCCCCAGTCAGCTCTTTCAGCTTACTTCAGCTTTTATATACACTGAATGATTCGCTATGTTGAAAGGCCGTTTAAATGTTTTTAAACTCATCTATTACTTTTGAGTAACATGAAATCTCACAAAATGATTCATTCGGATGAAAAGACATTTCACTATAATCAGTAAGAATATGTATATACGACAAATAGTAAGATTAAATTAATTTTAATGGCTCACTATGGGAGAAAAGCCATTTAATTGTTATCAATGTGATTATTTATGTAAAGCGTTAAATACAATTAACTCATTCGCTGCTGAGTAGATAATGATTTTTTAATTAGCACCTTTAAAATGCACGTTAATTACATCGATCGGCTTACTGGTCATTACGCGCCGGGTGCGTCTTCCGCGTCTAAAGTATTAGGCTTATTTTATTTAGTATGCCACGAAACAAATTCTCATCCTACTGAAATATTCTACATTTTATAATGCTAGATTCTTATTATTGAGAGAGTAGAATGTTCACTAGAATCATTCTACCCCGTTTACACATGCATGGATTTACTGCTACGTGCACTGCTGTAGTTATTAATTTACCATAAAAAATACACGGATAAACACATATTATCATCCAAGTTGCAAAATTGCATGCACGGATCAAAAAAGTTCAGATGCTTCTGAATTTTCACGTGACAAATGGAATTTGTACGAACTAGAATAATAGTGACAAACCTGCCGAAAAAAAAAACTTCATCATGCAATGCATTTTGACGTTTACATTATTTTACAAGCAGTCAATTAGCACCATACAATGCCAATAACGCGTCTCGCTTACCTTCGAAGAATAAGATTAGAGACATAGTCAGCACTTTTACGTGTAAACAGTATTACCAAATAAAACCCTTCTCCATAAAAAGGTCTCTAATGCCATATCAGGAATTTAACTTTAATATTAAAATATCCCTGACAAAAGTTAACCAGCCCCGCCTTACACACGATATCACAAGAAGAATATTCCGAAAGCAACTTTGGCGAAAGACTCGCCCCAGGTACAGAGCGTACCTACCGGTTAGTCGCCGGTCGAGCAAACCCAAGAAGCTGAGCCTGAAGACATAATGGGACTTTGTGAAGGCCGGAATACGCTTGCAGTTTGTCAAGCCCTCCCCTTGCACGACGCCTAGATGGATGCATTTTTAAAACAGGAGGACAGTCAACAATTTATCCCCCGAGTATTAAGACGCGTGCGATTTTTTGTTTGAGTTACGCGTCACCCCTCGTCAGCCTAATAAAAGTGCGGCCCAGTGTCATGCCCAAAGGTTAATCAACCCCTCAGTGACAGTGCTGTGTAAACCAATTAATTATTACGTGCCCTTAAACAACCGACTTTCATAATTCGCGACAAACAAAGACTTTTTGGCGCAAAAACGCGCTCCATAATAATCGCAAATATCTTAGTCATACTGAATTAATGTTCATCCCCCATGTGTAAATGCCCAATGTTTTTCAATGAATAAACACGTCCGCGCGGACCACTATACAACCAAATATCTGTGTTATCAATTTATGCTCGTGCCCGTTATAATTGGTATCACAAACCCCTGAAATGCCTGACTCTCATCACCAAAGTACCTGGAACGAAGCTAGCCTTCACACGTGAGTTCTTCGTCTTCAGAGTATTAACAGTTATAGCTATAATTGAATTTACACACTATTGTTGCCAGTAAATCCACGCACGTATATAGGCATTATTCGCTTCCAGGTGTGTTCTAGTCGTTTAAACCTTAAAACCGTTAAACTTCAAAGGATTAACCCATTTAAGAAAATCGTGCACGGTAAAAATGTCACCTTTTTAATTAATCTATTATTTTTTATATTATATAAATATAAAGTTGAAATTATTTATTAAACATAACTATCATTTTATGATGTCAGTAATTATAGCGTGGGCGTACATGCAGAAGTCACTAACTTTAGTTCATTATATAGAAAAAGTAATGCTGCTTGACTGGCAGAAGTCACGATTTAAGATTATTGATCATATAAAAAATAAAAATAATGAATAACTCAAAAATAAAGATTTTACAAAAATTTTGAGAATACCAAAAACACAAAACATTGTATATCTCAGAACTGTGTATTTGGAGTTAGTGACTTCTGCCTGTCATGATAAAGTCCGATATATATTTTTTTTAATTATTTGATTTATAAAATCTACTTTTATTTAAATTTATCAGGTATGGCATGTTTGAGAGAAAATAAACGTATAAAGGCCATCCAAATTATAAATATATTAACATAAGCAAATAAAGGTTATGGGCTGGCTACATTCTGAATAACTACGTTTAATTGTCGTTCATTGAATCATGCAGGTGCCGATACAGTGAAGTTCAACGTGAAGTGCGCTCATACTTTTGGCTCGCCAATGAAGCGCTGGCATAACATACCTAAATAAATACAAATATTGCCACTTGCCTATATACTAAATATAAAGAACTGCAACAGTCTTAATTTGTATACAAAACTATTTAGTATAAACTGCTTAAAAAATAATCACTAAAACATTTACTTAAACAGTCAAAAGTTTTTGAGCTTTTTTATTGTACTTAAGTATAATAACATAAAACTATCATATACTAAAAAATGCCAACACTTTCAGTTACTTATTTTCAATAAAAGAATGGCGTAGATCAGGGGGAGGGGGGGGGGGGCAAACTGTGGCCCGCCGGGTATTTTTTTGCGGCCCGCCATCATTAATTGTACTTCTGATTACGAATAACTTTTTAAAAAAATATTGACAATAGATTAAAATTTGAAGAATTTATTATTTCGTAGATGTATTATCTCAGTACGTCTTCATTGCGTCTCGTCTCACACTATGTAACCACTATTTTCTACGCTGAGCATCGATTTCAATAGATATTGATATTGATATATAGATATTGATAGTGTGACACTGATTTAAGAGAATTGCATCGTCGTGAAGAAATCTCCAAATTTTACAATGCCCTTAATTCAGACAAATTCGACCAACTTAAAGATTATGCAAGAAAAATGTTCGTTATTTTTGGATCAACCTATATATTATGTGAACAAACATTTTCGATCATGAACCTCAATAAAAATTCTTTACGATCAAATATCTCCGATGCCCATTTACAAGTAGTTTTGAGAATATCAACTACAAAATTAACACCTGAATTTTAAAAAATGTTCAAAAATATACAACAGTTTCATTGTTTTCATTATTTTTTTTGTAATGTTTATTTTTCGTGATAATAAATAGCGTATATCTAAAAATGGTATTTTACTTGCGGCCCGCCGCTCATTTTGAATTCTTGAATTTGGTCCTCCATCCAAAAAGTTTGCCCCCCCCCCCCCCCCCCTCCCCCTGGCGTAGATGCACGATTTCACAAAGATACCTTCACCGACCATTGCTGTCCGCCATACGTTACGTGGGGTTCAGGAAACATATTTGCAATCAGGACCCGTTTATCCTGAATTAATGGACAGAAAGCAAGATTAAGATAATTAATATGAAGACACCTTTTTGCCACAACGTCCAATACTTCAATATTGACATTTTCAATTCTACATAATCCAAGTCTCACCAAAATAACCGTTTTTGAAAATAATTCCATCAAATTTTCTGAGGTAAAATTATTGTTGCAAGCCAAGTTCAAATGAACCATCTTTTGTAATTTACTTAAATATTTTAGACATGTATTTGTCATACCATCGCATGAGAACAATGAAAGTTTATAAATATTTGGGCATTCAGAAATGTGTTTAACAATGGTATCATCGTATGACCCATGGCCGTTGATATTCAATGATTTTAATTTGTACTTCTGTTGAATTATTAATTTTATCATATTTTCTTGTGAGACTAGTCGCTTTAATTTGACAATATCTAAGTGTGTGAGGTTTTGACACAAAAGGAAATCGTCAAAATTGCGGTCACTCAAACCAATATTGCACTTCAAAGTATGCAATAGTTTATGGTGACCAAATTCAATATCAGACTCTTGATCCATACTACAAAATCCGTCTTTTTCATAGAAGGAATCTGTAATAACGAACTTTTTTAAACCATGAAGAGACTGAATATGTTTCAATAATGCATAATTTATAAAACACTTCAGCAGAACGAGATTGTTAATTTGAGGGCATCTGAGTAAAATGTGTTCCACATCTTCGGAATTCGCCCGAACGAATGTAATGAATCCGATCAATTTGAAGTGGTTGCTATATTTCGATACAAATTTCACCATGGAGTCTGCATTGTAACAGTTGTTGTACTCGATCGGCATCTGATCCCAAATTCTGCGACTCACAACGACGTCTCTCCATCGCTTGCATACTCGTTCCACATTAACAATAGAATTATATCCGAGATAAGCGAATACTTCGATCAATATCTCTGATGGTAAAATATTGATATGCATGATGATGATGTGTATCCTCGGTTTATCTAAAAAGAATATCAAACATAAAATTAATTACCTATGCTACAAAAAGAATAAACATCTACTAGAACTGACAAGAATAATAATAATTAATAAATATGTTTTTTGTCCTACGCAGGAGTACTCCGATGGCTTGCTTCTATCAATAGCGAAGGGTGGAGGTAGGTTGTTAAGATCCGCCATAAATAGTGCACATTAAACTTTGTCATTGAAATAAGTCTTCAATTTACATTGATGTTGGTTAGTTTTTAAAATTCAATTTAACCAAGCCATAATAGATACTTACTTGTCAAAAAATACTCATCTATCCCCATAACCGAGTTCAATGATTTTGTCACTACGGCCAATGACACCCCCGTTGCTGGCTTTTTTGAGAAGTTGAAGGCTACATCACGGGTGTATTCCTTATAACCGTAATAAACCGGTATTACTAATAGTTTTATGTATAAACAATAATATGTCAAAAACAAACCCGTGTTATAATTTCATAAAATATTTTAAAAATACGTATACCTACATGTGGAAACAGGTGCGATAATTTTGAAGCAGAAGAATTTGAAAGCTTTTTTTGGTTTGTAATAACCTGAGTTATTATTTTTCAACATATCTGTGTTTTGTATTAAACAGTTTTATTTAAACAATAATACTATGTAATTTTATATATTACTATGAACAATATGGAAACACAAGATCATATTTGTTATTCCAAGATTTACCAATTTGTATACATGGACGTATTATTATTATTAACCGATTTGTGTTTAATTTTTCAAAATATTGTGTTTTTTGTATTGCTATTAAAAACAAAATACTTTTATTATTATTTCTAACCCTCAATCAGAATAAAGTTTTTACTGTGGGAACTTTCCATAATAAAAATACGCTTATCATAAATTGGTTGCAAGCTGAAGTATTGATTAAAAAAACTCAATGGGGCGTTTTTATGTCCGAGCACGGTCCATTTCTTGTGTTGGCACTTTGCCCACGAAACGAGCTTCTGTCTGACATTTATGTGCTTCCTCTGTGGGCACCGTCCAATCTCTTTGAGGTAGACAGCGTTTGAAGATGGCTTGATTGAACCTTTAGGCCATCCGCTCACGTGAATACTCGAGAAAGACGTGACTGAAACTCCGGTATCTAGCTAATATATTTCAATGGCGGCTCGCTGACGGCAAGACTGGAATCTCTCAGTTTCAAAACGTTCGCTACTAAACTGAAAAGACGCGACATGCTAGTCACCCAGTCTCTCAGTTGCCAGTCACCCATTAAACAGTGGTACCAATATCAGTAGGTTCGATAAAAAATCATATTTTCATCCCAAAATTGGTAACACTGAACAAGAAATAACAAGCCAAGACGTCAAAAGTTAAAGATGGGCGGACTGATTTTTATTTTAAAATATGTGGCAGATGTTGAGAAATATTTCTACCTTAAAAAGCTTACAATAGTAGTAGGAAAAGTACCTAGAAAAGACAATGGGTTTGACAGTTTGAGGTTATAAGTTCCAACAGCAACCAGTTTGTCGGATTTTGGTTTCTGCGTGAGATGATGGGATGACCTTAGGTTTAGTATGAATTTTACTATAAACACATATAAGTTTACATCCTCTAATACTTTTGTAGTTAGGATAATGATTATACAAAGTAATAAGAGTAATAGCTTACCGTAAAACCAAGTTTAGCAGCTTAAGAAATTCAATTGAAATAACGTAATCTCAGAGCTGACACGTCTTAACGACTTTCTTCAGATAGCGGGAAATCGTTTGACAGATGTCATATTATTTTCGTCTATAGTAGATGGTGTATTCATGAAACATACAAAACATATTTGGATCAAGTATCCCACACTAGTAATAGAGGAAATAAAATTGTCAAACGAAATATTAAGGTCCATTTACCTGGATCACCCAATGTTAAAACTCCAAATTTTTTTGGGTGCGTTTGTTTGTGCATCGTTAGTGCACGTTTGTGCACGATTTTTTTTCGTTTGTGCACCTATAATAACCGAAAAATTCCAATTTCAAATTGGGTGTTCCAGCTAAACGTTGGGTCACCCAATGTTGAAATTTCAACTTTTTTTGTGTGCATTCGTTTGTGCATCGTTAGTGCACGTTTGTGCACGCGTTTCTTTCGTTTGTGCACGCACATTAAGGGGGTTATTCAGATTTCAATTTGGGTGACCCAGCTAAATGCTGGATACTTGTGTCACTAAACTTGGATTTTTTTCAAAATTTAAATTGTAAACACTAGTGCCTTGGTAGTGAACGTTAGTGCACGATTCTTTTTTGCCTTTTCATCTGTATTCAGCGCGCTATTTGATTTTTAAGTTTGTATGCAAAACCTGAATGCGTGGGTTTAAAAATATTTTTTTTAATGAAATAACTTGTCGCATAGAAAATGCGCAATTCTGCATACTTTTTTAATTTTTTTCTCATATAGTGCGTGAGATATTTGATATGAAATATTTGATGAACGTTAAGTCGAACCACCCAACAAACTTTTTTAACTTTTTATTAGGTCATCAATTTGTCTATTATTGGCTTACGTTTGTGCACGTGCTTTTTTTGATTTCGAGATTATATCTTGAGAGATATTATTTTTTTAAATTTAGTGACTTGATACTTGAACCATTAAATTTACCTTAAAATTGTTTTGTTAAGTGCATACGATTACATATATTTTTTTAAACTTTTAACATGATTTTTCAATTTTTTATCTTTTACATTAAGCTATAAATTTGATTTTGAATGGCTGTCAAGTTTTAACATCAAACATTTTTTTTCCACACTTTTTAAATGCACACCTTTGAGTAATTTAATTACATGATTTTTTATGTATTTTGTATTGTTTTTCCATGTAAATTACGCGAAAAATTCCCATTTTTCCATTTTCACTAAGTACCCCGTCAAAATATCCCGAACAAAAACAACCGCATCCGTTTGGAAGATCCAGTCAACAGAGTCTCGCAAAATAGCCAGAACGGTGTATGCTCTCTAAATATTTCGGTCTATAATAGATTACTTAAAACTTAATATTTTGTATACACAAAAGTGTCAAATCTTAAAAAAAATCATTAATAAACTTAAAATTTGTCTTTTTATTTATGATTTTGTTAATTTCATAAGCAAAAACGGAGTAAATAATAAGTATACTTAGGTACCTTTTGTTTTTAACTTATGATCCGTAATAAGAAATAAATAAGTTATAATACAATAATTACGTTGGTATGCATATTTTTGAAAAATGCAATGTATTTTTATGCAACGATATTTTCTTCAAAAGATAATATTGGAATGACATTTCGTCAACTAAATGCGCGGAACTTGTTAGGAAATTTGAACACTTTTAGTATTTTAATGTTATAAATGAGTAAATCTGGTAATTTTTACAAAATATTTATTGACATAGAATATAGAGGAGTTACATGGTTTGCTTTTGTTTTTTTGAGATTTGAGCTGGGAGTTACAATGTTTGAATTAAAATAAACAGCACCAAGTTTTACAGTATCTATTGCTTGTCTACATTATGTTGGAAAATTCAATAAAATCGCATAAATAGGGGTAATAAGCATCACATAAATGAACAAAATAATATTTAATTCATTTTAATTTTCGAGTTAGCTTTCAAATGACAGATTATTATAAAATTAGTGATAATCAGCCACCATACTTGTTTTCAAGAACTGAAGGTATTCTTAGTTATTTTATTTCATGCCTTTCTTGATTTAGTTGAGGAAGGCTGCAAAGAATTTTGGTTGCATAATAGTACTTTAATTTATTCGTACAGGGACAAAGAGATTGGAGGGAGCTCTTGCTATTCTTCACCAAAACGCAGTTTAAATTAATATTTCCATTTATTAGATCCATTATATTGCAGTGCTCATTAGTTTTCCTCCTGGTCGTACCTATGGATTTGTAAAATCTAACACCAATATTTTTTTTATTAAATTGATGGCATAAATATGTAACATGGTATCTTCTTCTTCTTCCACGGTGCTACATCCCGGGGTGGGATTTGGCCACCTCCACAACCGCTCTCCACTCACTCCGGTCTCTCGCCACACTTCTCCAGTTACCGGATCTTCCTATATGAAGCCAGTCAATTTCTACGGCGTCAGCCCATCTCTTTCTTGGACGGCCTCTGGGTCTCTTCCGTTGGGGTAGCCACTTCGTCATGATCCTTGGCGCTCTAACTTCAGGCATTCTCTCCACATGCCCCGCCCATCGTAGTCTTTGGAACTTACAGTGTCTTATGATTGTTTGCTGTTCAATCAGCTCTTCCAACTCGTGGTTCATTTTAATTCTGTAGTTCCCATTTTCCAACGTGGGTCCAAAGATTTTTCGGAGTATTTCGCTCGAAGACAGCTAATTTGTTTTCTTCGTTTTGAGTCAAGCACCAAGTCTCACAGCCATAAGTGACCACTGGCCTTATAATCGTTTTATAAATTAGAAGTTTACTTCTTCGGCCTAGAATTTTCGACCCCACCAGTCGCTTGCAGGCATGCCAGCATTTATTCCCGGAGATAAGGCGGATTTTTATCTCCTCTGCTGTCTTATTTTGGGTATTTAGGCTGGATCCGAGATACGTGAACTTGTCCACCCCTTCATATGCATGCTGTCCTATGACTATATTCTGCAGCGGTACCTGATCGCGTGTGCTGACCATATACTTAGTTTTTGACTGGCTTATTTCCAGCCCAGCGTTTTCTGCTTTTATTTTCATAGTGCCACCATGGTCGATCATCCTCTGTTTGGATCTGCTTGTAATTAGTATCCGTCAGTGTGGTCTTTATAAGCCTTACTAGTTTTAAGGGAATTCCCAGTATTTTTAGGCTTTGCAGCATCTTATCCCTATTCACACTGGCGAAAGCTTGTTTAAAATCAATAAGCAGGTGGTGGAGTGTCAGGTTGTATTCGTGCGCTTTCTCCATAGTTTGCCTCATGAGATGGATGTGATCTATGGTGGATCTATTTGGTCGGAAGCCGCATTGGTATTCTCCCAGGATTTCCTCACCATAGATCATTAACCTGCTATACAGTACAGATGAGAAAACTTTATAAGCTGTGTTTAGAATTGTGATCCCTCTGTAGTTATCGCAGATTGTTTTGTCTCCCTTTTTCAGAATAGGCACGATTATTATACCCATCTTCCATTCCTCAGGTAGAATTTCTTTTTCCCAAATATTGAGAATTATCTTGTGGATATTTGCTTCCAGTGTAGGGCCACCAGTCTTTATCAGCTCGGCTGTTATCCTGTCGGTTCCAGGTGCTTTATTGTTTTTCAGCGTTCTTAATGCTCTTCTTACTTCAGGTAGAGTAGGCTCATCAATAAATTCCTCAGCAGTGTGGTACAATACTTCTTCCGTTTCCTCATGACCATTATTATAAGCCTGATTTAAAAGTGTTGTGAAATAGCCTTTCCATCTTTCCATGATGTCCTTCTTTTTGATCAGCATTTGTCCTTCACTATCCTTACAGGAGTTTAATCAGGGTTGATAGGATTTAGTCTTGTAAAATTTTCTGGGATCATTGTTTCTTCTTTGACATTCCATGTCTTGAAGTATTCTCATGAGCATCAATCGCTTTTTCTCTCGACAGAGCTTTGTTGCAGTTTTTCTCTTTTCTTTATAAGTTTCGTAATTTTGGCGAGTTTCCCTTTGTAGGCATTTCTTCCTTGCTTCATTTTTTTTCAAACAGTGCTTGCCTGCAATCATCATCAAACCATCCTGCATCTATTTTTGCTTTGTTTTCCCCCAGAATTTCTGTGGCACTCGTGATAACACAGTTTTTTGTATTTTCCCAGTCCACATTCACATCATCGGTTATTAAAGTCATTTTTAAGTTTGTTTCTATAGATTCCTGGTATTTATCCAAAATTTCTTCATCCCTCAATTTTTCAGCTCTCCATTTAGTTCTTCTCTGGCCTACTTTTTTCAGTATTAAGGAGATTTTTTGTTTTAATTTTGCTCTCACCAGGAAATGATCAGAATCGCAATTGACTTCTCTGCAGACGCGCACATCCTCCACTGTTGTCGCTCTTCTTTTTGATATAAGAATGTGATCATTCTATTTGGTTGCATGTATTACTTCCAGGTATTTTCCAGGTTCCTTTGTGGATATTTTTATGTTTAAACCATGTACTACTAATTAATAAATTATTTGCAGCCGCTAAAAAGCATAGACGTTCACCATTATCGATTGTCGTTTGATGCAAACTGTGCTGCCCAGCTACTTATTTAAATGCTTCATCTTTTCCAACTTTTGCATTGAAGTCTCCAAAGACAATTAGAGCATCATGTGGGAAGACTTTTTCGCAGGCTCTCTGCAGATCTTCATAGAATCTATCCTTAATTTCCTCGGTCGCATCATCAGTTGGGGCATAAACGTTGATGAACGTAATATTGAAAAGTGTACCTTTCAGTTTAAGTTTACATAATCTCTCACTAATTGGCTCAAATCCTAGTACTGCCCTGCGGATATCAGAGCTGATTAAGAACCCAGTTCCATAGCGACCCTGCGTACCTGCAGATACACTGTAATACAAAGTGTAGTTTCTCTTGTTTATGAAACCTGCGCCCTCCCATCTTATTTCCTGCAATACAGTCACGCTCATTTTATACTTATGCAATTCAATTGCAACCTCCTCCATCTTGCCCGGCTGCAACATAGTGCGTACGTTCCATGTGCCACATTGTATATATAATCGTTTGTCCTTAATTCTTTGCTTGGGTCGTTGGTTTATGGGGAGTCCGGGGTTCGTAATCAGGGTTTTTTTTACCGTGTTGGGTGATTAACCCTACGACGAACCCTCATCCTTTATCCGGGCTTGGGACCGGTCATAGCGTAGGTAGAGTCGTTCCCTATTACTATAGGCGGAGATTGTGACATGGTATGGCTTAGGTTTTTCCAGGCTTCTTTAAACGCAGTTATATAATCAGCATGAACACTTTTTTTTTATTTCTCAACCTCATTTCAATTACAGAGCGAATCGTTCAACCTCAATTTGAGTGTGGTCCTTCTCCTTTTTTTAATGTACATTGGTGATATTACGTGGCATTGCAATATTAATTTAATAAAGCATTGGTGAGTACTAAATTTTTTCCTGGTTTTTTTCCCTGCTCCATCACTATACAGAATAGTGGTTTTATAGTCGTCGTCGTCGTCGTCGTAGAAAGAGGCAGAAGAGGAAGAGTAAATTATTGACATATTACACTGGAAAGCTAATTTGCAGTAAGCCCACTTTCGACTTCAATCAAAACATTGCAAAGACCATCAATCGTTTTTGGTTGCAGAGAGTAAAATTATGAATGGCAAGTTTTGTTTTAAAATATGCGCTGGACACATTAGATTTTGGATATATCAAAACGCATTGTCTATTGTAAACACATATTTTTCAGTAATTTTGTCAGATTCCTTTTCCCTTCTGGCGTAGGTATTTTTTCTTTTCTTGCTGAACAAGGTATTTTAGTCCATCTAAATTATTTGTTTGACTGAAATAGTTTTCAATTCAAATTTCTGACAGACTTCTATACTAT
The DNA here is from genome assembly GCF_057557595.1 of Rhyacophila brunnea. Taxonomy (NCBI): domain Eukaryota; kingdom Metazoa; phylum Arthropoda; class Insecta; order Trichoptera; family Rhyacophilidae; genus Rhyacophila; species Rhyacophila brunnea. Next base: position 6,177,596 of record NW_028232785.1, read on the forward strand.
GTTTAAAATGTTTATTTGTCCCTTAAAATGGTCGAAATCAGTGTTTCTAAACCTTTTTACAGCTGTGGATTACTGAAATTATTAGAAACGTTTTACGCACCGCTAACGTATAAGGAAAACATATTATATAATAACGTATGATAGCAGTTAATTTCGTCACGTAAAACCATTAATATATTTAAGGACAAAAACACAATGCTCAAATACTTACAGTTGCACAGGTTTTATTAAAATTTTAGCATTAGCATTTGGACGCCCAAAAATTGCGGACCACAAGAAAACTTTCTGAGGACCACTGATCTAAATTAAACATTGGCATCATTAAATATACAACCAAGCCAGGGCTCGAAATAGACCGGAACGCACCGGAGCGCCGTTCCTGTTCGTGAAATTCTAAAAGATACCGTTCCGGCTCGTGGATTCTTTGAAAATTGCGTTCCGTTTCGTGTTATTGAGATAATATTGCATGTAGGTATATAGTTCTTAAAGTTGTAAGAACTGATTCGTGAGAATATGTTAGGTTATTTATTAACGATTAGTCCTACAAGGTCTACAATATAATATAAGCTGTTCGGTTTTCAGATGTGCTCCAAATTTGTAATTATTTACCCTTACAAGCAGGGCTGAATTTCCAAAAAGGGCTACAGGTCCGGGACCTAAATTTAGTAGGTCTACAGAACCCGAAAAATAACGTGAAATCACAAAAGAACCTTGCAGCGAAGGAATACACAAATATACGAGCTTCTAGAATTTTGAAGATAAGAGCCCAATTCTAAGAAAATTGGTGGAAAATAAGTGATTTTGCAAAAACAAACATAAAATAATATGAAAAAACCATTAAAAAAATAATTGAAAAAACCAGGTTTTAGTACTTCTCTGTATCCATCTTTCAGAATCGTCCTTGTTTCTCTTATGAATGCCGGATTTATCTGAAATACCATCTGAGATATTATCTGGCACCACATAGTGCAGACACAAAAACAAGTCATTATCTTCCAATACTGGAGTAATATTTTTTGTGTTAAATATAATAATTGCTATAGTTACAATATAATTATTATAATACCATTAATATCGATAATTCCTAGTATGTATCATCTGCAAAGAATAATATTTTCCGAATTATGTACCTACCTACTCGTACCTATTTTAATAACAACTGTTGTTTCACTATTGCAAAAAAAAGTTTTTAATTTTTTTCTTCAATTTTCTAGTAGGTTTTTTAAACGGAATACATAGTTTTCAACTGCACCACAGTGGATCAAATAAACAGATGTGGATGGTTCAATGTCATCTTGCCGAGATAATAATATTATGTAAATGATTGTCGGTTCGTGATTAGACTGTGGCTCTATATCATTTAGTGTTCTTAAAACTGTTGAATACCTACATATGTAGTAGGTACATCAATATTATTGTATATTTGCATAGTAGAAGCTGTTACCTTATGGCAGTGAAATTTAATGCTGCTCTGGTCTTTTCATTTTCTGATGTTTTAAAATAACTCCACAATATTGAAACAAGTTATAATTTTTGGGGGTGTCTTCACAGCCTTTCTGGTGTTTATCATTTTGAAGTGTTTGTATTTGTCTTCACCAATAACTTTTTTTAAAAAATCACAGGGAATAATTTTGGTTCAAGTTTTTCTGTATGAAAATGGAGACCAAGCTATACATATCAACAGACGACGTAATAAAATAATGACTGACACCTTATTTTATCAACCAAAAGTTGAAACGGCCAACTACTATGCTATGACCAATTCATAAATAAAAGCACCATATCTATGTATTAATTAAATACATAGAAATAGATATGTACCTACATATTATACATATTCGGCGTAAAAACCTCAAAAATGATAATCATGCACGACTATTGCCACTCGATTACTAATAAATGGTAGGTAGGTACCTACCTATCATACATTTTTTTCACTTAATGTGACCTGTATGGGCATTGGTTAATAATAATCGCTGGCAAGCTATATTATTTCGTCTAGGTATCTTATAGGTTTAAAATGCTTGGGTGACTAGGTACAATGAAAAAATGGCGTTGCGAAAACCTTTATAACATTTTGTAGTCTTGGGACATCTCTCAACAGCAGCCTCAAAATGATTGATTCCTTGCTATAATTAGAAGAGAGGCGATCTTCCTGTTTTTTTATCTTCACAGAATTATTAAACTCATTATTTCGTTCTTCCAGTCAGCTTTGAACGTAATATTAGATTGATTAAGGGCATTAAGGCGAGATATAGGTACCTAGGTACCTAACTTGCCGACAACACCGAGTTGAGTCTTTATTTTAATTGAGGCTTTTCAGCGATTAGGAATGCAGTATATGTATGAATAGAATAGTTACCTAAATTATAATAATACTTATATTATAAGTACCCACATATAATTTGATTTTTTACGGCGTATTGAAAACCTGTGTTATTAAAAATCTATAAACCTTATAGAGATAGGTACCTATCTTCTTCTTATTGTGCCATCCCCTAGCGGAGGTCGACCACCATCAAGGCGATCTTATCTTTGTCGTATGCTACCCGGAACAGTTCGGTGGAGCTGCACTCGTACCAATCACGGAGGTTATTAAGCCACGAAATGCGGCGCCGTCCTCTGCTACGCTTCCCATTGATCTTTCCTTGAATGACAAGTTGGTGAATGCTGTATATGTGTCCTCTCATAATGTGGTCGAGGTATTGTAGTTTCCTGGTTTTGATACTACGTAGAATTTCTCGGTCCTTCCCCTTTCGATTGAGAACTTCAACATTTGTCACCCGGTCAGTCCAAGGAATTTTGAGGATGCGTCTATACAGCCACATCTCGAAAGCTTTAAGTCTCCGTGACATCTCTTGGTTTAGCGTCCATACTTCCATGCCATAGAGAAGAATTGAGAGCACATAACAACGTACCATGCGCAGTCTCAGACCTAGGTTAAGATCTCGATTGCTAAGGAGGCGTCTCATTTTGAGAAAGGCGCTCCTTGCGATCTCAATTGTAGTTTTTATTTCCTGAGACTGGTCCCATTTCTCATTGACCCATAATATCGTTGTTAGGCAAAAAATACAGCAAATCATTAATAGGTAATTAATAATTATTATGCTGTGTTATATGTAATATGAATCATTATTTTTTACTGTTTATGTGTTAGCAGATCTAAAAAACTATAACGAAGTGATCGTATACTATTTTAAGCCTTTAACTTCCAAGTCGTATTTCTGATATAAATTTTATAAGCCCCACATGCCTATACGCTGAAATGATTCATTATTTTTCTATGTTACTTAGAGAAGCTTCATACATCGATTGGCGTAGGCCGTAGCGTATCGTTATACCGTACAATAGACAAAGGGTTAAGTTGACGATTATTCGTTATAAGAAAATATAATATATTATGAATTTTGCAGCAATGTGAAAATAGATTACGGCAAAGCAATAATTCCTTACGGGGCATCCCAAGTTTTCTAATGCAGCTCGAAGACGGTGAATTCCCATAACACGGGTAAGTACAGCGCAATTATTTTTTACTCTAGTAGCTTAAAATGTAATGACGTCATTCTTTAGTTCCTCGTACCTACAGCAGGTGCCTGGTCATGCGACTTCGAAACATTTTGATTTTTGATAATAGTGTAAAGATAAACCATCACTTATTTTATAATAATGTAGTGTTTTGAATGTATAGTTTCGTTATAATTATTACATTGAACTAGCTAAAGTTTTGTGATGTGATTTTACTTCATTTTATGACATGTGACGTAACCAATGTCGTTTGCCTAATCTAAATCGTTTTTAGGTGATCGAAGTTGGATCCTGAACAATTATTACCTACCGCATGAGATAAAAAAAAATACTCAGTATTCTTCGCCTAGAGAGATCCCACTTATCATCTGGGTCAATGTCAATGTTGGCGTAAGTAGTAAGTACTTATAAGATTTTACGCATGGAATGTAATGAAGTTAGAATGTCACCATCAATTTCCTAGGGTAAACAGTCTATTGTAATCTAATCTAATCAATTATAATCTGGATGGCGAACCCTTTTGAATAGGTATATTAATATTTTACTAAATAACTAAATGAATACTTTTTTAATCAATTTTTATGGGTAATGATTACTCTCTGGTGTTTGCTTTTCTTCATCGCCAACCACCACGTCTCGACACACATAGTTGAGCGTATACCATGGTGTACCGAACATTGGGCGTTTTTCATAGCTGTGCTAAGAGTGACACCTGTAGAATCTTCCCGATATCTCGATTGGCGTGCAAGAATGCATGATTTCTAGTCCAATTTAATCTATTATGGTCATGCCTCAATGAAAAAAGACCTTGCTAATCATATGACGTTTCAAACTTTTTGAAAGAAATAGTGCCCCATAGAAACCAAGTTACAATAACCGAGCGGGTATTAAAACTTACTCGTTTGTATACATTGATATAAGTACCATAATAATACACCGTTTCATACAAAATCACAATATTAAAGTAGACAAGTTTTTCAGAATAGGTCAAAGACATCTTTCAAAAATCTCGAATAATCCTTTTTTTGCAATGTGGGTAAAGTTAATATTTAACTACTTGCTACAATATAATATAATATATATATTAGCGTTTTGGAAAGAAATCTTGTACAACAATAACCCTTATTGCGATGTAGGCAGGGTTAATTTTTCAACCACATTTATCCACATTTTTATGTCCAGAGAGAATGATATTTGAATGAATGGATGGGACCTGTCGGATCTTGATTTCTATTAGCATCATTTGCGAGGGTCCTTTCAATTTTTCAAATTGCGTATTCTCATATAAATGTTTGTATTCTATACAGGTGCCGTACGTAAACAAAAAGAACTGATGACTTCATTAAAATCTTGGATGCGGGCCGCACCGCGGCCAACATCGATTATTCTAACTCGGAGAAAGATCAGATGCGGTGCCTGGACATGCTCGCCACATACTGCGTGCAGGAAGCTAACCATGAAAAGAATATAAACATGAAACGGGATCTGTTCACCAAAGCCGCAAACCTATACACCACTGCCGACAAAATCATCATGTATGATCATGTAAGACGATACCTACCCACTTTCATTACCTATTTTATTCAACCTAGTCAAATTTTGTTCAAATTTCTTTATATATAATAATATGAAGTGAACTTTACAATTTACAAGTTCAATCCATTCACAACATGACTTGGAAAAACAAAATGAAAACAACTGATTTTTCATTATACAACAGCCGAATTTACTTTACCGGCGAAAATGCTGTACATCTGTATTTTTTTTTTGCAGAATCTTTTGGGCCGAGCATACTTGTGCTTGTTGGAGGGTGATAAAGTGGTGGACGGTGGATGCGCAATTCAATTTTGTGGTGAATCAATCTTCCAACAACATCCCCTCGCTGTTCTGGAAAGTGTGCATCGCTTTCAATAAAAAAGACTACCGCAGCGCTCTCGGCTTCTACAGGGAAACTCTGAGAACCAACCCCAACCGCCTGGCTGTTCTCCGTCTCCGTTTCGGCATGGGCCATTGCTTTATGAAGCTAAATAATCAGGATAAAGCAAGGTTTGGGATACTTACATTGTTTTAAATATTTTTCACAGCAAACGTCAATCTGTGAAATGAGAATATACTCATCTCTCATTTAAAATAGTTCAATATAATATTTTAAATATTCAGTTAAAATGAATATCTAGAATTTTTCAAAATTGAGTTTGCATATTTCATCAAAGATCCATTAATTCTCATGTTTTTTTAAGTTTTGTTGATTTACGGATGAATGCCATGTGCCAAGTGCAATTTTGCATTATCTATCTTATATTCAAATTCTAAATAGTCATGACTCATGACTCTGGATCCAATTGGTAATGCAAGTGGCTAAACATCCATTTCTCATAAAAAAAATATTTTATATTTAAAATATTTTTTCCAATGAAAAACCATTATAGTGTAACAATAATTTAACCCTGATCATCCACAGATACGATTTCTAGTGCGCATGAATCACACAACTGATAAACATTCTACGAATAATGTTTGCTTTATAATAATTATTGACCTAAGAATAAGGTAGTATTATTTTGAAATACGCCATTTCTATTGGCATTTCCCAGTGGCTAAGCCACAACATACGACCGTAGCCATAACCATAATCTAACCTAACCGAAAAAAAATATTTTTTTAAATCGGTACATGTTCAAACACGGGCATTACCATGATCTTACTCCCTACTTCATTTATCATTTGTCAATTTATAGCTACGGCCGTATGTTGTAGCTTAACCACTGGGAAATGCCAATAAATATGGCGTATTTCAAAAAATAGTACCTTATTCTTAGGTCAATAATTATTATAAAGCAAACATTATTCGTAGAATGTTTATCACATTTGAATGGTCAAAGACATAGCTTATAATTAGTATCTTTAGAATTATCTTCAAATGTGTTAATCGTGCCAATTTTTTAATAATAAAATGCCTAATTTTTGTTAAATTTGGGATCACAAAGATTATTAAATATAATTTTTTATCGTAAATATGTCACTATATAATGTTAACATTAATTTTACTAATGGTTTTGTAAATGCGTTTAAAAAATAATGAATCTAAAAAATATTAATACCACTGCACATGGATGTACCGAAATATGACTATATTCTAAAACATTAGAGCGAAAAGTTTAAAAAAATACTATTTTATGTAATAAAAATACTTTATGCAGTCATCAAATGTTTAAAATAAATATAAAGGATAATAAGGCTTCAAAATTATATAAATAGATTATCTAAAACGTTTAAGGAATGTCCAGGATTATGCTCTGAATATACCTAATAGGTTGAGCAAATGGCTGACATCCATTTCTCCTAAAAACAAAATCTGTCAATACAAACCTCTACTCTGTGGAGGCCCATATGATCCTATTAGGATCGGACATGGTCGAAAGAAAAAAGAAAAAGAATACCATAAAAGCTCCATTTTTACCTATGCTGAGCATGTGGGCCGTTAAGTCTGTAAAGAAAACATGAAGAAATTATATGAACCTATAATTATGTCTGATTAATAAAATTACATACTTAATGTAAATATTATGATATAAATTTCATATATCACATGAGTATGAAATGAAATTTATGACGAAAAGAATAAAATCCTTTCTACATAAATTTTAAAAAGATCTCATTGCTCCATCTATCTAGTAATCATAATAGTAATTCAAGAACCTTGTCTATCCGCTTAATTCAGCAGGGTGAAAATTTTTCTCAGTTCAGTTCATTCAGTTGTCTTGTAATTTGTTTTCAGGGTTACAATCCAAGTCCAATAACAACAGAGAATCGGGGGTTGTGTGCGGAGAACTGTTACTAACTTGCACGAGAAACCGCGACCTGGCTACGCAGTTTGCACTTTCTGCATTTGTCCTGCCGCACTTTGGCCTCGAGCAGATGTATATCATTTTATCGAGGGGATTCAGAGAATGTATGTATATTTTATATCATATTTGTATAGGCGTACAGTTAAAAATATATTTTTTACTGGCCCTACAATCCGATGTGGATCTCGGCTGCCTCATGAAGAGGTCTCATAACAGATATTTTTTACAAGAAATATAATTGATCGTTTGCTCAACCTATTGGGTCCACAGCTTAACAGTTGATATTCCTAAATAATACACGTGATTTAAGAATGTAACAGTCTTCATTGAAAATAGTTAACTTGGAACAGCCTCAGTAAAATACCCATTCGAAAAATCTTGGATCTTCTCAAGCTGACTCAGCTGGCATGCGATAAATCTAGGGTTGATTCCCATGTCATGTTCTAACATTTTTATCAATTAGGTTTGTTTCTGAACCTGTTTCGAGTTATGTATGGAAGATTGATGAATGTTTCATTGTTAAATCTTGTGTAACATCTTGAAGAATCTATAATTTAATTTAAACTATTAAAAAGTACTAGTATGTCAGTACGAAAATTCGAAGAGATCCTTATGCTATCTATGAATCAAAATTTGTATATAATAGAATATGACCTGGTATTCACCACTTAAGAAAATTGCTTTACAATAATTGTTTTGTTCACCCATACGCACTTCTGACAGGCCGCTGCGGCTAGCCGGCATACAAAAAACGATATGCGGCTAGCCGCGATGCGGCCTGCCGCAAGTGTGTATGGGCACTAAGCTTTTTATCAAGTCATCATCATCAGCCGGGGTCGATCTACAGTTGGATGAAGGCCTCCCTTAGCTTCCTCCATTTTTCTCGGTCCATAATTCTTTACTGCCACATACATCCTTCTTCTTGGTCGTTCACTCATGGCTGAGGATCGTGACCACTTTTTAATTTTGCCATCCAACTTTATTGTTGAGTTTTTTCTTATTTTTTTATCAAGTATGAGGACTGAAATTTATGTTCTAGTCTATATTATTATAATGTTGTAATTATTATTGTTAATACTGTATGGTGGGCGAATTTAAATAATTCATGCAAAGCCAATGTATAAATATATTAAGTTGTTTTATTGTATTCAACAATTATTCCTTCACTGGGCCTCCCAATGTTTCAAAAATGTCATAAAGGCTCAACCAAAGAACTACGAGATAATAAAAATTCTTGGATCACTATACGCTAAATCTACCTTTCAATCTTAACGAGATGTAGCTCGTGCACATCTCAAGAAAGTCACTGATCAATTCCCAGATGACATCGAAGCTTGGATTTAATTAGAGCAGTCTGATTTGCAGTTATATCATCCCATTTTTTATTAATATACAAGACATAAACTTTCATTTTTAAAGATATAATAATTATGTATAACCATCTTAGTCATTTTGTCATCTGTCTTTGTTTCATCGTTGATACTAGATAGATCAATATACACTTCAGAGAAGAGGTGTTTATTATCTGCATTGTGAAACTTGTAAAACAGTTTAGAGATTCACACAATTCACCAAGCACGTCTTTATAGCGAGCAGCAGCCATATTGTAGATCCAATTCATGGTCCGAAATATGTGTATCTATATGACAAGGGTGATCGACTAAATCTCATGGAGCAATTTGGGATAAAAAAAGTGTATTCCAAAAAAGTCTATGTGGATGTTAATCTGTAAAAGACTTGTTTTCGCAGGGTTTAATTGAATTTTAAAAACTAACCCAACACCATCTGTAAGTTGTCTTATTTCAATGAAAAAAATATGCATGACTGACAAAGTTTAATGTGCACTATTTATGGCAGTTCTTAACAGCCTACCTCCACCCTTCACCACTGCTATCTATGCCCCAAGGCTTTCTATGCAATGTGCTGCTCACCCATCTAATGGTCAAACAAGCAATGAAATGTAAAAACAATAAATTGTTGACTACGTAGTATACGTTTATACAGCAAATACTTTAAGTAATATTCTGTTAATTTCTGTACACGTTTGCTTAATCTTATCAATGCTTTTTTGTTTGCAGTATGAGAATTGTTTGAACAAATTCCACGCTCACCATAATGTGGATGATTTGATTTACATGGCCCGAGCTGTGTCGTATGCGAATCGACTCCAGGAAGCCAATATAGCTTTGCTACGAGCCAGACGAGTTGGGCCTTGTAACGGCTCTCTACTCTACACCATGGTGCTCATCCTGAGAAGAATGTCCGCCCACGTTTTGATTGGTCACAGAAGTTTATTACTTTCAATACTTACCTATGTAACTACCTACCCACAGAAAATTGATTAATTTTTGTATCATAAATTTCATGATTTTTCCTTTATAACATTGATGATTTATTGTAATATATTTAGACCAAGCAAAGAAATAATTACATGTTACACCTCCTTACATTTTTAAGTTTAAGTCGACCACCCAGTTAAGTACCTCTTGGATTGATGATTGTTAATAGAAAGGTAGTTTAAAGTATTTTAATAAATAATTGATGTTTTATGATAAATGTTGAATTTCATTTTTTCACCCTTTCCTTTGCTCAGCTGTAATAAAATATTATTATATTCGCAGAGAGCATAATATTCATAGACTATAGATACATCTAGACGCCACCCGTTGCATTGCTAAATGAAGCTGCGTGCCATGCGTTTGGTTTGTGGGTGAGCGAACGCATTCGTCTACAAATGTTCGAGACCATAGACCATTTCGGTAGTGCTCGCACTAGACGCTCAGAATTAAAATATAATTTTCTATAATAATATACAAATAAATTATCACGAACATGTATCAACTTACCTATGAAGCGTAATACCATCTTTTTGCTTATCAGTACGGCTACCATATTTTAATACAACACATAAAACCATCTTTCCTGCTTAAATAACTAAAAATATTTACCAATGACTATGTTTAACACAAAAAATAGCAATTTAGCAACACGAGCTTCGACGCTACGTGAAGCGATTTACCACAATTTGTCGGCGATACTTTTGGAAACTAACTCAAACATATGTAGACCTTTTATCGTGTCGCAGAGATTATAAGGGTGCCGAATACTTTCCCACTCGCACTCATGCATCGTTTTTGTTCAGGCCTTGATAATATTACTAATTGCACTTTTGGAGGAGTCCACACTGCTCTAAAGGGATCTTATAGAATATACTATATCACAATATTTGTGAGGGTGACATTCTTTATGAACATAAAACACAATTTTAAAACATATCTGCTCGATTAATGGAACCGCTGGAAGCTGTGTCCCATTGTATTCTTACCAAGCCGCAAAGGTCAATAATACTAGCATAATTTGTAAAAAGCTTCAGTCACATTACGGCTAGTTATGCCGTAATTGGATATAATACTGGTGACTAAATTGGTAAAGCGCATCGGCCAGAATTCAATGTATACAGGTTCGAATTCTGTCAGGTGTCATATTTTTTTAAGTACCAATGTTTCTGAGGTGTTTTCAAACAGTGCAAGTAGGTATATATATTGTTCTTGTCGGTTTATAGGAAGCCAGCGGCAAACAAATTTTGAAAATAGCTGATATACCTACTGGATTATTTGTTAGGTTAGGTTTTCATTTTTGTATTCATGAATTTTGCCAAAATCAGCAATAAAAATTGGCGCGGTTCCCGCCTGGCTTTCTGTAAACTGACTTGCACCGGTATGTAAATCAGTGCCCCGCAACCTTTTCTCCACGACACACCACAGGTCTTCACAGAAGACAGTGACACACCGCATGTTAAACAATTTATACACCAAAACATGGACCCCACATCCTGAAGGGGGACCCCAGACTAGGATATTTGCCCCTCCTACCTATCGCTAAGGTTAAAGACAGTGTGATACCCTAAAATAGAGTTTTTAAAATGGTGTTTGAGGTAAAATTAATGGTATTGAATGTTTGTATTTATTAATACATCCACTTGAATTATGGTTAGTTGTCTGGTTAAGAATATTTGTTTGTCGAATATTGACACAATAATAATAAATAATTATTGTAACCTACAATCGAATGTTTTAAATTATTAATACCAGCGTAGTAAAATAGCGCTGCAGTCAATTATTTTTAATATGTGAGCAAATTTGTAATTTGTGTTTATCTTACTCCTTGTCGGAAATCCAAGAATATTCTTTTTTAACCGAAATCCAGAAAATAGCCAATGGAACATCTGCAAAATTTAGTTTTTAGAGTCCCATCGTTTCTCAATTCAACTTCAACGAAAGCGCTTCTATAGAATTTTCGGCATTGGTTGCGAAAGGGTTTCGAATCCAGTCGTATTGATTGTATGAATGTAATGATGAAATTTCTTTTGCTGCAAAGTTAATTGTTTTTGAGACGGATCCAAAATTAATTGCTTGTTTTTAATGGTGGTCTGGTAGGTCCTTTGATACATTTGTAGAGATCCTTGTCTTAACTCCTAGTTTATCAGAGCACGTCAATATATTATTTTCATTCTGACTTTGCATTGTTTTATTAAGTTCATGCAGGTGCTAAAATATATTACCGAACATATATTTTTATATGTACGCAAATTTGGTTATTAAGTAATTATCGTATAATATACAAAAATATTTGTTTTTTTGCAAGCAATGCACCGCGACACACCTACCGTCTAGCGGCGCACCGGTGTGCTATAGAGCTACAAGTCTCATGACAGTGTTAAACAGAGTATGATTCTCTCAGTTCAGATGGCATCCTAGTTATTTTCAAGGAGCGTATGTGGCATAGGTGCTGGTGCATTATGGCTCATCCATCAATATTGACCACGGCACTGGGTGTGTATAAAATGATGGGTATTAGGAAATGAAAAAAATATCGACGTTATCGTGACATTGTTACCATAGAATACTTCAATGTAGTTACTAGGTGCTGGGAAAATTCTAGGGAGAACAATAATTATCCACTATAACTGCTTAAGCAGGGATGTGGTAAATAGACGGATAAACTTGTATTAAATAGTATTTCCAGTACCCTAAACCTGAAAGGCGCATCACATGTGACAGAAGATTTGACGTATGATAGGCAACGACAACAAACTTAGTATACATATAATCATAGACAATATATGACAAAATACAAATATTTAATAACTATTAATTATACATGATTCATACGCTGTCAATCGAAACGATAAGGTGGATAATAACTACTTATAATTTTGTTTATTGGTTGTCTTATTATTAAACGTACTTAAAATTGGGATTTTTAAAGTAACTAGCGTTGGATATAAAGCTTGCCCGTCATAAATTAATGCATAACGAAACATTTATGAACGCACGAGGTCTAAAGATACAGTGAAAGCCATCAATAATTTGTAAGATAAATAACAATAAATAGTATAATATTATTATATTGTGACATTGGAGTGATGAAAACAGTTTTTGGTGACAGCTATAACTGTTGCGAATGGCTTTGCAAAGTATATTTTGACGACGCACCAATAAAAATATAATATACAGGTGCTTTCCAAATTGAAGCACGAAGATGTTGATTATCATCAATTAGTATAAATGGAAAACAGGTAGATAGGAGCCGTATTGGCTGTTTTGCGAAACTCTTTTGACCAGACCATCCATGCGGATGCGGTTGTTTTTGTTCGGGATATTTTGACAGGGTACTTAGTGAAAATGAAAAAATGCGAATTTTTCGCGTAATTTACATGGAAAAACAATAAAAAATATATGAAAAATCATATAATTAAATTACTCAAAGGTATGCATTTAAAAAATGTGGAAAAAAAATGTTTGGTGTTAAAACTTGACGGCCACTCAAAATTAATTTTCTAGGTTAATATAAAAGATAAAAATTTGAAAAATCGTGTTAAAATTTTACATAAATATACATAATCGTATGCACTTAACAAAAATTTTTTAAAGCAAATTTATTTGTTCAAGTATCAAGTCACTGAATTTAGAGAACTAATATCTCTCACGATATAATCTCTAAAACAAAAAAAGCACGTGCACAAACGTAAGCTAATAATAGTCAAATTGATGATCTAATAAAAAATTAAAAAAGTTTGTTGGATGGTTCTACTTAACGTTCATCAAATATTTCATATCAAATAACTCACGCACTAGCTAGCTATGCATTAGCTATGCGACAAGAGATTTTACTAAAAGAAATATTTTTAAACCCACGCAGTCAGGTTTTGCATAGAAACTTAAAAATAAATAGCGCGCTGAATACAGATGAAAAGACAAAAAAGAATCGTGCACTAACGTTAACTACCAACGCACTAGTGTTTACAATTTAAATTTTGAAAAAAATATAAGTTTAGTGACACAAGTATCCAGCATTTAGCTGGGTCACCCAAATTGAAATGCGAATAACCCCCTTAATGTGCGTGCACAAACGAAATAAACGCCTGCACAAACGTGCACTAACGATGCACAAACGAATGCACTCAAAAAAAGTTGAAATTTCAACATTGGGTGACCCAACGTTTAGCTGGAACACCCAATTTGAAATTGGAATTTTTCGGTTATTATAGGTGCACAAACGAAAAAAAATCGTGCACAAACGTGCACTAACGATGCACAAACAAATGCACACAAAAAAAGTTGGAGTTTTAACATTGGGTGATCCAGGTAAATGGACCTGAAATATTACAGTTTTGTTCAATGAACCAGGGGTTCAAAGATAACCAGGTTGACTGTATTAGTGGTAATAAATTTAAAGACACAAATGAATAAAAAATATATATTGTCACACCCCCGATTGTCCCCATTGGGGATGTCACTGAGGGTCTAGAGAAACCTGAATCGTTATTGAACTGACGCATACCTAGTGAGTGTTGATTGCAGGTAAAAAAAAATAATAGTAAATATTAATAATGCCAGCAATGCTGTAAATCGCGGCCTTAGCGGCATTAGCTCTGAGCGTTCATAAACATAATACAAAGGTCCCTTTATTCGATTACAAAAAAGCCTCCTATATTATATCGAGTGCGACACTGGTGTCCCGTCTGAAATGGGCCAAAATCTCGCCGTCTCCGACTACAATAAAATTCTGGTGTTTAATTTGTTCACCTCCGAAGTCCTAATGACAGACGAAACACCATCAAACTGAGCGAGGAGATGAATGCCTCTTCTCGCTCACGACTTGGACGGAGATGTCAATATCTACATAAAGCCGCGTAGACACGGTCCAAGTGTGCACACGGACACTGCTTCAATAATTGTTCGTCATTTGAATGATCTAGCTGACATAATAAAATTAATATCAAGTGTCAAAGTGGCCATTCATTTTATAATCACAAAAAGATGGACTTATTATGCTAAAGGTAACCGTGGTTTTCTGATTATATTGTTTCAAAGAATAATATTTCTGCCATGGAATGCATTATAAACCTATATGTAATTAGAAATGGAACTATTTTTGTTTATGTGGTGTTATTGCATAATCAATTAATGCATGTCCATATGGACACGCGTGCCACTTAACACCATAAATTTAAATTATGATTATTCGAATTTGACTTTGAAGTCCTTGAGATAGGGTTTGCACTTTCTTCTTCGCGTGAGGATATATTCTACTAATTCGTTTTCCTTTTTCGTTTCGTTGGTCATTCCTCCCTTTTTATTTACTGGTCATACCCGCGCGCCTTTTTTATGTATGGAGTTTGGCATTCCTTTGTTTTCATTTCTGGATTTTCCTTTCTTATTGTTTACATGTTGCTACTGACAGTTCATTCTAACTATCAAAAATTTATCTTGAACGAACGTTAAGTGATCAGTGATTGTGGTGCAACATCTGAATGACCGTGAGGAAGATATTCTAGAAGCAATGGACATCAGACGGCGAAACAGGACTGCTACAGGAGGAAAAGTTCAACGTACGAGCGTCGATTAAGATGCTAATGTTTGAGGTATCCTCGTTACGTACCTTATTTCAGCAGGGGGATCGGCAAGGAGTGGCACAACGCCCATAAAACAATTCTTGGGGGCCCCTACAGTCGTAGAGTTAGGTCTAAGTGACAAGTTGCGTCGGTGCGCCCACTCATCATCAGCTAACCATCTGACGGAGAGGACCATCGCGGCCCTCCAGAATACGATGTTTTCCCAATGGGACAGCTTCTGGAAGGGTATGCAAGGGTTAGTGGATTGGGCAACCAATCCTCAAAACAACATAACAGCGATGGGCCTGTACCAAAAAATCGAAGAGGGTTTTGGGGACAACGCATAATAAAATAGTAGCCCGCATACCTTGTGCGGACACCACCATTGGTAAGTCCTTCCTTACTTTTACGGAAAGAATTTCAAACGCAACAATCAGCAGAGGTCACTCTCGAGATCAAGGATTTAAAGAACTCAGGGGTTCTAGAAGAAGCGGGTCCAACCCCCAGTTTTCTCTCAACCCTGTTACTGATGAATCGGGACCATATGCCCTGTTTTCAACCGAAAGCGTTTGAATGCGTTCCTACAGCCAAAGCCATTCAAACTAATTCGCCATTACGAGGTTCCAGCCGTCTTAAACAGAAGGCTGGCTAGTAATCATAGATCTAAGCCAGGCATACCTCCAGGTACCCATGGCTTCTCAACATCGTCGATTCGTTCGACTAGCCTACCAAGGGGAGCTCCTACAATTCATGTGTCTCCCGTTCGTGCTGTCAGCCGCTCCGATTATGTTTGCATCCCTGACCAATAATTGGGTCGCCGAATGCCTACGAAAGAATGGCTGAGAATATTCACTTACCAGACGACTTCTTAGTAGCCAACCAATCCGAGAAACAGTCTCGGTTCAGGTGGAATACAGGATAACCTTCCTACAGTCTTTAGGGTGGTTAATAAATATTAAAAGATCCTGTCTGAACCCAAGCCAATGATGGTTCCTGGACATCACGTGGGACACACACAAGCGGAGGTTTCTGTCGCCGGAGAAGTGTGTAGCACTCCGTCACCATCTGCTAATGCAGGTACAAAAGGGCAGTTGGTCCCTCAGGCAGGCACATGTTCAATCCCTTCTAGGGCGACTTAACTTCGCATCCTACCTCCACGAGGAAGGTTGCATTGCCGACGGCTACAAAACTCCAGTCATCAATATTGTCGAGGTCACATTCTCGCCAATAGACGACAATCCCACCACAGGCCTAACAGGACATCATGTGGCGGCTCCAGGTGATAGGCTCCTCAGATTTGACACACAGAACGACATTCAATCACTTCCTGACGACAGACGCAGCCGACACAGGCTAGGGAGCCCAACTGAATGAACACCACCTATCTGGTACGTGGGAACAAGACCAGTTAGCATGGCATGGCATTCCAACATGAAGGAAATGTTTGCAATTCAATCTCGGGTACAATCAATCATAGGATCAGATCTGCTTCTGCAGACATACAACAAAACAGTGATGGCATACATCAACAACGAGGGCGGCACAAAATCTGTCACCCTCCTAAACCTAATATGCCGACAGATACTAGTATTTACCAGTCGAGCCAACATCACGTTTACTGCAAAATACTTCCGCAGAAATTACCACTCTGTGGCAGGTCATATCTCCCACAGACAACTCATTCCCGAGTGGCACTGTATTTGCGTGGCAACGTATTTGTCACGAGACGTTACTGACAGTAGCGCGCTGTTTCACGACGCCTTAAGCCGAGTATAGGACTTGCGTGATTGCCCATACATAGAATTTCATAGTTAGGCGACAAGAGAATTCACAAAAAAAAAAAATTTAAACCCACGCAGTCAGGTTTTGCATACAAACTTAAAAATCAAATATCGCGCTCAATATAGGTGAAAAGGCAAAAAAAAAATCGTGCACTAACGTTTACTAACAACGCACAAGAGTTTACAATTTAAATTTTTAAAAAAATCTAAGTTTAGTGACACAAGTATCCAGCATTTAGCTGGGTCACCCAAATTGAAATGCGAATAACCCCCTTAATGTGCGTGCACAAACGAATGCACTCAAAAAAACTTAGAGTTTTAACATTGAGTGACCCAACGTTTAGCTGGAACACCCAATTTGAAATTGGAATTTTTCGGTTATTATAGGTGCACAAACGAAAACAATCGTGCACAAACGTGCACTAACGATACACAAACAAATGCTAGAGTTAGAGTTTTAACATTGGGTGATCCAGGTAAATGGACCTCGAAAAACGAAAAAAAATCCTTTGACTTTGTCTTGAAATAAAATTTCTTGAATACTCCGGTAAGCATTTTTGGTGGCAAAAGGTACTTACCTAAATAAAAAGGTGTCTTGGAGTTTCTTAAATTCTCCGTTATTTTTTTTCTGAGAGACAAAAAACCTGTACATTTTCAACAGATGACAACGCGTACTATATTTTTTCCTCAAATACTATAATTTTGGCGGCTCTGTAATATAATTCCACTTTTAAAATATGGCAACACTGATGACATCAGCTGTCGTATCATTTCAGTATCAGAAGTCGTCAAACGTCAGCTCTGAGACTACGTTATTTCAATTAGATTTCTTTAGCTGCTAAATTTGGTTTTACGGTAAGCTATTACTCTTATTACTTTGTATTATCGTTATCCTAACTACAAAAGTATTAGAGGATGTAAACTTATGTGTGTTTATAGTAAAATTCATTCTAAAACTAAGGTCATCCTCTCACGCAGAAACTAAAATCCGACAAACTGGTTGTTGTTGGAACTTCTAAACTGGCCAGTGATTGATGCTTCAGACACGGGGCTACTGAAACCTAATAATCTCATAACCTCAAACCCACTGTCTTTCCTAGGTACTTCATTATAAGCTTTTTTCCGTAATTTCTTTAAGGGAATATTCTGACAGCCTGTAATTATACAGGTAGAAATATTCCTCAACATATTATGCCACATATTTAAAAATAAAAATCAGTCCGCCCATCTTTAACTTTTGACGTCTTGGCTTGTTATTTCTTGTTCAGTGTTACCAATTTTGGGATGAAAATATGATTTTTTATCGAACCTACTGATATTGGTACCACTGTTTAATGGGTGACTGGCAACTGAGAGACTGGGTGACTAGCATGTCGCGTCTTTTCAGTTTAGTAGCGAACGTTTTGAAACTGAGAGATTCCAGTCTTGCCGTCAGCGAGCCGCCATTGAAATACATTAGCTAGATACCGGAGTTTTAGTCACGTCTTTCTTGAGTATTCATGTGAGCGGATGGCCTAAAGGTTCAATCAAGCCATCTTCAAACTCTGTCTACCTCAAAGAGATTGTATGGTGCTCACAGAGGAAGCACATAAATGTCAGACAGAAGCTAGTTTCGTGGGTAAAGTGGCAACAAAAGAAATGGTCCGTGCTCGGACATAAAAACGCCCATTCAGTTTTTTTAATCAATACTTACTTCAGCTTGCAACCAATTTATGATAAGCTTATTTTTATTAATAGGTAAGTATGTAAAGTTCCCGCAATAAAAACTTTATTCGAATTGAAGGTAAGAAAGAATAATAGAAGTATTTTATTTTTAATCGCAATACAAAAAACACATAATATTTTGAAAAATTAATCACAAATCGGTTAATAATAAAACGTCCATGTTTACAAATGGGTAAATCTTGGAATAAAAGATATGATCTTGTGTTTCCAAATTGTTCATAATAATCTTTTATATATTCTTATCCTAAGAGATTTTGGGAAACCACCAACTGTTCATTTAAGCGACATTTTATTGTTATTTTTACATCTTCACTTCGATATGTGCGCTACCGAATTATCTACCGATTGAATTGACCAGATTTGAGAAATATCCGATGATTTTCCAGAAACGTGACATTTATATCCGATATTTTTTTACATACGTATACGATTCGCCATATTTCTTTTAACGCCCAACATAATGTAGTCTTCGTCGCTTAAGACATTCTAACCCTTTATTGACAAACGGAATCGATTATTTTTATTCAAATGTATTATGTACACATTAGCGCACTTTTCCCCTGTGTTTGTTTGTTTGGTACAATTCACTACGTAAATTATCTTCTGACATCCGCGTCCGCCACTGCTATATTTTCATAGATAACGTGATATTCCAAATTTGATTGAAATACTTACTTATTTGTGGCTGTTCACGCACTTTATTTTTATTGAATAATTACCTAGGCTACTAATTTCCATAGATTACAATATAGTCATATTAAACTAACAAAGTTGGCTTTGCAAACAATGAAAGTAATTAATATGAATTGTTATAGTTATCAAAATTTGTGATATTATAATATTATCTATCTATCTATATATAATGCCGTTATTATCACGAGCCTCAATAAATCCACTGCTGGATGAAGGCCTCTCTACGTTGATTGTATTCTTGACAGTCTTGAATTTCTATATTTATTAAAAATGCTAATGGTATTTATCTACATATTCATAGCATTATCATCAACATTATCATCATCATTATCAATCAGGATCAATCCACTGCTGGATGAAGGGTTCGGCAACCTGATTCTACTACTAGCGGTTAAACGAATTTGTGATTTTCAATTTCAATTTATTTTTAACATATTGTGGACATTACAAATTATAAGTTTAAGACGTTCACAACATAACATATAGAAACAAAGAAGTATACTTAAAACAGTAGGTGTTACATAAAAAAAGAGATACATAGTATGTTATTAAACAGTAGAAATATGTACATACAAAAATATTAATTAGATAGGTACAAGGAAGTACACCGGATGAGTTAAGCAGACCCTATTTTATTATTATACCTATTTCTATCATCCTTATCAACATCGACCTGAACCAATCGACTGCTGGATAAAGGCCTCCCTAGCCTGATTCTATTCCTTTCTGTCATTTGAATTGCTGTATTTATCACAATCGGTGATATTATGTTTATCTACATATTCATATCGTCATCATCATCATCATCAACCAGGATCAATCTACTGCTGGATGAAGGGTTCCGCAACCTGATTCTATTACTAGCGGTTAAACGAATTTGTGATATTATACCTATTTCTGTCGTCCTTATCATCATCGACCTGAACCCATCCACTGCTGGATTAAGGCCTCCCTAGCCAGATTCTACTCCTTTCTGTCATTTGAATTTCTGTATTTATCAAAATCGGTGATATTAAATTATATCTATTTATATAGCCCGTGAGCCTGAATCAATCCACTGGTGGATGAAGGCCTCTTTAAGTTGTTTGCATTTCTATCTGTTATATGAATTGCTACATTTATCAAAATTGCTGATATCATATTTATCCATTCATAATATCGTCGTTATCATCATCAACTAAGATCAATCCACTGTTGGATGAAGGTTATCCCAACATAATTCTACTCTTCTTGGTCATGTGAACTGCTATATATTTCAAAATTTGTGATTTTATATACCTACCCATTTATATCGAAATCAACCTGTATCAATCCACTGCTAGATGAAGGCCTCTTTAAGCTGATTCTACTATTCTTATCAGAATTCGTCTATAATAGGCTCAGATATAATATGTATTGCTTTATTATTTATCAACATTTGTCTCTATATGAATCGCACCGGGAAACTATATTGTTTAAGGTTAAATTTTAAATCAAAATATGATTTTTTAAATATTATTCTATGGCTGCAAGCTTTTATTTTTTATAGACAATGAAACAAAATAATGTTTAAAATATTTTTTATGCTGCTACCCTTTTTCTGATATGTAAATGGGACCCGAAAGAGATTAATATTCGCGTTATATTGGATCGCTATTTATGATAATCACGATTGAGATGTATAATTATTTATCATATTTAAATACACATACCTACACATATATTCTATTAAAATGTCAGTGGTAGCAATCGGCGATTGCTAGCTGTTCTGCTAGGCTTAGGCCCACCTGAAATGGTGTCAGACGATATTGTGAAGGCTAGACTCCAAAATAGACTACGCATAATATGACTCCAAATTTGTATTGGCAGTGACGACATGCAAATCGTAAAACTGCCAAATCAGCGAAAATGTCAAACTGTCTGACGTAAATGAAAATCCATCCCGAAGGGAAAAATATGGCGCCGTCTATACAAACTTTACAATTATATTGAAATCCAACACCATGCCATTAGGACGCCAAGCCGTCTGTAAGACCTAGCGAGACAGACTGGCGAGAGCCAACTGGCTCAGCTAGTTCGTATATAATATGTTACTTTGGTAAGGTAAAAATGAGAGTAGGTACCTACATACTTTATAATATAATACCTAATAGTATAAGGTACTTATACATTTATACCTGATTTAACGAATTACACCACTTTTGCATTATTAATTATAAATCGTTTTTTTGTAACACACTATCACAATAAATTGTAAAGAATTTCCATGAAACATAGTTACCTTATATTTAATGATATGAATTTTAATCTTTTTCCGATATCGCGTGCCCGCAAACCGCAACACAACTTTGTATAAAAAGTCATTCAATAGTTTTGAATACTTAGCAACTATTTCTCACATTTTTTTACACAACATACCTTCTGACTAATTTAATTCATTTGGAGTGACCAGCAGACCTTCGTCTAGTCTCCTATATATTATTATCCTAAGAGATTTTGGAAAACGCACCAACGGCCCATTTAAGCGAAATTTTATTGTTATTTTTACATCTTCACGTCGAAATGTGCGCTACCGATTGAATTGAATACATTTCAAAATTTTTCCATGATTTTACAGGTACGTGACGTTTATATCCGATATTTTATTACATGCCGTATAAATACGATTCGCTATATTGCTATTCACGGCCGACCGATTGACGTTTTCGTCGCTTAAGACCTCCTTATCCTTTATTGATAAATGGAAGCGATTATTTTAATTCTAATATCGTAATGTAGGTATTGGCGCTCTTTTTTCCGGTGAGAAAACCATAATCTTGGTAGAATTCACTACGCAAATTATCTTCTGACAACAGCGTCCACCACTGTTATAATTTTATAGATAACGTGATATTCCAAATTTGATTTTTTTTTAAATACTTTTTTTGGCTGTCACATTTATTATTGTTATTACATTATTATTACCTACACACTTTTTTTATTGAATAATTACCTTTCCATAGATTAATATAACCAAAATTTATGCCAAATTTGAATCTACTGAAGACAAAATTGCCATTGTAATGAATGAAACAGATAATTTAAATCTTTATTTTAGACAACCTGACATTAGTGAAACACACTTTGGAAACACATCATATTATAATAACGGGTGATATTATAATAATATGTACATAATTATATGTATCCACTACGGGATGAAGGGTTCCGCAACCTGATTATACTGCTATCGGCTATACGAGTTTGTGATATTATACCTATTTCTATCGTCTTTATCACCATCGACCTGGACCAATCCACTGCTGGATAAAGGCCTCCCATAACTGATTATACTCCTTTTTGTCATATGAATTGATATATTTATCAAAATCGGTGATATAGTAAAACTATCTATTTATAATGCCATTATTATCATGAGTCTGAATCAATCCACTGCTGGATGAAGGCCTCTCTCAGTTTTTTGTATTTCTGTCGGTCATATGAATTATTGCTATATTTATCAGAATTGCTGATATTATATTTACCCATTCATTATATCGTCATTATCATCATTAACCAGGATCAATCCACTGCTGGGTGAAGGTTATCCCAACCTAATACTACTCTTCTTGGTCATATAAATTGCTATATGTTTTTTAAATTTGTGATTTTATATACTGCGCATTTATATCGTCATAACTTATCGTCATCAACCTGTATCAATTCACTGCTGGATGAAGGCCTCTATAAGCTGATTCCACACCTTTGTGTCTAATAAATTCCTATTCTTATCAGAATTGGTCATTTCCTTTCAGATATTATAGTATGCGCATTATTTATCAACATTTGTTTCGATATGAATGTCTCGAACCGGAAGACTATGTTATTTAAGGATAAATTTTAACTCAAAATTTGATTTTTTAAATATTATTCAACGGCTGCAAGCATTTATTTTGTATAGACTGGTAACATTTTATTATCTAAATGGGTCCCGTAGCAGATTAATTCTCATGTTATATTGGATCGAAATCACATACA
Source organism: Rhyacophila brunnea (assembly GCF_057557595.1). NCBI lineage: Eukaryota > Metazoa > Arthropoda > Insecta > Trichoptera > Rhyacophilidae > Rhyacophila > Rhyacophila brunnea. The sequence continues at coordinate 6,201,061 of NW_028232785.1, forward strand.
TTGCTTTATATTCGAATTATTGAAATGTATAATTAGTTATCATATTTAAATGCACGTGTTTTAACGAAACATTTATTTAACTACACATATTATATTCTATTAAAGTGTCAGTGGTAGCAATCGGCGATTTCCAGCTGTTCTACTTGGCCTATCAGCCTGAGATGGTGTCAGACGATATTGTGAAGGCCAGACTCCAGAACAGACTACGCATATGACCCCAAATTTATATTGGCAGTGACGACTTGCAAATCTTAAAACTGACAAATCAGCGAAATGTCAAACTGTCTGAGGTGAATGGAAATCCATTCCGAAGGGAAAACTCTATGCATACTTTACAATTATATTAAAATCCAGCACCGCCAAGCCGTCTGCAAGACCTAGCAAGACAGACTGGCGACCGCCAGCTGGCTTAGCTAGTATATTATAATAATTACAAGATAAAAAAAAACTTTTTATATACTTACAACGTTTTTAAATTTTCTGTTGAATCATATTATAAACTTGACTTGACTAGCTTAAACGGTCAAAAAAAATTGTACTTGAGAGAAATAATACTGAAATTTCATTTTGACATGTCATATTGATTTCCATGGTAACGCACGCATATATTAATAATTTATTTGCTAGGACCCCAGACCCCGAGCAACCAATAATGGTGTCGAAATAAATTTCCATACAAAACAGAATTACCTGAAAATGAATTCAATTCTACTTAAAGATGGCTAAAAGTATTCAAAAATTCATTGGCATCGTGTTCTGATATATTATAAAAGTTTCAAATGTCTAGCTAGTCGGGAAGTTAGTTGCAAGATTTTTACCGGACAAATAATAATAAAAAGAGCTAACAAAAACGTTGTAATAATAAAATTACATACGTAGTACTATTGTTTAAATAAAACTGTTAAATACAAAACACAGATAATTATGTTGAAAAATAATTACACAGTTAATTACAAACCAAAAAAAGTTAATTATATTACCTATTTACACATGTGGGTACTTATATGTATTTTGAAAATATTTTTATGAAATATAACACATGGGTTTGTTTTTGGCATATTATTGTTTATACACAAAATTTCTTCTTCTTCTTCGATGGCGCTACAGCTCAAGTCGAGTCCTGGCCTCCTCCACCGCCGTCCTCCAACCGGAACGGTCCTTTTCCAGTTCATGATTTTTAACAGCTGGTTGGCATCTTGTGTAAATATTATAATGCATATAATTACTTACTGTTTATATAAAACTATTTATTAGTAATACCGGTTCATTACGGTTATAAGAAATACACCCGGGATGTAGCCCTCAACTTCTCAAGAAAGCCAGCAATGGGCGTGTCGTTGGCCGTAGTGACAAAATCATTAACCTCGGTTATGGGGGATAGATGAGTATTTTTGACTAGTATCTATTATGGCTTGGTTTAATTGAATTTTAAAAACTAACCAACATCACTGTAAATTGTAGTCTTATTTATTATATTATTTATATATTCTATCGCTACTGGTAGAAGAAAACCACCGGAGAACTCCTGCATAGGGCTTAGTGACAAAAAACATATTTAATAATAATTATTATGGTCAGTTCTAGTAGATGTTTATTCTTTTTGTAGCATAGGTAATTAATTTTATGTTTTATATTCTTTTCAGATAAACCAAGGATACACATCATCATCATGCATATCAACAATTTACCACCAGAGATATTGATCGAAGTATTCACTTATCTCGGATTTAATTCTATTGTCAATGTGGAACAAGTATGCAAGCGATGGAGAGACGTCGTTTTGAGTCGCAGAATTTGGGATCAGGTGCCGATCGAGTTCAACAAGTGGTACAAAGCAGATGCCATGGTGAAATATAGCAACCACTTCAAATTAATCGGATTCATTACATTCAATATGGTGGATTCTGAAGATGTGGAACATATTTTACTCAAATGCCCTAATATTAATAAAATCGTTCTGCAGGGGTGTATAATAAATTATGTATTATTAAAACATATTCAGTCTCTTCATGGTTTAAAAAAATTCGTTATTAGACAATGCTTATTTTATGAGAAAGACGGATTTCCAACACCAAGACAGTATCTAGAGATGGTCGATCGAGATATTGAATTTGGTCACCATCAACTATTGCATACTTTGAAGTGCAATATTGGTTTGAGTGACCGCAATTTTGACGATTTCCTTTTGTGTCAAAACCTCACACACTTAGATATTGCAAATCTAAAGCAACCAGTTTCCCAAGAAAATATGATAAAATTCTTAATCCAACAGAAGTACAAATTAAAATCATTGAATATCGACGGCTTTGGGTCATACGATGATACCATAGTTAAACACATTTCTGAATGCCCAAATATTTATAAACTTTCATTGTTCTCATGCGATGGTATGACAAATACATGTCTAAACTATTTAAGTAAATTACAAAAGATGGTTCATTTGAACTTGACTTGCAACAATATATTTACCTCAGAAAATTTGATGGAATTATTTTCAAAAACGGTTATTTTGGTGAGACTTGAATTATGTAGAATTGAAAATGTCAATGTTGAAGTATTGGACGTTGTGGCAAAAAGGTGTCTTCATATGAATTATCTTAATCTTTCCTTATGTCCACTAATAGAGGATAAATCGGACCTGATTGCAAATATGTTTCCTAAAGCACATATAACATATTGCGAAAAGTATTGGTGGTATTGATGTAAAATACTGGATGAACCATATGCTTCTCAAAATGACCCCCGATTTTCTCTGACTCGGCCAGTGGCGAAACTTACTGATTTTAATATCAGCGGACTTGACTCAATATTTGTCTCGAAAGCCACCTGGCAATACCCACGAGTAAGCCTTATCTATCTTCCACCTTAGTCGAACTTATTGTCAGCTCTGCGCGCCAACGACAACTTTCTCTGTTCACCCCCTATGCATTTTTTTATTTGCTTGCAAGTTTCATGTACAGGAGCAAATTGACATAAACTATAATAAAATGTATTAATTTGTAAAAGAAGTGCTGCAATTTTAAATGACGAATAAAAATGAAGGGAGTGTGATGTGATAATACTTAAATGTGACGCAATTCTTATTAAAATAAAACAGTAGTCTCAATTTACAATAATTATTACCAATATAATATGAAAGTACTTAATAATTTGTTTTACCATACGCTTTTGATATCACGTAAGTTTATTATTTATATGTTACTCAGTAAACTTTAATGTTTTTCTTGTACTTTTAATTTAATTTTACTTTTACTTTAATCTTTTCATATTCATATATAAAAAATTCAATAGTTAATCTAATGATATATAATTACCTATCATTTATATCATTACAATTTTTATAACGTTATAATTGTTATAAGTATAAAATATTAAAATCAACATAATTAATGGGACTTCAGAATTCCTCGCGGCGCAGAGAAGCATTAAATGGACAGAAACACAGAGTTTAAATAAAATAATAAAAATATATTAATTTCCATTACACTTATTGCGAGGAGGTGTGTGTGAGGATGAGGTAGGTAGATGGACTTCAATGGATCGAAGGTAGATGCGTGTTTGAGTAAATATCCGTTTATTCTCCTCAACAATACTTGAACAATTCTTACAGACGATATATTTAGAATTAAAGTTAAATTGCTAAAGTTAAATTATAAAGGCGTGTTGCTATGAGAAAAGTTGAACCGAATGCGACGAGCAGAGATTCGACTATGTGTTTCAAAGATTTGACGGCGTATGTTATCAGATTCGCCCCGCTTTGAGCTTTTATAGAAATTATAACAAAGAAAGGTTATCTGAGGTCAGGACGTTGACCGGTGACCACATGTCACTTGTTTACTGTGAGTTTACTAAGTACGAGCAAATCTGATAAGTTGGCACATTTCCTGATTACCCTATAAGGCCACGGAAATGCTGCTAACGCATACTTGTTACAATGTTGCTCAATAATTATTATGAATAATTATAATTTATCAAGAAAGCAAATGTGTTCATGATGAAATTTGATGTCTTGCAAATTGCTGCGAAAGTTGGTTGACCTGACAGCGTGTGCAGTCAGTCAGATTATGAATCATGCCAACACGCTTTTCTTATCAACTAGTTTACATAGTAACAAATATTATTAGATACTTAAATATATTATGATAATTTATATGTAATGGTGAGTTTCCATGCTAGTCCCGACAGACCCCCTCCCTAGCGATCTGGTGTGGCAGGTCGTGATGCAGGAAGATAGACGGTGTGTAGCATGGTGACTCTTGCGTTAAAGTTGTCTTGGTGGTGCTCGGGATCCTGGGACGTCTGTCCTGATGTCCTTGAGGATCCTTTTTGTGAGGTGTTTCTTGCAAAGCTTCCACAACAGGAAACTGGTTGCTGCTGCGATGATGATGATGACGATTGCAAAAGTTGTCCAAGAAAGCTGGTTGGCTGCTGATGTGTCATTTATGATGGTGCCACCCACGGCGGCTTGTGACAGCACGATTTCCTCTTTTGTCTGCTGGGAACCCATGTTATCGGATGTTGGCGTTAGTAACTTGATTTGTTACTGCTCTCGTATTTCACACTGGTTAGTCCAGCTGTGTGGTCCAATATATATTGTTATTTTCTTGCTTGCGAAGCGTTTTGTCGTTGTGCAAAAACATACTGACCTGTATTTCGGTCACTCGTATGGTTTTTTTTTGCTTGCACTGGTTTTGTAATAACAATGAAGCTCGTGTCGTCATTTTGCAATTTGACGCTTGGACATTCCGGTGGCGCGTGCCGTGTGCGATATTTATGGTTTATTGTTCCTTCGAATTTTGTTGACCTAGTCTCTCCGGGAAACGGACACGACGGCCTGTTCGAGTTACATATTGTGTTTGTCCGAGGTCAGTTCCCTTTGTCGGCGTTGTTTGCGTATGCAAGTTATTCTCGTTAAATAAATATGCCGGTTTTAAACGATCGATTGAAACCGTGATATTTTTTCCATGTTTGCAAATGACATAAGTACGTGTGTTGCGTGTTATGACTTCATATGGTCCATTGAACGGGGATTGAAGTGGAGTCTTAACTGTGTCATCACGTACAAACACGTGTGTTGATTTGCTGAGGTCCTTGAAAATAAATACACGCTTTTCGCCGTGTTGTTGAATTTTCACAGGTTGTAGCTGTTGGAAGTGCCTTTTTAGTCTCGTGACAAAGTTACTAGGATCTTCGTCTGAGTCGACCTGTTTGCACAGAAATTCTCCTGGTAGTCGTAAAGGTTCACCGTAAACCAGGTCGGCTGCTGTTGTTTTCAGGTCTTCTTTCCAGGCTGCTCGAATACCCATTAACACGGTTGGGAGTGTTTCCGTCCATTTATTGTTTTCATGGCATTTGATTGCGGCTTTGAGCTGTCGATGCAGGCGTTCGACCATCCCGTTTGCTGCGGGATGATACGCTGTTGTGTGAATTCTTTTCGTACCAGTCAGACGGTTTAATTGCCTGAACAGGTTCGATTCGAATTGTTTCCCTTGGTCTGTAGTGATTCTCAAGGGTGTGCCAAATCTTGTGATCCATCCGTTGTAAAACGTACGAGCGATTGTTTCTGCCTCTTGATTTATTATCGGGAATGCCTCTGGCCAACGCGTGAATCGGTCGACGCAGGTAAGGCAGTATCTACATCCTTCAGACATGGGGAGAATGACGATGTCAATATGGACATGTTCAAACCGGCCTGAAGGTGCGAATTTTCCGAGCGGTGCTGAGACGTGACGGGTGATTTTGTTTTTCTGGCACTGTACACAATTGCGGGCCCAGGTTCTGCAGTCTTTTTTAATGGACGGCCACACGTATCTTTGTGTGACAAGTTTGACCGTCGCATTAATCCCTGGGTGGGCAAGACGATGAATGTGGTTGAACGCTGCCTGGCGGTGTTGTTTGGTGACGAATGGTCTAGCTAGCGGTGTCGATAAGTCACAATATACGTTTACGCTTGAGTCCGGAATTTGCACGCGTTTTAACTGCAGTGCTGTTCCTTCACGTAGGTACGTATGTAACTCTTCGTCGTTTTCTTGATCGGCTGCTAGGGATGTATAGTCCAGTGGGTTGTCAATTTCTTCGATTCTTGACAAGGCGTCAGCGACAACATTGTCTTTTCCGGCGACGTGGCGAATATCCGTTGTGAATTGGCCGATAAAATCCAAATGGCGGAATTGTCTCGGCGAACATTTGTCGGATTTCTGTTGAAATGCGAACGTAATGGGTTTATGGTCGGTGAAAATCGTGAACGTGTGAGCTTCAATCATGTGTCTGAAGTGTTTCACGGCTAGGTAAATAGCCAGCAATTCACGGTCGTAAGCACCATACTTTTGCTCCGCTGGGCTTAGCTTCTTTGAGAAAAATGCCAGCGGTTCCCATTGGTCGTCGATTCTTTGTTGCAGTGCCGCGCCGACGGAAGTGTCAGATGCGTCGCTGATGATTGCCAAGTGTGTTCCTTCACTCTTGGGATGATGCAGCAGTGTTGCTTGTGCTAGGCTCTCTTTGCTTATGTCGAAGGCCTTGATTGCTTCTGGTGTCCAGTTTAGAGGCTCTTTCTTCGACGTTTTTCCTTGTAGGAGTGTGTTTAGCGGAGCTTGCATCTCTGCGGCCTTAGGAATGAATCTTCTGTAGAAATTCAATATTCCTAAGAACCGCCGTAAGCCTTTTTGAGTTTCGGGTCGGGCGTAGTCACGAATTGCGCTAACTCTGTCTGGAAGTGGCCGGGTTCCCGTGCTGGAAACTAGATAGCCGAGGAATTTGACTTCCTCTGCTCCGAAGTGGCACTTTGAAGAGTTCACTACCAGGCCGTATTCTTGAAGGCGTTTGAATAGTACTTCCAGGTGTTGCAGGTGTTCTTGCTCAGAAGTTGACGCGACTAATATGTCGTCGATGTAGGCATAGCAGAAGTCCAGGCCTTGCAGCACCTCGTCGATGAAGCGCTGGAATGTCTGGGCTGCATTCCTCAAACCGTACGACATATATGGAAATTCGAACAGTCCGAAAGGGGTTGTGATCGCTGTCTTGGGGATGTCTTCTTTGGCAACAGGGATCTGATTGTAGGCTCTCACCAGGTCAATTGTGGAGAAAATCTTCCTGTCGCGCAGTGATTGCGCGAAGTCTTGGATGTGCCGCACGGGATACCTGTCTGGTATGGTTCGTGCGTTTAATCCGCGATAATCTCCGCATGGTCTCCACTGATCTTCGTTCTTGGGAACCAGGTGAAGCGGTGAGGCCCATGAGCTTTCGGATGGACGTGCTATTCCGAGTTTAGTCATGGTGTCAAATTCCTTCTTGGCGATTCGCAGCTTGTCAGGGGCTAGGCGTCTGGGTCGTATGGCGACTGATGGTCCTGCAGTGGTACGGATGTGATGTTGAGTATTGTGGATGACTTCTCTTCCTGCTCCATCCGGGCGAGTAAGGTCGGGAAACTGCTGCAGTAATCCATGAAATGTGGATTTGCCTGCGACAGTCTTGATCGATGTGATCTCCGATGTGCTGTAGCGTCCAGAAGTCGTAAGATGAGTCGTTTGATCCAATAGCTTGCGGTTTTTGACGTCTACGAGTAATCCAAAATGAATTAAAAAATCGACGCCAATGATGGGTTTTGTTACATCCGCCACGACGAAATTCCATGTGAAATCTCGCCGTAGTCCTAAGTTCAGGGTCATCGTGATGCTGCCATATGTTGAAATTACCGTTCCATTTGCGGCCGAAAGTTCGTATTGTGCTTTTGTTCGGCGCCCCTGCACTTTCGTGCGTGGGAAAACGCAAAGATCTGCGCCGGTGTCGATTAAGAATTGAATTTGCGTAGCGAGGTCGGTAACGAAAAGACGGCTTGAAGTAGGGCTGAAATCGCTTGCCGCATTTAACGAGCGCCCTGCGCGTTTCCCTCGGCGAAAGTGCACGGTGTGACGCACTTCTTCGCCTGCTGGCCGAATCTGTGATGGTACCAGCACATGCCGTGGCGTGATTGGCTTCGTTCTCTGGTTCGGGATGCGCTTCGATTTCTGCTGGGCTGACGTGACTGCCTGCTAGCTGGGCGGGAATCCTGGTTAAAATCCTTGGAGAGTTCTTCGCGGAGTGCTGAGATTTCCTGGCGTAACGTGACGACCAGCTGCTTGATCCGGCTGTCGAACATGTTCTCCATGGCTGTTTCAGCGATGGTGGCTTTCGATGATGATGCAGCAGACATGGCGTCTGCTAGGTCGGCAACTTTGTTCAAATCGGCGTCCTTCTGTGTGGCCAGGACCACTTGCATGGTGTTTGGTAGGCGGCCCATCCACAGAGTACGCAGGATTTCGTCTGACATGGCTGTGCCTGCGAGGGTTCGCAAGTGACGCAGGAATTGTGATGGTTTCCTGTCGCCAATTTCTTCGTGTTCCAGGAGTCGCTTCGTCTTTTGTTCTTGGGTGGAGCTCAGTCTTCGTGTCATCTCCGTCCTTAAAAGCTGGTATGCTCCTTCCTCTGGTGGATTGAGGATGATCTCTCGTACTTCCGCGGCGTAGCGTGGCTCCAGTGCTCCCAGGATGTATCCGAATTTGGTTGCGTCGGTCTTGATCCCAGATGCCTCGAAGCTCCTTTCTGCCATGCAGAACCACATTTCAGGGTCCTCCGGGCAGAATGGTGGAATCCTCACCGCCACGCGGCTGATCTGTGCTGCTGCTTGCTGGGCCGGTGCTGTGGTGTTTTCTCCGGCAGTGTTGCCACCCCCGGTGGAATATTGTCCATAGGACATCTTGAAAAGCAAGTGATTTTAATTGAAAAGAAATACGCGGGAAAACGGATGTTGAAAAACTTCGCGGGAAAAACGAGATCGACGATTCAGTTAACTTTCTCAGAGCAAACGCAGTGTAAATTTATAAAAAAATAAATATGCAAGTAAAGTCTGTAAAAATTGATCAGCTGAATTGATTGATTTACTTTTGAGGGGTCACCACTATTGCGAGGAGGTGTGTGTGAGGATGAGGTAGGTAGATGGACTTCAATGGATCGAAGGTAGATGCGTGTTTGAGTAAATATCCGTTTATTCTCCTCAACAATACTTGAACAATTCTTACAGACGATATATTTAGAATTAAAGTTAAATTGCTAAAGTTAAATTATAAAGGCGTGTTGCTATGAGAAAAGTTGAACCGAATGCGACGAGCAGAGATTCGACTATGTGTTTCAAAGATTTGACGGCGTATGTTATCAGATTCGCCCCGCTTTGAGCTTTTATAGAAATTATAACAAAGAAAGGTTATCTGAGGTCAGGACGTTGACCGGTGACCACATGTCACTTGTTTACTGTGAGTTTACTAAGTACGAGCAAATCTGATAAGTTGGCACATTTCCTGATTACCCTATAAGGCCACGGAAATGCTGCTAACGCATACTTGTTACAATGTTGCTCAATAATTATTATGAATAATTATAATTTATCAAGAAAGCAAATGTGTTCATGATGAAATTTGATGTCTTGCAAATTGCTGCGAAAGTTGGTTGACCTGACAGCGTGTGCAGTCAGTCAGATTATGAATCATGCCAACACGCTTTTCTTATCAACTAGTTTACATAGTAACAAATATTATTAGATACTTAAATATATTATGATAATTTATATGTAATGGTGAGTTTCCATGCTAGTCCCGACACACTTACTAAACTAGACATTTAAAAATGCTTTATTGATAAAAACATACCGTGAAAATGTAACATTGTTTGATTTTTTATCTTAATATAAATCTCCATCTCTCATATTAGGTACAATATTAAGACAATTATATCAATGTGACTAATTATTGTATTCGTACTCCTGAACACGGTCATTAATCTAAGAATGCATATATAGATTATACACAATGTAACAGAAAAGGCAATATATTATATAAAAATGTAATAAATATTACTAACATAATTAATATTTAAAGAAATGAAAAGTAATATTCCCAGTTCGTTTCTGATTATTTTTTAATGCCATAAACAGTGTTTTTCAAAATCCCTTGGAATCACTATTCCATGCACAGAAATTAAGTTTTACAGCCCTTGTGAATACGGCTGATATTCGGCAATCCATTATAACGGTCTTAACGCATTATACCTACAAGGAAATATTATAAGGTGATATTCGTAGTATCTTCTTTTGTGGTACAGTTTTAAAATGGCATTTGTATGGAAACTACTCATCTAAGTAATATATCAATGATTGATGGTAAAGGTATATTTGTGAAATCGTGCATTGCCTGACTAATGTCTCAAAAATTTGTTTGTGTCACTACATCGACCGCGATTTAGGAAACAATAAGTTGATTGTTTAAAAGAGCCTCCCTTGGCTGAAGCGATGACTAAAGTTAAAAATCGTGAAAGGATGTAGGCCGAAAATAGTTATTCAGCGTCCTCCTATAATGTAGTAAGCACCTACTCCGCGCCTGTGTTTCGCGTAAAAAGTTTCCGCATCTAAGATTAAGTTAACAAACAATAAGTAAATTTAAACTAAGTAAATTTAATATAAGTTAGTGTATAAGTCTTGCTTGTAAATAATCATAAAGTGAAAAAATATAAAACTAAATACCAGTCAATATACGTGTTTCTTTTAATAATTGCCTGATCGATGCGCACATCCTGCAAAGAGGAATATACATTTTAATCTTGATATTACGCCCTATAATTTGACTAAGCTAGTCAACAACATTATTGGGGTAGTTACTACCTTTATTTGTTTATGTTAAACTAAGTATTATATTTCCTTTCAATTTTAATAGATTCCATCATTAGCACTGTTTAATTTTTTCCCCTTTCCTTTTATTTTTAATCTGAAACAAAATTCTAAATATTAATATCGAACTGATGTAAATAGTTGCTTTCAATATGTAGTAAAATACCTAATAGGAAATATTTATTATACCCAATTAATAAATATCAATATACTAAGACTTGACTACTAATCTTTTTGACAACCCTAGTGTAGGCAATGACCCACAAGAAATTATCATCAAAACAATATAAAAAATGTGAATGATAATATCGTCGTTGCGCCTGCAAAATCCGACAAACATTTTTTTGCGAAAATTGGTATTTTACGCTATGTGATAGAACAACACACAGCGGATAGGCCTGTAAAACCCGTTTTCTAATATCAAAGCTAGTTTAGAAAAATTCAAAACAAGCTATGTATTTTCATTTAAAAATGGCTTCAAAATACTCTATGAAGAGTCCGTTCACATATCGCATTTTAAACTAAAGGAAAAAAACTTACTATTGCGCCTGTTAATGACACATACCGGAGTTTGCGTGCCGAGTCTTGCTTCAAAACGCGCGTTTTATGGTCAGTCTTGTTGTGATTTGCAGCCAGGGAACTCATATCTTTTCTGTGCTTGCAGCACTAGTGCATTATAGTTGATTATTTACGTTCGCCGAAAAATAATATTTAAGCTATAAAAACAGTGTGAATTTACACAGAACCGAAAAAAATTGACAAGTCTAAGTTTGAAAAATTACAATCCCTAAAGTTATCTATGCATCGAGATTATCATTTCTTTTACGATAATCTCAAATACTAATTTTGTTAATAACTTAGGTACCTACCTACTTACCTTTTTTTATTTTTTTTAAAATATAACAATAGCTATAAGAATAAATAAGAATAAAGTTTAGTTTACTAGTAGGTAGGCATTATGACTGTTTATTAATAGGCATCATTAAGAGGTTGATTTGTTTTGTTAAAATGTTAAGATGATTATTATGTATCTTGTGTTGCTTAAGAATATTACTTGGTTTGTAATACTAGTTACCATTTTTTTCTTATTTCGATAAATAAAACGTCATTTGTCAAATTTGTTTAATTATTTATCCATCCTACTCTGAACATATATTTTTATTCCCCCTTCACTTGATAATTACTTATTTATATGTCAAATTTTGGTTGGGAAGATAAAGGTTTGTTCAAAACAGACTATTGGCTTTGTTAAAGATGTTTTACGCATAAAGTCAAACATCATTAAATTATGGAATTATCATTGTAAAAACCCGGTGTAAAATGCGCTGTCTAAAATACACGTACTTACAATCCGCTAAGTGCTGCCCCAACCACAAAGCGGATTAAAAGACCCAAATAAAATCAGCTATGTGTCTTTCAGCCACAAAAAAAAATATTACGACCAAAGTGCTAAATATTGTATTATAAAATATCATTTATACTGAATCCGAAGTAGGGATCTAATTTTCGGTTTACTTACTTTGAAAAAAACGTGAGTCATTGTTGAATAAATCAGTTTTTTCCTTCTCCTGAACAGTTGTGTTTTTTTACATAGCGGATTTTGCAAGCGCGGCGACGATATTATGTATTTAAGTGTTTCGTATAAAATAATAAACAACACGACATAGCCGTGAGATATAATTTTTTATCAATTATTATATTATTATTATAAGAAGTCGAAAGGTTATCGGGGTTACTAACATAAAGTTAGTAACGTAAGATATGATTTGGAAACCATCGTGAAATAAACAAACATGTTGTGCAATAGTAACTGAACCACGATGATCACCAGGTTTTGTGTCCGTAATCATTTTGTGGACATTACAAATTCCACAGTTCCAGAGTCCTCTATTGGCCATTTTCTTGTTCCTGAAATTTGGCCGGTTGACTCGATAGTCAATGAATGGCGTTGGAATAAGTCAGCTTCACCCCATACTACAAGCAAAAGCTCGTGACGGTCACCTAAATACATTGACGTTTATTATCAGAACGTTCGTGGTCTCAGGACGAAGACAATCGAGATGCGTAATACTCTCCTGACAAGTGACATTTCTGTCATATGCTTGACTGAAACCTGGCTCAATGACTCGATTTGTGATGGTGAACTTTTGGATAGTAGATATATTGTATTTCGTTGTGATCGTTCATTTGGTCAAAGGGGTGGCGGTGTGTTAATTGCCGTTCGCTCTGATCGGGTAGATAGTGTATCTGTGATTGACGATATATTTACTGGTATCGATATAATTATTGTCAAATTGCTGTGTAATGGGTCGCCTTTTATTATTAGCTGTGTTTATTTTCCGCCTCGATCATCGTTTAATACCTACTTATAATATGTTTTTCTCATATTTTGAAAATTTGTCTATTGGCAGCTCAATTGCAATCATCGGTGACTTCAATCTTTATTCGGCATCCGCCAATGTTGATTTGGAATTTGCGCACTTTCTGAACTGTATGCACTTTAAACAGTTTTCTCAAATTAAAAATGTGAAATCACGCATATTGGACTTGGTCTTGGCAGATACAGATTGTAATGCACAGGTGAATGCTTGCGTTGATCCCCTTGTGCAGGAAGACGCTTACCATCCTGCTCTATTAGTTGAGTTGCCAATCAATTATCATAATTTTTCCAATAGTCGTCTTAGCGATAGCAATAATTTCAATTCTGTTAGCTCGGAAACTTTCTTTTTTAATAAATGGAATTTCTTCAAAGCCGACCTGTTACAAATGTATTATGAAATGCAGAGTATTGATTGGAATGCTTTATATAGTACCGATGATATTAATAGTGCAATTGATGTTTTCTATGTAAATATTTATAGTGTATTTTCCAAGTCTTTTCCCATTAAGAAGTCTTCGGGTACTTCGCGCAGCTACCCTAAATGGTTCACTCATAGCATTATTAAATCCATTGACTTGAAGCGCTCGAAGTGCCTGAATGATTATGGTGCTTTCTCCGATATGCGCAGAAGAGTTCATCGCGCCATTGACGCTGCTCACAAAGCGTACATTGAGAAAATTTCCTTGAATTTAACCTCAGACCCGAAAACTTTTTGGACGTATGTTAGGAGCTTACGTAACTCTTCTGCACAGATATCGTCTATGTCTTTTGGGGGTAGTGTATTGAATGGCTATAAATCCATCGCTGACGGTTTTGCTGAATATTTTAGGTCAGTTTATTCCACGATTCCACCAAAACTTCAACCTCAACCTGAATACTTTTCGTCTTCTTGGCCCATACTAAATATTGGTCCTCTGGATGAGTCAGATATGAAATATGCTTTTTCTAGACTATATCCGAAATCCTCAGTAGGTCCAGATGGCATTCCTCCATGGCTATTAAAAGGATGCAAAAAACTTTTAAGCGATCCTTTGTTGTATATTTTCAATCTATGTTTAAGTAAATCTACCTTCCCTGAATGTTGGAGCTTAACTCGTATACGACCGGTGTATAAAAATGGCTCGGTATCTGAAATAACTAACTTCCGACCAGTGGCTGTTCTCTCTGCACCGGTCAAACTATTTGAGTCCATTTTACATAAATATATATATACACATGTGGATGGTCAGCTGACTGACACTCAACATGGTTTTCGATCTACTCGATCAACAGTTACCAACCTCATGGAGTACACTGAATACATATCTCGTTCACTAGACAATCATTGTCAAGTTGATGCAATTTATACGGATATGTCAAAGGCTTTCGATCGAGTTGATCATGATATTCTTTTAACTAAAGAGTGCAGTAGGTGGATCTATTAATTTTGTAAATTTTTTCAAATCTTATTTTTCGCATCGTTGTCAATATGTCGAGTACGCTGGGTGTGCATCTGAAGTCTTTCAAACTCTTTCAGGTGTTCCCCAAGGATCAAATCTTGGACCAATTATGTTCCTCATATTTGTCAATGATATAGTTAAAGCCATGGATGGAGTAGAATTTTTACTTTTTGCGGATGATTTGAAATTATATGCACCAATTCGCAATGAGTTGGACTGTTGCATGTTACAGAGAAATCTCTGTTCAATTGAAAGTTGGTCAAAAAAGAATAAATTAGAATTTAATACTGACAAATGCTTTTGTATTACTTTTTCTAGGTCAAGAACTCCGATTAAATACAATTATATTATGTCAAAAAATTCTTTAAAACGTCAATCTGAGGCGAAAGACCTTGGGATAATTTTTCATTCTTCATTATCCTTTGTTCCTCATATTTGTCAATGATATAGTTAAAGCCATGGATGGAGTAGAATTTTTACTTTTTGCGGATGATTTGAAATTATATGCACCGATTCGCAATGAGTTGGACTGTTGCATGTTACAGAGAAATCTCTGTTCAATTGAAAGTTGGTCAAAAAAGAATAAATTAGAATTTTAATACTGACAAATGCTTTTGTATTACTTTTTCTAGGTCAAGAACTCCGATTAAATACAATTATATTATGTCAAAAAATTCTTTAAAACGTCAATCTGAGGCGAAAGAACTTGGGATAATTTTTCATTCTTCATTATCCTTTCACTCGCATATAACTTCCACGGCTCTACGTGCGAGTAAGCTTCTAGGATTCATCATGCGACAATCCAAACCATTCAAGAATCCTAATGTATTACGTACACTCTACGTCTCATTAGTGCGTAGCATTCTTGAATATGGGTCGATTATCTGGTGTCCTTATGAGGTTTCCTATAAGCTTATTTTAGAACGCGTCCAGAAGGAATTTCTTCGATGTCTTTATTTTAAAACATTTAACTATTTTCCTTTCGATAATTCGTCAGATGATTATTCTCCGACTGCCTTTCTACAAGGCATGCTTACTTTTCACTCTCTTGAATCTCGTCGGTCTCTTCTGCTGTTGAAACACTTTTGCCTGTTATCGCGAGGGATGGTTTCCAATCCTGGTGTCCTTATGAATTTGAATTTCCATGCGCCTGTCAATTACCTACGTGGTCGCAGTCATGATTTATTCTGGATTGGAACCGTTTCCTCGTGTCAAGCCTATCAGGCACCATTAGCGAGGGGTGCAAGACTAGTAAATGCGCTCCCTAAAGACATAGACATTTTCAATGATGTACTTTGCATTTTATTTTTGAAACTGTATTTTTCTGTGTAAAATTGTATATTTTCCGTTCTCAAAAATTATATTTTTTTGTATTAAATTATACTTAAGTATGTTTTGATTATTTTTTTTTTTTTTGTTATTATTATTGTTATTATATATATATTTCTTTTTCTATATTCTCTTCTCTCTTGTGAGGGTAATGTTTGACTTATAATGTAAATCTCATGTTGTGTACGTCTTGAATTTAGATTTGTTATGTCCACAATGTTTTGTATTCTTAAATAAATAAATAAGTTTAAGACTTTCACAACATGACATGAAACATAATTATAAAGAAGAAGAAAAGTAATAAATGCGATAAAATGAAAGTTTATAAAGAGAACATAATTATAAACATACAAAAGCAGTGAAAATACAATACATAAGTATATATAAGTTAAAAAAGTACACCGAGTATGTTAAGGTCCTATTTTAAGTTTTTATAAAATAGCGTCCACCTAAACTCATCCCGCGCAAGTGGAATATATCGTCACTGTTCTGGCAGAAGACGCTAATTCGAAAAAATGACATATTGAGTTAGTTATACCAAAATGTTCCTTATTTCAAAGTCTACCGTCTGGACACCTTCTTAATAAATATACAGTCTTTATTTTAAAGTCATCCTTTTTACGATTACTTAATAAACTCACATGATAGAACATTTCAAACATTTAACAACTTCAAGTCAAATTACTCAAAACTCGTATTCTCCAGTTAGTGTGTTCTGCCAGAACTGAGACGATATCAACACCTGAAGCACTTTGGTTGAACATAGTTATCGCCCTCCCAATTGGCATTACCAGTGGCAGGTTGGTTCTGCACCTTAGGAGAATAAACAACTGATGCTCTCTGTTTCTAAGATAGTTATCAGGGACATACAGGTCAACACTGCCCAGTTCGTATGTCAGTATGCAGTTAGCCGTAATATCACATTTCACCTTGAAATTTTGTATCGGAAATATAATATGTCGTTTATTAAAGACCGTCCAACCTCTTTGGGTCGTATAGCACTGAGATAAAATCTAAATCTAACACAGTAAAGTTCTTGTCGGTTTTCGTTTACAGGAAGCCAGCAGCAACCAAATTTTGAAAATTGCAGATATACCTACTGGATTATTTGTTAGGTTAGGATAAATTATAAAAACGTAATAAAAACTATCGAAATCGATGACCGTATAGTATACGGTCATCTCTTTCTGATAACAAAGCTTACGGCAAACTGTGCTACGGTGAAATGTAATACGTATAATTTACATGTAACCCCAGATTTACCCCTGATTAGCAACCAGCAAACATATTGATAAAGTCGATAGCTTCAAATACCTGGGGGTCCACACCACTGAAGATGGCAATTCGAAAAGATAGCTCGCCAGCCGAATGTGAATGGGTTGAGCAACATTCAAGCCAATGAGGAGTGTCAAGGGCTCTTAAAACCAAATGCCGCCAGCTGTTCGACGCTTGCATTCTGACGGTGTTGCTTCACGGAAGCGTGCTATTGCACCTTACGAAAGCTCAGATCAATTACTGTATACCTACCGAGCTTCGATAACAGATAGGTATTTGCGGCGAATACTGGGTATGCGGTAGTGTGACCAAATGGGGTTTTGTTCTCAAATGATTCTCACGTCCTTTGATATTTGAAGATAAATTATGTATATTATGTCATTATACTATTTATTAATGTTTTTATTGTTTGAAGGAGGATAAGCCAGGCGAAAATAATAAATATGAAGTAACAAGACTTTATACACAGGAGTCCATGAAATGTAATCAAATGTTAGGAATAAAATTCTGATAACTTCTCAGTTACAGGCATGGCCCCCACAGGGGGGGGGGCTGAAGGTCTCTAGCATGGGGGCCCGGACTCAGGAGGGGCCCGGTGAGGCGAGTCAACCAGACAAGTGAAATAAACACACATCACAAATTTGCATTAAAAGTAAAAAAAAGTCGCCTGTGGTGCTATTTTTCTTCCAATAAGATTATTATTTAAAATAATGTGGTTGTACGGTACAACTCCATAATTCAAATGGATAATATATTAATTAAAATATAAGTACAAAAAAACATTAAATATAGGTACACATTAATTTTACCGCGTACCTACACGATTTGGAAAACGCTACTGTAGAGCGTCACACTGCCTTTATGCATAGCGATGGGTCAGGGGCCCGCCATAGATCCTAGCCTGGGGGCCCGCTTCAGGATGTGGGGGCCATGGTTACAGGTATAATTATGTTTGAATCCTGTTTTACGTTAGGTGATTTGAAAAAACTCATACTTTACTCTTTTCTAATTATATGTCATACCCAAAGATGCTAAAACCCTCATTATATAGAGCCTCTATCTATGAAATTTAAGCAAAAAAGGACCATCGGTTCATTGATTAAGTTAACTACAAGTGATTTTGGATTAGAGATCCATTTGCAGATAACTTTATGAAGTATGCTACTGTTATTATTTATCTGTTTGCCAATGTGCAGGGCGTATAAAAAGACAATCCGTCACGACAGATCAAGGATCAAGATCAAAAAATAAAAATTTCTCGAGGGAACTGCATCAATCATCCAAGCGCCGAGACCCTGACTTCCAAGAAGGCCGATCCCGATGACTACCGCTAGGAAAACGACGAAAAACGGGAGGAAGAGGAGTACGAGAACAGCAGTACCTGATGCCACGAAGAAGGGCGCAGCGTAACCTGAACCGATGGACTCCCTATTTTTGGACGCGTGATTAAGCGCCCAGGTTCAAATCCTGGGTCTGGCAAGTTCACATATTGTTTTTCAATTTGTGCATGAGTCAGAGTATGGTTCTAATAGGTTGAGCAAGTGGCTGACATCCATTTCTCGTAAAAATAAAATCTGTTAATACAAACCTCCACTCTGTGGAGGCCCATATGATCCTATTAGGATCGGACATGGTCAAAAGAAAGAGATAATCACCCACAGATGTTCAATCTGGCCTCGGTTGGTCGCGAAGCCAGCGAGGCCAGCTTCTCAAGAAAGAAAAACCCAAGCAACCCCAGTGATAGTAACTAGATATTATAAAGGGGATACAGGCCCAAGATTACCTAGGCGCCCCACCGAATGTTCATTACCCTAAGTATGTAAGATGTGTTATGTAGATAAGTAGCGAATACACAACACTTCGGCATTCTCATTTTATTGAATTTGTGTACCTAAAACCATATATAACTGCACTCGAGTAAATAATGACAAATGAACATAAAAATAGCCGTCATATTGCGTGAACTAAACGATGTTAATAATATTTATGTGGAGTTTACCAACTTAACCATGTTTCATAAGAGAAAATATAACATTTATTAAAAGGCTCATTTTATTTATAGGTAGTCCAAATTATTTGTTATTCCTCAGTCTTTCAGTACCTAATCATATATTCGAGAACGTGCTAAAACTTTGCATGGGGCTAGGGCTCGAAATAGATCGGAACGCACCGGAGCGCCGTTCCTGTTCGTAAAATTCTAAAAGATACCGTTCTGGCTCGTGGATTATTTGAAAATTGCGTTCCGTTTCATGTTATTGAGATAATTGCATGTAGGTATGTAGTTTTTAAAGTTGTAAGAACTGATTAGGCTGTTCGGACTTCAGATTGTACAGACTACAAAAAGGGCTAAAGGGGCTACAGGTCCAAAACCTTGAAATCACAAAAGAATCTTGCAGCGAAGGAATACACAAATGTATGAGCTTCTAGATTTTTGAAGATAAGAGCCCAATTCTAAGAAAATTGACGAAAAAATAAGTGATTTTGCAAAAATTAGTAGGTAATATTTAAAAAAAAAAAAACTACATGTTAATGTTGTATTGGGGGGGGGGGATGTGTATTAGCGCAGAGCCCCTTCAAGTATAAATGAAACTCTGATTATTAGGCATATCGCCCTTATGATATCCGAAATATATTTAACATAATTTGATATTTTTGAATGATTGATTATTCAGCGCTCCGGTTCGTAAAATTTTTATTTCGAGCATTGCATGGGGCGATAGATAGAAAAAAAATTAACATTATGACGAATAACTTCACTTCAAAGAATGTAATTATTTCAACGTAAAAATCTAGTATCCTTTTCAATCCTCCACCCTTTCACCAGGACATTTTATGATACAGGCCTTGGTATATTATAATATTTAATAACAAACAGAATACAATGACTATTGATTAAATTTATAATATTATTATGTCTACATCCACGTAAATGTTGTCATTACACAAAATGAAGCTTTTATGCTATTTTCAGAGCATAACCCTAGACATTCCTTAAACGTTGTATATAAGTAATCTATTTGTATAATTTTGAAGCCTTATTTTCCTTTATATTTATTTTAAACATTTGATGACTGCATAAAGTATTTTTATTACATAAAATAGTATTCTTTTAAACCTCTCGCTCTAATGTTTTAGAATATAGTCATATTTCAGTACGTCCATGTGAAGTGGTGGTGTTAAGATTTTTTAAATTTATTAATTTTTAAAATCATTTATAAAACAATTAGTCAAATTTATGTCGATTTAATTATACTGAAATATTTACGATAAAAAAATATATTTATAATCTCTGTGATCCCAAATTTGACAAGAATTAGGTATTTTATTATTCAAAAAATGGGCAAGATTTACACATTTGAAGATAATTCTAAAGATACTGATTATAAGCTATGTCTTTGACCATTCAAATGTGGTAAACATTCTACGAATAATGTTTGCTATATAACAATTATTGACCTATCCACTACTACCGGATGTATATCCACAACACAAATGATTAATTTTAAATGTAATAATTAAAATAAATATAATTTTCAAGCGATTTTCTTCCTGTTATAAAAAAATTCAGTGCAATTTATTTCGATTCCAAGTAATATTACAGCTCTGCTAACGTCATTCAATCTAAATGCGATCAATAATAATATCATGGTCAGTGACGTCCCTAGACAAAATGCCGCCCCTAGGCAGCGCCAAAATGCCGCCACATTTTTTTTTATAAGAACAATATTTTTATCAACCTTTCATGACTCCAATATCTAAGAATTGTGTTGTATGAATACATTACTAACAATATGTATACCACTAAATGCCATCCCTGCTTCAATAGAAAATAGGTATTGCGAGTCCACGGTTTCAGATACATTTAAAAATACGCCTGACAACTTCCAAAACTCGTGAGTGACTAGCAAACATTTTACACAAAATTGAGTAATTATGTACCTACCTATAATTCAAATATAATTCTCAAATCTGCACGTGGCATTGCTGTTCACCAAGGACGTGACCTCCAAAGAAAACGGAAGTAAACTAGACATCGCGCACCAACAAAACATTATAGGTAGTCCTATTACAACTTTTATAGTAAGTCATTAATAGGTACATTTTGTTTCAACTAGTTAGATAAATTTTTTAATGAAAAGATATTTCCGTTATTACTTAGTTTGGGTAACTATTTATATATAATATTATTATATAAATACCTAATGATTCTCCTCGATTTGCCGCCCTTCGGGTAACTGCCGCCCCCAAGCGACGCTAAATCTGCCTACCCCCACAGGACGTTACTGGCTGAAACGAAGATTATTTGTTTAGAAAAGTATAGGGCATTAGTGAATAAATTAGTTCTCAAAATAAACAACATTTTCACGTCCATTTTTGAAGGTTAGAAGGAAGTTTAGAAAGATATTTTATACTTTAAATCAGGGGTACTCAACCTTTTTATACCTAGCGCCCACTTTTGTATCTCTGTTAGTAGTCAAATTTTCTAACCATCCGCCGGTTCCACAGTAATGGTGATTTATAAAGTAGGAAAGTAACCTTACTTCATAAATAAAGCAGTTAAATCATAATATATTATAATTACTTTACCAAATACTTTATGTCGGACTTTAACTATGTTTGGCAGAATAATAATCTTTATAAAACATCAATGTGCCACCGGTTATATGACTACGACCCTCGACAAAGCAGAGCAATATGTAAATGTATGTAGAATTCCCGCAGTTTGCTCTGGCAGGTCCCACAACTTCTCAGGGTGAACTGTGGATGATGTAAGTCGGTCATAAAGACCAAGAAGAGTGTTGGTAAGAATATATATAGCGTTGGCGTAATAATAATCAAAATAAACGTAGATTCTAGTATGACAAATAAACATGTAACTCAGTTATTAAGTTCGATTAAATAAGATGTTAGTAATAGGTATTTCTATATTAGTGATAGGTATATTAATGATAAGAAAAGAATAATCATGTATTGGACTTCGAATAATGATAATGATAGAATTAAAAGTAATTAAATATGATGAGATGTACTATGAAGTAATAACCTATGTATTGCAATGATTAGGTATTATCAGTGTGTGGAATGTAGACGGGCGTTAATGTATAGAATCATAATGATAATTATAATATGACATTAACATAATATAAACCATAGGATAAATCTAGATGTCGATTAATTATAACTTCGTACCGATTAAATCAGCTGAAAATCCCCATAGTCCAAGCCCCAAACAAAGCACAGGGAACCCAGTTTTCCCGATTTCCATTTCATCACCTTTCATACTAAATTTTCATACATGTGGGAGGCTGGAGAGAGGCAAATCCCGCATCTATCGATCCGCGGATTTCCGCGGCTGTTCTGAGAACGGCGTTTCCAGATCGGTATTGTGGCAGTTGTCTCGCTCACACGTATGCCCCCATCCCTCACGCACGAATCGCTGAATTCGCGAGATTTTCATACAATCAAATCATAGACTATAACTCGAGTTCCACGCATCCGATCAAATTGAAATTTATAATGGCGTGACCGTCTCCGGATCGCGGTGGACTGAGTTATACCATAGCCCGCATAACTCAAAAGGGTTGCGAAATATCCAACCATATATGGCTCAGGGTTAAGCTTAATTTTCGCTCAGTAATTATACGATAATTAGAAATAGTAAATATATATATACTTAGCTTAAGTGGTCTAGTAAATTAATAAATTTATTTTTCATCGCTACCGTATACGGTGCGCGTGGGCGGCACTCTTGAAGGTACAAACTTGTGACTCACGCCGCTCAGTCATGACTAACGTCACGTGGAGTGAACTCATATGTTAGAGTTTTTAAAGACAAAAATTTTGATATCACAAACACTTCCGTACGTGAAGTATTCGCTTGGTTAATGGAAATGCTAGAAAACAAAGTTTTTAGAATTTGCAATAATTGTTGTATGAACAAGTACATAATAACGAGCTCACAGCGGAAAGCAATTGCGGCCTCTAGATGCCTGCCATACGCGGCCACCTGATGCAAAAGCTTTGAAAGGGTTTCGGGTGAGTGATTTTGCGTAGCGGTCGATAAAGCGCGAATTTTATAATGAAACCGTTATGTAAATTTTTACTGCCCGAAACGTCGATCTCAGGGGTGAAATCGGCAGAATCAGATAAAAACCCCTGAAATCTTGATTCAATGCTCAGTTTAATTTCTATTTCAGCGTCGACTCCTTGTCGGATCTCGCTGTGAATTCTTCATACAAATCTCATATCTTTGCAAGTTTGAACGGGCTGCGCGGACCACCCACCACCCACTTCCTTCTTTGGAATAAATACCTAAAGATGGACTTGTAGTTTTCGGGTGAAAAATAATTATAAATACCTAAACCGGAAATTTTGAGATAATATACCTACATGGTACTTAAACATTTTTGGACGCGAAGTTTAGTTTTCGTACAGCGGTTCTTCAACGGAGGCCCCGAAATTTTTCTAACTTTTATTTTCTGTCAATCATCGGTTCCAAAGCTTATTCGTGGCGACCCTGTGTATTCGTTAAAAATAATTGTGAATTTCGATATTAATTATTTAGATTGTGAACTTTTGTGACTTTGACATTTGATGTGAAACTGTGTAGTAATATAATAATTAATTTTGCGAACTATAATATAATATAAACTTTTTCTGACAATAATAAAATCTAAATTTGTGAACTAATGTGACTGTGAACAATATATGGACCAGTTTGACTTTTCTACGAGTTTTATTTCGGAGACTTATGTGGTCACCACCTTCCACGAGACCTTGGCCTGCTACTCCTTAATGATAGACCTCCACTTCCAACCCTCAGAGCTAGTCGAGGAATTCGGAGGCACCTCACTGACCTAATTAATTTATCCAAATATTTTTGACAGTCACTCGAGAGTTTTGAAAGTTGTCAACTGTATATTGAATTGTATCTGAAAACCGTGGACTCGCAATATTGTCTTTTGATGTAGAGATGGCATTTAAATTATTAGACCTAGGTATATAATATTCTGTTCGTATCGTATCCATACAACACATTTCTTAGATATTGGAGTTATGGAAGGATTATAAAAAATATTTTAAGTAAGTATAAAAAATGGGGTGGCATTTTAGCGCTGCCTATGGGTGGCATTTTGTCTAGGGACGTCACTGATTTACACACATAGAAGCATGAAGTCTGATGTAATGAAAAAAAAGAAGAATTTTATGAAAGTATAGGTAATGAAAATGTTTTTAAACCCTTACCGCCCACCATGAAAACTGGAACGCCCAAGTTGACTACCCCTGCTTTAAATGGTTGGTATGAACACGATGAAAATGCTGCAATCATAACTCAATTTTTTGCATAGATAAGCTGGAGATTATGAATAGGTACCTAATGTTAATTATTATGATAATTTATTATGTACCTACTAGAAATATCATAATATTATGATAGACTATAAACATTCAATTATTAATGTCTGACACAGATTCATATCGAGGCTGAAATAATCGCAATTTTGACAGAGTTACGTCGATTCCTTAATTAAGTAGGTATGTCGCCATTGTAGATAGTGCTCCATTGGCACGCAATTCAGACGATTTTCAGTTTTTGTACTTCTTTCAGATCTGCGAACACAAAATTCCGCAGACCCGTTGAATTTTAAACAATGGACCATTTCAAACATGTTTGATAGGTACGGCGCGTTAATATTTTACACTCCGTGTAGCCAGAATTTGGCCATCAATAATTAACAGGTTAATTCAGTTCGACACAAAGAGATTTTTCAATCTCTTTGGTTCGACATCAATTAATACGGAACTGGACCAAAAAACACCTGTAATAATTATTGTTTTTAATCATTTTATGGCAACACTCTTACAAAAAGACGTCACTATTTTATTGTCTATTATCACGGCGGCCATTATTGTTTGACAGATTTGCTGACACGTGTTTAGTGTGACACGATAGTCTTTGAGAACGGACGCTTTCAACGCGTAAAATGGACGTAAAACACGAAGCAGTTGACTTCGAACCTGATGCAGATGAGCAGCATTCGTTCGATATGTCATTACATGGAAATAACCCACAGTCAAATACTTTCATCAAACAAGAGTATGCTGATGATCCCGGCCATGTTGTTGAGGTTAGTTTTCAAATGTTATTTATTATAAAAGCATTCTTAATATTTAGTCTTAGTTTTTTTATTCAATCGATAATATATGTGTAGGTAGATAGGTAACTATTAAATTATGTTGTAATATTCTAAGAGAGTTGATTTTCAGAGATAATCAACAAAATGACACCAACGATATAGGTCGGTAGTGATTCCGAGAAGAATGGGTGGGGAACTCACATGTATGCTGGCAGCATTCTTCACGGGCATCACCTTGATTGAGGGTTGTGTGGACATCAGGACATATAATTCAAGATAAAACACGTCTTTGATTTGACAATTTCCCTGCGCAGGGACGTTTAATTACATTAACTTTTCAGACATTGGTTGGATTACATCATTAATTACACTTGCACAGGAGTCTTAGATTTAGCTATCGCACAGTCATTATATGGGAACACGTCGCACCGTGAGTGTAAAACCAGCGTATGTGCAAATTACATAGTTTAGAGATATAAGGGTTTGAAGTTTTCATTTGGTCAGGATAAATAGAGTTTCTAAAATAAAACGATAATATTTGGTGTATGTATACATTATGACATGTTCTTTTATTAATTTTATTTTTTTTCATATAAATCCATCAAGATTACAAGTTTTAGCAGTTGCTATGGTTTTACACTTTCATGATGCATAGAAAATGTTGATATTTCGCAGTTACCTGAATTGCAGTAAGATTTTTATTGGGAACTTTGGTAATACCATTATAATATAATATATTATATTATTATTAAATAAATCAAGAATGATATTTACCTATAATATTTTGATATTTTAAGCTTACTAACTATAATTTATTAAAATAGATGCATACAATTTTAAACCAAAATAAAAATAGCAAATTACAATAATTGTAATGATTTTATAATTAATTTTATCGACGTCAATTATTATCTGAATCTGTATTTAAATGTGTAGATGAAAGTTTTTTTTATAAAAATTATGGTGTATTTCTGGTATCACTTTTGATGAACATACGGAAATCAAGTCATTTAATTTTGCTTCGGAGATCCGAGGTAGTTTTATAAATGCTTTGTGTAGTTGAGGTTGTACTGATTGACGTCCGCTCTGACGTTTTCTAATATTTATTACATCAAACACTTCTGTTTCATACTTATTTTTATAGAACAGGCAATAAGGATTGTTTTTCCTCACTTCAATAACGCAAATGTCTACCCAACTAACCTTTTTACTATTTTCGTTGAGTTGAAAATTATTGCCCATTTCATTTGCTAACTTGTGAAAATCAAAAATCTCGTCAGTGCCAATTTCCAGTGAATCACTGGAATCCACTGTATTGGTATATAAATTGGACCTGACTTCAAGACTATTTTTTTGTTTCTGTATGCAAGAGTGTTATAGAGTCACCCTCGTTCTAGGTGTGTCCTACGACCAAAAAGTTGTGTGTGATTTTTGGGATATTAAAATTCTGGACGGCGTATAAATACATTGCTGTAATAAATTTATTTTTATTCTGTCCGGCACAATTATCCGAATAAAAAATTACTTCCTTCCCAATTGATTTATCTTCCAAAAATTTTACAACACAAGAACCAATTGCATTGGCCCCTTTGTTTGTAGTCCCT
The DNA here is from genome assembly GCF_057557595.1 of Rhyacophila brunnea. Classification (NCBI taxonomy): domain Eukaryota; kingdom Metazoa; phylum Arthropoda; class Insecta; order Trichoptera; family Rhyacophilidae; genus Rhyacophila; species Rhyacophila brunnea. The sequence goes on from NW_028232785.1 coordinate 6,227,916, forward strand.
TCATGCTAAACAAAACAGTAACCATTTTTATTATTAATGTGTGTAAGATGGTAAAATTATAGGTTGAAAGCTTTCTTTTATAATATAGCACTGATATCTAGGCATTTGGTGTTGATAATACGGCCTGCAGATTATAGCAACATACTATTTTATTCGTCTTTTGCCTTCTGTGTTCTCGATAATTGTTTATTTTTTTTGATGAATGTCATTTATTATTTAACTTGAATTATATTTTTCTCTTCGCTACTGCAATTTTTATATTTTTCACAAAAGTCACATAGGTCCTTGTTTGGTTGAAAAAAGCCTATATTATAATGGGTATTGTTCCTCTTGCAAACCAGCAGCATCCTTATCTATATCCAACATGGGTTCTTCAGCATCAGGAAATGTACTTGTCACATTTTTGAAAATCTGTAACATTGCAAAAACAAAAATATCATAGACCTGATTGATATACTGTTGTGTTAATTGAAAGAGTTTATTATTGTAGGTGCATAAAATAAATACATAGGTACATAAGATAAGTCGATAATAATAAGTTTCATAACAATAATAATATTAAGGTTAGTTTTGTATATCATTTTAGTATAATATTTATCACAAAGTTTTACCTTTTTAGAAGTTTTTCAGCTTTTATAGCTAACTCCACCATCATTCGAATCCTTAAACTTATATTTGATAAAAACAAAATACACTACACTACATCACTTGAATCAAAGGAAACAATAATGTGTTGTAGAATACGTCTGGATGCGTTATCAAAGTCTTAACACTGAATCATTTCAATAATTGCCTGCTATCACAATAATAAAAACAATGCCACATTGCATACACCAAAAGAATGCGTCTGATGCTCGGGTTTCACAATTAGTCATGGATAATCATTTGCAGATACTATGGTTTTACATTAACAATGGAAGTAAATCTTTGTATTGTAAAACCCAAATATCTGTCTTTTTTAATGAAAATTTTTAAGTTTGCAGTAACTTCAATTTTACATTATCAAGTTTATGACTTTTGCAGTTGTTTTGCATTTAAATCTCGAAATTGAAAAATTTGCACTTGCTATGGTTTTACACTCACGGTGCGACGTGTTTAAACACATTAGCCGAATCGGCGCGAAAGTGTTTTATCGAGGACGCGACACATGGTTTTGAGGTGGTTATAGGGATTACTATCGGGCCGCTTACACAAAAGGAATTCACTGATTTATAATAATGAAACGAGCGCGACTTTACAGTTTACATCGTAAAGACTCCGGGCCACACCGAAGGTGCAACCCCGGATGTCAGCTTCCACTTTGGCGGGAAAATCAGTACTGCCTGCCCTTATCTGCAACGACCCTCTCGGTGGTGAGACAGCGGGGAGGGGTACGAAGGGAATCTTTCGGTCAAGTCAAAACCTAACGGTGATCTTTTCTGTCGGCAGGTACAATTTTGTTCGCCCGTCGAGGGTGTTATTGTTTACTTAACTTTGTCAGAGATTCTAAACATTCGCCAGCGGAGCTGGGTATTTTTTTGGTCGTTAAATTGTTGATCTAGAATTTGAAACTGTCGTGCCGGGTTCTTTTCTTTTTTTGTCTGGTAACAGTAGGTAAACATGAAGCAAGTGTGTTTCCGAAAAAAATGTGTGGTCTCGCTTTATGATTCGAAAATGCGTAGCAAATATAATAATATTATCTTTATCAGTCTGGCTTTACCTGTTAAATCTCAAAGAAGTCGCATTTCACGTTATGGTTGTCAATCCTTACTTCAAATTTCGACTGCAGCACTAAATTATAGTGATTCTGTTTTCTTAAAAGAGATAAAGGATTACCTACCTATTTTAAAATGGTTTATGAGAAAATAACAATAAACTACTAACAATGAAATGAAATGTAATATGCTTATTTACACGCTTAACGTTGAACACAACTAAAAAAAGATAAAACAACATTAATTTAAATGCGATGTTTGTGCGTTTAAGTGGTATAAGAGTTTATTGAATTCGCTCTTTTTTCATTTTTGATTTGAATAGCTACTTAAATAAAAAAGCTCCTCGAAATATCTCATATATTCCAACTTATACATTTTCAACAGAATGATGACAACCCTTACTATAATTTTTGCCGGAATATTATGATTTCTTGGACCACGTACCTACAATAAGTCGGTAACCAAAATATGGCAGCACTGCTCAGATGAGACTTCGTTGCTTTAAAAAAGGTGACAGTACCTATTTTACTGTTGTACATAATGTAACTTTGTTTACATAAGTATCTACTTATATCATTTTTAATTTTAATTTATAAATTGATTCGATGACTATTTGAATTCGACTATACAGACCTACAAACTTACCCTGGAGAATGGCCGAAAATAAAAATACGAGCTACCTAACATAAAACGTCATTCGAATGTCAGATTTTGCTAGTTTCGACAGTGGCCCCCCCATCTCATTCTCCAGATTAGTTTGTAGGTCTGTACAATAAATTTCTAGCTCAATTCTAAAGTTTGTCTATGGCGGATGTAACGACAAACGAATCTCGGTAGCTGCAGCTGTCAAACTACTTGTTCTGATAATTGACTGCGTGAGGAATTTTTGCTTTAAATACGTAACATGGATATTAAACTTGAACCACAAGGCTTAGAACTAATGCAGAAGGTCAGCATTGGCTTGATGTGCCAATATTCCATTCAAACAGTCCCGATGGCGACACGAATATTAAACGAGCGAATGCCGACGATGTCAGCTGTATATCTGAGGTAGCTTGTGCGCTCTAAATACATAACCGATTTCCTTTATATGAAAATATGTTTTTTTTTTTTTACAGAAACCTTCAACAGACTTGCGTGTTATTAAATCGGAGGCGATTTTTGATGAAATTGACTTAAACAACGAGTATGTTGAAGACACAATACGGGAACTCAAATACGTGGACTCACAACCTGGCTGCTCTTATTTGGACCGTGGACCAGAACATCAGGTGCGCAATCTTCGTTGATACTACCAAGTCACAGTTTCATGTAAATTATTTATATGTACATTTCGTTAAGGTTACTTTTAATATAGCAAGGTGCCACAGGCAGTAAACGCAGTTTGTTACCGAAAATTATAAACCATTTAGGCTATAGTCATCCTATCTTATCTATATACAATAAATTAACTGGTATTTTCTAGACGAATTAAAAGGCGTTAATTTTGGTTATAATTAAAAAAAAATCTAGAATGGAGGTACATTATCTAGGATGTTATTTATGTTCAATAAGAAGAATGTTGCATTCGAAAATAATGTTATCAAATTATTTGTTGAGGAAGAAATAAGTGAGATATAGTTTATTATACTGATATAACTTATTTATATTATATTATTTACTTGCACCTTAGTACAAAATTACACCTTACACTACAATTCACTTCTTACATATTACGCATGAAAATAATAATAATGTCTTTCTTTTTTCATTCGTCCATGTCCGATCCTAATAGGATCATATGGCCCTCCACTGAGTGGAGGTTTGTATTAACAGATTTTATTTTTACGAGAAATGGATGTCAGCCACTTGCTAAACGTATTAGGTCCATACTCTGACTTATACTCAAATTGAAAAACAATGTGTACTTGCCAGACCCAGGATTCGAATCTGGGACCCTCGACACTATAGACCGGTGCTTAAGCCACGCGGCCATCGTGGGCGTCAATAATCATTTGTAATATAAATAATATATAATTAGTTGTAATATAAAAATAATACAACTCCGGTAAATAACAGAAGAATAAAACAACACCTATATTAATGGTTTACTGCCGTGGAACAGACTCGCAAATATCTACCTGTCGATGAGATTGTATTAAATGATCAGTAATTATTAGAGTTGGCTTAGTAAAAATACTTTACCGGCGGAATTGGTACGTTAATGATTTCTACTTACCAACTTACATATTATGTACCTACCTAATCAGTCAACACATATTTTATTTATTAAACTATGCATAATTAGAACATGTTTTGATGCATGCTATAACACTGAAAAATAGTATTGGAATGTCCATTACGGAACAAATACCTATCTTTTAGGAGGGGATAGGGTTTATAATATACGAATTTAATTTTAAATATAAGTACTAAACACCCACTGTGGCCGCGCGGCTTAAGCGTTGGATTATAACGCCGAGGGTCCCAGGTTCGAATCCTGGGTCTGACAAGTACACATTATTTTTAATTTGTGTCTGTCACGGTATGGACCTAATAGGTTGAGCAAGTGGCTGACATCCATTTCTAAAAAAAAAAAAAACTAATAACATTCTGTCATAACTGTCTTGAAAATGTTGGATAACTACTTTTCATACAACTATTCATTATTAAACGATCAATAATGTACAGTCCTACGATAGCCGCGTGGCTTATGCGTCGGCTAATTATGTCGTGGGGCCCTGGTTCGAACCTGGGTCTGGCAGGTACACATATTGTTTTGCAATTTGTGTATGAGTCACATTATGAACCTAATAGGTTGAGCAAGTGGCTGACATCCATTCCTCGTAAAAACAAAATAAGTATGTAATAACAAACTTCTACTTCGTGGAGGTACATGTTATGATATTATGAGGATCGGACATGGTCGGATTAATTTATAGGAGTACGTAGTCTTATTTAAAAATTAATTATTGACAGTGATATAAAATAATAATTAAGACCTATTCCAATATTACGTGTTATCGAAACCAAGAGTACAAGTTTCCACTGGGTGTGTTTCACTAACTACACTCTGCGGACTGCATTTCACATAATGTTTATATGATACGCCTGCATACGATGCTCACATTGCTACAGCCGTATGCTACTCGCTACGTATTTTGGAAAGTTCTCATTCAAGGCGGTGACTATCGGTTTTCTTCGTTGATTCCACCGTGACCCCTACACTTTCTCGGGTGCATTCCCTATGCATAAAAAATCCTCGTTATGTCCTTCTAGTTTTAACTATATATAACATCTTGGCTAGCAGCTATAACTACTGACAGGATGCTTATCCACGGGTCACATACAGCGCTCTAGTTTGTTCAATTTTCCATTTTGAGTGCTTATACTGTGATGTCTCATGGGAAAGGCAGGTTATGCATCGCATGAGAGCGGCACAAATGCATCTCTTAGTTTTTTTTTCGACCATGTCCGATCCTAATATGATCATCACCACAGAGTAGAGGTTTGTATTAACAGATTATGTTTTTTTACGAGAAATGGATGTCAGCCACTTGCTCAATCTATTAGGTCCATACCCTGACTTACACACAAATTGAAAAACAATATGTGTACTTGCCAGACCCACGATTCGAACCTAGGACCCACGGCGAGATAGTCAAACGCTTAAGCCGCGCGGCCACTGTGGTTTTTTAGAATATATTCTTGCAAACTCTGACGAATACTACTCACTATCAATTTTTTAAATATCCTTAATTAAATATTATTGGTATTCTCTGAAATGGATCCCCTCCATTCTACTCTTATATGTGTGTGCCTATACGTGTATAGCTGAAATTTCGATTTGACATTATAATAATGTATACTAATACATGAAAGCATTGACTACCAGGTATAGAAGTAACACCATTATCCCATGTGAAATTCAGTCACCGTTTATTTCGTTTCGGTAATAATATAAGAATAATTAAATATAGCTATTGGAAAAAATCAAACTTGATAGGATTTAGACATGGGAAATGAGTCACTTAATAGGGATCCTGACAGATTAGATCAATTACGGATAGTGATTTGTTCGGACAGATTAGGTCAATTGTGTCTTTTGTTTCCGTAATAATATGTATAGTACTAGCGCGTACGGACTACGGAATTTTGGAATGCTACATTACAACAAATGTAGTTCGTTTCTTCCTATACTGCGCTCTCACTTTCGCATATCTAGGTCGCGTAGGTAATTTTACGTTTTAAAGAGTTACAAATTTAAAGTTAAAAATAGCTTACTGTACCGATGGAATAATTACATACTTCCAAGCGTCAAACGGCATACAACATTCATCTAAAATAATTATGAAAAGACTAGCTGATTATGTTATGTTATTTTTGTATTGTTCTTATTTTTTTGCTTATCAAAATATTTCACATATTATCTGATGATGTGTATTTTGGATATATCGTCATATGTATCTGGTCTCATTAAAATTGTTATTAAGTTTATATAACATAGGAAAATCTGTAAATCATTAAAATGTTAATTTCGTTATAGTTTTTAATTAAACCGGTGCAACTACATATTAGATTTAAACACTGTTGTACTGTGTGACTTTTATAATATCAGATAAAACTGTAGGATGTCAGCAAAAGAGTAAACAAAACCCAGCTCATGGGATAACCGAATGGTAAGCAACTGTATATATTATATTTTCCCGCCAAATTGCACACAATTCAAAACAATTTATCATAAAAACAAGTAAGACGTCTTCGACAGCCCTGGGTGATTGATTCGATAAAGTCGGCAGTTTTTTTGTCTTGTTCTCTGCGATCGCTAGCTTTGAATAAAAAAAAAATCTATGGGTGACCATTTTTTATGAGTATAAATTATTTCTTGCATTGGCTTTTATTAATTAATAATTATTGTACCTACCAACTAAAAGTAAAGTTGCGTTACTTGTTTGTAAAAGTGTCAGACTAAATTAATTAAACTAATCGGGTAAGTAATAAAAAGTCATTAATTGAGTTAGCATTTACTTGGTAGAATTCCATTTTAAAAGAAATGAAAATATAATTAATTATATTTTCATTTCTTTTAATAAAAAGTCACTTTCTTTTATAATAAACAGACATCACTATATTAATTTTTTTTTAAATATGCATTAGAATTAAACAATATGTACCCATTTTTTTAAATAGTTATGTAATAGGTCTTACATATTCAAAATAAATACTATTCATTAATAATGTTTTTTGGATAGCACATGAAATAAAAATGTAGGTAGATATGTATTTCAACATCCTTCGTATGTTTAGCTCTCGGACAATTTCAGGTTAAAACGTTATTAATATATTATTATTAAGTTTATATCGTGGCTATCCATCATGTTGGTTGCAATGTTTTCCACCAAACACCTGATTAACAAATTGAATTTAGTAACATTTACGTATATTAGAAGATATCATTTTTTGGTCACCCCATATTTTATACACTTTGACAGTGTTATGATTTAAATTAAATAAGAGATCATTATTATTACTTTAGACCAAAGCATTGTCGGCGACCTTTGCATATTACCAGTAGAGCAACAATTCCGGACCACATGTAAAAAAATCATATTTTCAATACTCAAGGGCAATTCTGTAGAGCGTCCCCTTAATGGGTAAGGATATGTAGGCAACCGATTTACAGTAAGGTATAATGTGAGATAAAAATAAGCACGTGTCATAAATAAGTCCTACGTCGAATACTGGCGACTCGGTTATGCATTGACGCTCATTTAATATTGGTGTATTACACATACTATTGCATGTTCATACTGCGTGTTTAATTTTCACTCACACGTCATTCGAAACCCTGCATCAACATGTGACGTATTGAATATAGCCTTTCTTCTTGGTCGTGCACTCATGGCTGAGGACCGTGACCAGTGGCGGCCGGTGGTCTTCAGAATAGCATTTTTTATTAGTGCGCAATGGTTTTACCTTCTATAAAGAGAAGATATTCTTCTTTCACCCTGTCACGACCCAGCATTGGGGCATAGGGCAAACACAATTTCGCGCCACTTCCCTCAGTCTGTTGCCAACTCTTGCTCCTCCCGCTATGTCTGACCTGCAGCACGTAGGTCGCTTTTGTGGCACCGCTGCAGGGTGAGGGAAGGCCAGCCATGGCGACGGAGCCCTTGCAGCTGTGCCATAAGGGTAAGAAGTGTGACACTCTTTGGCGGCATCCGGACACGTGTCCTAGCCACGTAAGGTAATAAATCGTCTTTTCATGATATCTCAATCACCGAAGGCTACCGCGTTCTCTTACCGACTTCTCAGAAGGTAAATTAAATATGTCTTTGTTTATTTATACTATTTCTCAAAAAAGATTTTGAACAGAATGATTTAATATCAATAAAGAAATATAAATGTCACAGTTTATGGCGTTACGCTCCAAGCGAACAATGCTTCAACCAAATAAATATCCGCTGATGTGTTTTTTATTATTTTGAATGTATGAGTTTGTATGTTCGTAAAATGTTGGCGATTCATTAAATATGTTAACTGTAAGATTGTTAAAAATTAACTCGCCAACATTGTTATAAAATAGAAACTGGCGTTTTTGTTTCTAGAGTCCTTCGTTTCGTGCGCCGATCTAGAAGTGTGTAAAAAATTGTATACAAAACACCATTAGAGGAACATCCGACCACGGTTTAAGTAGTATATAATGACCTCATAGTAATCCTGTGCAAACTGGAAATCTGTTTGGATCGAAATCGCTTTGCGCACGAACGGAGTATTGTTCATAATACTGCTACATGTTCTACTTCGCGAAGTGAGTGATACATGTATGAATAACAATGAAAAGTTGAGCGATGTCTTCAAAGATCCAGGCAGTGCGTAGCACTTGCATGGTATTAGAGGAGCCGTCGCTGATCGTGACCAATTTGAATTTCGTCATCCTTTGAGCGACCAAGACTTTCCATCCTCCCGCTTCCGCTTCTCTCAGGGCATAATGGATGGTACCCCCAGTCAGCATTTTCATTCGGTCGCTCTATCGCGCAGACGCTCTTCCTCTGTTTCGCCATCCCTGGAGGCTACCCAAAACTACCAGTCTCTCCAGGTTGTCCGGTCCGCGCCTGACAATATGTCCAAAAACTGACGAATTCTTCTCAGACATATCGTCGAGAGCTGTCTTCTTTATCTTCAGTCTCTGGATGATTGACTGGTTCGTCCTGTGATCCGTCCAAGAAATGCGAAGTATTCGGCTCCAACACCACATCTCAAAGGCATCAATTGCCTTCCGTTCCCTTGCCTTCAGGGTCCACGACTTTTGGGATCACTAGGTAACTCTTTCGATGGTTGAGTGGACGTTGTCACTTTCATTCTGAGTGTGGTCCTTTTTCATAAATCTATGAGTAATGGTGACATTGAATGCCTTTGCTGCAAGCATATTGTGACGTTGCAGACGTCACCAACGGGCTAATTAACAATCATAATTAGTAGAGAGGTTTTTCTCTCGCGGGCAACACTAAAATCCTGCGGTTGGCACTTCAAGCTTCCGGGTTGGATGAGTGGTGGGGGGATCGATGTCAGGCGATCGAATTGGATCTCCTTCCTTTTTCTGGTTGACCCTTGAGAACGAGAGGACGTTGGGAGGAGCGATTCCCGCTTGGCAATTTGCCAAGCGGCTGAAAATACATTTCAATTTCATTTTTTTAGTATTAATTAATTTTAAGTTTTTGTTTTAATTATAACCTCACTCACATGTGGATATTTTGGTTTAAGTTTAAGTTAGTTGCTGAGAACTTATTGTGTTAAAATTTTAGTTTGCAGACGCTGATATTGTGTCTTTTGTATAACGTAAATATTTATGTATTATAACATCGTCGTTTGTGAACGGTGGTGATTTTTCTATGGCGTCATGTCGCCATTTTTGTACCATTGACTTTTAATTGCATTTTCTTTAAATACAGTGAGGTTAAAATTTATCACGGTGTTTCATTTAATTTAATTGTATCCCGTAATATTATGTTCTTTTATGTTCTTTTCTTTCATATAAAAGGCTTTGGCGTCCAATAGAGTCAAGTTTTCAGTGCTCGCAATTAACTCCTGCAGCGGTATGGTAAACATTATCCATCGAATACCAATTGATTTCGATGGTCCTTTCCGTAACAGGATTGGAATTCATCGGAGAGATAGTGTGGAAATCCAGTACCCTGAGCTAGCGGTGCCTGTTATCCACATAGCTTGGATAACAGTGTTAAATGATGGTCGGTTGTTATTTTTCATTTAACAATATAAACGGTTAATACGATGGAGTTCCTATTCTGACCACCACACTTGTCAGACCAAAACCTAAATACTTTGACAATGCTAATTTAATGCGTGTTCTTTTATAAAATTGTTCAGACAACTGGAAACAACATTTTCTCCCCGTTTTGCAATTCCTTCATGTCACATTATTGCACATGTATTAGAAAAGAGAGGTAGGTACTCAAGATATTATGCAATTATTCAGGAGAGACATTTTAATTTTTATTCGATCTTTGATCCTCCGTATTTTCAAAACAATGAGGCAAAAATAAAATAAAAACAGTTCACGTTTTGAAGATATTTCTCACATATGCGTAGGTACTGGAAAAGTGACACAACTAAAAAAATTTCACTGTTCAAATTCACACAACGTCAAATATGGCCCAGTGGAAAAGTGACAGTTGTGAAATCTAGGGATAAAAAATAAGTCCAGTCAATCTGTACTTTTTGGTTGCAAAAGGTGGGATAAAAGATTATTTTTCCAACTTGTATGTAATGATAAAAAAACGAGTTTGCCAATTCGGATAACTTCGGCACAACTTTTGGCGGGCAAAAAACCGCAAAATTTTGGGATTTTTTTGGTTTTTCACTTATATCTCAAAAACGATCGGTCGTAGCAAAAATATTGTTATATACAATTTTAAAGCCTATTCAATTTCCTAAAATTTTTGAAAATTAATTTTTTTTTCTATCTCTGACCGTTTATGAGATATATGCTGTTGAAAACAGTATATATACCTATGGGCATTTTCGCCAAAGTTTGTACATTGCGTTTTTGGCATGTCCCATGACTTCGATTGATTTTTTCATAGTTATTATATTATAGAATATTGGAAAGTTATGAATTTTTAACATGAAAATTTATTTATTTACTTTATTCGATCAGTTAAATACAACTGTCTGACCGGTATATATTTTTAATTGATTATTTAGATCGAAAGGTAGTGTGTTTTTACCATGTCCCACCCCTAAATTCAGATAAACAAAGTCTGATTTCGTCATTAATTTTGAGTGTGTAAAATTAAATTCGAAGTGTCTTCAATAGCTTACATTATATATTTTTGGAAAATATACAGTTTTTTCCGTAAATTTGGACCAATATTGAAAAAAATCACGTTTAAAGTGTGTCCCAGGATATTTGAAAAAGTGGAATTCCACATTCCGTTACCACGATTTTAGCATGAAGGCGAAAAATTTCCACTATAAATATGTATTTTTTTAATGTAGCAACACTTTTGTATAACACTGATCGCCATTTACAATTTAAATTGTTGGTGTGTGTCGGTATCGCTATCGGAACAGGTTGCTTTCTGGGTTGGTCATTTAAGGAGTTTAAGAAATCACATATTTCCATTTCACATACTATATATATGGAGCTTATCTTTCATACTACAGATACCTATAATAAAACATATCGCAGGTTTAGCAATAAAACTAAGCTAAATTTTGGCTTCAACCACTTCTGAAACACAATCTGTTACTTCCGTTCCGAAACTATATTGGTGGTAACGTATATGTGGAATGTAAAAGTAACGAAATGGAATGCATAAAGTTGGTTTTACATTGTGTGTTTAGTTCTTCATAGATTATAAAAAGTTTTATTTTGTCTGTTCGTATGAAAAACCAAAATATTTTCATTAAAAATATAGAAAATAAGCTGACTATATAATAAAGATTTAAAAAGTATGTGATATGTCTGATTACGCAAAACTAGCGCAGATAAAAGTATGGACAGATAAAAAAACAACAGAAGGAAAAGAAAATACACCAGACTGAAATAATTGCGAGACAGGCACTGGCTCTATCATACACTTTCTGTTATACGCCACCAAAATTTTAAAACTTCTCCATACATTTTAGGCATAGAAATTTATAAAAATGTATGAAAAAGTATTTTTTTGTCACGTTTAACAGAAATTTGTACCCTATTAGATTTAATACCTGGAACTGTAGGTATTCGCGAAATGTCAGAAAAGTACGTCTTGATTACAATCAACCTGTATAGCTACATTTTATGTTGATGAATACAAATAAATTTCAAGACAACATACAGTCGAACTTGGTTATTACGAGGAAGATGGGACCGACTGAATTTGCTTGTTATAAGCGTTACTCGTTATATCAGAGAATAGGTATTTTTAAATGAGCATGTCACATTACATAAAAAGACGAAAATAAAAAATTTGGAAACCATCGTAAAAATCCCCGAAACGAGCATGGCATTCATAAACTACAAAAGAAGTTGTTTATTGTAATGAACGCTGGTAGGTACCTACGGACTTCACAAACCTTGGAGTTTTCAACCATATGCGTGGATACTTTTTTATTATTGTCGGTGAAACACCAATAAGGTGGGTACTTAGACACTTTACTAGTGTCATAAACGTAATCCGACCCCGGCGGCATCCTGTCTAATCGGATTTTATTGTTAAGGGTCGAAAGTTTTAAAACGATCGACACATTAACAGTATTTTAGCTCGGTATATCCGATAAGTTGCTCGTTATAACAGTGAATAAATTAAATGTATGGCGAAAATCATAAACCAAATGTCAACAAATGTTTCCTTATTACATCCGAGATCTCGCTATGTCCGAGATCGTAATAACCGAGTTCGACTGTAATTATTTTCGTAAAAGTTATATACTCCGTGCCGCGCTAGGAACTCGCGTCCGAATCCCTTGCTGATTTAATTTTTTTCATATTATATTGTTAATTTGCTTTAAAATATTTTTTAACTGAGTTAAAAATAATATAAATGCCAAATAAAAGTTATGGTAATGTGTAGTGTGTCAAAATTATTACCTACCTTATTTTAATTTTTTTGAAATTTATTATAAAATATGTCTATTTTAGTGATTAAGTTTGATTTGTTTTGTTATTGTGACGCACGTTGAATATATATCTAACTATCAAAAAATTCAAATAATTTCATAAAACAAAAATTTGTTTTTATGGTTACATGTAACTTTAGCTTTACAAATTACACTCCGTTTCCATTTCGGTCCATTCCGAAAATGTCCCAAAAAAAGTTGAAGGTTAACCATTTTTCATTTGATTATTAAATAACGAAACTTATGTATTTTTCCAATAAAATGTAGTAAAAGTGATTACTGTCTTTAAAAAAAATAGCAGAACGAACATTGATTAGTTTTTTCAAAAACTAAAGGAAAAATGCTCTGCCATTATATACATACGGTAACGGAGAGGAACGAAATGTGCCCACGAATTAAAATTCAATAATATGTTTTGACTATTTGTAGTTTTATTTTTAAGTGTATGGTTTTTTTAATCTAATAAAGCTTTTTTAAGAGATCAAAAGTGTATCATTCATGTTTTATAAGCTTAGTTTCATGGTCACGGAAAGGAAACTTATTATGCCCAATTTGATAAGAAAAATGATATAAATATTGTATTAATCAATATTTTGCTGAAAAATTGTTGTCACTAATTCGGCAACAGAACAAGGAATCTGCTAGCTATATAAAAATGGTTAATTTGAGTGAAAAAATAATATCACCCAAATTTCAAACATGTACAAACTTTGGCGAAAATGCCCATATATATATTCGAAAACACGGACCCATTGTACACAAAGTCTAGTTTGTAACCCCAAACTGTAAGATCTTATGTTTAAAATGGTATTTCTTCTCATTAAAGTTTGATTTTTACTAAAACGCATGTTTTCGAATACAAATATATTGTTTTCAACAGCAAATATCTCATAAACGGTCAGAGATAGAAAAAAATGTACTAAATAAAAATTTTAGGAAATTGAATTAGCGTTAAAATTTAATATAACAATATTTTTGCTACGACCGACAGTTTTTGAGTTATAAGTGAAAAACCAAAAAAAAAATCCCAAAATTTTGCGGTTTTTTGCCCGCCAAAAGATGTTCCGAAGTCATCCGAATTGGCAAACTCGTTTTTTTCTTAGAGCCCGATGCTCAATTCGTACTTACCATAAAATAACAGTAAAAATTGTAAGTAGCCGAAATCCATCTGTTAACTATAGATTATAGAGATAAGGAATCCTTAACCATAGACTACTTTTGTTATGAACTCGCCCCCTTGCCCCCCTTCCGTATTGCCATTTACCACTGACAGCTGCTGTCAAAATAAATTGACGTGGCTTTAAAACGGCCAATACACTCAAATTCATTTAACAATTGATCTCAATATGGGTATTGAACAACTATTAAATATCCGTGACATTTAATACGACACATTCTCCTTTATTTTCTTGATTCTGTACATGTCTTAATTTAGTAAAACCGATTATCGAATTGAAATGTCAGTGTCAATAAATTATGAATTAACTCTTCTTATCCAGATTTAGATATTTATGTAATATTAAACCAATAGATAGGTAGTTGAAATATATAAGTACTTAGTTACCTACACACCAACATGGTAATATTAGTTTTAATCACTCTATATAATTATTCACATCATGGCATATATTTGTAATAATTGTAAATGACAAAATCTGACATTTCAACGGCAAGTGTTACCGTATCGGGAAAAACATGGTCAAAAAATAGCTTATATTATTCACTAATTGCGGAGACATTTAATCATTTTTATTAAATATTAATTGTGTATTTATAGTTATTGAATTTATTTTGTATATTTTTCATATTTTTGTCATCGTTTAACAATTACAAAATAATTTACCTAAATTATGAAAAAGAGAATTTTTATATATGGTAATATTTTCAATAGAAAAACAGAACGAAGCTATTGCAGATTTGGTGGACCATAGACAACTCGATCATAACTATGAAAGGCTTTCTGCATAGTGTTTTGTTGTAATTTTGTTGTAATTATGACAGACGATTGTGCATAGGGCTCTTACTCATTATCATTATAATACAAGTTGGAAAAAAATCTTCTACCCCACCTTTGCAACCATAACGAATTTTTCGGTCAAATTTGACTGGACTATATTGGTACCTAAGTACGCACGCACAATATGTAGATGGCGCTAGCGACGTTCCATTGGTGATTATAACTGAAAATAGTTAGGTCTCTTTTCCAATACATGTGCGACATAACAAGTTCCGATTTTCATTGCCATATTATTATACACAGTAAAATATATTAAAAGTTGGTTATTTTCGTGTGCAATATCTACCTACATTGGTTGGCAGTCTGACAGCCGTGTTTATAAACGTGCGACGAGGTTTAAAAATGAATGAAATCAATAAAAGAATATTATAACAAATGTCGAAGGAAAAAAACCCGTATTGAATTTATTGTCTCAGATCAGAAGATTAATAAAATTTTATTTACGCAATCTTCGCTAATAAAAGGTTTCGGAGGTAAACATCTTATAGACTTTTGTTTATGGTCAATCATAATTTATCAGTACTCTATGGTTCTTTTACGTCACCCCGCAACGCTGCTTCGTGAGACTGCTTTACGCAAAATGGATATCAAAATCAAACGCGAACCTGATGAATTATTAGAAGCTGACGCAGAACAGCAGCATTGGATAGATGTGCCAATTTTATATCCAAACATCCCGAAAGGCAACTTAAATATTAAACAAGAGAACTTCGACGATTCCAAGAGCATATTATTGATTGAGGTTTGTGTTTCAAAATCTATTTAATGTGAATTTTAGTTTATTTTTGGTCTGGAACCGATTAAATTAGAATATTATTGAAACATATGTAGGTATTCAATAGCGTAACACATTACGCGTGTGCGATGGAAACTATTATAGACATTACATTTGCGAAATACAATAACTGCCTACCTATTAGGCGTCGGCTACACCGAAGTGCTAAGCTATTTGCTATGCTTGTCTACTAAAAATACTACTGCCACATTGTACGCTACGTGCCTGAGCGTCAATGACATTGAGCTACTTTACAAGCTGTTTGTTGGCGAATTCAAAAGCGGGCGATTCAGCTATTGCGATTGTGACGATGACACACAAAACTTTCCATTAGCTGAGAAGCCACAAGCCAGCGACTATTTTGACAGAAGGTAGTTGCCGATCATAGACAATAGATAATATACGTCAAAAAGCATGGATAATATACACAAGCTAGCTGATATCATAATATTGTGTTGTATTTACTTTAATCAGGCTCTAGCGCTATGTAGTGGAACGGAAATGAACGTAAAATGCTTTCCGAATAATGATTCCATTTTAAAACGTCAAAACGGTAAATGTCAAAATGAGTAGTTCGTTTTTTTACCGGGAGGTCGCTTCCATTGCTCCACTGCGCAGACGCAGTAGACCCACACGTCAGCATGTAAGTGTGTACAGTTGACTGGCTGTCAACTTTTCTCGGTAGATTGTTTATAATCTGCTTGTTAGCTTGTTCGATGATAACACTGGGCGAGTTTACGAGCAGATTGTAAATTCGCCAACAAGTAGCGTGTAAAGTATCTCAATGTCATCGACCCTTTAGATACAAATTCATTTGAAATTTGGGAGCGCTCAAGTCAACAATGATATGACATTCTCAAAACTAATCAGAAAGCTACTTCTCACAGAGAATTTAAGTTTAAAATTTCGAAAGTCTCATATTCGAACTTGTTGGTTGCATAATGTCGATTCATCTCGAAGTTCTTTTGGAGAGTTTCAACTTCTCTACAAAGAATTTCAGAAATACGGTGAAAAGTTGTTTAGTTATTTGAGGATGAACCAGGAAACACTTGACTTATTGTTAGGCAAATTGAAAGAGACGTTACATTATTCTACAAAGGTTCTTTTTTATAAACCGCCCCTATTAAAACTTCCTCCGTCTTTCAAAATTACTAGGTAACACAAAAAATTAACCAACACGTTTGTTCGCCAGGAGACTCACTAGGTGACTAATAATCACGTAGCGAGGTGCGAAGCGTGCAGTGTGGCCATTGCGATAGTATAGTGTGTGTCCTTTTGCTAGGATATGTCACCTAGCACGTAGCGTAGCACTAAGCACCAAGGAAGTACATTATTTCATGAATAATCATTGTTAACAACACAAAGCTCATACATTTTTAATACATATGCTAACTATTTCATGTATTTGACATCGTCTTATTGACATTTCATCAAGATTAATTATTGAACATACATAATAATTTTGAAAACACTTCTGAGAAAATATATTATAACCAATAGAAAAAATCTTTTTGAAAAAAGTAAGACACCCCGCAGGATCTAACCCGCATCTCTCGGGTATCGCGCCCACGCACGTATACCTACCACTATGCTAAAGGCGTCATACATAATTATTGTGACAAATTCTAACTAATGGTTATTTAGTTAATAATCACGGAAGCGCTTTCCATTATGATTTACTATTAACGATCGGCTTTTGTGTTATAAGTCAAAGTAGGTATGACTTTAATAATTACTAACCGACGTCACGGATCACTCCTAGATTTTTTTGTTGTAACTAACTTAAACTTGCAAATAATTTTTAATTAACAATTTTTTTATTCATTGAGTTATTCGCAAGATTTGATAATGTAACATGCTTTATATTGAACACACAATATTATTAGCAAGTGCAAGTACGTTGTAACTGAAATTTTAAGTGATCCGGGCGTCGGTTAGCAATTAGGTCACTTAATTGATACCCTGATTTAACACACAATAACCGATGACCAAACATATTAAGATCATATGTAAGAATTACTGGTTAATTGCTTCGTAATTATATATACCGTAGATCAGGGATAGTCAACCTGGTCCCTACCGCCCACTAGTAGCCGTTTCAACTTTCATGGTGGTAAGTCTAGTCGTAAGTTAGAATTTAAAGATCTTTTAGTAGAGTATTCAATTTCTTTAATGTCTTTTGGTACCGATGTCTCGTCTTCTCCGGCTCTGAGGCATCATGTGACGCTGGATTTGCCTGTAAGATTATCTGGAGACATGTCCAGACATACCTTACAGGTGATTCTAGCGACGCAGAAAAAGGCATATCCAACAAGGCTATGCAAGGTATGTGCCAAAAATAAAAAAAGGGGCGAGACTCGGTACGTGTGTAAAGAGTGTGATGTTCCTCTTAACAAAGGCATCTGCTGGCAGAAATATCACACTATTCGTAATTATTAAACTGTTTTGGATTGTTCCTGAAAGTTTTATTTAAATATTCCCACAAATAAGCCAATAAACCAAGATTATATCATTTACTAGAAAAAACCAATTTCACTCAAATTTGTCCGGGAATAGGGGTAAATTTTATTAAAACCTGCCGGGCTGAAAGTGTTAAAACATTTTTATTAGATATGTATGTGGATGACTAGATGAAAAATCCTTTTACTACAAATATTGAAAAGGTTGATACAACTTGCCGAGAAGAACTGTTAGAAATCAGATATGATGAAGAAAGTAAACATAAATTTGATATTGGTAGATATGAAAACCTATGGAAAATTTAAAAAAAATGCCTTTCTTATATCCAAATACGTGGAAAATGATATTCAGTTTATTGATACCTTTCCCTATCTCATATCTTGAGGAATCAGACTTCAGTGCTGTCATCATATTATGACCAAAGAAAGAAACCGCCTGAACATTTCCGAAAGAGGAGACCTTTGTTTGTTCCTCACAAAAATTGAGCCAGATATCCACTATTTTAGCTTCACAACGTCAGCCTCAGGGATCTCATTAATAATTTAATTAATTAAATGTAATTTCATTAGACTTCAAGCTTCTATGTGTGCAAAATATAAATACAAAGACAGATTTAACTACAGTTGTTTAACTTTAGTAGAAAGTCTGACATAAAGTAGTTGGTAAGTAATTATTAATATATGCTTTAACTTGTAAAGTTACTTCCCTACTTTATTAATCACGATTACTGTGGAACCGGTGGGTAAAAATTTTACTACGAGGGTGGGTCAATAATTCCTTAGAAAAAAGCATTAAAACAGTTTTGATTTTTGTATTATTTTTTTATTTCTCAACATAATCTCCTTGGAGCTCAATACACTTGGTTAGACGTTTCTCAATTTTTTTTAAACCGTCAGAAAAATAAGTTTTCGGAAGGTCCTCAAAATAAGCATTTGTCCGATCGATGACTTCTTCATTTGAAAAAAAACGTTGTCCACTTAGCCATTTTTTTAAGTTTGGGAAAAGGAAAAAGTCACTGGGGGCTAAATCTGGCGAATACGGTGGGTGGTCGACCAATTCGAACTTCAATTCTTCAATTTTAGCCATTGATCGTAAACATGTGTGAACACGGGCATGAAAGAGGATTTTTTTCCTGTTTAAATGAGGCCGTTTTTCTTCAATTTTGTTTTTTAGCTGGTCCAATAAAGATGCATAATAATCCCCTGTTATTGTTTTTCCTTTTTCCAAATAGTCAACGAAAATAATTTCACGTGCATCCCAAAATACAGTAGCCATAACCTTACCAGCTGATTTTACGGTTTTCGCCATCTTTGGACATGGTTTGCCTTCGCAATCCACTGCTTTGACTGTTCTTTCGTCTCGGGAGTATAGTGGTGTATCCATGTTTCATCTACAGTCACAAAGCGACGAAAAAATTTATCCGGATTGCGTTGCATGAGCGACAACAGGGTTTTAGAGGCCACCACCCTATTGCGTTTATTGTCGACTGTGAGCAAACGCGGCACCCATCTTGCAGAAATATTTTTCATGCCCAATTTGTCATGTAAAATAGAAATGACGCTACCTTTTGAGATCCCTGTAACCTCAATTATCTCACTTAACTTTAATCTTCGGTCACTTAACACCATATCGTGGATTTTATTGATCATTTCTGGTGTAGTCACCTCTACAGGACGTCCTGAGCGTGGTTCATCCTTTGTTGATGTACGACCACGTTTAAATTCATTTAACCAGTTATAAATAGTTGCAAGTGAAGGAGCAGATATGCCGTGAACTAAATCCAACTCATTTTTTATATCCTTTGCTGTTAACCCTTTTATATTAAAATGTTTAATAACAGCTCTAAACTCAATTTTCTCCATTTTCCATTTTTCCATTTTCCACAAGCAAATTTTTTTTTAAATGTACGAGAAACACACAACAACCCGACCAATCTGATTGAAACTTCGCAGCATACTGAATCGGTAGTGCCGCTGCATGAAAACAAACCGCTTACAGTACTAGTCGCGCCACCTGTCGGCTTTTCTAAGGACTTATTGACCCACCCTCGTACTAACAGAGATACAAAAGTGGACGGTGCGTATAAAAAAATTGAATTCCCCTGTTATAGATTCACAAGTTTTTCTTAGAGTGAGGGCGCCACTTGTCATTCAATACTTTTTATACTGTGATTAAATTAGTTGTAGAACACCTGACGATTTATGATGGTCAAGCCCTCCGCATGAGCCGATCTTAGTGAGTAATGTTTTACCAAGTGCATAGCCAACACGCCAGTGTTGCCATAATATAATTTATAAAAACATCTCTTGTAAAATTATAGCATTGGAATAAATATTCGATATCTGGCAACACTACGACACGCACACAGTCACACATAATATTTTCGAATAACCCTGAAAAGGGTCGCGGCGGAAGCGTGAAGGGGGCAAGGCAAGTGCGTGAACAAGTTCGTCATGTTTTGAGGGACAAAAACTTGCAATAGCTCTATCTATATTCTTCTATAATCTAAGATGATGGTATATTATTATAATAATAAAAAGTATCTTATTGATTTATTTTCAGAACCCTATACCGAACTTTACCAATATAAAAACTGAAATTGATTATCAGCGAGATGATTTCAAAGAATCGTTTGTTGAAGACACAGCACAGGATATCAAATATGAAGATATAAAACCTAGTTGCTCTTATTCTGAATCCGGGCCAGAAAATCAGGTATGCATACACAATGTTTTATAGCATTGTAGGTATTCATTTTAAAATACCTAATAATGTTAATTGTATTCGTATGTCGTATTCCTAAAATGAAATTTTTTTTATATTTCTATCATTAAATCAATGGTTACTAAGGTTTCAATGTCATGTAAGAAGATGTATCTCGGAAAGAACTTTAATGTTTTACATCAATTTAAGGCTATACCTCAGTTGAGGCATGGTCTAAAAAGATCGTGGCTAGGCGGGTGCAAATGACGCACGCCGAACGAAATATAATTTGTTCTATAAATCCAATGTGTCCATTTAATGTTCAGTTTATTGTTCTATTAGTAACAATAATAATGTATTTATTGACATGTTTTCTTTTTCAAGTAAATGGGTAACGTTTTTAGTCGTCTTTACACGGTTTAAGAATTAATACCCCCGTCGCCATCACGAAACAAAATGACGTTTTCACAGCTCGACGTTCACTCTCCGAATGCCAGCGAGTCCAAAATTTCGTCGCGCCTATAGCTGAAAATTATTTTCCGTTTCACTGATGTATCGTCTTAACGTTTATTGAACACGAGGAGTCAAATGATATCTGATGTTATCCATTCATTATTGCAAGATTTTTGCATGCTAGTTATGGCTATTGCTTACAAGTTGATGTATATTGTATTTCGTTTTATTTCTTGTGTCTTAAATCCTGGATCAATTTTTATTTAGCGGTCTGACATATCACAATGTGTAGATAGTATTTGTCAGTTTTTAAAATTCAAATTAACCCTGCCCAATCCAATACATAGTAGATAATAGTAAAAAAATATTTGTTTTATTTATAAAACATAAAATTATGCTATTAAACTATACATAATTTTAGATGTTTTATAGGTAGAAGAATATTTTTTATCGATTATGGTTTGGTTTAAGCAGGACTTAATAACCAATGCCATTTGCAATATTTACTCTTAATTCAACGAAAACCAACAAGTATGACTGAAAAAGTGTTTACTATTTTTGTCGGCTCGCCCATAGTATACCTAACCTGTTTTGGTTTAGATTAAGTAGGATTTAATTGAATTTAAAAAAAGTAACCTGCTCTACCTGCAAATTGTATTCTTAGTTTAACGAAAACTAATAAGTATGACTGACAAAGTTTAGTGTGCACTATTTATGACGAATCCTAACAGCGTACCTCCACCCTTTGTCACTGCTATATCGGCTCTGTTCTGGCAGAACACACTAACTGGAGAATACTAGTTTTGAGTAATTTGACTTTGAAGTTGATAAAATGTTTGAAATGGTCTATCATGTGAGTTTATTAAGTAATCGTTAAAAGGATGACTTTAAAATAAAGACTGTTTATTTATTAAGAAGGTTTCCAGACGGTGAAGTTTAAAATAAGGAACATTTTGGTATAACTTACTCAATATGTAATTTTTTCGAATTAGTTTCTTCTGCCAGAAAAGTGACGATATGATCTTGATTAAAAATCCGCAGATGAGTTTTTGTAAAATATATTACTCTGTAAATATCCATTATTTGTTTTTTTTATAGACTATTCATACAAGAGCTGTGGTGGCAAATGTGAAAAATCGAAAGACGGACTGGGTGAGATCAGAAAAACAACTTCTTGGTGATAATCTGATTGAGAAACTAGACATTAAAAAAGAATTAGAACAATATAATGAAATACCAACTAATACAAAAGCCACCTGTTGTACCGGAGAACGTTATTTTTATGATGCTAACGTCACAAAACCCGAATTGTTAGTAGCTGTCATAAAGTTAGAAAAAGCCATTTTTCATGTAAAGAACTTTGCGTGCTGTTTTTGTTTCAAGTATTATGCATCGAATGACTTATTGAAGCTCCACAAAGAAATACATAGATCAGTAACATTAAGTCATTCGATTGAAAAACCATTTAAATGTAATGAATGTATTTACTCATGTAGACGATCTGCTGATATGAAATCGCATAAAATGACTCACACTGGTGAAAAGCCTCTTAAATGTGATCAATGTAATTTTGCTTGTATTCGGTCAAGTGGGTTAAAATCACATAAAATGATTCATTCTGGTGAAAAACCATTTAAATGTAGCGAATGCAATTATTCATGTTCAACATCTCGCGTAATGAAATCTCACAAGTGGACTCATTCTGGTGAAAAGCCATTTAAATGTGATCAATGCAACTTTGCATGTATAAAATCTAGCAATATGAAAACACACAAAATGACACATTCCGGTGAAAAACCGTTTAAATGTGACCAATGCAATTTCTCGTGTATACAGTCTAAAGGCATGAAATTACATAAAATGACTCATTCTGGTGAAAAGCCACTTAAATGTGATGAATGTTCATTCTCGTGTATTACACCTAGTCACATGAAATTACATAAAATGACTCATTCTGGTGAAAAGCCACTTAAATGTGATGAATGTTCATTCTCGTGTATTACACCTGGTCACATGAAATTACACAAAATGACTCATTCTGGTGAAAAGCCTTTTAAATGTGATCAATGTAATTTTGCATGTATTCAGTCGAGTGGCATGAGATCACACAAAATGATTCATTCAGGCGAAAGGCCATTCAAGTGTGATACATGTGACTACTCATGTGTAACTACCGGTCAGATAAAAGTTCACAAAATGATTCATTCCGGTGTTAAACCTTATAAATGTGATCAATGTAATTTCTCATGTATACAGTCTAATGGCTTGAAAGTACACAAAATGATTCATTCTCGTAAAAAGCCATTAAAATGCGATGAATAATTTGTTTCTAATATAACATCAGCTGCTTTTATAAAATAAATATATACCACGTTAATTAAATGACTTAATTACACTTTCATAGCTATTAAAGAATGTAGATTTTTATGGAGTCTTATATATATTTATAAACATGTATAATAAAATCACACGTTTTTTGGTGTTTATAATTCAATACTGTCATATTAACATTATTCATATCTGCACCTCAATACTACAACTAGATAACTTGATTTTCACTGTTTTTGAGTAAGCTATAGAATAATATTCTACATTCCATTCTCTACAAAATAATAAAATTTAGTAAGTCAGAAGTTAATGGGAACTGTGTTAATTTTGAGTTTGGAAATAATAGATAACTCAATAACCAATAATGCATTAAATAAATAAAATAATATTTACAATATTTTTAAAAACAATTGAACACAAGGCCTGTACATAAACGATGCATATGTGCGAGAAAGAAAATATTTGGCACCCATAATATAATATCTGCGACACGTGCTAGAGTAAGATAAAAGGTTTACAGATGTGTGAGATCATTTGCTGTGGTGTCGCCGCCAAATTTTGGTTTGTTCCATAGCTAAGCGTCGATAGCGTGTTGCTAATATTGTAATTTTTCGTGTTAAACGTCAGTTTAAATAAAGTCAGTGGTAAATATTTTTAGTTAATTAAGTAGAAAAGATGGTTCTGTGTGTTGTATTAAAATGTCGTAACCATACTGATAAGCAAGGAGATGGTATTACGTTTCATAGGTAAGTTGAAATATATGTTCGTGATAATTTATTTGTATATTCTTATATATTTTAATATCAGTGACCTAGTGTTTCTTTAAAATAACTTAAATTATGAATATCTTTACCTAATGGTTGCATCTTGACCGCTTAAAAATACTATATGACGTAAAAAAATAGAAAATTATAATTTTAATTCTCAGCGTCTAGTGCGAGCACTAGCGAAATGGTCTATGGTCCTAAACATTTGTGTACGAATGCATTCGACACGCAGCTTCATTTAGCAATGCAATGGGTGACGTCTAGATGTATATATAGTCTAAGATTGAACATTATTTAATTGTTCCCAATAAGACAAGCACAATTTTCATGTTCATTTTCAATAATAATATTAGCCTAGATTTTATGATAATCAAGTAAAGTTTCATTTTCCCAACATTGACCAAATCAGAGTTATCTATTTGTAGTATTGAGGTAAAGATATATATACGCTATATAGTAATGTTTACATCATAAATATAATTATAACCATTTACTGCAAATACTTGGGTGCCACGGTTGCCGATGATGGTGGTATTTCTGGTGAGCTTGGAATCCGCATGGGTGTGGCGGGCTCTGCATTCAACCAGCTTGGAGTCGCATGGAGGTCTAGGCTGTATTCTGTGAGGACCAAATGTCGTTTGTTTAACGCGTGCGTGATACCTGTGCTCCTGTATGGCTGTGAGACATGGCATCTTACTAAGCTTCAAGTGTCTCGGCTTTTGAACTTTGAGAATCGATGTCTCCGCCGAATCTTAGGGGTACATTGGTACGACTGCGTTACAAATACCCGAGTTCGTGAGCAGACACAGCAGCCTTCAGTGATTGAAGTTATCACGAAGAGACGATTTACGTGGCTGGGACACGTATTCCGGATGCTGCCAAAGAGTGCGGCACTTCGTACCCTTGTGGCACAACGTCAAGGGTTCCGTCGCCGTGGCCGGCCCTTCCTCACCCTGCAACGGTGCTACAAAAGCTACCTACGTGCTGCAGGTCTAACATGGTGGGAGGCGCAGGAGTTGGCGATCGACCAAGGGAAGTGGCGCCAACTTGTGCTTGCCCTATGCCCCAATGTTGGGACGGACAGGGTGGAAGAAGAAAACTGCAAATATATTATATTTTATTCTGGCTGAAATAGTTTTAAGGAATATATTTTTTTACATTGTGTGTTTATACCAACTATTCAATCCTAAACTATCCTAAACGCTCTACCATAAAATTTGCAGGTAAGCCAAATTTAGAAGTTACCAACCTATACTTAATTCGATTTTAGTCCTGTTATATCGAAGTATTAAAAAATCTTTTTTGTTTTTCAAATTACGATTAATTTTGGGGAATTTTTTCCAATTTAAAATTCATGAGAAATTATACATTGGCAAATAATATCACTTAGGATACTTAAGAAGTGGCATGAAAATAATTGTTTCTTAAATTCGATATAATCTTTTGCATTTAGGTTTAAACAGAAATGTTGTAAATTTCATATAGAGAATCGATTGATGTAAAAAAACGTCTTTTCAAAAAATTGGCGTTTGGGTTAGCTTAGAATTAAATCGAGGTACATATTATCGTCACTGTCCTGGCAGAAGACACTAATTCGAAAAAATGACATATTGAGTTAGTACCAAACTGTCCCTTATTTCAAACTTTACCGTCTGGAAACCTTCTTAATAAATAAACAGTCTTTATTTAAAAGTCATCCTTTTTACGATTACTTAATAAACTCACATGATAGACCATTTCAAACATTTTAACAACTTCAAAGTCTAATTACTCAAAACTAGTATGCTCCAGTTAGTGTGTTCTGCCAGATTAGAGACGATATTATATCAATAAGTGATGCAAGTCTTTTTTATTAAAAAAATATATTGTTAGCTTAGAGACCTTACGTACTCAACACACCTAATTGTCGGCCAAGTTAGAGCGAAACCACACGGCCGCTGCGTCGCGATCCCGCTATTCTGACTGCGAGTGAGTAAACAGCGGTGCGTTCTCTCTTCCGCTCGCCGTCGGAATACAGCGGTCTCGCGACGCACACGCGACCACATCGACCGTTAGACAATTTGTCGTTTATTTAAAACGGCCTTAAGGGGCCCATACTTGATCAGTTTTACCTCCAGTTTCACCTCACCCGATGGAATTCCGTACCATGTGTGGATATTTTGGCCTTGAGATCTATACGCATACGGAGGCCGGAGCGACTGAAGCGATTCAATTAGAATCGCCTGACCAGATGGACTGATCGGATTGTGTGTGGCAAATCCGTTCAGCCGTGTGGGGCATGTGCGAGATACTCAGTGACATCCCGTGGGGTAGGCAGATTGAGCGTCGCTTGGGGACGGCAGTCACTTCAAGGGCGACACATCGAGGAGAATCATTAGGTATATTACATAGAAATAGGTACCTAAACTAAGCTCACTGGCTAGAAACAAAATGTATTAAGGTTTAACAGGATTGTAGTGTTTTTGTCAGTTTCGCGATGTCTAGTATACTTATGTTGTCATTGGACGTCACGTCTTTGATGACCAAAAATGACACGTGTAGATTTGCGAATTATATTATAAATTATAGGTAAGTACCTACACAGGTACTTACCTAGCTCTCGTGTTTTGAAAGTTGTCAGGTGTATTTTTAAATTTATCTAAAACTGTAGACTCGCAATATTGTTTATTGAAGTAGAGATAGCATTTAAATTGGATTTAGTGGTATATATTTTGTTAGTAATGTATCCATACAACATATTTCATAAATATTTGGGTCATGTAAGGATGATAAAAAATACTGTATAAAAACTGGGTAGCATTTCAGCGCTGCCTAGGGGCGGCATTTTGTCTAGGAACGTCACTAGAGATACTATTGATCGTTTTGTGTGTGTTTAACAAAATGGCGTCGTGATCCAAAGACTTTTTATTAGAATCCATTGAGTTATCCAAAACACTAGAACCATTGTGGTTCATAAAATCAAAATGCTACTAAGTACAATAAAAGAAATCGTAACGATTGTTATGATTTGCTTTTAAATAAAGGTTTGACGATCAAACTGACAGCTAATCGTGATACAATCACAAAAAATATAAACAATTTACATAGATAGTTTATACAGAAAAGATTTCTAAAAATTTCAAGCATCTATTGTCTGCTGATCAAGTTTATAAACCAAAACTAGTGTACCTATTATCATCATCATCATCATCAGCCTGAATCTATCCACTGCTGAATGAAAGCCTTGTCAAGCTGCTTCCACTTGTGCATTGCGTTGCCACGTACTTCCGCAGAAC
Source organism: Rhyacophila brunnea (assembly GCF_057557595.1). Lineage (NCBI taxonomy): Eukaryota > Metazoa > Arthropoda > Insecta > Trichoptera > Rhyacophilidae > Rhyacophila > Rhyacophila brunnea. The sequence continues at coordinate 6,255,491 of NW_028232785.1, forward strand.
TTTCTAATTTCATCGATCCAGCAGCCTCTAGGTGTACCTTGCGGACGTTTTTTACTTCTTGGATACCACTGGATGTCTAATTTGTCTAACGATTGTCTCTTCGAGCTATGTGTCCAGCCCATATCCATTAAGGCTTTAAATAAACTCTATTACATCGCAAACCCTTGTCTGCTTCCTTATCCACTCATTCCTCTTCTTGTCCATTCGACACACGCCCAGCATGCATCTCTCCATACCACGTTATGCTATTCTAAGTTTCTATTATAATCCTCTTCTCCTATTATAATGAACTCATATGTCTAAAAAACGAAGAAGAGTCTATGTACTGTGTAACACATAAGTTCAGTCTCATCCATATGCGCGTTCACTCCTTGCAGTAGATCAATCAGAACTGACACGATTGCATCGTGTGTGTCCACGCATCCGTTCAGGCCAAACGGAAGCAGTTTCGTCTGTTCAGTTTGGCCTTTCCATGTATGGGGGCTTTTATACTCAATCATGTTTTCGTGTATTTATTTTATTGTTCAATGTTTTAAACATCTTGGTTGGGCCGATTATGATCCCAATCCAATCCTTACATCCACACAAATATCTCATATCTACTATCCTCATTTATTATTGTCGTCCAGGTGCTTAACTATTTAAGGAATCATTTGTCGCCTGTGATTTGATACTAAGGCAGTTATTATTTGTAGACCATGGCCGTGTCAACTCGCTACAGCGTGACCGTCATCCAAGCAATAGTTCAATTCGAGTCTTCTTACGAACTCAGTCAATTAATATAAGATATCTATACGACCATCGAACCACACAATCTGATATGGTTTGAGCTAACGTTTCGACTCACATCATTCATATTCATAAGTGTGACCGTGAGAGTCACGTAAGTGCATAAATCTTGGACTTGGTCCAACCAGACAGCCGAACAACATAGATGTTAGTGCCTGGATCGACTCCCATTTAAACCGCGCTCCTCCGGCATCCAAATCCACAATCACCCCATATTACAGTCCACTAAAAAGCGCCGCCACATCTTTTATTAGAGATAATTATTCCATAGACACAATTATATAATGTAGCGAATGTAAATTATATATTAATTAGGAAATAAATTGATATTTCTCTGTGTAAAAATAATGTATTATTTTGTGCCACTTCCCACTTATTAGCTTTTTTTATATAAAATGAAGTAAGTAGGTAATAAAATAAGAATACATGTAAAATAGTGTATTTTTATTGTTGATATTTAATGAACAAAAGCTATTGATCATTTCACCAAAAGCTGGGGTCGACCATTTTCAGTAATACTTATAATATGTCTTTATTGAACTAAGAATACAATTAAACCAAACCATAATACACTTAATTTTTTCACTTCTGAGAAAATATATTTTAATCAATAGAAAATATCTTTTTGTTAAAAGTAAGATACCCCGCAGGAATCGAACCTGCATCTCTCGGGTTTCGCGCTCACGCACATAGACCAATATGCCAAAAGTACCATACTTGATTACGAAAAATTTTAACTAATGGCTCTTATAATACTCTCTGAAGCTCTTTCTGAATTGAGTTGCTTGTGTTCAATAATTCGAATGTCACATTCGAATCGCCACCTAGTAATAGGTTGACGTCTAGTTAACCTCTAATTTAAATTTATTTCCGTAAATATATACGCGAATGTCAAAGACAGCTGACTATCTGTCACTTTCCTTATGTCAGATGTTCTCCGAAGAAAACATCGCGGGATATTTTTAAAATAAAAACTTCTTTCAATAATACTGTTTTAATTATTTATTAAATTGATTTCAATAAATAAATTTATTATATTTAAATGTTCATTAACAATTACACAATTTATTTTAGCTTCAAATAATTACTTAATTATTTTATAAACTTATTTAACTTACCTAGTTATTATATAAAGTTAACTAATTAAAACTATTTTTTTAATTTATTTTACGTACTATTGCACACCTATATACTATGAGTCGCCGACTATAAACTTTAGGAAACTATGCTTCTTTAGAAAATAAGATCGCGAATTGATGACGCGATACTATGACAGTACGTTGTTTACAAACGTCAACTGTCAGCGTGACATAGACTACTAGGGTGTTCATCCAAAATTTTCGAATGCGATTTTACGCCAGATATATAAGGTTCGTTTCTTTCAACCTGTACGAAACAAATCCAATTAAACCATAGACAATATACATACAAATTGTATGAGACCGGAAATGGTTTGAGATTTGACGTTTGGTTCAGTGTATCATTGAAAATCAAACCGTTCTCGGATCATCAGAAATGGTTTGACATGAAACGTCAAACCAATTCGGACGATCCATAGACTAATGGCAATCTGTCAAAGTGTTGATAAGCATTATTCGGCATTTATATATCGTGATGTGTTCATATTAATATGTTAGATATTTACACCATAGGAGTTCACTTGAATTATATATATTATAGATTAATAATCAATACCTATTATTCATAAGTAACCATACGCGAACAAGACGCCGCTTTTGGTCTTATTATCTCAAAATCCAGCCATATTTTCTATGCAAAGAGTTCGATTTAATATCATTACTATAATTATTATGTCAGACAAAGAATTTATTTTCATTTTATTTATATTTTGTAACGGAGATTCTAAACTACAAACTGTGTTAAATCAACCCGGAATGATCTTTATATAACCTAACGAATTTAATATGTTCGATTGTCGTCTAAGTCACAATATCATACTGTCGACATGAACAAGTGGTCATTTATGAAAAGCTCTAATCAAAAGTAATTTTTAAAAACTCGTCATACCTATAAATCTTATAAATTAACTAAATGGCTACCTATTTATGAAGCATTCTTTATATTTTGTATATTTAAAATGAATGAATACGACAGTTTGTTAAATTTGTATTATTGTAGACCACAATAGGAGGTTAGAATTTCATAACAAGTTGACGTTTCAAATATGTTTCTGTTTTAGAGACTAATATATTACGAATTGATTTTAAGTACTGGCAACACTAATTAGTTGTCAGAAAAGCGTTTCCGTGGACATTCTACCAAACGGTTCCAAATCAAATAAATCCAACGGTGCCATTTGATTCATTCAGTTCAGGTTCAATGATACGAACTTATAATACGCCCGTATAATTGCGTTCATCCAAATTTTGTATATAAGCATCTCGCCGAATCCGTACACCGAATGCCCCTCTACCATAAGTTGAGCGAACCGATTGCTAAATTTGTCAGAGTCGATGTTTGACAGATCAACTGACGACAGTTTCCGACACTGATGACTGAAAGTTCGCGAGTGTTATCAATAATAGATTATTGTTATAAATTGTTTTCTCCCGTTTATATATATATATTATATATTATCATGACTGCTTTATTTGTATTAAACCTGGCTTTCGAAGGTGAAGCCAATGCACAACACCGCAAATATCGGAAGAGAGACGACGCTTTCGAGTTAAACGACAAGCGTTTCATCCAACTTTTTCGATTGTCGAAACCATTGGCCCGCCAATTAATCGAAAGACTGGAAGGCGTAATGACAGTGCCAAATAGAAAATCGGCAATAAGTGTGAAAACCGCGGTAAGTTTTTACTTCACAGTTATTATATACTTTTTCCGTTCAGTCCAATTGTGTACCTAATTCGCGATTTTTAACGTTTATTTTTGATCCAGGTTTTAGCTACACTGCGATTTTTGGCGACCGGAAGCTACTTGCGGGGCATTGGTGAGGAGGTATATATTGGCCTCAGTCTGGGAGCAATGAGTAATGCCATTGAAAAAGTGACAACTGCCATCAATAGCCATTTGTTGAATGAATGGGTGTTCTTTAATGAGGCACTCATACCATCAATAAAAGAACGGTGAGCAATCAACTTCTCGTATCCTAACACTCAAGATTTATTGCTAGCTATTATGCTTTAAGCCATCATCACCAGCCATGGTCAATCCACTGCTGAATAAAGGCCTCACCAGGCTTTTTCCCGTGTTCTCGGTCCCTAGTTCTTCGCTGCCACATACAGCCACCGCACTTTATGCGTTTGTCTATCCTGCAGCCTTTAGGGCGTCCGTCCTTGTGGTCGTTTAGTGCTCTTGGGTACCACTGTATTCGGGTGGCATTTGTCCAGAGGTGTTCCATTCGCCAAGCTATATGTCCAACCGATAGCCATTTCATCTGCTTAGCGACCTCCGTATATTATGTTATTCAGGATGTTTACCTATGATTGAGTTTTTTTTTAATAAAATCAAACTCCTTTTCATAACAATGCTGTAAGTACCAATGTCAAGTAACTTATTTCAATTTTCATCAGATTCTACGAGAAATATCAGATCCCTGGGGTGTGTGGTGCAATTGACTGCACACATGTCGCTATTGTGAGTCCGCACAAAGAAGACCGAATTTCACCAGCACACATATACGTGAACAGGAAGAGTTATTACTCAATAAATGTCCAATTAGTAAGTGTTTTCCTCTGATAATTTATATCTTATATCTACTTACATCATTTGCTGGAATAGTCTTTTTCACCTATTATTTTAATTTATAGGTTTGCGATGCGGATTTAAGAATCCTGAATGTCAACGCATTATTCCCTGGAAGCACCCATGACTCATACATTTGGCGCCACTCGACTATGAAATCGGTGATGGAGCATGTAAACAGAGATAGGAGTTGGCTGCTCGGTGAGTTGTCTATTCATTTTCATTATTATTAGATACACATATCACATAGAACATATATTTTGAATGTTTGTTTCTTAATACAACTTTAATATCAACAATAATATCATTAAAACTTGGGAGTTAATGCATAGATTCATCTTATTTTATTAATAAACACAATATACTCTGCTATGTGATTCATTGAAGTTTCTTTATGACTGTTGCTGATACACATGGCCGAAGCGTCACACTGTAGCATACCTAAATATAAACTAGAAATTGGAAGAAAGAATTTGAAATACACCACTTGTTATTTCATATTGTACTATTCTCAGTTTAAATCAAGATAGTTTGATGTTGAAAATATTTTTCAAGGTTTTATATGTGCCACGACTGCCATGTAATCCGGAGCGGCGCGCGCATCTGAACCAAACTACATTGTGCCCAGTGTTGATTTATGACTCTTATCACTGTCGAGACGATTTTCAATGTGCGACTGGGTTGAGTTTTAGAAGTAATGTTAAAAATAAGATGTGAGAATTTATTGTTCATTTTTAATGAAAAACCATTACAAGTTAAAATTGATTTTAGGTGATGCCGGTTATCCTCAGGAGCCATGGTTGATGACGCCGGTGCGCACTCCAGATAATGTTATTGAAGAGTCATACAACAGGATGCACATCCGTGCACGAAATTGCATCGAGCGCTGTAATGGCGTCTTAAAAGCGAGGTGGAGATGTCTTTTGGCAGATCGAGTATTACACTACTCCCCCGCAAAGGCTTCCCAAATTATAAACACGTGTACTGTCTTGCACAATATGTGTATTGCCAGTAGGATTCCTGTGCCACACCTACAAGAAAGTTTGTATAATGACGGAATGGACGCATCTATAATGGATGAAAATGATGATTCCGCCGAGTCTGCACGAAGGAATCCCATCTTACGTGCAGGAAGACGTCTGAGAAACAGATTGATGGAGCATTTAATCAATAATAGTTAATATTTTTGACGTATGTACCTTCCCACATCTATTTTCAAACAGGCGATACCAGTTTCACCATTACGACATTTTCAACTGAAAGTTGATCCGTTGAAAATGTTATAACAATGAAACCCGTATCCGTTTATCGGGAAAAATATCAAATCATGGAAATGATAACAATGGTATTGTCAATTTTATTATTATGACATAATAACAAGAAATGAGAACAAAAAATATCAAGAAACAAGTTATAAAAAATACATGATTGACATTATAGGCAGTGACGTCCTGTAGAGATAGGCAGACCAAACGATGCTTAGGAGCAGCACATTATGGCAGAAATACGAATATTATAGTTTTGAGAGAAGTTTGTCTAAACAATATATTCTTCGCTGCACCGTACAACTGTACAAGTAAACATCAACAAATATGTAATTAGATTTTCACGTTTTGATCATATTGCTTTGCTTAAGATGTCTGAGATTGAATTGCAATACAATAATTTGGTATATTTGAAGCCACTTTTAATAAAAATATTTTGTAACTGAAAATTGATCCGTTGAAAATGTTTTAAATTTTATTTCAGCATGAAAATGATAAGAATTCTATTACTATTCATTTAAATATTATAGAATCACAACAAGAAATGGCCATAAAATCACATAAAGTCTGTTGATTTTAATAGACATATATATATTTTGATTAATAATTATTGTTCGCATAATCATCAGCCAAAATTAATTCGATAATTTATGTATTTCAATATATAAATTCATTTTGTAACAACTATGTAAAGGTATGATTGCATTTATATATATTTCTTTATAATATTAATTGGATATTTGTATGCAATCTTATAATCACCAATTTTTGAATTTGAATCAATTTATGTAAAATAAATATATGTGTATCATGATAAATATTTGGACTTCATTTTTTACTTTCCACATATAAAACAATCTTTATATGAGGTAAATAAATACCATTTATAAATTGAAGTGATTGTGCACCTGTGTTTAATTTGTTGCTTTATGTATATATAACCCAATATTATTCTTCCTATTTTGGAATAATAATCCATACTCTTCATCATCAATAAGAGATAACATATAAATAAAAAAAACTATTGTATGAGAGTATGTACATTTTTATTTAATGATACAAGATCAAAAGTCAATACAAGAACGAAAAGAACATGCATACTTCAACCAATATACTATGTTTAAAAAAAAAAACAATACTATATATAGCACAAGTTACAATCTCACACAAAATTATAAACATTTCCTATCTAAAGTCATATATTGTAATTTTATAGAAAGCAGACAGTTACATTAAAATTAATATTCATAACGCTTAATAATGTAAATTATCAATAAAATCTATCAAATGTAATTGAATGCAGCAAAATACAATATATTATTTCAAATATGACTTGACAGAGAGTGAAATTGATGAAATGAAAAAAAAAATTTTTAAAACTACAGTTGGTCACAAACAAAACTTTAAGGACCTTCACGTCTAGCCTCTGTTGATTCGCGGATGGCCATTGTTAGGTCTTTAAGTAGTACTTCAAGAGTCCTCGTTGATTCTTGAAGAAACTCCATTTTCTTCTGTTTTAAAACAAGCATTTCTGCTGCAATTTGAACAGGTGTGAGCTCTCGTGGTTGAGGGCCCACTGACTCCGCTGTTTGGTCATTACCATTATAATATGCCAACCGTTTAGGGGCTAGACGTGAAGGTGGAGCTGCAGGGGTGGTAGTAGTGGTGGTGGACAGAATTGTTAGCGGTGTGATTGATATTGGGGTCGCCTCTGCATGTGACGTTGATGGCCTCATTGATGTGGACGGCATTACTGGTGTTAATGTCGCAGCCAAACCTGCCATCAGCGTTGTCACAGACGTTGCCGGCATAATTGGTGACGTTGCAGCCAAACCTGCCGTCAGCGTTGTCGGTGAGTATGTCGCCGACGTAATCACCTGGAAAGGATACAGATTAGGATCAGAAGACAGCATTATATTTTAATTTCTTATTATTTTGTCCACATTAAAAATGACAAAAAGTCTTTCCTTTTATTCACCAATAACAGGATCTAGTATTCTATTAATATACAGCATGGTCGGATTACCCGCAGCATAATTATTATCCATTATAAAAATAAGATTGAAAATAGATACTTTTCTATAAATTTTAAAATAAATAACGGCATACTATTATCCTTTTCATGAATTATGAAGAGTTTAATTAGCTGTGGTATACCTAATATGTATACCTTCATGAAGTAGTATTACCTGAAATAATCACTTAGGTATGAAAGTAGATTTACCTGAGTTCATTTAAATCATATCAGCAGATTATAATCCATTCCCAAGATAGGGTTTCCCAAAAAAAAGGGAAATTTTATATTCCAAGAAAAAGATTGAGTTTATTCAAGCATGCTTTTTTTTACCTGAGTGATAATAACAGTTAAAGAAAACATGTAGGTAATGAAAACTGTACCAAATTATTTATCCTTGACTTATGTTATGGTACCATTATATATGTATTGCATTTGAATATGCGTAAACTGATTAAAATCAAACAAAAACTAATAAAGAATGAAGTAGCAGTTAGCAGGTTTGAACTCACATTGGTTAATATCGCAGAATTAAAATAATGTGAACTTACAATACTCTCTCTTATTACTACGTTACTAGGGAGACCTGACGATACGGTCTCCGTCAACATCTCCGCCACCCTCTGTTGCACTGCGGTTAACTCCACATTACACGGTGGACCGCCCCCAGTTTGCTTTCGCCACAGCAGTATTTTCGACTGCTTATTTTTTACAGCTTGCCGTAAATCATGCCACGTCTGTAAAACAATAATGACATATTAGGAAACTGCCTCATATGATGGTATGGCAGTGGCGAAGGGTGGAGGTAAGCTGCTAAGATCCGACATAAATAGTGTACACTAAACTTTGTCAGTCCAATGTATTTTTGTTTTCATTGACCAAAGACTACAATGTGTGGATGTGTTTGTTACATTTTAAAATTCAATTAAACTCTCCAAGCAATAGTAAATAAGTCAACAAAATATTCGTTGATCTATAAAATATCCAAAATTATATCATCAAACCATACAACATTTTTGATATTTTATAGATAGAATAAAATCTTGTATCAATTTTGGTTTGATTTGGGCGGAGTTAAATTGAATTTTAAAAACTAACCTGCACCGCCTGTATATTGTGTTCTTAGTTCAATGAAAATAAATAAGTATGACTGAAAAAGTTGAGTATCCACCCCTTGCGATTGTGGTATGGCTATTAAATATATCTTACAATTGTATTTGAAGGAATTCCCTCATCTCTGAGGGTGTATTCATATATTTGGTGTAATCATATGATTATAATAAAATTAATTAATGTGTATATAAATACCTTCCGCCAGCCGGATCCATCTTTTTTAGCACCCACCCGGGAATTCAATTTATGGCTAATGGCCGTCCATAGCCGCATCGCGTCCGTTGTGGTAAAATATGGCGTGAAACGGCTACTTACAAGCCGTGGATTTTCTGTAAAATATATAATAGAACAGGTTATGTATGCAGATTGAGAAATTCTCAAAAAGAATTCGTATCCATAATGGAAATATGGTAAATAGTATTTAAGATAATGGACAAAGCCATGATAGTTGAATGTGATGTTTATGATAACAATATGATTCAGACCATTACAAGATAATTGTCAGTATTCAATGAACTTTTGTTGATATCAAATATTTGGCACTATCCACTTACCGATTAATAAATCAATCAAGAGATGCTGTTGTTCCTCGCTGACTTTCATTATTCTAGAAAAATAAAAACTACGATTAGGGTGTATTTCTAAGACAATCACTAGGTACTATTATATGAAAGAAATGAATTGTTAAAGTTATAAATCACTTTAATTTTGTGGTATAAGGTCACTGAATCAGGCCACGAGGGGAATAATTAATAATATAATGAAATGGTATACGATCATTTAGCACGTATACATTACAACGAAGAAGCTAAAGAAATATAAATACATATAACATGCACATTAAATGAAACAAATTTTGAGTTCAAATAAAATAGATATGACTTATTCAAACAGTACAGATAAATATTAAATCACTTACTGTTTGTATTCCGGTTGGACTGAGGGTATTAAAAGTTCTTCTGTCTTCACTGGAAGTCAAGAAACGATTGAATATTCGGTTGCATGTACACTTCATAATACTTATGTTTATAGCCGCGTTTGACAGTACACAGTCCCATAGACATCAAACTTATCAAAAACTGACCATAAAGAAAAATATTTTTCTGATTTTGGTAGAAAGAATACTTGATCCAAATAAGCGTGCATACCCGAACACTATGATTTGAGTGAAGCATAACGGAACACGAAGCGAAGTCTATATACAGTTCCTCAAGCACTTCCATGAACACTCGACTAGTTAGTAAATGGTTGTAAACGGAAACAGCGTAAGTGTGGAGAGTAATAAACCATTCGGTTTGGCTTATTCCATGGATAGCCTATACGTCACCCGCGATGACATCTCGATAATGACGCGACGAAATATTTCGTAAATATATCGCGAGGATATTTCAAAACTGCACGAATTTGCTCTACACTTGAGCACAACCTTACGGAACTATTGGAAATCGACGACTGACGACTATGGAAATGTATGTTCTTTTATACTCTCCAGAAGAAAATTTCCCGTGATTTGACGTCACAGGTGCAAACTTCCCCCACTCTAAATTTATGTCTTCTTTGAATAACTAAAGGATTACTTATATTTTTAATCAAGAGATTACGTTTACGTGTAGAGGTTCTAATACTTGTCATTGAAATATGGATTTTGTTAACTTACATTACTAAAAAAGGTCTAGAAAGGTCTTACATGACTTTTCTGGGCGTGTTCACACGCGAAAAATGGACCAATGGGACAGTTTTTATACCTCTTCCATGAGACCAAAGGCTAAACTCTTGGACCAATCACAGAAAAGCTGTTTATTTCACGGCTTTTCCGGAAAATTATGATCGTTCAATTAGGTAAAATTAACCAATTTATGGATACCTATGGGTGGTACAAGTTAAGTGACAATCGTAAAAGTCCCTATGGTACTTTCAACAAAGATTGGCCAAATATCTATTAATTCATTTATCGGGTTCGCGGTTAAGAAAAATGAAAATTTGTTTATTTGAAACGGTGCGTAATACAAAAGCGAATGATAAAAGTTACCGCTCGAATGTATTGAGGCAAACAGAATGGTGTAAAATCTTACTTACTTAGGATATTAGCTTCTCTTCTGGGATGCCAAGACGGTTTTTAGCGCCTACTCCCTTTGTATCTAGTGCCTATCTGGATTGGAGCTTTGATTGTTGTTGAAGTGGGACCCGGCCTCGGTGACTTCGCGACCGAGCGAGGCCGGGTTGTTGATCTCGATGATTTGATCTGGGTGAGATAATGGTAAAAAAAGCAAACTTCTCGCAGGCGTCCGTCGATTTCTTCACACACTTCTTGTTTCTTCTGGTTATTTCTCTTCACTTCCGGTCATCTGCCATAGCCTGGAAGAACTCCGAGTATCGCCGCTCGGAGCTCTGCTTCTTGGCAGTTGGTAGGGGTGGGCTTGGTCATGGTTCGGCGCGTGGTCTGGAGGGCTTACTTCTTCTTTAAGAAGTAAGCGCGTAGGTTGGTTCCATCTTTGCCGGGTTTTGGCGGGTTGGTCGACTTTTGCTTCTTCTTGTTCTTATTTTTCTTTTTTGGTAAATCGGGTGCTGGCGATGCAGGGTCTGGAAGGTTGTTGGTTGCATCGAGTTGTGATGTGGAGCTTTTTAACGAGAGGGCTGTGTGTTCAGCTTCGTCGAGCTTATACACTATCTCGTTGTAATCAGTCTGCTGGTGGTCAATTTCGGGCTCTTGGTCAGTTCGGGGATTGTTTTTCCTGGTCATCTGATGTGGTGTTTCATCTGGGTTTGGAGTTACCACTGGGTTATTGCTTATTTTACTTAAGCGGTAGTGCAGTGCCTCTAGGTATTCGTCTACGAGGACGCTTATTCTTAGATCTGAGTGGGAATTTTCGCAGTCTAGAGTTTCCTTGATGTCTGCAGTGAATTTTAAGTCGTATCTTAGTCTGAATTCCGGGATTTCAGTTCTGTGTTCAAGGAGACTTCTGATTCCCGCGCGGAACGCTTGTTCACGTTCGGTTTCAGGCTTTGAGTTCCTGATGCTTTGGATCAGTTTGTTCCTTTCTTCAGCTTCGTCCAGATCACGTGGATTTGATGTTGTTGTGTCCGGGTTCTCATCGAGTTCAGATTCGGAGTCAGTTTCTGGGTCGGATTCCGATTCCGTTTCCGGGTCGGAGGTTTTGCCTGATTCCGAATACGGAGTCTCAGTTAGCTCCGTTTCCGGTGTCGGGCTGGTGGCGATGTTCATCCCTCGAGGTGCGAGCGCTCCGAACGGTGCTCGTGGACGCTCGACATCGGAGAGGGTGACATCTACTTCCGTCGAAGTCTCTTTGTGGAGTTTGACGTCTGGGATTGGTTCGGCTTGTGTCTGGGTCTGGGATGACGTCATTGTGTTGCCTTGGTTTGAGGTGCGGTGTGAGATGTTGGTGGTGGTGGTCTTCCTCGGTGTTTCTACTGTGATGCTTCGGTGTATTGCGTGTTTCAATGCGTGAATTTGCCTCCCTCTGTCATTGTCCAGGAGTTTGACCAGGACAAGAGGCATTGGATGCCGGCTCCTGCCCCGCGTCATCCTCCGGACGCTGATGATTGGGAGGCCTCTGCGAAGAAGATCGTTTGTAATGTCCTCCGTGTGCGTTCCGATCTAGAAGCCCCTGATAACGACCGATAGTTGGTCGATATCGTGTCCTGAATGAGTGGCTGGGTGTGCCTCCTTGATCGGCGCGCTGTTGTGTTGTGATGATGTGTGATGGTGATGAGTGCTCCTTGTCCAAGTATGTGGTGACGGTCGTCGTGGCGGGTTGAAGTTTTTCCTCCAGGTAGGAGGAGGGCGGGCGGGAGGGTCTGCGGGTAACGCCGACTCGGCCTGCTCTTGATATGCCGTCAAGAGCAGGAAGTGCAGCGTCATGAGATCCCTCAGTTTGGTGGGCCGGAATGCGGCGAGTCTGGATAGCTCAATTTGGATGTGCTCCATCTTGTCGTAGGCGGTTGGTCGGTTAGTCACTTGCAGCGGTAAGCAAATAGGTAATTTGCTCGGTCGGTAGGTGGCGGCAAAAAAGTAGGTAATTTTTTTGCTGGTCGGCAGGGTGTAGCAAAGTAGGTAGTTGCTATGTCGGCTGGTACTGCAGGTAGATTTGAAGGTCTTGATTGGATTGAATATCTCAGCTGGAGTCGGAGCGCACGGAAAGGCGACTGCTCGCGACGGGTGCTAGACCGCAAGTGGTTTGTGAATTCAGTCGTTTCTTTTATACCGGAACTTTGCGCGACGAGTCTAATCAGCTGGAAATAGGTATGATCAAAATTTATTTAATTATATTTATAAAACACTTCAACTTAGAAGTAGGATTTCAGATTTAATCTAGATTTCTACAAGTATTTGTTTATGAGGTTCGAAAGTTACCTATTTAGGGTAACTTTTTTACAATTTAAAATTGATCTGTCGGGGTTAATTGAGAGATCTAAAGAACAATTTCTATTATTTGTAAATTAGAAAAGCAACCGAGTCCTTGGACTTACATTGTTAGAATTTCTATTTCCGAAATTCCTTCATCTATCTTTTATAAAGGTAGGTACTTAAAATTCGTACATTCCTCATTATAATTAAAAACATTAATTTATTATTTAAATTAATCGTGTGCAATCAATACTTACAAAATGTCATCATTAGATTTTAATTACGACAATACCTGATATCATTATTTATTTATTTAAGATATTTAATTTTGGCTACCGGAAAATACTTCGTAACCAAATTTGAAAAATAAAATTTATTTTTATATAATTCAAAATTAGATTAAATATGAATGGACATCTGTTTACAATGCTAAGCAAATGATATCACATAAGTCATTTACAATTTATTATCTATTTTTAATCTTAATTCTATACATTTTAATTACTTGGGTACATTTTACCTTATAAGATCGTTCGGACTTCTTGAAAGAAAACTCATCCATAGTTCATTCTGAGTGGCTAAAGTCGCTCAGATTGTACTATGGGACTCATTACATAATTGTTATAGCTTTGTTTAGAGGTAGGCCGCGTAACTTCAAACAAACTCGACATTTATGGTCGGACCGAAAAGTTGTGACGTCACAAATTTATCGCAAGAAATGTCAGCTGAAGGCGTACATTTTATGGCCTTGTCATTAGGTTAGGTTTAGTTTAAAAAAGATACTTATACAATCTCATGGCGGCATCTGCGCCACATTTAGGTACCAAAATATATATCGATGAACCGAAAAAGATATATCTAGGTGGTGTTATTTGGTTGTAGATTTACATCAAACAATATTATATAAACGATAGCAACATATTTACATATTTATGTTACAGCGTTAAACATTAATTATATTGACACCTAAGCATCATTTTTTCGATTGCCTTCTAATAAATTGAATTGCTGCTACAATTATTAGTTTGACATTTGTGAATTTCGACCTTTTCTTTGTGCGATATATTATTTATCGGTGAAAACAATTTTACAAATGTGTGCAGTTGTCAAAATTGAGTGAATTTATATTTACAATGAGTGATTTATGATTTTTGTTTTGTGAAACAAACTATTTTATGTGATTTTTCATCTATTTATATGTGAAATCATTTAATATACCTATGTGAAAACTATTTTCCAAATGTTAAAGTTATTTTTTCTTTGTGAATTTTGATTATTGCATTGTGCGATTAATCCCACCCTTAATTAATTTACAATAAATAACTAACGATGTGTTGATTTCTGTTTTGAATTTCTGTTTGAAAAGGTATTTTCTGTTGAGAAGTCCGTTCATTTTTATACATATCATACATCTTTGCAATATTAAGTTGCGGAGATAAATAAAGCTTGCTTGTATGTCTTCGGGAGTAGTAACTTTGGTATTTCGAAAACCTGTTAATATAATTAGTTACCTACTTCAATTTCTTCAATGTTATTTTTATTGTGTGGTTCGTGACGCCCTCTTTGGTCACCATCTATGATTCCTGTTTCCGAGCTGCGTTTTTTCACAACTTCGACATCAATTTTATTTCGGGATACGCCAAAAACATTCTGAAACATCTTCTTGCAAACTTTTACTGAATTTACTTTATAAATTGCTGTAATCATGCGTTCTTTTACTTGACCACCTTTGCCTCTTCCTTTCCTCTCTATTAATTTGTCATTAATGGTAATGTTGTCTGCGAGGAATTGGTCAGCCGTGTCTTTACTATTCATTCCCAGAATTTTTTCGAACATATCCTTCTGATTGTTTTCACTAAGCATGCTAAAACATTTATAACGGCAACAGGACTCTAATGGAATAAACAGATTTTCAGGTTTAGCCACACCACCACGAGTTTTATACTCTTTGCCACAGTCTTTCAAGTTTTTCATGTAAGTACCTTCTTTTATGCTTGATTTTTTCTTGAGATGAATTCGTGCTTTGAGATTATAAGAGCTGTTAGCAGAATTTCTTCTAATCTGTTAGGATACGAAGGGGTACGAACCCCCATGACGACATCCGACGAGGCAAAGTTTTGTTGAGATTCGGTAATTTGAATATCATGATCTGCTTGCGACACAGACACTGCAATCGCGTGTTCTGTGGCTTGCTCATCTAGTACTGCATTTTCGCTGCGCCATGTTGAGGATAGAATATCAGAGTGGTCAATTTCAGTTATAATAAGACATTATAATAAAAAAACTGTTCCTACAAAAAATAGTAACTACAAAACAGCAGCCATATCTTGTTTTGGCAAATAGAATACATTGATTATATTCAATATTTATTATTTTGCCAGAAGCAGATATGGTACCATATCTTGTTTTGGCACATATGACTTGCTTAATTTTAAACATATCTGAAACTTGTTTCGTTGATTATGAAGTCAATAGAAGAGATAAGCCATATCTGATTTTGGCAAATAAAAATATAGACATAGAAGAACAAATCTGCATTTAAACCTCAAAACACCAAAAATCGACATATTATCTGCTTGTGCCAAATAGCCACAGAATTATTGTTTTAGCATACTATTAAGACTTGCCGAATAATTTAAAGTAGTTAAGAACGCTGATACTAATAAGAAAAGGAGTTTAGAAATGAGTATCAATAAAAATATACTAACGGTTCGTGATGGAAAATCCCATAACTCCATTGCGCACGCCGTACTTTAATTTCCTTAATGATGTAACAATATTTTTTACAATTTTTTTTAGCAAAAACGTTTAAATTTTACAATCTCAAATAGAGTCAATGCCAAAGAGAATGCACCGTCCAATCTCTTAGGTCATTCCACATGCCAACCCCTTCGTCTGTCTCGTCAAACTGGCGTTCTCTTTTGTTTTTAGCAGTTGGCACTATGTGTTTACTATAAGAATGTTGTCTATTATCTATGGTCTGCAGGCTGTGGTCTATTATCTATGAATGTCATGCCCTATGTAATCTATGACAGGTATATACCTACCTTTATATGTTTATATTAAATTATTATATTTCCTTTCAATGTTAATAGATTCCATCATTTGCACTGTTTTATTTTCCCCCTATCCTTTATTCTGAAACAAAATTCTAAATATTAATATCGAACAGCTGTAAATGGTTGCTTTCAATATGTAGTAAAATACCTATTTAAGTTGTAGATAGGGAAAATTTATTATACCTAATTAAATATCAATATACCTAACTACTAATCTTGTTGACAACCTTGATGTAGGCAATGTTACCCCAAAACATGATTCAATTAATTTCATGTACCATACATTGCCTGCACCGCGATTTCCTAACTATCGACTCGTGTATCAGCCGACGACATGACGTAATTGTGACGTCAGCCAATACACGCTCGAGACATGCCGCCCAATACACAGTGCTCACCATAGATATTATTAATATGAAACACCTATATGTGTATGGTGACAATGAATAACGCCACTATCTGACCAGCGTAATTTTCTCGAATGCTATTATCACTCCGGCAGTACCTCACAATGATGTCATAATATGACGTCATGTCGACCGGGCGGCTAGCACTCGCAAGTTCTAACATAGGGCCCCTGGTGACTTAATAATATGTACTATCAAAACTAACTAAATTGAAGTAAATAAATGCTTAAATAATAATAATAATTATTCCCAAGATAGCAATAAGAAATGTGATAGAATATTAGAAGCGTACCTTATATTGTAGTTTTTTAGATACAACGGAAAGTAGGTATTAATAAATCACTCCACTATGGAATATCGAAGTTCATTTAAATCACAGTAAAATGGTGTGAAGTGAGCAGTGACGTCCCTACACATAATGTGGCCCCTAGGCAGCGCCAAATTGCTGCCCCATTTTCATACAGTATTTTTTATTATCATATTTTCATGACTCAAATATCTAAAAAAATGCCACTTAAACATGCTAAATTAAATTTAGATATAAAAAGCGAATACATATATTATAAGTTAGAAATCACTAGAGTCTGAGGTCCTATTTGGTTGATATTTCTGACACATTTAGTTTGTGCGATTTTTATCAGTTTGTACATTTTGTTTGCGTGTAAATGAGCTGCTTTTTTTATTGGAAAGCTATTGTTGTTATTACTAAGTTTATGTAGCTATTTATATATTATATAATACCAAATGGTTCTCTTCGATTTGCCGCCCTTCGAGTAACTGCTACCCACAAGCGATGCTCAATCTGCCTAACCCCACGGGACGACACTGGAAGTGAGGATTAAAACATATTGTAATATTAATTCCTGCGAGCGGTAAACCCTTTGCAATCGACTACCTCATGGAATAACACACTAATTCGAAATAGTGTGTTTTATGTTTTTTGAGCTATTCATGCATAGAAAAAATACCACACCAGCCAATTTTTTTTGGGATTTTTTTCTCGAAAAACACCTAAAATACTGTTAAAATAATACTGGTAAGTAGAGTTATGATTATATAACATTTTTTGTATTATCTTAAAAAACATGGAATAATAATCCACCTGTAGTTGGTATCACAAGTTATTGTTATTTATTTCTGTGACACTGAATATGACACTATGCCGAGTTGGTGTGATATTACTCGGAAAAAATATACATGGTCCCTACATAAATCATTTTAGTGTATCATTTGACTATGATTTCACCGTGGAATATGACACTTATTCAACTTTCACCTTCAAATCTTGCCTTTATCAACATAGAACAACACTGTATTGAAAGATCATTATCCTTTGTAATGAATCGCACCTACTTTCATTATCGCTAATTGCTTTGTGACAGTCAACTTGTATTATTTTTGTTATTGTGAACAAGTGACTAATTTTAGTATTAATATTAATACTATCGTCCGATGGTAGATACTTGATGGAATTTAAATTTAAATTGTAATGGATTTAAGTTATGTACTATTCCATTTAGTTAATATGTCTCTAACTATATCTCGGTGAATATTATAATTAGCTCAAGAGACTAATAAAATAAAGGATGGAAACAATAAAGATAAATAAAATGTATCTTTAATAATCTCCTACTTCATACAACACATTTATATGTTATAATTATTAATATTTTGTCGGTACTATTGGCTCCTACAGAATTTTCAATATTTATAATACTGTGTGTTTCGTAATATAAACTAAATCTCCTTCCTATCATTAGTAAGCATCATATAAATGCATATTTGCACCATTAGTTTCTAATTTACAACGTACATTAACTATTCTTCATGTATCGATTCCACGACGACTTGGATAAGTGAGTACGGTATCCTATTTTTGCATATGTATTGACCTTTTAACTATACTTTTATTATAAATGAGGCGTGTAGTTTCAAAAACAACTTACTCCACTAGTTGACGAAAATGAGTTATGAATGCCAAAATCTAAAGGAGAAGTTTTTGAACAAGTATTTTTTGTATATAACGACCTAATAGCATTAAATCTAGTAGAAAATCAATTTCAAAATCGTTATTGGTTACAAAAGAAACTTATTCCAGGAGTCTCGCAAACCATTTTTCACTTATTCCAAATTGACCAATAGGAAGACTGCATTTGCAATGGCGTCTTTCAGTTAAACAGTAAACACGGTACGAAATTGCTCACCAAATTTTAGATGAAAAAACAGTGTTACAAGCCAATTAATATAATTATTAGTTGTTTAATATCATCATGGATGTGCAAGCTTCACCTGTAATACCCGAAAATGCCAGAAAACGAATACGTCATACGGAAAAATGAAAAAGAAAGATCGTCAAAATTTGACAGTAAGTTCCTCATGTTACTGTCAATGTACTCTAAATGAATAAGTGAGAGAAAACACATAATTTCCAGAAAGTGAACGAATTATTATTGAATTTTATGGAATGTTTTGGGGTTTGATGAAAAGTTTTATAAAACACGGGTAGGTACAGAACAAAATTATCCACTTTGGAGAATTTAAATGCTGATTTGGCCAAGTTTTCGTGTTATTTTTGGAAGTACATAGATAATATTATAATTATTTAAGTAATATTTTCAAGCGAAAAAACTATCATTGGTACCGTGGCACTAAATTATTTAAGCTTTCAGTTTACTAAGTTTATAGAATACGTATTTTTAGTCTATTTATAACTATTTAAATTTGATTAACCACTTATACTTTGTTTTGTTGTGATAATTCCTTATTCTGTAATAATTGGCATTTTTACTATAATATGTATACGCACAGCGAAGGAAGTCATAATATTTTTATCGAAAGAATCCGTACATCAGAAATCAGCATCTAAAGTGTTGTGCTGACGATTATTCCAAGTTATATAGGTAACTACAAAATCGTTTGCTATTTATTTTATTGGCTTTAAAATTACAGCTTGCTTCTACGTATTTTTAAAATTGAATAATTATAGAATTTATAATGACGCAAAAATATTATTAATGGTACCAACTACTAAGACTTTCGTAATGCGATTTTTAACAATCGTATATTTGTAATTATTTCGGGCGTCTTCACGAATTCCTATGCATCAACATTAATTGCACGTCGAGTTAATTTATTGATATTTTAATTATTTTTCGTCCGAGGGCCGTAAAATTTATTCTCAAATGAGGGTAAGTAATATTGTTTAATATAGGTATATTTAAACAAAAAGTCTACAGAAGCTTGCTTCGGTGACAAGTGTCTTAGCAATTTTATGTTTTTTCGTAATTTGAGTATCACTGGTTAGGTTTATATCACTACTCATATATTTTTTTATATAATATTATTGTCAATTATTATTTACTTACCTAATTTTCATTATAAAATTACACTTTCTTTATATTAGTATACTTAATAAAAATATAAGGCATTTTATTGTTTGATTACTATTTCCTAACTAACGTTTATTGTTTTTGTTATAATAATACAAAATCGGTGCGTGTACTTATATACGTGCGTGCGCGTTAGAGGTTATACTTCTTTGGCGTAACAAAACAAAACGTGGTGACTTAGAATCAGGTTCATAAAATAAATAAAAGTTTTTCTTTGGTTCATCGAACTATCCAAATTGTTTGTTTGTCTTATTGGTAAGAAAATGAAATAGAACATTTCGAAAGTTTGGAGTGGTTTGTTTTCTTTAATAATAAACACACGGTACACTTTATAAATTAAATCTTCATTTTAATCCCCTAATTTTAGAGTACAATTATCTCTTGGACATTAAATTTCTTATTCATATTACTGTCTATATATTTATTATGAAGGTTTTAATTATTTTGTTAAATTAAACACTCGAAAAAATGGGCCACTTATTGGAGTGCCGCTGGTTAAAAATTTTTTTATTGCGTTATTCTGTAATTATTAATATTATTCAATATTACTATTTTAAGTATCTTATTAAATTACACACCCGAGAAAAAGAGCCCCTTATTGGAGTACCGCTGGTTTAAAATTATCTTGTTGCTTTATTTCGTATGTATTAATAATATTTACTATTACTATTTTAATTATCTTGTTAAATTACACACTTGGTAAAAGGGCCGCTTATCGGACCGTCGCTGGTTTAAAATTATTTTATTGCGCTATTTTGTAATTATTAATATTATTCAATATTACTATTTTAATTATCTTAATAAATTACACACTCGAGAAAAGGGGCCGCTTATTGGAGTACCGCTGGTTTAAAATTATCTTGTTGCTTCATTTCGTATTTATTAATATTATTTACTATTACTATTTTAATTATCTTGTTATTTTCACACTCAGAAAAGGGGACGCTTATTGGAGCGTCGCTAGTTTAAAATTATTTTATTTCTTCATTCCGTGAT
Source organism: Rhyacophila brunnea (assembly GCF_057557595.1). Taxonomy (NCBI): domain Eukaryota; kingdom Metazoa; phylum Arthropoda; class Insecta; order Trichoptera; family Rhyacophilidae; genus Rhyacophila; species Rhyacophila brunnea. The sequence goes on from NW_028232785.1 coordinate 6,276,603, forward strand.
TATTAATATTATTTAATATTACTCTTTTAATTATCTTGTTAAATTACACACTCAAGAAAAGGGGCCGCTTATTGTAGTGCCGCTGGCTTAAAATTATCTTGTCGCTTCATTCCGTATGGTGATAGTACCCCGATCACGTGATTATGTCGCACTTTCGTAACGGTGTGCGCGCGCAGCTCTCAATTATTGTACCCTCTACTAAACGCGCCAAAAGAAGTATAACTTCAAAAATATTATTTTGTATCAAAACCATTTTAATCGGATGTCCCTATGCCTAAATGTCACAAAACAGTGAAATAATTTGAATGACCAATTTTATTTACCTAATTTCAAATATTTTAAAATTAGTAACCCAGAATAATTGTTTTGAATGGGTACGAATATTCACGACTTTTCCTGCAACATTTAACATGACAGTTTTTTTAGTGGTTTTTACAAACGCAATTTATTCCAAATGTGTTAAATTCAAATATAACTTATTCCAAATGTGTTAAATTCAAATATAACTTATTCCAAGTTTCAGAAACAAAAGTAACTTACTCCAAATATAATATTAGAAAAAACCTACTTTTAAGAACATTTTCATAGTTTTTAGCATTGAGATATCCATTTCAAAGTGTAGACTACAATTTTTAACAGAAATAACAAAAAAATATGTAAAATCAACACCGTAAACAGTTTTTTGTTGTTTGCCAACAATTTGTAAAAGTGGAATAAGTTGTTTTTGAAACTACACCCCTCAAATATGGTAGTCAAAAAAGTCTAAATGAATCATTGCATGTTTGGATGAAAATTGTATAGTCTACGATGATAAACAGGTTGATTTTACCCCATCTGAAGACTCCGAATAATAATACTCCTAGTGATCCTGGATTGTCGGGTTTTAGCTGTTCTTCCAGTGTGCCAGATATGACAAACATTTGGAGGAGATTTGGGAATGATTGATGATTTGATTGAAGAAATTACGAAATCTCCAGCAGATCTTACACATATTGAAATATATGGCTCTATTTCAGAGCATAATAACATTATACTTATGTCTGAGTACTTTGCCACCTTTAGACACAAATGCACTTGTAGACATCACACCATCAGACATGACGTTGTCCTTACCTAGCGCATCTGTACAGAGTATTTCCACCATTGACACACCTGAATCGAGAAAAAGAAGAGAGCTGTAATTTAAGACTTGTGGAAAACGAAGAATGCCAAAAAAAGTATTCAATTCAGGTGAAAAATATTAAAATATTTGAATACCATGTAAAAATTCTTGCCGATTCAAATATGTGCCCAAAAAATGAGTGAATCCAGTCGTCAAGTTAGTTGATGATGTTGATTCATTTTGGATGAATGGCAATCATGAGAAACAATGGGATTACAAGATATGACAAGTCAGTGCAAAAGAAAACCCAAAAACTATCAGTTTTTTCAAGACGTTATTCTTCAAAAAGCACTTATTTATAATTTGCCCTGCAATAACGAAATAATAAAAGTGTGTAATATGTTTTTACAAACCCTTTCAATTTCAAATAAGTGGGTGGTGAGTGCTTTAAAAAAAATTAAGAGTCAGAATTTCTAATGTATATTCAAGGCAGGCACAACAGCCGTCCTCATGCACTCAATGAAGCAACCAAAAATAGTGTAATTGAACATATTAATAATATATTTCTTAATAAAAGTATCCCACTAGGTTAGAAAAAATAGCCAAAAAGAATATTAAGACGAGAATTTGAATATGGTGAAAATGTTTCGCCAATATGGCATATGGTTTGGATCAAAAAATTGTCAGTTTCCAACTGATACTGAACGCCAATATAAAGGAATATTTTCCACGTATTTATTCGTCTAAACTAGAATGGAAACAATAACTGGAAAGTGATTATCAGCAACATTCATTATTTACAGATCGTTCGAGAGAGATGAAACAGGGTGATTTAAATAGTGCAAAAGAAAATTGCATTACAACTGTTACAGCATGCTTTGATTTACAAAAAGTTTTAACTGTGTCACAAAGTGAAGTATGAGTCACTCATTATAAGAGAAAATCATATGCGATCTATAATCTCACTGTTTATGATATTGTTAGAAAGGATGTCTATTATTGTTATCTTTGTCATCTACAAACAGCTAAGCGAAGTGCAATATAAATAAGTACTTAGCTGCATCGAAGTATAAGTCAAGTAATATTTTACATACTTATTTTACATCTGATTTTAAGAATACAGTTGTATGTTAGTTGATAGTTTTCCCATACTTAATAAAAAGAAGTTTTATTTACATAATGTTTATAATTATCCATGTAGGTCCCTATTTACTTGACAGTGCTTCTATGCAAACGTAATTTACGTAACATATATAGGTAACTAATGATGGGTAGGGGTTTACGGAGGGTGTTGATTTACACTTTTCCACTTATTAAAAACACCGATTTAGGGACATTAAGTATATTTCGCTAGGCAAATAACAATCAATTATTGACAACATTTGTAAGCGCGCGCTTTGGCGCGAAAAAGATAGCGAATCGTATTTGGCGGCGACGTAGGGGCTGAACAAGGGTAGATAGCCGACTGCTGTACCTACTCTCGACCCTTGGTATGCCCAGAAAAAGATAGCGGTAAATTTCTTTTCTTTGTTTCGCTGTGCATCATGGTCTGGCATTGACTCGTTTACAATTACAATAATATCATTATATTCCCAACTCTGTCGATTGGAGGATTTTTGATGGGGGATTTAGGCATTATGATAATATAACAAATATTATTTGGTAACAAGCCCCCCCATTTCCTTTTGCCTTTAATCCACCATCGAGAATCAGACAGAGTTGGGGGTAAAACACACACAAATAAACTTATCGACTATTCATGGGTTCCAACTGTTATAACTGATCCGGGTCACTGATAGTTCTCAGCGTGATTGGCTCCTTCAGCCATGGGAGTACCGAGGCTGCCAAGTTTCGTCCTGCGAGGAGTTACCTCGGCCGGTACCGGTAGTACTGTGGTTGGAGGTGTTAGCTAATGAAGGTGTGGATATCTCGACAGATTCTGCCTGCTGCTGGACTGGATTCCTCGGCTGATTTTCGTCCCCCTGGATTTTTGGGGTATCTTTTTCGTCTGCGGAGTTGGGTCGGCGGCACTGTATAGAGTCGGTCTGGCGGTAGAAGAATCGGGTATTTCGGATTTTTGTGGGAGCCACTGGTTCGCCTTCGACAGTTTGCGCCGTCTTGTGCCCCTTTTCTCTGGTTTCATATTTGTCATGAAGGTTGTAATGATTTGCTTGTGAAACTTGCATTGGCCCGGTGTGCGAAGTCGGGTACAAGTCTGGTCTTTTTATTTTTGTTCGGGTGCTTGGGAGCACCTTCATCCTTTCGACGTTTGTTATAGTATGTGCCAGCTCGCAAGCGGGTATCTTTCCGTTGTCGGAGGTTCGTCGTATGTCGACGGGTTCTTTGGGAAGCGGCGATTTCGGTTCGTCGTAAAGTTCATAAGGACGGTGTCTCCAGTTATCGGCGTCTACAGAATGGCGGCCAGAGGGTATAGCGTATTGATTTGTTTCCATGAACCGATCCTGATTACAACACGATATAATTCGGTTCCATCTTCTACAATAATTTCGTTCGCCGGTTATTGTGTAGCGTTGAATTCCGCAGCACTGGTTCACTTTACCCGTAGTGGTATTTATATTAGCTCTGCAGCACTTGGCGTTTGGGGATTCGTACCTGGACTGCCAGTGGTGTCCCTTTTTATAATTTCGGTAGGTTGGATAAAAGTCGTATTTTGTTGGTAGTAATTGTGAAGGATATTTCTTAGCTTCCTGGTCGGAGTCTTCATCTGGAATCCATTGTTCTAGATTACGTGCCACTTCAATGAGCTCTTGCAGTGTCTTCCATGGTTTTCGGTCGACCCGCGTTCTATCTCGTTCGCATAACAGGTTATAGAAACGTTTTGCTAATTCTTCCGGCGCAGTTTGTGGCATAATCACGAAAGCTACGTCTCTTTTCTCGATTAGGAATGGGAATGCTTCTTGCGATGGTTTCTGCCGGATCGATTTAAGCTCGTATTCCAATCGGTCGATCCGTTGCTGTGAGCGAAATTCTCTTACGAGCTCCCATCGGAAAATTTCCCATGAAGACGGTCGGGATGGAAGAGCTTCCCACCAGGTTAGAGCATGGTTTCGGAGACCAGATGCAGCTAACCTTGACCTGTGGTAGTCGTGGGTTTTGGCGGATGTAAAATATTGTTCGCACTGTTCGATAAATACTCGGACGTCACTGAATGCCCCACCGTCAAATTCTATATCGAAGACGGGCGGGAAACAACACATTCTTAATTCGTATTATTTTTTTCACATCAACACAGATTATAGTTCGGTTAGCTTTGCGGGCGCCATCAAATTTATTAAAATTTGAAAAATCTCGTCGTGGGTTTCTTCAGGGTCGTGGTTTCTGAAGTCGCATTGACTTCGTTGCCCTCACGTTCTGGGCGACACTTGATAGGTACGGGTTTACGGAGGGTGTTGATTTACACTTTTCCACTTATTAAAAACACCGATTTAGGGACATTAAGTATATTTCGCTAGGCAAATAACAATCAATTATTGACAACATTTGTAAGCGCGCGCTTTGGCGCGAAAAAGATAGCGAATCGTATTTGGCGGCGACGTAGGGGCTGAACAAGGGTAGATAGCCGACTGCTGTACCTACTCTCGACCCTTGGTATGCCCAGAAAAAGATAGCGGTAAATTTCTTTTCTTTGTTTCGCTGTGCATCATGGTCTGGCATTGACTCGTTTACAATTACAATAATATCATTATATTCCCAACTCTGTCGATTGGAGGATTTTTGATGGGGGATTTAGGCATTATGATAATATAACAAATATTATTTGGTAACACTAACTATCCTATCATTTTTTTAAATTTTTACTATCAATCATTATTATGTTGAGTGAAATATTCATTTAGTACCTATCGCAATTATTTTACTATACTTACTATTATGTTCTGTAAAACAATTTCCCAAAACTGACTAAATGGTTAAAATACAGTTTATTGCGATAAAATATTGTTTAATTAAAAAATCTCCTAATATTCATTCAGAATATCTGAAAATATTTTTGGTTTAATCAAATATCATCGAGAGAAAAAACACCAAGAGCACATAGTATGTCATTCCTCGTAGAATTCTAAACAACAATCTCTCTAAGTCGAGATACTTAAGATTATCGTTCAGAATTAGCATGGAAAAAAACACCATCTCAAGTTACGAGGTACTTTTTATGAAAAAATATTTACGTGGAAAAACACACCAAGAATAGATATAATACACCCTCTAAAAATATTAACGGGAAAAGTCACACCAAATCTAGATGTAATATTTTAGTTGTCAAACTTAACGTGGAAAAACACATTTATCTGTTATTTCCCAAATTAATGTCATGCGAAAGTCGATTGTCTGCTTAAATGATACGCTATTTAAAGATATAAATCATAATTTAAATAATATTTGCACACAATAAACGGCTTTTGCTACACATTTTTTTGAATTGTTTTTTTGCTCCTGAAAAGTTGATAATTTAGAGTTAGTGTGTTATTCCATGAGGTACCTAGTCGATATCATACATGAAACATTGACAATTACCTACATTAAAATTATTAGTACTCTTGTCAGCAGCTTTTTAAAAATAAATGGACTCGGCAAAGACACCTATGGGAAGGCAGAGTAATCCCATTTTACGGTAGGTATCTAAACAAAAGCTGTCGGCCATGAGAGTCCAATGCTGCACTCTCATTGACTGAAATGAATATTATTAGTTAAGAAAAGTGTAGGGCATTAGTAAATAAATTAGTTCTCAAAATAAACAACATTTTCACGACCATTTTAGATGGGAGTTTGTAAGTTGAGAAAGATATTTTATACTTTGAATGGTTGGTATGAACACGATGAAAATAATGCAATCATAACTCATTTTCTTTTATAGATATGCTGGAGATTATGATTAGGTAATGTTATTTATTATAATAATTATTATTTATTTACCTACTAGAAAAATATCATACTATTATGATAGGTAGACTATAAAAAATTAATTAATAATGTATGACAACAATGTCATTGTCTGACACAGATTCATATCGAAAAAAACGAGACGGCAATACTTGTAATATTTTGAGTTATGGCGATTCATTAGTTAAGTAGGTAGGTATGTCACCATTTTACCCTGTGCTCCATTGGCACCGAATTATGACGATTTTTACAGTTTTCATCCTTTTTTTAGATCTGCGAACTTAAAATACCACAGGCCCGTTGAATTTCAAACAAAGAGATGGTACCATTTCAAACATGTTTGATAGGTAAATATTTTACTTTCCGTGTAGCCAGAATTTGGCCGTCAATTAACAGGTAAATTCAGTTAGACCTCAATACGCAATAATATGGACCGAAAAACCCCAGTAATAATTAAATTTATAGTTTTAATCAAGGCCTGAACAATAACGATGCATGAGTGCGAGTGAGAAAGTATTCGGCACCCTTATAATCTCTGCGACACGCGCTAGAGTAAGATAAAAGGTCTACATATGTTTAAGTTAGTATCCAAAAATATCGCCAACAAATCGTGGTGAATCGCTTCAAGTAGCGTCGTAGCTCGTGTTGCTAAATTGCTATTTTTTGTGTTAAACATAAAGTCAGTGGCAAATATTTTTAGTTAATTAAGTAGGAAAGATGGTTTTTGTGTTGTATTAAAATATGGTAGCCGTACTGCTAAGCAAGAAGATGGTATTACGTTTCATAGGTAATGTCACCGACAGGTTTTTCTGCCCCTGTGAGGGGCGCTCCCATAAGGAGTAGTGCCACCCAGCCGCTCGGTCTGACCCTGGTAGTCAATGCGCCACCGATGAAATGATGATGACCCTTGGCACAGCTGAACAAAATATTTCATATGTTAAGTCCTGCAGTTTGCTCTGACAGGCCCCACGGCTTCTCAGAGTGAACTGTGGATGGTTAAGTCGGTCGCCACAGACCATGTAAATAAAGGTAATAGGTAATAGGTAATATAGTATAAGATTGAATTTTTTTGTCGAATATAATATGGTAAAGGGTAATTAAATTAAATATGATTGTTTGTAATGATAATATATAGTGTAAATTGTAATATAATATTCATATGTAATGCAAAGGATACGACAGTAATAAAGGGGGACTTATGGATGGGCGTTGATGGTATGTAATATAAGATAGTTAAGATGTACGTAATGATAAGAGCATATAGATCGATGTCGCTACGCGTCGCACGTACACGGCACAATAATTGTTAACATATGCTCATAGGCCTGTTGCGAAGGCTCCCATTTGCACGTATGTGCAATCACAAAGCATAGCAACACGTAGGCAATCATCGATCCGATTATAATCACGATCCCGCGTAATTAATTTGCATATCAATTCCGATCATTAATATCCGCGGCTGTTCCGCGCGCGGCGTGTCCGAATCGGTATTCTGGCAGCTTTCCTGCTCTCACATACGACGGCGTCTCTGTCGTATGTGTAGAAATCGATTTCGCGATACAAATTTGCTCGCTTTGCAGTGACAGAGCCCCTCTCGCTCGCGTGTATGACGGCATCACGCTCACGCACGACGGGAGAATCGGATCAATGATTTTGGTCGATCAAGGAGACCACGTACTGGAATAAAGTGCGGGAAATCTTTGATCGGCTAGGTATGAGTATGTACTAAGCAATTATTACTGCCTATATGTTTGGTTGACGGAATGACATCCGTCAACTAGTCGTAAGTATGTGCCTGTGGCGACACCGAGCTATATTAGTTGTTAATGTGAGAAAGATTGCGCGACCAGTACATTTATATATTGGAATCAAGTAACTTCCCCGCTTGATATTGTTTAATATCAAGCTTTTATTTTGTAGTTAAATTACCAATCTACCGAGTTCATATTCTTAGACCAACGTCAAGTAGGTATTCAGGCCGTCGGGGCGCCTCAAAGTTGAGCCCCCCAACGGTAGTTGGCCGAAGGATTGGTATGCGCTGTCGAAGGCCTGGTGCCACAAATATGCCAAGTTAACCACTGGCATATGACGCCTTATCATCCAGGCTAACTTTGTAGTACTCTTGTTTCTGGGTGAGAGGTACCTTCGCGCCGCTAGGGCCCGTAAGGCCGGCCGCCGCGGGAACGCCCCTCCCTCAGCCATGAAGAGCGCCACCACGCGGGGGGTGTGCTGTATCGATAGGTAATTTAACCACGAATCCGTCGATGCCTCGCACGCCTTCGTAGGTGCGTTTTTCGTGGGGCTGGCCCAGAAACAATGCGGTACTGCTACATCAATTACACGCTCTCGGTACTACTAGGTACTCGAAGTATGTATGTGACGTGTGAGCGACGCCGCCCACCGGCGAGCGTCGACTCGCGCCCATAATTTTACTTAATCGGCCCTTACGTAGATGTCGCGGGTAATTAGTCATTGTACAATTTCCGCCACTCTCGTAAGGAAACCGTTAATTAATTTTGTCACCCGAAAAACGTTGAGCTAAGGGATGAAATCGGCCAGATTTGCATATAAACCCACTATTTTTAATTTCATTATCAGTCTTCGCTCACATTTACGACCCTGAACCTGCGAAGGTCAGCGGCGTATTTTACTCTCACTTCTCCATACAAGTTTGTCAAAACTTGAGAGGAGGTACTCACCGGGGTTCGAAATACCTACCGGTTGATACCTACCCGCCAATACCTACTGTCAATCTGACAGCTCAGGTCGCGAAGTGTCAGTCAGCGACTTAGTCGTTTTACGTGTAATTTTTATTTCTCATTATTGGACCCGGTCCTCAACCTTTTCCGCACAGTGACCCGCGCTCGCGCAATCTCGCTTGCAACTTATAATAAATAATTCTTAAATAAATAAATAATCCGTGTGTTAGTTTCTATAATTAGTACGATATAATAACTTAGTTTCTCTTATAATAATTTGTGGTTCTGAACTTTCGTAATTTGAACTTTTGTCTATTTTTATGTGATTGTGGGACCTAATAAATTGTTTTAATATAGTGAAATTTCTTTTCAATAACTATAATAAGTGCCTACCTGTTCTTCCAACATTTGAATGTACCTCCACTCCAGGCCCGGAGCTAGCCGAGGATTCGGAGGCCTACAGTAAGTTGATACATGTTCGTGATAATTTATTTGTATATTTTTATATATTTTAATATCAGTGACCTAGTGTTTCTTTAAAATAACTTAAATTATGGATATCTTTACCTAATGGTTGCATTTTGACCGCTTAAAAATACTATGTAACGTAAAAAATAGAAAATTATATTTTAATTCTGAGCGTCTAGTGCGAGCACTTTGGGCGACCACTACCGAAATGGTCTATGGTCTCGAAATTTGTAGATGAATGCGTTCGCTCGCCTACAAACCAAACGCATGGCACGCAGCTTCATTTAAGCGTCAATTACATTGAGCTTTTTTACGAGCTGCTTATTGGCGAATTTAAAAGCGGGCGGTTCAGCTTCTGCGATTTGATGATTACACACAAAACTTTCCATTCGCTGGAAAGCCACAAGCCAGCCACTATTTTGACGGAACGTAGTTCGTTTTTTTACCTGGAGGTTGGTACTGCGCTCTACTGCGCAGAAGCAGTAGGCCCACACACCGCGTGTAGCGTATAAAGTTGACCGGCTTTCAACTTTTTTAGGTGGAGTGTTTACAACCTGCTTATTAGCTTATTCGATGATTACACTGGGCGAATTTACAGGCAGATTATAAATTGGCCAATAAGCAGCTCGTGAAAAAGCTCAATGTAATAGACTCTTTAGCAATGCAACGGGTGGCGTCTAGATTTATCTATAGTCTATGGTTTTAATCATTTTATGGCAACACTCTAACAAAAAGACGTCGCTATTTTATTCTCTATTATCACGGCGGCCATTGTTTGACAGATTTGCTTACATGTGTTTAGTGTGACACGATAATGTTAGAACGGATGCTTTCAACGGCTAAAATGGACATAAAACGCGAAGCAGTTGATTTCAACTCTGATGCAGATGAGCAACATTCGTTCAATATGTCTTTACATGGAAATAACCCACAGTCAAATACCTGCATCAAACAAGAGTATGCTGATGATCCCGGCCATGTTGTTGAGGTTAGTTTTCAAATGTTATTTATTATAAAAACATACTTAATATTTAGTGTTTGTCTTTTATTCAATCGATAATATATGTGTAGGTAGATAGGTAACTAATAAATTATGTTGTAATATTCTAAGAGAGTTGATTCTCAGAGAGAATCAACAAAATGACACCAACGATATAGGTAGGTAGGTAAACATGAAGCAAGTGTGTTTCCGAAAGAAATGTGTGGTTCTCGCTTTCCGATTCGAAAATGCGTAGAAAATATAATAATATTATCTTTACAGTCTGGCTTTACCTGTTAAATCTCAAAGAAGTCGCATTTCACGTTATGGTTGTCAATCCTTATTTCAAATTTCGTCTGCAGCACCAAATTATGGTGATACATTTTTTTTAAAAGAGATAAAGGATTACCTAGGTACCTATTTTAAAATGGTTTATGAGAAAATAACAATAAACTACTGAGCGCAAAAAACAATGAAGTGAAATGTAATATGCTTATTTACACGCTCAACGTTGAACACAACTAAAAAGATAAAACAACATTCATTTAAATGCGATGTTTGTGCGTTTAAGTGATATAAGAGTTTATTGATTTCGTTCTTAAGCATTTTTGATTTGAATAGCTACTTAAATAAAAAAGCTCCTCGAAATATCTCATATATTCCAACTTATACATTTTCAACAGAATGATGACAACCCTTACTATAATTTTTACTACTGTAAGGGCCGTATGTATGAGATTCCCAAATTCTTTATAAGCTATTTAACCGATTTTCCATCGAATAGCTAATAACACTCTTTGTGACGTAAGCGATCTGACGTCACGCGCCATTAAAAATGGCTGCCTCAGCTAGCTGTCACTTTCAAATGTCATTTTAATTTTGCATTCATTGCAAAAAACATTTGGTTGAGGCCCTTATTCGTTTTGTAGATTCTGTAAAACATTTGCGAACTTTAAAAACAGTTCCTAGTCGTGCTGTTTACAAAATACGTATAATTTTGATCCCTAGTCTATAATCTAGATAGTAGGTAACTGATAAAATGCCTCGCTTATTTCGCCTATTTCGCTTGCAATATTTCTCATGGAGACATAAGATGGACTTAAGTAAGATTACGATAAAATATCTCCGCTAAACCACCGCAAAAATATGTATCTACTGCTGTATCTGGCATTAAAATATACAATTGTAAGCATTCTGCGTTCTTCAAAATATTACGGTACCACCTACCTACCTAGTTAATTATTGTAAGATAACTGTAATAAACAAGGCATAACTCTCAAATACACTGGAAACATCAATAGTATCATACGGTGATTGGTATAAATGATAATATTATACAGAGATCATTAAATCATTTGCATTTTCTGTCATTTATTCTTATTCTCTTTTGAGATCTCAATAATTGAAGTGAAGTTAGTCATAATAATATTCAGTATTGCCACCAAATGTATTCAGTGTTGCCACCAAATGGAAAAGTTTACTGGCAATACAACCTTTCGTACAGTAGAATAATTATAAAATACATGTGATAAAATAGCTGATAAATTATTTAAATTTCATAATAATTATTCATGTATAATTATCAAATTTATATGGTACCGTTCGCACACTTTCAGACACATTTACAATTTCAAAATTTTGAATTATTTATCGGGGAATGAAATTTTATAATACGAACACCATGACACATGATATGTCACATTCGTGACGTCACTTAACGGCTAATTACGTTTTTACTCATGCATACAAACGTGCAGTATATAGCCTATAAGGTTTTTGGGAATCTCATGCATACGACAGTAAGTAGGTAACCAAAAGATGGTAGATCTGCTCAGATGAGACTTCGTTGCTTTAAAAAAAGGTGACAGTACCTATTTCGCTGTTGTACATTATGTAACTATGTTTACATAAGTACCTACTTATATCATTTTTAATTTTAATTTATAAATTGATTCGATGACTATTTCAATTCGACTATACAGACCTACAAACTTACCTGAAGAATGTCCAACAATAAAACTACGAACTAACATAAAACGTCATTCGAATGTCAGATTTTGAAAGTTACGAGTCGTGATTGGGTAGTTGGTTTTCAACAGTGGCTCCCCCAACTCATTCTCCAGATAAGTTTGTAGTCTGTACAATAAATTTCTAACTCAATTCTAAAGTTTGTCTATGGCGGATATAACGACAAACGAATCTCGGTAGGTGCAGCTGTCAAACTACGTGTTGTGATAATTGACTGCGTGAGGAATTTTTTCTTTAAATACGTAACATGGATATTAAACTTGAACCACAAGGCTTAGAACTAATGCAGAATGTCAGCATTGGCTTGATGTGCCAATATTCCATTCAAACAGTCCCGATGGCGACACGAATATTAAACGAGCGAATGCCGACGATGTCAGCTGTATATCTGAGGTAGCTTGTGCGCTCTTAATATATAACCGATTTCCTTTATATGAAAATATGTTTTTTTTTTTTTACAGAAACCTTCAACAGACTTGCGTGTTATTAAATCGGAGGCGATTTTTGATGAAATTGACTTAAACAACGAGTATGTTGAAGACACAATACGGGAACTCAATTACGTGGACTCACAACCTAGCTGCTCTTATTTGGACCGTGGACCAGAACATCAGGTACGCAATCGTCGTTGATACTACCAAGTCACAGTTTCATGTAAATTATTTATATGTACATTTCGTTAAGGTTACTTTTAATATAGCAAGGTGCCACAGGCAGTAAACGCAGTTTGTTACCGAAAATTATAAACCATTTAGACCATAGTCATCCTATCTTATCTATATACAATAAATTAACTGGTATTTTCTAGACGAATTAAAAAGGCGTTAATTTTGGTTATAATTAAAAAAAAATCTAGAATGGAGGTACATTATCTAGGATGTTATTTATGTTCAATAAGTAGAATGTTGCATTCGAAAATAATGTTATCAAATTATTTGTTGAGGAAGAAATAAGTGAGATATAGTTTATTATACTGATATAACTTATTCATATTAGGGTAAGAGGTACAATGATGGGCCAGTTAAGCGAATGGCTTGCTTTGATTGGTCAGAACAAGCTTATTAATGCGGTTTTATTGAAATGCAATTTTTTTCGTGTTCACAAAGCATGTATATTGATATATATGTGTACATATTTTATAATACCAAACATGGTTATTACAAAAAATATAAATGAAAAAAAAATCGCAAAAAGTACAGTGATGGGCCACGCTCAGATAGTGATCGGCCACTTTCCAGACAGTGATGGGCCACCCGTCTTTTTCTGCATAAATTAAACAACTAAGGCATAATTTTCAATAAAATAATGAATCAACGTGTCTAATCTTATGATATAATCAACAAACATACTCCTTTATCTCACCGTTGATGTAATAAAAGAGGATAGAGTGACAGAGAGTGTATTCTAAGGTCTTAGAAAATTATCGACCTATCTGTTGAATACTTCATCACCTGAGTCACTAAATAAAACATCAATCTCAATTGAGACATGGACCTGCTGAGATTTTGGAACGCAATTTGAATGGAAGCTATCTTTATACACTGAAAATTCTTATTTAATAAGATGTTTTATTATTATTTCACAAATCGCACAACGATTTTGGCCACCATTTTTTAAACTATAATTTTTGATTGCCTCTACTTTCAATTGCCTCATTAAAATGTGTGGTTTTTGCCTTTATTCTTTTTATCTTCCTCTGCACTTTTCTTGTTTTCCATTTTTGATCTTAAATATCTCTATATTTTTGCGAAGCGATGGCGAATGAACTCTTTGTTAAACATGTTTATCGTTTATTTTTGGTATCTGAGGCCATGATAATGTTTGAATTAGAACTGTAGATATATTAACCATATGTTCATTTATTTCTTCCATGCGTTCAGTATCTATTTCCATGTTGCATTCTCTGACGGCACTGACACGTTAGATACATTTAATTGGGTTATATTTTCTATGCTCTTGCTGTTGTCAGATAATGACTTAATTTAAAAGTTTTTCCGCAATCGGTAAATATGGTATAAAAATGTTATATCTGTTTACCTCAGATAGTATTTTGAATATTTTTAAGCTTTTCTTCTGTTTAATTGCCCACTACATTCGTTAAATCTTTAAGGATGAAAACAGCATTTTGCGATATTTTGCAGCTTTAACTGGAGGGAAAACAGTTATATCTATAGGCTGAAGAATCCTAGATGCATTAGGATTATAGTGCTATAAGATGTATTTTAAATAAAATTTTAGACAAAGCTCACTAACTTGGTAGATAAGATGTGACTTATGGCCTTTCGATAAATAATATAGGAAACTCTATTCACAGAGTAACCAGATTCGGATAGAAAATATTTCCAATGTACCTATTGTGTATTGTGGCACTCCGATTTTTTTTTTTTGCAACTTCACATAGTGATCCCCCATTTTTATAAAAGTATGCAACAGCATCATCTATTGTTTTAACATCATATTTAAACATAAATTATTCAGTATTTTGATATTCTGAAAGAAATGGGAAGTTAAATGTTTCTAAATACAGTGATCGGCCAGTACAAATTCAGTGATCGGCCACGTGGCCAAAGACTGTCTAAAATTAAAATAACATAAAAATAAAAACGGCAGGTACCATAGTGCGTTATAAATATTGTATTTAGCATAAAAAAGTTAACTAAAAGTCAAAAACCATTTTTTCAGTCATGGGCCAGCCCGGCCCATCATACAACTGCTATATATATTTAGTGCAGTAAATGGCCACCCAGCTATATGTGTCATTTTAATTTAAAATTGTCGTAGACTTAACATAATTATATGTTTGAATATCCAGCATAACGATTATTAAATAAAAAGTATAATTAGTAATATAGTTTAAGAGATCTTACCTTCCAAAGTATGTTATTTCCTTAACAAAAAGTTAAGCAATTGTCAGACAAAATGCAAAACGTGTGACTTGGTATACAAAATGGTCACTTATAGGGTCAGTCCTGCTACCTATACAGGAAATAATGTGCTATAACCGAAGTATTTGATGTTGTGAGTCACATATAGGAACAAATACCCATAACTTAGGTTTTTGAATACCTATTTTTTGTGTTTTACTGCTTAGTGGCCCATCACTGGAGGGTGGCCCACGATTGTACCTCTTACCCTACTATATTATTTACTTGCACCTTAGTACAAAATTACATCTTACACTACAATTCACTTCTTACATATTACGCATGAAAATAATAATATTTTTTTTCTTTTTTCATTCGTCCATGTCCGATCCTAATAGGATCATATGGCCCTCCACTGAGTGGAGGTTTGTATTAACAGATTTTATTTTTACGAGAAATGGATGTCAGCCACTTGCTCAACCTATTAGGTCCATACTCTGACTCATATTCAAATTGAAAAACAATATGTGTACTTGCCAGACCCAGGATTCGAATCAGGGACCCTCGACACTATAAACCGGTGCTTAAGCCACGCGGCCATCGTGGGCGTCAATAATAATAACTAATATTTTGTAATATAAATAATATATAATTAGTTGTAATATATAAATAATACAACTCCGGTAAATAACAGAATAATAAAACAACACCTATATTAATGGTTTACTGCCGTGGAACAGACTCGCAAATATCTACATGCCGATGAGATTGTATTAAATGATCAGTAAATATTAGAGTTGGCTTAGTAAAAAATACCTTACCGGCGGAATAGGTACGTTAATGATTTCTACTTACCAACTCACATATGTACCTAACTAATCAGTCAACACATCTTTCATTTATTAAACTATGCATAATTAGAACATGTTTTGATGCATGCTCTAACATTGAAAAGTAGTATTGGAATGTCCATTAAGGAAAAAAATACCTATCTTTTAGGAAGGGATAGGGTTTATAATATACTAATTTAATTTTGAATATAAGTACTAAACACCCACGGTGGTCGCGCGGCTTAAGTGTTGGATTATAACGCCGAGGGTCCCAGGTTCGAATCCTGGGTCTGGCAAGTACACATTGTTTTTTAATTTGTGTCTGTCACGGTATGGACCTAATAGGTTGAGCAAGTGGCTGACATCCATTTCTAAAAAAAAAACTAATAACATTCTGTCATAACTGTCTTGAAAATGTTGGTTAACTACTTTTCATACAACTATTCATTATTAAACGATCAATAATGTACAGTCCTACGATAGCCGCGCGGCTTAAGCGTCGGCTAATTATGTCGTGGGGTCCAGCTCCGATCCTGGGTCTGGCAGGTACACATATTGTTTTTCAATTTCTATATATGAATCACAGTCTGAACCTTATAGGTTGAGCAAATGGCTGACATCCATTCTTCGTAAAAACAAAATATGTAAATACAAACTTCCACTTCGTGGAGGCACATGTTATGATCTTATGAGGATCGGACATGGTCTGATTAATTTATAGGAGTACGTTGTCTTTTGTCTATTGACAGTGATATAAAATAATAATTAAGACCTATTCCAATTTTACGTGTTATTGAAACCAAGAGCAAAAGTTTCCACTGGGTGTGTTTCACTAACAACACTCTGCGGATTGCATTTCACATAATGTTTATTTGATGCGCTTGCATACGATGCTTACATTGCTTCAGCCGTATGCTACTCGCTTCGCATTTTGCAAAGTTCACATTCAAGGCGGTGACT
Organism: Rhyacophila brunnea; assembly: GCF_057557595.1. Lineage (NCBI taxonomy): Eukaryota > Metazoa > Arthropoda > Insecta > Trichoptera > Rhyacophilidae > Rhyacophila > Rhyacophila brunnea. The sequence goes on from NW_028232785.1 coordinate 6,293,432, forward strand.
ATCGGTTTTCTTCGTTGATTCCACCGTGGCCCCTACATTTTCTCGGGTGCATTCCCTACGCCTAGACAATCCTCGTTATGTCCTTCTAGTTTTAACTATATATAACATCTTGGCAGGCAGCTATAACTACTGACAGGATTTTCATTTACGGGTCACATACAGCGCTCTAGTTTGTTCAATTTTCCATTTTGAGTGCTTATACTGTGATGTCTCCTGTGGAAGGCAGGTTATGCATCACATAGGGCGGCACAAATGCACCTTTTAGATTTTTTTTCGATGTCCGATTCTAATAAGATCATATGGGCCACCACAGAGTAGAGGTTTGTATTAACAGATTTTGTTTTTGTTTTACGAAAAATGGATGTCAGCCACTTGCTCAACCTATTAGGTCCATACCCTGACTAACACACAAATTGAAAAACAATATGTGTACTTGCCAGACCCAGGATTCGAACCTGGGACCCACGGCGTGATAGTCCAACGCTTAAGCCGCGCGGCCACTGTGTTTTTTTAGAATAGATTCTTGCAAACTCTGACGAATACTATTCACTTTTAATTTTTTAAATATTCTTAATTAAATATTATTGGTATTCTCTGAAATGGACCCCCTCCATTCGACTTTTATATGTATGTGCCGATACGTGTATAGCTGAAATTTTGATTTGACTTAAATTGATTTGAATAATACATGAAAGCATTGACTACCAGGTATAGAAGTAACACCATTATCCCATTTGAAATTCAGTCACCGTTTATTTCGTTTCGGTAATAAAATAAGAATAATTAAATAAAGCTATTGGAAAAAATCAAACTTGGTAGGATTTAGACATGGGAAATGAGTCACTTAATAGGGACTCTGACAGATTAGGTCAATTGTGTCTTTTGCTTTCGTAATAATATGTATAGTACTAGCGCGTACGGACTACAGAATTTTGGAATGCTACATTACAAGAAATGTAGGTCGTTTCTTCCTATACTGCGCTCTCATTCTCGCAGATCTAGTTCGCGGCGAACGACAAAATAATGTTGTTCACCTGGCAACGTGTTCTCACACCCTCGTTTCTTCCTATACTGCGCTCTCACTCTCGCAGGTCCAGTTCGCAGCGAATGACAAAATAATGTACTTCGCCTGGCAGCGTGTCCCTCCCACCCTCGTTTCTTCCTATACTATGCTCTCATTCTTGCAGATCTAGTTCGCGGCGAACGACAAAATAATGTAGTTCGCCTGGCAACGTGTTCTCACACCCTCGTTTCTTCCTATACTGCGCTCTCACTCTCGCAGATCTAATTCGCAGTGAATGACAAAATAATGTAGTTCGCCTGGCAGCGTGTCCCTCACACCCTCGTTTCTTCCTATACTGTGCTCTCATTCTCGCAGATCTAGTTCGCGGCGAACGACAAAATAATGTAGTTCGCCTGGCAGCGTGTCCCTCACACCCTCGTTTCTTCCTATACTGTGCTCTCATTCTCGCAGATCTAGTACGCAGCGAATGACAAAATAATGTAGTTCACCTGGCAGCGTGTCCCTCACACCCTCGTTTCTTCAAACTAGTCGAACTGCATAAATGCCAGATGACACGAGACCGATTCGTTCGCTGGCTATTGATTTGTTTAAAAAAATTCGTAGGTTCGCAAACGACGCATGTCTAATAGGATTCCGGCCAATGTGCTGAAATTAACTTTAGTCATGCAAGTGAAACGATAATCAAATTTAGATGTCAATAAGTTGATAGTTACGGTAGTTGTGCGCCACGTATTGCCATCCTGTTAAAATCATATCTCACTCGTATCATTGTCGTTTATATTTTTAATACCAAAAACACTAATACACAAATAGACCGTAACGATAGCTCCAGTCTTTTTTTTACAAAATGGTGGTTCTTTGTCCGCTACAAATCTTGCAATCGATTTTTAACTATTTTCCCGAATAGCTAGACATTTGAAACTTTCAGAATATATCAGAACACGATGCTAATGCATGTTTTTTAAATACTTTTAGCCATCTTTAATAAGTAGAATTGAATTCATTTTCAGTTAATTCTGTTTTGTATGTAAAGTTATTTCGGAAAAAATCCGTAATTCAATCCACTATTATTGGTTGCTGGGGACTGGGGTCCTAGCAACTAAATTATTAATATATGCGTGCGTTACTATGGAAATCAAAATGACATTTCAGTATTATTTATATCAAGTACTTACAAATTTTTTTGATCGTTTAAGCTAGTCAAGTCAAGTTTATATGATTCAACAGAAAATTTATAAACGTGTATAAAAAGTTCTTTTTATCTTTTAATTATTAAAAAAATGAAATCCAATGATTTCACTTATATCGGTACTTAGTATTGTACGATAATTCGATCGGAGTCTGTTTTATGCATTTGACTTTGCATGTTATATGTAGTTGCATTTTTTTACCTGCTAAATCATACGGGAAACTTATGTATTTGATGTGTAAATACCTAATAGCTAAGTAAGTAAAATTATCAATTCTTATCGTCGTTTTTACTCTTACTTCTTTACTTGACCGTGGGACCTAGTGGTATACCTATATGAATATTGTAGTTTTTATGAAGTGAAAACGAATCAGAACTTGAGTAGTTTTACTCTACATTGTCTGAAGATGCTGAAAAAAATATCTTACGTGGAATAGTGTAAAGCATTATTAAGGGGGGGGGGGGCATGCTCAGCGTACGTCAAAATGGGGCTTTTATGCTATTTTCAAAGCATGATCCTGGACATTCCTTAAACGTTGTAGATAATTTATTAACATAATTTTGAAGCCTTATTAACCTTTATATTCATTTTAAACATTTGATGACTGCATAAAGTATTTTTATTACATAAAATAGCATTCTTTTAAACCTCTCGCTCTAATGTTTTAGAAAATAGTCATATTTCAGTACGTCCATGTGAGGCGGTGTTAAGATTTTTAATATTTATTAATTTTTAAAAGCATTTATAAAACCATTAGTAAAATTTATGTCGACATTATTATAGTGAAATATTTACAATGACGGCCCACATCGTTACTGATTTATAAAATTAAGTTTGATAATTTTGGTTTTCTAGGCTTCTACGAAGCGATGTTTTACAGAGCATCACGATACAGATATGAGTCAACAATCCTTGCCTAAAGGAATACTAGATCAAATGATGCAGTGTTCAGAAGTGACGATAGATGAGCTGAATATTAAAGAAGAAGTCTTCAAACCAAATAGTCCGAAGGAACTTCGACTTATTCTGAGAAGGGTAATAAATTTCTAACATAATTTGATTTGCAGCTTTGTAACGCAGTTTTGGGATACGGGAGTGCTCTAAAAAGTTACTAAATAATTCTCACATTTGATTGCTTATGTATTTTATGGTCATTCTCACTATCATATATTTACCTACGTATGTCTAAAGATGCAAAAAGCGCCGACAAAAAACTCAAAATGGAATAGTAAAAAACATAATTTGAAATTATAATATTATGAACGCTTATGACTTTTCTAGGTGTCTACTGAGGGATTTTACAAACGGCATTGCGGTATAGATAAGAGTCAACAATACTCACCTTACGCAATCCAAGATATGACTTTACAGTATTCAGAAGTGACGATTGACGAACAAAACCTAAAAAAAGAAATAAAAAACTTAAATATTCCGAAGGAACTACGACTTATTCTGAGAAAAGTAAAACATTTCTCAAGTAATTTTGTATGCAGTGTTTGTAACGCAGTTTTTGGATGTGGGAGTGCTCTAATAAGTCACAAAATGATTCACACGGACTCACTGTTTAGTTCTCTTAAAATACATAAAATGTTAAATACTGGTGAAAAACCTTATAAATGCAATGTGTGTTCCTATAGATGCTCGCAACCTAGTCATCTTAAAAGACATAAAATTATACATCCTGATGAAAAACCTTATGAATGCAATGTGTGTTCCTATAGATGCAGGGAACCTAGTAATCTAAAAAAACATAAAATGACACATACTGGTGAAAAACCTTTTCAGTGCAATGAGTGTCCATATAGATCTTCAAAATCCAACTATCTAAAAAGACATAAAATGATACATTCTGGCGAAAAACCCCATGAATGCAATGTGTGTTCCTATAGATGCAGGGGACTTAGAAATCTTGAAAGCCATAAAATGACGCATACTGGTGAAAAACCTTATAAATGCAATGTGTGTTCATACAGGTGCACTCATATAAGTCATCTTAAAGTACATAAAATGACACATTCCGGTGAAAAACCTTATAAATGCAATGTGTGCTTATATATATGCTCGAATATTAGTAGTCTTAAAAGACATAAAATGACACATACTGGTGAAAAACCCCATGAATGCAATGTGTGTTCCTATAGATGCTCGGTACTTAGTAGGCTTAAAAGACATAAAATGACACATACTGGTGAAAAGCCTTTTAATTGCAACGAATGTTCATATAGAAGCTCGCGACTTTCCCATCTTAAAAAACATAAAAAGACACATACTGGTGAAAATCCTTTTGAATGCAATGAATGTTCATGTAGATTCTCGCGACTTTGCCATCTTCAAATACATAAAAAGACACATGCAGGTGAAAAACCGTATTGTTTGCGACTTCAAAGTCGTATGAAAAATAAAATGTAGGATTATGGTCAAAAACTTTATAAATGCATTGTATTACTATAGAGATCATCGCTTTTGCGAATAGCATTAAATTATTGCCTATATTTTAATAAAATACTAATTGTTTTGCATACTTTTAAGATCACTTTAGGTTGTTGTTTGATACCACTTTAATCGGAGATGGGAGAAAAATATCTTAGAGAGTTATGAGTTTTAAAATTGACTTCTTTTGGTAACTACATAACGTTTATATTACCTTTTCAACACTACTTGAAGGGTGCGCAGACGGTAAGACCATTTTCCGCCAAAAAAATTAATGATGCCATCTAGTGGAAAACTTTGTAAGCTATTAGAGACCGTCCACATTGCCAACAAGTTGCTGGCAACCACAGAAAAGAAACTGGCAGCCTTATTAAATTTCGATTAAAATAACTTTTGGTCAAACAAATTTTGATAATTATCGTGAAATTTAATGAGGTTGCCAGTGTGGACACGGCATTTAATGGCATTATTAGAAATAAATAGTAAAAATCATTGTCCAAACTCTGACCTCGGAAAGAAAACATTGATATTCAAAAGATTGATCATTATCACAAACATTTGACTAGGTAAATATTATTGTAAGTATATAATATGTGATTATTTTTTTTCAAAACTATATTTAACGAGTGAATTTTATCGTGAATGTAATTAATATTAATTTAACATGTGAGATAACTTTTAATTCAAGTTTAGCAGATAATATACATATAACCAATTTAAGTTTTTTCACTTAAACTGAATTAATGTGACGATGATAATTCTTTTCGCTTACCCTTCACCATGTGCCAACATAAAATTGATTTAATTTTATACTCGTATCGTATATTTCATGATTTTTTTAAGACGACTACCCAGTGACATACGTACCACTGGGATTAATAATTATTGTTAATAGATACAGGTAGGTACCTAGTTTTAAGTATTTCAATAAATATATGTTTTCACGATGAATGTTGAATTTCAATTTTCCCTTCTTTTCCTTTAAGTCTATCAGAATCAGTTATCAAGTTATTCAATGATTTTATAATATGAGAGAACATAATATTACTAATTAGTACACTTTTTGGCAAAGATCTGTGTGCAAGGAATCCACCGTGCTCTATAGAGATCTTATACAATATACTATTTCACAATAATTGTGAAGATGACATTCTTTATTGAACATTCATAATTTAAACTTTTTACACATCTGTTGGATTAATGGACAGGACTTGGAGCTGTATTCCGGCCAAGCTGCGAAGGACAATGACCGATATAAGTGAATTTTGGATAGTTAATTACGGCGTAATTAGATAGTTGACTAAATTGTTAAAGCACATCAGCCGAAATCTGGTGTATACAGGTTTGTATCCTGTCTGGCGTCATAATTTTTCACGCACCAATGTCTCTGAGATGTTTTCAAATACCTAATGTAAGTAGGTATGTTATGGTGAGTATTGTCATGTCATGTCATGCATTCTCTTAGCATAAGTATAAATAAAATATTGTTTTACACTGGCTGGCTTGCAATACTTTTATTAATAGAATTTAAATACAATAAAAAAACAGAATACATGTTGCAGTTTTTAAGTTCATCAGCTGAATGCAGAGCCGCAAGTCTTATGTCAGTGTTATCATATCGTAAGATACTCCAGGTTCAAACGGCGTCCTACCAAGTTATCTTCGTGGAGCGCACGTGGCACAGGTCACGGTAGATTATGGCACATCCATCGACATAGGGTGTGTGGAAAATGATGTGGTGCATGAGGATATGAACAAAAAAATGACTCTATCGTGACATTAGTATCATGCAGTTGTCTTCAATCTCTGTTTACGGTTACCTATGTGCCTAGGTGCTGGAAAAATTCTAGGGAGGGCAATTATCCACTTTAGTTGCTTCAACAGGGATGTGGTAAATATATGGAAAAATCCATTTCCACTTTTGACTACAAAAAGAAAATTGACATATTTTTATTATTTTTAGCGGTGACAACTGACAGATGATTTTGACGTTAGCTAGTATTTACATAGACAAATACAACAGGCATTCATAGACTATATTATTATATTCCCGGCCGAAATCAATACAAATTAAGTTTATTTATAGGCTGTCATTTGAAACGATAAAATGAATAATAACCTACCAATAATTTTGTTTATCGTTTGTCTTGATATTGAACGTAGTAAAATTGAGATTTTTAAAGTTTAACTAGAGTTGAATATCAGCTTGCTCGTCATAAATAATGCACAAACGAAAACATTTATGCACGCAGGAGATCTAACGATACTCTGAAAGCCATCAATTTTTCAAATAAACAATATGTTATACTATATTGTGACATTGTAGTGGTGAGAATTGTTTTTCGAGACAGCTTTAACTGTTGTGAAAAGCTTCGCAATGGATATTTTGACGACACATTTATAAAAATACATACAGGTGCTTGCCAAATGTATTGAAGCACGAATATGTCAGATTGGTACACATTATGGAAAAGAGGTAGGAAGGAGGTACGCGACTCTTTTGACAGGACCATCAATACTGATGCGGTTGTTTTTTTGGGATATTTTGACAGGGTACTTAATGAAAATTCTAAATTGCGAATTTTCGCGTAATTTTCATGGAAAAAAATAAAAAATACAGTAAAAAAACATGCAATAAAATTATTCAAAAGAATGCATTTAAAAAATGTGGGAAAAAAATATTAGTGTTAAAACTTGACGGCCACTCAAAAAAATTTTTTTTTGAAAAAGCGTGGAAAAAGTTTAAATAAATATACATAATCGTATGCACTTAACAAAAAAAAAAATTAAGGTAAATTTATTGGTTCAACTATCAAGTCACTAAATTTAAAAAAATAATATCTCACGGTATAATCTTGAAAACAATAAAAGCACGTGCACAAACGTAAGCCAATAATAGACAACTTGATGACCTAATATAAAGTTAAAAAGTTTGTAGGGTGTTCTAGTTAACGTTCATCAAATATTTCATATCAAATATCTCACGCAATATATGAGAAAAAATATTAAAAAGTATGCAGAATTGTCCACTAGTTATGCGACAAGAGAATTCATTAAAAAAAAATTTAACCCACGCAGTCAGGTTTTGCGTACAAACTTAAAAATCAAATAGCGCGCTCAATATCGGTGAAAAGGCAAAAAAGAATCGGGCACTAAGCCGTCTCGCACATCACAAATCGCCTTGTGTGCCTGACGGCCATAAACCAAAACTTATGAGACGGCGACGAATGTTGCATGCTACAACCTCGCACATCTGCCTAGCGGCAAACGTCAAACGCGAAAAGGAGAAGTCTCTCGTCTGTCATTTTTATTATGTTGATTGTATGAACAAACGTCAAACGCGGCGACCAGCGATGAGCGAGCAATGACAGTGTAGACAGAGAAAGAGACACAGAAATGACCGATGGTCGCAGGCTGTGCGCTTGTGCGGAGCCGACATTTTTCGAGATCGACATGCAGGCTTTGGCCAATGCAACTCGAGGCATGTAGCTGGGTCGCAGAGTCGAAGTTGCATCGGCCAATCTGCGAAGCTCTATTTGATAACGTTTGTTTCTTGGTTTACGATGACGTCACATCGACGAATTCGTCGTAAGACGCATGCGGCGAAATCTGATGTGCGAGCCCACTAACGTTTACTACCGACGCACAAGAGTTTACAATTTAAATTTAAAAAAAAATCTAAGTTTAGTGACACAAGTATCCACTATTTAGCTGGGTCACCCAAATTGAAATGCGAATAGCCCCCTTAATTTGCGTGCACAAACGAAAAAAACACGTGCACTAAGGCCCTCCTCCCACGGCGCAACTTATGTCCGTCGGAACTGAAACTAAAATTCCAGCCAGTATCTAGCTAATGTATTTCAATGGCAGCTCGCTGACGGCGAGACTGGAATCTCTCAGCTTCAAAACGGTCGCGAAGAGATGCGACATGCTAGTCGCGCGGTCTCTGAAGTTTCCAGTCACCGTAAAACAGTGGTACCAACATCATTAGATTTCGGTGAAAAATCATATTTTCTTACCAAAATTGGTTAAATATTAATTGGAAAATCAAAATAACCTTATGTAAACGCTGCAGCGCCCGTGTTGTCAGTTTTTGTACAACACGGTTGATAGTTGAGTTTGACAGTTTGAGGTTATGTGATTATTATTTCAACTGGGTTTCAGTAGCGCCGTGTGCGAAGCATCACATTGGTCAGTTTATGAGTTCTTTCACAAACCAGTTCCATCAGATTTCAGTTGCGCCGTGGGAGGATGGCCTAACGATGCACTTATAAAAGTTGAAATTTCCACATTGGGTGACCCATCGTTTAGCTGGAACACTCAATTTGAAATTGGAATTTTTCGGTTATTATAGGATATATTACAAACGAAAAAAAAACGTGCACAAACAAATGCACCCAAAAAAAGTTGGAGTTTTAACATAGGGTGATCCAGGTAAATTAATGGACTTTATTACAACAACATACAATTTTTATTTCCTCTATTACCCACTAGAATGGGATACTTGACCAAATTATTTTTGTATGTTTCATGAATACACCATCTACCATAGACGAAAATAATATGACATCAGCTGTCGATCATTATCAGGAAGTCGTCATACGTCAGCTCTGACTAGGTACGTTATTTCAATTAGATTTCTTTAGCTGCTAAACTTGGTTTTACGGTAAGCTATTACTCTTATTACTTTGTATAATCATTATCCTAACTACAAAAGTATTAGAGGATGTAAACTTATGTGTATTTATAGTAAAATTCATTCTAAAACTAACATCACCCTCTCACGCAGAAACTAAAATCCGCAAACTGGTTGCTGTTGCAACTTCTAAACTGGCCAGTGACTGATGCTTCAGACACGGGGTTACTGAAACCTAATAATCTCATAACCTCAAACCCATTGTCTTTCCTAGGTACTTCATTATAAGCTTTTTTCCGTAATTTCTTTGCGGGAATATTCTGGCAGCCTGTAATTATACAGGTAGAAATATTCCTCAACATATAGGTACCACATATTTAAAAATAAAAATCGGTCCGCCCATCTTTAACTTTTGACGTCTTGGCTTGTTATTTCTTGTTCAGTGTTACCAATTTTGGGATGAAAATATGATTTTTTATCGAACCTACTGATATTGGTACCACTGTTTAATGGGTGACTGGCAACTGAGAGACTGGGTGACTAGCATGTCGCGTCTTTTCAGTTTAGTAGCGAACGTTTTGAAACTGAGAGATTCCAGTCTTGCCTTCAGCGACCCGCCATTGAAATACATTAGCTAGATACCGGAGTTTTAGTCACGTCTTTCTTGAGTATTTATGTGAGCGGATGGCCTAAAGGTTCAATCAAGCCATCCTCAAACTCTGTCTACCTCAAAGAGATTGGACGGTGCTCACAGAGGAAGCACATAAATGTCAGACCGAAGCTAGTTTCGTGGGTAAAGTGGCAACAAAAGAAATGGGCCGTGCTCGGACATAAAAACGCCCCATTGAGTTTTTTTAATCAATACTTCAGCTTGCAACCAATTTATGATAAGCTTATTTTTATTAATATGTAAAGTTCCCGCAATAAAAACTTTATTCGGATTGAGGGTAAGAAAGAATAATATAAGTATTTTATTTTTATTAGCAATACAAAAAAACACTTAATATACTTAAAAATTAAACACAAATCGGTTATAATAATTACGTCCATGTTTACAAATGGGTAAATCTTGGAATATAAAATATGATCTTTTGTTTCCATATTGTTCATAATCTAATATATAAAAATCAATATTTGTTGGTTTGTTCGTATTTTATGCGCTACCATACCGTTCATCCGATTGCGATAAAACTTTGTCAACGTATTGCTTGCACTTTCGCGAAGATTATAGGCTATATCTTATATATAAAAATGAATGTCTCTCTGTTTGTCTGTCCCGTATGTGTTCCTATACCATTCATCCGATTGCGATAAAACTTTGGTTAGTTGTTGTGTGCAAACCTGCAAAGGTTTTTGAATTAGAAAAATCATCATCTTCCTCTTCTTCTTCGTTATATCTTCTTTTATTCGTATGGTTCCTATACCATTCATCCGATTGCAATGAAACTTTCGTCAGTTGTTATGCCCACACCCTCGAATGTTTCTGAATTAGTACAACCATTTTCATCTTCTTCATCTTCTTCTTCTTCTTCTTCTATTCTATATTCTTCTATTCGTATGCGTTCCTATACCATTCATCCGATTGCAATGAAACTTTCGTCAGTTGTTATGCCCACACCCTCGAATGTTTCTGAATTAGTACAACCATTTTCATCTTCTTCTTCTATTCTATATTCTTCTATTCGTATGCGTTCCTATACCATTCATCCGATTGCAATGAAACTTTTGTCAGTTGTTGTGCTCACGCCCGCAAAGGTTTCTGAATTGGTATAACCACTTTCTTCTTCTTTTTCTTCTATTCTATCTTCTTATATTCGTATGCGTCCTTATACCATTCATCCGATTGCAATGAAATTTTGATCAAATGTTGTGCGCAGCATGCCCGCGAAGGTTTCTGAATTAGTACAACCATCGTCTTCTTTTACTATTCGTATGCGTTCCTATACCATTCATCCGATTGCAATGAAACTTTGTTGTTGTCGTGCGCACGCCCGCGAAGATTTCTGAATTAGAAAATCATCTTCTACTTCTATTCTTATGCGTTCCTATACCATTCATCCGATTGCGATGAAATTTTTGTCAGTTGTTGTGCGCACACCTGCGAAGGTTTCTAAATTTTTATTTTATACAATTCAAAGTGTGTTGTTTGTTTGTTAAATGTAATTTTGACTTTTTACTACATATCAATACTATTAATAACGTTTGCATATTTTGGATTCGATTTTAATTCAGTGTTCTATTGTTTGACCTTTACTCCTATTAGAATTACTTTCATATTGCCATATTGTATTACACAGATATTTTAAAATTAAAAAAATAATTACTTATTATTATTTTTTAAATATCTAAGATAAATGTATCCCTGTGCGAAACCGGGTACTTCAGCTTGTAAATTATAATATTACATAGTATTATTGTTTAAATAAAACTGTTAAATACAAAACACAGATATGTTGAAAAATATACACAGTTAATTACAAACCAAAAAAGTTAATTATATTACCTATTTAAACATAGGTATTCGCACATATATTTCTTAAGTGACACAACTCAAAAATCGGCATTTTGAGAAAAAGGCCAAAAAATGTTTCTGAGCTATGTAGAAAAATATTTGCAAAATAATTAGTAAGTATTTCTAAATGTAATGGACGCTAAGAAACATTGATCAAATGTAATTTTTGAATATTTCGATTCATGAGCCTTGAAAATCCCTCTTTTTGGGACGTGACGATTTTGATGTTCAGTGAACTCACAAAGAACCAAATTGTTTTGAGTGTGACACCTTTGATTTTTATTTGATCAGCTAAAATGACAGAATTCAAAATAAAACACTTTTTTTTCAAACTTCTACTTACAAAAATCTCTAAACAATAAATGTTGCATCTAAATAATGATCCACGTTTCTCCAATATAAATGACCAAACTCAATATGATACAGTGTTGAACCTTAATCGGCACATATATTCACCATGGGTTTGAAATCACTACGCTTTTGTTGAGTCCTAGAGAATCATTTCTCAAACTCGTGCATAGTGATAACTAAAAAACACTGATTTTGAGTTGTGTCACTTTTGAAATACATGTGCTTTGTATGTATTTTGAAAATATTTCATGAAATATAGCATATGGGTTTGTTTTTGACATAATATTGTTTATAGATAAAATTTCATACTGCTTATATAAAACTATTAGTAATACCGGTTCATTACGGTTATAAGGAATACACCCAGGATGTAACCCTCAACTTCTCAAGAAAGCCAGCAATGGGCGTGTCGTTGGCCGTAGTGACAAAATCATTGAACTAGGTTATGGGGATAGATGAGTATTTTTTACTAGTATCTATTATGGCTTGGTTTAATTGAATTTTAAAAACTAACCAACACCATCTGTAAATTGAAGTCTTATTTCAATGACTAAGTTAAGTGTGCACTATTTATGGCGAATCTTAACAACCTACCTCCACCCTTCGCTATTGGTAGAAGCAAGCCACTGGAGTACTCCTGCGTAGGGCTTAGTGACAAAAAATTATTGTCAGTTCTAGTAGATGTTTATTCTTTTTGTAGCATAGGTAATTAATTTTATGTTTGATATTCTTTTCAGATAAACCGAGGATACTCATCATCATCATGCATATAAACATTTTACCATCAGAGATATTGATCGAAGTATTCACTTATCTCGAATATAATTCTATTGTTAATGTAGAACAAGTATGCAAGCGATGGAGAGACGTCGTTGTGAGTCGCAGAATTTGGGATCAGATGCCGATCGAGTACAACACCTGTTACAATGCAGACTCCATGGTGAAATTTGTATCGAAATATAGCAACCACTTCAAACTGATCGGATTCATTACATTCGTTCGGGCGAATTCCGAAGATGTGGAACACATTTTACTCAGATGCCCTCAAATTAACAATCTCGTTCTGCTGAAGTGTTTTATAAATTATGCATTATTTAAACATATTCAGTCTCTTCATGGTTTAAAAAAGTTCGTTATTACAGATTCCTTCTATGAAAAAGACGGACTTTGTAGTACGGATCAAGAGTACGATATTGAATTTGGTCACCATCAACTATTGCATACTTTGAAGTGCAATATTGGTTTGAGTGACCGCAATTTTGACGATGTCCTTTTGTGTCAAAACCTCACACGCTTAGATATTGCAAATCTATGGCGACCAGTTTCCCAAGAAAATATGATAAAATTCTTAATCCAACAGAAGTACAAATTAAAATCATTGAATATCGACGGCTTTGGGTCATACGATGATACCATAGTTAAACACATTTCTGAATGCCCAAATATTTATAAACTTTCATTGTTCTCATGCGATGGTATGACAAATACATGTCTAAAATATTTAAGTAAATTACAAAAGATGGTTCATTTGAACTTGACTTGCAACAATAAATTTACCTCAGAAAATTTGATGGAATTATTTTCAAAAACGGTTATTTTGGTGAGACTTGAATTATGTAGAATTGAAAATGTCAATGTTGAAGTATTGGACGTTGTGGCAAAAAGGTGTCTTCATATGAATTATCTTAATCTTTCCTTATGTCCACTAATAGAGGATAAATCGGACCTGATTGCAAATATGTTTCCTAAAGCACATGTAACGGATTGCGAAAAGTATTGGTGGTATTGATGTAAAATACTGGATGAACCATATGCTTCTCAAAATGACCCCCGATTTTCTCTGACTCGGCCAGTGGCGAAACTTACTGACGCCAACGACAACTTTCTCTGTTCACCCCCTATGCATTTTTTTTATTTGCTTGCAAGTTTCATGTACAGGAGCAAATTGACATAAACTATAATAAAATGTATTAATTTCTAAAAGAAGTGCTGCAATTTTAGATGACGAATAAAAATGAAGGGAGTGGGATGTGATAATACTTAAATGTGACGCAGTTCTTATTAAAATAAAACAGTAGTCTCAATTTACAATAATTACCAATATAATATGAAAGTACTTAATAATTTGTTTTACCATACGCTTTTGATATCACGTAAGTTTATTATTTATATGTTACTCAGTAAACTTTAATGTTTTTTCTTGTACTTTTAATTTAATTTTACTTTTACTTTAATCTTTTCATATTCATATATAAACAATTCAATAGTTAATCTAATGATATATAATTACCTATCATGTATATCATTACAATTTTTATAACGTTATAATTGTTATATAAAATATTAAAATCAACGTAATTAATGGGACTTCAGAATTCCTCGCGGCGCAGAGAAGCATTAAATAGACAGAAATACAGAGTTTAAATAAAATAATAAAAATATATTAATTTCCATTACATTTACTAAACTAGACATTTAAAAATGCTTTATTGATAAAAAACACCGTGAAAATGTAACATTGTTTGATTTTTTATCTTAATATAAATCTCCATCTCTCACATTAGGTACAATATTAAGACAATTATATCAATGTGACTAATTATTGTATTCGTACTCCTCAATACGATTATTAATCTAACAATGCATATATAGATTATACACAATGTAACAGAAAAGGCAATATATTATATAAAAATGTAATAAATATTACTAACATAATTAATATTTAAAGAAATGAAAAGTAATATTCCCTGTTCGTTTCTGATTATTTTTTAATGCCATAAACAGTGTTTTTCAAAATCCCTTGGAATCACTATTCCATGCACAGAAATTAAGTTTTACAGCCCTTGTGAATACGGCTGATATTCGGCAATCCATTATAACGGTCTTAACGCATTATACCTACAAGGAAATATTATAAGGTGATATTCGTAGTATCTTCTTTTGTGGTACAGTTTTAAAATGGCATTTGTATGGAAACTACTCATCTAAGTAATATATCAATGATTGATGGTAAAGGTATATTTGTGAAATCGTGCATTGCCTGACTAATGTCTCAAAAATTTGTTTGTGTCACTACATCGACCGCGATTTAGGAAACAATAAGTTGATTGTTTAAAAGAGCCTCCCTTGGCTGAAGTGATGACTAAAGTTAAAAATCGTGAAAGGATGTAGGCCGAAAATAGTTATTCAGCGTCCTCCTATAATGTAGTAAGAACCTACTCCGCGCCTGTGTTTCGCGTAAAAAGTTTCCGCATCTAAGATTAAGTTAACAAACAATAAGTAAATTTAAACTAAGTAAATTTAATATAAGTTAGTGTATAAGTCTTGCTTGTAAATAATCATAAAGTGAAAAAATATAAAACTAAATACCAGTCAATATACGTGTTTCTTTTAATAATTGCCTGATCGATGCACACATCCTGCAAAGAGGAATATACATTTTAATCTTGATATTACGCCCTATAATTTGACTAAGCTAGTCAACAACATTATTTCCTTTCAATTTTAATAGATTCCATCATTAGCACTGTTTAATTTTTTCCCCTTTCCTTTTATTTTTAATCTGAAACAAAATTCTAAATATTAATATCGAACTGATGTAAATAGTTGCTTTCAATATGTAGTAAAATACCTAATAGGAAATATTTATTATACCCAATTAATAAATATCAATATACTAAGACTTGACTACTAATCTTTTTGACAACCCTAGTGTAGGCAATGACCCACAAGAAATTATCATCAAAACAATATAAAAATGTGAATGATAATATTATTATGTATTTAAGTGTTTCGTATAAAATAATAAACAACACGACATAGCCGTGAGATATTATTTTTTATCAATTATTATATTATTATTATAAGAAGTCGAAAGGTTATCGGGGTTACTAACATAAAGTTAGTAACGTAAGATATGATTTGGAAACCATCGTGAAATAAACAAACATGTTGTGCAATAGTAACTGAACCACGATGATCACCAGGTTTTGTGTCCGTAATCATTTTGTGGACATTACAAATTCCACAGTTCCAGAGTCCTCTATTGGCCATTTTCTTGTTCCTGAAATTTGGCCGGTTGACTCGATAGTCAATGAATGGCGTTGGAATAAGTCAGCTTCAACCCCATACTACAAGCAAAAGCTCGTGACGGTCACCTAAATACATTGACGTTTATTATCAGAACGTTCGTGGTCTCAGGACGAAGACAATCGAAGTCTACCGTCTGGACACCTTCTTAATAAATAAACAGTCTTTATTTTAAAGTCATCCTTTTTACGATTACTTAATAAACTCACATGATAGAACATTTCAAACATTTAACAACTTCAAGTCAAATTACTCAAAACTCGTATTCTCCAGTTAGTGTGTTCTGCCAGAACAGAGACGATATCAACACCTGAAGCACTTTGGTTGAACATAGTTATCGCCCTCCCAATTGGCATTACCAGTGGCAGGTTGGTTCTGCACCTTAGCAGAATAAACAACTGATGCTCTCTGTTTCTAAGATAGTTATCAGGGACATACAGGTCAACACTGCCCAGTTCGTATGTCAGTATGCAGTTAGCCGTAATATCACATTTCACCTTGAAATTTTGTATCGGAAATATAATATGTCGTTTATTAAAGACCGTCCAACCTCTTTGGGTCGTATAGCACTGAGATAAAATCTAAATCTAACACAGTAAAGTTCTTGTCGGTTTACGTTTACAGGAAGCCAGCAGCAACCAAATTTTGAAAATTGCAGATATACCTACTGGATTATTTGTTAGGTTAGGATAAATTATAAAAACGTAATAAAAACTATCGAAATCGATGACCGTATAGTATACGGTCATCTCTTTCTGATAACAAAGCTTACGGCAAACTGTGCTACGGTGAAATGTAATACGTATAATTTACATTTAACCCCAGATTTACCCCTGATTAGCAACCAGCAAACATATTGATAAAGTCGATAGCTTCAAATACCTGGGGGTCCACACCACTGAAGATGGCAATTCGAAAAGATAGCTCGCCAGCCGAATGTGAATGGGTTGAGCAACATTCAAGCCAATGAGGAGTGTCAAGGGCTCTTAAAACCAAATGCCGCCAGCTGTTCGACGCTTGCATTCTGACGGTGTTGCTTCACGGAAGCGTGCTATTGCACCTTACGAAAGCTCAGATCAATTACTGTATACCTACCGAGCTTCGATAACAGATAGGTATTTGCGGCGAATACTGGGTATGCGGTAGTGTGACCAAATGGGGTTTTGTTCTCAAATGATTCTCACGTCCTTTGATATTTGAAGATAAATTATGTATATTATGTCATTATACTATTTATTAATGTTTTTATTGTTTGAAGGAGGATAAGCCAGGCGAAAATAATAAATATGAAGTAACAAGACTTTATACACAGGAGTCCATGAAATGTAATCAAATGTTAGGAATAAAATTCTGATAACTTCTCAGTTACAGGCATGGCCCCCACAGGGGGGGGGGGGGGCTGAAGGTCTCTAGCCTGGGGTCCCGGACTCAGGAGGGGCCCGGTGAGGCGAGTCAACCAGACAAGTGAAATAAACACACATCACAAATTTGCATTAAAAGTAAAAAAAAGTCGCCTGTGGTGCTATTTTTCTTCCAATAAGATTATTATTTAAAATAATGTGGTTGTACGGTACAACTCCATAATTCAAATGGATAATATATTAATTAAAATATAAGTACAAAAAAACATTAAATATAGGTACACATTAATTTTACCGCGTACCTACACGATTTGGAAAACGCTACTGTAGAGCGTCACACTGCCTTTATGCATAGCGATGGGTCAGGGGCCCGCCATAGATCCTAGCCTGGGGGCCCGCTTCAGGATGTGGGGGCCATGGTTACAGGTATAATTATGTTTGAATCCTGTTTTACGTTAGGTGATTTGAAAAAACTCATACTTTACTCTTTTATAATTATATGTCATACCCAAAGATGCTAAAACCCTCATTATATAGAGCCTCTATCTATGAAATTGAAGCAAAAAAGGACCATCGGTTCATTGATTAAGTTAACTACAAGTGATTTTGGATTAGAGATCCATTTGCAGATAACTTTATGAAGTATGCTACTGTTATTATTTATCTGTTTGCCAATGTGCAGGGCGTATAAAAAGACAATCCGTCACGACAGATCAAGGATCAAGTTCAAAAAATAAAAATTTCTCGAGGGAACTGCATCAATCATCCAAGCGCCGAGACCCTGACTTCCAAGAAGGCCGATCCCGATGACTACCGCTAGGAAAACGACGAAAAACGGGAGGAAGAGGAGTACGAGAACAGCAGTACCTGATGCCATGAAGAAGGGCGCAGCGTAACCTGAACCGATGGACTCCCTATTTTTGGACGCGTGATTAGGCGCCCAGGTTCAAATCCTGGGTCTGGCAAGTTCACATATTGTTTTTCAATTTGTGCATTGAGTATGGTCCTAATAGGTTGAGCAAGTGGCTGACATCCATTTCTCGTAAAAATAAAATCTGTTAATACAAACCTCCACTCTGTGGAGGCCCATATGATCCTATTAGGATCGGACATGGTCAAAAGAAAGAGATAATCACCCACAGATGTTCAATCTGGCGATCCAGCCAGCGAGGCCAGCTTCTCAAGAAAGAAAAACCCAAGCAACCCCAGTGATAGTAACTAGATATTATAAAGGGGATACAGGCCCAAGATTGCCTAGGCGCCCCACCGAATGTTCATTACCCTAAGTAAGTAAGATGTGTTATGTAGATAAGTAGCCAATACACAACACTTCGGCATTCTCATTTTATTGAATTTATGTACCTAAAACCATATATAACTGCACTCGAGTAAATAATGACAAATGAACATAAAAATAGCCGCCATATTGCGTGAACTAAACGATGTTAATAATATTTATGTGGAGTTTACCAACTTAACCATGTTTCATAAGAGAAAATATAACATTTATTAAAAGGCTCATTTTATTTATAGGTAGTGAGATCCCCGGGGTTCGAGCGGCTAGCTCAGGTGTCCATCGAACCCCGGATTCACAAAAAAAAAGTACGATATATTTGAGGGTGGAATTAAATAAAACCACGTCTGTCTCGTGTAACTTGGTATTAGCTTATATTTTACACTTTCTTTATATGTTTAGGTTTTTACAATTAGTTACGCAGGTCCGTATATGTCGGAAAGGGGACGCTTACTAACTTTTTTTTTTTTAAACTTCGCGTACCCACGCCATTAGTAAAAGGGACTAGTGATTGGCCAAATCTGATCGCATGATCTTTGATTCGGCGAATCACGAGCCTGACCTTGGCGCCGGCGCGCGAGGATTTCACGCACAATGCGCGGCAAAATTTATTATATTTGAATACTTATATTTAGTCTTAAAATTATCGTTTTCATCCATCATCATTTATTTTATACTTTTTAAATTAAATTAAATTTATCTTAATTACACCTCCGCCCAACGTCTCCGGACGTCGTCTGCCTTCGCGACGAGGGCGAGATAATAGCGTGACTACTGGGCCAGGCTCGTCCCGAGCAGCGGATATCTTTCTATGGAAAGTTTCCCACTCGTCTGCTGGTCTCTGCAGCATCACCTCATGGGTAGATACTGTGCTTGCATTCATTCCTACCGCTGTGGGCAAAGCGTCATTTAGCGGTACAACGGCCAGGCTCGTTGACGGCATGGCTTTCCCACCGGTAGTAGGATGGTTTTTAGCCGCAAGTATTCTCTTCCACTTCCTCTTCTTGGATGGCAACACTTCGAGAGTACCTCCCGTTGTGCCACGACTTCTTTCAGGCGTCGCGTCCCTAGCCTCCTCATGAACCTGCGACGAGAAAGGAGAGTGCGCACTCTCCACACCATCAAGCTCTGGTATCATAAGTTGCCCGGTTACGCTGCCTTCAGATTCACTCACTTCGAGAGGAGACCCCCTTAGTGCTTCCAAATTATCTTCTTCGTCATCTCCTATATCGTCTTCCGCTTCCGTCTCAGCGGGAGGGTAATGTTTACGGATTTGATCTACATGAAATTTATAAGGTCGGCCACGCCGAGCTACGTAATACGTCACTTTGCCAACTTTCCAGATAATTTTATGAGGTCCTGTCCATCTAGGTTCAAGTCCCGCACTTGCTCCTGGTCTTGTTTTGGGATATTCCTTCGTGTATACCGATTCCCCAACTTGGTAAGCCGGTGGTTCAGCCACACGATCCTGTCTTCGACGTTGGAAATACCTTTCTTGATTTGCAAAGACAGCCTCATTCATACCTTCACGGTTCCGCTCAACTCCATTACTCTCTCTCGACCTTAACGGGTTGGACCAATATCCAGGCCTACACATTTTCGCTCCCCAAAGTACTTCAGCAGGGGTGAATCCCGTGGCTGCATTGCGCCGGCATCGTAAATCACCCAGTACGTCTGTGAGATGGGCATCCCACGTACTTTGGTCCAAGCCTGCTAAACGAATACGCGACCCCTTTCTTAATCTCCTGGTTACGGCGTTCAGTCGGATTCTGTCTGGGATTGTAGATGGCAGTTGTCCATTGTAAACAATCCCATTCTTCCAAGGCTGCGAGCCATGCCGGGTGACTAAATTGCGTTCCGTTATCCGTTAAAAGCGCCCGTGGACTTCCATAACGCAGGATGATCTGATCGCGAACTAACTGGATGGTATTTGATACAACCGCTGATCGCAACGGAAAGGCTTCAACCCACCGTGAAAACAAGTCGGTGATTACCAGAATGAATCTATTTTTTAAACGTGTGGTAGTATAAGGTCCCATCAGGTCTTATGCCAGGATCTCCCATGGCCGCTTAGCTTCCATATGAGAAGTTTGCGCTGCCCTAAGCTGCAACGCACCACGCTTCCGGGTGGCACATATGCCACAGGCCCGTACGCAAGCTTCCACTTCGCGTCTACGCCTGCGCCACACGAACTCATCGCGGATAGCGTAGTCCGTTTCCAACGATCCTGGGTGACCATTTTCGTCGTGAAAAACTTTCATCACCTCCTTCCTTAACGAGGCCGGCACTACTATTTGTGGTGTCTGACTTCCACTCAACGGTACCAGCAACCCGTTTTTCACAATCAAGCCGGCGGGTTCTCTACTCGGTCCAGCATTCGAATTTATGCGCCGTATTAATCCTTGTATCGTAGTATCCGTTCGTTGTTTATCCATAATCTTTTGTCGTAATGTGACCGTTGTTAGTAACATAGCGGTATGCGGCTCAGGTTTTCGCGTGGGCGCTTCCATCCGCTTGTTTATCTCCTCAGCATCCTTAGCGTTGGTCGCGTGTTCTTGAGGGAACCTTGAAAGGTGATCGGCCAGGTGGTTTTCAATACCGGGGCAATGTTCCGTATCAAAACGAAACTCGCCCAAGAGCATCGCCCACCTTGCCAATTTACCCTTCTGATTTTTTGCTGTATTTAGCCACGTGAGTGCCCAGTTATCGGTAATCAGCGTGAACTTTCATAGGCTATGACATCGCGTCCACCGTCTTGTTTACGTTGAAACAGCACGGCCGCAATTCCATGTCCTGAAGCATCGGTTTGTAAGCAGAAGGTATTGCTATTTCTGCAAACCTAGGTATATACTCCCGTAACCAATTGCATAAACCTAAGAAGCTACGCACATCTTTCCTGGTCGTTGGTTGAGCAGCCGCTTCTACCTCTCGCAGATGGTGTAACTGCGGCTCGTTTCCAGTAGCCGTAATGCGGTGTCCAAGGTAGTCGACCTCTCTGAGACCAATTTGACACTTATTTGGTGCCACTCTCAGTTCATGGTATTGTAGTCTTTCAAATACCATTCGTAAATGGTTCACGTGGTCCTCCCACGACCGACTATATACAATAATGTCGTCCAAATAGACTAAGTATATATTGTTTATGAGTCCGACCAGCACCTCTTGGCGCCTTGCAAACCAAATGGTAAAATGTTGAAGTGATAGCAGCTACCATCAGCCGTAGCGAAAGCCGTCAGTGGTCGAGTATTTTTATCAAGTTTTACTTGCCAGTAACCGCTACGGAAATCTAGGCTGCTAAAAATTGTGGCAGTGCCTAGGTCCTTGAGTGTCTCTAAAATAAGAGGCAGGGTAGTAGCCTCCTCTTTAGTGAGGGCGTTAAGATTTCGGTAATCCACACACAACCGGGTGGTACCATCGCGTTTGGGTACTAAGTGTACAGGAGAGCAGTACGGAGAGTTGCTAGGCTCTATTACACCGTCCGCAAGCATCTGCTGCACGCTTTCTTGAATTTGTCTTCGCTTATTTTCGGATTGTCTAAAAGGTCCCAACCTGAAGGGTGTAGTATCCTTTAAATGAATCCGAAATTCCGTGGTTCTACTCGGTGGTCCGTGTTCGGCAAACCGGTCGCTAAAGTCCATCATAACTTTAGTTAAAGCAACGCGCGCCCTTTCAGGGATGTCAGGTGACAGTTCTGCCAAGGTAATTTGTTCGCTAGGCAATGGCGGTCTCGTCGTTTGACAGTGAACAGTTTGTCGTATGTGGTTTCCAAAGTGTACACAGCGACGCTTCATGTCAATGACCGCTTCTTGTTTGTCCAGCCAATCCATGCCGATGAGAAGATCTACCTGCAAATTGTTCAAGGCGGGAGCATCGAATTCCACGGGGCTGTCACGTAAATATCCGCTGAGTAAAACGTCCCCGCTTGTGCTCAAAGCTTCGCCACTCGCGATAATGAGCGTTTGAGGAGCGCCCTTAACTTTGTATGGCGGGCATACCAATGCCATCCGTACGAGAGTTCTCATGGCTCCAGTATCGACGACGGCCTCGTAACGTCCGGTTACTCCGTGGATGCTCAAAGGCAGTTTGAGAAGGGGCGCACCTCCGTTATATGAGCTGACCCCATACCCAGACACACATACCCCAGCAGAGGCTACGTCGTCTTGTACCCCGTATTTTAAATTATTTATACTACTAAAACTATTTCTACGCAGTGTATTTAAATATATTTTATCACTATTGTCATTATCCACACTCTTATTACTATTATCAGTATGTGATTGAACACTATTACCGTTCACTTTTTTATATAACACTAAATTTTCGTAATCATATTTCACACTTTTATCCAGTAAACATTTTTTAAAACATCTAATTAATTTATCAGCTACAACATTATTATTATTCACTAAGGTGTCACTAAAACTATTGGCAATAGCGATCTTCTTTGGTAGTACGTTTTCGCACGCCATAATGTAAGTTGACCCGGTACTGCCAATTTCATTATTATTAAATTTCTTATCAAGACTTTCCTTATAACTAACATTTTTATTATTACTTATTTTACGTTTCTTATTATTTATCTTATTTATTACAGCTAGAATATTTATTCCCCCTCGATTGGATGAAGACATTCGTTTATTTAGTTTCTCGCGAGCATCGTCTGACGTTTGCGGCGACGCGAGTTTGCTAGCTGATCCTGACCTAGGCAATCTGCGGTAGGTCATGGTTTCGCTGAACGTTTTCGTGCTCACTACTTTATTTTTAGAACTCCCGTGCGAGTTTTGTATCGATTTATTCCCGATAATATTATTCGTTGCGTTTGAAACGTTTATACACCTAATATCGTCTTGAGCCGACGTAGTTTTTGCAAATACATCTTTATATGTATCAGATTCGATTCGCATACAATTAAAAGGGCGAGTGGCGGCATATTTAAGATTAAATTTATTATCAATATTTTCAGTGTTTTTCAAAGCCAAATTATTTATTCGCAATTTACCGATGTTGTTTTTGTCAACATTTACAGATTCGAATGTTGAGTTTACTATATTTGCCTGAAGGGAATCAATAAGCGGCTTTACTTGAGCAGTTTGGTTATATTTATCAACGAAATTACCAGATGCGGTTAATTCTTTACTCACTGTTGGCGCTTCACCGATGTCCGCCGCAGGGTCTGCTCCGAGAAACTCGTCATAAGAAATTGGCGCGTCACGCATTCTTCGTTCATCCGTCATCTTTCTTACCTTTTTAATCCTAGTACAGTTTGTATCTTCGACGAGCAACACCAGCTGATTTTCATTCTCTCTTTGCGGAATATCGTTAAGGCCAGGATTCAAATTAATTGCTCCGCTATCGTACGGCGTACTATTAAATCCTATGCCATCAACTTTATTTTTAGAGCGAAATACTCTCGTTTTATGGTTAACCGGAAAGTTTACTTCGGAAAATTGTCCTGAATGAAAATCGGTGTTGCTTGACGACACATTTTTACAATTATTATCTAACTTAACACTAGCAACAATAGGCTTTATAAAAAAGTCACTATCTATAAACTTATCACTAGATTTAACGGGCACTTTAAGAGGGTCCCGATTAAAGCACTTGTCACTATTTTCTTCATTTTTTCGTATGCCATTGTAGGTGGCATCCGCAGGATCACGAGGTCTCCTCGAGAGCCCAAGTCGACTTCTCGGTTCTGCGGCGCCCCATCAATGTCCCTGCTCCGTTTCCAGTGGACTCCATTCTTGGTTGCGTCTCCATGCAGGGTAGTTCGGGCATGTATGGTTCTGGTGGTAACCGAACTCGCAGTACTGACACTTGCGAACGCCGTTTGCGTCATAAAGTGGCGTACGGTTTCCGCCATGGAAAGCACCTCTGCGTTGTTGGCCTCCTCGAGCCAGAAAGGCTCCGTTTGGGATTCTGGCCTGATTATTATTTGTCGATTCCCGCGGTTGCGGAGGCGGTTCAGGGCGTGTCTCAGCCTTAAATATTTGTTGACGTGGTTTCGGGCGTGCGCTCGACTGTTCTAAATTTTGATTACAGTCGCATAGGCAGCCGCATTCTTTTCGTCCCGATCGTTGCGTGGCTATCGCTACGGGAGGTCTAATCGTAGTTGGTATAAGGCGTTGAGCCACCACCAGTAGTTCGTCCAGGTTGGACCAGCCTGCTTGGCCCACTCGCAGTTGATCCCTTTCACTTAGCAGGTCGAAAAATAACTCGCCAAGTTCTTTCCGGGGATATATGGTAGCAATATGGTCGCCAGATCCTTCTTATTCAACAGAAACCCGAAGACATCTTCATCCGGTCGTTGTACCAAGTTTTGTAGTTCCGTCCGTTGTTGGCGACGTTTGAGGGACGATTCGAATTGCTGGCGCAGCAGGTGAATAAATGACTGCCAGCAGGTGTTCGAAGATATCGTCTTCCCCCATATTTTTGCCTCATCTCTTAATCTATTTAGTGCGAGTCCTGTCCAACTTTCGGGCGGGCTCTTAGCTGCGGCGAAGTACGCCTCACACCCTTTGATAAAATCTGACACCTGATATAGTGGGTGTCCCGTGTAGAAGACTTCAAGATCCGGCTTCAAGCCCCAAGGTTGATACAATTGTGGTATGACCGGCACTGCTTCTGACGTAGGCTTCAGGGCTGTTGATGACGCTACAGTCGGCAAATTCACGTCCTCGTGCGGCCTCATTTCGAACACCAGAGGAGGGCTCTCCCGGTATGATGTTGGAGACAGCACTTCTTCTTCGATGAGGGTCACGTCGGAATCCGATTTTTTGTTAGCCATTTCTTGGTTGTTCCGGCTCCTGGATCTCGTTAACATTTAATACACAGTATGTGATCTCAAACTTTTATTTAGCGTTCGCGGGTTCGGAAGAATTAATGCGATTCTTCACGCCCCACGTTGGGCGCCATTGAGATCCCCGGGGTTCCAGCGGCTAGCTCAGGTGTCCATCGAACCCCGGATTCACAAAAAAAAAGTACGATATATTTGAGGGTGGAATTAAATAAAACCACGTCTGTCTCGTGTAACTTGGTATTAGCTTATATTTTACACTTTCTTTACATGTTTAGGTTTTTACAATTAGTTACGCAGGTCCGTATATGTCGGAAAGGGGACGCTTACTAAATTTTTTTTTTTAAACTTCGCGTAACCACGCCATTAGTAAAAGGGACTAGTGATTGGCGAAATCTGATCGCATGATCTTTGATTCGGCGAATCACGAGCCTGACCCTGGCGCCGGCGCGCGAGGATTTCACGCACAATGCGCGGCAAAATTTATTATATTTGAATACTTATATTTAGTCTTAAAATATCGCTTTCATCCATCATCATTTATACTTTTTAAATTAAATTAAATTTATTTTAATTACACCTCCGCCCAATATGCGATTTTCACACACCGGACGAAGGCCTTTACTTATGATTAAAAAATAATTACGTGGTTGAGCAAGGAATCAGATTAGATGTTTTATGAAGCCGTTTCTGGAGGTCAGGGTTACGTTTCGACTTGAGCTACTAAATGATTATTTTACTCCGGGAGAAGCCCGCCTGTAACAGGGGTGTATCAGTAGTCCAAATTATTTGTTATTCCTCAGTCTTTCAGTACCTAATCATATATTCGAGAACGTGCTAAAACTTTGCATGGGGCTAGGGCTCGAAATAGATCGGAACGCACCGGAGCGCCGTTCCTGTTCGTAAAATTCTAAAAGATACCGTTCCGGCTCGTAGATTTTTTGAAAATTTCGTTCCGTTTCATGTTATTGATATAATTGCATGTAGGTATGTAGTTTTTAAAGTCGTAAGAACTGATTAGGCTGTTCGGACTTCAGATGTGTTTACAAAAAGGGCTAAAAGGGCTACAGGTCCAAAACCTTGACATCACAAAAGAATCTTGCAGCGAAGGAATACACAAATGTACGAGCTTTTATAATTTTGAAGATAAGAGCCCAATTCTAAGAAAATTGACGAAAAATAAATGATTTTGCAAAAATTAGTAGGTACCCATTTAAAAAAAAAACTACATGTTAATGTTGTATTGGGGGGGGGGGGGAATGTGTATTAGCGCAGAGGGCAATGAAAAAAATGGGCAAGATTAACACATTTGAAGATAATTCTAAAGATACTGATTATAAGCTATGTCTTTGACCATTCAAATGTGGTAAACATTCTACGAATAATGTTTGCTATATAACAATTATTGACCTATCCACTACTACCGGATGTATATCCACAACACAAATGATTAATTTTAAATATAATAATAATTAAAATAAATATAATTTTCAAGCGATTTTCTTCCTGTTATAAAAAAATTCAGTGCAATTTATTTCGATTCCAAGTAATATTACAGTTCTGCTAACTTCATTCAATCTAAATGCGATCAATAATAATATCATGGTCAGTGACGTCCCTAGACAAAATGCCGCCCCTAGGCAGCGCCAAAATGCCGCCACATTTTTTTTTATAAGAACAATATTTTTATCAACCTTTCATGACTCCAATATCTAAGAAATGTGTTGTATGAATACATTACTAACAATATGTATACCACTAAATGCCATCCCTGCTTCAATAGACAATAGGTATTGCGAGTCCACGGTTTAGGATACATTTAAAAATACGCCTGACAACTTCCAAAACTCGTGAGTGACTAGCAAACATTTTACACAAAATTGAGTAATTATGTACCTACCTATAATTCAAATATAATTCTCAAATCTGCACGTGGCATTGCTGTTCACCAAGGACGTGACCTCCAAAGAAAACGGAAGTAAACTAGACATCGCGCACCAACAAAACATTATAGGTAGTCCTATTACAACTTTTATAGTAAGTAATTAATAGGTACATTTTGTTTCAACTAGTTAGATAAATTTTTTAATGGAAAGATATTTCCGTTATTACTTAGTTTAGGTAACTATTTATATATAATATTATTATATAAATACCTAATGATTCTCCTTGATTTGCCGCCCTTCGGGTAACTGCCGCCCCCAAGCGACGCTAAATCTGCCTACCCCTACAGGACGTTACTGGCTGAAACGAAGATTATTTGTTTAGAAAAGTATAGGGCATTAGTGAATAAATTAGTTCTCAAAATAAACAACATTTTCACGTCCATTTTTGAAGGTTAGAAGGAAGTTTAGAAAGATATTTTATACTTTAAATCAGGGGTACTCAACCTTTTTATACCTAGCGCCCACTTTTGTATCTCTGTTAGTAGTCAAATTTTCTAACCATCCACCGGTTCCACAGTAATGGTGATTTATAAAGTAGGAAAGTAACCTTACTTCATAAATAAAGCAGTTAAATATATATTATATATTATAATTACTAAATAATATATTATAATTACTTTACCAAATACTTTATGTCGGACTTTAACTATGTTTGGCAGAATAATAATCTTTATAAAACATCAATGTGCCACCGGTTATATGACTACGACCCTCGACAAAGCAGAGCAATATGTAAATGTATGTAGAATTCCCGCAGTTTCCTCTGGCAGGTCCCACAACTTCTCAGGGTGAACTGTGGATGATGTAAGTCGGTCATAAAGACCAAGAAGAGTGTTGGTAAGAATATATATAGCGGTGACGTAATAATAATCAATATAAACGTAGATTCTAGTATGACAAATAAACATGTAACTCAGTAATTAAGTTCGATTAAATAAGATGTTAGTAATAGGTATTTCTATATTAGTGATAGGTATATTAATGATAAGAAAAGAATAATCATGTATTGGACTTCGAATAATGATACTGATAGAATTAAAAGTAATTAAATATGATGAGATGTACTATGAAATAATAACCTATGTATTGCAATGATTAGGTATTATCAGTGTGTGGAATGTAGTCGGGCGTTAATGTATAGAATCATAATGATAATTATAATATGACATTAACATAATATAAACCATAGGATAAATCTAGATGTCGATTAATTATAACTTCGTACCGATTAAATCAGCTGAAAATCCCCATAGTCCAAGCCCCAAACAAAGCACAGGGAACCCAGTTTTCCCGATTTCCATTTCATCACCTTTCATACTAAATTTTCATACATGTGGGAGGCTGGGGAGAGGCAAATCCCGCATCTATCGATCCGCGGATTTCCGCGGCTGTTCTGAGAACGGCGTTTCCAGATCGGTATTCTGGCAGTTGTCTCGCTCACACGTATGCCCCCATCCCTCACACACGAATCGCTGAATTCGCGAGATTTTCATACAATCAAATCATAGACGATAACTCGAGTTCCACGCATCCGATCAAATTGAAATTTATAATGGCGTGATCGTCTCCGGATCGCGGTGGACTGAGTTATACCATAGCCCGCATAACTCAAAAGGGTTGCGAAATATCCAACCATATATGGCTTAGGGCTAAGCTTAATTTTCGCTCAGTAATTATACGATAATTAGAAATAGTAAATAAATATTATACTTAGCTTAAGTGGTCTAGTAAATTAATAAATTTATTTTTCATCGCTACCGTATACGGTGCGCGTGGGCGGCACTCTTGAAGGTACAAACTTGTGACTCACGCCGCTCAGTCATGAGTTACGTCACGTGGAGTGAACTCATATGTTAGAGTTTTTAAAGACAAAAATTTTGATATCACAAACACTTCCGTACGTGAAGTATTCGCTTGGTTAATGGTAATGCTAGAAAACAGAGTTTTTAGAATTTGCAATAATTGTTGTATGAACAAGTACATAATAACGAGCTTACAGCGAAAAGCAATTGCGGCCTCTAGATGCCTGCCATACGCGGCCACCTGATGCAAAAGCTTTGAAAGGGTTTCGGGTGAGTGATTTTGCGTAGCGGTCGATAAAGCGCGAATTTTATAATGAAACCGTTATGTAAATTTTTACTGCCCGAAACGTCGATCTCAGGGGTGAAATCGGCAGAATCAGATAAAAACCCCTGAAATCTTGATTCAATGCTCAGTTTAATTTCTATTTCAGCGCCGACTCCTTGTCGGATCTCGCTGTGAATTCTTTATACACATCTCATATCTTTGCAAGTTTGAACGGGCTGCGCGGACCACCCACCACCCACTTCCTTCTTTGGAATAAATACCTAATGATGGACTTGTAGTTTTCGGGTGAAAAATAATTATAAATACCTAAACCGGAAATTTTGAGATAAAATACCTACCTGGTACTTAAACATTTTTGGACGCGAAGTTTAGTTTTCGTACAGCGGTTCTTCAACGGAGGCCCCGAAATTTTTCGAACTTTTATTTTCTGTCAATCATCGGTTCCAAAGCTTATTCGTGGCGACCCTGTGTATTCGTTAAAAATAATTGTGAATTTCGATATTAATTATTTAGATTGTGAACTTTTGTGACTTTGACATTTGATGTGAAACTGTGTAATAATATAATAATTAATTTTGCGAAATTTATAATATAAACTTTTTCTGACTATAATTAAATCTAAATTTGTAAACTAATGTGACTGTGAACAATATATGGACCCGTTTGACTTTTCTACGAGTTTTATTTCGGAGACTTATGTGGTCACCACCTTCCACGAGACCTTGGCCTGCTACTCCTTAATGATGGACCTCCACTTCCAACCCTCAGAGCTAGTCGAGGAATTCGGAGGCACCTCACTGACCTAATTAATTTATCCAAATATTTTTGCCAGTCACTCGAGAGTTTTGAAAGTTGTCAACTGTATATTGAATTGTATCTGAAAACCGTGGACTCGCAATATTGTCTTTTGAAGTAGAGATGGCATTTAAATTATTAGACCTTCTTCTTCTTCTTCTTTCACCCTGTCACGTCCCAACATTGGGGCATAGGGCAAGCACAAGTTGGCGCCACTTCCCTCGGTCCATCGCCAACTCCTGTGCCTCCCGCCATGTCAGACCTGCAGCACGTAGGTCGCTTTTGTAGCATCGCTGCAGGGTGAGGGAGGGCCGGCCACGGCGACGGAACCCTTGGAGCTGTGCCACAAGGGTACGAAGTGCCGCACTCTTTTGCGGCATCCGGAATACAACACATTTCTTAGATATTGGAGTTATGGAAGGATTATAAAAAATATTTTAAGTAAGTATAAAAAAAATGGGGTGGCATTTTAGCGCTGCCTAGGGGCGGCATTTTGTCTAGGGACGTCACTGATTTACACACATAGAAGCATGAAGTCTGATGTAATGAAAAAAAAGAAGAATTTTATGAAAGTATAGGTAATGAAAATGTTTTTAAACCCTTACCGCCCACCATGAAAAATGGAAAGCCCAAGTTGACTACCCCTGCTTTAAATGGTTGTATGAACACGATGAAAATGCTGCAATCATAACTCAATTTTTTGCATAGATAAGCTGGAGATTATGAATAGGTACCTAATGTTAATTATTATGATAATTTATTTTGTACCTACTAGAAATATCATAATATTATGATAGACTATAAACATTCAATTATTAATGTCTGACACAGATTCATATCGAGGCTGAAATAATCATAATTTTGACAGAGTTACGTCGATTCGTTAATTAAGTAGGTATGTCGCCATTTTAGATAGTGCTCCATTGGCACGCAATTCAGACGATTTTCAGTTTTCGTACTTTTTTCAGATCTGCGAACTCAAAATTCCGCAGACCCGTTGAATTTTAAACAATGGACCATTTCAAACATGTTTGATAGGTACGCGTTAATATTTTACACTCCGTGTAGCCAGAATTTGGCCATCAATAATTAACAGGTTAATTCAGTTCGACACAAAGAGATTTTTTAATCTCCTTGGTTCGACATCAATTAATACGGAACTGGACCAAAAAACACCTGTAATAATTATTGTTTTTAATCATTTTATGGCAACACTCTGACAAAAAGACGTCACTATTTTATTGTCTATTATCACGGCGGCCATTATTGTTTGACAGATTTGCTGACACGTGTTTAGTGTGACACGATAATCTTTGAGAACGGACGCTTTCAACGCGTAAAATGGACGTAAAACACGAAGCAGTTGACTTCGAACCTGATGCAGATGAGCAGCATTCGTTCGATATGTCATTACATGGAAATAATTTACAGTCAAACACTTTCTTCAAACAGGAGTATGCTGATGATCCCGGCCATGTTGTTGAGGTTAGTTTTCAAATGTTATTTATTATAAAAGCATACTTAATATTTAGTCTTAGTTTTTTATTCAATCGATAATATATGTGTAGGTAGATAGGTAACTAATAAATTATGTTGTAATATTCTAAGAGAGTTGATTTTCAGAGATAATCAACAAAATGACACCAACGATATAGGTCGGTAGGTAAACATGAAGCAAGTGTGTTTCCGAAAGAAATGTGTGGTCCTCGCTTTATGATTCGAAAATGCGTAGCAAATATAATAATATTATCTTGATCAGTCTGGTTTTACCTGTTAAATCTCAAAGAAGTCGCATTTCACGATATGGTTGTCAACTCTTACTTCAAATTTCGACTGCAGCACAATAGTGGTGATACAATTTTCATAAAAGAGATAAAGGATTACTTAACTATTTTAAAATGGTTTATGAGAAAATAACAACAAACTACTGAGCGCAAAATACAATGAAATGAAATGTAATATGCTTATTTACACTCTTAACGTTGAGCACAACTAAAAAGATGACATAACATTCATGTAAATGCGATGTTTGTGCGTTTAAGTGGTATAAGAGTTTATTGAATTCGCTCTTAACGGCCCACGTGCTCGTCGTAGGTCAAAATTGAGTTTTTATTGTATTTTCAAACCATGATCCTGGACACTCCTTAAACGTTGTAGATAATCTATTTATATAATTTTGAAGCCTTATTATCCTTTATAGTTATTTTAAACATTTGATGACTGCATAAAGTATTTTTGTTACATAAAATAGTATTTTTTTAAACCTCTCGCTCTAATGTTTTAGAATATAGTCATATTTCGGTACATAACTGTGCAGTGGTGTTAAGATTTTTTACATTTATTAATTTTTAAACGCATTTATGAAACCATTAGTATAATTTATTACGAAATAATTTTTGTAAAATATTCACGATAAAAAATTATATTGATAATCTCTGTGATCCCAAATTTGACAAGAATTAGGCATTTTATTATTCAAAAAATTGGCAAGATTAACACATTTGAAGATGATTCTAAAGATACTTATTATAAGCTATATTTTTGACCATTCAAGTGTAATAAACATCTTATGAATAATGATTGCTTTATAATAATAATTATTGACCTAAGAATAAGATAGTGTTTTTTTGAAATACGCTATTTCTTTTGTCATTCCCTAGTAGTTAAGCTACAACATACGGCCGTAGCCATTAATTGACAAACTATAATTAAAGTAGGGAGTAAAATTATGTTAACGCGCGTGTTTGATGTTTCATTATTTTCATTATTCATAAGATGTTTATCGCACTTGAATGGTCAAAGACATAGCTTATAATAAGTATCTTTAGAATCATCTTCAAATGTGTTAATCTTGCCGATTTTTTGAATAATAAAATGCCTAATTCTTGTCAAATTTGGGATCACAGAGATTATCAATATAATTTTTTATCGTGAATATTTTACAAAAATTATCTCGTAATAAATTATAACAATGGTTTCATAAATGCGTTTAAAAATTAATAAATGTAAAAAATCTTAACACCACTGCACAGTTATGTACCGAAATATGACTATATTCTAAAACATTAGAGCAAGAGGTTTAAAAGAATACTATTTTATGTAACAAAAATACTTTATGCAGTCATCAAATGTTTAAAATAACTATAAAAGATAATAAGGCTTCAAAATTATATAAATAGATTATCTACAACGTTTAAGGAGTGTCCAGGATCATGGTTTGAAAATACAATAAAAACTCAATTTTGACCTTCGACGAGCATGTCCCCCCTTAAGCATTTTTGATTCGAATAGCTACTTAAATAAAAAAGCTCCTCGAAATATCTCATATATTCCAACTTATACATTTTCAACAGAATGATGACAACCCTTACTATAATTTTTGCCGAAATATTATATTTTTTTGGACCACGTACCTACTATAAGTCGGTAACCAAAAGATGGCTGCACTGCTCAGATGAGACTTCGTTGCTTTAAAAAAAGGTGACAGTACCTATTTCGCTGTTGTACATTATGTAACTATGTTTACATAAGTACCTACTTATATCATTTTTAATTTTAATTTATAAATTGATTCGATGACTATTTCAATTCGACTAGACAGACCTACAAACTTATGTGGAGAATAGCCAAAAATAGAACTTCGAACTAACATAAAACGTCATTCGAATGTCAGATTTTAGGAGTTGTGATTGGGTAGTTTTCGACAGTGGCTCCCCCATCTCATTCTCCAGATAAGTTTGTAGGTCTGTACAATAAATTTCTAACTCAATTCTAAAGTTTGTCTATGGCGGATATAACGACAAACGAATCTCGGTAGGTGCAGCTGTCAAACTACTTGTTCTGATAATTGACTGCGTGAGGAATTTTTGCTTTAAATACGTAACATGGATATTAAACTTGAACCACAAGGCTTAGAACTAATGCAGAATGTCAGCATTGGCTTGATGTGCCAATATTCCATTCAAACAGTACCGATGGCGACACGAATATTAAACGAGCGAATGCCGACGATGTCAGCTGTATATCTGAGGTAGCTTGTGCGCTCTAAATATATAACCGATTTCCTTTATATGAAAGTATGTTGTTTTTTTTTTTACAGAAACCTTCAACAGACTTGCGTGTTATAAAATCGGAGGCGATTTTTGATGAAATTGACTTAAACAACGAGTATGTTGAAGACACAATACGGGAACTCAAATACGTGGACTCACAACCTGGCTGCTCTTATTTGGACCGTGGACCAGAACATCAGGTACGCAATCTTCGTTGATACTACCAAGTCACAGTTTCATGTAAATTATTTATATGTACATTTCGTTAAGGTTACTTTTAATATAGCAAGGTGCCACAGGCAGTAAACGCAGTTTATTACCGAAAATTATAAACCATTTAGGCCATAGTCATCCTATCTTATCTATATACAATAAATTAACTGGTATTTTCTAGACGAATTAAAAAGGCGTTAATTTTGGTTATAATTAAAAAAAAATCTAGAATGGAGGTACATTATCTAGGATGTTATTTATGTTCAATAAGAAGAATGTTGCATTCGAAAATAATGTTATCAAATTATTTGTTGAGGAAGAAATAAGTGAGATATAGTTTATTATACTGATATAACTTATGCATATTATATTAGAAACCAAGAGTAAAAGTTTCCACTGGGTGTGTTTCACTAACTACACTCTGCGGACTGCATTTCGCATATTATTTATATGATGCGCCTGCATACGATGTTTACATTGCTACAGCCGTATGCTACTCGCTACGCATTTTGCAAAGTTCACACTTAAGGCGGTGACTATCAGTTTTCTTCGTTGATTCCACCGTGAGCCCTACATTTTATCGAGTGCATTCCCTATGCCTAGACAATCCTCGTTATGTCCATCTAGTTTTAACTATATATAACATCTTGGCTAGCAGCTATAACTACTGACAGGATGCTCATCTACGGTTCACACACAGCGCTCTAGGTTGTTCAATTTTTCATTTTGAGTGCTGACACTGTGATGTCGCCTGGGGAAGGCAGGCTATGCATCATATAGGGGCAGCACAAATGCATCTTTTAGATTTTTTTTCGATGTCCGATCCTAATAAAATCATATGGGCCAGCACATAGTAGAGGTTTGTATTAACAGATTTTTTTTTTTTTTCGAGAAATGGATGTCAGCCACTTGCTCAACCTATTATGTCCATACCCTAACTCACACACAAATTGAAAAACAATATGTGTACTTGTCAGACCCAGGATTCGAACCATGGATCCATGGCGTGATAGTCCAACGCTTAAGCCGCGTGGCCACTGTGGTTTTTTAGAATAGATTCTTGCAAACTCTGACGAATACCACTCATTTTCCATTTTTTTAAATATCCCTAATTAAATATTATTGGTATTCTCTGAAATGGACCCCCCCCCCTTCCACTTTTATATGTGTGTGCCGATACGTGTATAGCTGAAATTTTGATTTGACATTATAATAAGGTAAAATAATAAATGAAAGCATTGACTACCAGGTATAGAAATAACACCATTATCCCATGTGAAATTCAGTCACCGTTTATTTCGTTTCGGTAATAAAATAAGAGTAATTAAATATAGCTATTGGAAAAAATCAAACTTTATAGAATTTAGACATGGGAAATGAGTCACTTAATAGGGACCCTGACAGATTAGGTCAATTACAGATAGTGATTTGTTCGGACAGATTAGGTCAATTGTGTCTTTTATTTCCGTAATAATATGTATAGTACTAGCGCGTACGGACTACGGAATTTTGGAATGCTACATTACAACAAATGTAGTTCGTTTCTTCCTATACTGCGCTCTCACTTTCGCATATCTAGGTCGCGGCGAACGACAAATGTAGTTCGCCTGGCAGCGTGTCCCTCACACCCTCGTTTCTTCCTATACTGCGCTCTCACTCTCGCAGATCTAGTTCGCGGCGAACGACAAAATAATGTAGTTCGCCTGGCAACGTGTTCTCACACCCTCGTTTCTTCCTATACTGCGCTCTCATTCTCGCAAATCTAGTTCGCAGCGAATGACAAAATAATGTAGTACGCCTGGCAGCGTGTCCCCCACACCCTCGTTTCTTCGAACTAGACGAACTGCATAAGCGCCAGATGACACGAGACCGATTCGTTCGCTGGCTATTGATTTGATAAAAAAAAATCGTAGGTTCGCAAACGACGCATGTCTAATAGGATTCCGGCCAATGTGCTGAAATTAACTATAGTCATGCAAGTATAACGTTAATCAAATTTAAATGTCAATAAGTTGATAGTTACGGTAGATGTAGGGCCATCCTGTTAAAATCGTATCACACTCGTATCATTGTCGTGCATATTTAAAACACCAAAAAGTTATTGTCATGGTACGGTATCTTAAGATCTCCATAGACCGTAACGCTAGCCCCAGTCTCATTTTTTAAAGAAATAAGATCCGATGATTTCACTTATATCGGTATTTAGTATTGTACGATAATTCGATCGAAGTGTTTTATGCATTTGACTTTGCATGTTATATGTAGTTGCATTTTTTTAACCTACTAAATCATACGGGAAACTTATTTATTTGATGTGTAAGTAATACCTAAGTAAGTAAAATTGTCATTTCTTATCGTCGTTTTTACTTCTTTACATGACCGTAAGGTAATAAATTTCTAACGTAATTTGATTTGTAGCATTTTTACTTATATATGTTTATGGCCATTCTCACTATCATATATTTACCTAATATGTCTAAAGATGCAAAAAGCGCCGACAAAAAACTCAAAATGGAATAATAAAAAACATAATTTGAAATTATAATATTAAGAACGATTATGACTTTTCTAGGTTTCCACTGAAGGATTTCACACACGGCATCGCGGCACAGACAGGAGTCAACAGTCCTCACCTGATGCAATCCAAGATATAACTATACAGTATTCAGCAGTGACGATTGATGAACAAAATCTAAAAAAAGAAATAATAAACTTCAATATTCCGAAGGAACTACGACTTATTCTGAGAAGAGTAAAACATTTCTCATGTTATTTCGTATGCAGTGTTTGTAACGCAGTTTGTGGATGCGGGAGTGCTCTTAAAAGTCACAAAATGATTCACACGGACTCACAGCTTAATTATCTAAAAATACATAAAATGATAAATACTGGTGAAATGCCTTATAAATGCAATGTGTGTTCCTATAGATGCTCGCAACCTAGTAATCTTAAAAAACATAAAATTATACATCCTGGTGAAAAACCCTATGAATGCAATGTGTGTTCCTATAGATGCAGGGAACCTAGTTATCTTAAAAAACATAAAATGACACATAGTGGTGAAAAACCTTTTCAGTGCAATGTGTGTTCATATAGATCCTCAAAGCCTAACTATCTAAAAAGACATAAAATTATACATTCTGGTGAAAAACCCCAAGAATGCGATGTATGTTCCTATAGATGCAGGGGACTTAGAAATCTTAAAAGCCATAAAACGACGCATACTGGTGAAAAACCCTATAAATGCAATATGTGTTCATACAAGTGCACTCATTTAAGTCATCTAAAAGTACATAAAATGACACATTCTGGTGAAAAACCTTATAAATGCAATGTGTGCATATATATATGCTCTAATCTTAGTCGTCTTAAAAATCATAAAATGACACATACCAGTGAAAAACCTTATGCATGCAATGTGTGTTCCTATAGATGCTCGGAACTTAGTAAGCTTAAAAGACATACAATTACACATACTGGTGAAAAGCCTTTTAAATGCAATGAATGTTCATATAGATGCTCGCGACTTTGTTATCTTAAAACACATAAAAAGACACATACAGGTGAAAAACGTTTTAAATGCAATG
This sequence comes from Rhyacophila brunnea, assembly GCF_057557595.1. NCBI lineage: Eukaryota > Metazoa > Arthropoda > Insecta > Trichoptera > Rhyacophilidae > Rhyacophila > Rhyacophila brunnea. Next base: position 6,331,799 of record NW_028232785.1, read on the forward strand.
AATGCTCATATATATGCTCAAAACTTTGCTATCTTAAAAGACATAAAAAGACACACACAGGTGAAAAACCTTAGTGTTTGTGACTTCGAAGTCGTATAAAAAATAAAATGTAAAATTATGGTGAAAAACTTTATAAATGCATTGTGATACTATAGATTGCATCGCTTTGCGGATAGCATTAAATTAGTGCCTATAGTTTAATAAAATATTTATTGTTTTTGCAAACCATTAAGACTTACCGAATAATTTAAAGTAGTTAAGAACGCTGATACTTATAAGAAAAGGGAGTTTAGAAATGAGAATTGTAATATTTATTATCTACACGCCGTTCTCTAATGTCCTTAATGATGTTACAATATTTTTTTTACAAAAAATAGCAAAAACGTTTACATTTTACAATATCAAATGATGTCAATGCCAAAGATAATGCACCGTCCAATCTCATAGGTCGACGCTATTTTTGGAATGAAG